>NC_090928.1:461626995-462876995 GCF_040938575.1 Ambystoma mexicanum | reverse complement strand
TCGCAGCGAAACCCACGCACAGCGATTCATGGAAGTCTGGGCGCGTGTAAATCCCTGGATGTGTGCTAAAAATCTGCGTGGCGCACGCTGGCGCACACGTCTCCAAACAGCGTGTGCTAAGCACACAGCGAAAGCGCACATAGCGCAGTGCACACAACAAAAGTAGGAACAGGAGGCGTAACACGCGGAATGGGGAACAACGCATGAAAATGTGGGCGTCACAGGGGAAGTACAGGAGGCAAATGCGCGGAACGCCCACACGCGCGTCTACCACACGTATTCATGGAATCGAATAGGGCTAATGCATGTGCCAAAAAAGACACGCTAATCCGGAAACACGTACGCCAGCAGGAAACAGGCGTACGTGGACCCGCGCAGCATAAAAGTGCACGCAAACAACAAACAAGCTCAGACGCCAAGATGAATATTCCGTTCCTAGCAGCAGTGGTCGTGGGATATCGCAGAAGGAGGAGGAGGAGGATAGTCAGGCCCAGAATTTTTACACCCAGAACCAGCCTTTTTGGGATGCCAGATGACCAGCTGTATGGGAGGTATAGGTTTCCACCTCACATAATACTCAACCTGGTGAGTGAGTGGGAGGATGACCTCACATCACCCACCCTGTGCTCGCAAGCACTCTGCCCCCTGGAGAAGGTCCTCAATGTACTGCACTTCTTGGCCACTGGATCATTTCAGCGGACAAGTGCTATAGTAGGGGGGGGGTGTAACAGGCCACGCAGTCATTCTGCCTACACCAGGTTTTGGCCATCATGACTGCACACCCATCAGTCCGTAGGCACATATACCTGCCCAGAACACCTGCAGAAAGGCAGGCTGCCATCCAGGATTTCTATGGGGTGGCACAATTCCCCAAAGTGCTAGGTGCCATTGATTGCATCCATGTGGCTCTATGTCCCCCCAGGGCATCTGAGCACATCTATAGAAACCGCAAGCACTGGCATTCCATCAACGTGCAGGTAGTATGTGATGCCAAGGGAATCATCACCTCAGTATATGCCAACTATCCAGGGTCCACCCACGACAGTTTCATTTACAGAATGTCAACCCTAAACCGGGACCTAGAAGCTGGGCGGCATGGTGATACATGGCTGCTTGGTGAGTATAAATGCCACTGCACATGCATGCATGACAGATACTGAGTAATGTCAGAACCCCATTAATGATACCCATCACCACCTACCCAGGGGACAGTCCTACCCTCTGAGCATCCACATGATGATGCCAATTCGGAACCCCACCACACCACCCGAGGTAAGATACAACACAGCCCATATTGCAACCCGGGGCATAGTGGAGCGCAGATTCGAAGTGCTCAAGTCACACTTTCGCTCCCTTGACCGCTCTGGTGGGCAACTGTTATATGCTCCCCCAGTAGTGTGCAGGATCATAGTGGCAGCATGTGTCCTGCACAATGTTGCAACACGCCGGAGCCTGCCGGTGGACATGGTGGTGCCCCCTCATCCCCAACCACATGCACGCCTGCTGCGCATGGGATGGGAAAGGGCATGTGGTGAGGCAGCCCGTACGCAGCTGGTGGCTAATTACTTCATCTAAAATCACACCCCTGTGGAGTGCACACAGCCCTGGCACAGACCAGCTGACAATCAATGATGATGACATAAGGGACACTCAACTGTCACAACCATGCCATCCTGAGATTGGTCACCTGGAAGTGTTACATTGTGTGCATCCCTACCTACCCAAACACCACCAATGCTGTGTCATCAAAAGACATACATCTATGCTGCTAAATTCATTACCCCCTTGCTAAATACAACATGAGAACAGCGCCATGTCACCCAACCCCTCCCCAGCTCCACCACCAAACACACCATGGCATGTCATGAAATGTGAAAGCAAACAAAGCAATGCACAAGACCTGACACAAGTGTCACAAAGTACACTGTCCCTAATGGAAACTGCCCACACATAATATGCTCCCAGTAATGTATAACTAACATCACTCATTACCAAATACTAAGCACCAACACAGTGCTGCAACACACCATGGAAAAATGTAAAAACATGACAGTACTAAGTTCAAGTAGTGGTAGTCTTACAACCTGAATACGCCAGCACATCGACCCCTTACAACTTTAGAGTGTTGCTGCCACGCAAATGTCTCAGTGTACTGCATACAACATGAACTGCATCTACAAAGTAGACGGCCTTGTGAAGACATGAGGAAGGAACCTGCAGATTAGGAGGAAGACATGGATGCACAAGCACATATCAACACACCATGTAGTGTACAATACAACAATATCCACTAGGGATGTCTACACAGTATTGACTACAGACTGCCCACACAGCTCATGGGAGCCCAACGTCACTGTGTAATTCACTGTCACTTGGTCACACCCTTTGCAAGCCCATGGAAATGGGAAGCAGGAGGGGTGTGTGTCTCACGACCCCAAGCATCTAACCCAAACTCAGGACAAGCCTGCATGTGCCCATCCGGAATACAGTGGATGCCCACGGGAGCCACACAAGGCAACACACTGTAAAAAAAAAGAAATCAAAAATGGCCATGTGGGGGCAAACGGGGCTGGGGGAGGCCACCCAGGAGGTTCGAGGACAGGGTGCACACCAACACCCACCTTCGTGGATGTTGCAAAAAAAAAAGTACCTCCTTGGGCTCATGGCCTGCACGGCTATGCCATTGTGGGAGAACTGCTGTCATTCTGCTCATCCTCTGCTGCTGCATCAGGAGGCGGTGGCACTATGGGAGGCAGCCCATGCAAAGCCCTGGTATGGTCCTCCATGGCAGCAAGCATGCGGGTCTGGAAGGTCTGATTCTGGAGGATTAAAATGCGGAGATCCCCATTCAGCACATCATGGGTTGCCTGCATTTCTGCATGCATGGCCTCGCGTGATGCCTGGATCTCCTCACGTGCTGCATGCATCTCAGCTGAGAGCGAACGTGTTCGCTGCTCCAGCTGCTGTTCTGCCCTAACATTTCGGGAAGCCTCAAGTTCAAGCAGACTCTGCCTGAGGTTATGGAGTTCCACCCTCAGGGCTTCCCTGTGGCCCTGTGACTCTATTGATATGGATTCGCGCAGAGACTCCAGTGCCGCCCGTCTGTCCCTGTTGGACGCCAACATGTCTTCCCTGTGTGATTGGCAAATGGAGTCTGTTGCCTGCTGTTGTTGCTCCATCTGCCTTTCAGGGGGTATAATGGAAGTGGCCACCCTCTCCATTGCCTGAGCCATCATTTCTACTGATGCTGCCTGTTGGGTTGCCATACCGTACATGGAGTTTTCCCATACAGTATTGCCTGGTGGCACATGGCCACCGCGTCGACAGGCACCACACCTGTTTGGAGCAAGGCGATCTGCACCTTGCTGTGCTGGCACTGCCTGAGGCTGCAGGACTGCATTCCCCCTCTGATCTGCTGGCCCAGGAACAGGATCAGATGCTGTGGAGTGTGACCCTGCATCCGTAACCGCCAAAGGCAGACCTACCAACACTGACATCCCCATAGAGGGTTCTACCCCTGGTCCAGGTGGGTTGGACAGAACAGAATCCCTGCCAGAAACACTTACCTGTGACGGCACATAAGTCTCATCATCCGACTCAGCACCTGAATAGAGGTCTGGGGAGGTGCACCCAGAGACACCCCTGGACAGTATGGTCTGCAGTAACATTGGGTTTTCACCAACCACCACACCACGTCCCCCACTGGTGCCCGGTCGTGCCTGAGATTCCTCCTTGGTCTGCACCATCTCCTCAACCTCAACAGCACCAAGTGCGTCATCACCTGCAAAAACATGAAAGACAACAAATGGAAACAGGCATGAGCACCATAGCACACACATAGGCCGTGACAAGCCAGAGATCCAGTACATGATTTACACATGTCCCACATGACTATAACCCTGCCATGCATGCACTGTCAAAGAGTTGGAAGTGGAGTCAAAAAGGAAGACACTGGGGAGAGCAAGATGGAAAAGCAACACATTTGCAGCATGTTGGGTAGCACTGACATCACACATCAGGCTGTGAGTGGCATGTCCAATACACATACATGACACATGCCACCACACAGATGTCATGTAGCATAGCCACGGTAAATTACAAAACTACAGCAATATGTCAGTGAATGAGTACTGTCACACATCCATGTCACATCGACATGATGCGAAGATTGATGCTAAATAGTGTTGCAAAATATGCATGTGCCACACACTGAAACACATCCAGTGTCCAATAACACAGTCATTGTGGGCTGATCAATGGTTGGTCACTTTAACATCACAGGAAACATCTGTCATCTTCCACATGCAAACAGGCCCTAACAAAAAATGTCTGCAGCCGATACTCCATCGGCCTGAATGGTGTAATCATTAACATAACCAGGTAAAAATAGTTGCCCAGTGTGGGCTGTAAACAATGATCGAAGCATATCACATATGTTGCAATAGGGCAGAATAATGCGTAGCAAAAATGGGAGAGTGGAAACAATCAGCCCGAATGAACACTTACAAAATCTGAACAATGTAGTTGCAAGATGACAGTTCAAGGTAAAGTGCACTAATGTGGGCCTAATTGGCAACTTTGGGCAGAAGGGATACAGTCATACTCAAATCCAAGGCACGTGAATGTATGGGGGAAGCAAATGGGTGACCCATAACACTCAGGAGTACACACCCTCACCTGGCACTCAATCAGAACCCGTCACCCAAACAACATACACATGGATTACACACACACTCATGGGTACTCACCGGACAATGCCTCGTTATCAGGTAGATCTCCCACACCTTGGATCTTTTCCTCTGTGACGAAAGTCCCAGCAACAGACTCATGTTCAGTGAGTTTGTTGTCCTCTTGTGGAGACCCACCGCCAGTCACCAGAGTAGCGGCATGATTTGAGGCCAGCTTGTTCTTTGCTCTGCGTTTCAGGTCATTCCACCTCTTGTAGCAATCATCAGCTGTGCGCCTCACAAATCCAAGGGCACTTATGCGGTCCGCGATGGTCTGCCAGTGTGCCCAACGTTGAAAAGGTGTGGTCTTGCACCCTGCAGTCACCAACATTTCGCGGCTATGTGCCGACACATAGCTCACAAGTGCGGGGTCATTAAAGCTAGGCTTCCTTGAGGTGCTGGACTGTGTAGCCGTGTCTGGGGTCTCAGCCTGTAGTGCCAGAGCACCCTTCTTCCTCTTCTTCAAAGGTGGAGCAGAGCCTGAGTGGCTTGCGCCGCTCTGGTTAGTAGGGGCAGAAGCACAAGTGGACTGGGTACTGGGAGTGTGCGAAGGCACAATGACCATAGCTCTTTGTGCAGGCATTGGCTGAAGTGTGATGTTGGCAGGGGCAACGTCAGTTTGATGGACCAGGACCGACACTGTCCCGGCTGGGAGACTCAGAGCTGGGGTGGATAGAGCTGCAGCTGCGTCTGCAGCCTCCCCACCCTGCCTACTTGGGGCAGCAGATGACATCGCTGCCCCAGATCCACGTGGCCTGGCGACACCAACTTGCACCTGTGAAAACATGAAAAATAATATGAGGCCGGGAAGCCCAAAAAGAAACACACCAACACAGGTTACAAAGAACATACAAGTGCTTTATTTAAAAGCTACAACAGTTACCAAAGTCAATTGACAAACGGATAGCTATTCGGCTCTCAGAGTAACGTAACGAACTTCAACGAAGGTTCGATGCATTAGTAAGAGAGACCGTACATTGGAATTCTTGGGTCTTTTATATGATTTGTCCAGCCCTTGGCCAACCCTCTCGCGGGTTAACCATTATAGGAGTCGGGCCTATGGGTTCCTAGCCAGGTCAATCCTATAATATATGCATTTTGATTAGTTTCACTGTTATAGTTGTACATTTACACATAGGTCAACAATAGGACAAGGTCTCAGTTCGCGACCCCGACAAGTGGCCTGCAGGCATATTAATTATTCATGTGTACGGAGGTCACAACGGCCAGAATATTACTCAGAATGTCATTCGGCCTCCATTTTGATGTTCAGGGTGACTTCCACATTACAAGAGAACCTAAAATGGCGGCTTAATCCAAGATGGCGACTTACATTACTTTCTCTAAGGTCAAAACCCTTGCCGCGGAGTTTGTTCGCATATGACGTTTAGACAACTTGGCGTAAGCCAACATACATACAATTGCTGCGAAAGGAGGCATAATATTGTTTCAATTCCGACAAACCCTCTTTTTGGCCTATGCCAAGTGCTAATATCATTTCTAATATTTTTGTAAATAACTCCATGCATTGTCGTCTGTACATCCTGAATCATTATCTGTATTGCCTATAGCCATTAGATCGTTCATCAGAACCTCTTGTAACACAAACTCTTTAGATGCTGTATCTGGGGCATACATTTTGTGCCCTACTGTGCTCACCGCTTGAGCACAACACCCCCCTAGCATTGCACATATACTAGGTAGACATTGGAAACAGCAACAAAGGAATAGCAGGATTCCCAAAATCGTTGAATTAATTATTATCATTAAAGTGTTATTATGGTACTTTCGTCTATTCTGGGAGTCTCTAGGTGACAGAGTATGAAGGTGTACAGAGGGAGTCAAAGCAGTAGGTACAATTTCAATTGGCAGTAGAGGTTTTAGAGGGTACATTTCTTCGAAGTACCAGAGTCCCACAGCAGTAACTATACAAATTCCAATTATTATTAACACAACACAGCAATACGTTTTCGGGGCCCAGGCACATTGTTCGTTGTCCGAGTTGGTCACCCCCTTATTTACAAGTCCAGTGCGGGGAGCAGCGGTGGAGGTGGCAGGCATCGTAGTTTCTCAATTGACGACCCCAATGTTCGTTGCTGGCGACACTACGGTCGCGCGACTTCTTAGTCCTTCCCAGCCCTAGCCAGCAGAATCCCCTTTTTTTTTCGAAAAGGAACTTTCTTTTACAAAAGAAAACTTTCAATCACTTCTTCTTTCCCAATGCACGGAAAAGACCCGTGCCGTAGTTCTATCTTCTTCGTCGAAGGTTGTACCTGGTGGTACCCAGAACTGTTTGATCCGGCAACAAGGCGACGTCACTTCCTGAGGGAAGCGATGTATCGGAGGGGACGGAAGTCGCAGAACTTGAAACAATGTTTTCCGGAAATGACTTTTTCAAAGAGTGCAGAGACGAAATGGACTGTTCCCCAAGCTTCACGGGCTCTGAGGAATTCTCCGACACACTCACAGTGATGTTTGCTACTCCAGGATCAGAGATTGTAGCATCAGCGAGGGGTTCTGCTTCTGCTGTAACGTGTGGCGTCGGGTGAGGAAGTTTCTTGACATGCATCGCGTGGATCCAATGTTTTTTCCCAGCTACCCGCACTGCTGTCTGGGTGACCAACAGCACCTGGTAGGGTCCCCTCCAGCGAGGAGCGAGACAGGAAGACCTTTCGTAGGCCTTCACTAGGACCCAACTTCCAGGCTGAATATCGTGTCCTGGGCCCGTAAACCGTAGAGGTAAAGCTGATTGGACCTGATGATAAATGAGATACAGATTTTTAGTCAACTGTTACAGTAGTCTACAAGCAATACATTTTCTACCTCCCTCAATGCTTTAGGCTTCGGAAGACCCGAAATGTTAGCAGGTCTCCCCATCACTACCTCAAATGGAGAAAGCCCAGTCTTAGTTTGAGGTGTGGTACGCATAGCTAACAAAACAATAGGTAAGGCATCTGGCCATTTCAATTTGGTGTCGGCACATGTTTTTGCAAGCTTATTCTTTAAGATACCCTTATGTCTCTCTACCAACCTAGCACTTTGAGGGTGTCTAGCCGAGTGAAATCGCTTTTCAATGTGTAACGCTGTGCATATCTGCAAAATTACTGCTGCAACAAAATGGGGACCATTGTCCGACCAAATTACCCTCGGAAGCCCAAATCGTGGAAAGAATTCTTTTACCATAGTCTTTGCAGTGGTCATGGCAGTAGCATCTTTAACGGGGAAAGCCTCGACCCACTTACTAAAAGCACAAATAATCACAAGAACATATTTTAGATTGTTACACCATTCCATCTCAATAAAATCAAAGTGGATGACCTCGAAAGGAACAGAAGGGGGCCCAAAGTTTCCCCTTAGAGTTACTGCCCCTTCCCCACATTGTGCTGTAAGCAAATCATACAATTCCGAACATGGCGCTATGCAATCTTCGGAATTTTATCATTCACCCAGACATGTTCTAACATTTTCGTGATCTGTTGAGCACACACATGCGTAGGACTGTGTGCCATTGTAAACCATTGCCAGCACATATGAATCAGGGAGCAACCATTTTCCTTCAGATGTATCCACCCAACACCCATCATCATCCAGTTTTCCCATCCCTTCGGCCCACCTTTTAGACTCTTCTATTGTGGCATCAGTTTGAATATCTCGCACAGACCCAATACCCTCATCCATTACATAGGCATCTTTTGTTTCCCTTAGAGCATACATGTCTGCGCTAAAGTCTGTGGCCGTTTGCCTGGCTATCTGGTCAGCAAAAGCGTTCCCTTTTCCCACATCATCTATGACCTTACGATGTGCTGCACATTTCATGATTGCTAACTGCCTAGGGAGTGAGAGTGCTGAGAGCAATTGCACTATCAGGGGACCGTGCTGAATCTTGGTCCCATGTGAGGTTAGGAACCCTCTTTCCGACCAGAGCCTCCCGAAGTTGTGAGCCACCCCAAAGGCGTACTGGCTATCATTATATACATTTACTATACGCCCTTCGGAGAGTTCACAAGCTCGGGTCAACGCTATAATCTCTGCGGCCTGCGCGGAGTTATGCGGAATTCTCTTAGTTTCAACAACCGTACTCAACGTAGTAACTGCGTAAGCAGCTGTAGATGTGCCATCTGGAAGTTTGAAGCAGGAGCCATCACAAAACAGCTCCCCTTCTGCATTGTCCAAAGGAGTATCTATAAGGTCTATCCTGCCCTTTGTTTCCTGTTCAATGGTATACAGGCAGTCATGTAATACTTCGTCACCGCAAACAGTATTTTGCGGGAAAGGTAGAAGTTCAGCCGGATTAAGAACACAACACCTCTTAATTTGAATGTGAGGGGCAAACAGAATTAATTCATACCTTGTCAACCGTGCAGAGGTGAGGTGTTGCGTTTGAGTTTTATTCAATAGGACATCTACAGAGTGAGGTACCATCAAAATTAAATCATGGCCTAGGACCATTCCCTCACTCTGTTTTACGGACGCGGCAGCAGCAGCGACAGCTCGCAAACATCTCGGCAAAGTGCATGCGACAGGATCAAGGGCGGAGGAGTAGTAGCCGCACGGCCTATTCTTCCCTCCGTGTTCCTGTGTTAACACAGCCAAAGCACATCCATCTCATTCATGCACAAACAACACAAAGGCCTTGTCATAATTTAGAGTACCCAGAACCGGTGCAGAGCACAACGCGGTTTTGAGAAGCTCAAATGATCGTTGATGTTCCGATTTCCATGGCAGTGGCAGAGAAATTCCCTTCTTCGTCAAAGCCAACATCGGTTTTATCACTAGTGAAAAGTTCGGGATCCACAACCTACAGTAAGAAGCCATACCTATTAAGGCCCTGACTTCCTTCTGTGTATTTGGAACAGACATGCCAGAAATGAGTTTTATTCTTTCAGGTGTCAATCTTCTCCCCTCCTTTGACAGGAGGTAGCCTAAATAGGCGACCTCCTGACAACAATATTGAAATTTCTTGAGCAAAGCTTTATGACCATTTTCGGCCAGATGACTAAGTAACAATACAGTGCCTTCTTTACAAGCACTTTCAGAATCTGCAGCCAAAAGCAAATCATCGACATACTGAAGTAGTGTACAAGTAGGTGGCAATTCAAGGGTGTCAAGCTGCTCTTTCAAAGCTCTACTATAAACGCTTGGACTTTCAGTATTCCCTTGAGGTGCCCGAGTAAATGTAAATGAACGTCCTCCCAAGGTGAACGCGAACAAATATCTACTCTCCTTGTGTATAGGAATGCTAAAGAAAGCATTCTTTAAATCCACAACACTAAAGTGCGTAGCCGTAGCAGGGATCATTGTTAGTATCGTTGTTACATCAGGCACAATTGGAAATTGTGGGGCGACAACTTTGTTAATAGCAAGAAGATCAATTATGAATTGGTATGGGATTGCATTGTCGCCTTTCTTGTATACAGGCAAAATCGGGCTGTTACATAAACTACCTGCAATCTCCTCGATCACCCCTCGGTGCACAAAATCGGAGACAATGCACTTCAAAGCACGCTCGCCCTCAACTGATATTTTATATTGCGGAATGCGTGGTAGTTTAACTCCATGTTTGAAAACTATTTTAATGGGCTCAATCTGTAGTACCCCAACATCATTGTCGTCAACCGCCCATAAACATTCCGGGACAACACTAAACTCAGGAGGCAATGGTCGGGTCAGAAACTGGGAACTGGGAAGTTGCTGTGGTGAAACCGTCAGTCGTACTCCATCAGAGGAACAATGAATTACCACATTCAGTTTCTTTAACAAATTTAACCCCAGCAAATTCTCTCCACAGTTCGAAGTCAGAAGGAAAGGGCAATGGTCCATAAAGGGACCCAAGGAAACAGACACCGGCGAAGAAACCGGACAGACAATTGGTATACCAGAAAACCCTACAGAAACATTTGTTTGCCCTGACAGTGGAATGTTTGGAACCCGGGGATTATCAATGGAGCACTTCTGTGCTCCAGTGTCTATCAAAAACTGATGTTTCCTATTCCCCACTAACAATTCAACATAGGGACCTTTCTGATTAACGGGAATAGGTGAGGGTTCCAAACCCTGCTTCAGGTAGTCATAACGAAACAAAATGTTATCGGAAGGAAACTCTTCAGAAAGATAGGCAGCAGAAGGGTGATCAAATATGTTTCTTGCGTCACACTTGAAGTCTGATTTTCCCGTGAAAAAGGTTGCTGAGGATCTTGTGAAAACTGATCTCTATCAGGGCCCCCTGCTCCAGGGCAACCTCTAGGTCGTCTACCCATACTCCCAAACCCATTGTTTGACCTTTGTCGAAGGACGGGGCATTGTGCTCGCCAATGACCTTCCTGGCGGCAATAGGCACATTGATTAACATTTACAGGACCCAAAGGAGCGTTCCCTTTTGGGACATACTGACCTCTGGTCTGTGACGTACCTCCTCTGGGATTTCTAACAATTTGTTGTAACAATATTTTAGTCTTCAAGTCTCCTTTCCTCTTCTCTATTTTCTCTTTTTCATTATTCACACGGTTCTCATAATACTGAGCCATGTGCAAAACTTCAGATTGAGACTTTGCCTGCCAAGCGCTCTCAGAGGACATAATCTGTGACTGGATGTCGGGCAACAATCCATGTACAAATTTGTCCACAAACAACCTTTTTCCAGACTCTGTGCCCAAGTCCTGTCCACTGAAGTCAGAGAATACCTTTTCGAATCTATTAAAGAATTCGGTGGCACCTTCAGTTTTTCCTTGAACACAGGCCGTAAGCTTGTCCCAAATAATTCTTTTCTCTGGAATTATAGTTTTCAATTTTGCGACAATTCTATCAGGCAAAGTAAGTATTACCTGAGGTAGTTTCCCACCAGCTGGTCTTTCCCTATCAAACCTAGTCATGTTAGCCCACGTATCTCCCAACCCTGGCATATCGTCTATTGTCCGAACCTGCTTCCATAAATCTACGGGTAGGAGTACAGGGAATAGCAAGTCAATATCACTTAAGTTGAACACAGAGGACTGCAAAACGGACTCTATCTCTTTGTAAAACCCTGTCGGGTTTTTCCTGATATCGGGAATTGATTGTCTAATAGTGTTCACTTCCTGTCGTGAGAACAGGACGTAAACAAATTGTGATACATAATGTGCAGGGATATCCACAGCTGGTGCACCAGTCCCAGCTTTAGCGGGAATCTCAACTTTTGGGACAAATGTCGGAGGAATCTCTCTCATAGGCAATTGAGATATAGGTAACTCCGACCGCTTACTAAGCAACAGAGCCAGGTCGAGCGCTAAGGCAGTCGAAAAAGTGTCGGGCGAAAAAGCCCTTTTACAAATTCTCAATAACTCCATAGGACAACTAACCTTCTTCCTTACACATTCTTCCTGCAGGTAATGTACCATTACCTGAATCACCTTCCTCTGTATTTCTACTGCATACTGACTATACGTGTCATATACTTCATCTGGCGGTATCGATGAATCCGAGATCCATCGAATCGCATCTTTGGTACAAATTCGTACTTCCTCAGGTGCCGATCTACGACACGGAAGGAACCGTTTCTGCACATACATACTGTCGTCTTCGTCATCCTCATCTCGTGATTTCTCAAAGTCCCTCCTATACTCAAACAATCTTTTAACATGACCATGTACTTTCTCCTCTGTGTCCCTCGAAAGTGCTAAAGCATTTAGATCCCTCACCCCTTGTGGGAGATCCGAATTTTGTAATCTAACCCACATCACACATAAATGAGTCCCCAAACCTTCGATAAAAACATTTTTCTCGGGAAAATTGTTCAAATTTGATAATGTGGAAAAAACGTTAACTTGATCACCTTTCTCCATACAGTGCTTAGCCCATGCAAATAATTCCTGTTTCTTGTCTGCGGAAACAGTATTACGAGTAACAATCTTTGACCATGCACCCTGATCAACTTCAGTCAATACAGAACCACTCGGGAGCGGAGGTGCGGGCAAATTCAATGGGGGTGCAACTATCGGCGCAAGAGGAAGGGGTGGCGGAATACGTGGAGGAACAACAACTAAAGGAATAGGAACAATAGGTTGTACAGGGGGAACAGGAATAACAGCAGGAACAACAGCAGGAATGGGCAGGGCACCCGGGAGAGGATCATACGGAGGTGGCGCAGAGGCACCAGGCCTGCGTTCGTTTAACAATTTTTCAATAAATTCTTCAGAAACATGGACATCTTTAGAGGGATACATTTTCTGGATACCTAGTGAGAAAGCCCTTTCCATAATTTCACTGACTCTGAATGTTTTTCCTTATCATATAACAACGCCTTTTCGGCATTTGTTTTATGACGGCGTGCATGTTTTTCCCTACTTTTAAGCTGCTGCAACGCTTCTTTTTTCCAATTCTGCAAAACATCAAATGCTGCAGGTCTGGCCTTCTTTTTTAGCAAGACCGATTCTAGGTATTCAATACGGGGGATCTCGAAACTACCATTGATTGGCCACTGAAATTCGGAGGCATGTCTGGTTTGTCTGTGCCAAATATCATTAAAATACTATACTTCCAATGCCATACTTACAGTACATAGTACATGCCGGCGACCCCTCCTGTGGTGCCGGGCGGCTAAATTCCAAAGATTGTTTGTTACCTGGTCAGTAATTGTGTCTGCAGATACAATACGCCAAATTCAAATTGTCAGGGTTAAATTAAGAGCCGGGTCACGACTGCACCTGACCAAACCTAAGGAGGACCGTACGGTTTACCAAAGAACTTACCTAACAAATTTTACTTTGTGTTTGGTGGTTTCGACAAATCTGCCCGCCTCAAAAAATGGACCCTCGTCAAGATGACGTGTCAGACCACACGACTATCGTCCAAGGATCGGACCGTGGAGCGCTGCCGAGGTATCGCATCTCGTTCGGTCGGGCCCGCAGTATCACACCGTCCGATCCCGGTTCGATAGTCTGCGTCAACCTTCAATGATCCGGCATCAATCTTGAGGGTCCCTGTTCGGGCGCCAACTGTGAAAACATGAAAAATAATATGAGGCCGGGAAGCCCAAAAAGAAACACACCAACACAGGTTACAAAGAACATACAAGTGCTTTATTTAAAAGCTACAACAGTTACCAAAGTCAATTGATAAACGGATAGCTATTCGGCTCTCAGAGTAACGTAACAAACTTCAACGAAGGTTCGATGCATTAGTAAGAGAGACCGTACATTGGAATTCTTGGGTCTTTTACATGATTTGTCCAGCCCTTGGCCAACCCTATAACCATTATAGGAGTCGGGCCTATGGGTTCCTAGGCAGGTCAATCCTATATAATATATGCATTTTGATTAGTTTCACTGATATAATTGTACATTTAAACATAGGTCAACAATAGGACAAGGTCTCAGTTCGCGACCCCGACAAGGGGCCTGCAGGCATATTAATTATGCATGTGTACGGAGGTCACAACGGCCAGAATCTTACTCAAAATGTCATTCGGCCTCCATTTTGATGTTCAGGGTGACTTCCACATTGCAAGAGAACCTAAAATGGCGGCTTAATCCAAGATGGCGACTTACATTACTTTCTCTAAGGTCAAAACCCTTGCCGCGGAGTTTGTTTGCATATGACATTTAGACAACTTGGTGTAGGCCAACATACATACAATTGCTGTGATAGGAGGCATGATATTGTTTCAATTCCGACAGCACCGACACACGTGGCTTAGACTTGCTGACCTGGAAGTCAGCCTGGGAGTCATCCTGTCCTCTGGTGCCACAATGGGCTGGTCCAACAAGGACTGAGCTGGGATGGTGTCAGCCACGTTTCCCTCAACCATGGGGGGGGCATGTGTGTCCCTGATTGGTCCTCCACACATGGGGGTCTAGGGGCACCCTGCAAATCCTGGTCACGTCCCCTACCGTGGCCACCACGCCCACCTTTTGGAGGTCGCCCACCTTTGCCTCCCTTACCGCTAGGTCGCCTCCCAACCATGGCACTGATGTTGTTGTGCGTATGGGAGTTGCAGTAAACAACTGTCCTGGGCAATTAGGGGTGAAAGGGGTACGGTACTAGATGGAATTCGTACCCTAGTGCTCTAGCAAGGCTGTCTGTGACCCCTGGGGGAAAATGACAGGTCACGCAACGCACAGGCACCCCAAAAACAAAAAGTAACATGCACGCAACCCCTCGTAGAACACGTGCATGGAAAAATGAACCCGCACTACGCTGTGGCACCCAGAAAAACAAAAACAAGCGTACGCATGTTACACGCAGCCTACAATGACCTCTGAAGGGGTACGAGACACACGGGGCAAGCACAGTTGGTAAATGCGTGCGCGACTCACCTTCTGCCTGGAAAAAGAACGTGAAAAAAATGCGCGTGTGCGCGTAGGCAACACCCCCGCCAAAAGAAGAACTGTACGCTGTCTGAGGAGACAGGACAAAAAAAATAAAGAACGCTGTCAGAGGTAACAGGGAGTACGAACTTGAAATGCTGTGAAGTAATCGCGTGTGAACCGACAAGAAGTACAGAATTCACCCACTCGCTCTCCACGAAAAGCACGTACAAGGGAATGAGGTCCTACACGTATCTTTTAAAGCGGCCCACACATACAGCGTCGCTTACGCGTGTAAGCGCTAAGGCCATTTCCTCCAATTACACGAGCTGACACTCGGACGTGCAGTTTTTGGACGTGTATGGTGAACATGCACCCGTGTTGATGGAAACGCCTGCGCGTGTCACGTCACTTACGCACGTAGGCCCTTTCCTCGGATTACACTCATCCACACGCGGACGTGCAGCTTTTTCATGCACGCTGAACCACTAGGCCCACATCACAAGGGAAACGCCAGCGCAAGTCACGTCACAGAATCGGTTACGCGCTAAGGGCCTTTGGTCCAATGAAACCCCGTACGTGTGCTGACGCGCTTACGCGCGAAGGGCCTTTCCTCGAGTTACACGCTGACGTGCAAGATTTTCACGTGCCAAATCACTCCGTATCAAGCTGGCCACGCAACAACACACGGAAGACCACGCTCCTGCCCAGAAGGCTGAATTACTGCCCCCCAGAGCCCCGAGCACGCTCCCACCTGCCATCTGCTGCTGCCTGACTGCCTGCTGCCCACGTGCCCTGCTATTTGCTGCCTGCACGTCAGCCAGGGGTGCAGTTGCTGTGACCACCCCTGCTGGAACCGAAGACTCCCGACTGGGATACCATCGCTCCACAGCCCAGCCCCAGGACCCAGTTGCCAGCCCACTCCTGCCTCTGGGGTTGCCATGTCAAGTACAACACCATCTGTCACCACTGGCAACCCCCAGCCAGAGAGGCAGAGGGCCACCAGCTTCAGTGCCAGGAAGTTGGTGTCCTGGTGGAGCAAGTCCTGATGCCCTCTTTGGAAGTTTGCGCGGCGACAATGAAGGACGACCAGGATCTGGATGGACATTGTGACTGCTATCAACGCGGAGGGGGTGGCAGTCCGCGACTTACACCATGTCAAGAAGCGCTGGGAGGACTTCAGGTCCAGGACCCTCAACAAGGCCCGGCGCCTCTTGAAGGCAGTGGATGCCAAGGGGCACCAGGGCCACCTGTCCGACCACCATATGAGGGTCCTGGAACACATATGCCCAGCGATCCACGTCCAGGTCCTTGAGAGGCAGACCCATCTGGAGTTGAGCGGTAAGTGTACATGCATAATGATTGGATGCTGTGCGTGTGATGGTGTGCCAGTAGTGTGCAGGTTGCACATGTGTTTTCGTAGGGCCATGTAGGGATGTGTATGTACAGGGGCGTGAGGCTGCCACATGTGAGTCCTCTTAGGTGTGAGACACATCGAGGGTGTATGTGTTGGTAAGCATGCTGTGCAAATGCAAGTGTGGTAGCACACATGTTTGAATTTCTGTGTATGTACGTTGGCATAGTTGTGGTGTCACACATGGATGGTAATTCCTGCTGCATGTATCGGCATTGTGTACATGTGCATGTGTGTGTATTTGACAAGTGTGCAACTGTAATGCAACATGGATGCACGTGACACTGATATGTAGAAGGCTGAATGACAGATGTGATGTGTATGGCGATCGCATCACTGCGACAGTTGGAGGAGATGTCGACATGCATGTAAGTGTGGTGGCGTGTGTGCATGTCTAGTGCACTCCCTGTGCTTCATGTGATGTCAGGCTCACCTTCGGCTGCTCATGCTGTTGTATGTGTATGTATTTTGCTGCCTGGTGCAATATTACTGTGGAAATGCTCATGTGCGTGAGTTGAAATTACATGTGTGTCGTGGAGCGTGATGCCATGTCTGATGTGTAACTGTCATGTGTGTATCAGTCCATTGTACAGTGCCCTGATGTCTGTGTTTTATCTCTCCCTGTCTGCAGCATCAACTGATGAGGAGGACGGCGAGGGTGCTGTGGAGCACAGCGACAGGGGTCGCACCACCAGCCGGAGACGCAAGGCCCGTCTCCCCTCCCAGATTGTCATCTCGTCGGGGAGTGAGGAGTCTGGTGCCACGTCCCAGGCCGCAGCTGCCGAGGGTATGTCCAAGAGGCAGAGGTCGGAGATGGACTCCTCGGCAACAGAAGGGGCAGCTGAGACCCCACAGGTTCCAACGGAGGAAGATGGCACAGAGTCATCCAGGTTGGTGGGGGGTTTGGTGGAGGAGGAGGCTGCGGAAGTGACACACACGGGGTCTGGAGGTGGGGATTCCACTGGTGCTAGTGCTGCAGTGCAGGGGCAGGGACAGGAGGCAGCACAGGCAACCGCGGAGGTGCCTGTGTGTAATCCTGTCCCTGATCCTGTCACTGCATCACCTGGCACCAGCAGGGATGCCCACGTCCAGACCCGTTTCCAGGGAGGGGATGAGCACACAACAACTGGCCTTCCTCTCCCTGCGGACATGGCTATCTGGGACCGTGTTGACCCTGTCCTGAGTGGGATAGCGTTGCGTCAACGGGGCATGCGAGGTGACCTGCAGTCTTTTCGTGGAGAGACTGCACGTCGTCTTGCATGCCTCTTTGACCACGTTGACCTACTGGGTCACTGGTGCTGGATTCCTCCATGTGCTGGACCTTCTTGCGACCCCCTCCTCACCTGAACCCCCTACGCGCCAGTCATCCTCCATGTCATCTTCCCACCCATGTGTCACCTGGGTAACCTGTGGAGCTGCCCCTGACCCAGCGGCAAATCTGGTGGAGGACACATCCCTGCCACAGTCGGGAGTCGGAAGTCCAGCAGGGGTGGCCACCACGACAACTGCACCCCAGCCGGTGGAGGACATGCAGGCATCAAGAGCCAGGGCGCAGGCACAGGCACAGCAGCAGCAACATGGTGGGAGCAATGATGGCTCGGGGCCTTCAACATCGGAGGGGCAGGCATCGGCCATAGGGCAGGAGGACCCCGGATTTCAAGTGTCTTCCGTGTGGCAGCAATTGGGCCACGCCATAGATGTGGAGCGGCAGCGGGCGGAAGAGGCACGACTCACAATGGTCAGGGCGGAGAACTCCATGCGGAGGGCCCTGAGGCAGGCCGAGTGCCTCGAGGCAATTCGCAGGGAGTTGGAGGTGAACATGTCGTCGTCCCTGCGAACCCTCGGGGCCATGGAAGAGGACCGCCTCCAGGACATTGAGCGGGAGTTCGATGATGACCTGGCCCAGGGCATCAAAAAGTGAGCCGTCGGACTAGCCCGCTGCCATTGTAAATAGTTAGATAGTGTGAGGTTTCCTTTCTGTTTTTGTTTAAATTGGGCCGCTCGGACAATGCACCACATTTTTGTATATAGTTCATTATTAGGTAGGGTTTTTTGTAGGTTTCATTTCATTTGTTGGGCTCATGGACCCTGGATTGGTGATTTGTATATAGTTGAACAGTGGATGTTTCTCGTTTCTATTTTAATTTCACCATGGCGCAATGGATTTCATATTTTTTTCCCTTGGATTTGTTTTGTTGGACTGAGACATGATTTTGGGCACATTCTCTGCACTCTATCTACATGTTCATAGAATCTTTTTCCAAGTGAAGGCAGGCACCCTCCGCAGGTTGATCACTCAGCAAGCTAACCACATATAATGGCAGAAAGAGCCACTCTGAGTTACACAGAGGAAGGGATACTAGATCTAATAGCAGGACCATCCTTTTTTGTCCCGCCGGGATCCAACATACCGGGACCCCCGACGAGCACAGGAGATGACCTCCTGTAACTTAAAAAGAAGGTATTCCGAACAGAACTTCATGGGCATTTCCTGAAGGAGTACTTACGAGCAAACATCATCCCCATAGGGCTAGTCATTAGAAACGAACCTTGTTTGTTCCTGGAGGAAAAGGAATACACAACGATTTCAGTTACATTGCAACGAAGTGCAGTAGGGACCTGATGGTCCTCACCATCACAACAGCACAGAGAATCAGCTCAGATCTACAAAAGCAACTAGAAGACGAAGAGAGGAAATTTACCAATAACTCACTTATAACTGACGCCAAAAATCAAATAGAAGCTATTAACAAACATTTTGCCACTTTCAAAACTGACACTTTGACGAAAAAAATGAATAAACTACAGAAAGACATTCAGGAATTCAAGACTGAGCTAATCTACCCTTACACGACAGAAGATTATTGCAAAAGATCTAACCAGTCAAGGCGGCACACAATCGGGGAGTCAGAAAGCAAAGAGAAGAGGAGTATCTTTCTCTGGATCAAGCAGCAGCTCATCCAGTGGAAACTCCAACCCAAATTACAACCCATATCAATCCAATCAATTTGGCCAACCATTACCATACAATTATCCCCCACCACCGTTCCAGCAACCTTTTTTAAGATGAGGAGGAGGAGGATGGGGCCCTCCACCCTGGAACCCAGGCTTCCAAGGGCAATACAGACGCCCCAGGCGACGGAGGAGACAGATTTAGTGGGTAACCAGGGTCTCCCAATTTTTAATCTAGCTAATGTCCCACTCACCACGACACAAATTTCGGTCCTTTCGAAGGGTTTATCCTTTGTGCCATCCGAAAATACAGATTGGTACACCACTGAAATGGAGGTACGCAGATTTGTACGAACCATCAGACTACGCGCCTTCTTTAATGCCCACGAAGTCAGAGAAGATCTGAACGATACAGGATTACATCCAAAATCTACTTTCACTCCCTCCGATAACCAAACACCCGCTGATCTTCTAACTTTTGAAAAATGCGCCCTACGAGACCTCAGAATTTTGAGTAAATAAAAGCATATCACCAGAGAACAGAACATCTCTAGGGCAGAGAGAGAAGCCTTAATTGAACTAGTGAGTAACTCAGAGATAGTGATCAAACCCGCCGACAAAGGCGGGGGTATTGTCATAATGAATACCCCTCAGTACCATCATATGGTAATGGACCTGCTCAATGACACACAAAGCTACAAGCTTTTAAAGAAAGATCCCACGAAGGAACTGACCAATGAAATTGCTTCTATGGTGGCCTTTGCCCTTGAAAAAGACTGGATCTCGGAAAAAGAATCCGACTTTCTTGTGAGCACAGGCGGTAGAACTCCTTGCCTGTATGCATTGCCCAAGATCCACAAGAATCCAACCAACCCACCTGGAAGACCCATTGTGTCGGGTTGTGGCTTGATTCTGGAACCACTATGTAAATTTGTAGACTATTTTCTCAAACCCATCAGCATCACAACAGAATCCTACATCAGAGACACAAGGCATACAATCCAAATGTTTAAAAATCTAGATTTTGACCCTCAAAAGCATATCCTAGTGACTCTAGATATCAAGTCACTCTACACGAGTATTCCACAGCAAGCAGCAATCAATTGCATATATGAATATCTCGTTGAAACCAATAGTAAAACAAAAGCCCCACCTGAATTCATTATTGAAGTAATGACCCTTGCCCTCTGCAAAAATGTCTTTGAATTTGATAAACAATTTTATCTGCAAACCAAGGGGACGGCAATGGGGGCAACATTCGCCCCTAGTTTGGCCATTTTGTTTATGGCCAAATTTGAAGAGAATTTCATTTTCAACCCAGCCAATTTATGGCAAGATAACATCAAACAATGGCGGCGCTATATTGATGATGTCATCTGTTTATGGGAAGGCACAGAGGACACATTACAGAACTTCTTTGTCTGGCTGAACACATGCAGTACAGACATCCAGTTCACTATGGAACACAGTAACACCATGATCCATTTTTTGGACTTATCTATTGGACATACCCAGGGTAAATTAAGTTGCAACACTTTCCGCAAACCGACGGATCGCAACACATTACTCCATTTTCAGAGTAATCATCCCAAGCATATTAAGGAGAATTTACCCTACGGCCAATTCTTGCACCTGCGCAGAAACTGTACGTCCCTAGAGGATTTCTATCACGATGCTGATCTACTCAGCAGGAGGTTACAAGAAAGAGGGTATCCCCGGAAGTTGGTGTCCCGTTCTTTGAAGAGGGCACGCTTCACATGCCGGGATTCGCTCCTCACTCCTAAAGCACGAGAAGAACCTCAGGACCAAATCACTTGTGTGGTGACGCACGGTCAACATGTTTTCCAAATTAAGAAAATCATTCACAAATACTGGTCCTTTGCTGGACTATGTCTTCCTGACCAACGTAAACCAAGATTTGCGTACAAAAGGGCACAGAACATTAAAGAATATCTGGTGCACTCGATGTACACCAAGAAAACACAACAAAGCAACTTATGGAACCTTAGACCACTTAAAGGGCACTGTCCCTGCGGGTCGTGTTCGGTCTGCCAATTTACGCCCAAAATTCAACAATTTCAAGTAGGACAAAAGCATGGTCTCTTAACGACATCTCCAATTGCAAGACTAAGCAAGTGGTGTACTGCATAGAATGCCCTTGTAAACTCTGATATGTCGGGCAGACTATGTGGAGCGTAGGCACACGAATCACGAACACCGGTCACGGATTAGGTGTAAAAACCTCACATCCCCCCTCGTACAACACTATTTGGAGAAAAAACATACCACGCAAGACATCAGCTGGTGGGTTCTTGAAAGAGTACGGGATGGTCCTAACATTCAAGGACGTCTGCTGAACCTTGAATGCAGATGGATCCATAGATTGGATTCGGTGAAACAGGGCCTCAATGAACAACAGATTTTTCCATCTCAGTGAGAGCCAGGTATTCCAGGCACACGCTCACTATAAGACGTCATTCATTTGCTTGTGAGTACGTCAACCACCGCCAGAGAACCATGAGGTTGCTTCTGGCCATCTTGTGGTGGAGTTCTCCCTTGAACCTTCACTTTGTTACATAACAGGCACTAACCAGAGGGAAGGGGTCATACTGACATCCAGTTTTGCCATTTACCAAGTGGGAAGATCCTACATGACCACCATGATTCACTGAGATCCATCAAATATCTTGTGCCACAACACCGTTTTGTGGCTCTGCACACACATTGAGATAGAAGCAGATCACATTTCTCTTCCTTTCCTCCTGGCTCTAACTCCCAATCGGGTGGAGGTTCAGTCCACCACGATTGGTTTGGAGACGTACACCCTCCGGCTCCATTTCCACTCTGGGAACTCCGCGCGATGGTGCCGCCTTTCCAACCGCAGACTTACATCGGGTCATCCACACTTACCCATGGGGGCTCCATTTCAGGAATGGAACCCCGATGCTACGGCATCGGTACCACAGCACATCAGTTGCAGGCCGTAGCTAAACATCCCCATGCGACCCCCCTTCACGGGGGTACACATCCAGCAGTTCGAGTTCACCCTCCACCCTAAACACTGGCAGGACCTGCACGTATGGAGGACTCCGCCCCCACAGATGTGATGCAACTTAAAAAGTTGGTTCCGCATTCCCAAGGCCGTGACCAATCCGGATCCGCAAGCAGCACGCCCGGATTGGCTAGCCTGCTCGCACACCCCCCAGCATGACACATGCCGGAGTGACAGCCAATCCGGCTCCGCCACGCAGCACGCGCCCACTGGCCAGCCAACCTACACACCCTCCACACTTATACATGTCTTGGTTACAGCCTATGCTGACCATTAGACACTCGCTACAGCACAGCGGACGTGCGCTGCACGAACACACTGATCCGCTCTGGCAGCACCACGCAGACAGTGCTTCTCCAAATAGATCCCAGGTAACGCGGGTTTTCGCTTGTCCAGCCCTACATTATGTACCAGCTCACTTTTGAGCTGCAGCAACCGGGGAAACGCTTGCCCCAATTATAATATTCTTTTTGCTTTTTCACATTAGGATGAACGGGATTCGTTCGCACAGCCGCTAGAGTCACGCTCCGGCCATCCTCACAGCTAGGCTCCAGTCCGGCGCACCCCACGACTGGCATCCGTTACCAGGAGCCATCCACCTTTTAGCCCAGGTACTTTCAGGGACCCTAATGTTTTGAGATATTTTCTCTCTGTTCCGGCACATTAGCAGGCCGCTGGATGTGGTACCATGCTCTAGATCCAACATTAACGGTGGCCTCAACATAGTTTATGGTTCCCTTCAAGTCCACTTCCCACCCAACTGTGACTTCTCACACACATAGTGTGAGCTTACCCAGCTTTCACTCCCCCTTGTTTGCCTCAATTTTCAGAGCAAGCCGCCCATCTGGCTACTCAAGTTCAGAGACTGGCTCCAGCCCTTTCATATTTATTGAAACAGCAATGATGATTAACCGGTTCGACCTGTCCTGGGAGCCTGCCCCACAAGCGAGATTCATGACAAGGCTCTAGTGGTGAGTCAGGCATATTCTTCCCACCACCACTTAATAACTCTATCACCATGTGTTGACTTCCTTGTTACTCTAGATTCTGTGACCCTTATCCTCTTTTTTAAAAATGTTTCCTATAGAACCACACACACGGTTCGTTTTTTACACAATTTAGTTGTGGGTACTACTAAACCCAGTTATGTCCAGAAAGAACTAAGGTGTTAACACACAAGAATATTCTACTTATTACTGTTTTCTTGTGTTTTGATTTCTTACTACAGGTGCCTCCTATTTGCCCTGATGAAGGCGGTTCATATAGAGTAATACTGATCCGGCTAATGTATTTGGAGTCGGATACTTCCTCTGCCGAAACGTGAACCATACGAAAGGGGGTCATTTGCATCTATAGGGATGTTTTGGGGCCTATGGACTACTTATTGCCAGGCCTACATTGGATACCAAGAAATTTGACTACGGTCCCCCTGTCACGTTGGCACCTGTAATATCATCTGAAAGATGAGATGCTTTATTGAATACAGTGCACGGGTAGTACCCTACACCCACCCTTGCACTGAAGCATAGCCTTTATGATTTCACCAGTGATATATGCCATGTTACATGTTCAAGGACTTTGAACAGATTCATTTACTGAAGCAAAACTGTAAATTTTATTTTATTTTTTGGTTCCTTTATGTTCAGATTATTTGAGTTTTTCACACACAAATTATTTATTAATGTTTCCATGTTCATGTTTGAATGTTTCTTATTCTAATACAAACCATGTTCATTCATCACCATGGTTGTATGTGATTTTCCTTGTTTAACCCTTATCTTCTTTCTGGACATTTCCATGGAGTAGAAACTTAGAGGTTTTTTCCCATTAGTACCACAAATACCAGGATTGCCATCACTAGGATATAATGGTTTCATTAATTGATAACACATGGGAACACACCTGGCCAGTAGCAGTACTAACTCTTCTTGGTTCCCGGACTGAGACTTTGGACACATTTTCATTTGGATTTCTCTGGATTCTGATTTCATATTTTTTATTTTTTTCCAGACATGCTGCATTTTATTTCTTATTCCCATTATTGATTTTTGTTTTTTTCATTACATTCATGTTGTGTTCAATACATTTTTGTTTCACACATCAATGTGTGGTATTCTCTCATTGTTTTCATGCATGTCATGCTATGGGTTTTCACATTCACTTGCACCCATTGTGTGTGTGTGACGGACATGTGTTCATGTACATACTTGCCATTCGGGTTGTATCATGTAATGGCAATTTCTCTGTGGGTGGATGCAATACTTGTTTGGGTCTTTGGGCTGGGGTGGCGTGGGGTGTGATGTGGGTGGCCATGAGGCCTATGATTGAGGATCTTCATGACGTGATTGCTGGGGGACATGAGTGGGACATGAGTGGGGGCCTGCTGGCAGGTGCCCCTGACTGCTGGGCGGTGGGGGTGCTGGGGGACATGAGTGGGACATGAGTGGGACATGAGTGTGGACCTGCTGGCAGGTGCCCCTGACTGCTGGGGGGTGGGGGTGCTGGGGGACATGTGTGGGGGCCTGCTGGCAGGTGCCCCTGACTGCTGGGGGGTGGGGGTTCTGGGGGACATGAGTGGGACATGAGTGTGGGCCTGCTGGCAGGTGCCCCTGATTGCTGGCGGGTGGGGGTGCTGGGGGACAAGAGTGGGGGCCTGCTGGCAGGTGCCCCTGACTGCTGGGGGGTGGGGGTGCTGGGGGACATGAGTGGGACATGAGTGGGGGCCTGCTGGCAGGTGCTCCTGACTGCGGGGGAGTGGGGTTCTGGCGGACATGAGTGGGGGCCTGCTGGCAGGTGCCCCTGACTGTTGGGGGTGGGGGTGTTGGGGGACATGAGTGGGATATGAGTGGGGGCCTGCTGGCAGGTGTCCATGACTGCTGGGGGTGGGGGTGCTGGGGGACATGAGTGGGACATGAGTGGGGGCCTGCTGGCAGGTGCCCCTGACTGTTGGGGGTGGGGGTGCAGGAGGAACATGAGTGGGGGCCTGCTGGCAGGTTCCCCAGATTGCTGGGGGGTGGGGGTGCTGGGGGACATGAGTGGGGGCCTGCTGGCAGGTGCCCCTGACTGCTGGGGAGTGGGGGTGGTGGGGGACATGAGTGGGGGCCTGCTGGCAGGTGCCCCTGACTGCTGGGGGGGTGGTGGTGCTGGGGGACATGAGTGGGGGCCTGCTGGCAGGTGCCCCTGACTTCTGGGGGTTGGGGGTGCTGGGGGACATGAGTGGGGGCCTGCTGGCAAGTGCCCCTGGCTGCTGGGGGGTGGGGGTGCTGGGGGACATGAGTGGGACATGAGTGGGGGCCTGCTGGCAGGTGCCCCTGACTGCTGGGGGGTGGGGGTGCTGGGGGACATAAGTGGGGGCCTGCTGGCAGGTGCCCCTGACTGCAGGGGTGGGGGAGCTGGGGGACATGTGTGGGGGCCTGCTGGCAGATGCCCCAGATTGCTGGGGTGTGGGGGTGCTGGGGGACATGAGTGGGGGCCTGCTGGAAGGTGCCCCTGACTGCTAGGGGGTGGGGGTGCCGGGGGACATGAGTGGGGGCCTGCTGGCAGGTGCCCCTGACTGCTGGGGGGTGGGGGTGCCGGGGGACATGAGTGGGGGCCTGCTGGCAGGTGCCCCTGACTGCTGGGGGTGGGGGTGGCGGTGCTGGGGGACATGAGTTGGTGATCACCAGTGCAAGGTGACATGTGGCTTGGCTGGGGGGCATGCCCATGGTGGATGGGCTGCCTGCGGGACATGACCAGGGTTGCAGGGTAGTCCCCTGTGGTGTGGGCTGCCTGCTGGGGCCGTGGAGGGTGTAGAGGGAACACCTGGTTGGACCCACACTGCCAATTCACGTGAAGGACTCCCCGCGCACCCCCGTAAATCACGTACCCTGCTCCAATTGCATGTGAAGCTTCCCACGCACCACAGGAATAAACGTACCCCACTCGCACAGGGCATTTCACGTGTGAAACTTCCCGCGCACCCCAGGAATACACATACCCCACTCGCACAGGGCATTTTATGTGTGTAACTTACCGCGCACCCCAGGATTACACGTACCCCACTCGCACAGGGCCTATCGCGTGTAAAACTTCCCACGCACCCCAGGAATACACGTACCCCACTCGCACAGGGCATTTCGCGTGTGAAACTTCCTGTGCACCCCCGAAATCACATACCCCGCTCCAATTGCATGTGAAACTTCCCGCGCACCCCAGGAATACACATACCCCACTTGCACAGGGCATTTCTCATGTGAAACTTCCCGCGCACCCCTGAAATACACATACCCTGCTCCAATCGCATGTGAAACTTCCTGCGCACCCCAGGAATACACGTACCCCACTCGCACAGGGCCTATCGTGTGTGAAACTTCTCACGCACCCCCGAAATACACGTACCCCACTCGCACAGGGCATTTCGCGACTGAGAAATTTTCGAGGAAACCCTGTTATACACGTACCCCGCTCCAATCGCGTGTGACACTCCCCGTCATGTATGGGATTTGTGCGCTGTGCATGGCGCACGGGGAGGGGTTGGGGGCGTAACTGGCGCTGCTGCAGGGTCGCTGCGCCACTCTGCGCCGAGGCTGGTTTTGGAAGCTAAAATCCATGAATACGCTGTTCGCGGAAATGGATTTTAGCGCTCGCGGCTGGCGCAGAAATTCGCATGCGCACACTGTGCGCCAGCCACGTGCGCCACTTGTGCGCTGAATTGTATGAATTACCCTCTTCATGTTGACTTTGCTCTCAATGACAGTAAAACATGCAATGCTGCATTATGGAAGAAATTCCTTGTTTGTCTGCACAAATGCCTCCACCCCATGTAAAAACACTCATGTTCATTTTGCCCTTAACACCAGCAAAACATGCAATGCCACAGTAAGAGAACATTTACTTGCTGACTGCATAGTGCCCGACACTCTCCATTTAAGAACAGACATCACATTGTCCTTGAACCTTTTGTGAGTGAAAAATATCATGCCTCAGAAAGAAAATGTCCAGTCTGCCTGACCCATTGTGCTATACACCCCCACCCCAAACCCTCCTCCAAGTAATAACATTCATCATGTTGGCTTTCGTCAAATATATGCCTCTTGCCGCAGACCAAGCCATGCTTGCACACATTCATACTCATTCAAGCACCAGCCGCTGGTAATTGTAGGTGTGTAACCCAGGGATCGTATCTGTCCAACTCTGGATTCTCTCCATTGGCTCCCAGTGGAGACAAGGATCAAGGATCAAGTTCAAGACCCTCTTTCTGGGGCCTGTGACTGCAGTACCTCCAACTCTCTCTACGGAAATATCTTCCTACTCGAGCTCTTCACTCCTCCACCTCCAAATCCTTGAGGGTCAGTCGCTTCTCCAAGAACCGAGTTGTGGACAGATCTCTTACTTTGGCTGGTGCCTCCCTCTAGAACAGCCTCCCTGCCTCTCTGAAACTTGAGCAGAACCATCTGCGGTTCCAGAAGCACCTCAAGACCTTCCTCTTTGCTTCAGCCTTCTCTCTTCCTCTCCCCTGCTGGCCTCCTATCTGATACATGCACTGGGCACCTGGCAATCCTCTGAATTCGGGCCCAGGTCCTTTGATGTCCAGGTGCATGCCCACACTGCCTCCTGGCGCCCCCTACACTTGCGGTCTGTACCTGTAACCCTACAGGTCTCTTTCCTGCACTTATTAGACACTTGTCTGCACTTCTAACACTCGCACTTGCAACCTGCTAGCTGCACTACATGCTGTGTTCTGATTCCTTGTACTGCACTTCTCGCCTCCCCTCTCCCTTGCACTTGCACAATCTCAATGTCACTAGGCTTAGGAAGATTGTTGTTCTTGTCCTCCCTCTGTTTCCCCTTCCTTGCCTTGACGCTCCTTGAAATGTTGTGTTTATAGGCGCATTATATCATATCATATCATATCATATCATATCTTACTGAGCAAATATTTTCAACTTAAAATGGTGCATAGGACTCCATGGAAATGGGGACACAGGAACACTGGCACCGTTAACACCATGCCGGTGCTCCCTTGAAAACTCTGCAGGTGAGTGCCATCCTGCCAGGAATTCTGACCCTTACGGGTGGGGTGGCACCCACTCGCAGAGTTGTAGTGTGACGGTCTGGAAACAACAGTGCCGGTAGGCGTACCAGCCCCATTGTTTCCGGACTGGCACAATTGTAATGAGACCCATAATCTCTACAATGAACTATTGGTTGGCATAACATGTAACGGGTGGCCTAACATCATCGGTTTTGATTGGTTGGCTTTCTACTGACCACCCATGAACAACTGACAAGTTGTCAAGACATGAGCCAGACAGGAGTAGGGGAAAGGAGGTCCACGTACTGCTTTCCTTTCAATTAAAGAAGATACCATCCCTCATTTCGAGGCCATGAGCCATAGTGATCTCTTTTTATTTGGCCTTGTGTGGTGCCCCGTTTCTAGGGATACATATAACGAGTAAGGCCGGTGTCTTATCTGTGTTTGTTGCTAATGAATAGACAGTTTCTACAATTATGGGTCACGTGTAATTGGACCGTGTTTGGAATTATTTTGCCCTGCATTTATTAGGATTTTAAATAATATTGGTGCAAATGTTATGGTTTTTTAACTGGGTACACTATTGAGATATTCTTCATGGAGTCTTTTCACTTCTAATTGTCCTGAACCTGGCTTATAAAGTCTGGTTGTACTCGATTACATGTATTTTTAATGACAAGAAAAATAGTGACACACCTTTTGCATCTTGGGAATCATTATCTCATGCCTTCTCTTTGCCATTCCTATCCTCCCTTATTTATGGTAACTGTGGCTTGGTTTGCTAGCTACTTTCTGAGCCATGCACCGATCTTTATTTTTTATTTCAGCATTTTGAGTACTTATGAAGAATTGAGGACTTTTGTTTACTTAGAAGCGTGTTGTGGTTTCCCTTTTGGTAAAGGTGGCTGCCCATTACTGTTGTGTTTGTATGTTAGTGGGCAATATTCACATCTCGTTCATGTTGCATTCAGCTTATACATTGCTTATGTCATTATCCTTCACATCTTATCGATGCAATGTTATTATTTTTCATGTCTAAATGCATGTGTTACTTAGTGTTGGCATTCTTCACGTTGAGTGCACATTTGCTTCATATCTAATGCATGCACATGTATTGTTACAGTGTTGGCCATCTTCAGCTGAGATTGTGTCCATCTCCTCCGGTACCTGCCTGGGATGAGGGCAGTATGGTTGTCTTAGTGATTAACATTTCTCACCTGTGCAATATTGAACTGGGGAACGTGCAGAGGCTATGGATGACATATACATATGCCTCTCAGCATCCCCCTCTGGTCAAGTCCTCGATTACACTCTTCCTTCTGCTCTCCTCTACATAGGGCTCCTTCGGTATACATATTTTAGTCACCCCTCTCAAGCAGCCTGTATGTCCAACATGTTTGTCCACACAACAGGTCCTATAGCAACATTTCCCATTGGAATCACAATATACCCCATGCTCGGTGTAATTGTGAGGGTCCTGAGGATAAATACATTTTGATCCTGGAGGGGCAATAGAACTCCTGGGCATGGGGGGAGGTAATTTGGGTATACTTGTGTGTGTGTATCAACGTTTATTACTATTTATTTTCATTCCTACTGCCCTTTGGCAGTCTTTTTGCATTGGCTTATTGCAAATCTTAGACCACATTAGGGAAATAGTACTAGTACTAAAATAGCTATTAGTACTTTAAAGTCGTTATCCTGTCAGGAGGGAATCCATCAGAAGAGGTAATTAAACCAATCATCAACAGCAATATTGTCTACCTACTCAACCATTCTTGTGTGTACTTCTTTTTTATGGTGGCTATCATCTCTGGGAGTGTCCCATTTTCCTCATTATGTGTGGTTTATATGTGCAACAAGATGGCCCATTTTTTGCCTGACTGCTCTCAGTTCTTCCCTTATGGCATTAAAGGCTTTTACATTGGTATCTGCAGCAGTTTCCACCATGTTATTTGCAACCACTTGGCATTTGCATGTGCTTGTAGACTAGTAGTGGAGAAGGGTGGAAAGAACACTTGTGTTCTACTGAACAATTGATGTTTGTCTTGTATGGTGTTATATGCATCGGTTCTTATTACCAAACACTAGTTATCCTTTTTTGTGCTTTTAAGGGTAAGGGACCTTTTATTTCTTAGGTGTGCATTAATTTGGGGGAAATTACCAATCTGCACTTCATTCATGGGCACGACTAGGGAAGGTACCCTTATTACTACTAAGGACCAAGGGCCTCCCCAATTTTGAGGCAACAGCATGTCGGCAATAGAACCACAGGCCCAATAATGGTCCATTTATACCACTGTGCCTACCTTCATTCTGAAAATTGTAAATGTTTTTGCACCCTTTATTTTACCCTACCTTTACTGCACCCATATTCCGTATGCATAGAGAAGCATTTGTCAAGGGAAGTATGTGTAGTTGACCTGCTTCATCCTGTATCCACGTTAATGTATTTAGTCTATTCTTTGAGGCACACTTTGTTGACCTCATGCAGTACGGTGTGAGGGAACAGAGCTCTCATCAGACGCTTCTCTCCCCACTCGGCTCATGTAGTGGTACCACATATTGTTGGAGACATGGGAGATATTATCACAATTTTGTCCCTTAAAGTGTTGATCCTCGAGCAAACTTCTGTTTACCCACCTCCCTGGACTGCTATGTTTCAGATAGGACTCAGAGGTTGTTTCATCTGACATTACTATATGTATTATACTGGTGTTTACGTCATGAAGAACAGGAAATGATGGCCTTATCGGATCATGGGTGCTATAGTGTTGTACTGCAAACCAGTAAACAAAATACAGACAAACAAAGGAGGAAAAACCTATCATTATGGTTGCAATGTCTCTCTTTTGCAAATGTGTATGGATATTAGTCCTTCCAGGCGCTAAAATACCATATCTCATGTCCCTGATTGAAAACATATTTATTTAGTTTGTTAGTAAATAAGTGTTCACAAGAAAAACCTTATTAAGATTGAGAGAACATTTCTTTCTGGAACAATGTAAGCTTTTAAATTAAATAACAATATGGCCAAACAGACATTCCAGGCACCCAATTGTTTGTTAGTAAATAAGTGTTAACAAGAAAAACCCTTATTAAGATTGGGAGAACATTTCTTTCTAGAACAATTTAAGCTTTTAAATTAAATAACAATTTGGCCAAAAAGACATTCCAGGCTCCCAATTGTTTGTTATGACCACTGTGAGGGGGCACAAATTGTGCCACAAGCAGGCTCATACCAGAACCCTGGGGGCCTTAAAACCACTGCAAAATGGCTCCTGGAGCCAGTCCTGACGCCTCTGCACCAGGCTCATATTTGGGAAGGAAGGGTTGTCCAAATTAGGTCCCATTTATGTACATGGGCCTTTAAATCCAACATGGAAGGACCCACACAGTCTAGTTCTAAGAACCAAGCCATCCGGTCTAGCGTTTTGGGTTGGCAGGTCTGGAACTACTTTCCCTGGTACTACTTTACCTGGGCTATATAAACCACACCCCGACTGTAGAACATGCTTCCTCTTATTCTGCAACCAGCAGGGTAACGGTCACTGTGTCCAGCTCCTGGTCTTCAGCATCTTCCTGTAATCCTGCAAGAACAAGAACAAGATTAATCTGTGTTACCTGGGAAAACATCATCCAGCAATCAGCATCTCAATTGGGCTGCAATCTGTGGAAACCGAGAGAAGAAGAAACATCACTCACCTGTGAGTACTAGCTTAAGGACATCCGGCGCACCGCTACCACAGCTGCTGTTCGAACATTGTGACATGCAATAACGAGAAAGGGAAAACAATATTAGAACACGTGCTTCCAAAACATTGAATTACATTAGTCTTACCTGAATTCCATCGCGCTATGCCACGCTTTCATCCGGAGCACCACAGCAACATCTGCAAAGGAAAAGAGACATATTCAGGTTTGCTTTCAATATTAAACAACCCCACAGCGCTGCACTACCTTAATGGATTCTGGGGGCCTGTTTTTCATCACGCTCTCATCCACTTGCAGCACCACAGCGGCCTGTCAGGAGAAGAAGAAGAAAACACAGGTTAGCTTCAAAAGACAATAAAGGCGCTGTGCTTCGCACTTTCTCTTACCTAGAAACGTGCCTCTCCATCCGGCACGCCAGCCTCTAGACCTTCAAACCCGAAAAGAAGGAGATAAAGACATTAACGAATTTCCACCATAAACAGAACAAAGACTTGCAATTAGCAAACCTACCTGCCTACCAGCAGGTTCGGGGTCACAGCAGGCCTGGGCCCAAGGAAGGGGTACTGCACAAGTGAAGCAACTTAGGCAGCTCGCCAACAAATGTCAAGTGCCCCTGCACAAGAAACGCAGGACGGATAGCTCACCCTACAAATAACTAAGATTCATTATTCAGCACTGGGCAACTATGCATCCAGGGTTCCAGATCTCAGAGCCTTCCAGACGCCCCAGGGGATATCACGTGAGTGTAACTGAATACGAAGCCTTTAAACCTTATCCACCTGGGTGTCATGGAGACATCTGAAACTGATCAGTTAGCCCAGCTATTGGAACAACTACACGCCGAGCTACACGCAGCCCGGCAGGAAACCAATGCCTTAAGACAAGAGTTAATAGTCACAAAAGACTGTACTGATGAACTAAGCAAGCAGATGCTACAAACACAGGCGGGCAGGTTCCATTGCCCGGATTAGCCCCATCCATCGCTACACCATCATCAGTCAATCCAGTACAGATAACTTTGCCAGGAGCAGTACCCCTGGCACCACCAGAACGGTTTAATGGAGACCGCAGAAGGTACGCAACATTCATGAACCAGTGCCGCCTTAATTTTCTTTGTAGCCCTGGGGCTTTCCCAAACGACCAGGCGAGGGTGGCCTTTGTGTTATCATATTTGAGTGAAAGTGCCGCAGACTGGTCTGTGCCCTTAGTGATCCGGGATGACCCTTTACTGCAGAACTTTAGGCGTTTTCAACAGGAGATCGAAAAGTTGTTTGCTCGACACTTGCATGGACAAGCTCTTGATAACAAACTCCTGTCCCTCCGCCAAGGGAATCAAGATTTGCTGACTAATATTGCCACCTTTAATAGACTGGTTGTAGAAGCAGGGTGGCCAGGAGATAAAAGAACCACGTTGTTTCATCGGGGCCTATGAGGAGACCTGAAGGATGTCCTTGCTCAAGTGGTAGAGCTACCTAAAGACTGTGCAGAGTTATTAACCTGGTAGTTCAGTTGAACCACAGATTACAGGATCAAAGAACAGACCAAAGTAGACTCGAAAATCATGCCATGTACTTACGTTCAAAAGATAATGTTCAACGTCCATCAGAAAATACCGCAGAACCCAGGCAGATTGGAGTACGACCCCCTTTAACCAAGGTTGAAAGAGACAAGAGGAGACAGCTACAGTTATGCTTATACTGCGGTAAATCGGGTCACTACCTCAAAGAATGCCCAGTGAAACCTCCAAGGAAGGTGGTAGGTGCTACAGAGAAAGAAGATGATGGAAAGGAATCGGAAAACTACCAGGCCCAGCAAGCGTAGAGGTCTGCTTGTCGAGCGAGAAGGATGAGTCACAGACCTCACATTTTGCCCTACCAGTAACCTTGATCAACCACCAACGACTGTCACAGATGCATGCCATAAAGGCACATATAGACAGTGGAGCAGTTGGTAATTACATAGATTGATATCTGGCAACAGAAATGGGACTTATGCACAAAAGCAACAATTGAAAAGGTAACTACTGTTGACGGTACAGAAATTGCTTCGGGACCAGCAACCCAATGCACAACAGAATTAACCCTTCTGTGTCAGGATGGACATCAAGAAGCAATCACGTTTGACCTCATCAAAGCTCCTCAGTTCGGGTTGATCTTAGGGATGCCATAGTTAGTAAGTCACAATCCCCACATAGACTGGCGTGCAAAGAGACGGACCTCTTCTGACGAATGCGCCCATGCTTGCTACCCAAAATCTATACCACAGCCAAACCTGAAATCTGTTCAAGGAATAGCATTGGGGATTGCGGGACCAATGGACACCTTACCAAAAGAATATCAGGATTATCAAGATGTTTTTCAGAAGGAACAGGCTAACACATAACAGCTACATAGACCCTATGACTGTCAGATCGACCTGATACCTGGCACACAGGTTCCTTGTGGTCGAATTTATGCACTTACGGAAACCAAAAATCTCCACTTGAAGTCCTATCTGGATCAATACCTGGCTAATGGGTTTATCCGCCCGTCAAAGTCACCGGCAGCCTCTCCCTTATTCTTCGTACCCAAGAAGGAAAGAGATTTGAGGACTTGCATCGATTACCGTGCACTTGATCAAATCACAGTAAAAAAACGCTACCCTTTGCCCCTTAACCCGGAACTGTTGGACCAAGTCAAGGATGCCCGAATCTACACCAAACTAGACCTCAGAGTAGCATACCACCTTGTACATGTTGAGAAAGGGGATGAATGGAAAACCACGTTTCGCACCAAGTACGGCTTGTACGAATATCAAGTAATGCCTTTCGGGCTGTGCAACGCTCCCGCAGCGTTCCAATACTTCATGAATTATGTATTACGGGAATTAATCAATGTCTGTTTCCTGGTCTATATTGACAACATCCTGGTATATTCCCCCTCTGAAAGTGAGCATGTGGAACATGTTTGCTCAGTCCTTGCAAAACTTTGCCAGCACAAACTGTAGGCTAAACTTGAGAAATTGTCCTTCCATGTCACCGAAGTTGTTCCTCAGTTTTGTTCTCTCGCCAAAGGGAGTCAAAACGGATTTACACAAAGTAGATGCCATCCTTAATTGGCCGTCACCTTCTTCACTTAAAGGAACCCAAAGCATGCTCGGCTTTGCAAATTTTTATCACCAATTTATTCCAGATTTCTCATGGATAGTCCACCCAATCACATTGTTACTGAGAAAAAAATAAATAAATACCAATGGACTGAAGAGGCGGAACAGGCTTTTCAAGAACTCAAGAAAAGATTCACCTCCATGCCAATTTTACAACATCCTCGTCCTGATCTCGCCTTTGTAGTGGAAACTGATGCTTCCAGCGTAACTATGGGAGCAGTTCTCTCTCAAAGAGATCCAGAGCCAGGACAATTACACCCCGTGGCCTTTTGGTCACGTAAATTCTCACCACCAGAAATTAACTATGCAATTACAGACAAAGAATTGTTGGCAATAAAATCAGCCTTCAAAGCCTGGCGGCAGTATCTATTAGGTGCCAGACATACCATCACAGTAATCACAGATCACCGAAACCTTTAATACCTAAAGTCAGCAAAAGCCCAATCGTCACGACAGTTGCGGTGGGCTCTATTCTTCGCAGAATACGATTACGTAATAACATACCGACCAGGAGTTCGGAATATTAAGGCCGATGCCTTGTCTCGTATGAGTGTTGAAGAGAAAACGAACAGTACCCTGGACCCTGTTGCCATCATCCCAAGTGATAAACTACTGGGACTAACCACCACATTGACTCTGAATGAACTTCAAGATAAGATTCAAACCTTAATGAACCCCGAGATCTTGCAGAAATGGAATTCCCAAAATGAACATCACACGGTTCTGGATGGATTACCCTACTTCAGGGAACGACTATATCTACCAAGTTAAGATCTGCAAGAATTGGTCATGTCTGGCTATCACGATTCCCTGATCGAAGGCCATCCCGGAATTGCTAAGACTCTAGCCAAGGTTAAACGGAATTATTGGTGGCCAACCTGGCGTAAGGACATTGCTCGATTCGTTCTATACTGTGGGATATGTGCACAGAATAAATCAAAGAAACAGAAACCAGCTGGCCTTCTACAACCACTGGATATTCCACCGGCTCCCTGGCATTCTCTTTCTCTTGATTTTATTACGGACTTACCTCCCTGTAAATGTTTTAATACCATTCTGGTGGTTGTAGACCTGTTCTCTAAAATGGCACATTTCATTTCATTCAAAGGACTTCCTAACGGTCTGGCAAAAGCATTTCTTGAACAGACTATAAAACTGCATGGTTTTCACTCAGTCCTAATCTCAGATTGTGGAACCCAATGTGTATCCAACTTCTGGAGGAAATGTTGTACCATGGCACAAATTGATGTTCGATTATCCACTAGCCATCACCCCCAAACGGATGGACAAATAGAAAGAACAAACCAGACATTAGAACAGTATCTACGATGCATGCTGCATCAAGTGGAAGAGAATTGGAAAGACTTGTTATGGATAGCGGAATACACATACAATAACTCCATACACACCAGCACGGGACAAAGCCCATTCTACACAATATACAGAAGACATCCACGTACCTCTGAACTAGACTCCCCTACGACCTTGGAAATGCAAGCGGTAAAGACTGTACACACAAGCATAACCCAAGCCTTCAAAAGTGCAAATGAACATTTACTGCAAGCCAAAGACAGACACATTTTTTTTTCGGATCGGCATCGAAAGAAAGATCCTGATTACTAAGTTGGAGACGAAGTCTGGTTGGCATCAAAACATGTGCCCATAAAAGGTACCTGGACCTTTCGTCTAAGATATCTAGGACCCTATACCATCAAATTGGTGATGAATCCGGTGACCGTCAAGTTAGCCTTACCACCAAGCATGCAAATTCATCTGGTGTTCATTGTGTCACTTGTAAAACCTGTAGAACCAGGAACCCAAGGGTTAATACCACCAAAACCTGTGCTAGTTGATGGAGAGTCTGAATTTGAAGTTAAAAACATCCTGGATTCGAAACGTGTCAGATCTAAGCTATACTCTTTAGTGGACTGTAAAGGGTACGGGCCTCAAGACAGAACTTGGGAACCAAGTGAACATATTCACGCACCACGTCTGATTAAGAGGTTTTACCTGGATACCCCACCAAACCCGGGCCGGACAGGAAGGATACCATGAGAGGGTCTTGGGGGGGGTGCTGTCATGACCACTGTGAGGGGGCACACATTGTGCCACAAGCAGGCTCCCACCAGAACCCTGAGGGCCTTAAGACCACTGCAAAAGGGCTCCTGGAGCCAGTCCCGGCACCTTTGGCACAAGGCTCATATGTAGGAAGGAAGGGCTGTTCAAACTAGGTCCCATTTATGTACATGGTCCTTTAAATCCAACAAGCACCCACACAGTCTAGTTCTAAGAACCACGCCATGTGGTCTAGTGTTTTGGGTGTTGCAGGCCTGGAACTACTTTCCCTGGTACTACTTTACCTGGGCTATATAAACCACACCCAGACTGCAGAACTTGCTTCATGTTATTCTGCAACCAGCAGCGTGACACTCACTGTGTCCAGCTCCTGGTCTTCAGCATCTTCATGTAATCCTGCAAGAACAAGAATAAAATTATTCTGTCTTACATGAGAAAACACCATCCAGCACTCAGCATCTCAAATGGGCTGCATTCTGTGGAAACCGAGAGAAGAAGAAACATCACTCACCTGTGAGTACTTGCTTAAAATTGCTTAAGGACTTCCGGCGAACCGCTGCCACAGCTGCTGTTCGAACATTGAGACCTGCAATAACGAGAAAGGGAAAAACAATATTAGAGCGCACGCTTCCAAAACATCGAATTACATCAGTCTTACCTGAATTCCATTGCGCGACGCCATGCTTCCATCTGGAGCACCACAGCAACATCTGCAAAGGAAAAGAGACATATTCAGGTTCTCTTTCAATATTAAACAACCGCACAGTGCTGTACTACTTTAACAGATTCCAGGGGCCTGTTTTTTATCACGCTCTCATCCACTCGCAGCACCAGAGCAGCCTGTGAGGAGAAGAAGAAGAAAACAAAGGTTAGCTTCAAAAGACAATAAAGGCACTGAGCTTCGTGCTTTCTCTTACATAAAAACGTGCCTCTCAATCCGGCACGCCAGCATCAAGACCTTCGCACCCGAAAAGAAGTAGATAAAGACATTAACAATTCCCACCATAAACAGAACAAAGACTTACAATTAACAAACCTACCTGCCTACCAGCAGATTCGGGGTCACAGCAGCCCTGGGCCCAAGGAAGGCGTACTTCAACAGTGACGCAACTCGGGCAGCTCACCAACAAACGTCAAGCACCCCTACATAAGAAACGCAGGACGGATAGCTCACCCTACAAATAACTAAGATTAATTATTCAGCACTGGGCAACTACGCATCCAGGGTTCCAGATCTCAGAGCCTTCCAGACGCCCCGGTGGATATCAGGTGAGCGTAACACAATATGGCCAAACAGACGTTCCAGGCTCCCGAAAAGGGACAATTGTTCTGAAAAAATTTGCCTTTTCTTATTTACTTGGGAAATGTCTTGATTTATTTTAGGCAAGCGCTGTTGAAAGGATGTTGAAATGAATTATCTGTGTACCTAGAGAAAAAACGTTTTTTTATTATTCTTACTGCTGATTGGTTCTCATCATAGACCTTGTTTGGACTCTTCTCATATCCTCTTCACCTTTGTGCTCAATGTTTGGCGTGCAGCGGGGTCATTCCTTTGTAGAGTTTGACGTCTCCAAGATGCAACCAGGCATGCCTTCCTTGAATTTTCACTGCAGTCTGTGTAACCGCCTCCACTATGAACAGTCCCTTGAAACATGGCTTGTGCCACCATTGTACAACATTTCTACACAGGATGTCCCCTTGAAACAGTAGTAGTGCTTTTAGTAGAGCATCTGGATCAACATGTTCCTGCGCTTCATCAGTCTTCTTTGAAACCTCCTTCCACATTTGTATCTATCGAGACATACATTTAAGAGATTCCCTTCTAGCCATAAAATAATCATGCATTTCTTTCCCTAACACAGTAGCAGTATTCTCTACATCAATTTGAGCATGAGTGGTAGGAGCAAGGGGCATTGTCATTCGGCATCCTGTCACCAGCTCATGTGGAGTCAGGTGATGGTCAGAGCCGGACTGATTGCATAATGCAAATAGGGCTAAAGGAAGGCAATGGAGCCAACCTTTTTTCAGTGCCTCTTTTAGTTTGGCAATTCACTCTTTCAACCATTCGTCCGAAATCAGTACTGCAAGACACTCTCTTGATGTGTGTGCTGGGTAATGCAACTGGTCTATTGCTATTGTAAGCAGTCCTGGGGCATGACTGGTTTCCCAGTGCTGTCCTTACTCCAAATTGCAGCAGTGGAGTACAATGAGCACCCCTTCTTTTCCATAATTCTTGCTCTTTTGGTGTTACTCTTCTCTGTAGTTCAGTTATTTGTGCTATGGTTAGTGTTTTAAATTCCTCCTTTATCACCATGTTGTATGCACATGTGTATTTGTTCATTGCAGTCGGAATGCCAGATATTTTGGGAACATATGATGCTCTTTTTGCTTCAAGTGTGGCAGGCCTTGTTGCTGCTATAACTCAGATCTGCACCTCTGGTGTGCTCTGCGCACTTCACCAAGGTGATGGCTGATGGGAGTTGCATTGCGCCTATTAGCCTGTCTAATAGTGGCGCATGCAGCGCCTGCTCATCCATCATAACTATCCTGTGTGTATTGTAGATGTCATGTAGGAGGAGTCAGAATTCATTGTTATCGTCTCTTCTTCATGCGCTTCAAGTGCCAAAATCAGTACTACTCATTTTTCAGCTTATGCTGAGAAAGAAATGTGCTGGCAATCTCGCACTTGTCACTGTCTCAAAGCTGTTGTTTTCTTTTACCTTCACATATGCTGTGCCACTGTGCCTTTTGCCAGCACTCTGGTCTATTGACGATGACACATGAATGAAGAGAATTATCCTCCCTCCTATGGCATTTTCCTTAAAATGTGGTCTTTCATCATGGTATTCAGTATACTTAGTGCAATCATACATGCTATCTCCTTCCTTTACTGGTTCTGCTGTAAATTGGACTGGATTTACCACTCGGCACCTGACAATCTTAATTGATGGGTTTGATATAATTACTTCATCATGGAGGTTCTTTGTGTGGTCAATGTGCTTTTGGGCTTTTCAAGTATGGCAAATATGACATGTTCAACATATAATGTAACTGTGCATCCCATAGTTATACCAGAAGATTTCTCAATTGCAAAGGCTGTTGCTGCCAATTCTTGCTTGCAGGGATAATGACCACTCATTACTAGATCTACAATCCCACTGTAGAAAGCTTATGGTTTGTGTCCCATTGTAGTTTACAGTACAAGGAAAGCCGCCATCACTCCTCATTTTGAATGGGAGAATAACATTACATTTTCATTGTAATCATGTATCACTAACTCAGGAGCTGTGCTAATTGCTAGCTTTAATTCATCAAAGTTATTTATCATCACACCTGTCCAGGCTATATCACTGTTATCTTTCTGTGCATCCTTTAGTCTTTTTAAAAGTTGCCTCACATATGTGCTGTAGTCAAAATCCTACACCCTGCAATAATTGCGAAGGCTTGGAAAATGTTATAACCTTTCCACTGTCACTAGCTTAGATGTCTTCATGATTGTTTCTGCTCTTTCAAGTGTCACCTCCCTTCCTTCTTTTTATGTTAGCTGACCTATATATAGGACTTCTTCCTGGCAATATTGTATTTTCTCTTTGTCAACTTTTGATCCCTTTCTCGACCAATAATGTCATCAGATTTACTGAGTCTCTGCTGCACCTTTCCTCCATGTTGCTACACACTAAAGTGTAATTTAGATATTGGCCCTTATTCACAGAGCATTTTCCTATGGGATTGTGACATTTTATAAAACACTTCTGTGAATCAGGCCCATTGTATTTATTGTGCCATCAAGTTGTACGTTTCCTAAGTTGTTCTGCCGCACTTGGTTAAAGACCGAGGGGGATTCACAATACCCATTAACCAAGCATGTTTTAGTTTGATCCTCTAGTAAGTGAACAAGGTAAAACACTGGGATTCTTCATTCAAAGGGATGGAAAAAAAAGCATTCTTCAAATCAATCACTGTAAAATATCTAGCTTTGGATGGATGTTACATACTATCGTGGCTGGGTTCGTAACTAATGGGAATCCTGCCTCAACAATATTGTTCTGGGGGCTTAAATCCTGAATAAATCTCAATGACCCCCTATTGCTTTTTTCACTGGGTACACAGCCATGTTACATGGGGATTCTGAAGGCACTAATATCCCTTGTTGCATTAAGATGGCAATAGTGTCTTAGATACCTCATCAGGTGCTTTTGACATGGGATATTGTCTTACGCGTGGTAAAATAGCTCCTTGCTTCAATTTAATTTTGACTGACCCCACGGCTTTCAATAGACCAACATCATAGGGACTGCTGGTGTGCTCGGCAGATATGCCAAATCTTCCTGGAGAAAGGATATTACCTTCTTTAATAATGACATTCTATGAAGTATCTTCATATTTTCCATTTTTAATTGATATTTACGACTTATATTAACATCACTTTGTCATCTGAGTCATCATCTGTAAAAAGGCTTTCATCTTTTAAGTCAGTCAATCAATGTCCTACCATCAAGAGCTATCACTTTTCTCCAGTTTTCCCCTTCCTCATCAACTCCATGTAAAATGACTCTGCCTTCTCTCACTATTGCCACTTCTAATTCAATTGTAACTATCTGCCCTTTCTCCAGGTCCGTGGGTACATCTGGTCTGAACATACATTCTCTGGGTAAATGCAATAACCTGTCCTGTATTCTTGGAAATCATGCTAACAATGCGTGTATCCTGTAAAGGAATACTTCTGGGTTTTAATAGCATTCCTCTTTGCACTTGCTGACCATAAAATGATGTTATGAATTCTTGTGCATTCATATAATGAATCTGTGGTGTAGACATATTATCCCCTGGTCAGTAAATGATATTGTCATGTTTAATTTGCTCATCAAGTCCCTCCTCATTATGTTAACTGGTGTCTTGCGAGAGTATAATAATGGCATAGACATGACATGCTCTCATATGGTGATGCATAAAGCGTCTGTAAAAGAAACCATAGTTGTCACCCCAGAAATTCCTTGTGCATTAATGGCAATGCCCCACATTGGGAACCTTCCCTCTTTAAGAAAAGATTGAGTCGCCCCTCTATCTACTAAGAAGGAACATATTTTGTCACCTATGGTCACCCGGACCCTCGGTTCCTCTTGTTGATCATGTGTATATTCAATAATCTTGTTCCAAGGATTTTTCTGACCAAGTAGCTCCTTGAAAATAACCTTAATCGGTGTAAAAGTTCACATCAGTTTGACCATTGGAATATTCAAAAAATCTAAGTGGTGCCCATCCTCTTCCAATTTGTGGGTGTGGGCACACATTAAAATATGTCTTTTGAAGACATAGGGCCTCATTATAAGTTTGCCGGTCCGGTAGTAACAGCACCGGTAAGCTACCAGTGCCGTTATTACCGGACCGGCAAACTACAAGTTCTGCTCGCGGGTGCCTTTTTGCCCGCCAGGTGTGACCTGGCAGGCATACCAGCACCCACGAGCAGAGCATGTCAGATGCACCGGCACCATTCACGAATGCTGCCGGTGCATCCTGCTTCTCCATTCCCATTGAGCCCTATTGGGCTCAAATGGGAATGGGGAAGAATGTTTTCCAGTGCCCGCGAATGGACAATTATTGGGTCCGGCAAGGCGTAATGACCCAGTAATTTCCCACTTGCGGGCATCGGAAAAAAATGATACCGTCACGGCTACAGTAAGTATCATAATGAGGCCCATAGAATCCTTAGCAAACATCAGAGCGGAAACTTTGTGTTTCTCCTCAGAAGAGGCAGAAGCAATTTTAGGCTTTATTGGCAATACAACATTCACGTCCACAACAGCTACTGTTGATACCTCTAAATGTATCAAGCAACTAGAATATTTGGTATGTAAGGAAATTGATAGGATGTTGCATGCAATAACATTGGGTCATTACTAAAAGAAACAACTGATACCGACAGGACTACGGGTACGATTATGACCTACATTGTGCAAAGAGAGTAAAGCATTGTTTGGAAGTGGGAAGCAATGTTAAACAAATGTTCATTAGACCTAATCTTACTGACAATCCAAGAGCTCTCCAAAAATCTCGGAGCAATCACAACTGAGGTACACGAAATAGAAAAAGAACTGAGGGACCTGTTAGGACAAGAAGAACTGGATACTGTACTTCAAGATATTAACTAAAAATGGGTGAACTATAAAACCGAACTAGATGCAAAAAGGTTTGGATGTTCAAAAGGGACACCTAAAACTATTTAAATGAAGAGGTATATACATCGATGGATAAATTCAGACCATCCCAGAGAAGACCACAGCAAGGTAGCTAGACAGATGCAATGCGCTCAGAATCTGAGACCACAACTGAACGAGGAGGACTAATAAGAGCTGCAAAGGAACCTATACACAAGCAGGAAAAGAATACAGAGTTGGAAAAGAAAATCAAAGAGGGGAAGGAAGGATAACGTGACAACAAAAGAGAACCTAGTGGTAAATCTATCTAGAAGGATCCTCAGTAGTGCAGAAACCAACACTTTACAAAGGGGCCTACATTTTGTGCCCACTTATAGCACCACTTTTTTGAACAGAAGTAAAATTACTCAGATTCATCAGGAAAATAATACTTAAAGTATTCTTTGACAAAATAGAACACACCGAGGACAGTGAAACAGTGGAAAAAGAGCAGATGCAGGAATTTAGAGGGAAACATACCTTTATGCCATCAGTGTACCATCTGTGGAGATTTTCCATGAACAGATATTCGAAGACCTGGGAAAAATCTCATATAAATACCCTAAATGGAATAACTTCAGACCCCATGAACTCCACCTTGTAAAAATCCTTTATAGTGACAAAAACAAAAAATGTGACAGACAGCTTGGCGATACCACCGAATATGCCTGATTGGACACAGATCCCACACTGACAATAATGACAGACTTAGCAGAAACCTTGGTAAGAGCAGATGATCTCAAGTTGATTAAAGGCCACGCAAAAACATTTCTTCAAGCTACGCACCCAAGAATACTTACTTTTTATACACTTCCTAAAATCCACAAACATCCCATTAATCCGTCAGAGAGATCAGTTGTATCAGGAATGGAAAGCATTCTCCAACCACTGGGGAAATACATTGATTTCTTTCTCCAGCCTATAATCCAAAAAACCAGCACATACATTTGAGACACAACTCACTTTCTACAACACTTAACCCAAACCTTACATACTGAAGGCTTGAATATGTTTACCTTTAACATACAATGTTTTTATACGTCATCCCACATGACCTAGGATTGGAAGCCATTGAATTGTTTATTCTCAATGAAGGTGATATAAAGGCATCCAAATAATTTATAATCATTTTGTTATAAATCATCTTTGAAAATTCATACTTTCAATTTAAAGACTGCTTCTATCTTCAAGTGCCAAGTACTTAAATGGGGGCGACTTTGGCCCCCTACATATGCCGATTGTACCATGAACAATTCTAATGGGAGCATGTACTGCACCATGCAGGATTGAGAAATTATCTTTCTATGAGGGTTCCCTACATAGATGACATTTTTGGAATATGGAATGGGACACGTGAAAGTTTAGAGGGATTCTTAATATATCTGAACACCATAGATCACTGTATACACTTCACAAACGATAGTTCAGAAGAATGCATACATTTCTTAGAGGAACAGATCAAGCTCAGAGACGGCATATACACAACTAACATCTATCAAAAAGAAACTGATAACTTGCTGCATAAGTTAAGCTTCCATCAACCAAGCTTAATTAGAAGCCTTCCCTTCAGCCAGATGCTGCTTGTGAGGAGGACTGTCCATGACCCAAAACACTATGAGGGTAGATTACTAAAATGGGAGAGAAGTTCTGTGCCCGAGGCAACACACCCGAGGAGATTGATGCAGCAAGGGAACAACTGTCCACAGTGAACCAAATTGATTTACTCACAGAAACACACAAAGTGAAAGAAGCACCATCACTGATATAGGTATCTAAATACTTGATTAAAAGTGGGAAGATTAAATCAGTCATTAAGACAAATTGGAGAACCTTGACCTGTGACATAAGTGTAGAACATTTGTTCAAGAAAGATACCCACATTTGCCTGTAAGAGGATTACCAACTTGAGAGATCAATTAGTCAAAACAAGACGAGCCAGAAAGCAATCAAAGATTAAAATGGACTGGACACTTCCCTTGCTTACATTGTACAAACTGCGGGTTTGTAACAAAGGGCAACGTAAGAAACCACCCAAGATCTGGAGAAAAATTAAGATTCATAGTTTTGCAACTTGTGATACCAACAATGTGATCTATACCATCAAATGCCCCTGTGAGCAATACTATATAGGGCAATCCAAAAGGCCATGGGCCTGATCACGACTTTGGCAGTAAGGCCAGTGGTATTACCGCCGGTGGTATTAGCCCTACCGCCGAACTCCCCAGGGCTAATAGCGCCGGATCATGAGTTCGGCGGTAATGTAATTCCCCATTCGCCATTGAGCCCATTCGGGAATGCCCCATTCCCCATTGGGCTCAATGGGGAAAATTCGTGCTCTTACTGCCGGCGGATTTTCCACCGGCGGTAATAGCGCACATTTTCGGCAGATTTCCCCCCAGCTCAGAGCTGGGGCGAAATCCGCCGAAGTCCTGATTTGGCGGACCCTTAAATCCGGCGGTAATAGCGCTACCACCGGATTTAAGGGTTACCGCCAAAGTCGTGATCAGGCCCCATGTAAGCAGAGATGGAATAAACACTGGTCCTGCATCAGAAAAAGAACATGAACTCAGCTGTAGCTCAGCACTGGCTGGAAAAGAGACACACAATATCTCACAGATCTGATTCCAAGTGGTGAAAGTGGTCATCAGAAAAGACCCTCATAAAGATCTGGCTAAAAGACTAGACCAGAGAAAGACCTACTGGACTGATGAATTGGGCTCTATGAGCCCTGGTGGAATGAATGAGGACATTAACTACACATGTTTCATGTGATAAATTATTTGGACAGGATGAGTGGACCACAAGAATGTATTGATATATGCTGTTACAACACAAATTAAGATACCGGTCTCTGAACAATGATGATTAGCTAACAGAACATAGGCAAGTGTTTGTAGCTATCAAAGTTTTGCCCTTACAGATAATGGTGTTGACCAGGTTAAAGAATGTAGACAAAGGTTGTAACCACCATAATGGTGCCCTTCAAACAAAATAGCAATAACTACAGTTATCGCTTTGTACAGCATCAATTGAGATGCCTGCTTTCTATCGGTGTAGAATTTAGACAAAGCTTGTAGCCACAAATATGGTGCCCTCACAGGGAAATAGCAACACAGATACCCGCTTATATGTTTATACAATATTGTGACCAACAAATCTATGAGACTGACTGATATCATACACTGTGAAACACTTAATGTAAGTTAAGATGCTGGCTCTAACCCTCAAGGTGATATCCATTGGGATAATGAGAGGTTCATTGGTACATATGTAGCAAGTACATTACACATTTGCTTCCGAATTGTGACACATTGAGTGGTGGCAGGATGAACGAGCAGGACTCTCGGCATCAATATTATGACTGGGTATAGACATAACCAGTGTTTAAAATACATGCAAGAGAGCTAATCCCTGGTTTGATCACGCACCTACCGATAAATATTTCATTTATTGCTGAATGCAATTGCGATTATGCTTCTCGTTAAACATTGCTCTTGCCATGAAGGTTCAACATCTAGAAAAATGTGATTATGTATACGGGTTCCCAGCCCATTGTCATTCTCATGCGGTAGCGCCGCCCAGGACGTGAGGGGTTGTGATGTTACAACGTGGGCTCAAGCGTGACTTCACACTGCCTGCGATGACTACGTGGCATAAAGAAGTAAGGCAGCAGTGATGCACAATGCACAGCGCTGTAGCTCTGAGACCGAGGTCTTGTTAAGAACTATGAAGTCATAGCAGAGGTAAGCAAATGAATACAATGGGGCCAAACAGGCAGTATGTAGCTCCTCTGGGATCCTAAATTGCTCTCTACTTTTTCTACTTGGGGACTCTCTGACAGCAAATGTTCTCCTTCCAGCTACTTGATGTGGGCTTCTATATAGAACATGATCTCTGACCTCCTTGAGGTTACAAGATACTCAGGTACCAAGCAACACTATTTGCTTACATTGCATATACTGTATTAAGGCATCACTATATAATGGAGATAATATATAGACACATGTGCTGTTTTATTCTTCCAGTTATGCACAAACCAGTTGACACATGTAAATTCCATGTAAATTTTGAAATTGAGCACATTAATGTACAAGAAGCTAATGTCTGTTTTGTTTTGTTTTCCTTTCTCCCTATTTGGTGTTCATTCAATGTACATTTTATGTGGGAATCTCTTAAATATATATACAAAATTGTTATGACATTGTTTTGACATACATAAGTAATGTGTGCTTGTATAATTGTACAATATTTAGCCCTGAAGATGGATCAATATTCGGACTGCATTGGCTTTGGGACATTACTTCTGTATTTTCACTGCCTTTTAAGTGATAATAAAAGGAGTCATAAGAATACTGTTCATAAGATGTCTAATTGAACATTAATTGAAACAATCGAAATATTGGTATAGATATTGACTCAACCCTTGGTATGGGGACATAGAAATAGAGAGCAGTTGGTTTGTTCAAGAAAAACTTTGAACCTTATATGTACATTCAATATCCTTGAGCCAAAGATTTTTGTGACCAAGTAGCTCCTCGAAAATAACATTAATTGGTGTAAAAGTTTGCATCAGTTTGACCATTGGATATTAAAAAAAACAATTTGGTGCCCATCCGCTACCAATTATTGCTATCAATAGGATTGAACACATCAATTCATTCTGTAGGCTGTCCTATTGTGGATACATATCCAGTCCTGTGCCAATGAAAGTATTCCCTCCCTTTACTGCCACACCCCCTAGTATAGTTGTAGGTGCCTGTGGCAATATGTTCATGCTCCTTGGTGTCACTGTATTCTGTTGTGCTAGTGCATTTGTCTGCATTGGTGCTTGCAGGGTTTGCATCAGTGCTTGAAGTGTTTGGGGTGGCATCCCTTGTTGCATCTGTTGTATTGATGGTGCTTGTGCTTGATAATGCATGTAATCGTGGGCATAATGTACAAGTGGCTATATGCTATATGGTGGGGGTATGCTGTACCCCCCTCTAGGATCTGTTGCTTGACAGTACTGTTGCATCCCTCCCCTGCTTCTGCATACGTGTGAAATGTGTCCCATCTTCCCACATGTCCATTGTTGCTGTGAATGTCCACAAATCTAGGTTGCCCCCATTAAACCCCCCTCATTGTGAAGCTTGCAATCCAAACCCTCTGCCTCTGAGTGCAAATCCTTGCCCTCATGGGAAAATATTATACTCTCCCCTTCCTGTAAAATGTCCATTTGCTGCTGGCTGCACCTGCTGCATCCCTTGTGCATTAAAACGTTCCCCTCCACTGGTCAATACTGCTCCTTCCACAGAAAAGTTGGACATTATCTTCTGAAATAAATTCTTCGACCATCTTCCTATCCTTAAGTTTCTTTCTGTCTTTCTCTAGTTTTAACCAACATTGTTGAAAAATCGTCAGTTGAATCTTTGCGCATAGCTTCACCTCCATTCCAACAATCTTTCTCAATTGTGTGTTTCTCTTCCTCAGGAAGTCCCCTGCATAAAATGTGATAAAAAATAGTTATGTTTTTGCCCCATGGTCCTCTAGTTTCTAACCGCCATTCCTGAATATCCTGAATATAAGCCATCAGATCTTCATCCTCTCTGATTTTACTGGTCATAATTGCACTCATGTCTGATTAGTCTGGGTGCTGAACCCTGAGAGCTCTCCATATGTCAGCTCGACAGTTATTAAAAGGTGCTCTATCATGGTTAGTATTCTGTGCCGCAACCCTAGGATATCCAGCCTGCTTCCAAATCATATCTGATTGCTACTGTAATATGGCAGCAAGAAGGCTTTTTATGTCACCTACTGCTGAAGTCGATCTGGCTGTCATCCTCTCTAATTCATAGATCTATTTACCAGCCCCTGATGTAAGTGACAGCAATTTATAAATTAAATTGTTTTTGTCCATTTGTGGCCATGGTAAATATTACACAGTCCTCCCCCTTTCTCCAATAAGGGGCACTGTGTAAACCCAGTGTCCAGTCCAGTGCAACCACACCTTTTGTCTTTGTCACTGTGTCTGCCAAACTAATTCCCTTCTGTCCTCGTAAATTCCTCAATCTATTCATGCATGGCATTCTCTCTTCTAAACTATTTGATTGTATCTTCAGACATCTGCAATATTGTACAGGCTCTGACCTCCTCACTGGTTATTACAAATCTAACCACCCTATCTCTTTCCCTACCCCCATATTTGTAGAAGGGGCACCTCCTATCCACTTTCCTCTCTCTCTTCATATTCTAACGCAGTGTCATTGCCTTCATCGTCTTCTCTGTCTTCAACATCTAGTCTCCCATGCAACTTGTCCTATATGTTCCACTCTTCGACTCCTCCAATATATTCCTACCCCCATCTTGCAGAGAGCCTCCTCTACTCCCCTTTATAATTCTGGTGCCATCCCTCCTGCTGCTATACAGATTGCCAATCCTCCTTCGTATGAACCCTTCCTCTCATTCATCTGGAAGAGTATATTTTTAAATATCTCATACACTTCCTTTCAGCCTCTCTCTAAGTTCCTTTCTCTTTCTCTCTGTTTTTGTTTCCTGTATCTGGGATCGTATGTCCCCTAATAATATCATCAATTTATTTTCATCACCTTTCCCTTATGTATGCTGTATTAATATTTTTCATGCTTAAATGCCTGTGTTACCTAGTGTTCACGTTCCTCATGTTCAGTGCACATTTGCTTCAGCTCTAATGCATGCACCTGTATTGTCAAAGTGTTGGTTTGGTTTTACTTGTGCCATCTTCAGCTTAGATTGTGTCAGTTTCCTGCTGTACCTGCCTTGGATAAGATCGGTACAGTTGTCTTAGTGAATAATTGTTTTATTTTTTTATTTTAATGTTATATAGTTATGAAATAACTTTTAACACATTTAATCAGTTGCAATTTAGCAGACATGACATAAGAACATACAAAAAAGCTTTAAAAAGAAATTCACTACTGCAAGAATTCATTAAATAACAGTTGTTAAACGTTTGCCGATTCAACAATTCATTAGATAACAGATGCAAAAACCACCTTTAGATTCATAAATATGTAAAAAGAAAAATAAACATACAAAGTGAACAGCTCCAGACTCTGCCATTAAATTCAATACTGGGAGTCCTGGACCAACTCAGAACACCAACTGCAGTCAGTCCAGGAACCCATGTAACTGCTATTACCCTTGAGGTGGTACAGCCTGAAAGACACTGGAGGTCATTATGACCTTGGAGGTAGCCATGCCACTATTTGCGGCATGGCTACCCCCATTCCGGGTACCGGGTCCGGGTTCTTGGAATGGGGAAATACTGGGCCATTCCGACGTTGGAGGGCCCAGTATTTCCCCATTCCAGGAACCCATCCCCATTTCCATTCGAGCACCCATAGGGCTCAATGAGAATGGGGAGCTTGCTATCAACGGGCCCGTCATTAGCATGCTGGTCTGCTCGTGTGACCCGCTAAGGACACCTGGTAGAATCAGGAGTCCTTACCGGGTCCCTTGAGCAAACCTCGTAATGTGGCGGTAGGGGGTTAACAGGGCTGGCAGCTCTATCGGCCCTGTTAATCCCCTTCTGCCAAGGTCGTAATGACCTCCACTGACTCCATACTGTCTCCTACTCACCTAAACTGAACAGGTTTGCAAACCTTTTTAAATGGATGCCACGTTTACCTTGAACTGCATGACACACTGTGATGAGGTGTTTCAATGATTCCATTAGATCTTTCCCTTTATAATCTACAATCTGCAGATTGTGTTTGTAGCAAACCATACCTTGCAATAACCTCTCTTGTTGGAATAAAATCCTATTTAAACCCCAGGAAGCTATGCCTGATCTTCTTGTCAGAGTAAACTGCAAGGTAAAGAGTCAAGTTTCTTGCTCGTTTATTATCTCCCTGAAGATGTTTTAGTAAAACATATCCATGCATTTGATTTGTTTTAAACAACCAATCATTTTCCTACAGCATCTGCTTCAATCTCCCACGATTGACTAGCAAATTAAGGCCGGATAGACTAATAACCTTTAACAAATCTGAACAAAGTGCAGCAAATTCCAAAACAAATCTGTTCCCTTTCACATCAATAATAACATTTGAGAATGGAAAGAGGAATTCATTAGTGAGTAATGTTTCTCACCTGGCCAATATTGAACTGGGGGAGGGGCAGAAACTATGGATGACATATTCATCTGCCTCTCAACAATAGTACAACCGTCATAAGGTCCTTATTCTTTGACCAACTCATCAATCGAGCATGTAAAATCTCAACCCATGACTTAGCAGGAGTACTAATGGGCCTGGGGTCTCCTGAGGGTGCAAGCACCACAATGTACGATCCCATACTATTAATAAAGGACATCAGTGAGCCCCCTATTGAGGAGTATGCACCTGCCTCATAAGAATGGGACAGGTTGTCAAACCCACTGACTAATTTTCAGCTTCTTGCTATGGTACTTAATGCACCCAATGCCTCTCTAGGCGTGAGAACTCTTAAAGAGCTGAATGTCGAAACAGGAGCAAGGAGGGGTAAATAAGTTACCACAAATGGTTGAGAATGTCCCATCATCTTCGACACCCGAATCTTGGATGTTTGTTTTTTTGTTTGTTTATTGTTTATACAGCGCGCCACACCCTAGGGTATCTGGGTGCTTTACAAGCAATCTTAGGATACATAAATACATACAAGTGGAAATTGATACATAGTGGAGCGTCAAGGTAGTAGGGGTGTGGAAGCATAACAGTTAAGTACAATAGTGACAAAACACAACTTGGGGTAAAAGGATACATTTGTCAGTGAGAAGGCGGGATGCATCAGAGAAGTTGTCAGCAGGCGTTGTCATAGGTGTCGGTGGACAGGGCAGGTAGAGTGTAGTTTACAGACTCAGGCAATGGAGGTGGCTGTGTCATTGGTGAGGAGCCATTTTTTGGTATTGAACATGAAACTGTGTAGTTCAGCCCAGTACGTAAGTTGAGTGGGAGGGCATTCCATACCAAGGCTGCTTGTACCGGGAAAGTGGTACCTTCGGCTCTTTTTAAGTTGAAGCGTGGTGAGATGATGCAGAAGGAGTTAGCTGATCTAGTAGGTCTGGATGATGTTTCTAGAGTGATTTTATCTAACAAGTATTTCGGGGCAGCATTATAGATACATTTGTGGGAGATGGAGAAAAGTTTGAAGTTGATTCTATACTGAATAGAGAGCCATTTGTGGCTCCTTCTTATTTCAGAGATGTGGTCCTTTCTTGGAATGCCCAAGGCGGTTCTTAATGCAATATTTTGCAAGGTTAGAAGTTTATTTAGCACTTGTTTGTTTGCTCCTGCATAGAGAGCATTGCAGTAATCAAGTTTAGCCAAGATTAGTGCTCATGCTAGGATCATGCGGTTATTAGTAGAAAGATAGTTTTTACATGCATGAATAAGTTTGCAGGTATAGGCAGCAGCTGTCGCAGTGGCGTTAGCTTTTTTCCTGAGATTCAATGCGAAATCGAGATGGAAGCCTAAGGTTTTTGTTTCCTTGGCCATTATAATCAGGTTGACGTCTATGTTGAACAAGGTGTGTTTAGGGTTAAGACTTTTTAGGTAGATTGGGGCGCCTAGTATGAGAATTTCCGTCTTCTCTTCATTCAGGCACAAGCTATGGGTAGCCATCCAGGCCTGAATGACAAGGTAAATTTGGTTTAGTAAGACGTAGTTGCCAGATAGTGGTATCAGTATCTGGATGTCATCTGCGTAGTTGGTGTAGATGACAACCATACGGTCCAGGATGTCGAATAAAGGTTTGGTAAACACATTATACAAAGTGGGGGAAACGCAGGAGCCTTGTGGCATTCTGCAAGTGATAGGGATGGGGTCTGCAGCATCTGATAGAGAGAATACTCTCAGCATTCAAATATTTAATAAGGACTTAATCCAAGTCTATCTATCAATGTCTGATACCCAACACTATTTGGAGCTCAAGTGTGAGACCTCCAGCAAGACCCTACTACAAGCATTAGAATGGTCAATAGACAAATAGTAGGAGGAGAGATATGTTGGTATTTTACCACCAACCTCTTTTATAATGGGCCTGCCTCTGACTCTATCCCATCTAAGTATTTGAAGTGTCCTCCTCTACAGAGATCCCAGAGGAGATTTTGGGGATAGAAGTGGATCTGGAAAAAGTTATCAGACACACTTGTGTGATAATAAGGGTGAGCTGCAAGAGGCGTAACTCCGGGTCTATGCCACTATCCCTGAAGGTATGACAAACGTTATGGACTTAATAGGCCCCACAGAGCATCGAGCTGCCAGCACATTACATGTGAGCAGAGAAAGGGTATCCACCCTGCCTCTGTGATGAACAATCCATGCTCAACAGCTGGTCTTGTGAAGTTTTATCTCTCCTCTCTGCTGTGGAAGGTACTTTGGGGGGGATAAAGAATTCTCTTAAGGATCTAAAAACTTGTATGGTTGAACAACCTGCCAGAGAAATCTCCTTAGCAATTATTGAAAAACTGGTATTGTTATTATAAATATATCAGAGACCAGTATCATCCCCAGAGATTATGGCACTGACAGTTCTTCATGAGATCCACAAGGTTACTGGTCATTTGGTCGAAAAAAAAGGTCGACAGGACAAATGGTCGACGCAATTTGGTCGAAAGACAAATGGTCGAATTTTTTTTTTTTTTTGTATTTTCACATTTTTTTGTTTTCTTTGGGGGGGTCCCCCCTGGCCCCCTTTTTTTGCTTGAAAACCCTTTTTTTCCCTAAACGAAAAACTGAAAAATATATATAAAAATAAAAATTTGACCATTTGTCTTTCGACCAAATTGCGTCGACCATTTGTCTGTCGACCAATTTTCTGTCGACCAAATGACCGGACAGCGATCCACAAATTGGCTGCCTAGTGTTTATCTCAGTTCATAGGATTTATTTTGAACGAATGTCATAAAAGCAACAATACATAAAAAAGTGCTATAAAACATGCTAAAGCCAATACAACATAAAACATCAATTCATCAGATTGTCAACTCATTGTAAAAACATCTAAAATAATATACATGCCTCCTTCCCAAAACATAATAATACAATATCTTTCCAACAGGGCCATGCGGGGTCTCTCTGTTTCTTCGAGTGAACCCTCCATACCCACTTGAGGTAACTACTAGTTTGCAAAGACAACAGGAAGTCTGAGCACAGTGCTGTAGCTTCCCTAATGGTCCTGCAGCAACAACTTACCAAGAGCGGCTTCAGGAAACGTTTCCTCAAATGCTTTGTGACAGGGCATAGAAACATTATATGGCAAAAGATTTTGTCAGCTTCGTTACATAAAATACACTTTGCAGATGCTTCAAAGCTCCATTTATGTAAAAGTACTGCAGGAGGCAAAATTCCTAAACTGAACTTTAGATACAAAGGGCCTCTTTCTGAGCTTGGAGGTAACCACGCCGCTATTTGCGGCATGGCTGCCTCCAAGCTCATTCCGATTCCGCCCTGGTGAATGGAGTAATTACCGGTCCATTCCAAGGTTGGAGGGACCGGTAATTCCGCATTCACCATGGCCCTTCCCCATTACCATTGGAGCCCCCATAGGGCTCAATGGGAATGGGGAAGGCGCTAATAACAGTACTGTAAATTACGGTACCGTTATTAGCACTAAAGTCCCTTTGCGGGTCCCGTCCTTAACGCCTGCTAAATGCAGGCGTTAAGGAAGGACCCACAAAGGGAACTCGTAGCAGGGCGGTAAGGGTTTAACGGCACCGGTCTCATTACCGGTGACCGTTAACCCTTAACTCCCTGCTCGGAATGAGGCCCAAAGATTTTTCTTGCTTCAGGGTGATGTAATTCAAATAATTCTCACAACCAACCAGTCTTTGTATGGTAAGATAGCGAGCTAAGGATGCAGATGCCCGGGATTTCAGGACTATGTCTCGTTCCACTTTAATCAACATAGCCCTCTTGACCTCAACCTTAGAGTGGGGAACCATCACAGTTGGGTCAACCAAAAAGCCAGAGCCCAAAAATCCCCGACAGACTTTTGACATGGATTTCCCATTTCAGTGTGGTACCCCCTTGCTGAGACAAAACATCCGTTATTGCCTTTCTATACTTCTTTAGATTTGTATTTGTCCACAGGCGAACCAAGTATAATACCGGCCATGACTGGCAGATCGATTTATGATAGACATCAGTTGGAGGTGCCTAGAGATAAAAAGATATCTAGTCAAGCAGAAGTACGGCAGATTACCCAATGATCACCTAGTAACACTAACCCAGGATATCATGAAACTATATGATTCTCTGACAATAACTTAAGCTCTAGAATGTATAAAATCCACAAGTTCAATAAGAGATCCTCTTGAAGACTGGAGGGAATTGAATTTAATCTGCACTTTTAAAGGAATGACCCATGGCAACAAAAACACTGTATAAGAGAACTCTTTTGAATGCCCGACGTTTGATCACGGAAGTGAAAAATGTTCTCATCAATTCGTATTCTTCCTGATTGCATGATTTGTAGGGGATGAATAGTATGGATTTTCATACTTTTTATTTAGCTACTATGGGCATTGTAGTCTCCTTGGATGGTAATGGGAAAGTGTGCCATCTTCATGACTACTCTCTAATAACAAGTCCTAATCAAGAAGGCTGGTGTCCTGGTATGGCAAACAAGATCATTCAAAAAAGAATTACTGCACCACTATTAATGGCTATGCAAATAACCAAACTGAGACAAGATCCACACTATAACATTGTTTCTCTGAAAATCTCTAGGCAGGCCCAATACACAATTTATGGCTGCAATGCCCCTATTCTCCCATCTCAGTGGTAGCAGGGGAACACAGACTCAGGGGGCAACATTGAAATGTAATATCTTGGATTATTGCTGGGATCAAAGGTAAGGTAGATGATAAGGAATGGATAACCTTTAATAGGAACTTTGATATTAAGCAGGGTCAGAATACATCTTACCAGGGTACAATAGCTTTACGAGTAATGCACTAAAAATAGCCACAGGTTGAACTAGTAGTGGAGTAGCCACTCTGAGACGTGATTTCCTTCCATTTAAAAAAAAAAATATATATATATATATTGTTTGTTTGTTTGTTTATTTTATTTAGTATAGCGCTCCAGACCCAGGGAGATGGGATATGGGAGATGTTAATGCCAGACTGATGAAGGATGAATCATGGAGGAGGAGACATGGGGTATACCTCAAAGGAGAGAATTAAAAAGATGCCAGTATGCACAAGGTCGAGAACTTGAGAGTTTCCAGGAGGAGTTTTCTCTGGTTGAATTGAATTGAATGAGAGATGCAAGGGGAATAACCCTCCAAGATGCATGTTTAAAAATGGAAACTGATCGACTGTTGTTGGTTATTGTCCATTGGACTGTCACATGCATCCATGGAAGGTCATTTTGAAGTCTTGAGGAGACCAGATTCCCTCTCATACTGTTGATTACCTGCCCACCGGCTCTACAGATTGTCAGGGGATGCCACCTTTAAAGTCACCTTTAAAGGGACACCGCCATCTACAAGGGTGTTTTTTTGAATCTGTAATTCTGCTCCCTGAAGTTAAGTCTGTTATAGAAAAGCATGGAGGGAATCCAGCAAAAGGGGATGTTAGTAATTAAAAAATACAAATCCCTGATTCAAATACTAAGGGCAATTTGCAAACACAACCAAGTACAATAAAAAATAAACAGGTACAGGCATGGCCCGTGGTTTCATTTGGAATGCAGAGAGATGAAAGGTGTGTTAAATAAAGTAAACAAGGAAGGAATATTGACACCGGGACAATTGTTCTTTTGTAAAAAAAAAAAAAGACTATAAAAAATGGTTGTGGGATGAAAATAAGGATTATATATTCAATTATTGGGACCTGATGGAGAAGATCGTTCTTAGCAAAGACTGCAGATGGTTCTGGGCACTAATGGTTAAGGGCTTTGCAGCCCCGCAGGAGAATAAGGAAGGCACTATCATGCCAGATAGGTGAACAGCAGACTTTCAGGAGCTTTTTAACAACCCAGGATGGGCAAAAACCAATGCACCCAATCCTGGTGGTGTAATGATAATGATATTATTTTTACCGAAAGGGACCTTTTGTTGAGTAATAAACGTATGCAGATTATGATGGCTTTGGCTCAGATATATTTAAATGGTGCCCTAATTGGTGGGCTTTTATTCTGTCTCGGTTTTTTTAATGCGATCACCCATGTTGGAATCATACCAATGACATGGGGAGGCTGCCTTATTATCCATATTTTTAAAAAGGGCTCAATTGTTGACCCTCAATACTATTGTCCGATTTCACTTCCCGATACAGCAAGTAAGATTTGTGATGAAAGCCTGATGTACAGACTTCAACACTTGGTCCTTGCTAACAATCAGGGGAGTTGCTAGGTCTGGAAAAGACCCGGGGCTAAGCTGATGTCAGAACTGTTGGGACTGGGGGCTAGCTAGTCTTTTGGCTGTAGCTCCTGAGATTCTATCCGGGGCTACAACCAAAAGATCAGGGGCTATAGCCCCCTTAGCCCCCCCCTAGCAACGACCCTGCTAACAATGTTTTTAAAATATAGTGCAGGTGGGGTTCAGAAAGGGTTTCTCCACATTCGATTGCTGCTTTGTATTGAACACAATAATTGGAAAATATTGTATGTTCAGAGGGGGTAAATTATATGTAGCCTTCTTGGATTTGGAGTAGACGTTTGATTCAATTGACAGGGAAACACTGTGGAAGAAACTGGCAACAATGAATATTCCCCTAAACCGCTAATCTTATTCAAGTTTACATAAATATGTGGCAGTGCATTGATCAACAGCAGGCACATTTTCCCGGATTTTAGGACAAATAAAGGGGCCTATGCATAGAGAAGCTTTATATCAACAATTGATTTATACGTGTATGGGATGATAGGCATCCTTGAATATTGACAGCACGTGAGGTTTAATTTCTTTGCCAGCGGTTCTGAACACCTTTCAATCCCTGCAGAGCCTTAACACTAAGGCCTCATCACGAGTTGGGCGGTAATGTCGGCGCTATTAGCGTCAGCGCTAATAGCCCTACCGCCAAATCACGGGCTTGGCGGAAGGGTTATTTCCCATTCCGCATTGGGCTCATTCGGGAATTCCTCATTCCCCATTGGGCCCAATGGGGAAAATTCACGCTATTACTGCCGGTGGATTTCCCTCCGGCGGTAATAGTACCGAAAATCTGCAATTTTGCAGTGGATTTCCCCCCAGATCAGAGCTGGGTCAAAATCTGCCGAAGCCATGATCTGGCGGACCCTTAAATGCGGCGGTAATAGCACTACCTCTGCATTTAAGGGTTACCGCCAGACTCGTGATGAGGCCCTTAGGATGGTCCTTGATATATGACTTTCAATTCTCCTGTTTCTTTTCTTCTTATTCATCCCTCCTTGTCTTCTTATTCAGTCCTTTCACTGGTTAACAATGAATGTATTCTTATTGAAATTGCATTGAATATATCATTATTTATGCTAGCCAAACGTTTTTTTGCCAAATCCCATATATATATATATATATATATATATATATATATATATATATATATATATATGTATATATATATATATATATATATATTTAACACGGCCACGTTAGTGGCCGTGTAGTTATGGTTAAGTTGCTGTTTCCATTGGAAGAGCACTTTTTGGGCGTCTTAGAACTCTGCTCCCCCTGGACGAATCCACACCAAACTTTGCGAAGAAAGTGTATGGTCCGCTGTGAATTCTTTGCTAATTTTGGTGATGTTTGGTCCAGCGGGGGAAAAGTTATAGGGGGGTCCCAAAACGTCTTTTTTTTCCCATGGACTGAATGTGGGAAAAACTTTGAGCACATCTACAGCCCAAACAGCTGGATGGATTGTCACCAAATTTGCGGCAGGAGCTTGGTCCCGAAAGCGTGCTTTTTTAAATTTGGTGCCAATCCATCCGGTAGTTTTCTTTAAAACGACCAAAAAGTACCTCTGAAAAAATTTGTGATATCTATGTCCACTCCGCAGACCCACACTTCCCTATTCGCTCCACGGACAAGATAAGGAATGGCTAATCCGTAGCGTCATGTTCGCGGCCATGTGGCACGTTCACTGATTGGATGTTGAAAGGCGTGAAGTGCGTCAGATTCTGTCGCTGCGCCCGCCATCTTTCATTCGTGTTTTGGTGTACGCGGACATCGCCGCTAACACATATAAACAACACACCATTGCACTTCTTAACCGAGGCAGGCACCTGCACTGTTTGATGGAAACAGCGGTTCTGTAAGTGTATGGGAGTAGCAGTTCTCATGCATTCATTCAGATATGTTGTTGCAAAGTCAGAATGTATTTTCATTCTGAGTGAAGGTCACTTGGTTTGCTTTTTTCGTTGCGAGTTCAGTAGGCACACGTATCCGACTGAACCCATAAGGGTCCATTTTGTTTTTTACCTTGAGCGAAAGGGAATATTCAGTAAGAATGCATGGAGTGCAAGTTTGGAAAAAATACCGTTTGATAAGGTTAGCATTCAAAACATTTGTAAGAGACATGTAATATCAGTTGAAGAAGATTCTTTGCTGCAAGTACATCAATGTCTGGGTTTAACGAAGACAATGGAGACGGTAAATATTGTGTAAGTTTACTTTTGACGACTCTACACCGGAACGAGTTTTAATTTTTTATTACCAGAACAATAATTTTGCCATTGTAACTGAGGTACTATCTTTCTGTGTAGTTGTCTTTTTTATTAAACTTATGGAGAGTGCAGATTCTCGCAGTTTGTAGGCTATCACTAGGTTCATCCCTGTTCAATGCTATTATTTCTTTAAAATGTCATGTATGACCACATCGATTTGTGTATCAGTTTCCACGTTCTTTTTGTCATTTTTGAAATTGTTTGGTAAAGGTTGGGTATTGATACGTATTTTCTGTTACGTTTTCCGAACAGCTACATTCTGCCGTACTGTGATTGCCATGGATTCCAGATGCCAAGTGATGTGTTCTTTTCACTCCAGATGCACGTACTCGTGACCGGCTGCCTAACCGTCACTGTATTGTGACCGGCCCGGCCCCATTTGTCCATACACTGGAGTGGCTATTAGGAGTAAGGTGACATCTTTTATGGTGGTGTAGGCCAAAGTTCATGCCAATGTATTGGAAATCACTGTGCGACCGAAGCAGTTGCTTTATCGAAAGTGAATACTTTGTGTATGCGAAAAGATCAACGTGTGCCTCACGATTATCTTTTTCGATGACGACCGAACAAACAAAGTTAATATTTGATTGAAAATGGGAATAGTCCAATGGCCTCGCACAGTTTATTGTGAAATTAAAGTACTTTACAAATTCTAAAATTGTTAATATTTTCCTTTAAAAAACGGTTTATTATTTCAAAATGTAAAGTGCTACGTTGTATGTCGCTGTGTGTTCATTTGTAGGTTCTGCGTCACGGCACGTAGGTGCTTATGGGCGCATTTGGCTATGCTGGAGAGGAACGTCATCCCAAAAAGTGTAAAATACCATTAGGGTTAGTTATCTGACAAGATGTGGGAGTGTTTTTCGTATTACAGAAGTGTCGTAATGTAGTTAAAAAAAAGTAGTGGTATACGTTTACTGACTGAGGGGTAGGCTGCAGCCATGGGGAGTGGGCAGAATGCCAGGGTCATGGTATAAGGTCATAATCCGCACAATGTGGCTACTGGCCATGACCAGAAGGGAGAAAATATAGGATTACAGTGGCCATGTCCACCTGGGACTGGCTTTGTGGTAAAGTTGTTCGACATTACGATACATTTGAAAGGGAGGAAAAAAGTGCTGGTGGTAATATGTTAACAGCGTTTCCTTTTTGCTTTTTGCAGGCTGCCATGGAAAGCGAAGAGGGGTAATGTATGGAACAACCGCCTTCCCTTTCTAAGGTGGCCATTTTGGAAAATAAATCCTCTTTTTCAGTACCACACGTTACTGCTTTGCAAATCTAGATTTTTAATGGCAAATGTTATTACGTCTGTGTCCTTTACTGAGAAATATAAAGTAGATGGAGTGTATGCGATTTAAAAAAAATATATTTTTAAACTGTGAAAGGTGGTTCTTAAAAGAACATTTATTTTGTTTACGGATGGCTTTTTTTTGGGAAGGACAGCTAAGAAGGAAAGGATCAAAGAGGCACCAAACAGTAATATGGGGGGGTAGGTGGACGGGGGAAAATGTTGTGCGTGTGTTATTTGTAAGGTAGGGGGAGTGTTTCTCATGCTCCTTCATTAGAGCAGCGGTGCTGTTTCTTGGGTAGAAGGGATGGCCTTAGCTCATGTCATTTTCAGATAACTAGTACTTTTGCTAAAAGTATGTACTGTGTACTACATTGTTAATGGTTGACTACGAATAAGTGTTCGAGCTGTGCAAGGGAAATGTTGAAGGTGGAAGTTCTAACATCAGTAAAAAATGTATTTCCACACTGTCCACGAGGTATACATCTTATTGTTAAGTGTGTACGGATTCCTGGACACGTCACCGTGCTGTGCGCCAGCATATGTTCATGTGGCATTCTCCGTAAGGTGTGCAATGAAGTCAGATGTTACTTTACATTATGGTTATGTGCTACTACTACAAACCGATCAACTTTAGCAAAAAAACTTTGTTAAAGGGATGTCATGATTAAGTTGCGCTACTAAAAAACTATGAAATTCAGTAAACAAACATTCTTTAAGGGACGTTATGGTTAAGTTGCCCTACTAAAAAGCTGTGTAATTCAGTAAAAAAAAACTTTGTTAACAGGACGTTACGGTTCGAGGTAAAACTGAAAAACCCTTGAAATTCATCAGTTATGGTAAGCTAAGCAACCATAACTCGCGTCACCACTGTGCACTGCTAGCACTAACACCCAGGACATCAAAGATGACATCGGAAATGCCATTGATGACATCACTGATGACATCACATGTACATTTACTTTGAATGAAAACTCTGTAGAAGGTATTCTTATTATAATGTTGACCAAAAAGCATCAAGGATCATTGGAATAAATATCCAGTGCTAATGAAGGCATTAAGCAATGTGTTGATATACGTAGCATTCTTTTATGAAGTTCTATGCAGTATACTAAGGTACTCATGTAGACACATAGGCATTGTGTGCAGCATACATGATGGAGGTGCAATATTCATAGGCTTGCCATGTTGAACAGTGAAATGATAACTGTTTTCTTATTAGAGTTTTGGGTACTGTGAAAAATGTGATAAGTAGGTAATGAAAACCACTTACTACATAATGGCATTATTATAGATGAAACACAAAGAGACAACATCACATACAAATATGAGTATATACACGAAAATTGAAGTAAGGAAAAAAACAGCGGTAGTAGCAGTAAGTGTTCATAACTAAATTGATTATCTTTATTTAGAGAAATGATTGCTCTGTTTCAAAGGTGCTACTTACCCTATGCATATATATCACATGATTTGACTGGACCCTAAGGAAATTACTGTAAGAACATACTTGAAGGATAAGTCTACAAATATAGTTCCTTTTATATTTTTAACTCCTGACTGTTACTGAAGAAAACCATGTGGCCTAGATATGTCATGTGTATGTACTTCTCATGAAATATGTGTATAAGGGATTCTTAATATGTTGCGAAAAAAGTGTCAAGAATCATTGCAAGAAATATACCCTAATAAGTGCATTGAACGATGCATTGATATAAATAGCATCCTATTATGGGGTTCTATCTAGTATACTAAGCTACTCATACAGAAACATAACATTGTGTGCAGCGTACAAGATGAAGGTATGATATTCGTAATGTTAATATGTTGAATAATGAAATGATAATTGTTTTCTTAATATATTTTATGTAATAAGTAGCTAATAAAACCCATGTATTACATAATTGCATTACTATAGACAAAACACAAAGACACAAGAACACATACCAATATGGGTATATACAGGGAAAGTGAAGTTAGCAAAAAAGCACAAGTAGTAGCAGAAACAATTCATAACTTAACTGATTAGTTTCATGCAAATAAATGATTGCTCTGTTTCAAAGCTGCTATTTACCCTATGTATATGTATCACTTGATGTGATTGGACCCTAAGGAAAGTAGTGTGAGTACAATGTATACAAATATGATCATATACAGGGAAAGTACAGCCATAAAAAAAAAACAACAGAACTATCAGAAAGTGCTCATAAGTCTAGTGATTATCTTTATGCACAAAAATGATTGCTGTCTTTCAAGCTTGTGTTTTCCCATATGTATATGTTTCATATGATGTGACTGTACTCTAAGGGAATTATTGTAAGAACCTACTAGAAGGATATGTCTACAAATAAAATAAAATTCTTAGTTTCTGACTGTTACTGAAGAAAACCATGTGGCCTAGATATGTCAGCAAAAGAAAAAATAGTGAACCAGACATGTGATGTCATCAGTGATGTCATCAATGACATGTGTGATGTCATCTTTGATGTCCTGGGTGTTAGTCTTAGCAGTGCACGGTGGTGGCGCGAGTTATGGTTGCTTAGCTTACCATAACTGGCGAATTTCAAGGGTTTTTCGGTTTTACTTGGAACCATAACGTCCCTTTAACAAAGTTTTTTCACTGAATTTCATAGGTTTTTAGTAGCGCAACTTAACCATAACGTCCCTTTAACAAAGTTTTTTCACTGAATTTCATAGTTTTTTAGTAGCACAACTTAACAATAATGACTTTGACTTTATATACTTGTCATATGGAACTGACTAGCTCTCTTCTTATGAACTTGATGTCCCGAACTTATTTAATGTTCGCGGACATGTTCGGAGAACAGTACCACTACCTAAAAACTGTGGGAGGAGGGGTGGGGTATGTTTGATTGTTATATCATAATATAGGAACATTTAACAAATTCAAAAAGCAGCACACAAACACATAAGAAATGTAACCCATATATGTAACACACTAACCATTCACTTAAATACAATATGTTCTGAAATGGAATATACCACAAGAAGATAAATTGGCTTCCAACATAATTACCTCACAGACACAACAGAACTGAGAACAAGACCAGACCCACTGAATACATAGGACTTATCTTACCAGAAATAGTAAGTGTACTTCATTTTACTCATATATTTATAAACTTTCTGTATTAGATTAAAAAATATATTATCTTTTATTTTTTTCTCACAGAAATGTCTAGTACTCTGGAATGGCTAGAGGACAATTTCCCACATGAAGAAATGTCACAAGATAGTGAAACTTATGGTAAACACTTTATAATATAAACCATTTATTTATTATTTTTTTATATATATTTAACATATATATTATTTTTTTGTACAGAGCATACCAGAATAGAAAAAACTTCAGAAAACCCTGTTATGGATAACAGTCTTCACAATATAGAAGAACAAATGGATGTATTGTTGGCTAATTTTAATAATTTAAAAACTTTTGTAGAAAATCATTTCAAACCAAAAACCTCGTACCATTGCCCCACATGTACTTGTCCCTCCTCACCATATCCCAGTCAATTATCCCCAAACCCTCTCCATAATCCAAAACGTTTTGATGAGATTTCCATCCCTTCTTCACCTAATACCAATCATGTTGAAACCCCAAATTCTCCTGTTTTTGTTTCTGTTTCTGTCTCACCTTCTCTGTCATAAATTATTAATATATGTTAAATAAAGTTTAATTTTTATATTGTATTGTGAATAGTTTCCGTTTTTTTTTAAAAACAATAAAAGTGTCCGCGGACAGTGCGAGTGTTCTGAAATGTTCGTACATAAACGAAAATGGAGGTGTCCTGAAGAACACCACACCTGTTCGTACTGTTCGCTAGAAAGTTGAAACTGTTCTAAGAACACACGTGGTGTCCTGAAATGTTCGTAAAGAAACAAAAATTAAAGTGTTCTAAAGAACACTATATCTGTCCGTAATGTTCGCTATCAACTTAAAACTGTCCTAAGAACACAATTGGTGTCCTGAAATGTTCGTAAATAAACGAAAATGATGTGTCCTGAACAACAGTACAACTGTTCATAGTGTTCGCTAGCAACATGAAACTGTACTAAGAACACACGCGGTGTCCTGAATTGTTCGTAAACAAACAAAAATTGAAGTGTCCTAAAGAACACTATACCTGTCCGGTACTGTTCGCTAGCAAGTTCAAACTGTTCTAAGAATTCTATTGGTGTCCTGAAATGTTCGTACGTAAACGAAAATGGAGGTGTCCTGAAGAACACTATACCTGTTCGTAGTGTTCGCTACCCAATTGAAACTGTTCTAAGAACACAATTGGTGTCCTGAATGTTCGTACATAAACTAAATTACACGTGTCCTGAAGAACACTATATCTGTCCTTACTGTTCGCTACCAAGTTTAAACTGTTCTAAGAACACACGCGGTGTCCTGAAATGTTCGTTTCACGTGTGACGCACTTTTAATGACTTCAGAACCCGAACAGTGTCCCTAGGACATCAATGCGCATGCGCTAACCAATCTCCGTGAACTTGGTGTCCTGCGGACAGGCGCTTCCTTCGCGGACTAGTTCGCAAACAGATGATATGACCGCGCCCACGCTCATCGTGTGTCCTGAAATGCGGACACTGTTCGTGTCCCCGAACAATTTAAAAGTACATTTTCAGTTAATCCATAATATTTTTCAATAAAATCTCACCATGCCACAAGTCCCACATAGCAATCTTGAGTTTCTATATACCTTTTGAAACTTTCCGATCCTTTTTTTGTGTTCGATCTGTCCGCGGACAGTGCGCATGTCCGCGGACCGCGCACAAGCACCCCTATAAAAGACCACGCCCAAGAGCTTATTCCCATTGTGTTTCTGGCTATTCTTCAGAACGCAGTGATTTTTGCTGCCACCTGCAGACTACACCATCATCGAGATGGCATCCTTGGCTGCTGAACTGCCCCTTGGTGCTGCACCTGCTTCAGCACCACCCCCACCCCCTCCACCACCACCACCTCCCCAAGGGCCTGAAGAGGGAAACAGGAGTGAGGATGCGGAGGAGGAAGAAGAGGATAATGAGAATGAGGTAGAGGAAATCCCTACTACCCGCACTAGGCGTGAGTCTTGGGTGTGGTGGTTATTTACCATTCATGGGAATGGTCCTAAGGCTCGTGCGAACCGTGTTACCTGCAATGAGCGCAAAATGATACTCAGTCGCGGGAAGCACGGTAAGTACAGCTTTGGGACCACTACTATGAAGCGACACCTGAGGTCATTTCACTCTGGGGCTATTCGCAGGGTTGTACCTTGCGAAGAACGTAGCAGGTTGATTTCCTCTACTTCATCCTCTGTTTCTGATCCTGTCACCACAAGGACCACCTCTGTGGGACAGCGACTTTCTCAAGCTGCCTCACAGGCCATACAGAATGCTGATGACCTTTACCTTTCGAGGGTCACAGTTGTATGTATGTACTGTAACACAGTACTCTGCAGGGGGGAGCGACTTCGCAGTGCTTTTGAGACTATCGTCTCAGAGCACGAGAAGACCTGCTCACTACCCAAATAAAACCCACTCTACATGTTCCTCTCTCAGCTCGCCCTTTCTTATCCCTGTGGTTGGTGTCCCCCCTTTACCCTCCTTTACCCTCCTCTCCTAGTGTGTCGTGTCTGAAAAACCAAAAAAAATACAAAATTACAAAAATCAAAAAAAAATAAGGCTCTTTGCAGAGCCGCCTTTCCCAGTTAAAAAATAGAAGTGAAAATAAATGAAGCAGGGCTCTTTGTATTTTTTAGAAGTCCGCGGACAGTTCGAGAACATTAAAAAAAATGGGTTGCGACTCCATCACAAACATTGTCATTTTCTCTGGAAAGAAGTGGTGGCTCTGAAAAGAGCCTTTGGGTGGTGTTTGTAAGTCAAAAATTGTACATGCTTAACATCTACTTCAAAATCGTTGTTGTAATTCCAAAAAAGGTTGCAATTCATTTTGTACATTTCTCAGAAAAATCTGATTGCCAGCATAAGTAAGATGGACTCCATCTCTGCGAAAAATGTATGTACTACAAAACATAATATTTTCATTGTGAAAAGAAGACATGCCAAAATATCTTAGAAAGCCACAAACAGCCTTATTAACATTGCGCCTTGCAATTTGTGGACCAAATGAAGAAGAACGAAGCCACATTTGTCTCTGCGCAATCCGTGAAAATATCACTTGAGAATTAGGAAACATGTCCATAACCTTCCTAAGTCCTTCTTTCATAGCAAATTGCAAAAAAATTCCAGTCACATGTCCTAAACTGTTCCCTCCACAATGAATTACAATTATGTCTGGATGTTGCTCTGTCTCCAAAGTAGCACAGAGAGGTAGCAAGTCCAACCACATAATTCCACATACTCCATGCCAGTGTACTTCCACATGTGGGAATCCAAGATCTACAGCTACTCCACAGCTTTCTGCATGCACCTTCAACCAATGTATCCACAAATCTCCTACAATCCAAACAATCTGTTTTCTGAAACACACAGCCATAGCTATCTTTTGTTCTTTCAGCAAAAAGAGAATCTGAGAAAATCTCTCCTGGCACAACACACCCACCAAACTTTCCTGACCAATCCCTTTCAGTGCTTATTCTCATTTGCATGACTTCTGAACCCAAAAATCCCGGATGTAACTCCCGATGTCTGCGAACTACTGCCATGTCCGCTGACATATCGTAACATGAACAGCCCTTCTACCATTTCCACTACACTCTCTCTGCCATTCCCTCATTGGATGTACCTCAAAAATCACATGACCATGCACCAATCACATTCAAGACCTCTACATCTAACTGCATCATCATAGATCAGCACTGCAAATGTACTCTGAATCTCTCTGAGTACAAGTGTCATATCATTGGCAAGCAGCATCTACCAGAAATACTGTACAAGTCTTCAAGATTTCTACTTGCAGCTCCATGCATATCCATATGCATGAACACAAACTTCAGGTATGCATATTTTCTGTATAGTAGATGAACACATTTTCAAACAGACTTTTACCCTGTAAAATCTGTAAAATGAATTTACTGTACTTTTTTCAATTTCCTAAAATCAACTATCACTTATTAACCTTTATACTTTTTACTTTCTTTATACACACACACTCAAATCATGTTAAACTAACATTTTTTAAATGAAATATATAGACTACATATATTCAAACAAAATTGCATGCAAACACAATCTATGTTTAAACCTTTATAAAAATACTTATACAATTTCATATTTTTTGTTTTTATTTATTTATTTACTTAATTACTTTAAATTAGACATGACATTGAGGCGCTATTACCTAGAACAGTTTACTTACAGAAATAGTGGTATTCACTAATATATTATAAATTTCACAAGACATAGTAAAGATATTTTTTTTGCTACAGTTAGTCATTCAATACAATTTGTTCATTAAGAACATATCATATGTACTGAACTGAAGCAATGTATCTTATGTAAATAAATTAGTTTAATGGTTTTACAGAAGGCACTGAGGATTTCAATTAAAAAAATCAATATCTAAATTAAAAACAGTGCTATATACAAACAAAGTTACTAATTTGAAGCTTTTACAATTGCAGTGAAGACCAGTTTCCTGAAAAGAAGCAGCCGAATTCGAAGAAGAAAGAAAAACTAAGAAGTTACCTGTTAATTTAAAAAAAAAGTAAGTAAAATATCACCATAATATTTGTATTATTAATCAAATATACTAGAACATTAATACGAGCTATTTTGGTTTCTTAAAATAGAGATTTTGTACCATTTTGTCCAAAAATGTCCATGTCTTAAACAGCGATTTACAGCCAGAATGGCCCACAAATTTCTATTTTTGGACACACAAATTGTTACACCTCGGCAGGCCCAAAGGAGGATTATTGCCCTTCGTAAGGGTATGCGTCACATTGCAAATCCATTCTACGCCCACTGGCAACTACCCTGGAAAATAGTGGCTTCGGCTCACTCCGCAGCACTTTGCGGCAAGTTGGACTACGACTCCCAGCCTTCCGCCTCCCGCTGTCACCGGAGAGGCGATGATGCGTGAACCTCGGTTTCGTCCGGTTCCGCCTTTCTCCTTCCCGATTTAAACCTCAGAACCGGGCAAGACGCTGCTTCTGATTAAAGTTGCTTCCTGGTGTTAGAAGTTCCGTCTTCGATCCGACCTTACTTACCCGTGTACCAGACCTGTTTCCTCCTTCACGGACTGCCTTTGCCTGCCGCTTTGGAAAACCTTACTTACCTATGTACCAGACCTGTTTCCTCCTTCACGGACTGCCTTTGCCTGCCGCTTTGGAAAACCTTACTTACCCGTGTACCAGACCTGTTTCCTCCTTCACGGACTGCCTTTACCTGCCGCCTTGAAAATCTGTGATCACGGCATCGGTAAGACTCTTCCTGCTCATCACTTGTTAAACAATCATTTCTTGTACTCATTGTTACCTTGCCGCTGAACTCCATCACCTGCAATTCATCCCTTCCACAATCAGACTTCCATTGGACTTTCTTCAATAGTGCATTGGGACGCCTTGCAGATAGTGCACCTACCCGACTCTAGCGCGGCCCTCGTTCTGCCCGGGTTCAGTTTCCCTAACTAACCTACCTATTTGTTATTTTGCACCTCCGTTTCTTGAACACTTTGGGACATAACAGACTCAACAGTACAGCAGTGGTAAGGGTTTTTCTATGTATATGATTCTATATTTCATAGCTAATCAACCACTATAGTTAGGATAGGTTACATTCTCCTTTTTTACTTATAGGTGGTTCCGGTTGCCTTAAAACAAGGGGAGGGCATAGTTCAGGTACTACTGGAAGAAGTATCGAGGGAAAGGGATTTTTTCTTAAAGTTCCAATTGCTCACCTCTTGTTTTTCCTTTACAGCTGGGTTCTTGGCGGCGTGTCCTCCCCGCCCTTTTGAGCGATCAGTCCCTCTGCCTGGTCCTATCCAGCAGAGGGTCATATCGTTAAAAAGGTCTTTTTTCCCCTCACAGAGAGGAGGCTAGGTTGGAGGCCCCGACCTAGCTCTTCAATCAAAAGCCCAGTCTTGTGTCTTCCGGCCACCGATTTGGTTTGCTTCCGGTCCGGTGAGTAACAAAATCAGAAGCCATGGAAGAAGCGGATCCGTTGGCCACTCTAGTTCATTTGGTATCCGAACTACGGGCAGACATGACTGCCGCACATGATGCCTTACACCAACGGATTGATAATATGAGGCCCTTTCCCGCACCCCAGACTCTGGGAATTGATTCATCTGGTGTTACTGCCTCAGGTTCTGGAGCCCATTCAGCCTCCGCTTCTGGGTTCACCTCGGCCCCCGTTCTGATGGCCACCCAATTCCCATTGGCTCCTCCGGAACGTTTTATGGGTGACCCAAAGCAGTATCGGACGTTTATCAACCAATGCAAATTGCATTTTCTTTGTCGCCCTTCAGCCTTTCCCAATCCCACCACAAAGGCGGCCTTTGTCCTTTCGCACCTTGGAGGGACGGCGGCAGCCTGGGCTAATCCCTTACTTGAATCTAATAGCTATGTTTTGTATGACTGTGACGCTCTTATTACAGCCATGAATAGGGTATTTGATACCCGGTACAAGTCACAGGCCACGGATCTAGAATTCTTAAATTTACGTCAGGGTACGTCTTCCTTGTTTACTTACCTCACTAGGTTCAATCAGTTGGCAGCCGAGACGGATTGGCCCGAAGAGAAGAAATCTGCGGTATTCTACAAAGGGTTGTCTGAGGAGTTAAAAGACATCCTTGCTACCGTGCCAGTGATTCCTACCACATTCGGGGAGTTACTTGATTTGGTGTTACAAATAGACGCTAGAAGATCTGAAAGGAAGGGAGAACGGAAGAATATAACTCCAGTGCCCCTTCCCCTTGATTCTGTTACTCCTCCTTCCTCTGTTTCTTCTGAACCTATGCAGATAGGGGCAGTGCGTGGTCCATTGTCTCCTGCACAACGTGAACACCGTCGATCCAACAATTTATGTATGTACTGTGGTTCGTCTGAGCACCTACTTAAGGATTGTCCAAAAAGACCCGTTAAGAAGGCGGGAAACGCAAGAACCCGGCGATAGCAGGAGTCCCTACGCCGGGGGTATTATCTTTGGACTTGAATGTGGCACTTACCGTACCTGTTAGTTTGCCAGTGGTATTTACCACTACAACTGACTGTTCTTTCTGTTCTCAGGCTATAATTGATTCCGGTGCTACTGGGAATTATATGGATTATGACTATGCCATGAGCAATAACGTTCCTGTGGTTTCTAAACCACAACCTGAAGCCGTACATGCGGTAGACGGCTCCTCTTTGGTCTCGGGTCTGGTTACTCAAAGCACATCTCTCGTCCGTATGCAGACAGACGATGGACATACCGAAACAATCACATTCGACCTAATTAAGGCCCCCCAGCTTCGTGTAATTTTGGGCATTCCGTGGTTACAACATCACAATCCTGACATTGACTGGGCCAGGAAGGTGGTACAATTTCCTTCCTCTGTCTGTAATGAAAAATGTTTTCAGACTAGTAGCATATCCGGTACTTCCTGTCAAGCCCTGGTTGCCTCAATGGCCTTGATAGGTGCCATTACCAATGCCATTGAACCTCGCATCCCTGTGGAATACGCTTCTTTTCGGGACGTCTTCGATAAAGGAGGAGCAGATCAGTTGCCCCCACATAGGCCATATGACTGTCCTATCGACCTGGTACCGGGGGCTAAAATACCTGCTGGCAGGGTTTATTCTCTCACGCTACCAGAAGACAAAGTGCTAAAAGAGTACATTGACAAGGCATTGGCTACAGGGTTCATCAGACCATCGAGATCACCAGCAGCGTCTCCTCTGTTTTTTGTTCCTAAAAAAGAAGGCGACCTTCGCCCTTGTATTGATTACAGGGCATTAAACGCAATCACGGTTAAGAACCAGTACCCTCTTCCTCTGATCTCTGTGCTCTTGGATCAACTAGTATCTTCTGTAATTTTTACCAAGCTTGATCTGCGGGGTGCTTACAACCTAGTCCGCATAAGAGAAGGGGACGAGTGGAAAACCGCCTTCAAGACCCGGTACGGATTATTTGAATACCTAGTGATGCCCTTCGGGTTGTGTAACGCCCCGGCCACCTTTCAGGCCTTCATGAATGACGTCTTTCACGATTGTCTGGACCGGTTTGTTGTGGTCTATCTAGACGATATACTGATTTACTCCTCATCCAAGAGTGAACACATCGAACATGTGAGATTCGTCTTACAAAGGCTGAGGGAGAACCATCTCTTCGTCAAAGCCGAGAAGTGTATCTTTAATTCATCGGAGGTCGAGTTTCTAGGTTATGACCTTACTAATCAGGGTATCCGGATGAGCCGGTCCAAGGTTAAGGCCGTTTTGGAATGGCCTGTTCCTACTACAACCAAAGCCCTACAGTCATTCTTGGGGTTCTCAAACTTTTACAGGCGCTTTATCCATTCATTCTCTACCATCTCGGCTCCTTTGACGGCTTTAACTAGCTCAAAACAGCCATACCGATGGACACCAGAAGCACATTCCGCCTTTGAGGCCTTAAAAGCGGCTTTTTCTTCAGCCCCAGTGCTGCAACATCCCGACCCGCTCCTACCATTTTTTGTGGAAGCTGATGCTTCTGGGATGGCCATCGGGGCTATACTATCGCAACCCTGTCAGGATTCGGGTGAGATTCATCCGGTTGCGTTCTTTTCGAGGAAATTGACTCCATACGAACGCAACTATCCTATCACGGAGAGAGAATTGCTGGCAGTCAAAGACGCTTTCTCTGAATGGCGTCATCATCTATTGGGGGCCTGTCATCCGGTTACTGTCTTCTCTGACCATCGGAGCCTATTGGCATTCAAATCAATGAAGTGTCTCACTGCCCGGCAGGCCCGCTGGCACCTTTTTTTTTCCCAGTTCAATTTCACCATCACGTATAGGCCAGCCCGTCTCAACGTTTGTGCAGACGCTTTATCCCACCTGCCCTCTCACTCGGAGCAAAGCAGAACTGATTGCCCTCTTCTGCTGCCTTCTAGGGTCGAATGCGCATGTACTCCACGACCCTTGCTCCGTTCTTTAATTTCAGACTGGGTGACTTCACATAAAGAGGAATGTGTAGCCCTGAATCTTGATGTGGTACAAGGACTTCCCTATATTCAGGGCTGCTTGTTTGTACCCCCGGGGAAAGCCCGTCTCCAGGCCCTTGCTTTATCCCATGACTCCTTGATAGCGGCTCATCCAGGCCAAAAGAAGACTCTGGACCTGCTCCGTCGTTGGGCCTGGTGGCCGTCTATGTCACAAGACGTGGTTGACTATCTGGCCTCCTGTTCTGTGTGCGCCCAATGCAAGATCTCCCGGTCTAAACCTGTGGGTTTGTTGCAGTCACTCCCAGTTCCTCACAAGCCATGGTACATGGTCTCTATGGATTTCATCGTGGACCTACCACCGGTGGATGGTTTCGATACCATCTGGGTGGTTATTGATTACTTCACTAAAATGGCACTCTTCATTCCTTGTGTGGGATTGCCCTCTGCTCCGACTCTGGCCTCGTTGTTCCTTAAGAATGTATTTTGTTTCTTCGGTCTGCCTTCTATTGTGGTTTCGGATCGCGGACCGCAGTTTACGTCACGTTTCTGGAGGGCTCTAACGACATCTCTAGGTGTTGACGACAGGTTCAGCTCTGCCTTCCATCCTCAAACAGATGGGCAGACTGAACGGCTCAACGCTACTCGCGAGCAATACCTGCGCAGCCTCACACTACGTTTCCAGTCATCTTGGTTGGCGTTGTTACCTCCTGCTGAATTCGCTTATAACAATTCTCTGCATACCGCTTCTGGTGTATCTCCCTTTTTTGCACTTTACGGACACCATCCGCGGTCCTTGCCCCTGGATCCTGACCTTCCCATTGACAATCCAGCGGCTCATGCGTGTGTTCGGGACCTCAAATCCATCCATGAGGTCGTTCGTCAACACCTGCTGCAAGCCCAGGCAAAGGCTAAGAAATTTGCTGACTTGCATCGGACACCTGCACCAGACTACCGTGTGGGTATGAAGGTTTGGCTATCGTCACGCAACCTGAGAATACCTGGTAAGCGAATGCTCTTACCCAAGTTTGTGGGACCCTTTTCTATCACTAAGGTCTTGAATCCAGTTGCTGTGCGTCTTTCATTGCCTTCGTCCTGGAAACAGCATCCAGTGTTTCATGTCAGCTTGCTGAAGCCTTGTCCGGCCAACATGCGGTTGCCGATCCGCCCACCCCCGGTGAGGGTGGATGGAAATGATGAGTTCGAGGTGGCTGACATCCTGGATTTCCGACTTCGGAGGGCTCGTCCTTTTTACCTGGTTGACTGGAAGGGTTTTGGCCCTGAGGATAGGTCTTGGGAGCCTTTGTCTAATATTCATGCTCCAGCCTTGCTTCGCCGCTTTCATGCCCGTAGGGGGGTGGTGCCGCCTTTGGGGGTGGATGCTGTTACACCTCGGCAGGCCCAAAGAAGGATTATTGCCCTTCGTAAGGGTATGCGTCACATTGAAAATCCATTCTACGCCCACTGGCAACTACCCTGGAAAATAGTGGCTTCGGCTCACTCCGCAGCACTTTGCGGCAAGTTGGACTACGACTCCCAGCCTTCTGCCTCCCGCTGTCACCGGAGAGGCGATGATGCGTGAACCTCGGTTTCGTCCGGTTCCGCCTTTCTCCTTCCCGATTTAAACCTCAGAACCGGGCAAGACGCTGCTTCTGATTAAAGTTGCTTCCCGGTGTTAGAAGTTCCGTCTTCGATCCTACCTTACTTACCCTTGTACCAGACCTGTTTCCTCCTTCACGGACTGCCTTTGCCTGCCGCTTTAGAAAACCTTACTTACCTGTGTACCAGACCTGTTTCCTCCTTCACGGACTGCCTTTGCCTCCCGCTTTGGAAAACCTTACTTACCCGTGTACCAGACCTGTTTCCTCCTTCATGGACTGCCTTTACCTGCCGCCTTGAAAATCTGTGATCACGGCATCGGTAAGACTCTTCCTGCTCATCACTTGTTAAACAATCATTTCTTGTACTCATTGTTACCTTGCCGCTGAACTCCATCACCTGCAATTCATCCCATCCACAATCAGACTTCCATTGGACTTTCTTCAATAGTGCACAGGGACGCCTTGCAGATAGTGCACCTACCCGACTCTAGCGCGGCCCTCGTTCCGCCCAGGTTCAGTTTCCCTAACTAACCTACCTATTTGTTATTTTGCACCTCTGTTTCTTGAACACTTTGGGACATAACAGACTCAACAGTACAGCAGTGGTAAGGGTTTTTCTATGTATATGATTCTATATTTAATAGCTAATCAACCACTATAGTTAGGATAGGTTACATTCTCCTTTTTTACTTATAGGTGGTTCCGGTTGCCTTAAAACAAGGGGAGGGCATAGTTCAGGTACTACTGGAAGAAGTATCGAGGGAAAGGGATTTTTTCTTAAAGTTCCAATTGCTCACCTCTTGTTTTTCCTTTACAGCTGGGTTCTTGGCGGCGTGTCCTCCCCGCCCTTTTGAGCGATCAGTCCCTCTGCCTGGTCCTATCCAGCAGAGGGTCATATCGTTAAAAAGGTCTTTTTTCCCCTCACAGAGAGGAGGCTAGGTTGGAGGCCCCGACCTAGCTCTTCAATCAAAAGCTCAGTCTTGTGTCTTCCGGCCACCGATTTGGTTTGCTTCCGGTCCGGTGAGTAACACAAATTAGCCAACTGAACCACTACAATTTTCATATTATAGAACAAACAACTGTTTTAATTGTATACATTAGGTTTACTATTTGTACTTTTCCACACAACTAGCTTACTTTTTTGTCATCTGAACCCCAGTTTAGTAACACATAAATTCAAGAATACCTATCCCTACTAGTTTTAGTTCCCAATGCACAATCACACACCATTACATACATCTTTATCATCTTACTCAAACACTCATGCACACAGCATACATACATTCCAGAACACCCCAACCCATATCTTCTTTATTTTTTTCAACAGACCCTAAAGAATGCCTACCAAAAGTCAAGTCCGTAGAAAGCAACGCAAAAGTAGAGCAAATGAAAATAAAGGTGTCCAACATAAGCATCCATCTCTAGCAGAATGTGTAAAAGAAGTTGAAACAAAACAGCTAATACAATCATTTAGTGAAACACAAGAAGTTTCAAGTACAACAACTTCGTTTGCTCTATCAAAATGTAAAACAAACCAAAAAACAATTAACAGAAAATCAGCTATCAGTACAGATAAAACTACTTCTTCAAATTTTAATATAGTGCAAAGTAAGCATACCAAGAAAAGTATTTTAGCCAAAATATACTGTCACAAAGTCCTTCAAAATCTTATAAAAACAGGAGAGAAATCAGGTTCAAAGGTTAAAACCTGACGTAGGAAATTAATCTTAGAAGCATTGATGGACAGTGCAATTCTTCTCAAAAGAAATTTATTTATTTTACTGTTAAACAAAATGAAACCACTAACAAAACTAATAACTAAATTACAAAAAAGACTTCTCAATAAGCGAAATGTCAACAGAAAGAACTTCTTAAGTATCTGCGGAGGTGAATGGAATCACACTACAAGCACAGAACCATATTTTAATGAAGAAGCGTACAAACAAAAGCAAACAAATACAATTGCCATAAATAGCAGTGGTCGAGGTTATGAAAAAGTGAATAATACCATAATGGAACAAGAAGTACTCCTTACAAAAATATGCCCTGAAAACCTAGAATTACCCCTCCATTCAACTGAATCAGAACATCTAGTGTACAAATGGCCATGCACGTCAATGTGTAACATTCCCAAACAATGTTTCAAATCTTTACGCCAATTCCTCAATAAATATGTAAAAAGCAAAGACAAAATCAAAATTAAATTACTGCAAAATATAGATACCTGTCCATTGCGCAAGAGCACAGGACTACTAGGACATTCATTGGCCTGTATTACAGGACCTACTTGTAAAACCACTTTCCATGATATCAAAAGGATATCAACACATCATTCAACTATAAGAAATCTAGTCTATAAACTGTACTATGCTAAAAGTCCTGCTTTAGCACTAGCAAAGTTAAATAACATCCTTCTACATGGTACAGCAAAAGACCTACTTGAAGAAATTCACTATATCCAGAAAAAATATTTTGGAAGTGAAAGCCATTTACAGAATGAAATAGCTTTAAACCAATTAAGCAACAATTCTACACATGGCAACCTTTTGCTAAACACATACAAAAAAGAAATACTAAAATTTAAAAGTACATCAGCTGAAGTACCAAACCATGTATATGTATGTTGCCGTAGAATTTTTTATAAAAGTAACACAAAAACTGTGGACCTATCATACAAAATAGAAGACAATGAAGATTCTAAATGGTTTGAATTAGCTCTCTACCTTCTAGCAGAAAACAAATATGAAATAACTGAGCTCTTAATACTTTGCAGTTATTGCACTAAAAAACTTGACAACAACCAAACTCCTTCACGTTCTATCACAAATAATTTGGAATTATACCCAGTACCAAAACCTCAACAACAACTTAATTTATATGAGAGCATCATAATTCAAACAGTACACCCATTTCAAGCAATAATACGCCTTCAACCAAAAACAGCAAAATTACCTCCGTCTGAATTGGTAAACGGCATTCGTGGAAAAGTAGTTTATTTACCATTAAATCTAAAAGAAAATGTGCATACTCTAGGAGTGCAACGTCCAATGCAGCAATCTTTAATTATATTAGTAAATGGAGTACCTACAAAAGACAAAAAAATATGGCAACAGCTGGTAGATTTATATAAAGTTAGACAAGCCTTCCAATATCTTAAAGAGAATAATGAATATTACAAAGAAATTAATATTGAAGAAAACTTGAAAGATACAACTGAAATAATTCAAGAAACACAAGAAGCTGGTCAATTTGAGCTACTACATCCTGCTATAATATCAAATACTTTAGACCATTATACAATTCATCCTTTGCACTGTAATGACACCGTACAAGATGTACTGGAAACTTACCAAATGCGTCAAACAAAAGGATCGCCAATCAGTATATGGGAAAAAAGTATAGAAGCACATGCTTTTCCTCTACTCTTTCCTACTGGCAAAGGAGGAAGGTATGATGATAGACCTATTCAAATATCAGCTTCAGAATACCGCTCATTACGGATGTATTCTGAAGATCCCAGATTTAGACAAAATGTGGAATACATATTCCACCTACTCTTTGAAAGTGAACTAGCAACTTTATGTTACGGAGTTGCACACATATTAAAATCAGGATCACACTTTCAAAATATGACAGCTACACAATTTTTAGAGAAAGTGCAACAAAAGGATGAGGTTTTACAATCAAATATTACAAATCTATTAGCAAATATGCGTGGTACTAAAGAGTACTGGTTTCGACGTCATGGAGATGTACGTTGTATGATCAGAAACCTTGGCCCACCCACTTGATTTGTTACATTAAGTTGTGCAGAATATGCATGGGAAGATTTACATGATTTCCTACGCATATCAAATAAAACCAAAACAAACATAGATATTCTAACACCTGGAGAACTTTGTTCTTTCGATCCTGTTAATGTTTCAAGATATTTTCACCATCGCTTCATTGCTATGCTACATTTTATTTGTAATAAAACTGTTCCTCCCCTTGGAGAAGTGCAACACTTCTTTTGGAGAAAAGAATACCAAGCCAGAGGAGCACCACATATCCACATGCTTTTATGGATTAAAGATGCTCCTAAATTTGGTCAAGACAGTGATGCCACTGTTTTACAGTTTATTGAAAAATATGTCACTTGTGAAATTCCATCAGAAGCCACAAATAGTGATCTTCGTGCACAAATTTTACAATTTCAAAGACACAAATGTGGAAAATATTGTCGTCGCAAATACAAAAACAAAGTCAAATACTACACCAAATGCCGATTTGGTTTCCCTAGACCAGTTACAAATACAGGTCAAGAAACAACCTCATGTCTTCAGTTAGACATAGTGTTAAAGGTAAGTCACCTAAAAATACATATTACATAAAAAGAAAAGAAGAAGAAAAATATATCAATGATTATAATGCAATCATTGCCCACTTATGGAATGCAAACATAGATGTGCAGTACATTGCAGACAATTCTACTGCAGTTGCACGATATGTCACAGCATACTTAACTAAAGCAGAAAAGACAGAGCTCCAAGACCTCTGTAATGACCTGTCATCAGATAAAACAGTATCTCAGAAATTATACAGCTTGGGCATAAAAATGCTCACCCATAGAGAATGTGGATCTTATGAAGCAGCTGATCGTTTAACTGGTACTTCATATTATAGTAAATCTGAAAATATAGTATGGCTAAGTCTTGGTCCAGCTAAATCTAGAAAAAGAGTTCTAAAATCATATGAAGATATAGAAACAATAGCCAAACATGATCCCAACAGCCAAGACATTTTAAAAAACAATTTATTGGACACATACTACCCAAACAGAAGTAATACTTTGGGAAACATGTGTCTATACCAAATAGCCGAAACCTACACATACAAAAATAATATCAAACCTGATGAAAAAAAAGGTAAATATAGAGTGACAGACTGTGAAGGCAGCTTAGTTAAACTTACTAAACCAAATTTAATTAATCATATCAAATTGTCATTGACGACTCCTCAATATAAAGAAGTATATTACATGTCCCTGCTACAACTCTTCAAACCATGGAGAAAAGAAGAACAATTACTAGATAACTACGACTCATATGAGGATGCTTTCAAAGCAAATGAAAGCACTATAACTGATGTAAACTTTACACAGTACAAAACAATGTTGCACAATGAACAGCAACATGAAGAAGAACTCCAAGCCCAACTAGATAAGGATACTCCTGACAGTAGTCAACCTTCTGTAACAGGAAGCCATGAACCACTGGGAGAACCACTAATAACAAATGAGGCAGAATTAGCTATGATAGAAGTAGAAAACACCATGTGTCAGTATGAAGATAAAGAAGACTTAGCTATACTATAATCAAAACTAAACAATGAGCAAAGTAGCATTTTCAAGAAGTAACAAAACAAATTGCACATGGTGTAAAACATGAAAATAAAGAATGTTCCTGCCATAATTATAAACCTATACTACTGTACGTCAGTGGTGAAGCTGGTTATGGCAAAACATTTCTAATCAAAATCATTAGTAAGTTCCTTCAACAATTGACAAACAACAAACTGTCAGCTGTTGTCACTGCCCCCACAGGTTTAGCTGCCTACAACATAGGTGGTGTTAAATTACACCGATTACTACTATTACCAGTAGAACACCAGAACAAATTAGACTATTACAAACTTTCTGCAGAAGCTGCAATGGAATTACGCAGAGTATTGAAACAAATGAAAATGCTACTAATAGATGAAGTGAGCATTGTCTCCAACCTGATGTTAGCTTTGATTCACCTCAGATTACAAGAAGTACTCAAAACAGACTATGAAGAGCTCTTTGCAGGAAAACACATAATTGTTTTTGGAGATCTGCTTCAATTAACACCAGTAAAAGGTGAACCTATTTTTAAAACATTAGGGCACAAACTCTGCCATAAAACTGTTGGCACAATTGGAAATGTCAACCTTTGGCAACCTTTCCAATACAGAGAATTAACAGAAAACATGCGCCAATCTGCAGATCTAACTTATGCCAACATTTAAAAAAGTTTGAGAGTTGGTATACTTTCTAAAGAAGCAGAAGCAACATTGAAAACCCGGCACATTAATGCACTTTATGGCGATAATGCATGTGCTACAGATGTTATGGAACAATTAGCCCACAAAAATGTCAATTGTATGGCCTTAATGCCAACTCTTGCAAGCTGTCTCAAATTCAATGAAATAATGTTAAGTAAAGAAATGCAACCAATAATGGAAATTAGCGCCACAGACAAACTAGATGTACATGGTATGACACTACCCATGTGTGACCAAGCCACAACAAGACTAAATAATTTAGAAAAATCAATCTCAAACACAGCAGGCTTAGAAAGGATGTTAAAATTATCCTTACATTGCAGAGTAATGCTTAAACGTAACGTTGACGTGGACCAAGGACTAGTTAATGGAGCACTGGGTACAGCTGTTGGCTTTCAAACATACCCACGTGACAACAAAATTCAGTTTGTCAATATACTCTTTGACAAACTTTCAGAAGTACAACGGATAGGACGCTCAACAGCTAGATTCCTTCTCTTCAAAGATATGTATGTAAGCAGAGAACAATTTTCTCTAACTCTTCCATAGGCAGTCACGATTCATAAATCACAAGGTCTTACCCTAGACAAAGCAATGATAGATATTGGTAACACAGTCTTTAAAGAAGGCATGAGCTACGTAGCACTATCACGCTTATGTACACTTGACGGTCTATTTCTAATCAACTTTGATGCAAGTAAAGTAAATGCTGATATTCTTTGCATTTTAGAATATAATAGACTTCGCTCACTATACACTCCCCATCTAAACACATATTCTGTTCCACAAAAACTAAAACGTTGTAAAAGAAAACTAAATCAAACGGAAATGCAACAGGACGTCACTGCAAATCCTCCAAAGAGAGTAAAAGAAACGAATACTTCATCAAGTACCACAAACAAAAAAGGATCAATTAGAGAAAGTAAACCAGGTACTTCTTTAAAGAAGGAAGATCAACTCCAAAAAAAGCAGTTAGATACAGAACTACCTGGACCATTTAAATTCTCAAATATAGTTGGTGTAAATTGCTATGCAAATGTAGCAATGAATATTCTATTTCAATTAACACCAATTGTTGAACACATTTACTTACACTTTGGAGGCCCATTGTGAATGCAAATGTTAGTACTTCATAGAAACGCAAAAAACAATCCTGACAACACATATAGTGTTTATGGAATAAGGCAACAATTGGACTACTGTGCTGGAATGGTGAAATTCACTATAAACTCACAGGAAGATCCACAAGAATGTTTAATGTATTTACTACAAGTACTGGAAAACAAAACATACCTATAAAGGAAATCTTCCAGATTTCATACATGTGGAAACATACATGCATTCTGTGCAACAATGTGACACAAGAAGACATTCCCAATGAACGCTTCATATATATATCAATACCAAATTGTGAATCCATTCCATTTCAGCAACTTGTACAAAATGCAAACCATGGTAGATTATGCTCTACCTGCAATTCAGATAATCGCTCCACGTTAGTAATACAAACACATAGTAAATACGTAATACTAATGCTTCTACGTTACAATGCAGATGGTACCAAAAACAACTGCAAGCTGACTGGATTCACACATAGTCAAATATCACTTGGTAAGAAAACCTTCACAACAATAGGTATAATCTACCACACAGGAGCCACAACCAATTCAGGGCACTACACAGCATATATAAAAAAGAAATGTGGATGGTTTGAATGTAATGATAGTACCATTACTCTAAAGCAGAGATTACCAGCAAATCTTACAAACGCTTATTTGATGTTCTTAAAACCAGAATTTGATAAATAAGCTGTATTTAAACCTTTAAGTAAATTTATGTTAAAAAAATATAAACTGTTAGAATACTCCAAAAGCTATCTAACTGCTCATAGATTCTACAACAACTAATCAGATAAATGAATACCACTAAATTAGACCAAAAAATACACAGTTAGAATACGCCAATTGGTATCTAACTGTCCCAAAATTATAAATTTGTGTTAAAATAATATAAACTGTTAGAATACTCCAAAGCTATCTAACAGCTCAAAGATTCTACAACAACTAATCAGAAAAATGAATACCACTAAATTAGGCCAAAAAATACACAGTTAGAATACGCCAATTGGTATCTAACTGTCCCAAAATTTAACAATATCGAAATAGATAAATCAAAACCACTAAAATATATTAAAAAAATAGACAGTTAGAATACGCCAATTGGTATCTAACTGCTCCAAAATTTTATAATATCAAAACAAATGAAGAATCTGTTACTGCTCCAAAAAAAATACAACAAAGCAAAATATAAAGCATTAGCCAGAAACAACAAGTGAACACTGAAAACAAACAAACAAATAAACTGTAGCATAACAGATTTTTTTTTTTTTTTTAATCCAACATGGATTTTATTTTCTCCCACAGACCCAATGATTTTAGCAACAAATACAGAAACTGAGCAAATAAGTCATTACAAAATACTAATACTAGCATGCTGTTTTCTTTTATCACAGAAATGAAGAAGAAAAACATGGACTCCCATTACTAGACCAAACAGTAAGTATACAATAATAAGGACAACCATAGCAGCATATAACATCCATAGTATCTAATACCTTTGTTCCTTATACATTTGTTTTTCACCCAAAGTTATAAGCAAATATGAATGTGATATGCTGCGGTGGTTGTTGCCAGGGCATAGAGTCTTGGGTGCATGGCCAAATGGCCATGCACCCAAGACTCTATGCCCTGGCAACAACCACCGCAGCATATCACATCCATAGAGTCAAACATTTCAACTATGATCTATGGGAAACTTTTAATGTCCGCGAACAATGTGAGTGTTCTTAGAACACTTTGAACTTGCCAGCAAACAATACGGACACCGTTTTCAGGACACCCCCTACGAACATTTCAGAACAACGCAATAGTTCTTAGAACACTTTCAACTTAACAACGAACAATACGGACAGCGTCCTAAGGACACCCCCTACGAACATTCCAGGACACCGGGAGTGTTCTCAAAAACGTCTTCAGAACACCTCCATCTTGTTTATTTGCGAACATTTCAGGACACCGCGAGTGTTCTTAGGACACATTCAACTTGACAGAGAACAATACGGACAGCGTCCTCAGGACACCCCCTACGAACACTCCCCGGACACCGTGAGTGTTCTTAGAAGCGTCTTCAGAACACCACCATCTTGTTTATTTGCAAACATTTCAGGACACCGCGAGTGTTCTTAGGACACATTCAACTTGACAGAGAACAATACGGACAGCGTCCTCAGGACACCCCCTACGAACATTCCAGGACACCGGGAGTGTTCTTAGAAGCTTCTTCAGAACACCACCATCTTGTTTATTTGCGAACATTTCAGGACACCGCGCGTGTTCTTAGAACACATTCAACTTGACAAAGAACAATACGGACAGCGTCCTCAGGACACCCCCTACGAATACTCCCCGGACACCGCGAGTGTTCTTAGAAGCGTCTTCAGAACACCACCATCTTGTTTATTTGCGAACATTTCAGGACACCGCCAGTGTTCTTAGGACACATTCAACTTGACAGAGAACCATACATTTGTTTTTCACCCAAAGTTATAAGCAAATATGAATGTGATATGCTGCGGTGGTTGTTGCCAGCAAACAATACGGACACCGTTTTCAGGACACCCCCTACGAACATTTCAGAACAACGCAATAGTTCTTAGAACACTTTCAACTTAACAACGAACAATACGGACAGCGTCCTAAGGACACCCCCTACGAACATTCCAGGACACCGGGAGTGTTCTCAAAAACGTCTTCAGAACACCCCCATTTTGTTTATTTGTGAACATTTCAGGACACCGCAGGTGTTTTTAGAACACATTCAACTTGACAGAGAACAATACGGACAGCGTCCTCAGGACACCCCCTACGAACACTCCCCGGTCACCGTGAGTGTTCTTAGAAGCGTCTTCAGAACACCACCATCTTGTTTATTTGCGAACATTTCAGGACACTGCGAGTGTTCTTAGGACACATTCAACTTGACAGAGAACGATACGGACAGCGTCCTCAGGACACCCCCTACGAACACTCCCAGGACACCGCGAGTGTTCTTAGAAGCGTCTTCAGAACACCTCCATCTTGTTTATTTGCGAACATTTCAGGACACCGCAAGTGTTCTTAGGACACATTCAACTTGACAGAGAACAATACGGACAGCGTCCTCAGGACACCCCCTACGAACACTCCCCGGACACCGTGAGTGTTCTTAGAAGCGTCTTCAGAACACCACCATCTTGTTTATTTGCGAACATTTCAGGACACCGCCAGTGTTCTTAGGACACATTCAACTTGACAGAGAACCATACATTTGTTTTTCACCCAAAGTTATAAGCAAATATGAATGTGATATGCTGCGGTGGTTGTTGCCAGGGCATAGAGTCTTGGGTGCATGGCCAAATGGCCATGCACCCAAGACTCTATGCCCTGGCAACAACCACCCCAGCATATCACATCCATAGAGTCAAACATTTCAACTATGATCTATGGGAAACTTTTAATGTCCGCAAACAATATGAGTGTTCTTAGAACACTTTGAACTTGCCAGCAAACAATACGGACACCATTTTCAGGACAGACCCTACGAACATTTCAGAACAACGCGATCGTTCTTAGAACACTTTCAACTTAACAACGATCAATACGGACAGAGTCCTAAGGACACCCCCTACAAACATTCCAGGACACCGGGAGTGTTCTCAAAAACGTCTTCAGAACACCCCCATTTTGTTTATTTGCGAACATTTCAGGACACGGCGGGTGTTCTTAGAACACATTCAACTTGACAGAGAACAATATGGACAGTGTCCTCAGGAGACCCCCTACGAACACTCCCCGGACACCGCTAGTGTTCTTAGAAGCTTCTTCAGAACACCACCATCTTGTTTATTTGCGAACATTTCAGGACACCGCGAGTGTTCTTAGGACACATTCACCTTGACAGAGAACAATACGGACAGCGTCCTCAGGACATCCCCTACGAACACTCCCCGGATACCGCGAGTGTTCTTAGAAGCGTCTTCAGAACACCACCATCTTGTTTATTTGCGAAAATATCAGGACACCGCGAGTGTTCTTAGGACACATTCAACTTGACAGAGAACAATACGGACAGCGTCCTCAGGACACCCCCTACGAACACTCCCAGGACACCGGGAGTGTTCTCAAAAATGTCTTCAGAACACCCCCATTTTGTTTATTTGCGAACATTTCAGGACACCGCAGGTGTTCTTAGAACACATTCAACTTGACAGAGAACAATACGGACAGCGTCCTCAGGACACCCCCTACGAACACTCCCCGGACACCGCGAGTGTTCTTAGAAGCGTCTTCAGAACACCACCATCTTGTTTATTTGCGAACATTTCAGGACACTGCGAGTGTTCTTAGGACACATTCAACTTGACAGAGAACAATACGGACAGCGTCCTCAGGACACCCCCTACGAACACTTCCCGGATACCGCGAGTGTTCTTAGAAGCGTCTTCAGAACACCACCATCTTGTTTATTTGCAAACATTTCAGGACACCGCGAGTGTTCTTAGGACACATTCAACTTGACAGAGAACAATACGGACAGCATCCTCAGGACACCCCCTACGAACATTCCAGGACACCGGGAGTGTTCTTAGAAGCTTCTTCAGAACACCACCATCTTGTTTATTTGCGAACATTTCAGGACACCGCGCGTGTTCTTAAGACAGATTCAACTTGACAGAGAATAATACGGACAGCGTCCTCAGGACAACCCCTACGAACGCTCCCCGGACACCGCGAGTGTTCTTAGAAGCGTCTTCAGAACATCACCATCTTGTTTATTTGCGAACATTTCAGGACACCGCGAGTGTTCTTAGGACACATTCAAATTGACAGAGAACAATACGGACAGCGTCCTCAGGACATCCCCTATGAACATTCCAGGACACCGGGAGTGTTCTTAGAAGCGTCTTCAGAACACCACCATCTTGTTTATTTGCGAACATTTCAGGACACCGCGAGTGTTCTTAGGACACATTCAACTTGACAGAGAACCATACATTTGTTTTTCACCCAAAGTTATAAGCAAATATGAATGTGATATGCTGCGGTGGTTGTTGCCAGGGCATACAGTCTTGGGTGCATGGCCAAATCCATAGAGTTAAACATTTCAACTATGATTTATGGGAAACTTTTAATGTCCGCAAACAATGTGAGTGTTCTTAGAACACTTTGAACTTGCCAGCAAACAATACGGATACCGTTTTCAGGACACCCCCTACGAACATTTCAGAACAACGCGATAGTTCTTAGAACACTTTCAACTTAACAACGAACAATACGGACAGTGTCCTCAGGACACCCCCTACGAACACTCCCCGGACACCGCGAGTGTTCTTAGAAGCGTCTTCAGAACATCACCATCTTGTTTATTTGCGAACATTTCAGGACACCGCGAGTGTTCTTAGGACACATTCAACTTGACAGAGAACAATACGGACAGCGTCCTCAGGACACCCCCTACGAACACTCCCCGGACACTGCGAGTGTTCTTAGAAGCGTCTTCAGAACACCCCCATTTTGTTTATTTGCGAACATTTCAGGACACCGCGGGTGTTCTTAGAACACATTCAACTTGACAGAGAACAATACGGACAGCGTCCTCAGGACACCCCCTACGAACATTCCAGGACACCGGGAGTGTTCTTAGAAGCGTCTTCAGAACACCACCATCTTGTTTATTTGCAAACATTTCAGGACACCGCGAGTGTTCTTAGGACACATTCAACTTGACAGAGAACAATACGGACAGCGTCCTCAGGACACCCCCTACGAACACTCCCCGGACACCGCGAGTGTTCTTAGAAGCGTCTTCAGAACATCCCCATTTTGTTTATTTGCGAACATTTCAGGACACTGCGAGTGTTCTTAGGACACATTCAACTTGACAGAGAACAATACGGACAGCGTCCTCAGGACACCCCCTACGAACACTCCCCGGACACAGCGAGTGTTCTTAGAAGCGTCTTCAGAACACCCCCATTTTGTTTATTTGCGAACATTTCAAGACACCGCGGGTGTTCTTAGAACACATTCAACTTGACAGAGAACAATACGGACAGCGTCCTCGGGACACCCCCTACGAACATTTCAGGACACCGGGAGTGCTCTCAAAAACGTCTTCAGAACACCACCATCTTGTTTATTTGCGAATATTTCAGCACACCGCGAGTTTTCTTAGGACACATTCAACTTGACAGAGAACAATACGGAGAGCGTCCTCAGGACACCCCCTACGAACATTTCAGGACACCGGGAGTGTTCTCAAATACGTCTTCAGAACACCCCCATTTTGTTTATTTGCGAACATTTCAGGACACCGCGGGTGTTCTTAGAACACATTCAACTTGACAGAGAACAATACGGACAGCGTCCTCAGGACACCCCCTACGAACAGTCCCCGGACACCGCAAGTGTTCTTAGAACAGTTTCACTTTGCTTGCAAACAAAACGGACCCATATTGAGTCCTTAGAACACCCCCCAGTCAGTTTATTTAGAACATTTCAGAACACCCGTGATGTCCGCAAACAAATCGAACACAAAAAGAACGTCTAACACATAAAAAACACAACTTTCATCCTATCTCATACACTCCCACCCTCCCCAAACACTCCTACACACCAACACACTCTACTAAATACACATTTTGAACAAAGTTTCACTGCGCTGTCCGCGGACGTCCGCGAATCCAAGATGGCGGGCGCTACGGAAAAATCTGACACACTTCACGCTTCACGCTCCACGCCGTCCAATCAGCGAACACGTTCGCATGTCTGCGAACATCACGCAAGACGATTGGCCAATCAGGACACTGTCCGCGGAGCAAACAGGGAAGTGTGTCCGCCAACCTAACACAGATATCACTAATTTTTTTTACCTACTTTTTGGTCATTTTAAAAAAACTACTGGAATGATTTTCACCAAATTTGCAAAAGCACGCTTTCGGGACCAAGCCGCTGCTCCTGGTCCAAATTTGGTGGAAATCCGTCCAGCGGTTTGGGCTGTAGGCACGAGCAAAAATGTTTTCCCATTCAGTCTATGGGAAAAAAAAAGTTTTGGGCCCCCCCCTATAACTTTGCCCCCCCTGGACGAATCCTCACCAAACTTTGCAAAATAATTCAGAGTGACCCAAATACTTTTTTTGCAAAGGTTGGTGAGGATCCGTCCAGGGAGAGCGAAGTTATAAGCCGACCAAAAAGTGCTCTTCCTATGGAAACAACAACTTAACCATAACTACATGGCCACTACCGTGGCCATGTAATATATATATATATATATATATATATATATATATATATATATATATATATATATATATATATATACAGTCAATTGTGAAAAGGTCAATTGTGACCCTTTAAATTCGGTCAATTGTTAATTCGAACAATTGTAAGCGAACAATTTGGGTAATACCATGTTTCTCACCTGGCCAATATTGAACTGGGGGAGGGGCAGAACGTATGGATGACATATTCATCTGCCTCTCAACAACAGTACAACCGTCATAAGGTCCTTATTCTTTGACCAACTCATCAATCTAGCATGTAAAATCTCAACCCATGACTTAGCAGGAGTACTAATGGGCCTGGGGTCTCCTGAGGGTGCAAGCACCACAATGGACGATCCCATACTATTAATAAAGGACATCGGTGAGCCCCCTATAGAGGAGTATGCACCTGCCTCATAAGAATGGGACAGGTTGTCAAACCCACTGACTAATTTTCAGCTTCTTGCTATGGTACTTAATGCACCCAATGCCTCTCTAGGCGTGAGAACTCTTAAAGAGCTGAATGTCGAAACAGGAGCAAGGAGGGGCAAATAAGTTACCACAAATGGTTGAGAATGTCCCATCATCTTCGACACCCGAATCTTGGATGTTTGTTTGTTTGTTTGTTTATTATTTATACAGCGCGCCACACCCTAGGGTATCTGGGTGCTTTACAAGCAATCTTAGGATACATAAATACATACAAGTGGAAATTGATACATAATGGAGCGTCAAGGTAGTAGGGGCGTGGAAGCATAACATTTAAGTACAATAGTGACAAAACACAACTTGGGGTAAAAGGTTACATTTGTCAGTGAGAAGGCAGGATGCATCAGAGAAGTTGTCAGCAGGCGTTGTCATAGGTGTCGGTGGACAGGGCAGGTAGAGTCTAGTTTACAGACTCAGGCAATGGAGGTGGTTGTGTCATTGGTGAGGAGCCATTTTTTGGTATTGAACCTGAAACTGTGGAGGTTCAGCCCAGTACGTAAGTTGAGTGGGAGGGCATTCCATGCCAAGGCTGCTTGTACCGGGAAACTGGTAACTTCGGCTCTTTTTAAGTTGAAGCGTGGCGTGATGATGCAGAAGGAGTTAGCTGATCTAGTAGGTCTGGATGATGTTTCTAGAGTGATTTTATCTATCAAGTATTTAGGGGCAGCATTATAGATACATTTGTGGGAGATGGAGACAAGTTTGAAGTTGATTCTATACTGAATAGAGAGCCATTTGTGGCTCCTTCTTATTTCAGAGATGTGGTCCTTTCTTGGAATGCCCAAGGTGGTTATTAATGCATTATTTTGCAAGGTTAGAAGTTTGTTTACCACTTGTTTGTTTGCTCCTGCATAGAGAGCATTGGAGTAATCAAGTTTAGACAAGATTAGTGCTCATGCTAGGATCATGCGGTTATTAGTAGAAAGATAGTTTTTACATGCATGAATAGGTTTGCAGGTATAGGCAGCAGCTGTCGCAGTGGTGTTAGCTTTTTTCCTGAGGTTCAATGCGAAATCGAGATGGAAGCCTAAGGTTTTTGTTTCCTTGGCCATTATAATCAGGTTGACGTCTATGTTGAACGAGGTGTGTTTAGGGTTAAGACTTTTTAGGTAGATTGGGGCGCCTAGTATGAGAATTTCTGTCTTCTCTTCATTCAGGCACAAGCTATGGGTAGCCATCCAGGCCTGAATGACAAGGTAAATTTGGTTTAGTAAGTCGTAGTTGCCAGATAGTGGTATCAGTATCTGGATTTCATCTGCGTAGTTGGTGTAGATGACACCCATACGGTCCAGGATGTCGAATAAAGGTTTCGTAAACACATTATACAAAGTGGGGGAAATGCAGGAGCCTTGTGGCATTCTTCAAGTGATAGGGATGGGGTCTGCAGCATCTGAGAATACTCTCATCATTCTATTATTTAAGAAGGACTTAATCCAAGTCTATCTATCAATGTCTGATACCCAACAAAATTTGGAGCTCAAGTGTGAGCCCTCCAGCAAGACCCTACTATAAGCATTAGAACGGTCAATAGACAAATAGTAGGAGGAGAGATATGTTGGTATTTTACCACCAACCTCTTGTATAATGGGCCTGCCTCTGACTTTATCCCATCTAAGTATTTGAAGTGTCCTCCTCTACAGAGATCCCAGAGGAGATTTTGGGGATAGAAGTGGGTCTGGAAAAAGTTATCAGACACACTTGTGTGATAATAAGGGTGAGCTGCAAGAGGCGGAGCTCCGGGTCTATGCCACTATCCCTGAAGGTATGACAATCGTTATGGACTTAATAGGCCCCACAGAGCATTGAGCTGCCAGAACATTCCATGTGAGCAGTGAAAGGGTATCCACCATGCCTCTGTGATGAACAATCCATGCTCAATTGCTGGTCTTGTGAAGTTTCATCTCTCCTCTCTGCTGTGGAAGGAGATAAAGAATTATCTTAAGGATCTAAAAACTTGTATTAACTAGTATGGTTGAACAACCTGCCAGAGAAATCTCCTTAGCAATTATTGAAAAACTGGTATTGTTATTATAAATATATCAGAGACCAGTATCATCCCCAGAGATGATGGCACTGACACTCCTTCACGAGATCCACAAATTGGCCGCCTAGTGTTTATCTCAGTTCATAGGATTTATTTTGAACGAATGTCATAAAAGCAACAATACATAAAACAGTGCTATAAAACATGCTAAAGCCAAAACAACATAAAACATCAATTCATCAGATTGTCAATTCATTGTAAAAACATCTAAAATAACATACATGCCTCCTTCCCAAAACATAATAATACAATGGCCCTCATTCCGAGTTAGGACTACACCATGGAGTAAATAGATCCATGGTTGGCAACCATGGAGCTATTTACTCCATGGAATACCGGCATGGTGAATGGAGTAATTTGAAGTCCATTCCAAGGTTGGATGGACCGGTAATTCCCCATTCACCATAGCCCTTCCCCAACCCCATTTCTGCCCCCATAGGGCTCAATGGGAATGGGGAAGGAGGTAATTACGGCACCGTAAATTACGGTGCCGTAATTTACTCCAAGGTCACTTTGCGGGTCCCGTAATTTACTCCTGCTAAAAGCAGGAGGTAAAGAGGGACCCGCAAAGGGAACTCGGAATACGGAGGTAAGGGATTACCGCCATCGGTGCCCTTACAGGCGCCGGTAATCCCTTACCTCCAACCTCAGAATGACCCCCAATATCTTTCCAACAGGGCTATGCGGGGTCTCTCTGTTTCTTCGAGTGAACCCTCCATACCCACTTGAGGTAACTACTAGTTTGCAAAGACAACAGGAAGTCTGAGCACAGTGCTGTAGCTTCCCTAATGGTCCTGCAGCAACAACTTACCAAGAGTGGCTTCAGGAAGCGTTTCCTCAAATGCTTTGTGACAGGGCATAGAAACATTATATGGCAAAAGATTTTGTCAGCTTCGTTACATAAAATACACTTTGCAGATGCATCAATGCTCCATTTATGTAAAAGTACTGCAGGAGGCAAAATTCCTAAACTGAACTTTAGATACAAAGGGCCTCATTCCGAGCTTGGAGGTAACCACGCCGCTATTTGCGGCATGGCTGCCTCCAAACTCATTCCGATTCCGCCCTGGTGAATGGAGTAATTACCGGTCCATTCCAAGGTTGGTTGGACCCGTAATTCCCCATTCACCAGGGCCCTTCTCCATTCCCATTTGAGCCCCCATAGGGCTCAATGGGAATGGGGAAGGCACTAATAACAGTACTGTAAATTACGGTACCGTTATTGGCACTAAAGTCCCTTTGCGGGTCCCGTCCTTAACGCCTGCTAAAAGCAGGCGTTAAGGAAGGACCCGCAAAGGGAACTCGTAGTAGGGCGGTAAGGGTTTAACGGCACCGGTCTCATTACCGGTGACCGTTAACCCTTACCGCTCTACTCGGAATGAGGCCCAAAGATTTTTCTTGCTTCAGGGTGATGTACTTCAAACAATTCTCACAACCAACCAGTCTTTGTATGGTAAGATAGCGAGCTAAGGATGCAGAAGCCCGGGATTTCAGGACCATGGGCCTCATTATACGGATGGCGGTGAGCCATGGCGCTATTAGCGCCATGGTTCATGCCGGTAAAATACCGGCACCACCTTGGTGGAAAGGGGAATTACCGCCCTATTCCAAGGTTGGCGGGGCGTTAATTCCCCCATCCACCATTGTCCTTCCCATTCCCATTTTTGCCCCATAGGGCTCTATGGGAAATGGGGACGGCGCTAATTACGGTACCGCAAATTGCAGTAACGTAATTAGCTCCCTGGTTCCTTTGCGGGTTGGTTTTTACCGCCTGTAAAAAGCAGGCGTTAAATTTTCCAACCCGCAAAGGGACCTCGTAGTAAGGCGGTAAGGATTTACTGGTACCGGTAAAATACCAGTACCGGTAAACCCTTACTGCCATCCGTGTAATGAGGCCCTACGTCTCGTTCCACTTTAATCAACGTAGCCCACTTGACCTCATCCTTAGAGTGGGGAACCATCACAGTTGGATTCAACCAAGAATCCAGAGCCCAAAAGTCCCCAACAGACTTTTGACATGGATTTCCCATTTCAGTGTGGTACCCCCTTGCTGAGACAAAACATCCGTTATTGCCTTTCTATACTTCTTTAGATTTGTATTTGTCCACAGGCGAACCAAGTATAATACCGGCCATGACTGGCAGATCGATTTATGATAGACATCAGTTGGAGGTGCCTAGAGATAAAAAGATATCTAGTCAAGCAGAAGTACGGCAGATTACCCAAGGATCACGTAGTAACACTAACCCAGGATATCATGAAACTATATGATTCTCTGACAATAACTTAAGCTCTAGAATGTATAAAATCCACAAGTTCAATAAGAGATCCTCTTGAAGACTGGAGGGAATTGAATTTAATCTGCACTTTTAAAGGAATGACCCATGGCAACAAAAACACTGTATAAGAGAACTCTTTTGAATGCCCAACGTTAGATCACGGGAGTGACAAAAATGTCCTTCAAAATGTTCTCATCAATTCGTATTCTTCCTGATTGCATGATTTGTAGTGGATGAATCGTATGGATTTTCATACTTTTTATTTAGCTACTATGGGCATTGTAGTCTCCTTGGATGGTAATGCGAAAGTGTGCCATCTTCATGACTCCTCTCTAATAACAAGTCCTGATCAAGAAGGCTGTTGTCCTGGTATGGCAAACAAGATCACCCAAAAATGAATTACTGCACCACTGTTAATGGCTATGCAAATAACCAAACTGAGACAAGATCCACACTATAAAATTGTTCCTCTGAAAATCTTTAGGCAGGCCCAATACACAATGTATGGCTGCAATGCCCCTATTCTCCCATCTCAGTGGTAGCAGGGGAACACAGACTCAGGGGGCAACATTGAAATGTAATATCTTGGATTATTGCTGGGATCAAAGGTAAGGTAGATGATAAGGAATGGATAACCTTTAATAGGAATTTGGATATTAAGCAGGGTCAGAATACATCTTACCGGGGTACAATAGCTTTACGAGTAATGCACCAAAAATAGCCACAGGTTGAACTAGTAGTGGAGTAGCCACTCTGAGACGTGATCCCCTTCCATTTAAAATATATATATATATGTATATATATATATATATATATATATATATATATATATATATATATATATATATATATATATATATGGGAGATGTTAATGCCAGACTGATGAACGATGAATCATGGAGGAGGAGACATGGGGTATACCTCAAAGGAGAGACTTAAAAAGATGCCAGTATGCACAAGGTCGAGAACTTGAGAGTTTCCAGGAGGAGTTTTCTCTGGTTGAATTGAATTAAATGAGAGATGCAAGGGGAATAATCCTCCAAGATGCATGTTTAAAAATGGAAACTGATCGACTGTTGCTGGTTATTGTCCATTGGACTGTCACATGCATCCATGGAAGGTCATTTTGAAGTCTTGAGGAGACCAGATTCCCTCTCATACTGTTGATTAACTGCCCACCGGCTCTACAGATTGTCAGGGGATGCCACCTTTAAAGTCACCTTTAAAGGGACACTGGCCATCTACAAAGGTGTTTTTTTGAATCTGTAATTCTGCTCCCTGAAGTTAAGTCTATTATAGAAAAGCATGGCGGGAATCCAGCAAAAGGGGATGTTAGTGATTAAAAAATACAAATCCCTGATTCAAATACTAAGGGCAATTTGCAAACACAACCAAGTGCAATCAAAAACAAACAGGTACAGGCACGGCCCGTGGTTTCATTTGGAATGCAGAGAGATGAAAGGTGTGTTAAATAAAGGAAACAAGGAAGGAATATTGACACCGGGACAATTGCTCTTTTGTAAAAAAAAGACTATAAAAAATGGTTGTGGGATGAAAATAAGGATTATATATTCAATGATTGGGACCTGATGGAGAAGATCGTTCTTAGCAAAGACTGCAGATGGTTCTGGGCGCTAATGGTTAAGGGCTTTACAGCCCTGCAGGAGAATAAGGAAGGCACTATCATGCCAGATAGGTGAACAGCAGACTTTCAGGAGCTTTTTAACAACCCAGGATGGGCAAAAACCAATACACCCAATCCTGGTGGTGTAATGATAATGACATTATTTTTACCGAAAGGGACCCTTTGTTGAGTATCAAACTTATGCAGATTATGATGGCTTTGGCTCAGATATATTTAAATGGTGCCCTAATTGGTGGGCTTTTATTCTGTCTCGGCTTTTTTAATGCGATCACCCAAGTTGGAATCATACCAATGACATGGGGAGGCTGCCTTATTATCCATATTTTTAAAAAGGGCTCAATTGTTGACCCTCAATACTACTGTCCGATTTCACTTCCCGATACAGCAAGTAAGATTTGTAATGAAAGCCTGATGTACAGACTTCAACACTTGGTCCTTGCTAACAATGTTTTTAAAATATAGTGCAGGTGGGGTTCAGAAAGGGTTTCTCCACATTCGATTGCTGCTTTGTATTGAACACAATAATTGGAAAATATTGTATGTTCAGAGGGGGTAAATTATATGTAGCCTTCTTGGATCTGGAGTAGACGTTTGATTCAATTGACAGGGAAACACTGTGGAAGAAACTGGCAACAATGAATATTCCCCTAAACCGCTAATCTTATTCAAGTTTACATAAATATGTGGCAGTGCATTGATCAACAGCAGGCACATTTTCCCGGATTTTAGGACAAATAAAGGGGCCTATGCATAGAGAAGCTTTATATCAACAATTGATTTATACGTGTATGGGATGATAGGCATCCTTGAATATTGACAGCACGTGAGGTTTAATTTCTTTGCCACCGGTTCTAAACACCTTTCAATCTCTGCAGAGCCTTAACACTAAGGCCTCATCACGAGTTGGGCGGTAACGCCGGCGCTATTAGCGCCAGCGCTAATATCCCTACCACCAAACCCCCCGGCGCTATTAGCACCGGATCACAGGCTTGGCGGAAGGGTTATTTCCCAGTCCCCATTGGGCCCATTCGGGAATTCCTCATTCCCCATTGGGCCCAATGGGGAAAATTCAGGCTATTACCGCCAGCGGATTTCCCGCCGGCGGTAATAGCGCTGAAAATCTGCAATTTTGCTGCGGATTTCCCCCCAGATCAGAGCTGGGGGAAAATCCGCCGAAGCCATGATCTGGCGGACCCTTAAATGCGGCGGTAATAGCGCTACCGCCACATTTATGGGTTACCGCCAGACTCGTGATGAGGCCCTTAGGATGGTGCCTGATAGATGACTTTCAATACTCCTGTTTCTTTTCTTCTTATTCAGTCCTTTCACTGGTTAACCATGAATGTATTCTTATGGAAATTGCATTGAATATATCATTATTAATGCTAGCCAAACGTTTTTTGCCAAATCCCATATATAGATATATATATATATATATATTTAACACGGCCACGGTAGTGGCCGTGTAGTTATGGTTAAGTTGCTGTTTCCATAGGAAGAGCACTTTTTGGGCGTCTTAGAACTCTGTTCCCCCTGGACGAATCCACACCAAACTTTGCAAAGAAAGTGTATGGTCCGCTGTGAATTCTTTTGCTAATTTTGGTGATGTTTGGTCCAGCGGGGGAAAAGTTATAGAGGGGTCCCAAAATGTCTTTTTTTCCCAAAGACTGAATGTGGGAAAAACTTTGGGCATATCTACAGCCCAAACAGCTGGATGGATTTTCACCAAATTTGCGGCAGGAGCTTGGTCCTGAAAGCGTGCTTTTGTAAATTTGGTGCCAATCCATCCAGTAGTTTTCTTTAAAACGACCAAAAAGTACCTCTGAAAAAATTTGTGATATCTATGTCCGCTCCGCAGACCCACACTTCCCTATTTGCTCCACGGACAAGATAAGGAATGGCTAATCTGTAGCGTCATGTTCGCGGCCATGTGGCACGTTCACTGATTGGATGTCGAATGGCGTGAAGTGCGTCAGATTCTATCGCTTCGCCCGCCATCTTTCATTCGTGTTTTGGTGTACGCGGACATCGCCGCTAACACATATAAAACAACACACCATTGCACTTCTTAAGCGAGGCAGGCACCTGCACTGTTTGATGGAAACAGCGGTTCTGCAAGTGTATGGGAGTAGCAGTTCTGAAGCATACATTCAGATATGTTGTTGCAAAGTCAGAATGTATTTTCATTCTGAATGAAAGGGAATATTCAGTAAGAATGCATGGAGTGCAAGTTTGGAAAAAATACCATTTGATAAGGTTATGTATTCAAAACATTTGTAAGACACATGTAATATCAGTTGAAGAAGATTCTTTGCTGCAAGTACATCGCTGTCTGGGTTTAACGAAGACAATGGAGACGGTAAATATTGTGTAAGTTTACTTTTGACGACTCTACCCTGCAACAAGTTTTAATTTTTTATTACCAGAACAATAATTTTGCCATTGTAACTGAGGTACTATCTTTCTGTGTAGTTGTCTTTTTTATTAAACTTATGGAGAGTGCAGATTCTTGCAGTTTGTAGGCTATCACTAAGTTCACCCCTGTTCAATGCTATTATTTCTTTAAAATGTCTTGTATGACCACATCGATTTGTGTATCAGTTTCCACGTTCTTTTTGTCTTTTTTGAAATTGCTTGGTAAAGGTTGGGTATTGATACGTATTTTCTGTTATGTTTTCCGAACAGCTACATTCTGCCGTGCTGTGAGTGCCATGGATTCCAGATGCCAAGTGATGTGTTCTTTGCACTCCAGATGCACGTACTCGTGGCCGGCTGCCTAACCGTCACTGTATTGTGACCAACCCGGCCCCATTTGTCCATACACTGGATTGGCTATTAGGAGTAACATAACATCTTTTATGGTGGTGTAGGCCAAAGTTCATGCCGACGTCTTGGAAATCACTGTGCGACTGAAGCAGTTGCTTTATCGAAAGCGAATACTTTGTGTATACGAAAAGATCAACGTGTGCCTCACGATTATCTTTTTCGATGACGACCAACAAACAAAGCTAATATTTGATTGAAAATGGGAATAGTCCAATGGCCTCGGACAGTTTATTGTGAAATTAAAGTACTTTACAAATTCTAAAATTGTTAATGTTTTCCTTTAAAAAACAGTTTATTATTTCAAAATGTAACGTGCTACGTTGTACATCGCTGTGTCTTAATTTGTAGGTTCTGCGTCATGGCACGTAGGTGCTTATGGGTGCATTTGGCTACGCTGGAGAGGAACGTCATCCAAAAAAGTGTACAATATCATTAGGGTTGGTTATGTGACGAGATGTGGGAGTGTTTTTTGTATTACAGAAGTGTTGTAATGTAGTTAAAAAAAAGTAGCGGTATACGTTTATTGACTGAGGGGTAGGCTGCAGCCATGGGGAGTGGGCAGAATGCCGGGGTCATGGTATAAGGTCATGATCCGCACAATGTGGCTACTGGCCATGACCAGAAGGGAGAAACGATAGGATTACAGTGGCCATGTCCACCTGGGACTGGCTTTGTGGTAAAGTTGTTCGACATTACGATACATTTGAAAGGGAGGAAAAAAGTGCTGGTGGTAATATGTTAACAGCGTTTCCTTTTTGTTTTTTGCAGGCTGCCATGGAAAGCGAAGAGGGGTAATGTATGGAACAACCGCCTTCCCTTTCTATGGTGGCCATCTTGGAAAATAAATCCTCTTTTTCAGTACCACACGTCACTGCTTTGCAAATCTAGATTTTTAATGGCAAATGTTATTACGTCTGTGTCCTTTACTGAGAAATATAAAGTAGATGGAGTGTATGCGATTTAAAAAAAATATATTTTTAAACTGTGAAAGGTGGTTCCTAAAAGAACATTTACTTTGTTTATGGATGGCTTTTTTTTGGGAAGGACAGCTAAGAAGGCACCAAACAGTAATATGGGGGGGTAGGCGGATGGGGGAAAATGTTGTGCGTGTGTTATTTGTAAGGTAGGGGCAGTGTTTCTCATGCTCCTTCATTACAGCAGCGGTGCTGTTTCATGGGTAGGAGGGATGGCCTTTGCTCATGTCGTTTTCAGATAAGTAGTACTTTTGCTAAAAGTATGTACTGTGTACTACATTGTTAATGGTTGACTACGAATAAATGTTCGAGCTGTGCAAGGGAAATGTTGAAGGTGGAAGTTCCAACATCAGTAAAAAATGTATTTCCAGACTGTCCACGAGGCATACATTTTATTGTTAAGTGTCTACGGATTCTCGGACACTGCACCATGCTGTGCACCAGCATATGGTCATGTGGCATTCTCCGTGAGGTGTGCAATGAAGTCAGATGTTACTTTACATTATGGTTACATGCTACTACTACAAACCGATCAACTTTAGCAAAAAAACTTTGTTAAAGGGATGTTATGGTTAAGTTGCCCTACTAAAAAACTATGAAATTCAGTAAACAAACATTGTTTAAGGGACGTTATGGTTAAGTTGCCCTACTAAAAACCTGTGAAATTCAGTAAAAAAAAACTTTGTTAACGGGACGTTATGGTTCAAGGTAAAACTGAAAAAGGGTTTTTCGGTTTTACTTCGAAACATAGCGTCCCGTTAACAAAGTTTTTTTTCTGAATATATATATATATATCAGTTTTCCTTTGCCCTGTTGGAAGGTCTTCCTATTCAGCGTCTTCTCTTTCAGTTATTTACATTGTCCCCTACTTTTCTTTTGTGTCGCCTCTAAGTTACTTATGCATTGTATTGCATTTTTGTGTTCAAATTGGCTACAATGTATATATGAATTCCACAGGTATGAGTGTGTCTAAGGATTAGCTGTACCATGTTTATACTTATGTATTCACCACTTCTAATGAATTTGTTGAGTAGGTGTTAGCATAGGGCCATCACTATAGGAATGTAAGGAATGTGATGCGTGTACGTCTGATTGCAAGGTTGGGATTAAAATGGTTCTTTGGAATGCCATCTGTCTAAATTATCTTAACTGTGTGTGCATCTTGATGTGCATTTTTTCACCAGCCCTTCTTATCCAGGTAAAAGAATATGTTCTCTCCGTGATGACGGTTTAACACATCAAAAAACCTTTTTCTTCTTTCCTATATTATTCCACTGACCCCTTCTTCGTTTGCTTTTTCACAAAAAAGTGAAATACTTTTTTCTGCTCTAATCATCGTACATCCTTTCTGCCTCATTCCACATCCAAGTGGAACGTGTTTCAATGTCTGTTTTTTAATTCGCTGTTTGAAAATAATGATGGCCCAATTGTTTCAATATTGATTATGGTGCGGTGCAGTTATAATTCCATAGTCAATTTTGAAAGCTTGGTACTTGACTGCACACCTCAATCTCCTAACTCCAAACTCTATAAATCTGACTCCACATTTCCCCCTACTGATCCCAGCTGCATGACGCCACATCAATCGTTTTACTGGGCTCCCCCCTTGTTCAAGTTTCTGACACCACAATACCGGGAACAAAATCATATGAAAATCACAGCTAGGATAATAACTGTTGCATATGCAGTTCTATTATATCTAGTAGCGATTATAATTTATCAATAACAATAAAAACATATGTAGCACAATATTTGTTTTAGCTCATCGTTCATTAAGATACTATTACCCAGTAGATGGTCTACCAAACTTTACAACACTTCTGTAATGCATCCTCTGTACTGAAAGGTTGACTATGAGTATAGAGCTTTTTTTCCAGGAATGTTTCCGTTCCTTGTATTTGGACCTGACTATTGGATCAGCAATGGTTCTTAATTCCAAAAATAAAGAATGCATTATTAGGTTAGGTTCGCCTACTGTTGCCACTGAGTGGTTCAACACAGATCACCTAGTAATTGTTACAGTAGTTTATTGTCAGACACACTTACAATGTAAGGTTAGGGAACATCATCAACAGGACTTGTGAAATAATTGGCACATAGCATAGTTGGTACCACAACCCCTTGTGTCTTGTGCCATCTGTAGGTGGTTCGGCTTCAGCCTCTTAATCAAGTGTTGGTGTCCTTTCAGGTGATCCTGTTTCTCCTTTGACGTTGAATTCACTTCCATGCTTCTTTCTCCCTCCTTCGCCTCTGTTTTACTCTCTCTTCTCCTTTAATTGTAGGGACTCTGACACACTCTAATCCTCATCTTGCTCTCTGCACTCCTTAGACCCACCCCTTCTTTACCTCCTGCTACCCTTTGGTAATTGATCGGGATTGGGCCTCAGAATTGTAATTGAGCAAGTACCTTCCGGTGTGAATGGTGTCTCAGAATGTTTGGGAAGTGGACATCTCCTCCAGGGAAAAAAGCATACGGCATGTGTTATTAATCAATTAGTGCTCCATGCCCAGATCTGCCGGCGAATTTTGTAAAGCATTGACCTGCCCTTGTTCATTCAGTTTACTACTGGCCCCTGCTACTTGCAACAGCGAGTCCCTGAATTACTTGTATTCTGCATTCTGACTAGGTCGGCTGGAGTGGGACTGTGCAAGGTATGTGGATTGCTGGGCGAACTGGTATTGTGAGCTTCACATAAAACTGCTATAGTGGCTCCATGAGCCATGCTGTTTTTCACCTAAACTCCATTATTCCTGTCATGGGTTGACTCGTTCCTTTGCTCCCAAGAAGACAAATGGACAATGTCTCTGCTGTGATAAACAATTCTAGGGAGGGACAGGGGAACCTAGGAGATCCATCAAATACTTCGTCTGGGATCTGCAGCGTGGAAGGAGTACTTATTCCCAGGGCATTGCGTGACCCCGCTCCCATCCTCTAACATGAAACCTGGCCACTGTACCCAATATCAGTCATATTTGTAGGACTTTTGGACCACTTCTCCATCTTACCAAGGATTGGGATCATCAGGTATGCACTGATTCATTCCATGGAATATATACATATCAGCAGGTATAAGGTAATGTAACTTATTTGGTCATAGTAAAGAGGAAAATCTACATTTTCTTAGATGAACTAGATAAATAGATGTGGAAATGGTGATGAAACGGGTGTGTAGTCTGGCAGACCATTACCTGAGGATTAAATAAGGAACCTGTGCTGGGTCTTGTGTCTGCAAGTAGACCAGTAGTGACTAAAAGCAGACGCCTAGGCTGGTATCAAGAACAAACATTGATTAAATAGGCCAGCAAAAATGAAAAGTAGGCCATTAGCAACTCAAAACACCTTACATTGGCGTTTATGACCAAAAAACAGATAAGTAGGCCGCTAGTGACCAAAAACAAATACATAGGTCACTAGCAACCACATATGGAGACTGCATAGGCCGGTAGGGTCCATAAACAGAAAAGTATGCAGGTAGCAAGGAAAAAAAGGCTGACTGTGACCAAAAACAGGAACTTTGTACTTCAACAATTGTCCCCTACCGTTGCCTATGTTTAAAGGATGAGTGGCCACAGGACCTTATTGTGAGCAACTGCAGTGTGATTATTGACCAAAGGAAGGTAAATATGTGATCCCCTCGACCATCCAACCTCATCCCAGGGCAGTCGTACCAAAACACCACTTATGCCAAATATTTAAATCCCATTTGTCTTTAGGAAAGAAACACTGTTGCCATAAAACCCAACCCCTTTGATAGTGGCCTGGGATGGGGTGAGGCAGTGACACTGAAAGCCAAGATGGTGGATGCCAACCCATATAGCGACTGAGGGTAAAGTAGTCTCGGTCAGCATCACCTTGTACCTTGGCTGGTAGTGGTTGAACTGAGGCAAACCTGGCAAGTGTGAACCACTGCTACAAACCCACAGTGAACCTAACTGTGATACAGAAGTACCTGTTTGACAATAGGCCTGCCAAAGCCTGGGACCAGATCCCTACATAAACAGCAAAGAAATTGACTTAGTGTGGGTGCAAGGAGTGAAGAGGTGAAAGGTATACAAAGAGAGGGGGTGGAAGGAGTGAGGGAAAGGGAGTAAGTATGGGTCCAAAGAAGGGATGTAGAAGGAGAATGGAGACAGTTGGTCAAATGAAGAAGGCGGTCCAGGCCAGACAGAGGAAAAAAGCTCACGCAGGAGGTTGGGTGAAACAAATAAGGAGCAGGAACAAGGATTAGAAGGGAAGAACAGGACATCATACAGGAGGCTTATATGTACATACAAGTAGAGGGATGAAAGAAGTTTAGAGGAGAAGATGAGGACCTCACACAGTGGACTTACAGGAACACAGAACAAGGAGAAATGAGGTCCAGAATGAGCAAAGTGGAGTTATCACATGTTTCCAGGAGGTTGGGAGGAACATCGAAGTGGAAGCAGGAAGAGGAGCGGGAGATAAGAAGGTGGGAGGTGAAGACCTTAGAGAGCTGACTGGAAGGGAAGAAGGGTACGAGGCTCATGAAAGCCTAAACCCTGACCCTGTGAAATCTAATGTGTTGGAGGTATGTATATGTGTTGAAGCATCAAGTAGTCACATGAGCAGAGCCAGAATACAAAGCATGAGGCAAAGGTACCCCTACACACAAGAGCATTGCAGCCCATTGAGGAGGAGGGATAGGATCGGGTTTGTAAGGACAGAGCAAGGACACTGAGCAAGAAAGTTGGTGACAATTCTGACACTAAGCTTATACTGAAAGAACGCTTACCAAACACATGGAGAAAACTGTGGCATTTGTAATAGCCATTGCAAAATGCCAATCACCCCTTGTGTATGGGCCTAGCATGTTTTCACACTTGGGCCTGAAGATCTTATAAGATAGTCTTCCATCATATTGAGAATGAGAAGTAGACACCTAAAACCTGGACCATGAGGAGACAAGAAAGAAGTGCAGGGAAACTAGAAACCCTAAGACTGTGAGTGATTGTTCTGTGAAAAATACCATTTGGAGACACATTTGGACCAGTGTTTTTTTCCTACGTAAACAACTCCTTTGTTGTACTGGAAAAGAAACCATCCTGTTGTTTTGGAAGTTGTGGTGAATTGTTTGCCTGGCCTATGACTTCTGGTTGCATGAGGTGGAATGTATGAGTGGAATGCAAAGACTTCCTTCAAGCCAACAAAGGCCCTTTGACAGTCATCACTCCAATAAACCTTCTTAGGCTGTTTGGGTGATGAAAGAGCTGTCATACGTGCTGCTATGGTACAATAGACTGCCATAAAGTTTCTTCAGTACCTCGTGAGCCAAAAAAAAGCTCTCACCTGGGTTTGAGTAGAGGGAGTCTCCCAGTCTTTTGCAGCTTGTACTTTAATAGGGAGAGGTTGGTTTTGGCCCCTCCTACCTTATGACCAAGGTAGGTAACCTTCCCCTGTGCTATCTGGCAGTTGATTGACTTGATAGTGAGGTTGGCTCTATTCATGGTCTGCAACATTTTATCCACGTGTGTCAATTCCTCTTCCCAGGTAGAACAGTAGATAGCAATGTCATCCAGGTAGACCTCACAGAAGACATCCAGTCCACTGAGTGATTTACTAACCTTTGGAAGGTGGCAGGAACATTCTTCAACCCAAAAGGCATACGCCTAAACTGGTAAATCCCTGCTGGTGTTGAGAAAGCTGTTTTCTCTTTGGCCTTGTCAGTCAAAGCTATTTGCCCATAGCATGATGTGAGGTCAAAGGTGCTCACAAACTTGGCAATACATATCTTGTCCACAAGCTCATCAGCCCTGGGCAATGGGTGTGCATCAGTCTTGGTGACTGCATTGACTCCGCTGTAGTCCACACAGAACCTCCAATCTTTGGCACCTGCCTGGGAACTTGCCTAGGGGACAAGGACCAGTGGACTGGACCATAGCCAGGTTGAGGATTCAATGACACGCAAGTCCAACATTGCGGAGACCTCTGCCTGGATGTGGTTCTTAACAGTTTCTGACATCCTGTAGCATCTGCTTTTGACAGGTACACTGCCACCAGTGTAAATATCATGCCTACCTCATGCGATGAGGCCTGGGGTCAGTGAGAACAGAGGGGCATGCTGCTGGAGCAAAGCACTGCAGGTCCTCTGATTCTATGGTGTCATATCTGGAGAGAGTTGCTCTCCCTCCACTGAGACATCCCGTGGGTTGCTATGCAGAAAATCACAAAAGGGCTCACTCTCATCCTCTTCTTGCTCTGAAGCTAGCAAGCTGCATGAGACTTCTCCTCTCCTGTGAAATGGCTTGAGCCTGCTTACATGGAAGACCAAAGAGGCTACCCCATGAACACCCATGTTCACCAGATAGATGACTTCACCCATCTCGGAGATTACACTTTAGGGGCTATTCTACTTTTTTCCAAAGCTCGAGGCTTGGTGGGTTCCATCACAAGGATCTCCTGATCTCCTGACCAGTAGTCCAATCCACTTGGCAGGCCTTAACTTAAGGCCAGTACTTGTTCAATTCTTGGTTTGCCTTAAGATTTGCTGTTGCCTAGCCCATCATCTGTGCCATCCTCCTTCTGAGACCTAACACATAGTCCCCAACTTGCTTGGCCGGACCCAAAGGGGTGGCTTCCAAACCTTCTTTTACTAATGCAAGGGGCCCCATCACTGAATGTCCAAAGAGAAGCTAAAAGGGGTTGTAAGCAACACCCTACCGAGGTCCCTCTATAAAGGCATACAGCAGGGTGGTAGGAGGAGATTCCATTTCCTCCTTAGGGGCTCAATTAAAGCACGCAACATGCCCTTCAGATTCTTGTTAAATCCCTTAACCGGCCCACTGGTCTGAGGATGGTAGGAGGTATAAAACGTATAGGTTACATGTTAAATTAGATTTAAATCAGGTGACGCACACCTTAGTCTCGGCCCAGTATGCAGCGCATGATTGAAATGCTTATGTTTATATGTTAGAATCAATATTGAGATGGTACACCACTCATATCACACCCCCTTTTCAAATACCCCAGGTCACAATGGACCATGAACTATGCTGGTTGGTAAAATATAATATTTATTTATTTATTTGAAAATTAAAAGAAATCATACAATTTTTAATATGGGTCAACAATCACCAATGGGGTGATAAGAACAATAGGAATGTAAGCAATGCACTTAGTTAACCTTCTAGTGACACATCTACAAAACAAAACAAATAGGAGCACTTTTTGATTTTAGGTAAGATAGCACTTGTGTTGGAATTTCCCCCTGCAAGGTTCCCTCAACCCACAAATAATTTTGAGTGGATAAATAGAAACAGCAGGCAATCAGGAATGACAAATGGAAAACAGAATTGAAATCGGACATTCCCTCTCCAAACGAGAGAGAAAATGCATTTCAAACCCTGGCAATGCTAAAAATGACACTTGGAAATGGATGAATAAATGAATGTCTGCAAAAGCCTTGAAACAAATACAGTCCTTCACTAAAGCAACCATGCAGAAGTACAAACAATCACAAGCAATGTATAACCAAGAGCATACAGTTAAAAAATGAGTGGCACGTTTGAACACATTTTGGCAGCAAATGACACGTTTGAAAATTAGCAAACTTTGCAATTCCCGCCTGACATTACCAAAACGTTTTTTAATAAAAACGGATAAAATATTGTAGATCATAGGTACAATATGGAAGTGAAATTTGGTCTCTAGCTGGTAAATTAAGTGAGTTTTGCAAGATAGAGTGAGGTGCGTTTTGAGTAAAATGGACCGGTGAAAAAGGAAAGGAAATCAGTTTTGACAAGAACAGTTTTACTACGGATACCAAAGAGGAACAGAGTAAGCTCCAGGGTTGATTTGCGAATTCAACCCTAGTTACCCAGTGCCCGCCCTGGCGGAACAAGTCCGATCACTTGAAAAAGGATTAATAGTTTAGGATTTACACAAGGCAGAATAATTACATAGATGGCGCTAGCACTAGAAATCACTGACAGGGTGACAAGAATGATTGTGACAATATTATAAGTTATAAGGATAGGATGCCTTAGAGAGTGGGTTGAGGGCAAGGAAAGGTATACTATGGTTTTCTATGGTTCCTATTGATACTCACAGTCCACTTTTTAGTTTTTGGATTTTGGACATTCAGCGTTCTGGTCACCAAACGGATCTGTTCTAACAAAGGACAGCCGGACAAAATCAGCAGGACAAGATCAGCTGGGCATGGACTGGTTACCAGATAGCATTTATGGACTGGCAATTTTGGTCACTGGATAATATAGGTCATCAGGGTAGCAGGATGGCAGCAGCATGCAGTGAGTGGAAGCAAGCCAATCTGGACCAGGATGCCAAAACTACCACAGTTTTCCCCTGGTTAATAGGAAATGAATGGGTTTTTAATATTGTAGGCCTTGCTGGAGCAGGATCAGCAATGCTTGGACTTGTAGTTGGGATCTGGAGTGTGGAAGATGAAACAGGAACGCAGCGCAGCAAATCAGGAAGAGTGTCAGTCCAGAGTCTTGTCAGGGACCCTTATTTATAGTGCAAAATGACATCATCAAAGTATAGGCTGGGAAAGGTTAAATATGCATGCCCCTAAACTACTTGGATTGGTCAGGGGTGCTAGCCTCCGCCTTGCTCTCAAATGGTTGGATTTTCAAGGGAATGATGTCAGGTTTATGAGGTGAGTTTTACAATGTCCAAGAACTCCCACATTTACTTTACTGAATTTCCTTTTCTGATTTTGGCAAAAACATGCATTTTTACAATTACAATCTCTTGGCAAATTATACCCACAGGTTACATATTAGGTGCAGCACAGATCAGTTCAATACTCAGGTCTGTGCAACCTTGTTTCACTCTTCTGATACATTTTGGTAATTTTAAACATGAAAGATTTGGCCTAAAATTCTGCAATTTTATACACAGATGCAAATTATCCCCAGGGATGTATGTACAAAATGTTATGTTTGCAACATTAATACTTTCCTTGGAATCTGTCATATTTTGTAACTTCTGTTCCTCATACGGTAATGAGTTCTACTAAGTTTTAAAATACAACCCATGAAATTAGATTTGAAACTGCAAACTTTTTACATTTGTACTAATTCTTGCTGCAGAGAAAAAAGGTCTTTAATGTTTCTTTATAAAATAGTCTTTGTAACAAAAGGCAGTCCATGGTTACTAGATCCTTTTTTTTTTCTTCCTCCACCTGCAAGCAACTGCCATTTCCTTCAAGGCAAGGGAGGTTTCCCATCTTAATTGAAATTTATATTGCCCCTTACACTTGACAGGTTAGTGTCCCAGGACTTCTTTTGTCCCAACCTGGAGCACAGACGAATGTCTGATGAGCGTGTGAACATTCTTTGTCCTGGCCCATTCAAAGTTTTTCAAGCTGTTAATTTTCACTTACTTGTCCTGGATTTATGGTGTGTCTCCCTTCCTTGGGGAAGTTGCATGGCTGGCAACTCTTTAATTTTTATTTTGGGTCCTGAATTAAACAAACCTGTGAAAGAATATAGCCTATATGTGTATTATCACCATTAACTGTTAAGCTCACCTGGTATCCCCGAGGGCGTCTAGAAGGCTCTGAGATCTGGGACCCTGGATGCGTAGTTGCCCAGTGCTGAATAATGAATCTTAGTTATTTGTAGGGTGCGCTATCCGTCCTGTGTTTCTTGTGCAGGGGCGCTTGATGTTTGTTGGCAAGCTGCCCGAGTTGCTTCACTGGTGCAGTATGCCTTCCTTGGGCCCAGGCCTGCTGTGACCCCAAATCTGCTGGTTGGCACGTAGGTTTGTTAATTATAAGTCTTTGTTCTGTTTATGGTGGGAATTTGTTAATGTCTTTATCTCCTTCTTTTCAGATGCGAAGATCTTGATGCTGGCATGCCGGATGGAGAGGCACGTTCTCTAGGTAAGAGAAAGTGCAAAGCGCAGCACTTTTTTGTCTTTTAAAGGTAACCAGTGTTTTCTTCTTCTTCTCCTCACAGGCCGCTGTGGTGCTGCGAGTGAATGAGAGCGCAATGAAAAACAGGCCCCCGGAATCCATTAAGGTAGGTACAGCGCTGTACGGTTGTTTAATATTGAAAGCGAACCTGAATATGTCTCTTATCCTTTGCAGGTGTTGCTGTGGTGCTCCGAATTGAGCGTGGCATAGCGCAATGGAATTCAGGTAAGACTGATGGAATTCGATGTTTTGGAAGCGTGTTTTAATATTGTTTTTCCCTTTCTCATTATTGAAGGTCGCAATGTTCGAAGAGCAGCTGTGGTAGCGGTTTGCCAGAAGTCCTTAAGCTAGTACTCACAGGTGAGTGATGTTTCTTCTTCTCTCGGTTTCCACAGATTGCTGCCCAGTTGAGATGCTGAGCGCTGAATGGTGTTTTCTCAGGTAAAACAGAATAAACTTGTTCTTGTAGGATTACAGGAAGATGCTGAAGACCAGGAGCTGAACACGGTGAGTGTCACGCTGCAGTTTGCAGAATAACATGAAGCGTGTTCTGCAGTCAGGGTGTGGTTTATATGGCCCAGGTAAAGTAGTACCAGGGAAAGTAGTTCCAGGCCTACCACACCCAAAACACTAGACCGCATGGCTTGGTTCTTAGAACTAGACTATGTGGGTGTTTCCATGTTGGATTTAAAGGCCAATGTACATAAATGGGAACTAGTTTGAACAGTCGTTCCTTCCTACATATGAGCCTGGTGCCAAAGATACCAGGACTGGCTCCAGGAGCTCTTTTCCAGTGTTTATAAGGCCCTCAGGGTTCTGTTGGGAGCCTGCTTGTGGCACAACTTGTGCCCCCTGACTTTGGTCATGACATTAACATAATCCCTTTACATTGCTTAGTAAGTAGCTTTCATTCACAATTTATTTTTAAACTGGCCAATTTCTTCTTCAGTCAACAAAGCCCATTTTTCCAAATGTGTTAAAACTGCTAGCATTTTTTTCTTTAAATTCGGTTTTGCAGCTCCCTCAGCTGCCCACACTGTCTTTGCAGCTGTAGTCATTTCCTTGATGCAGGAGTTTTATCTAAAGCCTAGATACATGTGCCACTGACCTGGCTCAGAGAGTTAAAGGGCCTCATTACAACCTTGGTGCTAAGTGCACCAACTTTACCACCATGGTGTAATACTAAGTTTACACCATGGTGGATGGCGGATTTACCGCCCCATTCCAAGGTGAGTGGGGCGGTAAATCCCCATTTCCCATTTTCCCTTCCCCATTCCCATTTTTGCCCCATAGGGCATAATGGGAGTGGGGAAGGCGCTAATTACGCCGCTGTAAATTACGGCGGCGTAATTAGCACCATGGCAGGTTAGCGCCATGGATTTTAACGCCTGCTAAAAGCAGGCGTTAAAATCAGAATCAGGTGTTAAGGGTTAACGGTGGCGTTAACCCTTAACGCCTGAGTTGTAATGAGGCCCAAAGTCTCTTTGAACTGCTTAGCCCGGATACATTTGGAAAGACATAAATGCATGTTCCCGTGCGAGTGAAAGTAAAGTTGCTTATTGATTTCTCTCGGAGCTGGTTTGACTTGGCCTTTCACTCAGGAATTATACCTGGTTTTGGTGAAGCACAGTGAAATATGCTGGGCATGACAGGGCCTTTTGAATCACAGGGGTTTCAGAATGAACAGATGGAATTAGTGTCAAAGCAGCATTTTGAAAGGTTGAAAATATTTCATTTTGAAATGGATTTTTGGCTTTTGCAGCAAAGCAATGCTGCCTGTTCACTTGATTCCATATATGTTTCAGAACACACTGGCATATTTTTTCAGTGTGTCCCCTTGTTCCATTTTGCCTGAAGTGTGCTAGGCAGGATGGTGCAGCCATCTTTTTGTTTGCTGCCAAATGCAGTTTTGAGGTCCTGGTGCGCACAGGAGCCAGCACAGCCAGGTTGCTGTTTCTTGCGCAAATGAAGCTTAGTGATGTGGGGCAATGCCGTTGAGTGGGTCAATATATCCCACACAACCCGCCCGACTTCTCCTGGGCTTTCAAGTCAAGGGGGAGTCACGCAAGTGAGATTTCTCTGCGGGCTACAGCAGGATCCGGCAGGTATGAGTCCCTCTTCCATCAGAGAATGGTGCATCCTGCTCCTCTTGTTGTCTCTGGTCGGAATGGCGAACGGCACCCCCTTCTTTCCCTGGGATCTACCTATCACGATCTGGAGTGACACTTCCGGATCTCCTTTGGTTTCTCCCTTCCAGGTTGCTGGATAGGACCTCCTTGGGTGTTAGATAGGCGCAACCAGTACACATGTATTGAAAGCTGAGTGAGAGTCAATCTGTCATAGTTGTTTTTTTGTTTGTTTGTTTGTTTGTTTTATTTAGTATAGCGCTCCGGACCCACAGGTAAAAGAGTGATTTGGTACAGGTTACAAGGTACAATACATAGTTTACAATTATACAGTTTATTCATAGAAAACATGCAGTAAGGCAGTAGCATCAAGCATAGAAGAGCGGAAGAGGGAAATGCTAAGTTCTGTTCAGTAACCAGGTAATTACTTGTTTTCTAAATGACTGAAAGGACCCAGTAGATTTAATATTGAGAGGTAAGGTATTCCAGAGTTGGGAGGCAAGGACCGTGAAGCTGGATCCTCCAGCTTTTTTTAAGGAGAATCTGGGCATGGTTAGGCAAAGAGTGTTCGAGGATCTGGTGATTCTAGTCACGGGTTTCATGGTAAATTTATCGGTGAGATAAGGAGGGGCTAGATGGTTTAGGGCTTTGTAAGTGAGGCAAATGGTTTTTAGGTCATTTTTTTTGTTTTATGGAGAGCCATACACATGAGATTCTCATGGTAGAGATGTGGTCACATCTTGTGATATTTAATGCTGCTCGTAACGCATTATTTTGGAGTACCTGAAGTTTATTGATGATAGATTGGTTTACGCCTAGGTATAGGCTGTTGCAGTAGTCCAGTTTGAACTGTATAAGGGCCCTAGCCAGCGTGAGGCAGCTTTTAGAGGACAGGAATGGTGTGCAAGCCCTGATCAGTTTACCGGTATAAGCGGTGGCTGAGGCGGTCATGTTGAGTTGTTTGGCAAGGTTAGTGTTGGCATCAAGATAAATGCCGAGGGTTTTCATGCTTTTAACGATGGGGATAGTATTGCCATCGATGATGATACTATTATAGTTGTGGTTGAGTTTCAGAAGGTTATTGGGTGAGCCAATAAGGAGAAGTTTGGTTTTCACATCATTCAAGCAGAGGCTGTGTATGGCCATCCAGGCCTGAATGATGGTAAAGATGTCGTTTATCCGGATGACATCAGCATTGTAGTTGCCTGTGAGGGTGAGGAGTATCTGGGTGTCATCAGCATATTTGGTGTAGGTGACACCCAGATGGTCCAGTTTATCAAAGAGTGGCTTTCTAAATATATTGTACAAAGTGGGTGATACACAAGAACCTTGACAGACACCGCATGTGATGGGGTTGGGTCCTCTGCCACTACTGGTGAAAAAACCTGCATGGTTCTGTTAGCCAAGAAGGATTGTATCCACATGACGGAGAGGAGGAGAATTGAGCAGCGGAGGATAAGTGGTTGCACAAGATTTTATGGTCGACCAGGTCGAAGGCTGCTGACAGGTCTAAAACGTTGCCTTTGTCTTTGATATCATCAATCTGACTTTTGAGGTCAACAAGGGCAGTTTCTGTTCCATGTTGAGGTCTAAAACCAGATTGACATATCCCTAACAGTTGTTTTGACTCAAGGTATTCCTGAATTTACAGGTAGGCAACTCTGTCAAGGATTTTTAACAAGAATGGGACTGTAGTGATAGGTCTGTAGTTAGTGGGTATGGAAGGGTCTAGTGATTGTTTTTTTAGTAAGGGGAGAACACATGATTGTTTCAAATTGCTAGGGACTGAGTTGGTGGCGAAGGATAGGTTTATTAGTTTGGTGATGAAGGGGGATAGATCTCTGGCCTCGTCTTTTATGATCTGGGCAGGGCAGCTGTCCCCTTTACAGTTAGACAGTTTTAAGGAGGCTGTGATTTTTTGTACTTCTAATGGTGTCAACATTTTAAAAGTAAAACCTAGGTTGGTGTCAGTGGCTGGTGGAATATTGGGGCTGGTCGACTTACTCGAGGTAAGTTGTTGCCGTTTACATTCTATTTTGGTTTGGAGTCCTGAAGTTTTTTTGGCAAGAGCATTCTGGATACTGGTGTACCAGGGTTGTCCTTCGTGCAAGTGTCTGTAGGTGGATTACGGTTTTCTAATTCCTTCAGGATGTTAAAAAGTTCTCTGGTACAGGAACCTGCCTGGTTTATCCTAACATTGTAGGCTTCCTTCTTTGTGCAAATTATCTCATTTTATATAAGGAAGAGATATTTGAGAGATTGGTTTTGTTTTCAGTAGTGGGTGGCACTTTCCAAAGTGCTTCTAACTTGGCTTTCTTTTTTCTCAATAGTTTGAGTTCAGGGGTGTACCAGGAGTTTAGGTGGGCTCTCGGTTTTCCTTTGCGCAATTGTAATGGGGCAATGGTGTCAATGGCGTTGGTCATGGAATCATTGTAGGTGTTGACCAGCAGGTTGAGGTCGGCAGTGGCGGGCAGTGCGTTAAGGGTGGGGAGGACCAAATGTATTAGGGCTTCAGCAGTGATGTTGCGCTTATTCCTAGTCGGGCAGGCAGGTGCAGTGGGGCATTTTTTTAGGTCTGGGTTGTTGATATTAATATCCAATGGGATGAGATGGTGGTCGGTCCAGGCGAGTGGTTGGGGGGCTTTGCAAGTCATGTTACAATTGATAGCAGCTACCCAATCAATGATTCTGCCCTTTTGATGCGTAGGTTGAACGCTGAGTTGAGTGAGGCCATACTCTACTAAAGCATTTGCTAGGGCAGAGGCTGGGGAGTCATTAGGGTCATTGTATCCAAGGTTAAAATCAGGATGATAATTTGTGCTGAAGGTTTAGAATTTTCAGCTATGAGAGAGGTGATGTCTTCCTCAAAGGTTCCAGGAGGGCCTGGGGGTCTATGTATTAAGTGAATGGTGATGGTGCTTTTGGGAGAAGTTTGCAGCTTAATAGTAAGATGCTCACATGATTTCAGTGGAGAGGTAGTGATAGATCTGAAGTCTAGAGAGGATTTAAAGATGAGGCCTACACCTCCTCCCTGAGCATTGGGTCTACAAGCTTTGAGGAAAGAGTATTTGTCGGGAATGGCTATGGTTGGATAGGGTCCTGCTGCCTCATGAAGCCAAGTTTCTGTTATGGCAAGGAAATCAAGATTATTGGTCAGGATGGTGTCAGCGATTTCTGTGGGATGGGCAACAAGGGATCTGACATTTAGTAGTGCTCCTTTTAAGGGGAGTAGATTGGGCACGTCAGAGGCTGTAGCAGTTTTATTAGTCTTAGTGAGGGGATTGGCAGAGTGTTTGCTAGTCATAAGAGGCAGTCTGGTGCCTAGTCTGTTGTTCCAGGCTATGAAGTTAGGGTTGACTGTGCTTCCTGGAGGCTGGGTTGAAGAGGGTTTAATACTAGGTTTGGAGTAGTTGGATTTAGTGTTTAGGTTAGTGCCCCTTGTTAGACATGGAATATTAGGTATGTGGTGGCACAGAGTTTTATTGGAGCTGAGGTTAGTTTGGGTGTCAATGAGCAGTCTTTGTCAATGGTAGTGTAATTTTGGGGGTAGCAAGGTGGGAAGTGTGCCCTGGTGGGCAGTAAAGGTGTGAGGCAGGGAATGGGAGAATGTCTCAGACATTCAAGTTTGGCTAGGCCATTCCTGAAGGCTATATGGTTGTTATCGCTGCAAGGTACACTATCTTGCATGACACAGAAGGGGAACATGATAAATGTAAGCCGGGTGAGCATGATCTTGGTAAGTGTGATCTGGGGTGTAGGGCTGGAGAGGGCAGGTTTGGCTGGGCTACAGATGCACACAATTAAGCAATTACACTAATAGCTCAGTGCATAGGGAGGACAGATTCAACTTTGGCTATGAGTACACAAACTAGGTAATTTCACTGATGGCTAGGTGCAAAAGAATAGCCAGATTCAACTTTGGCTATGAATGCACAAAATAGGCAATTTCACTGATGGCTAGGTGCAAAAGAATAGCCAGATTCAACTTTGGCTATGAATGCCCAAAATAGGCAATTTCACTGATGGCTAGGTGCAAAAGAATAGGCAGATTCAACTTTGGCTATGAATGCACAAAATAGGATATTTCACTGATGGCTAAGTGCAAAAGAATAGGCAGATTCAACTTTGGCTATGAGCACACAAAAAAGGCAGTTCCCTGGGAGCGAGTCTTAAGGCAGTGGTGCAGAGTAGACTGATAGGGCAGGCATGAAGACCTAGGTATAGGTAGCACAAGAGCAAGAACTAGAGGTCTGGGTATGTGGAAGCAACTATGGCACTTATCATGAGTGCAGGTCTAGCTCACATTTTGAGGTGGAAGGCATACATAAATGCAGTGCGACATTTGTAACCCTATGCACATAATGGGAATGTGTACCACAGAAAATTGTAGCCCTAAGCACAACACAAACACATTACTGATAACTAGAGGTTACATGCATACACGGGCAGCTAACAGAGTTTGTTTGCTGTAACAAAGAGTACATGGGGTTAGTTCGTTGATTATTAGAGCCTAATAAACGGCTCCATTGCTGAGTGGATCAGGTGAAGAGGAAATGAGGGCAGCGAGGCAAGCGGTGACGCAATGTCAGGTTGGGGCAGCACAGGAAGGCTGTGAGGTTAGTTGGTGGCATGCTTACCAGTCAGGCAGCTGGAGATGCCCATCACGGAGGACCAGGGGAGGTGGCCCTAGGCTCGACGGCTCCTGACATGCTCACGACAGGGAAGTGTGCCTTAGTCATTGTGCCTTTGCAGGTGGGCCGGTGCTCGCCTGTCGGTGCAGTATTGTCTCACAAATATGGCTGCTTAGCCAATCACAGTCGGTGGTGGTGTAAGGAGGAGGTTACACCATCAGTAGATGCTCGTTGAAGGGAGCGGCATTTTGGAGTGCAAGGAACTCATGGCTCACAATGGAGTCCGGCACGAAAATGGCAAAGAAAAAGATGCACGTAGTGAAGAGGCATGGTGGCGATCAGAGGAGACATCGGCCGCACCTATCAGGAATAATGCCGCAAATTAGATAGATTTGTCGGGACTCCACGGGTGAGGCCGCAATTGGAGGGGGAAGGCTGAATAAGCTCACGGGCTTACCTGAAGCCTAGCTACAGTCCCCAGGGCTCCTCAATGGTGGCGATTACTGCTCCTGCAGCATGAAGGAGCTCCAGCTCCTTCAGGGGTACACGATCAGTGCAGGGCAGGCTTACGACGAGGAAGTAAGCCGTAGGCGTTGCGCCTTTGCAGGTGGGCCGGTGCTCGCCTGCCAGTGCAGTATTGGCTCACAAATATGGCTGCTTAGCCAATCACAGTCGGTGGTGGTGGTTGAGGCAGGAGGTTACACCATCAGTAGATGCTCATTGAAAGGAGCGGCCATTTTGGAGTGCAAGGAACTCATGGCTCACAATGGAGTCTGGCACAAAAATGGTGAAAAAAAAGTAGCACGTTGTGAAGAGGCAGGGTGGTGATCAGAGGAGACATCGGCCTCGCATATCAGGAATAATGCCACAAATTAGATAGATTTGTCGGGAATCCGCGGGTGGGGCTGCAATTGGAGGGGGAAGGCTGAATAAGTTCAGGGGGGGAGAGTTCCAGAAAGTAGCAGCCATATTCAGGAAGCTAGTGCCACCCGCCCGCACTTTGCGTGTGATGGGTGCCGTTATTCTGTTGGAATACGCAGCTCTCAAAGGTCTAGATGTGGTGTGAGGGACAATTCTGTGAGCTAAGTAGGGGGGGCAGCCCATGAAGGCATTTGTGCGTCTGGTCGAGAGTTTTGAAGACAGTCCTTTCCTTGATGGGTAGCCAGTGCACCTTCCTCCTGTGGTCTCTTCTAGATATTCCCGTTGTTGCCCTCAAGGCGTTATTTTGTGTGAGTTGGAGTTTGGCAAGATTTTTGCGCAAGGTCCCTACAAAGAGGGCATTGCAATAGTCCAGCCTTAAGCCCATTATTGCCCTTGCAATGAAAGAGAACACAAACCGGTTATGACAATTTCCGACTAACTGCCCACCAGTTGGGTTGGCAGCAGTGGGATACACAGGCATTTAATAACAACAATTGATAACAAAAAAAAACTTCCTTTTACATGATTATATTTATGACTCCTATCGGCTCCCTTCTGGCTCTTCTTTTCCTTATTCCTTTTCCTTATTCTCAGGTTTCCGATGTCTCCTCTGTTTGATTATATCTGGGATCCACAATTTGTTGCAAAGTGTGCCTAGGGAGACAACTCTTTAGCTGATTAATATGGAACCATTTCGCTTCTGTCAATTCACCTTTGGGGATGAGGATTCTGTAGGCAACAGGTGAGATTTTGGGCCTCATTAGGAGTTTGGAGGTAGCCATGCCACTATTTGCGGCATGGCTGCCTCCAAACTCGGGTCCAGGTCTTTGTTCCTTGAATGAGGAATTACCAGGCAATTCCAACCTTGGAGGACCCGGTAAATCCTCATTCAATTTACTCATTCCCATTCCTATTTGAGCCCCCATAAGGCTCAATGGAAATGGGCAGGGAGCTAACAATGGGCACGTTAATAACGGACCCGCTGTTAGCTCCCTGGTCCCCTCGTGGGACCCAGAGAGGACGTCTGGTCTGACCAGACGTCCAGAGTAGGTCCCGCGAGGGAACCTCGTAATAGGGCTGAATGGGTTTAACACACCTGCACCATTACCGGTGCCGTTAAACCCATTCCGCCAGGGTCTTAATGAGGCCCTTTGTCTACAATTTCAAAAGGTCCTCGCCAGCTAGGCAAAAAATTGCGCTCTTTGTTCTGGTTCCTTTGGAAATTGTACAAGTAGACCCTGTCTCCTACATGGTATTCCTTTTTGGTGGTCTTTAGATCGTACTGAGTCTTCATGTTCTCTGCAGATCTTTCTAGATTCCGCTGAGCGTACGCAAAAGCATGTTGAAGGTGTTTTCTTAGGTTCTCAATATAATCATGAGTTGTGGAGGCATTAATCAGTGTCTGCTCCTGTGTTCAATAGAGCAGATGCTGAGGTAACACCATCCTTCGTCCAGTCATGTGCTCAAATGGAGACATCTTAGTTGCAGAAGAAGGTGTAGAACTGATGCGCATCAGGACAAGCGGTAATCAGATGTCCCAACTTGGCCCAGAATCTGCCATAAACTTTTTTTAAATCCTCACAATGGTTTTATTGTACCTCCCAACTCCACCACTAGAGGACCGCTGGTATGCAATGTGAAGTTTCCTTTTTACCCCAAGTATCTCCCACATCTTTGTCATCACTTCGCTGGTGAAGTGACTACCTCGGTCTGACTCAATCATTTGGGGTAGGCCAAAACGCAAGAAGATGTGATTGATCATCAGGGCAGCGGCTGTTTCTGTCTTGCAATTTGGGGCCGGGAGACATTCCACCCATTTGGTAAGCAAGCATGTTACGCTTAACATGTACTTGTTCCCCCTAGAGGAGCGAATCACGGGCCCGATGAAATCTACTTATAAATATGACCAAGGCAGTGTCATCCCCCTCTTCTGGAGGGGAGCTCGGTGTGTGAGTGAAGTTGGCTGAAATTGTGCGCACACAAGGCACCCTTTCAAGTATTGATCGAGGTCCTGCCCCATGTGTGGCCAGTATGCAACCTCTCGCAAGATTTCTAAAGTAGTGTGCAATCCCCAATGACCGGATGTGGCCGAATCATGGGCTTGACTTAGCATCAGGCTTTGGAATGAGGTAGGGACCACCCACTGATCACAGCCAGATATGGATCTCCTTACCAACAAACCGTCTTGGATACGGAACATTTTTGGACATTTCATCAACATCTTGAGGTCCTCTTTCCCAATGAAATCGGTATTCATCAGGGGAAAGTTCTCCAGATCCTCAATGTGTTGATAAAACTTACCAATAATCGGATCCCCTTTTGTGCCATGATTAAATCAGCATCTGGGGTCTCCTTACTCCATTGGGAAGTTGAGAGTTCATTGTGAACATTTATCTGGGACCTAGTGATAGCAGTGACCTGGATTTCCCCCAACAGGGACTCGAACTCTAGGAGATCCCTCTGGATGGCTCCAGTTTTGGCCAGCTGGTCAGCTAGGTCGTTTTGTCTGGCCCCTCTATTCTGGGATGACCCTTGATCTTCTTATAATAGATGGTCATCCCACTAGATGTTACCAGATCATCAATATTTTGATGAGTTTCCCATGTTTAAGCGGTTTATTATTAGCACATAGCATGCCTCTGGTTTTCCAATTAACCAGGTGCTCCACGAACCCGTTCCGGACATAATCTGAATCAGTGATTATGACCAGTTTGTGGAGTTGGTGTTGGACAGCAGTGAGGATAGCTTGATGAACTGCCATCAACTCTGCCACCTGACTACTACAGGGACCAATTTTGTACCCAGCAGAGAGTTGCAGGGCATAATTCACCCAAGCATTCCCAACACCACCCACCAGTTCCTTTTCCCTGTTGTCAACATGGTAGGAGCACTCGCCCACATAAACAGTCGGCATTCCCTCGCACTTGTCTTCTTCATAGACTTTGTGCAGGGAATTCAGGTACGCCTCCATGTTGTCCTGGGTTTTAAGACTTTCATCCTCGAGACAGTTTTCTCTGGCACAATCATGCAAGTCAGCCAGACCTTGCGCAAGGGGACTCTTCTTGTTTTGGCCATATCTGACCTCCACAGGAAAGCCTTGCATTGACAGAATCCAGGAAGTAATTCTGGAATGACTCACATTTTCAGCCCAGATTCTGTCACTTTGGAGATATTACAACGGCTGGTGTGGAGTCACGACTATGATGGGTTCCCCCTGGATGAACGGGCAGTCATTTTTCAATGCCCACACTGTTGCCGTGAGTGCCTTCTCACAATCGTTTAATTTTTCCTCCACAGAGGATAAAGTCTTGCTTGCATAGGAGATGACTTTATTGACCCTGTCATGCTTTTGATATAATAATGCTGTCAAGCATGTATTCATGAACCCTGTCTCCAAGAAGAACTCCTTGTTTTTGACAGGGTAAACTAGACAGGGCACTTGTGAGAGGCTTCTTTTGAGTTGCTTTACTGCCGCGGCTTGTTCTGGACCCCACTCCCACTTCACCGCCCTTCAATAGATGGATCAGGGGTCTCGTGATCTCTGCGTAATCCTCAATGAACTTCCTACTGTAATTAGTCAATCCAAGGAGGCTTCATAGCTCACGCAGAGTTTTGGGATCTTTAAGTTCTAGGAGTGCTTCCAGTTTCTTTTCCTGGGGACAGAGACCCTCAGGAGTTATCTCATGCCCCAAGAAGTTGACACAGGTCCTGCACCCCTGTGCCTTTTGGAAGGAGAGTTTTTCTCCGGCAACCCTCAACTGTGTCAGAACATGACGGATTTCCCCTATGTATTCGTCCACAGATGAGCTTTTTATCAAAACATCATCCACATAGGCCAGGTTACCCCTTTCACCCAAGTAGGGCATGGCCTTATGTAGGAAGATGTTGAATTTGTTGCCAGAGTTGATGTATCCAAAGGGATCCAGGTCCACGTGTACTGCTGCCTCCCAAATGTAAAGGCCAGCTTCTATTGGTCTTTCCTACTGACAGGCACGGTCCAGTACCCATTGGTCAGGTCAATGGCAGTGTATACCTTTGACCCCTGGATCTGGGCCAGCCCCTGGTCAATGTAGGGGAGAGGCCATTGGGACATATGGACCTGTTTGTTTAGCTCCCTAAGGTCAGCACACAGTCTCCACTGGCCGTTCGGTTTTTAAATCCCCAGAACCAGATTATTAAAGGTGCTGTGGACTGGACGTATTATCCCACAGGACTCAAGGTTTTTCATTATTTATGTCAGGGACTCCAGGGATGCGAGAGGCAAGCGGTATTGCTTCACAAACACCGGAGTCATTCCAGGGTCCATGGAAATTGTGGTTGTATGTATTTCGGTGCAACCACAGTCATACGAGTCCACCACAAAGATCTTGAAAATCTAAGAAAACTAGTTTCAACTTTTGCTTTGGCTCCGGAGTCTCACAGACATCAGCTAGGTTCACTCACTCTTCAATAATTTGCCTGAAAAGACCTCCGGTTTTGCTATCTCAGCGGCCTCCTCCAGCTGGGTGGAGAGGTCCCTGGTTAGAGTGTTGACCTGGACAGAGGGTTTCAGGTAGGTGAGGCTGTCATCGGGGACCTAGAAGATCACCTCACCCTGCCTGATGTCACAAGTCACCTCTTCCTCCCCGTAAGGGCAGGAAGAGTAAACCAGGAGATTCCCCCTTTGCCGGGTGAGGATCCTGCCTGGTGGTATGTCATTGTCACTATTACTGTCAAAACAGGCATTGGGGATTGGTCCTATCAGTTCATTACCTAGATCCATGGCAAAATGTCAGTCATCAACCGCCAATTCAATAATGGTGTCTGCACCCAGAGTGATACTCCTAAGGTCGCTGTTATCCATCAGTATTGGAATGGTGTTGTGTTATACATTGACTAATGGTGTTGGGTTTAACCCCAACCCCTGCTGTTAGAGATGGGCATTGAGGTGTACATATGCAGTTTCTGCCCTCTTTTAATTTTTAATTCAAGTGGGAATAGTCGTGTCCGCCCTGGGATGGTGACCTCCTCTTCAATTTGAACTTCAACTGCATACAGCAGTAATTGGGCTGACCGAAATGCTTTTTCTGAATCATCAAAGTCCATGGGATTACCCCCTGTTTGGGACCAGGCTTTGTAATTTATCAGGTCCAAATTAATGGCAAACCGATTGAGAATGTCACTGCCTAATTAGAATGCAGCAGGGACATCTCGCACGACCCAACAATTATGTACTATGCTTTTGTTTCCGATAGAGATTTTGAGCATACATCTGCAAGGCAGGAGATTTTTGGAATTGGGAGTTTCTAGGCCCATTTCCCACTTATTGATCAATTTAAATGTGGGAATGGCTGGATCTTTTTTGAGCTGTCAGAACATGACTTCACTGATGAAGCTCTTACCATGGTTCACGCACACTCGGGCGAGAACAGATTCCTTCCCCTCATTTAACTGAATAGGGATGAATATCAGCTAAACTTTGAGCTAGTTTCTTATCACTTTTGGCTATGGAATTGGGACTTTCAGATTGTGAATTGGTATATAATTTCAGAGTATTTCCTTCCAGTGTGGAATGCCACTTGAGACTGGAATGAAGGTTGATTTTCAGGAATGGAGAGGAGTTTCCATTGTAACGTCGAGTATTTCATTATTTTGAAGATGAAACTTAATTTGATCTGGTTTTTGTTCAACCATGTGGCATGTGCCATTTAGACTAGCATGGTTGACACTCTGTTTTAATTTGATTGGCCTGTGAGTCTGGGTCCAGAGGACCTTGTTCACACAGTCTATTAAGGGGGACAACCTTTGCAGGATGTCATTCCCTAGTAGACAGGGTGTCACGACTATGACCGGGTGCTTCATCTTGTGTCACCCAATTTTGATTTCCACTTCTGCAGTGCCCTCAATAGGAATTTCATTCCCGTCAAAGTTCTGGAGGTTTCCAGGAAGAGGGGTGAGAGGGATCTGGTATCTCTCCCCCCTTTCTGAATTTAGCTGCTCAAAGGCCCTATTTGACAGAAGAGTGGCTTGGGATCCAGTGTCCACCAGTGCTGCAATTGCACATTGCCCTTGCACTTGGAGGGAGGCGTAGAATCTACTTTCTTTCTTCTCCAATGGGCAAGGTAAAGGGCATTCTGGGCAAGCTGGATAGTCAATTTCCTTATTTCTGACATCCGACAGAGGGGCAGTTTGGGCATAATTCTGTGCGGGAGTTTGGGAATCTGAAAGAAAAATATTGCACTCAGAGATTCGAGGAGTTTCGGGCTCCTCCGTTTCTGATTCTGGGCTGCCCCCCCCTTTTTGGAGGCAGTCATCAGAATTGATTTTGGGAGTTTGGGGACTCCCTTTTAAGATTATCTTCTTGATGCTCATTCTGGGGTTCTAGGATGGGTGATTCAGAATCAGTCCCTGCTCCCACCCAGTCTTCCTTAAATCCCTTGGGACCCATTTTTCTTTGGGAGGAGTCTCCCCTTCCCTGAAGGAGAAGATCTTTTTCCCAGAATCTTCTGAGGATTCCTCTCCTTCAAATTTGAGGACACTAACTTCCTCCACAAAATGGGTATTTTTGGGTTCTTTATTTCTCCTACCCGCCCTCTATTCCTTGGGTGGCAGGTTTTTAGGGGCAGGAGATTTTGGTTCTGGTTCCTGGGTGTCCACGTTCACGAGTGAGGAAGGAAGCTTCCTCTAGGGCTTTACACCCCCTTTACCCCCATGCATCTTGCTCTGGAACTGGTGAGTTGTCAGGGTTCTCGCCCCATCATTGCTTTTGGGTGCCAGATCCTTGGTTTGTGGGGTTCTGAGCCGCCGTGTTTGTCCGAGGGTTCTGTTGAGCCCTGAACATGCGACCCAGATCCTGGGTTAGGTTCTGGTCCTGGCGCTCCAGTTGGGACACCCGTTCTGGCTGGTACAGGGGTCACTGGTCAACCCTAGGTGAATCACGGGAAGGGTAACTAACCCTTCTCCCATAGTACCTTGGATATGGCGAATTCTGGTAACTGTCCACCTTTGGCCTCGCCTCTCCCAGATTGGGTTGTCTGGGTTCCTGAAAGCGGGGAATGAAAGGAGGGTTGTCCTGCAGATTGGGGTTTTGTGGGCATTGGGGAAATAAGCTTAACCCAGCATTTGTGGAATTCCTGCCCTCCTGAGGGAAGTTAGGAGGGAAGTTTCCCAGGGAAGCAATTATCTGGTTTGACCCCCCCTTGGGCCTGGGGGGGTCCAGACATATCCCATGATTGGTCTGTTGCCCTTGTATTGGGGGCTGATATAATCAGGGGAGTTAGGGGTCCCATTAGTGGGATTACCTCCCTGACTGCCACCTGTTTGTGACTGGCCAGAAGGCATTCTGGATCTGGGATTCTGCTGCAGGTGTATTTTTAGGCTCCCCCATCTCTAAGTCTAAAATGGGGGCAACCTTCACCTCCGCCTCCTTAGCAGCAGCAGGGGTGTTGGCTGGTTTGGGGTTTTATTCAGATTTTTATTTTCTGCAAGTTTTTGGACCTCATAAATGTGGATCGCCTACTCTATCACCCAGTCCAGAGTCCTTTTCTCGTGGAAGTCCCTCACCAGCTGGGTCATAATATACTTAGGGAGTGCATGAAAGAAGGTGGTCACAAACTCCCTGCTATCTCTGCGCACCCTCCTAGTTGTCTATGCAAAGGCACGTTTGAGCACCTGTACAAAATCTCGTGGGGCCTGATCTTCCCCGCACTTCAGGCTGTAGGCCGCTTTGCGAGCCTCCTGGAGGTTCCTGTGGGCGGAAAAGTGTTTCAAGATGGCCACCCTGTAGGTCGACCATCTTTAATGGTTCTGGTCCTCCAGTCCCGCAAAGAAACTGGAGTATTCAGGGGAGAATGTCCACTTGACATACTCGATACAGTTTTAGTTGTCTTTCATATGAAAAGTGTCCATCATCTGCTCATATAGCTCCAGGTGTTCCCAAACAGAATATTTTGCATTTCTATGGTAGTGGGTTATGACACTCCTAAGGGTCTTAATCTGCCTAATGGGGTCTTTAGTCATAACTCGCTTCAGTTTATTTGACTTCTTTGGCTTAGCCACCCGAGTCCACTCGCTCTCAGACTCAGAGGTGCTACTAGTTGAGGTCCCCTCTTGATGATCTAGGCTCTCCTGGATTCTGTGAGCTTGAGAGGGGCTCACAGAATGGTGGGGCCCAGTTTCTCGACTCCTGTGGGGCACAGGAGAGTAGTCTTCTGACTCCTCCCTACTTACAGGGTTGGCAGAGTATTCCCCCCCATTGCCCTAATTGGGTAGAGGTCTTCAGGATACTCTATTTGGGCCTCATTCCATTGGGATTTTCATCAAATTGGACCAACTTGACCCTTGGAAAGTAATATTTCAGTGGATCTAATTCCCTGAACCTCCCCTCATAGGAGACTTCTCTGTCAGAGATATCATCCTGAATGTTTGGGTATATATACAGGGAGGCCCTTCCATCACTTTCTGTGTGGCACTGACCTGTTATTTCTATCCTGCTGGTTCTATTGAATTCTGCCAGCCTCATGATTTCTGGCTCATGTGGACCGGTAGACATGAAGCTGGCAGTGTTCACAGTATTAAATGGGTTGGAGTCCCTTAACATAGAGGTCCTTATAATATGATCCAGCGTTACCCTGTCCCTCTTTACCTGTTCGGGGTCCATCCAGTTAAGATTAAATCTAGCACCCTCTTTCTCCAACTTTGCCAGTTTCTCCTTTTCAGCCCCTGCTTCTAGATAAGAATCAAAGATCTGCACTTTTTGTTGAGTGATCAAGGCTTTACTGGCCTCTATGACCCGCTCTTGTGCTGCCACTTGTTTATTGAGCCCATCATTCTTTTCACAGAGCGCCTCATTGTCTCTCTGTGCTTCCTGTATGGCCTGGGAATACTGAGATAATTTATGCTGCAGGAGACTCACCCCCTGATTTTTAGCATCTTTGGCCTGGGTGTTCTCTTCCGGAGCACCCTCTACCCGCCTGGTGTGCTGCAGTAGATTCCCATACTCTGTTTTTAGTCATTGAGTTTCTGAAGGGCTGACTCACTCCCCTGTAACTCTGTTTGTAATTGCCTTACTTCCTGGCCTAGTGCGTCTCTCTCCTGACTTAGGGTGCCTCTCTGTTCAGCCAGGTCATCCCTTTGTTGGTTGCCTGATGATGTTAAATTTCTTGCGCTCTTCATCAAATTCTGTTTGAGAGTGGAGGTCTCTCAAGATTAACTTATTATTTTCCTCTTTCAATTCATCTATCTGATTTTGTAGATTAACTGTCTGCTCTGCGCAGACCCTGTTATAGGTTAACTGTTGAGTCAGCTTCCGCTGACTCTCTTCTAGGGAGTCAATTTTCTCCTGACACTCTGTTTTTGCTGCTTCTAGTTGGGCCTCTTGATCTGCATTATTTTGCTGTTGGTGAGCCAAATCCTCTTATAATGTAGTTTGCAGATTCTACCTCCAACTCTTGGCTCTTTTGTTATGTTTGTTACGCTAAACTTAAATCAGTCTGGCTTTTATTTAACAGTTCAGATTGATTGTGTGCTAGAGTTTCATTTTGCTCTTGCCTTTCCCGCATCACTCCCGTGTGGAGATACAGGTAGACCGTGATTCTGGCAATTTTTCTTTGCTCCTCTTTAATTTTTGCGGTCATATATAGCTCGCTCAGAGCTTGGTGTAATAGGACATCGTCCTGCCATGTATACAGGTCCATGGTGGTCACCTGTTGGGTTATTTCTTGTAGCCAGACTTTTTCATCGTGTTCTGGCCACTCACCTCTGACAAATAGCTTGTGCAGAAGGTGCTCACTAGCCATATTGATCTCTACGGGAACAGCCATTTTGGAAATGTTCTTTGTTTATTAATTATTTTGGGGTTGATTTAATTTTACTTTTATAGACAGGCCTGGTACTTATTTGCTTTTGGGAGGCACTTGTACAGTGTAACTGAGTATTCACACCACACAAAGTATTACTATCCTGTAGGTTAGTCTGCTGTGTTAGACTGTCACGGGTGGCAACCAAATCAATCGCGGGACTCAAGTCCCCAAATTTGTTAAGGATTTCAATCAGGCGACGCACACCTTAGTCTCGGCCCAGTATGTGCGCACAATTGAAATGCTTATGTTTAAATGCTAGATTCAATGTTGAGATGTACACCACTCGTATCAAACCCCCTTTTCAAATACCACGGGTCACAAAATTAAAAGAAATCATACAATTTTTAATATGAGGCAGCAATCACCAATGGGGTGTTAAGAACAATAGGAATGTAAGCAATGCACTTAGTTAAGCTTCTATTGACGCATCTAAAAAACACCAGGGAAGTGGAGCACTTTTTGATTTTAGGTAAGATAGCACTTGAGTTACAATTTCCCCCTGCAAGGTTCCCTGAACCCACAAATAATCAGTTCTGAGTGGATAAACAGAAACAGCAGGTAATCAGGAATGACAAATGGAAAACAGAATTGAAATCAGACATTCCCTCTCCAAACAAGAGAGAAAATGCATTTCAAACCCTGGCAATACTAAAAATGACACTTGGAAATGGATGAATAAATGAATGTGTGCAAAAACCTTGAAACAAATACAGTCCTTCACTAAAGCAACCATGTAGAAGTGCAAACAATCACAAGCAATGTATAACCAAGAGCATACAGTTCAAAAATGAGTGGCAGGTTTTAACACATTTGGGCAGCAAATGACACGTTTAAAAATTAGCAAACTTTGCAATTCCCGCCTGAAATTACCAAAACGTTTTTTAATAAAAATGGGTAAAATATTGTAGATCATAGGTACAATATGGAAGTGAAATTTGGTCTCTAGCTGGTAAATTAAGTGAGTTTTGCAAGATAGAGTGAGGTGCGTTTTGAGTAAAATGGACCGGTGAAAAAGGAAAGGAAATCAGTTTTGACAAGAACAGTTTTACTCTACACTACAGCATTCAGGCTAGGATACCAAAGAGGTACACAGTAAGCTCCAGGGTTGATTTGCAAATTCAACCCTAGTTCGCCAGTGCCCATCCTGGCGGAACCAGTCCGATCACTTGAAATAGGATTAATAGTTTAGGATTTACACAAGGCAGAAAAATTACAGAGATGGCAGCAGGGGGGCAAGAATGATTGTGACAATATTAAAGGGGGACAAGAATGATTGTGACAATATTACACGTTATCAGGATAAGGATATGATCACTTAGAGAGTGGGCTGAGGACAAGGCAAGGCAAGGTATACTATGGTTTTCTGTGGTTCCTATTAATACTCCCAGTCCACTTTTTATTTTTTGGATTTTGGACAGTTAGCGTTTTGGTCACCACACGGATCTGTATAATATACACAAAATTATGTCAGTGGAAAAAATCAAGTTTAAGGAGGAGTCCGGCAACAAGGACAGGGAGAGGGGTCACCAAATTCGGAACCACAGATCAGACCATACAAAAAAAGAAATAATTAAAGAACATGAACATTTTGTTTTTATTTCATTATACATTTAAAACATACATATTAAATCATGTTTGCGAGCTCATGTCTAAATAGCAACATTTGATTCACAAATGAAGTGCATAACCAAGCAGAATGCTTGTCTAAAAACACGGCTGATAATTCAATCAGTACCAACCTAATGTAGCCGAGCAATCTGAACAACAAGCCGGTTGAAGGGGATCATCCGGCTAGGTGGTCAGAAGCTACGCCACACTAATTAATATACAAACAGCCACAAATACATGGACAAGGCAATTATAATGACTTCTTAAATTAGAACTCAAGCGGGGTGCCATACGTCTCAAATTATGAATGAATTATGTACAAATTTTAAAACTAAAATAAACTCACATGCTAAAACGATACATAAATATGTTTAAAAATATTTTATTAGTAGAATAATGGTCTGTGAGGTAACGAACAGGGCACACGCCTCCCTCCAAAACTGTCCGGAAAAACTCCCCTCCATACTTGTGCAAGGAAGAAAAGGTTTAATAATTCAATTATCAATTTACCATTATCTCAACCTTTTCAACTGGTCACTTTTTCCCGAATGAACATCCTGAGAAATGAATGTAGGCCAGCAGGGCAAGTTCTCTACTAGTTAGAACTGCAAAAAACACAAACAGGAGCATGTTATAATCAAGGAGGGATGAGTTGGTGGCTAAAAAGCCACTCCTAGAAAAACAGTGCCAAACCACTGCTTTGCAGTCCTTCCCAATATAATCGTATAATCGAGAAATTGTGTAAAAATTGTGCTCACCTAAGTGTGCATGCACAAGACCAAATGAAATTCAAGCTTGGCATTGTGTTGCAGACGACAGTAGACTTTAATATGTCTAAGAAAAAAGGAAAGAGAAGATCCTGCCAAAACGGAATGATGTTCCACATAGTGTAGTGGGCATACCAATGACTGGAACGGCATAAAAAAATGATAAAGGAAAAGTAAATTACCAAAGTTTTGGATTACATAACAGTTCATGCTTATATAATGGCAATGGTTCAAAACATTACCAGCAGTAGAATGGCAAAATGCTTATTTTGTTGCAGCACCAGTGTTAGTGGCAGCTTGCTTAGCATAATCTGTGGCAACGTCGGTTTCCCGATTTTTCAAATACCCGAAGTGCCAAATTAAAAGCAATATCTAATATACAATAGACCCCCTCAGCAACAGCCCACCGCAACTCAAAAAGCCCTCTTGCTTACACAAACGGTTGTCGGCAGGCACAGATTTTCAATCGCTGCTGCAGCCGTGACTAACATTAGATGTATTTTACTAGGCGCGGTATAAATGGAAACGCGATGCTCTGCATGTGGCTAAGTGTCTAACAGAAGAATAAATAAACAGACCAGCGAACACCCCTTCCAACCCGGCTTACCTTAACTGTGTTCGCGCATGATCTTGCGAATGTCCTGGGCCCTGGAGCTTTCAAAGGGTCTCCTGCACTCTGTCTACTCAAAGGGTTAAAATAGACGGTTGGGCAGATGTTAGCACACTGCGTTAATCATTTCGCAAAGGTGTCAGCATGCCAGCGCCAAATGAGCCGCAGCTGAACACGATAAGCTAATGTTAAGTAGAGGCCCTGAATGGGGCTGTAATGGCGCAAGGGCGTTAACCAGCGCTATAGAATTAAATACATGCACTGCTAAATAGTAGCGCAGATGCAAACCGAACCAAAATTGAAATAAAGCCCTGTAAGGGCAGCTACTATTATACTGAACTGAAATGGTTCAAAAATACCATTTTACCGATCAAGTATGGAGCATAATGATCAAAGCTAATATAAATGTTATTGTCATTGGAAAAATAAAAATAATAATGGAAATAAATATAAAAAAACCCAAGCAATAAAAAACTAAATAACACATCTGCAAAAAATACTACAATAATTTATGATGAACTGGGAAGCAATCCAAACTACAAAAAAGTAGTTCAATGTTGAACAAGTAAAGAGGCAGTGGCAGCCCATTCCTCCTGTGAATTGAGGCCCACTACATGACTTTGGGTATTATAAATCCACCAGTTTTCCCGAATAGATAGTCTGTTGGCAGAGGTGTAGGGATTATAACCTCTTATTTGTTCAACAGCCCACCAGCGTAAATCCTCACAATTGTGATGTTGTTCTGAGAAGTGGAGTCCCAGGGGAGATGTAAAGTTGCCAGTGCGGATCCTCGACTTCTGTTCAGAAATTCTGAGTTTCACAGGTCTTGAGGTCTTCCCAATATAGGTTTTATCACAGGGACATATGACTGCATATATAACGTTCTTTGAGTTACATGTAGTATGGTCCCTGAGTTTCCATACTCTGTTGTTGATGTTCACAGTGGCGGTAGCTGTTGTTGACCTGCAGTGGCAACAATATCCACATGGGAAATGCCCCTGAACTCTGTTCATACCCCATAGCTCAGTAATAGTTTTAGGTCCGGTTAGAAAAGAGGATCTATCAGCTCTCGAAAGCCAGCTCTTCAGGTTTTTACCTTTTTTAAAAGCAAACATAGGAGGGACCAAATCTGAATGGTTCAGCTGTAAAAGATGCCAATGCTTGCTAATTGCTTTCTTAATGGCAGAGTGATGAGTATTGTAAGTCATCACACAGACCATTCTTGACTGATTCGATTTGTCGCGAGTATTCTTTGTTAAAAGTATCTCGCGGTGCTGGTGGCGTGCCCTTTTGCGGGACTGTCGCAATATATGACGAGGATAGCCCCGATCCGCAAGTCTATTTTCAATGATGTTGGCCTGTTTAGAAAAGGCTATTTTGTCAGAACAATTACGTCTTGCCCTCAAAAATTGGCCATAGGGAATGCTGACTCTTAGTGATTGAGGATGAAAACCTTCAAAATGGAGGGTGGTGTTTCTGTCTGTGGGCTTACGATATAAATCTACTGCAATTGCCCCATCCTTTGCCTTCAACAAAAGGTCCAAAAAGGCTATTGACATGTTGTCAGCAGTCATGGTGAAACGAAGATGGTCGTTCAAAGAATTCATCCATGCAAGAAAAGTTTCATGATTGCCCAAATTTTTGTCCCAAATTATTATAATATCATCTATGTATCTTCGATAGAAGATAATAGATTGAAGGTAAGGATTGGATTCATCAAAGATGGAAACCTTCTCAAAAGCCCACATAAATAAGGTGGCATAGTTTGGAGCAAATGAGGCTCCCATAGCGGTTCCTTTGATTTGTAAAAAGAAATCCTCCTTGAACCGGAAATAGTTCTTTGTGAGTGCGATTTCTAAAAGATCAATGAGGAATTCACTGGGAACCTGCTGAGGGTCATCTCTCATGTCCAAAAAAAATGTAATAATGGGAAGAGATTCTGACTGTGGAATGTTAGAATATAACGATTCTATGTCTAAAGTGATGAATACGTTGGTGGCAGTATTAAAGGGTTAGCCCTCTAAGTGTACAATGGCATCCGTTGTGTCTGCCAAATATGTAGGGGTATCAGCAGCAAGAGGTTTGAGAAAATAATCAAGATACTTGCCCAGAGGTTCTAAGATGGAGCCACATAAAGACACTATCGGTCTACCTGGTGGATTCAACCTATCCTTATGGATTTTGGGAAGGATGTAGGATAGCGGAGCTCTAGTGCCTTGAATAGTAAGGAATAAAAATTCCTTAGCGCTTAAAATGTTAATGCCACGTGCCCGTGTGGCCAGGGCAAGGATCTCAGCCCTTATACTATCTGTCGGATCTCCTCTGAGTTTCAAGTAAAAAGAAGTGTTGTTTAATTGTCTCATTACCTCAGAGTCATAGTATGTGACATCACAGACGACCACACCTCCCCCTTTGTCAGCCTGCTTGATAATAATAGAAGAGTCTTCTTTAAGTTTTTTAAGGCATTCCCATTCCTTCGTGGAAAAATTATATGACTTGTTGTGTTTGGCATCAGTGGAGGTAGAGAAAATGGAATGAAAATCCCTAAGTACCGACCGTTCGAAAATCACGGTTTCAGGAGAAAGCATTTGAGAGGTCGGTGTGAACACAGACTTCAAATGGAACGGAGTATTGTTCTCTTTTGAATTCTCACAATTACTTGCGCCAAAGTAGTCTTTCAGACGGATCTTCCGGAAAAAATTCCGGAGTTCTATTTCAAGATCCCTCTGACTAGGATTTTTCATAGGGATGAATGTAAATCCCTTTTCTAAGATGGCTATTTCTTGTGTCGAAAGTATCAGTTTGGAAATGTTATAGATGTCTGAAAGGTTATTGGGGGTACTCACCGCCGATATGCCTTCCTCCTGGTCTGAAACACGTTTTCTAGCGGTGGGGGCCCTAGATCGGTTGGAGGAAAAGGAAGGTTTGGTGGAGGGAAACCAGGGTACGGGCCCTGCTGGGCATACATGGGCATCTAAGGATATTCACCACATGGATCTGGTCTAACAGAGGACAGCCGGACAAAATCAGCGGGACAGGATCAGCTGGGAATGGACTGGTTACCGGGTAGCACTTCTGAACTGGCAACTTTGGTCACCGGATAATATAGGTCATCAGGGTAGCAGGATGGCAGCAGCATGCAGTGAGTGGCAGCAAGCCAATCTGGATCAGGATGCCAAAAGTACTGCAGTTTGCCCCTGGTTCAAGGGGAATTAATGGGTTTTGAATATTGCAGGCCTTGCTGGAGCAGGATCAGCAATGCTTGGCCTTGTAGCTGGGATCTGGAGTCTGGAGGATGAAGCAGGAACAGGAACGCAGCGCAGGAAATCAGGAAGAGTGTCTGTCTAGAGTCTGGTCAGGGACCCTTATTTATAGTGCAAAATGACATCATCAAATATAGGCTGGGCAGGGTTAACTACGCACGCCCCTAAACTATTTGGATTGGTCAGGGGTGCTAGTCTCCGTCTTGCTCTCAACGGGTTGGAAGGAAGGGGGTGATGTCAGGTTTATGAGGTGAGCTTTACAATGTCCAAGAACTCCCACATTTACTTTACTGAAAATCTGATTTTGCCAAAAAATCTCTTGGCAAATTATACCCAGAGGTTACATATTATGTGCAGCACAGATCAGTCCAATCCTCAGATCTGTGCGACCTTGTTTCACACTTCTGATACATTTTGGTAATTTTAAACATGAAAGATTTGGCCTAAAATTCTGCAATTTTATACACAGATGCAAATTATCCCCAGGGATGTATGTACAAAATGTTATGTTTGCAACATTAATACTTTCCTTGGAATATGTCATATTTTGTAACTTATGTTCCCCGTGTGGTAATAAGTTCTACCAAGATTTAAAATACAACCCATATAATTAGATTTGAAACTGCAAACTTTTTTTACATTTTTACTAATTCTTGCTACAGAGATACAACATCTTTAAAGTTTCTTTGTAAAATAGTCTTTGTAACCAAATGGCAGTCCATTGTTACTAGATCCTTTTTTTGCTTCCTCCAACTGCAAGCAACTGTTATTTCCTTCAAGGCAAGGGGAGTTTCCCATCTTAATTGAAGGTTTTATTGCCCCTTACACTTGACAGGTTAGTGTCCCAGGACTTCTATTGTCCCAGCCTGGAGCACAGATGAATGTCTGAAGAGCGTGTGAACTTTCTTTGTCCTAGCCCATTCAAAGTTTTTCAAGCTGGCAATTTTCACTTACATGTCCTGGTTTTATGGTATGTCTCCCTTCCTTGGGGAGGTTTCATGGCTGGCAACTGGAATGACTGGTTTTTCTGAGAGCTTGCAAATCCAGCCCATGTGTTTTAAACTCTTCAATTTCTTATTTTGGGTCCTGAATTAAACAAACCTGTGAAAGAAGATAGCCTAAGTGTGTATTATAAAGCAACAGGAGTATTTAGGGGTCGTAAGGTAGCAGTGTGCTAATTAAACAACTATTTAATGATAGCGTGTGGTACTGCAGCATTGGAAACATTCCACTGGTGCCCCTTAGAAAGCACCAGGACACATAATAGAGGAACTATGAAATAAAGGCATGTCCAATGCGCATTTCCAGATAATGTACAAACACGTCAATATTTTGAAACAAAGTCTTGTGCTTCTATGCAGGGTTTATTGAGCATAAACAGCCGACACGTGTTTCGAACAATCTGGTCGTTATCAAGGCTGTACATTGAAAGAAAACAGATATCAATATAGCAATATATACAAAAGGAAAAGTATATGCCATTTGTTCAAAAGGATTGTGCAATTACATGTGTAACAATAACAAAATGTTCAAAGAAATAGAAAGAGAAAATCATACCAGTGTGCAGTAGTTGTTTGATGTAAGTAAGGGGAACCAGTAGTAGTCCATAAATAGAAAAATGCAAAATAAGAGTCAATAAGTAAGGTGCCTAATTGATTGGCCATAAAGAAATGGCAGAAAAAATCATCAAGGTGCAAAAATGTGCATGTGGGATATTAAGACATACCGTGAGTCCAATGTGTATGTGTGTATTAACACCACTTACATAATCCCTTTACATTGCTAAGTAAGCAGGCTTTCATTCACAATTTATTTTTAAACAGGCCAATTTCTTCTTCAGTCAGCAAAGCCCATTTTTCCACATGTGTTAAAACTGCTAGCATTTTTTTCTTTACATTTGGTTTTGCAGCTCCCTCAGCTGCCCACACTGTCTTTGCAGCTGTAGTCATTTCCTGGAATGCAGTAGTTGTATCTAAAGCATACATACATTTGCCACTGGCCTGGCTCAGAGAGTTAAAGTCTCTTTGAACTGCTGAGGCTGGATACATTTGGAAAGAAAAAAATGTGTGTTCCCATGAGAGTGAAAGGAAAGTTGCTTATTGGTTTCTCTCAGAGCTGGTTTGACTGGGCCTTTCACTCAGGAATTATGTCTGGTTTTGGTGAAGCACAGTGAAATATCCTGGGCATGACAGGCCCTTTTGAATCACAGGGGATTCAGAATGAACATATGGAATTAGCGTCAAAGCAGCATTTTGAAAGGGTGAAAGAAAATGTTTCATTTTGAAGAGGATTTTTGGCTTTTGCAGCAAAGCAATGCTGCCTGTTCACTTGATTCCATATATGTTTTAGAACACACTGGCATATTGTTTCGGTGCGTCCCCTTGTTCCATCTTGCCTGAAGTGTGCTAGGCAGGATGGTGCAGCCATCTTTTTGTTTGCTGCCAAAATCCAGTTTTCAGGTCCTGGTGCACACAGGAGCCAGCGCAGCCAGGTTGCTGTTTCTTGCGCAAATGCAGTTTAGTGATGTGGGGCAATGCCGTTGAGTGGGTCAATATATCCCACATACACCACATTCCTTCCACAAGGCTTGAATGTAACCAGACACGAAGTTGGTTCCACTGTCAGAGATCACCACTTTAGGGAAGCCAACTCTGTTAAAGATGCCATGGAGATCCCTGAAAACCACCTTGGCTTTTAGGGTCTGAAGGGGTTGGCAGGCACATTGTCCTGAACGAGGACAGGAAGCGTTGATGTCTTGTCATCTATCTGAATGGAGATTAGGGATACAGCAGAAAGTTGGGAAGCCCACCAACTAACCTGGTGGTTCTCAGAGGAGCACCTACATAATACTCTGGCCTGGCCAGGGTCATGTACACCACTGTCATGCTAGCCCCAGTGTCTCTCTAACCAGTGGAAGGCTGGCCATTAATGACGACACTTCTCATTACTTGTATTCTGTGGGGTGGTAGCCAGTACTTGTGAATACTGGTTCCAGGCCTCAAGGGATACTAACAAAATCTCTACAGAAACACCAAAGGTAATTCCTGGAGAAGAGGGGAGGACAGTGGCCTCCACCTCATGCATAGGTTAAGGGTAGGTCAGGCTGACTTCCTGGACACCAAGTGCTTTAGCTTTACACTTGGGGTTATCCTTTCTGTGGTCCAAGGCCCCACAGTCCCAAAAGGTTCAAGGAATATGGGAAACTATATTGGATCCACTGGAAGCCTGCTTTGCAGCAGGAACACCACTACTCTTACTCCCACCCCATGAGACTTATTTCGACTAGATGTTTGGACCTTAGAGGGAGAATGTTTCCATGTATTCAGATGTGGCTTCTTCTTGGACTCCTCAGCCTTCGCAGGGGTCCCTTTTGCTTTGTCCTTGTCCTTCCCACTGGGATCGTCAGGGGACGCCCTGTGGGAGACTCACTTATCAGCCAACTTGCCCAACTTAAAGGGGTCGAAGATATTCTGGTCAGCAATATACTGATGCAGCTCTGGCGAACAAGCCTCGGGAAAATGTTCAATAAATAGGAGGTGAGACAATTCAACAAAAGACTTCACTTTGTAACCATCAACCCATCCTATCATATTCATATGTGCAGCACTCACTCAATTAACCTAAGACATATTATCTTTCTTCTTATAATCCCTAGTAGCACTACCCAAACTCAGTCTGGCGCAATTTCCTCCAGATCCCAAGTCGCGGTGGTGCTGTTAGTCACCATTTATTTTGATTTCATATGACTCTATGGAACTTTCAGTGCTATTACCGCCAGTCGTGATAGCACCGAAAATGGGCCGAAAGTCAGCGCATTCATCTCCAGAACTGGAGGTGAATGCATTGAGTTACGGCCAACAAGGATTGGACGGAGTGGTAAACGTGGCGATAATAAGGTTAGCGCTGCATTTTCCCGCTCCGCCCAACTCCTGAAGTGGCAATGGGCCTCATTACGAGTTTGGAGGCAGCCATGGAGCTATTAGCTCCATGGCTGCCTCCAAACCGGGCTCCTTTACCGGGTTCCTGCAATGGGGATTTACCGGGTCATTCCGACATAGGAGGACCCGGTAAATCTTCGTTGCAGGAACCATTCCCCATTCCCATTTGAGCACCCATAGGGCTCAATGGGAATGGGGATGGACGTAACAATGGGCACATTATGAGTGTCCCGTTGTTACCTCCCTCTTCCCCTCGCGGGACCCGGAAAAGACGCCTGGTTTTACCAGGCGTCCGAACCGGGTCCCGCGAAGGGAACCTTGTAATCAGCCCTGACAGCATGAAGGGGGCTGGTCCCGTACCGGCCCCCTTCATTCCGTGAGTGCAAGCCTCGTAATGAAGCCCAATGTGTCTTAAAACCAGTGATCCCACCGCTGCCACCAGGGTAAAGACTGGAGGATGGTATCTGTACGTCTGTCCTCTGTTTGGTTGGGACAAAGGCACAGAACACCCCAGTCCAGGCTCTGTTTATTATAGCCTGGATGAGCAGTCAAGGCTGAAGCACACAGGAAGCTATGCAGGCAGGTCCTTAAGTACAGTGATCCGCCAAACTCCCACAAATTAATGTCCACACACCCTGTTAGGTCATAACACAGCTTCAATATATAGAATAAGGTTCAGTAATATATATGCATATACATAATAACTCTCTTCACTCAAGCAGTTCTATTCAAAGAATGGCAAATATATACACTCTCTGTGGTACCACACAATACTTAAATTCACGAATAAATGCACCAACTGCAGACAGTTCCAAATAGGCTTGGGAATTGTTAAGTGAGGTGTAACATCATAGATTAAGGAAGAAAGGTAGGTTAGTTATGAACAGTGGCAGAATGCTTTCTTTACACTAGATACATAATTCCGTGTGAGGTCCCCCCACCTGGGCAACCTGTAATGGAAAAGTTAGGGAGTAATTTGTCTTGTCTTTCACAGCCCAGTCCAAAAATGTTCAATAACCCTCTACTTTCTCCTTAAAGGTTCTACCACTGCAAAATACCTGAGAGGCTGCAGGAGAACAGTATCCAAGACGAGTCTGGGACCCAAGCAACACTCCTTAGGTGAGACGATGCTCTTCCTCATCACAGTACCTTTGGTGCCTTGGCAGGTGAAGTGGCAGAGTTTCTTGGTTTCACTTGATGATTCCCTTTGAGTATGGACACCCCTTGCACGAAGGAGGCACTGGGATGCTGAGTCCAAAAAGAAAAATGGAACCAAATAATTTCTGAAGTGCAGCAGTTTTGCTCTTCGTTTGGCTCTTTGTTGGTCAATGATTTCTCTGACTGTAGAAGTCCTGGGAAGTTGAAACTTGCTGTGGGCTCCTTAAAGGCTTGGTAGATGATAATAATAACCCTGGGACCTTCAATGACTTCTGGTACCGACGGCTGCATAGGTCACTCTTGGTGTTGGGTTTCGCAATACAACAATTTTCGACTGTTCAGTTCTTCAGTGTTGTAGCTGCAGCACAGATGTCTGGATGGATTTCCATGACCTGGACTCGACCACTGGAAGGGACCATGGACCCTCACCAAGTCTGGATCCTCAAGAAGTCTTTATTGGATTCTGGTGGCGGGACCTTCTCCGGATAGAAAAAGTGGACAGTGATGATGGCAAGGATGTCCCTTGAAGTATTATTCAGCAGTTTGGAACTTTCGCAGTGACGAGTGTCAAGCAGCACTATGTCAGGATACCCCCTCTTCTAGGTGGTAGACAGCAACAGGCTTCCAGTGGTCAGGAATGCTCCTCCGGACCCTGGGTGACACCAATGGGCTTCTTCTAAATAAAATATTCAAGCACTCCTCTTCAGTTCTCAAGAAGACCCCTTCTATGGATGGCAGGCACACAGGACTGGCTTCCATGGAACTTTGAATGAAGTGCAATAGGTTTCAGAATGGTCCCTCATAGCTCGGAGATAGGTCTCCTTTGCAGGTCCTCACTTGGATCAGTCCTTGGAGTGGCACAGCCGCTTTGGATTTCGATGAAGACTAGCAGCGGCAATCTTCTTCCTACAGCTGGACTCCAGGGATCAGCTTCGGTTTTGACTTTAGCTTCTGAACAAATTGGTGAGAGGTCCCATGTTATACACATTTGGTTCCCATTCACACAGGCTGAGCCAGGCTAAGTTAACCAATCATGCAGAAGGCTGTTCATACAGGCAGGCAGCCAATGAAGCTCACAGGCATTCAGGCCATTCACTCTATCCAGACACCCGTAACAAAGAATACACCCAGCCTTTCAGCACACTACACTAGTTTCATGTCAATTTCAGTCAGGGCTGTCTCAGGCATTGTCTCAGACACAGAAACCAGACAGCCATAGCACAGAATGTGAATTCACTTCAGACTCCATTCATACAGGTCCCACCCCAAGGGTGTTCCCACAATACACAGCCCCTGGGAAGGCTCCAGTCAGTCTGACAGGAGGAAGCCCTTGAGCCATATATTTTATGTCCACCCAATATCAAGTAAGAAGGAAGCAACAGAGTCAGGGCTTTGGGAAACAAGGTAAACGGCAATAGAATCCAAGAGGCCACAGTGGTCATCTTGACTTTCTTCAAGAGTCCATTAATTCATATGGCAGGGCATAGGTGTCTCAAAAATGGAGGGTACTCAAAGCCACTGCCACTTCAGCATGTAGCTGCCACTATACCATACCCTGCTCTGTGGGCAACACACAAGTGCCCATAAACACACATAAGGGGTACAAAGGTGTTCCCCCACCCATGGGTGTCAGAAGGGTATCCCATGTGTGTTGTTCCCCAAAAGGGAAAAATTAAGAGCTGCACTACCAGATGTCCAAGCTGGGTCTCAGTGGCAGAAAATATAGAGAAAACACATACAGAGAAGTGGTAGGGCAAGGACTAGGAGGCCCTGTCCACCCTAAATGCATTTCCAGCATTACAAGAGGACACTGCATCAGCTTCAACTTCAGAGTGTTACGTGTCTTTGTGTCTTCATCCTCTTCTGTTTCTACGTCCAGTAAGACCATCATCCCTCTAGTCTTTTTATTGTTCTTATTGTATCGGGATATTGCTCCTCTGGTGACAAAGAAGGCAAACACTAGTACTAATGCTGCAATGTTGCTCCCAGTACTTACAGCCCATTGTCCTTCATCAACGGTATCCAGGAAAATATGTATGACAACCAGTTGTCTTCTTTTCCTATATAATTTGTCTCTGACTCCATTTTAGCATGCAGGTCTGATAGTTGAGTCATAGCTTCTGTTAGGGTCCCATTTTCTTCATTATGGGTGGGAATTTATGTACAGCAGGAAGCCCCGTTCTTGGCCCAAATTACTCCTTCCATAACCATATGAAGGGTCTAGAATGTATCTGTTCTAGAGGGCAATTAATCTGACAGCTCTCAGTTCTTCTTTGATAGCATTGAACCCCTTAATGTTTGAGTTTATTGTCTGCATCAGCTCCCATCGTGTGACCTAGAGCCACTTGGCATTCACATTAGCTTCAATCACTGGAACGATGGATGCAAAGAACATCTTGGTCCTGCTGAACAGCCTATGTTCTGGTGGTATTGCATCAATTGCATTTTCCATCTTTAATGTATAGTTTCCTCTCTTCACTCTTTTCAGCTCTGCAGATATTGTCTTCCTCTGGTGAGCATTCATTTTAGGGAACTCATCTACTTGTATGTCCTTTCCAGGGACTACCAATGCTTCTGTATTTAGCTGTACCAGAGAGAATATTCCTCCCCAATTTGGCAGCAGTTGCATGTATGCCTTGGACCCGCAGGCCCAGAAGTGGTCCATTAGTACTGTGGTACTGACCTTCATGCCTGGTATCTTTGATATTTGCTTTCATCCTTTATTGTCTCCAACCTTCACTGGACCATCATTCTGGAAACACAATGGAACACTCTCGAGGGGTAGAATTGTCACAGGATCTGCTTCATAGTAAGCAGCTTTGCACTTGCTTCCCATTTTCTGAAGCAATTCTCATTTTGCTTTTGTCTCACTTCTACCGGAACTGTTACAAGTGTGTGTGCTTTTATCCCAACCACTCCCTCTTTCCATCCCTCAGCTGTGTATTTATGTCCACATATTAGTAATTGTGGTCTCTCCCAGCATCCTGGAATTCCTCCTATCTCCCTTTGTCCTGTCTTGGGGCATTGCAACTACTTTTGTATCACTATTCTGGCTTCGCCCTTGTGTAGGCCACCAGAGATGTACTCTATTGTCTTGTCAGCGCTCCAGTAGTCATCCATCATTTCTTGAGTCTTGAGTCTTGATATAGCTGTCTTCATACGGAAACATCAAATGCATATCAAATAAAAGGGACTAAATGCAGCATAGATGCAATAAGACTACACGTTACTTTGAAATCCTCTTTTTTAGTGTAAAATATAAATATGCAAATTATATAGAGTAACAGTTATGCTCCCATTGTATTTCATAGTGTGAATGCATTGCAATAGCCTTCTGTTTTATGTGTGCCAAGTCTTGCCAATTGTCCTTGGCAACGTGGCACTTGGCAAGAGAAATAGACTTTAAAAGAAAATAAAAACAAAGAGAAACTTTTCAAAACATAATGCCGGGTTCTAGGCATGTTAAAAATAGGCAGCACCTAATATGAAGTGACCTACTTAATCTGGACTACCTGACTCATTCAAAACGGCAGCTCCCTACTTAAACTCATATTTACCTAGATATCCTGGCAATATTTCTGATTCAGTTTGGCATGGATATCTTCCACAATCTGTCAGCCTTCCTCGCCCAGGGATGTCCAGATAAGGACTTCTCCAGTATCAGACAGCCAGCCAGCAGTGATTTCTGTCTCTATCCAGCCCTCTGTTACTTTGTCTCCCAGTGCCAAAGATGAATGTGTATTACTCCCTCTCAAACCCAATTTGTATTAAATTCCCCTGTCACTCAAGGGAAACATATTACCTTGAGCAGTTCATTCCACTGAAATGGCACACAATTTCATTGCTGGAGAGCAAAAGATACATCTCTCCTTGAGCTTCCTGGTCCAACACAATGCCCTGTTTTCAGTGGAAGGGATCTACACATTTTTTATCACCCAGCACAAATTCAGCCTGCACATTGTTTAATTTCCCATTTAAAAAGAGCATCGTGCATTTTCCCAATCTGCCTTCAGCCTATTTCATTATGGACTAATTTGCACTAAATGTTATTAAGCGATTCAGTTACATATTTACTGGGGTTGGGTTAGTATGTTAATTTATATTAGTATTATGTTTAGTACAGCTCAGTCCATTGAAACATCATCCTGAATCAACGTGCAATTTCAATCATGTGCTCTGAGCATTGGCATTTAGTTAATTCTGCCTGAGACTCACACTCGTGAGTTCAGAAATGAGTTTCATCCCTTGGGCCCCCATTGCAGTTCAAACCCACGCTAACATGTGCAGGCTAAAATGAGACTCACTGCTAAAATTCAGAGCCCCTACTCCTACACTAGGAAGAGGCTAGCACTGTTATGCACCTATGCCACCAATATAGACAGTCAAGACTTTTTTGACCAAATATCAACCTTTCTATGTGAGTATGTTGAGCATAAGATAATCTGGAATGGTGACTGCAACTGCATACCAGATAATACACTGGAAATTTCGAAGGGCCAGAGTGAGGGCTCCAGGACCAGATGCTAGGGCGCTGATCAATGGCATCGTGGAGCACAAACTCACTCAAGCTTGATTTTTCTTGCACCAAGCAGACCGTGGTTACTCCTTGTATTCAACTACACATGGGATGTACAACAAAACTGACTTTTACTTTATGCAGTAAGGGTAGATGTGCACATTTTAGGTGGCTGACTATTAAGATCGTTCGCTGTCGGATCATTCACCCATGATGGAAATACTTGGACAGGTATGCACTACGGCTCTGACACCAACCTAGATGATGAGGGCGGAGTCCCTCACAGATGGGGCGTATAGACACACAATTAAGCAACTATAGGGGATTTCTTTGAGCACAACAATGGCTCAGAAAGCAGTAGAGTGCAATATCAGAAGCCTTTAAGGTGGTATTGAGAGGGGTCTGCAATTCCAAGACATGCAGGCTTAGATAAGTAATTACGAGAAAAATAGGAAGTCATGAGGCTGAGATAGTTGATTTGGAGACACATGCAGTCGGGAACAGGGTCTTAGAAGGCACGCTTGTGGCTAAAAGGGAGCATCTAAATGTGGAGCATGAACGCAATAGAAATGTATAATTCTCTGCATATGTCAGTAAATGCATGATGAAGCAGATATGCTGGGCAGAACTGTAGCATGTCTGGTTAACCAAGAAAGTTGGAGCAGGAGCATCATTGAGAGACATTTCGCACTCAGCACATCAGGACTGATGCATCTCATGTTGAAGATCTGCTGTTGGAGGCAGCGCTGCCATGATTGGAATAGGCAGACAGGGTAGAGCTCAATAAGCCGCTGGAGATAGGTGAGTTCCATTGTACAATAGTAGATTTGAGCAGCAGAAAAACACTCAGGGTTGAAGGGCTGCGGATAGAATTGTATAAGACCTATAAGGAACTATTGGTGCCTAAATTATTAGAGGTGTATTTGTAAGCAAATTAGACTGGGATTATGCCACAGAAAATCTGTTAATCTATAATAATCTTTTTGGTGAAGACTGAGAAGGACACGGTGGAATGCAGGTCATATTGGCCACTATTGTTGATTCGTACACGGCAAACATGCGTCCACGGGATACACTTAACGTGATTGACTCGTTTCTGAGCCATACCACGGTGTAATCCCGTGGACACACGTACGTGCCTGCATTTGTTCCCGGTGGGGGGCGTGGCAGCCCCTTAGCCAATGAGGAGGCTCGAAATGGGGAAATCCTCTCTCCATGGCTGGAGGCAGCCTTCGTCCCCTACCGGGGACTCAGGTAGGGTTTTTTTCCCTTCACCTCCTCCCCTGAAAACTATCCCCTCCCCGCATTCCCAACCCCACTTACCTTCTTTTTTCTTCTTTTCTCGGGAGCAAACACACTGGGAACACTTCTGTTCCCAGCGCGTCCGCTCCGGATGGCCACCATGCACCCGGGGCCTCGTTAAGGGCCGAGCATAGGGCCCAGGGCATTACCTGGGGTGATATTGGCCCACCGTCTCTGGGATTATTGCCGCATCAATGTTGATAGCAAATTACTAGCAACAATTCTGGCAAGGAGGCTAGCCTGGATGGTACGCAAGATTGTGCATGCAGATCAAGCTGAGTTTGTACCACAGAGGAACACAATGATGAACATCAGGCGCAAGTTCCAAGTAAATGACAGGATGACCAGGGAAGGATGTGCATAAGGCATTTGACTGTGTAGATTGGCACTTCATAACTGAGGTGCTATGGAAATTTGACGTGAGTGAGGCATTTATTGGGTGGGTTAAGCTGCTACATAGGGAACTGCATACTGGGGTTAATACAAATAGGACAATCGCAGGACGATTGGCCGAGGAACTAGGCAGGATTGCCCAGTGTTTCCATTGCTATTTGCACTGGTAATGGAGCTGCTGGCATGTCTGATGAGGTGGAAATTCAAGGAGTTTGGATACAGAATTGCGGGACAGACACACATAGCATCACTAAACAGGGATGACATATTACCATATAGAAGGGACCCTGCAGTGTATTTTCCGCAACCTAGAGGAATTCGGGCTAGTATCTGGACTGCAAATCAATTGGGCAAAGGCATGCCTTGCTGCTATCCCAGGAACCAATCATTCGGCACTTGGGGTACTGGGTGATCTGGTTACTGGGGTACTGTTCAACTATCCGGGGATCATGGCAAGTGTGCAAGGAAAGGAAGTATATGATGCTAATCTCACACAAGTTTTGAATAGATTGGAATCATCAGTGGAATACTAGACAAGGTTTCGCTCTTTCCTGATGGGCTTGGTGGCAGTATCCAAAAACGTGGCACTCAATAGGCTTCTGTACATGTTCCAGGGAGTCTCCACAGTTATAACAGAAGGTTACGTCTGCAGTTTTGACAAGATGATGGTGTGGTTGTAATGGGTAATAGAAGTCTAAGGTTAGGATTGCAGGTGCTAAGATTACAATACAAGGAGGGAAGGACAGGTGCGCCTGATTTCAGACTGTATTATGCAGCCACACTTATGCAGTATGCAGTACTGTGGTCTTTGGAAGGCAACGTGATATGGTGACGAAGTTACTGGAGGCACTCATTGCGCCCATACTGTAGTTGCATATTTCCCTATAGAGCGACAGACACACCAAGGCTTTGCCAATGTAGGTGCACACGATATGCAGGGTATGGACCAGAAGTACCAGAATAGAAGGACGTAAACAAATGCATACGGCACAACTACCATTATGATGAAATGCAATATGTGTGTGGCACTTGCAGGGTAAGAGAAGAGGAACAATTATTACAAGGTCATAAACAATCGGGATAATTGTATGAGAAGGATAGGTTCATGAGCTTTGAGAAGGCCTGTACGCTATGCGGCATGGGAGGAGCAGGATTCGTGCTGTATGCAAAATTAGCAGAAAGCAGTAGAAAGATGTGGGACGAGATCCCTAATGTGCCCTAAATACATCCAGTTTACCAAGCCATCTTGACACTCAGGGACGGGGCAGATGCGAGTGGACAATATATAAGGTATGTGGAAAGAAAGGAGGGGCACGGGTACAAGCTACACATCAGAAATGGGGGGAGACATAGGGCAGGAGTTAGAGGATACTGAATGGAGGAGAACATATTTTATACCAACGCTGTCTCATGCAACACCAGGTTTAAATTGATATACTATAAATGCCTGCAATACATGCACATTGCGCCCTCCATGCTACAGAAGATGTATGGCCAGGCAAGCTCAGAATGCCCTATGTGTAAGTGTCCATGGGCCACGTGTATGCACACATGGTGGCAGTGCCAACAAATTCAGGGTTTCTGTTACAAGATAACGGAGGTGCTCTCCAACTTCATGAGATGTTCCCTGCTGGCAATAGTCATGGGGTGCCTTTTGGGTATGATTCCCAGTAAGAAGAAGAGTAGGCTGCAGTTTAAGTTTGTATTAATGGGGATTTCTATAGCTAAGAGGCAGATAGCAATGATCAAGTGGGCTACAGCAGAGAAGGATATCAGGCTGACGCAAACCAGTCAAGTGGAGCAAGGGGATTTTTACTCGATATGGGACGAGTACCTCGATGCAGTCCTGGATTCACCAGACCTGATGCCACCATGAGGGTGCCATACAGCGGACAATCTGATATTTATATGTGACTAGCTGATATACCTGGCATTGCCAGGCTTTCATTCCCTAATAGGTAAGGGTGACTGTGCAACATGTGGTGCAGATTGGTGAAACAGTGTCAAATTGTATAAGAAACAACACTTTGCCAAGCCACAAACCTACAAACAAATGTTGATGTTTGCTGAAATCTGGGGAAAGGGATGGGGTGTCCAAATGTCATGTAGCCAGCAATGTCAGAGGGTCCTAACAGGTGACTGTGCAAAATTTGGTGCAGATTTGTGTAACAGTGTGGAACTGTATAGAGAACATACGCAAAGCCACAAACCCACCCACACATTTTCATTTTGCTGAAATCCAGGGAAAGGGGTGGGGTGTCCAAATGACATGTAGTCAGTAATGTCCAGATGGTCCTAACACTTGACTGTGCAAAATTTTATGCAGATTGGTGAAACGGTGTCGAATTGTATAGGGAACATACGCAAAGCCACAATTCCACACCCAAATGTTCACTTTTGATAAAATCTGGGCAAAGGGGTGGGGTGTCCAGAAAGGTGACTGTGCAAAATGTGGCACCGATTGGTGAAAAGGTGTGGAGTTGTATAGGGAACATACATGATGCCACAAGCGCACAAACCCTAACCGAAATGTTCAATTTTGCAGAAATCCAGGGAATGCGTTGGGATGTCCAGATGTCACGTAGCCAGTAAAGTCTGGATGGTCTGAACAGGTGACTGTGCAAGATTTGATGCAGATTGGTGAAATGGTGTGGAATTATATGGAGAACATATGCGAAACCACAAACCCACACATTTTCACTTTAAATAGATAGATAGATAGATAGATAGATAGATAGATAGATAGATAGATAAATAGATAGATAGATAGATAGATAGATAGATAGATAGATAGATAGATAGATAGATAGATAGATAGATAGATAGATAGATAGATAGATAGATAGATAGATAGATACGGAGGTATAGATGCAATGGGTTAGGAGCATGCATTCAGAATGTCCACTAATGCAGTTGGGGGTTGATTTGTGGGTATTAATAATTGTATACCTATGGCAGAGCATGGGTATGCATGTTGAGAAAGGAAATTGGAGTATGATACTGTGAACAGGGAGGAGGTCAGGTGGATGTGGTTGTTTGACATGTCTGTGTATTACTATGGAGTAATTGTTGGATTTTACACTGATAATAATAAAAAAGTTATAACATAAAAAGAAATGTAACAAAAAAAAAAATCCTTGAACAAGAATGATGAAAGGGTGACCAGAAAGAGAAGACATGTCATGGAATATTTAAAATCTAGAAACGGGGACATATTTCTTTTACAGGAAACACAATTAGAATTATAAGAGGCACAAGCAAGTTCAAACCCCATTGGATATCACTGTAGACACCTCATCACAGACAATTGTAGCAAGTGGAGGTATACTGATGCACTTCTGCTGCTAAAGGGGGCATTTTATATGAAGTTCTGCCTCACACTATGACTAAAGTCATAACAAAGCTCAAGGAAATGGAGGAAACCTTTACTGCAGCATCTGGTTTAAGTTGCTCATGAACCATGTGTAGTCCTTAGACATCCAAACCTTTCCCTAAAGCCGAAATTAGACAGTTTATCAAAACTGAGCTAGAAGAACATCGGTATGAACAGGAGGAACATAATGCACATCAGGAAAGCACACAAATCAAAGAGAGTATATGTTTTACTCCAGAACAAAGAGAAGTAATTCCAGGATATGTTGCATTGTATAAGATATGTTGTTACACCCAATTACAGAGAGCAAAGGGAATCATCATCCCCAAACGCTCCGGACATTAAAAACTGTATTGCAAAACTGGATGTGTGGATGACAATAAACAGACTATAACCCAACCCCAGCAAAACAGAACTAATGCTCTGCAACCCTACAGGTTATAACTCTACCAGAATCCCTTGATCTGATGAGATGTGCCAAGCATGATCCCATTGACCACAGTAAGGAATCTTGGAAGCACAATGGACAAAACTCTTACTCTTGATCTGCAGATCAGAGGCAAATGCACATCTACACCACCACATACATTAATTAACATTCAACCACTTTCAAACACAGGGCCATGGCCATAATTTCTTGAATACTATCCAAACTAGACAATGCCAACTTCCTCTGTCTCGGACTCCCAGATTACCTAATGAGGAAATTAAGAGGTTCAAAATACAGTGGCAAAACTACTTCTCGGAATGAAAGATTAAAACATATCATGCCAGTATCACATAATCTACACTGGCTACCCATCAAACAAAGGGTTCATTTCAAATCCCAATGTTCATAGCCAGAGGGGGCCCTTGCTCCTTTAGAAGTAAGTTTCAACACTGCACTACCTCCAGAACACTTAGGTACAGCAATTATGCACTAGTCTCTAACCTCAACAAGAAATCGCTAGGAGAATCCTCTTTTTCAGTTCTGGCCACAAAACTGTGGGACACACTATCCAAACCTCTACACCTGGAAGTGAACCACCTGACTTTCAGGAAACAGCTCAAGATATTTACTTGAAAGATAATAGGAATCAACAAAAAACTGTGCACCAAATTCTTGGAATAATTTAAGACGAGCAATTTGTGAAACTGTTTGCATTACCATCTTTGAGAAACCAATATGATTGATGGATCCTTTGCTGCGTGACCCTAGTCTGCACTTGAATCTCACTGAAATCTACCACCAAGAGCCAGAAAGCAACACCCTAACTTTCCCATCCCCTCTCATCCCTCAACTAAATCCTCACTACTAAAATCTTGCATTCTAACACTACCCACACTCCTTCAGATGGCTGACCTGGTCTAGTGCACTTAGCCAACTCAGACCCTATCCATCTTCTATCAACAACCATTCTGTCAAGTTTTGGACTTCACAACCCATAGGGTGCCAGTATAGCTAACCTGCCCAGTCCATACTAAACACAAACAACATACATATGTTCATATCAACACACAGTTAACAGGTATTTCCAACCTGCATCCATCAACACCACAGGATTCTGCATCTGTCCACCTTCTATCTGACTAACACACTCTGCCCTACTTTCATAAAGAGCCATGCAGCGGGAGGCCAAAATCATTGGCATAAGGACACTATTTAAGACCACTTTACATTACAACTGTACACCACTGTTTCTCCACCCATATTAATTTATAATATATCTGTGGTATGTGGCATGCAATTTTTTCCTGGTCCTATAGAAGAATGCCTCCCCTGGGGCTGCCTTTCTCAGTTAAGCCCAAGAAGTTGTCATTAGATGGGTGACAGAAGCAGCTGCCTCTGGAGAATTGCTGCTCTACTTTGCCATATTCTTCACTCCACGGGTAATGCCCAGAACTACAGTATTCAAGTGATCAAAGATAATTTGTGTTGCACAACAAATTATAAAAAATGACATATCTTCCGTGTAGAAAGTGTGTTGGTACCCTCAAGGTGAACCCATTCCAAATAAAAAATGATCAATAGTTATATAGCACTACAAAACATAACTGGGTACCTACCCACTGATTGTGATATGAACTGCTAGCAGCAAGTGCAGGAAAGAAGAGTGCCCACAATGAATCACTGCAAAGATGACATGCATTTTTTACAGTAATGAATAGGGTCACTTTGCTTCTGATTTTAACTTCTACTTCTGCCTGAAGCAAAGTAATACCATTGGGAATTAGCTTTTGACCTCAGTATTGATATGAATACATTCCTGGAGATAAAGGATGGCATATTTGCTGCAAATATTAGGTCCAATTATCACAGGAAGGATCCAGTTCACATGAACATTCCTTGGCCTGCAGCAAATGTCTTTTGAAAGTTCTTTAGATCAAACATATGTGGTGCCATCCAACCTATCAGTTGTGTTCACGGGCATATGAACATGCTTGAAAATGACCTTGAGCTGTGCCAATACAATTTCTATTGGATTAGATTCAGAGATTCAGAGATTCAGGAGGAGGCTTGACCCAAAATAGGCCACAACCTTCCAGAATGTCACACCTATGGACTATTATGAATAGATCATTTTCCATTTGCCCTCATGTTTTGCCCATATAAAATGTCCACTCCAGGACCAACACCCTTAGCCAATATTTTCCTTGAAGAAGGTTCCGTTTTTTTTCATTGAATGATTACTATATTCCTGGGCCATGTTGGTGATTCCTCTCAGACATAGACTTTCACTGAACTTTCACAGGATGCTTTTGCTGTGGTTTACATGTCAGTTGCCCTTGCTTCTAAAATGCAATCATGTTTAGCCATTCTATTACCATAGACATTTAATCAAGGGCATCATGCCTGTGAATCATTGCTTGTCTCATTCCAGTGTTTTACGTACAATACCTCCATCTACTTATTCATGTCATGGAACATAGGTGACATCCTAGTAAGTAAACTACACCATTACTGTATTGTACATAAAATCATGATCATGAACATTGCACAAAAGGTATGATTGCTTTTTAACCACTTCAGATAGCATCCACACTATCCTCTCAGACAAAGACCATAACACATCCAATGTATGCACACTGTTACTGTGCTGTATGGGAACAGAATCACTTCACTCAAACACACACAACATGTTTCAAAGTACTGTTCACCAGGACATCTGCAAATGCTGACATACATCACTGTTTGCACTTTCATTTGACAGTGCACTGTAAATAATGCAGTTTGTAACTTGCACATCAACTATTGAGGACAGTGGAGATTTGTATTGGGATTCAGTTATTTTGTTATCCCCATAACCAGAAAATCAATGATCTCACACAGGTGCCTTAAATCACAGTGAAGGAAAGTGAAATTGTAAGAACCCATCCTATCATATTCATATGTGCAGCACTCACTCAATTAACCTAAGACATATTATCTTTCTTCTTATAATCCCTAGTAGCACTACCCAAACTCAGTCTGGCGCAATTTCCTCCAGATCCCAAGTCGCGGTGGTGCTGTTAGTCACCATTTATTTTGATTTCATATGACTCTATGGAACTTTCAGTGCTATTACCGCCAGTCGTGATAGCACCGAAAATGGGCCGAAAGTCAGCGCATTCATCTCCAGCTCAGAACTGGAGGTGAATGCATTGAGTTACGGCCAAACTCAGGATTGGACAGAGTGGTAAATGTGGCGATAATAAGGTTAGCGCTGCATTTTCCCGCCCCGCCCAACTCCTGAAGTGGCAATGGGCCTCATTACGAGTTTGGAGGCATCCATGGAGCTGTTAGCTCCATGGCTGCCTCCAAACCGGGCTCCTTTACCGGGTTCCTGCAATGGGGATTTACCGGGTCATTCCGACATAGGAGGACCCGGTAAATCTTCGTTGCAGGAACCATTCCCCATTCCCATTTGAGCACCCATAGGACTCAATGGGAATGGGGATGGACGTAACAACGGGCACATTATGAGTGTCCCGTTGTTACCTCCCTCTTCCCCTCGCGGGACCCGGAAAAGACGCCTGGTTTTACCAGGCGTCCGAACCGGGTCCCGCGAAGGGAACCTTGTAATCAGCCCTGACAGCATGAAGGGGGCTGGTCCCGTACCGGCCCCCTTCATTCCGTGAGTGCAAGCCTCGTAATGAAGCCCAATGTGTCTTAAAACCAGTGATCCCACCCCTGCCACCAGGGTAAAGACTGGAGGATGGTATCTGTACGTCTGTCCTCTGTTTGGTTGGGACAAAGGCACAGAACACCCCAGTCAAGGCTCTGTTTATTATAGCCTGGATGAGCAGCCAAGGCTGAAGCACACAGGAAGCTATGCAGGCAGATCCTTAAGTACAGTGATCCGCCAAACTTCCACAAATTAATGTCCACACACCCTGTTAGGTCATAACACAGCTTCAATATATAGAATAAGGTTCAGTAATATATATGCATATACATAATAACTCTGTTCACTCAAGCAGTTCTATTCAAAGAATGGCAAATATATACACTCTCTGTGGTACCACACAATACTTAAATTCACGAATAAATGCACCAACTGCAGACAGTTCCAAATAGGCTTGGGAATTGTTAAGTGAGGTGTAACATCATAGATTAAGGAAGAAAGGTAGGTTAGTTATGAACAGTGGCAGAATGCTTTCTTTACACTAGATACATAATTCCGTGTGAGGACCCCCCACCTGAGCAACCTGTAATGGAAAAGTTAGGGAGTAATTCGTCTTGTCTTTCACAGCCCAGTCCAAAAATGTTCAATAACCCTCTACTTTCTCCTTAAAGGTTCTACCACTGCAAAATACCTGAGAGGCTGCAGGAGAACAGTATCCGAGACGAGTCTGGGACCCAAGCAACACTCCTGAGGTGAGACGATGCTCTTCCTCATCACAGTACCGTTGGTGCCTTGGCAGGTGAAGTGGCAGAGTTTCTTGGTTTCACTTGATGATTCCCTTTGAGTATGGACACCCCTTGCAAGAAGGAGCCACTGGGATGCTGAGTCCAAAAAGAAAAATGGAACCAAATAATTTCTGAAGTGCAGCAGTTTTGCTCTTCGTTTGGCTCTCTGTTGGTCAATGATTTCTCTGACTGTAGAAGTCCTGGGAAGTTGAAACTTGCTGTGGGCTCCTTAAAGGCTTGGTAGATGATAATAATAACCCTGGGACCTTCAATGACTTCTGGTACCGACGGCTGCATAGGTCACTCTTGGTGTTGGGTTTCGCAATACAACAATTTTCGACTTTTCAGTTCTTCAGTGTTGTAGCTGCAGCACAGATGTCTGGATGGATTTCCATGACCTGGACTCGACCACTGGAAGGGGCCATGGACCCTCACCAAGTCTGGATCCTCAAGAAGTCTTTATTGGATTCTGGTGGCGGGACCTTCTCCGGATAGAAAAAGTGGACAGTGATGATGGCAAGGATGTCCCTTGAAGTATTATTCAGCAGTTTGGAACTTTCGCAGTGACGAGTGGCAAGCAGCATTATGTCAGGATACCCCCTCTTCTAGGTGGTAGACAGCAACAGGCTTCCAGTGGTCAGGAATGCTCCTCCGGACCCTGGTTGACACCAATGGGCTTATTCTAAATAAAATATTCAAGCACTCCTCTTCAGTTCTCAAGAGGACCCCTTCTATGGATGGCAGGCACACAGGACTGGCTTCCATGGAACTTTGAATGAAGTGCAATAGGTTTCAGAATGGTCCCTCATAGCTCGGAGATAGGTCTCCTTTGCAGGTCCTCACTTGGATCAGTCCTTGGAGTGGAACAGCCGCTTTGGATTTCGATGAAGACTAGCAGCGGCAATCTTCTTCCTACAGCTGGACTCCAGGGATCAGCTTCGGTTTTGACGTTAGCATCTGAACAAATTGGTGAGAGGTCGCATGTTATACACATTTGGTTCCCATTCACACAGGCTGAGCCAGGCTAAGTTAACCAATCATGCAGAAGGCTGTTCATACAGGCAGGCAGCCAATGAAGCTCACAGGCATTCAGGCCATTCACTCTATCCAGACACCCGTAACAAAGAATACACCCAGCCTTTCAGCACACTACACTAGTTTCATGTCAATTTCAGTCAGGGCTGTCTCAGGCATTGTCTCAGACACAGAAACCAGACAGCCATAGCACAGAATGTGAATTCACTTCAGACTCCATTCATACAGGTCCCACCCCAAGGGTGTTCCCACAATACACAGCCCCTGGGAAGGCTCCAGTCAGTCTGACAGGAGGAAGCCCTTGAGCCATATATTTTATGTCCACCCAATATCAAGTAAGAAGGAAGCAACAGAGTCAGGGCTTTGGGAAACAAGGTAAACGGCAATAGAATCCAAGAGGCCACAGTGGTCATCTTGACTTTCTTCAAGAGTCCATTAATTCATATGGCAGGGCATGGGTGTCTCAAAAATGGAGGGTACTCAAAGCCACTGCCACTTCAGCATGTAGCTGCCACTATACCATACCCTGCTCTGTGGGCAACACACAAGTGCCCATAAACACACATAAGGGTTACAAAGGTGTTCCCCCACCCATGGGTGTCAGAAGGGTATCCCATGTGTGTTGTTCCCCAAAAGGGAAAAATTAAGAGCTGCACTACCAGATGTCCAAGCTGGGTCTCAGTGGCAGAAAATATAGAGAAAACACATACAGAGAAGTGGTAGGGCAAGGACTAGGAGGCCCTGTCCACCCTAAATGCATTTCCAGCATTACAAGAGGACACTGCATCAGCTTCAACTTCAGAGTGTTACGTGTCTTTGTGTCTTCATCCTCTTCTGTTTCTACGTCCAGTAAGACCATCATCCCTCTAGTCTTTTTATTGTTCTTATTGTATCGGGATATTGCTCCTCTGGTGACAAAGAAGGCAAACACTAGTATCAATGCTGCAATGTTGCTACCAGTACTTACAGCCCATTGTCCTTCATCAACGGTATCCAGGAAAATATGTATGACAACCAGTTGTCTTCTTTTCCTATATAATTTGTCTCTGACTCCATTTTAGCATGCAGGTCTGATAGTTGAGTCATAGCTTCTGTTAGGGTCCCATTTTTTCATTATGGGTGGGAATTTATGTACAGCAGGAAGCCCCGTTCTTGGCCCAAATTACTCCTTCCATAACCATATGAAGGGTCTAGAATGTATCTGTTCTAGAGGGCAATTAATCTGACAGCTCTCAGTTCTTCTTTGATAGCATTGAACCCCTTAATGTTTGAGTTTATTGTCTGCATCAGCTCCCATCGTGTGACCTAGAGCCACTTGGCATTCACATTAGCTTCAATCACTGGAACGATGGATGCAAAGAACATCTTGGTCCGGCTGAACAGCCTATGTTCTGGTGGTATTGCATCAATTGCATTTTCCATCTTTAATGTATAGTTTCCTCTCTTCACTCTTTTCAGCTCTGCAGATATTGTCTTCCTCTGGTGAGCATTCATTTTAGGGAACTCATCTACTTGTATGTCCTTTCCAGGGACTACCAATGCTTCTGTATTTAGCTGTACCAGAGAGAATATTCCTCCCCAATTTGGCAGCGGTTGCATGTATGCCTTGGACCCGCAGGCCCAGAAGTGGTCCATTAGTACTGTGGTACTGACCTTCATGCCTGGTATCTTCGATATTTGCTTTCATCCTTTATTGTCTCCAACCTTCACTGGACCATCATTCTGGAAACACAATGGAACACTCTCGAGGGGTAGAATTGTCACAGGATCTGCTTCATAGTAAGCAGCTTTGCACTTGCTTCCCATTCCCGGAAGCAATTCTCATTTTGCTTTTGTCCCACTTCTACCGGAACTGTTACAAGTGTGTGTGCTTTTATCCCAACCACTCCCTCTTTCCATCCCTCAGCTGTGTATTTATGTCCACATATTAGTAATTGTGGTCTCTCCCAGCATCCTGGAATTCCTCCTATCTCCCTTTGTCCTGTCTTGGGGCATTGCAACTACTTTTGTATCACTATTCTGGCTTCGCCCTTGTGTAGGCCACCAGAGATGTACTCTATTGTCTTGTCAGCGCTCCAGTAGTCATCTATCATTTCTTGAGTCTTGAGTCTTGATATAGCTGTCTTCATACGGAAACATCAAATGCATATCAAATAAAAGGGACTTAATGCAGCATAGATGCAATAAGACTACACGTTACTTTGAAATCCTCTTTTTAGTGTAAAATATAAATATGCAAATTATATAGAGTAACAGTTATGCTCCCATTGTATTTCATAGTGTGAATGCATTGCAATAGCTTTCTGTTTTATGTGTGCCAAGTCTTGCCAATTGTCCTTGGCAACGTGGCACTTGGCAAGAGAAATAGACTTTAAAAGAAAATAAAAACAAAGGGAAACTTTTCAAAACATAATGCCGGGTTCTAGGCATGTTAAAAATAGGCAGCACCTAATATGAAGTGACCTACTTAATCTGGACTACCTGACTCATTCAAAACGGCAGCTCCCTACTTAAACTCATATTTACCTAGATATCCTGGCAATATTTCTGATTCAGTTTGGCATGGATATCTTCCACAATCTGTCAGCCTTCCTCGCCCAGGGATGTCCAGATAAGGACTGCTCCAGCATCAGACAGCCAGCCAGCAGTGATTTCTGTCTCTATCCAGCCCTCTGTTACTTTGTCTCCCAGTGCCAAAGATGAATGTGTATTACTCCCTCTCAAACCCAATTTGTATTAAATGCCCCTTTCACTCAAGGGAAACATATTCCCTTGAGCAGTTCATTCCACTGAAATGGCACACAATTTCATTGCTGGAGAGCAAAAGATACATCTCTCTTTGAGCTTCCTGGTCCAACACAATGCCCTGTTTTCAGTGGAAGGGATCTACACATTTTTTATCACCCAGCACAAATTCAGCCTGCACGTTGTTTAATTTCCCATTTAAAAAGAGCATCGTGCATTTTCCCAATCTGCCTTCAGCCTATTTCATTATGGACTAATTTGCACTAAATGTTATTAAGCGATTCAGTTACATATTTACTGGGGTTGGGTTAGTATGTTAATTTATATTAGTATTATGTTTAGTACAGCTCAGTCCATTGAAACATCATCCTTAATCAACGTGCAATTTCAATCATGTGCTCTGAGCATTGGCTTTTAGTTAATTCTGCCTGAGACTCACACTCGTGAGTTCAGAAATGAGTTTCATCCCTTGGGCCCCCATTGCAGTTCAAACCCACGCTAACATGTGCAGGCTAAAATGAGACTCACTGCTAAAATTCAGAGCCCCTACTCCTACACTAGGAAGAGGCTAGCACTGTTATGCACCTATGCCACCAATATAGACAGTCAAGACTTTTTTGACCAACTATCAACCTTTCTATGTGAGTATGTTGAGCATAAGATAATCTGGAATGGTGACTGCAACTGCATACCAGATAATACACTGGAAATTTCGAGGGCCAGAGTGAGGGCTCCAGGACCAGATGCTAGGGCGCTGATCAATGGCATCGTGGAGCACAAACTCACTCAAGCTTGATTTTTCTTGCACCAAGCAGACCGTGGTTACTCCTTGTATTCAACTACACATGGGATGTACAACAAAACTGACTTTTACTTTATGCAGTAAGGGTAGATGTGCACATTTTAGGCGGCTGACTATTAAGATCGTTCGCTGTCGGATCATTCACCCATGATGGAAATACTTGGACAGGTATGCACTACGGCTCTGACACCAACCTAGATGATGAGGGCGGAGTCCCTCACAGATGGGGCGTATAGACACACAATTAAGCAACTATAGGGGATTTCTTTGAGCACAACAATGGCTCAGAAAGCAGTAGAGTGCAATATCAGAAGCCTTTAAGGTGGTATTGAGAGGGGTCTGCAATTCCAACACATGCAGGCTTAGATAAGTAATTACGAGAAAAATAGGAAGTCATGAGGCTGAGATAGTTGATTTGGAGACACATGCAGTCGGGAACAGGGTCTTAGAAGGCACGCTTGTGGCTAAAAGGGAGCATCTATATGTGGAGCATGAACGCAATAGAAATGTATAATTCTCTGCATATGTCAGTAAATGCATGATGAAGCAGATATGCTGGGCAGAACTGTAGCATGGCTGGTTAACCAAGAAAGTTGGAGCAGGAGCATCATTGAGAGACATTTCACACTCAGCACATCAGGACTGATGCATCTCATGTTGAAGATCTGCTGTTGGAGGCAGCACTGCCATGATTGGAATAGGCAGACAGGGTAGAGCTCAATAAGCCGCTGGAGATAGGTGAGTTCCATTGTACAATAGTAGATTTGAGCAGCAGAAAAACACTCAGGGTTGAAGGGCTGCGGATAGAATTGTATAAGACCTATAAGGAACTATTGGTGCCTAAATTATTAGAGGTGTATTTGTAAGCAAATTAGACTGGGATTATGCCACAGAAAATCTGTTAATCTATAATAATCTTTTTGGTGAAGACTGAGAAGGACACGGTGGAATGCAGGTCATATTGGCCACTATTGTTGATTCGTACACGGCAAACATGCGTCCACGGGATACACTTAACGTGATTGACTCGTTTCTGACCCATACCACGGTGTAATCCCGTGGACACACGTACGTGCCTGCATTTGTTCCCGGTGGGGGGCGTGGCAGCCCCTTAGCCAATGAGGAGGCTCGAAATGGGGAAATCCTCTCTCCATGGCTGGAGGCAGCCTTCGTCCCCTACCGGGGACTCAGGTAGGGTTTTTTTTCCCTTCACCTCCTCCCCTGAAAACTATCCCCTCCCCGCATTCCCAACCCCACTTACCTTCTTTTTTCTTCTTTTCTCGGGAGCAAACACACTGGGAACACTTCTGTTCCCAGCGCGTCCGCTCCGGATGGCCACCGTGCACCCAGGGCCTCGTTAAGGGCCGAGCATAGGGCCCGGGGCATTACCTGGGGTGATATTGGCCCACCGACTCTGGGATTATTGCCGCATCAATGTTGATAGCAAATTACTAGCAACAATTCTGGCAAGGAGGCTAGCCTGGATGGTACGCAAGATTGTGCATGCGGATCAAGCTGAGTTTGTACCACAGAGGAACACAATGATGAACATCAGGCGCAAGTTCCAAGTAAATGACAGGATGACCAGGGAAGGATGTGCATAAGGCATTTGACTGTGTAGATTGGCACTTCATAACTGAGGTGCTATGGAAATTTGACGTGAGTGAGGCATTTATTGGGTGGGTTAAGCTGCTACATAGGGAACTGCATACTGGGGTTAATACAAATAGGACAATCGCAGGACGATTGGCCGAGGAACTAGGCAGGATTGCCCAGTGTTTCCATTGCTATTTGCACTGGTAATGGAGCTGCTGGCATGTCTGATGAGGTGGAAATTCAAGGAGTTTGGATACAGAATTGCGGGACAGACACACATAGCATCACTATACAGGGATGACATATTACCATATAGAAGGGACCCTGCAGTGTATTTTCCGCAACCTAGAGGAATTCGGGCTAGTATCTGGACTGCAAATCAATTGGGCAAAGGCATGCCTTGCTGCTATCCCAGGAACCAATCATTCGGCACTTGGGGTACTGGGTGATCTGGTTACTGGGGTACTGTTCAACTATCTGGGGATCATGGCAAGTGTGCAAGGAAAGGAAGTATATGATGCTAATCTCACACAAGTTTTGAATAGATTGGAATCATCAGTGGAATACTAGACAAGGTTTTGCTCTTTCCTGATGGGCTTGGTGGCAGTATCCAAAAACGTGGCACTCAATAGGCTTCTGTACATGTTCCAGGGAGTTTCCACAGTTATAACAGAAGGTTACGTCTGCAGTTTTGACAAGATGATGGTGTGGTTGTAATGGGTAATAGAAGTCTAAGGTTAGGATTGCAGGTGCTAAGATTACAATACAAGGAGGGAAGGACAGGTGCACCTGATTTCAGACTGTATTATGCAGCCACACTTATGCAGTATGCAGTACTGTGGTCTTTGGAAAGCAACGTGATATGGTGACGAAGTTACTGGAGGCACTCATTGCGCCCGTACTGTAGTTGCATATTTCCCTATAGAGCGACAGACACACCAAGGCTTTGCCAATGTAGGTGCACACGATATGCAGGGTATGGACCAGAAGTACCAGAATAGAAGGACGTAAACAAATGCATACGGCACAACTACCATTATGATGAAATGCAATATGTGTGTGGCACTTGCAGGGTAAGAGAAGAGGAAGAATTATTACCAGGTCATAAACAATCGGGATAATTGTATGAGAAGGATAGGTTCATGAGCTTTGAGAAGGCCTGTACGCTATGCGGCATGGGAGGAGCAGGATTCGTGCTGTATGCAAAATTAGCAGAAAGCAGTAGAAAGATGTGGGACGAGATCCCTAATGTGCCCTAAATACATCCAGTTTACCAAGCCATCTTGACACTCAGGGACGGGGCAAATGCGAGTGGACAATATATAAGGTATGTGGAAAGAGAGGAGGGGCACGGGTACAAGCTACACATCAGAAATGGGGGGAAGACATAGGGCAGGAGTTAGAGGATACTGAATGGAGGAGAACATATTTTATACCAACGCTGTCTCATGCAACACGAGGTTTAAATTGATATACTATAAATGCCTGCAATACATGCACATTGCGCCCTCCATGTAACAGAAGACGTATGGCCAGGCAAGCTCAGAATGCCCTATGTGTAAGTGTCCATGGGCCACGTGTATGCACACGTGGTGGCAGTGCCAACAAATTCAGGGTTTCTGTTACAAGATAACGGAGGTGCTCTCCAACTTCATGAGATGTTCCCTGCTGGCAATAGTCATGGGGTGCCTTTTGGGTATGGTTCCCAGTAAGAAGAAGAGTAGGCTGCAGTTTAAGTTTGTATTAATGGGGATTTCTATAGCTAAGAGGCAGATAGCAATGATCAAGTGGGCTACAGCAGAGAAGGATATCAGGCTGACGCAAACCAGTCAAGTGGAGCAAGGGGATTTTTACTCGATATGGGACGAGTACCTCGATGCAGTCCTGGATTCACCAGACCTGATGCCACCATGAGGGTGCCATACAGCGGACAATCTGATATTTATATGTGACTAGCTGATATACCTGGCATTGCCAGGCTTTCATTCCCTAATAGGTAAGGGTGACTGTGCAACATGTGGTGCAGATTGGTGAAACAGTGTCAAATTGTATAAGGAACAACACTTTGCCAAGCCACAAACCTACAAATAAATGTTGATGTTTGCTGAAATCTGGGGAAAGGGATGGGGTTTCCAAATGTCATGTAGCCAGCAATGTCGGAGGGTCCTAACAGGTGACTCTGCAAAATTTGGTGCAGATTTGTGTAACGGTGTGGAACTGTATAGAGAACATACGCAAAGCCACAAACCCACCCACACATTTTCATTTTGCTGAAATCCGGGGAAAGGGGTGGGGTGTCCAACTGTCATGTAGTCAGTAATGTCCAGAGGGTCCTAACACTTGACTGTGCAAAATGTTATGCAGATTGGTGAAACGGTGTCAAATTGTATAGGGAACATACACAAAGCCACAAACCCACACCCAAATGTTCACTTTTGATGAAATCTGGGGACAGGGGTGGGGTGTCCAGAAAGGTGACTGTGCAAAATGTGGCACCGATTGGTGAAATGGTGTGGAGTTGTATAGGGAACATACATGATGCCACAAGCGCACAAACCCTAACCGAAATGTTCAATTTTGCAGAAATCCAGGGAATGCGTTGGGATGTCCAGATGTCATGTAGCCAGTAAAGTCCGGATGGTCTGAACAGGTGACTGTGCAAGATTTGATGCAGATTGGTGAAATGGTGTGGAATTATATGGAGAACATATGCGAAACCACAAACCCACACATTTTCACTTTAGATAGATAGATAGATAGATAGATAGATAGATAGATAGATAGATAGATAGATAGATAGATAGATCCGGAGGTATAGATGCAATGGGTTAGGAGCATGCATTCAGAATGTCCACTAATGCAGTTGGGGGTTGATTTGTGGGTATTAATAATTGTATACCTATGGCAGAGCATGGGTATGCATGTTGAGAAAGGAAATTGGAGTATGATACTGTGAACAGGGAGGAGGTCAGGTGGATGTGGTTGTTTGACATGTCTATGTATTACTATGGAGTAATTGTTGGATTTTACACTGATAATAATAAAAAAGTTATAACATAAAAAGAAATGTAAAAAAAAAAAAAATCCTTGAACAAGAATGATGAAAGGGTGACCAGAAAGAGAAGACATGTCATGGAATATTTAAAATCTAGAAACGGGGACATATTTCTTTTACAGGAAACACAATTAGAATTATAAGAGGCACAAGCAAGTTCAAACCCCATTGGATATCACTGTAGACACCTCATCACAGACAATTGTAGCAAGTGGAGGTATACTGAAGCACTTCTGCTGCTAAAGGGGGCATTTTATATGAAGTTCTGCCTAACACTATGACTAAAGTCATAACAAAGCTCAAGGAAATGGAGGAAACCTTTACTGCAGCATCTGGTTTAAGTTGCTCATGAACCATGTGTAGTCCTTAGACATCCAAACCCTTCCCTAAAGCCGAAATTAGACAGTTTATCAAAACTGAGCTAGACGAACATCGGTATGAACAGGAGGAACATAATGCACATCAGGAAAGCACACAAATCAAAGAGAGTATATTTTTTACTCCAGAACAAAGAGAAGTAATTCCAGGATATGTTGCATTTTATAAGATATGTTGTTACACCCAATTACAGAGAGCAAAGGGAATCATCCATCCCCAAACGCTCCGGACATTAAAGACTGTATTGCAAAACTGGATGTGTGGATGACAATAAACAGACTATAACCCAACCCCAGCAAAACAGAACTAATGCTCTGCAACCCTACAGGTTATAACTCTACCAGAATCCCTTGATCTGATGAGATGTGCCAAGCCTGATCCCATTGACCAGAGTAAGGAATCTTGGAAGCACAATGGACAAAACTCTTACTCTTGATCTGCAGATCAGAGGCAAATGCACATCTACACCACCACATACATTAATTAACATTCAACCACTTTAAAACACAGGGCCATGGCCATAATTTCTTGAATACTATCCAAACTAGACAATGCCAACTTCCTCTGTCTCGGACTCCCAGATTACCTAATGAGGAAATTAAGAGGTTCAAAATACAGTGGCAAAACTACTTCTCGGAATGAAAGATTAAAACATATCATGCCAGTATCACATAATCTACACTGGCTACCCATCAAACAAAGGGTTCATTTCAAGTCCCAATGTTCATAGCACAGAGGGGGCCCTTGCTCCTTTAGAAGTAAGTTTCAACACTGCACTACCTCCAGAACACTTAGGTACAGCAATTATGCACTAGTCTCTAACCTCAACAAGAAATCGCTAGGAGAATCCTCTTTTTCAGTTCTGGCCACAAAACTGTGGGACACACTATCCAAACCTCTACACCTGGAAGTGAACCACCTGACTTTCAGGAAACAGCTCAAGATATTTACTTGAAAGATAATAGGAATCAACAAAAAACTGTGCACCAAATTCTTGGAATAATTTAAGACGAGCAATTTGTGAAACTGTTTGCATTACCATCTTTGAGAAACCAATTTGATTGATGGATCCTTTGCTGCGTGACCCTAGTCTGCACTTGAATCTCACTGAAATCTACCACCAAGAGCCAGAAAGCAACACCCTAACTTTCCCATCCCCTCTCATCCCTCAACTAAATCCTCACTACTAAAATCTTGCATTCTAACACTACCCACACTCCTTCAGATGGCTGACCTGGTCTAGTGCACTTAGCCAACTCAGACCCTATCCATCTTCTATCAACAACCATTCTGTCAAGTTTTGGACTTCACAACCCATAGGGTGCCAGTATAGCTAACCTGCCCAGTCCATACTAAACACAAACAACATACATATGTTCATATCAACACACAGTTAACAGGTATTTCCTACCTGCATCCATCAACACCACAGGATTCTGCATCTGTCCACCTTCTATCTGACTAACACACTCTGCCCTACTTTCATAAAGAGCCATGCAGCGGGAGGCCAAAATCATTGGCATAAGGACACTATTTAAGACCACTTTACATTACAACTGTACACCACTGTTTCTCCACCCATATTAATTAATAATATATCTGTGTTATGTGGCATGCAATTTTTTCCTGGTCCTATAGAAGAATGCCTCCCCTGGGGCTGCCTTTCTCAGTTAAGCCCAAGAAGTTGTCATTAGATGGGTGACAGAAGCAGCTGCCTCTGGAGAATTGCTGCTCTACTTTGCCATATTCTTCACTCCACGGGTAATGCCCAGAACTACAGTATTCAAGTGATCAAAGATAATTTGTGTTGCACAACAAATTATAAAAAATGACATATCTTCCGTGTAAAAAGTGTGTTGGTACCCTCAAGGTGAACCCATTCCAAATAAAAAATGATCAATAGTTATATAGCACTACAAAACATAACTGGGTACCTACCCACTGATTGTGATATGAACTGCTAGCAGCAAGTGCAGGAAAGAAGAGTGCCCACAATGAATCACTGCAAAGATGACATGCATTTTTTACAGTAATGAATAGGGTCACTTTGCTTCTCATTTTAACTTCTACTTCTGCCTGAAGCAAAGTAATACCATTGGGAATTAGCTTTTGACCTCAGTATTGATATGGTTATTGAGTGATAAACTTGGGAGAGATGCTGGATCAGAACACATTTGTATTGTTTCAAGATCAACCTACAGAATGATTAATGTGACTATATTTGTGATTGCCAATGTGACCTCCCCTAGTTCCCCCACAATCTATGGGCCTAATTCACTGAAGCGCTTTATAATGGCAAAACCCCATTGGAAAATGCTGTGTGAATTGGTCCCTATGTCTCCCCAACAATGCTATCATCGTCAAAAGCAATCTACCTACAGCACTGTATTAAATATTGTAAGGGTAATCCAGTCGGCATCATGAGTTTCTTCTTCTGTGCAGGGGGCAGATGGTGTTTAACGACTAACTGAAGGCTCAAAAATAATGATTCATTAACAATCTTTTTCATTCTGTTTAGAACTTTGATAAGAATGACCTTTTTTACAGTTTGAATACATTCCTGGAGATAAAGGATGGCATATTTGCTGCAAATATTAGGTCCAATTATCACAGGAAGGATCCAGTTCACATGAACATTCCTTGGCCTGCAGCAAATGTCTTTTGAAAGTTCTTTAGATCAAACATATGTGGTGCCATCCAACCGATCAGTTGTGTTCACGGGCATATGAACATGCTTGAAAATGACCTTGAGCTGTGCCAATACAATTTCTATTGGATTAGATTCAGAGATTCAGGAGGAGGCTTGACCCAAAATAGGCCACAACCTTCCAGAATGTCACACCTATGGACTATTATGAATAGATCATTTTCCATTTGCCCTCATGTTTTGCCCATATAAAATGTCCACTCCAGGACCAACACCCTTAGCCAATATTTTCCTTGAAGAAGGTTCCGTTTTTTTTCATTGAATGATTACTATATTCCTGGGCCATGTTGGTGATTCCTCTCAGACATAGACTTTCACTGAACTTTCACAGGATGCTTTTGCTGTGGTTTACATGTCAGTTGCCCTTGCTTCTAAAATGCAATCATGTTTAGCCATTCTATTACCATAGACATTTAATCAAGGGCCTCATGCCTGTGAATCATTGCTTGTCTCAGTCCAGTGTTTTACGTACAATACCTCCATCTACTTATTCATGTCATGGAACATAGGTGACATCCTAGTAAGTAAACTACACCATTACTGTATTGTACATAAAATCATGATCATGAACATTGCACAAAAGGTATGATTGCTTTTTAACCACTTCAGATAGCATCCACACTATCCTCTCAGACAAAGACCATAACACATCCAATGTATGCACACTGTTACTGTGCTGTATGGGAACAGAATCACTTCACTCAAACACACACAACATGTTTCAAAGTACTGTTCACCAGGACATCTGCAAATGCTGACATACATCACTGTTTGCACTTTCATTTCACAGTGCACTGTAAATAATGCAGTTTGTAACTTGCACATCAACTATTGAGGACAGTGGAGATTTGTATTGGGATTCAGTTATTTCGTTATCCCCATAACCAGAAAATCAATGATCTCACACAGGTGCCTTAAATTACAGTGAAGGAAAGTGAAATTGTAAGATAGTGCTCAGAGACTTTTAAGAACCATATAAGACATTGGAGTGACCCAACCTATAAATATGTACCGTACAAAGTGCAGTATTGCAACTTCCCACATCCTTCAGTATACTGTCCAACACTCACCAGCACTTACTCATCCTTGTGGTGTCACATGAACCGGGACATGAGGTGCTACATCATGACACGGAGGAGCAAATAAAGTGGCCGGTTTTGTGTCTTTGCGGCAGACTGAAGTGGGCCTGTGAACCATCAGCAGTGAGTGTGTACCTCATTGCGCGCTGTGCTGCGCTACACTCTCAGGTCACATGGCCCCATCACATTGGCGATGAGGATCTGAAACTCATGTGTGCACCTGCCGATTAAGCAGTCTGTTGCATCTGGGTCTCCGGTCCACAGGGCGTGCTGTCCCTCAGCCTGCGACAGATCCTGATCGTGCTCCGGCACAGCGGTAAGGGATTCTACCCTACATACGGCCTCATACTGGACATAACTGGCATCCACCAGAATTTTTGGAATGCCCAGGGCATTGTATCATCTCCAGCCCCACAATCAGTGAGGGGGAAAGCCCAGTCACCCTGGGGACCAGCGCGGCTCTCTCAGGAGAGTGCTTGTGCGCTGCCACCCCAGTTCTTCTGCCAAACCACACCACCCAAGGAGGCATCATTAGGTAGAAAGGTGCCTGTACACCCACCCGACCGGTGCAGGTCGACCTACGTTCCTCATAGGGGCAGTGGCTCCCCCAGAGCACCTGTGCACCCTGCCATGGGCCTTCATAGCATCCAGGGAACAGGGGCAGCGGCTCCTCTCAGAGTGCCTGGGCACCCCATAATCAGCACCTGCGCCGACACCTCACACCTGAAATCATGTCAGCAGAAGACCCTGCAGCCGCACCAACACCACCACACCTGCACGGAGGGTCCTCCCAACAACGTGGCTCGCTTGCTACCCTATGTGAATTCTACATCAATGGGGCCCCTATATCACTGGGACCTCGATTGGCAACTATGGAGGGAGCGCCTAGACATGTATTTCAAAGCCACAGGGGAAAAAGATGACATAACTAAAAAGTGCACTCTGATATATTCTGCAGGTACCCGCAGTCAACAAGCTCTTCAAGATCCTGCGCCCCGCAGATAACTCATAACGCAGCCGTCAAGGCACTGAAGGACTACTTCACCCCTATGTTGAAGACAGGCTATGAGAAGTTCATGATGCACATGGCCATGCAGCAGGGTGATGAAAACTTGGACAAATATCACAGTTGGCTAAGACAACTGGCCTCAACCTGTGGGTGGGAAAATGAAGAGGAGGAGGTGAGAATCCAAATCATCACTGGATGTCACTCGGTAAAGCTCAGGAAGCAAATTCTGAGAGAACCAGGCATCACACTCCCCAGGATCCTTGAACTAGAATGCTCCCACAAACTGGTGGATGTAAGGGCTTCCAAAATGGAGTTGGCCCTGAAATCCATAGAACTGGAGGAAGTGTGTTTACTAGGACGACAAACTCCAAGGCACCAGGGGACAGGAAATGCATGGCGGCAGAAGAAACAGCGAAACACCACCACTCCAGCCCCCAACCCACAGTGTGGGTATGATCTTCCTCATGAAAAACACTGCCCAGCAAAGGGGTACATGTGCACAAGGTGTGGAATAGCAAACCATTTTGCAAAAGTGTGCAGAGCCTCAGCCACAACCACAGTGCCAAGAGGAAAGGAACACACCAGAGTGTTTCCGCAGGAGAGGGTGAGTAAATCCCCCAACACCACATCCACTGACCTACAAGGGGACCCTCCTGGTGCGGGCTTGAGGGAAGAAGTTTATGATATTTTCTTCATGTCAGCAGTGGTCACAGTCGGCGGGCATGGAAAACGCCAACCCCGATGGCCAGTGACCATCTTGAATACCCCAGTTCATGTACTCCTTGACACAGCAGCCTCTGTGAACGTAATGGCCGACGAACAGTACCAAACATTGCAAGGACCCCCTGCACTTCAAGACACAAGAGTGCGTATCTTCACCTTTGGAAGCAAGACTCTTCTACCACTGGAAGGCACTTTCATCATCGCAGTCCAGTATCATGGCGTATACATATGAGCAAGATTATATGTCACTAAAGCAACACAGATGCTACTTGGCTGCGCTCCAGCCGAAGCCCTGCGTCTCGTCCATTTCACCCACGCAGTGTTCGTAGAAGATGTCCAGTTGCTACTGCAACAGTTCCCAGATATATTCACCGAAATAGTACTTGTGGAAAGAAAACCCATCCGGCTCCACATAGACGAAAAAAATCCAGGCTGTGGCTCTGAAACACAGGATGGTACCCTTCCATCTCTGCAAGCAAGTCAAAAAAGAGATCCAAGACCTTATCGACCTCAAAATCATTGAGCGGATCGAAGGACCCACCCCATGGGTTTCCCCAATTGTCATGGGCCACAAACCCAAACAACCGGGAAAAGTCTGCATATGCGTGGACATGCAGTTGCCCAACAAGGCAATCAGAATGGAAAGACCTGACACCCACCCTGGATGACATTGTTGCAGAGCTAGAAGGAGCCACAGTGTTCTCCAAGCTTGACTTCTGGTCTGGCTACCATCAGCTCCTACTCCACCAGGGCAGTCATTACATCATGACCTTTACCACTCAGGTTGGCCTCTATAGGTACAAACAGCTGAACTTTGGCATCTCATCCGCAGCAGCAGTGTTTCAGAATGCCATCCGCAGTGCTCTGGCAGGACTACCAGGTACCCTCAATGTAAGTGATGACATTCTAATACATGCCAGATCCGAGAGCGAGCACCTGTAGAGGCTAGAGAAAGTCCTGACAAGGATCCAGTGTATGGGCATAACCCTCCACCATGAGAAATGCAATTTTTTAAGAAACAAGTTCGAATTCTTCAGTTTCATATTTCAAGAGGGAGGGATTTCTGCAGACCCAGCAAAAGTCAAAGAAATTCAAGAGGCCAAACCACCCAAATCCGTGTCCGAGGTGAGAAGTTTCCTGGGCATGGTCACTTATTGTGTCCGCATCCTAGAGAACCTAGCAACCACGTCTGAACCCCTGAGGAACCTCACCAAGCAATCAACAGCCTGGAGATGGTTAGTCCTAGACCAGACAGCATTCGACAAAATATCAAGAAAGTGTTGTCTGGCGAGTGCACACTGTTGTTCATCGACCAATAGTAGAGCATGGAAATCGTTGTGGACGCAAGCCCATTTGGACTTGGAGCCATCCTCATCCAGGCCAACAATGATGGCACATTGTGCACTGTGGCATATGTGAGTCGAGCACTCTCACCTATGGAGCAAATATACTCACAGATAGAGAGAGAGGCCCTGGCAGTACTTTGGAGATTCTGCCATTTCCACATGTATATTTACAGGAAACCGGTGAAGGTGGTCACCGATCACAAACCCCTTCTTCTCATCATGATTGGTGGGTCAGCAAACCCTCCTCCACGCATTGCAAAGTGTCTACTAGCCCTCCAGGATTACAATGTGGACCTGAAATACAAAGCTGGACAAAGCAATGCCGCAGACTATTTGTCTCGACACCCCAAACTGTCAAACACAGTCCCTCCCAAGGAGGTTGCGGCAGCTGAAGAGCACTTACAACTCATCATCGAGAGTTCTGTCCCCAACTCAATGGACTTTGCGGAAATCAAAGCAGCATCTGCAAATGATGGATGCTTTCAAATCCTGCGTGACAAAATGGAGTCAGGAAAATGGAAGTCCGTTCGGGAAGAACTGAGCTCCAATACGCAAGTAACCAAACACACATTGGAGCAACTGTGGAAAGCATGGTGTGAACTTACTTTCAGAGATGACAGACTCCTGCTGAGAGGGCCCCACACAGTTATCCCTACGGAACTGATTGACTGAGTGATAACTCTTGCCCAACATGACCACCAAGGTGCAGCAAAAACAAAAAGCTGCCTCAGGCACAAAGTCTGGTTAGCAGCATTAGGGTCAAAGGTAGAAGAGTTTGTCAAGGACTGCAAGTGGTGCCAAGCCACCGCCCCTTACATCAGAGAACAGGCTATCAAGAGTATGTTCAGAAGTGAAGAGCCATGGAACACCGTCCACATGGATTTCGGATGAACGCAAAGAGACTTGCACGTCCTAGTGATGGAAGACCAGTGGTCCCGGTATGCATAGGTCAAATTTGTCCCAGCCTTGGCCCTCCAAGACGTCAATCCAGTAATGGCATTTTTTTTTTGCAACCCACGGTTTCCTCAAGGAAGTATTCTTGGACAATGGCTCCCCATTCCAGAGTGGGGGACTAGAAGGGTTCCTGGCAAGACGATGCATCAATCACAGGAAAATAACACTGGTGCGGCCACGCGCTAATGGTGAAGCAGAACGTTCATGCGTACGATCAACAATTGTTTTCGCACAGCACATGGGCAAGGGTCATTTGAAAAGAGAGCCCTCTTCCAATTGCTCCTCAAGTTTAGGACAATCCCACCCTGCACGACAGGAGTGGCTCCAGCAGTGGCTCTCTCCCAGAGATGTCCATGCACATTTTATACCCGAACTGGAGGGGAGATAGCTAGGAACAATAGACATTAGCGAAGTTCGAGAAAGAGAAATGTCAATCCAGCAGGAGAATAGCAGGCGAGGGCTAAGAGAACACGACATAGCCATTGGAGACACAGTCCTAGTATGAACTCGCCATTCGGAAGGAAAACTATCCCTCCCACACAAGCCATCACCGTTGAAGGTTGTGCGAGTGCAAAGCTCACAAGTAACAGCTGCCGACGACCACAGGCTAGTTACACGAAACTCCAGTTTCTTCAGGAGGCTATTAGGCCCACCTCGGCTGCAGACCGACTGTTATGGGCAAAAGAGGGACACTCCGGTTCACCATCCTGATGCGGGCAACATGGATGAGGACATATCAGGAGACCTCTATCCAAAGGCCGCAGCCGAACCAACACCCAAGGCATTAGGACGTCACCTAGGAACGGCCCCTGCCAGCGAGACAGAAAGCGCTATCCCGCCAGAAAATCGAGAGGGCCTCCGGCGTGCATAACACTATGACCTGAGAAGGAGACACTCAGGGGACAGAGATACCAACTGAGAGTACGCTGAGTCTCTCGATATGCAGGGGTTTATGTGAATTGTATATTTTTTTAAACCCAGTTTTGCACTTTTGTTGTTTATGACTTGTTCTGAGGGCACAAGGCCTGTTGTTATAAAAAATGGGAGGAGTGTGGTGTCACATGAACCACGACATAACGTGCTACGCCATGACACAGAGGAACAAATAAAGAGACCGGTTTCGCTTTTGCAGTAGACCGAAGCTGTCCTGTGAACCATCAGCAGTGTGTGTGTCCCTCATTGCGTGCTGTGCTGCTCCAGGCACCCAGGCCATACAGCCCCATCACAGTCCTGATTCTACTTTCCTCCAATTTGGTAGTAGAAAGCAGATTGTGTAAGAAAAATTCCAAGATCAGCTTGCCATTTAATTCTGGCCCAATAATTTTAGTAATACTGCAGTACCTGTAATGTGGAGAGTACAGAAGAGTAGGAGAAGTACACCACAAGCTGCAATGCCCAAAACGTTAATGTGGCTTTCAGAAAGAGGCCTTTGAAGGCCTGATGGGATAAGAGGCTACGGTGAGGGTAGAAGTCACTCTAAAGCCTGGAATTTTATTATTTCATACTTTAGTGAGAGGTTCAGTATAGCAATCTTGTCTTGGCAATTTAATAATCGGGGCCATTTGGGATTTAGACCCTCCTGAAATCTACACCCTAAATGCAGCATCAGGCACTTTGCAGAAGTCTATCACATGATTCCATTTCAGAAGCGTGCCCTATTCAGTACCAGAATAACATGCTAGAAAGATGTAGGAGCAAAGATACCAGCTCTGAGAAAAGACAGAAACAGCCCAATATACACAACATGTGGTCTTAACTAATGAAAATAAAAACCGGGCTGGCTTAAGGTCATAATCGGCATCAGCCAACCCTATGTAAGACGGCATAAAATAACATGGCCTATAAATAAAAAGAACACATGGTATATCTAACATCCATTTTTTGTTTTCTGTAGTCACCACAAGCTATGGGTGCTCTTGGATTTTGTTGGTCATTCATCCAGTGGCTTGGATTCGGCTAGCAATTTCTAATCTCACCAAATAAACGCAACAGTTGTCTGTGATTTTATTAATCTTTTGATGCATTAAGGGACTTACATTTCTAAATAAGTTGCATGATAGAATGTTGTTAATACATCCATTGGAGATTAACCTGCTATTGGTTACTGTTCCTTAAGGTCTGCAGCCCCCCCACTGCCCCGCCCCTTGATTTTTTTTGTACAGGCAGTAGGTCACGTTTAAGTAAAACAATAGGCCTCATTACGGGTCTGGCGATAGCCGTGTCGGAGAAACCGGCAGACTGTCGCCGGACCCGTAATAGCATTCCGCCTTTGTGATTGCCTGGCGGCGGAATTCTGTAAATCTCCATTCCCGTAGAGTCCTATATGGGGATGCGGACCATGGAAACAATGGTTCCGTTTATGACAGAGCCGGTGTTTCCATGTCCATCTGCAGGCGGGTGGTGTTACTCCCGCCAGGTCAGCCCTGGCGGAAGTGACACCTCCCGCGTGCAGAACTCTGAATCAGCCGGTCTGGAAACAACGGTGGCGGCGTATTTACCGCCACCGTTGTTTCCGGACTGGCTGACTTTTAATGAGGCCCAGTGTGTTTTAACTGTAGGACATTGTAGAGTGGCGGTAGAGCAATTAAATCATGAATAGTCAAGCAAGTCTTTGATTAAGAAGAAAAATGTTAGTATGTACAAGCCTTCATATTATTATTGATATTATTATTATTGTTATTATTATTACTATTATTATTTTATTTTAACAGTAGGTTATAATATGCTATATTAGACAAAACCTGTTTACACCAAAAGCCATTGACAAGTTGTCTAAACTTAGCTTTCATGGCTGTTTCCTTTTTTCAAGAGAAGTGCCCAAACTTATCCACTATCAATGCAATGCTCATTAATCCTGTAAAAGCTTCTAGAAGATTCAAGTTCCGCATAGCGCATCGAACGTGCTTGCCACATCATGGTGATTGCATTTCACACCTTCACTGCAGGATAGTAGCTCGTCTGATATGTTAGGTATAGTTAATGCCTTGAAGATGTGCACTGCAGTTTGTCTAGCATCACAACATGTTGAGAGTAGACGCATGGAGTAAGTTTCCTTTAGCTCTATCAACAAAGGGACAACAAAAGAAATAAATGCTTTGGAGTCTTCTGAGCATGACAAAGAATCTCGCATCAGTAAAGGAAGCTCTACAAGTCCTGGACAAATACTGCATGGAGAAGAAACTGAGACAGCAGAATCCAATACAGGGTTAACCTAAATATGGTCCAAGATGAGAGGTGGAAGAAAAACAAACAAATAAGAAATCTACAACGTGAGCATTTGGAAAGCAACATCTCAGCACTGGATCTCACATAACCATGTCAAGTAGCTATTGCCTGTATACACTGTTTTTACAATACAGAGTTTAGACTAGATGCCCAAAAAACTTCTGAAATTCCATGCAGGAAAAGTCCCCAAGTGCTGAAAGATCCTTGCCGAATCTGCAGAGGATTTCCATATAATCCTTTCCTGTCAAAAAATAAAAATATTCTTAAGCTCTAGCAATAATTGAATGGAAGAAATGTCTTCTAAGAGTACGATCCTAATTGTCTTTGGGATTCTGCATGACATGAAGAACTTGGGCTAGACCTCTTGAAATTACAAGTACAACTTTATCTATTTGACAAGTCATCAAAAGTGCAGAAAATGGATTGGAACCCGTCCTGCAGATGGAAAGGACTGAAAAAAGGGCCAGTTGTGGCTGGAATTGGTATCTAGAAAACTGTTGCTAGACAGAAGGCCAGACTCTGGGGGAAAGAGCATCCTTCTGGTGGCATATTTTTAAATGGTAAAGTGGTTTAGAAGTCTGACATAATTTGCTATCTTCTGCAGGATAATGCATTTTTTACACACTAATACCTCCAGGCTTGCACATAGTGTCCGACAATTCCTCTTTGCATATTCCGGAACGCAGAGTTACAATGATCTTCAGATGCTCGTACTTTGGTTCCTGTGGCTTGTACCATCCTTCTCTCAAATATTAGCTGCCAGGGAAATGAAGACAGAGAAATAAAGGCGGACCATCATTTAAATAGGCATGCAGTGATTTTAACGAATTCCATTACAGAGAATGCTGTAATAACGAACATCTTATAACGAAAACATATCGTCTTTTTCTTTAAAATGTATATGGGGGTTGGAAAGGGGTAAAAACAGGTAGGGTGGGGCTGTGTGGGTTTAAAAGCATAGGGAAACAGGGGATTTGGGGGATCCCCCAAAATAAAATTAAAATAAAAAATCGATATTGTTCGTTATAACATTTTCGTAATTACAGCATTCTCTGTAATTTAATTTGTTAAAATCACATGTAACCGTTACATGTGGCATTCTCCATGCTGTGAGATATAAACGTAATGTTGTGATTTAAGAGCTTAGTTAGCAAACTACTACATTTTATTTGAAGAAAGTTTAGCTTTCAAATCTCGTGTTTTACTTGAATCTTCTTTTCCTGGGCTTTTCCCTCTGTAGCACAATGGGCCCACTACCACTGGACTCATTGCACCCAAACATCCTTATCATGTTGCTTGCGGAAAACACAGCTGCCACTGCACTTTGGAAACAGAGATGGCTGGAATGGCATCAGCACTTCATAATCACCCCTCGTGCTTTCCACCCACATATCTGGCATGTCTCCTAACCTCCTCAGGAAAATTGCTTCTCGTGATGAGGAAGAGTGTGGTGTCGTATGTAGACATTTAATACATGTGAGGCATGCTTTTCCTCTCTCAGACTGACACAATTCAAAAACCACAGGATGGACAATGGCGCCCACCAATACCAGAAGGCATCAACAAACCCTCCGTTCAGCATTGCGCCTCACCTGTCTGGCTTGCCATACTCTATGCATGCACTGAGCAAATTCACATTTGCAAAGTGACAGTGGGCCTCATTACGACTCAGGCGGTAGAGGGTTAACGGCACCGGTAGAGCTGCCGGTGCCGTTAACCATCTACTGCCTTATTACGAGGTCTGCTTGTGTGTCCCGCTAAGGACGTCTGGAAAAACCAGGCATCTGTAGCGGGACCCGCTAGCAGACCAGGATGCTAACAATGGGCCCATCATTAACGGGCCCGTTGTTAGCATCCTCCCCATTCCCATTTAAGCCCCCATAGGTCCGTTTCCTGGAAAAGGGAATTACCATGCCCTGCAAGCTCAAAATGTCCCGGTAATTCCCCATTCCAGGAACCCGGACCCGGTACCCAGTATGGGGGTAGCCATGCTGCTAAAGGCGGCATGGCTACCTCCATACTCGTAATGAGGCCCAGTGAGTCTTGTGAAACAAGCATCCTGTATGTATGACGACTGATACCTATGCCTTGGAATGCTACAGAAGAGATCACCCACTATTTTTATTTTTATTTGTATTGTTTATAGCTAAAAAATCAACTTTAACAATTCATTTTTGGGTACATAATGTCAAAACCAAGTATTTTTACAATGTTAAGATCAAGAAAAAGAAAACGAAAACAACGTTCAAAATTAAAACAATAGAAATAAAAAATAAAAAATACAAGAATCTCAATTCATTTCTTTGCATTTGTGTCAACAATTTGGCGAATTATTTACATTCTATCTTATTTCTTTTGTTATCATTTTTAATTGTCAAAGACATCATCTAGATAATTTTTGGTTGCAATGCGAATTGACATGCGGTTTGTTGAAAAGATGTAATTCTTTAAATTTAACGGTCTTTCAAGTCCATATAGCAATATTGGAGTTGTCTTTTGATTATAATATGTGATGGCAGATGAGATTGAAAATTTGCCATATTTGTATAGAATTACTTTAGTTTGGGAAATAGCAGTTGTGACTCTTAATTGCAGTAACTCTAGATGGGCTTCATTGGAGGGTTTGTTATCAATCTTCATTCCCAAATATGTGCACTGTATTACAACTTCGAGCTCAGCATCCTGTAGTTTCCAGTGGTGTTTGTTTGACCTGCTCCTCGGTGCATTACAAATCATGATTTTAGATTTAGAGATATTAATCATAAGTTGATTAGTTATCATGTATGTTGATAATGCTTGGAATGAATTTTGTAGGCCGCTTGGAGTTTTGGAGATTATGATCAGGTTGTCCGCGTACATTAGCGCCGTCACTTTATCCTAACCCAATCTTGGAGCATCAGTAATCACCTCATCGAAAATGTCAGGCATGTCATGCAAGAAGAAATTGAATAGGGCCGAGGCAATGATGCAGCCTTGTCTCAGGCCTCTACTGACTTTGATTGGAGTCGAAAGCATTCCTTCTGTATTTAACCTGACCTACATTATAGTTTCAGTATGTAGTTCATGGATAATGTTCAAGATGGTTTTAGGACAGTCTGCTTTTTGAAGTTTTTTTAATAAAAGTTCCTGTGAGACTGCTGCATGTAGATTAATGTAGGCCATATATAGTGGTTGGTTTGTTCTGTGATGTTCATGTTTGAGGGCATGCAGGGACATGAGTTTAACAACCATCCCCATACCAGCCACAAATCCTGTCTGATGTGGGTCTCGTTTTCACTCATTCTTGGTTCATATATTGAACTCTCGAAGAATGAATCGGGAAAAGATTTTCCCCATTACATCGATAAGTGAGATTGGCCTGTAGTTACGGGGTGCCGTGCGGTCTCCACTTTTGAAGATTGGTATAACCACCGATGATCACCATGAATCTGGTATTAATTTGTTCTCGATGATATTGTTGAATATATTATATAGTATTACTGACCAGCTACTCGGATTGGCTTTAAGAGTTGCATTACTTAGCCCATCCGGGCCCGGTGCTCCAGAACCACTTGACTTCTTAATAAAGTCTTCAATATCTTCGACCGGCATTTGTATTTGCCAAATGGAACAGGTCGTTGATGATTTTAGAGTCTCATTTTCTTGTCCAATTTTTTATAGTTCTCTGAAGTGCTGTAACCACTGCTCTTCGGAAACGCTGTTTGTTTGTGCTGCTGTTTGTGTGTTCCCAGCAGTGTTATTCAACATTCTCCAGATTATTACTGTACTTATGGAGTTTAAGACTCTTAGCATATTTTCTCCATCTCATTGAGATCACTCATTATCTTGCGAGGGATTGTTAGATTTCATAATGGATTTAATTTTTGGAAATAATTTTCACTCAGAAAATCACTGTTTATTTGTCTCGCAAATGCATGTTTTAAGACTTGTCAAGAAATGCTTGACGAGAACTACCACATCGGTCATCACCATGCACGCTGTAGAAACTCTCTGTCACACATCCTCTGTCTCACACACATCTCTGACACATACTCCCTAATATGCACCCTCTCCCATTTCGCCCTTCTCACCTCCTCTCTGTATCTGTCATTCACCCTCTCATGCATCCTCTCCCACACGCCGTCTCACATGCTAACTCACAGCACCCCTCACTCATTCTCTCAAATCTTAGCTCTTTCCCACCACTTTTTCTCACACATCCCCTCCTCTCCCTCATGTCCACTCCTTCCCACACATGCAATCTCTTTCTCAGCTGCAACCCATCTGTAAGATTCAGGCAAGCATATTTGAACTAAACGCACAATGTGCACCATTTTACAAAAGGTGCCATTTGCATGCCAACGTTTGCTCACATATGTCGTTTGGTCCCCTGTATGCCATTGCCATCATTCACACAAGTAGTGTAATAGAGAAGAGTACATCAAGATAGAATCGCCATTACTCATCACTTTTACTCTCGATGTTGTGAGAATTATAAAACTGCCTGCAAATAACCCCTTTGAGGCATTGTTTTATAATGAATTCCTATGGAACCCGCCTGTTATATACCAGTTGTATATACAAGGCGTATTCCATAGGAATCCTTTGATTTTACTCCTGCAAGTAAATCTCAGGCAGGGGTAAAACCGGGTTCTCTTCAGAGAGGGAGGAAGACAGCAAAGCAGAAATGCAAACTTTACTTTGCTCCCTTCTTATGCTTTATAATGGCAGCGCATTGGGGGAGAGCTTCGAATGAAGACGTAAAAGCATTTCACCTCCCTTTTACACCTCCATTTAATGTTTCCACCCGCATAAAAATCTCCCCACATGTTATAGTCCATACGTTGTATTTCAAACTCATGAACTCCTCTTTGCTTCAGATAGACACTGTGCAACTGAGAATTAATGGCAAGTTAAGTAGTTTGGCACATTTTCAGCAGAAGACGGCAGAAGCAACCGCTCTTTAACTAATGAAAAATAGGCTCTATTCATTGGATGTTTGGATTCCCCAAGTAGACATTATTGGCCAATTGCCCTGGTCCTCGCTCTCTCCAGCTTAAACCCTTTCTCTCGTGCTTGCACCCTTCCTCACTCACACTCAGACTCTTCGGCATGCACCCATGGTCTCTCACAAACAACCTTGCTCACTTGCAATGCCACTTGCACTTTGACCACCTTTGCTCTCTCTCTCCCAGTTTCGATTTAACTAAGAATGTGTCACAAAAATACAACAAAGTTGACTTTTTCAATTCTCTAAATGTCCAATTCCAGGACTCTTTATCTTGAGGGGTTTGTATATGGATATTTACCATTAATGATCTTTTATTGTGTTTGAATATTAACTGCACCATAGCATTTCTTGACATATGTGAGCTCTGACTGTTTGCCAACTTATGACTAATGCATACTTCCAGTGGTGGCTAAATGAACAGAACCACTGTGCAGCTCATTTTGAATGAGCCCATAATTTGGCTGTCAGGAACCATTACACAAACACCTCAATGTAACCGGCTCTCCATTGCCACATCTTCATCATCTGCGCACGCCATTTGCACTCCACCATGTAAATTAAGTAAACGTTGCCTGCCATGTACCCATGCCAGGTAGCATGTACAATGGATCCCTATGGAGTCCACTGGCTCTATGCTGGTGCAAAAAGCAGGTGAGCGCCATAGGGATGAACAACAGTTGTACCCATATGAAAATGCGTCCTGGCACAAATGCTGGGAATCGTACCAAAATGTTGCCCTCACAATTACGACGGCTGACAATGGCAATTTTTTTTAACTCCCCCTTACACCACATATATATGTGGGGGGTATAGAATATAATATTAATATGGGGGGACTATGGTGGGTCTCCCCCTGCATATCTATGTGGTGTGAAGGGGTTTAAAAAAAAAAGTCGCCATTTTCGGCCTTCGCAATAATCACATAGATCCCAAATGCTGGAGTATTTGAGGGTAATTCATGGATTATTTGCGCCGAACAAAAATTGGATTTGTGCGCCATTCTGCCCGCAAATCCCTGTTTAACAAATGGGGATTTGCAGCTAGAATGGCACACGAATCCCGTTTTTTTCGGCGCAAATAACCCATGAAAACCCCCCTTAATATGGCAAGAGGTAGTGGATGATAGAAACACAAGTTGCGTTCCGCCACTCCTCTCTTCCATGCATTTGAATGAAAATGTGGCATGGCTTGAATGAAAGGCATCAAAGCCTTACAAAGGGCTGTTACCCATTCGCCCACATTACGCAACAGGGCAAAATGAGCTCCTGTGTGTATCTTTCACTTATGAAGATGACAGGGGGTGCACTCACCGACTTTCTGCTAAAGAAGTTGAACTCCCAAACGTGTTCTGGTTAGAGAAGTGGTTACATGTATTAGATCACCATCAAACCCAATGCAAACGAATGCCTGACTCAATAAAACAGCACATGAATATTGGTTTCATAGAAAGTTGACAAACAATATCATTTTTCATGGAGGAACATATGATCAGTTCTGACATTTTTGTGATAATTCTTGCAAGCTACATCTGAAAATGAGAAATACATGATAAGTCTGATCAAATTAAATTATGTCCCGCAGTGGATTCGAACATTGTCTACCAGCTGTGAATGTTAAGGGAGGTCTTTATGAAATCCAGCCTTCCACGGAGGACGTTAAAAGCAATTATGCATTCTCATAACGTTGTTAATGATTTTCTGTTCCAAACAGATGTACATTATTATTGAAATGGTGTTTTATATTTTTGGGGGACAAGACGCTCAGCATTGGAGAATGTAAAGTGAAATGAATTAACACTTTCACACGAGAAGCAGATTGATTAGTAACACCTCTTCCCCCAGTGTGTTACTTATGCTTCATCAGTGAACATTTGTTATAACAGATTATATTGTCTTAAGGTGCATGTATAATAATGATGATTAGATTAAACAGCACACATAACTAGTATATTGAATTAACCATATGCAATGTTTAGTAACGAATCTTAAGGCTAACTGCACCTTCCTCAATACTTCATCAAACCAGTGGAGTTCACTGTAATACAAGAAAACAATACTGTGTATCACATAATTATGATTGCCCATAAAGTTTAAATTAAAGGTTTCATTGTGTTGGCATTCACCCCAGAGAAAGAGTGTTCAAGATTTGTAAATGTATACAGTAGAAAAGATGGGTTTTATAGTGTTTATAAGAAGAAATAAGGGAGGACGAAGAGCAGACGCAGAGAGGGAGGAGATTCAATTCTAGACAGGAAAAAGAACATCCGCCAAAACAGGAATGATGGAAACTAGTGATGTGTAGTGTGTATTTGGAGGAGCACGTACACTGAAAGATGAGAGCTTGACCACAATAGCAGTGGTGGGGAAGACTTTTTTGATCTGAATAGAATTCTAAACTGAACTGGAAGCCAATAAGAGAAAAGAAAAGTGGGTGGCATGGTGTAAAGAAAGGAGGCGGGTAGCTTTACTTCTGCCCTCTTTATTGTTGGGACAGAGGCACAGAGCACCCCAGACAAGGTTCTCTATATGGTAGCTTGGACGAGCAACCAAGGTTTAAGCATTCATGAGGTGATGCTGCCTGGTTCTTTAGTACAGTGAGTCCGCAAGCCCCCGCAAAGGAATGTTCAGACATAATGTTAGGTGATAACACTGCTTCTTTACATAAAATAAGGTTCAGTAAAATCTACACACATACATAATAACACTTTGTACTCAGGCAGTTCTATACAACGAATGGAAATATATGTAAACTCTATGTGGTACCACACAATACTTAAATTCAGTAATAAATGCACCAACTGCAGACAGTTTCAAATAGGCATGTGGATTCTTAAGTGAGGTGCAACAGCATATATTAGGGAAGAAAGGCAGATTAGTTGTGAACAGTGACAGAATGCTTTCTTTAGACCAGTTAAACAATTCTGTATGAGGGTCTCCCCACCTGGGAAACCTGTAATGGAAAAGTTAGGGAGTAACTTATCTCTGCTTTTAAAGCCCAGTTCAAAAGCATTCAATAATGCCCTATTTTCTTTAAAGGTTCTACCACCCCTAAGTACCTGAGAGCCCATAGAAGAACAGGATCCAAGATTAATCTGGGACCCTTGGATGATTGCTGAGGCTAACGGAGGCTCTTCCTCGTCAGAGTACCTTTAGTGCCTTGGCAGCAGAAGTGGCAGAGTTTACCGCTTTCACTCGACGGTTCCAATTGAGGATGGACTCCCCCTTGGAAGAAGGAGCCACAGGGATTCTGAGTCCAAAAGGAAACATTTAACCAAAGTCTTTCTGGAGTGCAGCAGTGGTCTCCCTTGATCGACAGTTTCTCTGACTCTAGGAGTCCTGGGAAGATGAAACTTGATGTGGGCTCCTCAGAGGCTTGGCAGAGGACAGTAAGACCCCTGAGGACCTTCAATGATTTCTGGCAGAGACAGATGCAGAGGTCATCTTTGGTGTCAGGTTTCAGGATACCGCGGTTTTTCAACCTCCTGTTCATTGGGGCTGCAGTCGCAACACAGACCTCTGGGTGGTTTCTGGTGAACTTGTCCCGACCCCTGGAGTGGACCATGGACCCTCACCAAGTCTGGACCATCGGAACATCTTTGTTGGATGCTGGTGGGGGAAAACCACCAACATACATTCCTCTACACTCAGCGACACGGGACGTTTGCCGGCAGGAGAAAGTGGTCAGTGATGATGGCAAGGATGTCCACTGAAGTATTCTTCAACAGTTTGGAACTTTCACAGCTCCGGGGATCAAACACACTATGTCAGGATATCCCCTCTTCTGAGCGCTACACTGCAATGGGTGTCCAGTGGTCATGAATGCTTCGCTGAACCCTGGGTGACACAAATGGACGCCTTCGACTCGAGATGTCCAGGAACTCCTATTCTAGGTTCACAAAGACCCCTTCTCTGGATGCCACGCACAGAGGACTGACTGCCTCATTGCTCAGGGAGATGTCTCCTATCCAGGTCCTTTCTTGGGGCAGTCCTTGGAGCGGCATAGGAGCCTTTGGATATCAGTGAAGAACAGCAGCCACAATCTTGCTCCTACAACTGGACTCCAGACTTCAGCTTCTGAACAAATTGATGAGTGCAGGGACCCTACTTACACGCATTTCTTCCCCATTCACTCTTGCTGAGCCAGGCTCAGCCAACCAATTACATAGAAGGGCATTCATGTAGGAAATCAACCAATCAGGCTCACACGAATTCAGGCCATTCACTCCACGCAGACATCCATAACACAGAATGTGGATTGGATTAAGCACCCAGCCTTTCAGATCACTACAGTGCATTCATACCAGTTTCAGACAGGGTTTTCTCAGGCTGTGTGTCACACACAGAAACCAGACAGCCATAACACAGAATGTGAGTTGACTCCTAACTCCATTCACACAGGTCACACCCCAGGTGTGTACTCACAACACACAGCCCTGGGAACGCTCCAGTCAGTCTGACAGGAGACAGCCCCAGATCCATATATGGAATTTTCAGCCAACAGCCAATCAAGAGGAAGGGATAGTGTCTGGGCGTCCCAGGCCTTTGGTTAACAAGGTAAAAGGCAATCGAAAATCAAGAGGCCTCAGTGGCCATCTTGCCTTTCTTTAGGAATCCTATTGATTCCTACGATATGATATGTTATTTATAACATGCTTAATGCCAAGAGGTTTCTTGAAGAACAAACCAGAAGTGGTAGAACAAGGACTATGAGGCCCTGCCCCTCCAAAAGGCATTTCCAGCATCACACATGGGAAAACTTGAATGAGTTGTGAATGAAATGGGCAACAGTATTTTGGTTATTTTGCAGATAGTGAATTTGGTGGCTGGGGAGGATTAACATAATCCAAATGGGAATATACAATGTAGTGACCACAGAGTTGTGAGCAGCAGGAAAGAGGAAGATATGGATATGGCAAAGAATATGAGGCGGGCCTTAGCAGTAAAAGGCCATCCAGTTGATTTAGGGAACAAGTAAAAGAGGTGAATCCATTGTAATGCAAAGGTTTGTAACTCCATGAATGGGAGAAGGTGGTGAGGGGACAGAGTAGAATCATATACTAGGATCCTAGAGGGTGGGGCACCTGCGCACCACCAACATCTAAGTTTGACCCAAATTAGGCTTCAAAGAGTTGAAGCTCACGGAGAACACAATAAGTAGCATACATTTCAGAAGAATCGGGTGAGATTGACAAGGAGCTGGCATATGTGAGAACAGGGAATCCATGGGAGTGAAATAGGGAAGTGAATGTTTGGACATATATCCTGAAAACAATAGGAGCGAGAGGAACATTGGAGAACAGAGCAATCAAGCAGATGGAGAGGTGATAAAACATGGGAGGAAAGTAGGTTTAGCATGTCTGGTAAGCTAGGAGGGCATCATGTATCCCATTCTCAAATCCTTGGGCCACGAGCCCCCAGAAACCTCTTATGTAATTTTCCCTGGCCATCGTATCCAACAAGTCACATTGCAACTCAATATAAACATGTCTCTTTTAATAGTTTTTAGGAGTTTTGTTTTAGATCATATAATTTACCAGCAGTTATGTTTTTAGTTTCTGAACTGTCAAATAGTTCCTGCTTTGCACAGAGGCAATCTGCATAGTACCAGGGAGAATCTTGTCACCTTTTTACCATAGATCCAATAACATAGCTTGACCTCTTATGATACTCAATGGAAATTACGCTTGCTAGCTCTACGTATGCTGGGGTTATTGCATCTGAGGCACCTGGCATAGAGCAGATGAATGTACCCCATTTACACAACTCTTCCTCCCCCGAGATCATGGCTAGCTTTTCTTTAGTCAATCTTATTGGGAATGATGGTTTAGAATCTAGTTCCTGTTGCCCAGAGGTATATGTATTAATTGCATCAGCTTCCAAAATAGAACAAAAGGATTATGGTGACTTTCAAGTCTAATGTGGACAGCAAAATCACTCATGTGTGAATACAAGAAGCAATCAATCAGACAGTAGTGTATTAAAGATGCTCTGACGCAAGATCTGAAGGTTGCTTTGGGAGGGTTGTCACCCACACATCTCCCATTCACCAAGCAGAAATGTTGCAGAAAGGAATTTAGCATACGCCCCGGTGAGTCCCCTATCTCCAGGTCCAGGTAACCATACCTGATGCCACATGCTATTTCTAAAAGTTTCGGCCCCATTTCTGGTTCCTTGCTTATCCCCAGTTTAGCGTTAAAATCTCCTGTAATAATAATGCCATCATATCAGCTTGATTTAATAAATGATGGCAACTAGTTAAAGGTTTGTAGATTGTAACATTCTCTTTTGGGTGTAAGTAGACATTCATTATTATAAGCTTGTCCCAAGAGCCATTAATGGGTACAAGAGAGATGGCTTTTGCCTTGTCATTACTGCTCGTTACTATCTTTGGTCGCATATGGAGAGCTCTGTGTGCAAAAATTCCAGTGCCTTTCTTTGGATGCCCTGACCATTGCTGGCGTGGTGCACAAGAAAAAATCTAGTATTCACAAAGGATTTCACACAGGCATGAGTTCTATTTTAGCCAAGTCTTGTGTAAACAGATCACATCTAACCTTTTTAACCAATTGCATTCCCGCAGCCCCAAAACATATTTATTTATTTATTTATTTAATTAATTTGTCGATGGCGCCCAGACCCAGAGATGTCACGGCACTAGGGTTACATTACAGTACATGCATTGTGACAATGAGGTTACAGTTTGGTAAAGACAGGAAGTTATTCATGTCGGCAAAAGTGACAGTGTGGTTACATTGAAGTCATTGAGCAGGTCAGTTGCAGTTAAAGACATTATGGGCCTCATTCCCAGGTGGGCGCAAAGGGATTACCGGCACCGGTAATGACACCGGTGCCAGTAAACCCTTTGCGCCCTATTCCGAGGTCCCTTAGCGGGTCCCTCCTTTAACGCCTGGTCTGACCAGCATTGTGGACGGGACCTGTTAAGGGACTTCGGAGCTAATAATGGTACCGCAAATTGCGGTACCGTTATAAGTTACTTCCCCATTCCCATTGAGCCCCATGGGGGCTGAAATGGGAATGGGGAATGTTTTTTTCAATGGGGACTTACCAGTCCCTCCAAGGTCGGAATGGACCGATAAGTCCCCATTGAACCAACCCGGAGGCGGTACCGGTATGGGAGGCAACCATGGAGCTAATTGCTCCATGGCTACCACCATACTCGGAATGAGGCCCATTGTAACAGTGAGGAGAACAAGTGTAAACAGGGAAGAGAATATTCATTTTAGGCAGTACATGGTAAAGAAATAGTTAGGCACATGTGTTGAATAGTGCAGTTTTTACATTTTTGTGGATAATCAGATAGGAGGATTCATCTTGTGTGGAAGGGGGGAGTATGTCCCAGAGAATGGGGGCAATGACGGTGAAGCTTGTACCTCCGGCTCCTTTTCTGTTATATCGCAGGGTGGAAAGAGATGTAGAAGAGGAGGATCACAGGAGGCGAGGATTGAGTTTCTTAGTGATGCGATGAGTGAGATATGTGGGGCGGTGTTACAGAGGCATTGATGTGTGATAGAGAGGATCTTGATCCGATGCGTGCCTTGATTGGTAGCCAGTGTGCTTTGCCTCTTAAAAGTGAGATATGATTGGAGCATTTCAAACCCCAGACTGCTCTACAGCATTATTTTGGATCATCTGAGGTTTGTTTATGTTTTTGTGAAGGTTCCTGCAAGGATGGCATTGCAATAGTCTAATTTGCTACCAATAATGGCCCTAGCCAGCACGAGGCTGTTGTTGGGGGGTGAGGAATATCCTGGAGAGGTATTTAATTTTGGTGGAGTAGGCTGCAGAAGAAGCGACAGCCTTGACATCTTTGTGCATGTTAAGCTCAGAGCCAAGGTGTACTCTCAGCATTTTGACGTGAGTCGAAACAGGGGTGTTATTTCTATTAATACAGAAGGATGCAAATGCAGGGTTCAGGTGTTTAAGAAGGTGTGGGGTCCCTACAATGAGGATCTCCGTTTTGTCATCATTTAGGCCTAGATGGTGGTTTGCCATTCAGGCCTGAATGATGCTGTAGATCCAGTTGATGTTTACAGAGTCTAATTCATGGTTGCTGGTGAGTTTCAGGAGGACCTTGGTTTCATCTGCAAAGTTTATGTAAGGGATGTTTAGACTGTCCAGGGTGTCAAAGAGAGGTTTGGTGTACATATTGTACAATGTGGGCGAGAAACAGGAGCCTTGTGGGACCACATAGGAGACAGGGATGGGGTCTGCTGCTTCAACTGCAGTGAAGACTCTGGATGACCATTCGGATAAGAAGGATTTGATCCAGTCAGCCCCTTCATTGGGGAGGTTGAAGGTGGCTGTGAGATGGTGACAAAGGATATCATAATCAACAAGATCTAAAGCCACCAAAAGATCCAGCGGAAGGAAGATGAAAAGGTCCCCTATGTGGTGAATTTGGTTGAGCTGAATCTTAAGGGCAAAGAGGGCCGATTCAGTGCTGTCCCTGGGCCTAAAGTTGGATTGGTGGGTGGCGAGAAGGTTGTGGGCTTCTAGATGGATTTAGAGTTGGGTGTAGGCGGTGCGGTCGAGAATTTTCAGGAGGAAGGGCACTGTCATGATAGAACAGTAGTTGGTAGGGAGGGTTGGGTCAAGAGAGATTTTTTTCAGGAGAGGTGTGACCTAAGCTTCTTTGATAGATTTAGGCACTGAGTGGGCATCAAAGGAAGCATTGATAAATGTGGCTATGGTGGGAGCAAGGGCGTGAGCACATATCTTGATGAGGTGGGAAAGGCAGATGTTCCCTGAGCAATTGGACGCTATGAGTTATTGGATGGTGGTAAGCACCTCGGCAGGGGAGACAGGGGAGAATTAGAATTGTGGGGTGGTGCTAGTGGGGTTGGCTTTGGGGAGTCTGCTTTGGTAGTAAGGAACATATCTTTTTTGAGAATAGTTTTGTTTCTGAAGCTATAGGTTTTATTGGCCCACACTGATTGTACTAGAGAGAACCAGGCTTTGTCTTTCTGGAAGCTGGTTAATGGGGGGGGGCTGGGGTTTCCAGATCATTGAGGATTTTGAAGATCTCTCTGATGTTAGAGGAGGCTTAATTTATCCTAGCATTGTATATGCAGGCTTTGGTGGTGATGATTGCTGTTTTGTAGGATTTAGCAGAGGCACTACATGCCTCTTTGTTGGACGGGCACACGTTTTTTCACCAGAGATGTTCATTGGCATATTTAAGTTTGTGGAGAGAGACTGGTTCTTCTGTGAACCAATTGTGATGAATACTTTTTTTGCATGTTGTTGTTTTGAGGGGGGGCATGCGGGTAAAGTGCACAGAGGTGAGCACAATTGTTGGCATTGAGAATGATTTCAGGTTCACCGCTGTCAGGTTGATAGACTAAGGACGCAATAATGGTGTGCTCCAATAGTTCCTTGTTCAGTTTGTGGGTGTGTCTCATAGTGATGGGCTGGGAGGGTGTGAGTGTTTTGCGTGGGGGTGGCAGCAAGGGTAATGGTGAAGCAGATTACATAGTGATCAGTCCAGGGAGCATTGGCAATGGAGGTAACATTGATGGGTATGTTGAGATTTAAGATCCAGTCGGGTATCCGGCCTTTGGAGTGCGTGTGAGCGGAGACAGAGTGTGTGAAGTTCATCTCACAAAGGAATGTGGAGGGGGCCATGGAATTCTGGTTCTTGTGGTCCTTAAATCCTAGGTTGAAGTCACCAAGGAGCAGGAATTTGGTATTGGGTTTCAAGAAGGGGGCGATGAGGAGAGGGATTTCAGTGTCTGGGGTGCTGAGGTAATTGGGTTGAGGGTAGAGGAGCAGGAGGTTGTTGGAGGTCTGGGGATTGGATTGGATTTTTGCTAGTAGGTGTTCATAATGTGGCAGTGGTGGGAGGGAGGAGGCTCTGATGGGGAGTGAGGATTTAGAGATATTAGCAACTCCTCTGCCTAGGTTGGTGTCCCTGTCAGTTCTAAGGATGGAGCAGCCAGAGGGTAGGACAAGAGATAGGGAGGGGCCAACTGCTTTGTGCAGCCAGGTTTCTGTGATGGTGAGCAGGTACAAGTCTTTGTCTAGTTTGAGGTCATATATGCCGGGTGCATGGGCACAGGTAAGATGTTCGGGCCTGGTGGTGGTGGGGGAGCAGGTGGCAGATGAGGTGGTTGTGGCCTGGGAGGGGGGTTCAGCTGGTTTGGGTGAGTGCCTGCAGTATTGGAGGTGCTACAGTCTAGCCAAGCCTGTGCGGGCATGGTTATTTTTATGTGAGGGGAGGTGTCAGGGTCAATGGTCATGCGAGGAATGGCCTTGGTGGTGGTGAGCCTGCATCCTGGTGCAGGGTTCATGCCTGCGGTTCTGGGGAGTCAATGGGGGTTGGGATGGGATCTGGTAGATGGATAGAGGTTGAGGCACATGTGTGGGAGCGAAGTCTCCATAATCTGGCAGCACCCAAGCAAGCTTGTGTGCCCAAAGTAGTTTGAGAGGTATCAGGGCTGGTTGTCAAAGGGGGTGCTGGGTGGAGGCATGTGTTTGGGGATTGGCAGGTCCCTGGATAAGAGGCTGGTTCTATAAGGGGGCAGGGTGGTGTCTGGAAGAGTTGGAGGAGGGAGAGTAGGAGTGGGAAGCAGGGAGGTGTCCAGTGAGGTGGAGGTGAGCTGGATGGCCTGTGGGCCCGGGGGTGATCTGAATTACAGGGTGCTGGTGAGCTGTGTGCCAGTGCATGTTATCAGGGAGAAGCACACTGGGAAGTGGAGAGTACTTGTTGAGCTCACCGGCACTTGCGGGGCGTTGGGAGGGGTCCGGGTGGAACAATAGTCTGTATTGGGCACAATGAGCAAGGATGGTAAGGCTTTAGCGGACCCATTCATGGAGTCATCTGGGAACACAGGATGATTAAGGGGGTGAGGCAGTAATGGTGAGTGAGTTATCTGTACCAGAGAGTGGCACAGGGTAGCTGGTAGGTATAGCAACTGGAATAGGTGAGAGGACAAGGGTGGCATTCGTAATGTGGAGGTAAGAATTCATATCATATATTACAGGCGGTAAATCTGGATCAAACTTAGGCCAAGAAAGATTAACATGCATCATGTCAGTTATGGGCAGGTTATCAGGAGTAACCTTTGTCAAGAGACGGTTAAAATGCAAATCTATGGTCAAAGGTAATAGAGCAGGAGTAGCTTAAAACACAAAATGATTAAGGTGCATGTCAATGATCAGAGACAATAGATCAGGTACAATCTCAGGCATAACATGGTTTAAGTGTAGGTCAACAGTTGCATGCAATAGTTTATGCTCAATCTTGGGAACATAATGAAGTATATGTTCACTATAGTGGACAGTAGAGATGCAGCGGCCTTAGTGCTGGGGTGAGAGTCAGGTGATGCATTGGGGCCTAGCACTATAAGCAGGCATTTCAGAGTGGTGGGAACTCATGGAGACACGTGGGCAGATTGCTGCATGACAATGGCAGCATGCAGTTGAGGGGAATAGCACCAGGCAGGTAAAACAATCTAGTTATGGCATCTAAATATGTTGATCATGTGGGAGGGAGATGGTGACCACAAGGGGCTTGTGGGTAGGCACTAATGCCCCACCCGGGCTTTCTAGATGGGTTGAGGGGGTGAGGATGACCACCATGAGTGGGGGCAGTGTGATAAAATCACAGTACTTCAGGGGGGTGGGGTGGGCACTGGGTACTGATGGATGGCAACAATGGGGATGGTGGTTAGGATAATGGGCTCAAGGTCAACTTTGGGTGTGGGATTGTTAGCAAGATGATACCTGGGGGGCAGCAGGGGCTGCTGTGAAGCCGAATGGGCTCAGCATAGTGGGAGGGGCATAATGGAGGGTTAGGGACTTGTGTGACATGGCTAAGCGGACACAACGATAGGGAGGACTTACGTAGGTTATGGGCACAATTGTGGGCATTATGTGGTAAATGGGTGGAGCGGCGGGCAGGGTGCTGTGGACAGGCTTCCATGCCCTGACAGGCTCTGCCAGGAGATAGCCTTACCTCTGGGCCTTCGTGCATCGAGCCTGCCGGCTCTGAATTCTGGATGGCAATAGGCTGTCTACCAACCAATTGGAAGGGGGCTGATGTGGGACATCCAGCAGGGCACTGGAGGAGGGGGCCTCCATGAGGAAGGTGGCGGCCATCCTAAGAGTGCTTTCAGACTCCATTTCTTCACTCCAGTAATTAGTGAAAGTGATATAATTCTCAACATTTCGGCATTCATTTGTGGCAATATTATTTACCATCATGTAGGTGTAGTTGCTGATGGCTTCTGACAAATGTAGGTGTTTTGTTCAAGGTGTTCTCGAAAAGTTTGCAATCATCATCGTCGCATAGTCGGAGCATGGTGCATCTTGGGGAGGGAGAGATGGTATATTCTGGCTCTTGCTGCTTGGTTGCTGAGTGTGTAGTGAAGAGGCTCCGACAGGGGATGGCCTTACTTCTGGGTCTTCCTGCATTGAGCCTGCCGGCAGGGCCTGCTGGCTCTCAATTCTGGATGGCAATAGGCTGTCTGCCAACCAATTGGAGGGAGGCTGAGGCGGGACATCCAGCCGGGCAATGGAGGAGGGGGCCTCCATGAGGGAGGCGGCGGCCATTTTAGGAGTGCTTTCCGACTCCATTACATTGCTGCAGTAATTAGTGAAAGTGACATTGTTCTCAGCATTTCGGCATTTATTTGTGGCAATAATAGTTACCATCATGTAGTTGCTGATAGTGTCTGATGAATTTAGGTAGTTTTTAAAGTTATTCTCCAAAAGTTCTCAATCATCAATGGAGCCAAAGTAGGAGCATGTGTTTTTTCTGCTTGGTTGCTGAATGTGTAGTATCCCTAGATTTAGCATTCTTGCTAATCTGTAGAGAGAATTTGACAGAGTGTTATGCATAACAAAGGCATACACCTTCTCAGAGGCCTGTTTAGATGAGCCATAAGCTGGTGTGGAATGACTCAGCATAGCTCCAGTTCTGCCCTAGACAAGTCTATAATTAAGCAGTTAAGCACACAAGACCCACATAGGAAACACAAGAAACTTAAAACGTTTAGTTTGACATTTCTTGTGTGTCTTATGTGTGTGTTCACTAGAAGGGACGATGGTGAAGCAGACCATACAAATCTTTGCACGAGTCAAGGCTACCAAGAGCAGAGTGGGATCTAATCCGTTGAATAGAAGAAGCTGCAGCCTCAACTTTGGAAATAATTGTCCCATGTGATTTAGCAGATGGATTTGTAAACAACAAAAGGGAGAGTTACAAGTTTAAGAACTTTTAGATAGGCGGCACACCAGAGACAATTAGGGATAGGGTTCAAGACTAGTATGGATAGATGGAAACTTCTCTACGCCCGTTACCCTCTGTCCTAAATAGCTGTTTAGATTTATGCTCAAAACCAACATAGCACGCAGCATCCAATCCAGATACTTAGCTTAATTCTGGGAGATAGGACAGGATACAACTAGCTAAGTCTGCCTTTCCTCTCCTAGGAGACAGCTCGAACCATTCAGGAGCACTATACATGCTCAGCTGAACCAATTGACTGTTGTGAGGGTGACATTGATTCATTAAAAATAGTGATAGAACCACAAGTGAACCATGTTCCATTATTTTCAACCAACCAAATATTACTAAAGATGTAAAATTGTACCAATGTCCAAACAAGGAATCAGTAGTTGTCACAGATAGTATCCAACATTTTACATTTTAATCAGTCCAAGAAATGGTGAACTGCATTTTTTTGTTTTATTTCCAACTTTATTCTGAGAACTGATTTACCTTTTGATTTCAGGATGAGGTGGGTTAGAGACAGAAAATATTCTTACTGCATATGGAGAGTTCCACAAAAGCTAAATCAAACAATATCAATTTGTGTGAAGAAATGTAGTCCATTGTCTACAGTAGCCATTCATCTTGTTTTTCAATGTATAGATGTTAGTGTGATTATGAAAGATAAGATAAGGTAAATAATTGATATGAAATGAAAACATTAGTGAGGCAACAGCTGGCATGATGTATTTTCGTTTGTGTAGATAAGATGTCTGTATTCATTTTAAGTATTGTTGGCGAATTCCCTAGCATTGGGAGTTGGGTACCACCTGCATTTTCATGATGTATTATTGTCAATAGAATAAAACGATTCTTATTAAACAGTTTGGTTCTTGTCCTAGATTGTGGTGTAGTATATTGTTGCAGTGGAGGGTATTCGATTGAGGCTCTTTCTCCATACTTATAGAAGCCACAGAAATGTAAATACATTCCATAGTTCTCATTACAGCAGCCACCCGCTAAAATCTCAGGCAAATTTGCAGGGTGCAGACACCCACTAAGGTCCTCAGGTTCTTCCAAAGAGCTCTGCCACCTACTAAGGTTCTATAGCTTTACCAAAGGGTGCAACTACTCATTAAAGGTTTTAAGCTCCTTCAGAGGGTGAAACCACATACCACGTTTCTCAGGCTCTTTCACATGGTGCAGCCATTTATTAATATTCTCATGTTTCTCCTAAAGTTATCTATGTCCCACAAAAATCTCTGCTTCTCTTGTGGTTAGTGTAATTCCCGTGAGGCTAGATGCTGCCCAATGACAGCCTCATATTTCCCCCTGCACAGCTCCCTGGACCATGGTAGATTTGGGTTAAATTCCCAAAGCGGAAATGTTCGAGGGAGAAAAGACCGAAGATTATTTTTTCAAAATAATCTTCAGTATATTCTCCCCTCAACATTTCCGATTTACCCAAACCTCTACCCACATCCTCACCCACACCCCTAACACACCCCTACCCGCCCCCCCAAATCCCCTACTTACCTTGCATTCCGTCTCGCCGTGTCCCTGCGATGCCTGTTCTCTTTCACTTCCGTGATCGGGAACCGGCGCTGCAAGGTCCTTTAATACATTTTTTGGTCAGATCAGCTGCGGGCGTGTCCCCCGCAACCCACGCTCACTATACTGTATAGTATAGTGAGCGGGGGGTTGCAGGGGAAAACCCTGCAGCCCCTGCAGCCTTTTTTTTGGGGACGACTGCGGGACGACTGCGGGGGACACCCCTGCAACACCCGCTCACAGTATAGTGAGCAGGGGTAGTGGAGGACACCCCTGCAGCCCCTGCAGCCCCTGCAGCCCCTGCAGACCTTTTTTTTTTTGGGATGGCAATCCCCGCTCACAATATAGTGAGAAAGGGTGCGGGGGACAACCACCACCGAATGCGTGATCTGGTCGAACTTTTTGGCTTTTCAGAATTTTCAAACAGCTGAAAATCGGCCAAATCACACATTCAGATTTTTTTTTACGGTGCAGTCCTCACCAGGTTGACTGCCACCAATACATGGTGCAGTTCCTCATGTTTAACAAACTTCCTGCAATAAGGTGAGTAGGTCACTCCATACTTCATTATGTAGTCCAGCAAAAACATGTGCTACCAGTGGGGCAACTCCCCCAATCAATTATTGCATCAGCATGAGGATCACATGCCTACCATTAGCACTGATTGGACAGAGGGGATGGGTGTGCGGTTTGGGCCCAGAATGCACAATATTGCTGCTGATCCTCACCGGCCCTCGAACATGCTTTAACACTCTCCCTTCTCAACAAAGCTTGAGAGGGCGGTATGTTCGAGTTTGTTTGACTCTGGTGCTGTTCCTGTGCCTGGCGTGCCCTCTATGCCATGGCAGAAGAACAAAAATGCTCCTCTTCCACCACCTCATTCTCTAGCTTGCCCTTCCTATGAGGTTGACACACCACATCCTCATGCTGGTCCCTTCTTAGCCCCACCTGAATGCCATTCCTCCTTCTTCTCAGCAGCACTCAGGCCCCGCTATGTGGCAACCACTTCCTCCTCTATGCCCCTACCCAAGACAGAAGCTGCTCCAAATTTTTCCTTCAGGGTGCATGCTGCAACCACCCCTCCTACCACATGAGGTATATGCCCACCTTCGCTGCTGTGCCTGTGTTGCCTCTTTGGTGTCTGCATGCCTCTGTGCTACTTGTAACCACCTGGGCAGCATCTGATGACCCTGAATACTCTCCCAATCCTGAGGCCTCCAGAAATGTCTGAACCTCCCCCACCTTCAGCTCAGGATCCACAGCTTCTCAATGGAGAACAAATCTTTGCAACGGACCTGGCGGCTCTGCTGGAAGTTATTATGGGATCCATCAGTGCCAGAATCGTTTCGTTTTCTCATTACAGGGATGCATCTTAATACGCTTTTTTGTTTTCTTTCTTTTCCATAAACACTGGTCAACATTTAGGGAGTTTGGCCAGACCTACTGAGTAGTCTCCATTTGCTTTAAGATAATTTGTAACGGGCCAATGAAAACATGTGAGCAGTTTACACCCCTATTCATGAAACCCTTACTTTTTACTTTTTAGATGGCACGTGATATTGCATTGTATTCAAAGAGCATTGGAATAGAGAATTTAGAAGTAGCGTGTTGCTTTGGAAGGTTGCAGTTTTCCTTCGTTAAGCTAACAGGAACATATCTGAAGCATTTGGCCAGTTTTGACTTTGCCATTCAATTCGCTCTACTCCACCTTCTGGCAACATAAACAGATTTCTAAAAACGAACCTTTCAAATGATATGAGTTAGACCATCAAACCTCACCCATCACTCGCACTACAACACTTGATCATCTTAGATGAGCGCACAGGCTTGGACTTTATTTTGGTTGTGGGAATCAGATGAGGATGTTACTTATCAAATATTGCGTGACATGGTAGACTGCCAGTGTTCATGCTGTGATTTAAGATTAGTAATGTGTCCTCCCTTTATTCAATTATTTTGGTTGTGGAATGGAACACACATATTCCTTCTTGTAAATGAATGTTGTATTTGAATGTGTCAAGTGTGTACATTCACAAAATCAAAATGTGTTGAAAGTGACATTACAGAATCGTTTATTCAATCACAAGGATGTCATGAACTTTGATGTCAGTAACTTCATAGGACATTACTAGTCTTTAAACCTGAAGACATCATTCTTTGCAATTAGTGCACGCTGAAATTTAAGGAGTTAAAATGCAGTCACAGAGCTACATGTAGAGAATGTTGATAGCGCCTCAACCGTCCACACTCCTAATGGTACTCCTGCCGTCCGATTCTGTGACGCAAACTGCCCGTGGGTCTGATTCCTTTCTGATTTATGAAAGAGGATGACATCTCACGCCTTTAATACAAAATGATACTGCTACTGTCAGAAGCTTGGAAGATGCTGAGAGGAATACTGCAATGGTTGCATCTTCCTAAATTTGAGTTGAGTGTTCAGTGTGATCCGAACAAAGCACTTACACTTCAATCACCTCTTTCAAATTGGAAGCCATTTGGGTCAAACGTCTACGCTATTGTATTTCATGTCCATGATTTGTCTGTACTTGTTAGCCTATGCAATACTTAATTTGAGTTGTTTATAGGGTATTTGTCATAGAATTGACCTTAAAACTGTATACAAATGTGCAATATGTTTTGTTATATAATTATGTTAGTCCTTTGTAGAATGAAGAAGCAGCAATGGCATGTGTACGAAAGAGATGGAAGGGACTGTACAAATAACACGTTGGCTTGTGGAATAGTATTTTCACCCTTTCAGTGAGTGTTAATTCCACAGTCAACTACTTTTCCATTTTATGTTTCCACTTTTGAGTTGAAGAGATATTTATTTTATTTGGGGGGTATAGTAATTAATGAATGCAGAACAAGTTAAGATGTGCCACTGAACAATGTGCTGTGAATAGTTACTAGTGACATTGGTTCAAATGTCTGTGTTTCTATTATACAGACGTATAACCATTCATAGAACTACCAATATGTGGTGAGGATTTTGTTTATTATCTCAAGCATTCATGGGCTTCATCAGAGGATTGGCAGTATCCCAGCGGTAAATCAGCTGGGACACCGCCAATGCAAATAACGTTACCGCAACTCAGTCCATCGCTATTAACGCTGGATCATGAGTTGTGGTAAGTCTGTTACTCCCCATTTTGTTAAGAGACCAAAGGACTCAATGGGGCACTAATAGCGCAGCAAATGGGCAGAAAGTGGTGAGATTTACATCCATCTCAAAACTGGAGGTAAATCTGCTACTTTCCGCCCAAACTCAGGATTGGGTGGAGCGGTAATGTGGAGGTAATAGCGTTAATGGCACATTTTTACCCATCCACCTAACCCCTGATGAGGCTCAATGTCTGTTGCCAAGCACTAAAAATCAATAAATGATCATCAACGCTATTATTTGTCCTTCACATTTTTCTGAAATAATGTTGTCCCTAAATTGTGATCTTTAAACCAGTGTTTTCATAGAATTGTACAAAAACCCTAAGCACAGATTTTGCAATCTGCCATTAAGGCAGGCTCCTTGTTCATATCTGGATTCTCAGCATTTCATCTGTCAGAGGTCAGTAAATTAGTACCATTACTCAATTTATCAATTTGGTAATTATTACTACACATAAAAAGTGCAGGGCAGTCTCTTAGGAGACTTTAACCTTGGCTACAAAGACCCTAAAGACACCCAAGTGTCCGCCATTAATAACTCACTGTCAGAACTAGGCTTCACCCAAAGAGTGTCTACCCCCACTCACAACAAAGGGAGAACCCTTGACTGGATAGCAGATCACAACTGCAAGATTTCCATCACTGCCATCACACCGCAACCTTGGTCAGACCACCACCTCCTCTCCTTCACACTAGTAGCGTCTAGCCCAACCGCTAATAACCCCTTAGCCACAGCCATCCCGGCTAGAAGCAAGAAAAACATAATTGTGGAAAAACTCATCCCCCTCATTCTACCTACACTGAACCAACTACCAGCCAACTCCAACCCCCACCATCTTGTTGAAAGCTACAACAATAGCATGCGCCTAGCCCTAGATGCCATCCCACCACTAAAGCTGAGAAAACCCAAGCCGATAAAACATTTGAATACCTGGTTCACGGCCCACCTAAAATCCCTTTATTAGAGAAACGCAAAAAGGAACACATTTGGAGACAACCTCCCACAGATAGCAACAAGCTCATCCTCAACAAAATAGTTTCTACTTACAAAAAATAAATTTTCCCTGCCAAACAAGAATCTTACAACCTGAGAATACTCAATGCCAAATCCAGCACTAAAGAATTGTTTACATATTAAAAGAGCTAGAGACACACATCCCGGCCCCAGACATCTGTAAGAAAGACAAACAATGGTGCAGCAGCATCCAAAATGCCCTATCCAATAAAGTAGTAGGCCTCCAAATCAAAATGAACAACAAGAAAGAGACTTTATCCAACTCCAAACCTAACAACACCACCCCATGCACCGGCCTTCAACACCCTACCCCCAACCCCCTCACTCGCTTCAGCTTCTCCAAAGTTTCCACGATAGAAGTGGAAAAAATCATACTCAGCCGCAAACCATCTAACTGCCAAGGCGACCTATGCCCACCTCAAATCATCAAAGACGCAGCCAGAGACCTATCCCCATTCATTACCAAACTCATCAACGCCTCCTTCTCTTCAGGTACTATCCCCAACAACCTCAAAGAATCCTGGGTCCTCCCACTACTAAAACAAACCCTCACTCGACCCAGCCGTACCCACCAACTACAGACCCATCACCACCATCCCCTTCCTACTAAAAAATCCTCGACAAGACAGCCTATCTACAAATTCAAAAATTTCTTGAACAAAACCACCTCCTAGGAGTCCGGCAATCAGGATTTATACCCCAACACGGCACAGAAACCGCACTCATCGACCTCAATGCCCAAATCGACACTCTGAGAGATAATGGGAATACTGCCTTATTTCTCCTCCTAGACCTCTCGGCAGCTTTTGATCTTGTCGATCATAACATCCTATGTAGCCACTTAGACTTGGCCGCCCACTTTTACCACAAAGCTATTGGCTGGACCAAATCATTCCTGAGCAATAGATCCATGCGCGTCTTTTCCACCTCTGCCTCCGCTGACCCCATCCCCATCACATGTGGGGTCCCTCAGGGGTCATGTGTCTCCCCCACACTGTACAACGTGTTCACTAAGACCCTGTTTGATGATCTTGACGGTCTGGGTATCACCTACACTAACTATGCTGATGATACCCAGATCCTCATCCCGCTGACGGGAGATTACAACACGGATTTGGCCATGGTGAACAAGGTGTACCTCATCATCCAAGCATGGATGGCCTCCCATAGTCTATGCCTGAATGATGACAAGACCAAACTCATCATCCTGGGATCAGCCACGATCAGCCACGTACCTAAACAAACTGGACCTCAACTACTCCAGGTTCACCATAGACGGCAACTCTATAAAGGTAGCCAAGGAAGTGAAAACCCTCAGCATCTACCTCGATTCAACTCTCGCCTTCCAGAAACAGGTCAGCTCCTTGGCATCCACCACAGCCTACACATGCAAGCTTATACGCTCGGCCAAACCCTTCCGATCCACCCAAAGCTGCATTACCCTAGCCAGAGCCCTCATACTATCAAAACTGGACTATTGTAACTCCCTCTATGCAGGTGCTAACAAACAGGTTACCAACAAAATCCAGATCCTACAGAACAATGGTCTCAGAGCAGCGCTTAGCTTCCCTAAAAGAGAACACATCTAGAATATTAGGAGAACTCACAACTGGCTCACCACATCTGACAAAATCCTGCTTAAGGTAGCCTTCCTCACTCACAAATGCCTTAACAATGCAGCTCCCCGTTATTTAGCCGACAGAATAACTAGATACACGCCCAACAGACACACCAGAAATAGCAATGCTAACCTACTCGCTGTTCCCAGATTCAAGCGAATGAAAATGGGCAGCAATAGCTTCCAGGTGAAAGCAGCCCAACACTGGAACACAGTACCACCCTCCGTTAGAGCACCGCAAACCTACCACCAATTTAGGCGTAACTACATCCAGTGGCTAAAGAACAAAGACCAATAACCGACAACTCTGTAACTACTGCAAATTTTCTTTTTTCAACCTATAACTCTATCGTAATTGTACTCCACTGTCCCTGTGTAACTGCATTTCCTCACTGCGTCCGTGCATAATGTAAATAATAATGTAATGCAATGTAATGTAAATAATGTAGTTATGTAATGTGATGTAAATAATGCACAGCAATGTAACTAAGCTGAGAATATACTTGTAATGCTTGCGCCCTCATACCTTCTGGTCCGGTGCGCCATATAAATAAACAAACAAACAAACAAACAAACTACACATAAAAAAACCAGGGCTGCAGCATCAAGCACTCTATAAAAACCTGATAGTATAGGCAATACCAAAAAGCATAGAGCTAGATCAAGTGAATCACTTTAATGACAAGGGGCCTCATTACACGGATGGCAGAGAACCATGATTTGCGGGGCGGTAATTCCCCCTTCCACCATTGCCCTTCCCCATTCCCATTTTTGCCCCATAGGACTCTATGGGAATGGGGAAGGCGCTAATTACGGTACCACAAATTGCGGTACCGTAATTAGCTCCTTGGTCCCTTTGCGGGTTGGGTTTTTAACACCTGCAAAAAGCAGGCGTTAAATTCCCCAACCCGCAAAGGGACCTCGTAGTAAGGCGGTATGGATTTACTGGTACTGGTAAAATACCGGTAACGGTAAACCCTTACCGCCATCCGTGTAATGAGGCCCTATGTCTCTGACCTCTATTTCCGCACTCAGTTCTTATGTGGTTCTGACCCAATCACTTAATCTTACTGTGGCATACATTATAAATATGTGAAATTGCATTTAAATATGTAGAATTGCAGCTGTTCAATGAAGGGGTGGATTGCTCATGAGATGTAAATGTATATTCTTAACTTTTAAAAGTTTGTTAAAGGTACGTTATTGTTAGGTTGCACTAATGAACACCTATGAAATTCAATGAAAAAACTTTGTTGAAGGGACATTATGGTTACAAGTAAAACAGAAAAAACCTCAGAAATGTGCCAGTTATGGTAAGCTAAGCAACCATAACTTGCGCCACCACCATGCGCTGCTAAGACTAACACCCAGGACAACAAAGATGACATCACAGATGACATTGATGACATCACTGATGACATCCCATATATAGGCACTTGTTTTTGTTCACTGACAGTCAGAATATTAAAAATCAAAAGGTGCTATATATGTAGATGTTACCCTTGTTCTATGTTCTTAAAGTACTTTCCTTAGTGTTTGGTCTCAGCTCATTATGTACATACATGGGGCAATAAGCAGGTCTCAAACACACAATTCATCTGTATACATGAAGATAAACATTAATGTTATTCATATTTTCTGGTGATGCTGTTTCTTTCTACCTTATTTTAGCTTCCCTGTATGTGCCTCTGATTTGTATGCATTCAGGGTCTTCATAGGTGTTGTTTGTACTAGTACAAGTATGTAATGAGTCTTGAATTGTTAGCTAGTTATTACATGTTTAACATTATTCAAAACTCTGATACGGTGGCATTCATTATTTTACTATCCAAAATTACAAGATTAAAAATATTGTACTTCTATGGTGCATGCTGCATCCATTGCCTATGCTTATGTATGAGTGGGTTCCTGTATTAAAAACAACACTCCAATATAATGTTTGGTTTAGATGAGTACATTCTTTAATATTTAAGTAGTTCATGATAGGTTTCCCGATCACCCCTGATGTCGTGTTACCAATATTATAAACACAACCCTGTGTAGGGACTTTCATCAAAATGTATTTCATATGTGATGTCATCAGTGATGTCATCAATGACATTTGTAATGTCATCTTTGATGTACTGTGGGTTAGTGTTAGCAGTGCACAGTGGTGGTGTGAGTTACAGTTGCTTAACTTACCATAACTGGCAAATTTCAGAGGTTTTTCGGTTTTACTTGTTACCTTTAACAACGTGTTTTCAATTAATTTCATAGGTTCTAATTAGAGCAACTTAATCATAACGTCCCTTTAACAATGTTTTTTCAGTGAATATATATATATATGTATATATTATTGGGTGGCAATAGCCGCCCAATATTTAAGGTGAGTCAGAGACATAGGAACCCCTCAAAGTTCTATTGTTAATAACGTTTGAATCGAGTAACGGATTTGGCCAAAATTTCCAAAGTGATTAAAAGTCAGTGGGCCCTTCCAGACTGCAACGTTTTTTTCTCCAAAAGTGTGGCCTACTTCCCCTTCATTTTCTGATAGACAAAAAAAGTGCATTTTTCCCAAAGCACAGAGCCCCAGCTGCTGGATGGATTTGAACCAGGTCCGAAACAGTTTGGGCATGAAGCATTGACTCGCACGCCATGTGTGGTTTGGGGTTATTCCGTGCTGTGGTATTTTAAAATTTGACAGAGAAATGGGTGCCCGTTCCCTAAAAAGTATAGTTATATATCCCATGGTGCATTGCAGGATCATGGTTTTCAGAAATGAAATGACCACAATCTTGTTTTTCTCTCAATGCAAGAGATATTCAAGGCTATAGCCGAGGGTATGGGAAAATGAAATACAGTGAAAAGCTATTAGTAGGTCAAAAAACATACAAATGCCATCAGGGTAGAGGTGGGGGGGATGGATAGAAAGCACTAAGTGAAATTTGGCAGTTGGAGGGGGTCCAGGGACCGAGTTTGCAGCACAAAGCTTTCTGTAGCCTCGGCTATACCCGTGAGTGGCCAACATCTGAAAGCAAACTGCCTCACAGAAGCAGGGTATGTTCTGGGGTGAAAGGGAGAGGGCAGGGGAGGTGAGCAGGCCATATGGGGATCGGGGTGCTGGCACAGAAGAGGGGGCTACTTGGTGAGGTGCAGGAGGAGGGGGCAGGAAAGATGTCTTTTTCAGACGATATTCGTGGCTATATCCGGGGCTACAAAGGACTACAGATGGCCGAGGGTATGTGTAGTTCAGTATCCGCAGCTATATAATTTTGGTGTCAGTGTTTTATATTTTTTTGAAAGTACTTTGTCTATGTACAGTGACGTCAGAGGTGAAAGATCACTGACCATGTCCTTTTGGTCAGTGCCCTGGAAGGTATTAGTGATTTTTTTTTTTTGTTTGATGTGTGTTTTCAGACGTTTTAGTATGTGAGACTTTGGAGAAAGATAGAAGAAAATAGTTCAAAAAAATCAAGATAAAAAGGAGCAATTGTAGACGCGGCTAATGTAAATGTCACTGAACTGTAGCTGTGGGTATAATAAAACATTTTTTTAGTTATTATTTATTGTATTTGTGTATTTATGTATGATAATTAGTCCTCAAAAGGATTGTTTTGGGGTACACTGAGTGTAGAACTTTAGTTCATCAGGAGTAGTGTTTTGATGTTATGAAGGAGCGCTGCATTACTCCATCATGCCTATAGAAACTGGCCATGTAGAACTGTATGTTGTTTTTCGCAATCCATAATTGATTGTGGTCTGTCATGAATGCTGAAAGTGCTTTATTAACATTTATTAAGGATTTATCAATGTGACCATTAAATCTCGTGGTCCATCTCCATGTTTGCGTCTGAGTGAGATTGGAAAAGATAAAGATGGTTTGAGGAAATAGTTCCATTAGATTTCCCATGTCTTGTTTCATCATTAAAGTAAGGTACACCTCTCGTACATTCCCCAAATCATTGCCTCTACAATGAATTAGTATGACATCTCGGTGCCCTGTACTTCTCAGACTTAAACATTTTGGAAAAAAACTGGAATCAATGCATTCCCTGCAATCCAAACCATTTAATGTTTACATCTGTCAAACCTAGGTCTGTGTTAATATTTCATTTCTCACAAAAACTGTCTCCAAACAGTCACACAGTTTTCAAACCAGCCATGATAGCTGCAGTATATCTCTGTTTTCAGGAACATGATTGCTAGTTTGAGTTTCTAGTAATTTGCATGAGCAGGGTGTATATGATGTGTGTGTGTTTCTAATTGGTGGATGGTGCTACACGTCCCCCATTATAGTTGTGGCTATACTAGATCAAATGACACGTTGTGTGTTTGTCTACGAGTGCTAGCGGGGACTACTCGAAATTTTGGGTGGGGTGGCATTTCATATGCATTGATTTTTTGGGGTATTGTAAGACACTAGGGGAGTGGAGGAGGACTATGTGGAATGCAGGGGTGGTTGGTAGGTATGTTGGGGACAGTTTTTGAAGTTTGTTTCGGTGGAAATGCAATTTTTAATTCAATGTTTTTGCGAATAGTCGCGGCTACCAGTGGACGTGTAACCAAAATGTCCCTTTAACAAAGTTATTTCATTGAATTTCATATGTTTCTATTAGTGCAATTTAACCATAACTGCCCTTTAACAAAGGTTTTTTCAGTGAAATTCATGGGTTTTTACCAGGGCATGCTAATTTCCTACAACTTACTAATATCATACTTACCCCCAATATAGCAACCCACCTTTTAGCATAATTTTTAACACGTCTATACACTTTTTGCAACTTTTCCCACTTTTTGGATTCGTCAGACGTCATCCCAGACTTTTCAGGTAGTATCAAGTGACCGCACGATTGCGCGCGGCATGATGATGCGTCCATGAATGCGTCTGCACTTCACGATCGGTTCCATGTTTCGCAGAAAGTTCAGAAATGCACTTTCTGCTGATCTAGCAACTTTCAAGCTCAAAATGTACCCTTGCCCAGCTCCTACACGTATTCTTACTCATTATCCATTAACAAACTTGTACAGAGCACATACTTGGAAGAATATTATCAAAACTGTTATTTATTTTAAAAATCGAATCAGCTATTGCCATCCCTCCTCCCCAAGAACCACCACCACCAGCTGGACGACCTACACAAAAAAAGAAAGTGCAGTACCTCCAAATATTATGAATAGGGCCAAGAAGATAAGGTAGAGAAAGTGACTATCTCTATCACCCAGAGAGAATCATGAGTGTGGCAGTTCTTTACCACTGTTGGGAATGTACCAAAGGTTAAAACTGAAAAAAGTGAAGTGCACTGAGTGCAACTTTGTACTCAGTCACTGACTACCAGGACAGTACTGCTACGGGACCAACTCCATGCACCGTCACACCAAATCCAAGCACCGCAATGCTCTCAGAAAAGTTGTTCCTTTCTTACAAACTAGTAGGCTGTCTTCCTCCACCTCATCTTCCTCAACCAATACTGTGACCACACAGTCTACTTGTGTGGGACACAAAATCCCACCTTGCAAGCACTAAAAGAGGCTGTTGATCCATATCTTTAGAAGATAACAGTCCTCTGTATATACTGCAACACACCACTCTACAGGAGGGAGCAATTTTGAAGTGCTTCTGAAGCTGTAATCAAGGATCATGAGAAACACTGCCCCTGACCTTAGATATAACACACATGCAACACCTTCCCCTGTCCACCTGTCCCTCCATATTAGTGTTTGGTGCCTCTTCCCTCATTTCCCTCTCAACCTAACCTTCTAACGTCGCCATCTAAAGAAAATAATTAAAAACAACAAAAAAAGAATAGAACTAAAACATTTTTTTTTGTGTTATGCTAATGGAAATAATGTGTTGTTCATCCCCAGTTCCAGGGACTGAAAAGGGGGAGAACGGCCCGGCATTCCAAGTTATCGGCCCAAGCAAACCAAGGGTGGATAACGAAGGCTCTGGAGCTTTGTCCCCTGGTCCTGCCCATGCAATGGGGGATAAAGGCAATTAGCACCTCGGGTTGCCAAAGCGGTAACCCGGGTTGTTTAGAAAAAAGGATTTTCCTTCCTACAGATTGTTGCGCGCAGCATCCGGTTGTAGGAAGGAAAATCCTTTTCTAAGATGGCCACCATAAAAAGGGAAGTGGCGCTCCATACAGAGCCCCGGTTCCTTTTCTATGGTGGCCTGCAGAAGGCAAAGAGAGAACCCTATGACCATATTATGCTTCCACACACCAACTGCGACGTAACAATCTTTTACAAATATTTTCCATCTACATTTACCTTACTTATCCTAACAAATGTTACATAATGCTCCTATTAATGCACATATGCATTATACAGTGAGAGAAGAGCATAAATAGAAGGGGCAGTACAGAGTGGCAAATGCTCATGAGAACCAAGGAGGGAAATGCCAACATATGCCAAGGTGGGACGCCACTGGGGAACTACTAGAGCAGAGGAGTCCCAAGGGATTGATGCATCTTAACCATAACATCCCTTTAACAATCTTTTTTCTGTCAATTTAATAGATTGTTGTAAGTAAACATGTGTCATGGTGTTATATAACTGTATATAAGTTATTAATAATTGCTCTTTTCACAAATATGATAGAACTACAAAGCTCCTTTCAGAAATATATTTTGTGCAGCACATACTTATGTCTGTTGTTATCAGCAGGGCATGCTGGGGATGGAAATCATTGTTCACTTGCCTATGGCATAAGGCTCCACCATGACCCCAGCCGAGCCAAACCACCCCTATAATTCATCAAAAAAGGTAGCAGGCGCTCCTCTCCAGAAAAAACATGGCATGATAACCTGTTCTGAGATGAGAGTTTGCAGCACACACTTTTTGCTCACTGTACCTTTCACAGATGGGAAATATCCATTTGCATATCAGTCTTTGTCCCGCCCACATGGGCAGTCCAGCACCGAAATGCTATGGCAATTCCTCTCTGAACAAGAGTACCACCAGCAACCCCATCCACGTGTTTCAGCCTTGTTGGGCCTCATCAGTGAGGTGAAGCTGTGCCTCTCTGAGCACAGTGAGCAGGGAGTCCACACCAAACCCAGATATCACTAATTTGTTTTGACCTATGTTTTGGTTGTTTTAAACGGAACTACTGGACGGATTTACACTAAATTTACAAAAGCACGCTTTCGGGTCGTAGCCGCCACTCCTGCTGCAAATTTGGTGAAAATCCATCCATCTATGGAAAAAACAACACATTTTGGGACACCCCTAAAACTTTGCTCCCCCTTGTTTAAACCTCACCAAACTTGACAGAGCCATGTACTTTCTTTTGCAAAGTTTGGGGAGGGGGCGGTCTTTTCACCCAGGTGCCAGCTGAGTGAAGCTGTCCGTTGGCGCACTGCTGCCCACTCCATTTTAGTGAAAAAACCCCACCCTAGGCCCGACCGAGCCCGCTTGCTGCCCCTTTCTCCCCCGACCCCCTCATCCATTTGCATCCATTTGTGCCACCTCCCATCCCTCCCACCTCCCCTGATTGGTTGCATTCCCTTTCTGGTTTGGGCCTAGTCCCACGCCATTGCCTGCGCCCCTTCTTTTCACCCAGGCACCCAGGTGAGTGAAGCTGCCCGTTGGAGCACTGGTGCCCACTCCATTTTAGTGAAAAAAACACCCTAGGCCCCGACCCAGCCCGCTTGCTGCCCCTCTCTCCCCCGACCCCCTCGTCCGTCCGCATCCATTTGTGCTGCCTCCCATCCCTCCCAACTCCCCTGATTGGTTGCTTTCCCTTCCTGGTTTAGGCCTTGTCTTGTCCCACGCCACTGCCTGTGCCCCTTCTTTTCACCCAAGCGCCCAGGTGAGTGAAGCTGTCCATTGGAGCAATGCTGCCCACTCCATTTTAGTGAAAAAAAAACACCCTAGGCCCCGCCCAAGCCCGCTTGCTGCCCCTCTCTCTCCTGACCCCCTCGTCCGTCCCCATCCATTTGTGCCACCTCCCATCCCTCCATTCTTGCTCATTCCACCTGTATTAGAGGTCCCCCCAGGCCTGAGTGTGCCCCCCTCTCCAGCCCGCTTCCATTTCCTCATTCCCGATACACTTGCCCCCAGACCTGCCTCCTTTCCCATCTTAATTCCTCTTGTGCTCCCCCTCCCATTATCTCCTCCACCTCCTGGCCCACCCACCGGCCATGATTGGCTGCCCACTAAAGCCATAAGGAACTTCTCCAGGGCAGCCCTCTGCCCGGCCAGCCCCTGCAGCTAAGGACCCAAGGCAAAGGACGACTCCTACATAGACGGCTCAAGAAGCCAACAATAAGTAAGTGTGGCAAGGCCGGGGACTGAAGCAAATACTTCACGCCATACTACCCTACCACTGAACACTGGACCCTAAACTGCTGTAAACTCTTCCATCTGTGGTTACAATTTGCACTAAAAAAAAATCTACCTGGTAACATATCTGTGGTCTAGTTTGCATTTAGAAAGTCCTCCTAACACCATATCTGTGGTATAATTGCATTTAGACAGTCCGACTAACGGCATATCTGTGTTATAATTGCATTTTGAAAGTCCTCCTAACGGCATATCTGTGGTCTAGTTTGCATTTAGAAAGTCCTCTTAACAGCATATATGTGGTATAATTGCATTTAGAAAGTCCTCCTAATAACACATCTGTGGTCTAGTTTGCATTTAGAAAGTCCTCCTAACAGCATAGCTGTGTATAATTGCATTTAGAAAGTCCTCCTAATAGCATACCTGTGGTATAAATGCATTTTGAAAGTCCTCCTAACAGCATATCTGTGGTATAATTGCATTTTGAAAGTCCTCCTAAAAGCATATCTGTGGTATAATTGCATTTAGAACGTTCTCCTGACAGCATATCTGTGGTATAATTGCATTTAGAATGTCCTCCTAACAGCATATCTGTGGTATAATTGCAGTTAGAAAGTCATACTAATAATATATCTGTGGTATAATTGCATTAGAAAGTCCTCCTAACAGCATATCTGTGGTCTAGTTTGCATTTAGAAAGACCTCCTAACAGCATATCTGTTGTATAATTGCATTTAGAAAGTCCTCCTAACAGCATATCTGTGGTCTTGTTTGCATTTGGAAAGTCCTCCTAATAGCATATCTGTGGTATAATTGCATTTTGAAAGTCATCCTAACAGCATATCAGTGTTATAATTGGATTTTGAAAGTCCTCCTAACAGCATATCTGTTAACAGCATATCAGTGTTATAATTGGATTTTGAAAGTCCTCCTAACAGCATATCTGTGGTCTAGGTGCATTTAGACAACCCTCCTAACAGCATATCTCTGGTATAATTGCATTTAGAAAGTCCTCCTAACAGCATATCTGTGGTCTTGTTTTGCATTTAGAATGCCCTCCTAACAGCATATCTGTGGTCTAGTTTGCATTTAGAAAGCCCTCCTAACAGCATATCTGTGGTCTTGTTTGCATTTGGAAAGTCCTCCTAATAGCATATCTGTGGTATATTTGCATTTTGAAAGTCCTCCTAACAGCATATCAGTGTTATAATTGCATTTAGAAAGTCCTCCTAATAGCATATCTGTGGTATAATTGCATTAGAATGTCCTCCTAATAGCATATCTGTGGTATAATTGCATTTAGAAAGTCTTCCTAACAGCATACCTGTGGTCTAGTTTGCACTTTTGCACTTAGTAAGTCCTCCTAATAGCATATTTGTGGTATAATTGCATTTAGAAAGTCCCCCTAAATCCTCGTAATAGCATATGTGTGGTATAATTGCATGTAGAAAGTCCAAATAGCATATCTGTGGTCTAGTTTGAACTTAGTAAGTCCTCCTAATAGGATATCTGTGGTATAATTGCATTTGGAAAGTCCTCCTTATAGCATATCTGTGGTCTAGTTTGCACTTAGTAAGTCCTCCTAATAGCATATATGTGGTATAATTGCATTTAGAAAGTCCCCCTAATAGCATATCTGTGTTATAATTGCATTTAGAAAGTCCGCCTAATAGCATATATGTGGTCTGGTTTGCATTTAGAAAGTCCTCCTAACAGCATATCTCTGGTCTAGTTTGCATTTATAAAGTGTGCCGAATCGCATGTCTGTGGTATAAATGCATTTAGAAAGTGTGACGAATAGCATATCTGTGGTGTAATTGCATTTAGATAGTGAGCCGCATAGCATATCTGTTGGTAAAATATCTTTTAGTAAGAGACAAAATTGCATTTATAATGTCTCCCAAAAGCATATCTGTAGCATAATTGCATCTAGTAAGTTGTATTAGAAAGTCTACCCAATAGTATACCTGTAGCATAATTGCATCTAGAAAGTTGCTGTAGAAAGTCTGCCCAATACCATACCTGTAGCTTAATTGCACTTAGAAAGTTGCATTTAAAAAGTCTCCCCAATAGCAAAACTGTGGCATAATTGCAATTGGAAGGTCCATCTAATAACATCCACGGTGTTGTTACATTTTGTAAGTGTGCCGAAAGGCATATCACTTGGTGAAATATCATTTAAAAAGAGTCCCTAATAGCGTTCTCTATGGTGTAATTGTAGTTGACAGTGTGACGAATAACATATCTATGGTGAGAGAGCATTTAGAAAGTGTTCCTAAATAGCACATCTGTAGTATAACTGCATTTGCAACGTACCTAACAACTTATCTATAGTCCAATCAGTTCAGCTGGAAAAGTGTGCCTATAGGATATCTGTTGTCCAGCTCGAATTTTACAAACTCACCTAACAACAAATCTGTGTAGTAATTGCATTTGAAAGTGTGCCTAACAGCAGCTTATCTGTGGCTAATTACAATTTGAAGGGCTGCCCAATAGAATATTCTATGGTCTAGCTACATTTTAAAATTCTGCCTAAAAACAATCCACAACCTAGTTTACACTTAGAACAATAATACTCAGAATAAGTGGATAATAGCACCATGATTAGTTGAACCTAGAAACTGTGAATAACCTCATCCGGTGAATTATTTGAACTTAGAAAGCACGTATATTCACCAGGTACAGCAATTATAAAAGTTAATCATAAAAGTATAAACAATTAACATCAAGTGATATATCTAAAGTGGGATGGTGTGAACAAAGTCATCCAACCCCATATATATCACATTTCGAACCATGAGTGCACCCAATCGACCAAGTTTTACCAAAAAATTATCCCAGTCTGCCTCCTCCTCCCGCCAGCCCTGTCACCCGTCCCCCCCTTCGCCAAATCAACCCACCCTCCACCACATCCCCTATCCTTCCCCTTTCCAAACACCAAGCCAGAGGGGCATGATGGCGAGTCAAACACACTAAAACCGCTGCTTCTCCCATCCCCTCCACCCATCAGCCTACCATGATCACACCGCTCCCCTCACTACCCTCCCAGGCACACCTGACCCAACAACCTTTCTTCCCCCACTTCCCTCATCAACTCCTTCCATCATCCCCCGGCAACCACACTCCTTCCCCTCTCTAAAAACTGCACACCTCGCCCAAGCAAGAACAGAAGCCTTGTCCCTCTCCCCCTCTCACCCCCCTACCCTCTCTCACACACCAATCGCAACAAAGACACTGAAGAGAAAACGTACCTGGTCCCCCTCAATCTCTCAGTACTCATCACCTCTCCTACCTCGACCCTCCACCTCTTCCCCCAATCACCAACCTCCCCCCATGCCTCACCCTGCCTGAAACCCCTCTCCCTCGACTTCTCACTGACCACAACTGAAACTCCTTACCCCCCGCACCCCGCGTTCAAATCCCCCGTGCCAAACCAAATCATCCCAACACACGTGCTCATCCACTCCCACCCGAAACCCACCAACTCTTCTGCTCACCCTCTCTTCCTATCGACAATCGACCACCCCACCCCTGTCGCTCTCCAGTCTCCACCCTCTTCCCCCACCCCCATCTCTGCCCCACGGACATCACCCTCCTCTACTGAAGTGAATTGCATCCTATTTAATGCCCGATCCATAGCAAAAAACAGACACAGCATCTTGGACCTCCTCGTCTCTGACAAACCAGACCTAGTCTTCATCACCGAAACCTGGTTCTCTGATGACTTTGCCCCTATCGCCAATGAAGCCTTCCCCCTGACTTCTCCCTCATCCCACTGAACCGTCCCTCCAGAGGAGGGGGAATAGCATTCACCTTCAAGTCTCACTTCCACGCCTCAATCATCGACAACCAACCATCCATTCCTTCCTGCGAATCACTCCTTGTTAAAATATCCCTCACCCCTTCGTTCTCCCACAGCTTCCTAATAATCTACAGACCTCCTGGCTACGATAAACAATTCTCAAACAACCTCTGCGACTCTATTGCCACCCTCCAAATAAACCAACCCAACCTCACCCTTCTAGGAGATTTCAACATATGGCTCGACATTCCCACCAACCCTATGACACACTCTCTGGTTGATGGCCTAGACGCAATTAACCTCCAGCCCCACATAAATGGCCCGACTCACTATAAAGGACAGACACTTGACGCCATCTTCAGCTGCCACAACCTGATACATCTAAACCCCCCCCACCCCTATCATCTGGTCCGATCACTTCATTGTTTTTTTCGCCATTCGCTCACCCAACCCGCTCCCATTACCCGAACCTGGAACTCAGAATCTATGCAAATTCTGGAAGAAACTAATAATCCTTCCCGACCTAGCCAACGCACTCCTCCAGTCTCCTCCCCCTAACCTACTCAATGAACAACTTTGACTCATGGCTGAACACCTCACTAATGCGGCTCACACCCTCTTGCAAACATCAGCCTGCCGTGGCCTTTTCCCTAGATGGTTCACACCTGAATTGAAGACCTCTAAACAACTATATAAATCCCTAGAACGCAAATGGCAGAGAGACAAAACTCCCCTGAGGAGATCCTCCTTGGTCCGGCACCTTTGTCAGTACAAGGCCGAAATCTGGAAAGCAAAAAAAGCCCACTACAACTTCCGAATTCTAAACTGTAAAAACCCCAGCAAAGACCTTCACAAAATCATCACCAAACTCACCAAACCATCATGCACCACCACCCTCCTGACCCCCTCACAATCGCTGTGCGTCTCACTCTCTCTCCACTTTTACACCACAGCTCTCGAAAGAACAAACGCTCTAACCAACAAACTAGCTCTCTTACACCCACCACGCAATCCAGCCTCCGTACCGACCAAACCACCACTTGCGACCACTACCCAACCAACGTTCGACTCCTTCAGCCCAATATCAGCCGATCAATTTCTCAAACTGCCCGCAAACCATCCGGCTCTCTGCTCGACCCTTGCCCAGCCACAACCCTCAAAGAAATGTTTGCATCTTCCTGCGCAGGAGAACATGCAAAAACCATCATAAATGACTCCCTTACCTCAGGAATTTTTCCCGATGCATTCAAAATGGTTCATGTCAAACCACTTATAAAAAAACCTTCCCTCGACCCTCTCGAGCCCAAAAACTACTGCCCCATCTCAAACACCAAGTTCCTTGCCAAACTCATTGACCGAACCACCTACTCCCAACTAAATGCCTTTTTCTCGAAGCCAACAATCTACTAGACCCCGCTCAATCAGGCTTCAGAGCCCGACATGGAACAGAAACCACCCTAACCTCAATCTGGGATGACCTTAAAAACACGGCAAATTCTGCGGGATGCGCCGCATTAATCCTTCTTGACCTATCCGCCGCCTTCGACACAATCAACCACTTAATCCTCCTAGACCGTCTCCACTCCCTAGAAATTTGTGGAACCGCTCTCAAATGGATAGCATCCTTCCTCAAAAATAGGAACCAAATAACCCTACTCTCCACCTATTTCTCCCAAGCCCAACCAGTCGACACTGGAGTTCCACAAGGAGCATGCCTATCAGCCCTCCTGTTTAACCTCTACATGGCCACCCTCCCATGAATAATTCGATCACACAACATCCTGTGCTACAACTACGCCAATGACACCAAACTAATTCTAAAACTCCTGAACTCGAATTCCAACTTCCGACGTGACCTCACTTCCTGCCTCCTCGACATAGATCTCTGGATGACCACAAACCACCTCTGGCTAAACCCCTCCAAAACTGAAATCATGGTATGTGGCAACACCATACTTCTTCCACACCCACTACCCTGGCCATCCGCCATGGTCAACTCACCAACACCCTGTATTTCAGTAAAACACCTAGGATGCACCCTAGACTCTGACCTAATCCTCTCGCGCCAAGTCAACAACGTCTCAAAGTCCTGCCAATACCACCTTAAAACTCTTAGCACATTTTTCCATACCTCTCCTTTCCCAACAGACTCTCCGCAGTCCAATCAATTGTTATATCAAGACTGGACTATGCTAACCCCCTCTACCTTGGAGTCCACGCATACCAACTGACTAAACTACAAAAAGTACTAAACGCTGCAGCCAAACTACTACTAGCGCTTGGCCCTAGAGACTGCATCTCCCCAGCCCTCAAAACACTGCGCTGGCTTCCGGTTGCCCGAAGGGTGACCTTCAAAACCTTATACATTTCTCACCAAGCACTGCATAAAACCGGACCTCAATATCTTCAAGTCAAACTAAAACATTATCTCTCTGCTCGTACACTAAGATCAAGCTCTGATGGCCTCCTAGTCATACCAAAAATAAACTCAGTCAGGTTAGGTGGATCATCATTCTCAGCCTTAGCCCCAAAGCTGTGGAACGCACTCCCACCCCACATCTGACTCACCGAAGACCTCATGTCTTTCCGCAAATTACTGAAAACATGGCTGTTCCCCTAAAACCGACCCCTAACTCAAACTAACTCAAACTGGATAACAGCAACTCAATGACATTTGCCCAAAATGCTAGATCATAAATAGCAATCCAGCATCATGATCTGAGCGAGAAATCGAAAACTAATATCATCTAAGGTAAGCTAAAAAGGACAAACAAAATAGAATGAGTAAAAAGGATCAAAGCTGTGAAGTGGATAAAAAGAATAAGTTGTGTGAGAGCAGTAAAGTGGCTGAAATTAATGAAATGGATGAAATAATTGTAATTGACAAGAGGATCAAAGTGAAAGAGAAGAAAAAAGTGGATCACAACAATTCAACTAGCCAAAACTACTAAATAATAAATAACAATAACATAAATAACAATCCAACATCAAGATCCAAGCAAGAAATCAAAAACTAATAACCGCTAATCTAAGCTAAAAAGGACCAACAGAATAGAATGAGTAAAGTGGATAAATGCAGTGAAGTGGATAAAAAGAATACATTTTATGAAAGCAGTAAAGGGGTTGAAATTAATAAAATGGATGAAATAAATGCAATGGACGAGAGGAACAAAATGGACGAGAAGAATAAAATGGAAAAGAAGGAAAAGATGAATACAGGATACGGGTGAGTGCACAGCATGCATGGAACAAATAGATGGCATGGAATGTAAGAATACATGGTATAAATGAAACAAATAGAATAGACGATTCGAGTACATGAGACGGATGTTGTTTAATGGGACAGATGGAGAAAACGGAAAGGATGGAGTGTGTGCGACGAGTGACATGGATGAACCGAAAATGCAGGATGAATGGATGAAGTAAGTCGAATAGATGAAGTTGCGGGACCGCATAAAGTCGGTGGAAATGATTAAGTGTATAGTGAGGATGAGTACGTAGAGCGGATGAGTGGGTAGAATGAATGAGAGCATGAGCGGATGAGAACATAGAGCGGATAGGAGCGTGGAGCAGATGTAAGGTGTGGTGCGGATGTAGGGTGTGGTGCGGATGTAGAGTGTGGAGTGGATGATAATGTGGAGCAAATGTAGGGTGTTGAGCAGACTTAGGGTGTGGTGGTGTTGAGCAGATGTAGGGTGTTGAGCAGATTTAGGGTGTTGAGCAGATGTAGGGTGTGTTTCCACACTATAACAGAAGGGTGTGGAGCAGATTTAGGGTGTTGAGCGGATATAGGATGTAGTGGTGTTGAGCAGATGTAGGGTGTTGAGCAGATGTAGGGTGTTGAGCAGATGTAGGGTGTCGTGGTGTAGTGGTGTTCAGCAGATGTAGGGTGTTGATCAGATGTAGGATGTTGAGCGTGTGTGGGGCGTTGTGCTGTTTAGCAGATGTAGGGTGTTGAGCAGATGTAGGGTGTGGTGCGGAGCGGGTGTAGAGTGTGGAGCAGGTATAGATTTTGGAGCAAACGGGTGATGCATGTGGATGAATCAGGTGAAGTGGGAGGAAGGAACGGGTGAAGTGGGTGGAAGGAATGGGTGAAGGGGATGGAAGGAATGGGTGATGTACCTGGAAGGAACGGGTGAAGTATGCAGACAGAACGGGTGAAGTATGTGGACTGAACAGATCAAGTACGTGGATGGAACAGGTGAAGTATGTAGACAGAACGGGTGAAGTATGTGGAAGTAATGGGTCAAGTATGTAGATGCAACCAATGTAGAGTGTCGAGCGTGTGTAGAGTGTAGAGCAAACGGGTGAAGCGGGTGGAAGGAACGGGTGAAATATGTGGATGGAACGGGCGAAGTATGCAGATGGAACTGGTGAAGTATGTGGATGGAACCGGTGAAGTATGTGGAATGTCGATGGAACGTACGAAGTATGGGGATGGAACGGGTGAAGTATGTGGGTGGAACGGATGAACTGGGTGGAACGGGTGAAGTGGGTGGAACGGATGGAGTGGGTGGAAGGAGTGGAGTGGGTGGAATGGATAAAGAGGGTGGAATGAGTGAAATGGGTGAAACAAAAGAAGTGTGTGGACGAAACGGGTGAAGTGGGTAGAACGGATGAAGTAGGTAGATGAAAAAATGAAATATGTGGATGAACGGGGGATGTGGTTGGAACAGGTGAAGTAGTGGAACCGGTGAAGTGGGTGTTACCGATGACATGGGTGTAACCGGTGGTGTGGGTTGAACGTGTGAAGTGGGTGGAACGGATGAAGTGTGTAGATGAAACGGGTGAAGCGGATGAAACGGGTGAAGTGGATGAAACGGGTGAAGTGGATGGAACGGATGAAGTAGGTGGACGAATGGATAATGTATGTGGATGAAGGGATAATGTATGTGGATGAACGAATAATGTATGTGAATGAACTGATGACGTAGGTGGATGGAACGGGTGAAACAGGGTGTATGGAATGGGTCAAGTATGTGGATGGATGATGCATGAAGAATGGATAACGTATGTAGAACAAATGAAATGAAATTAAAAGACCGAATGATGAAGGGATAACATGCATAGATCGGACAAAGTGCATTATTCAGAAGGAACACTTAGAAATGATCGAACTAACAGTGGGCATAGAACTAAGCGAGTACAGGCAACAGATGGAATGCAGTGAACAAATAAGAGTGCACGGAAAAGACACTGTACAAAAAAAGTATTAGAGTGCATGAACGATCGAAATGCATAAAACGATCGAAGTGCATAAAACGATCAAAGTGCATAGAATGGTCGGAGCACATTGAATGGTTGGAATGCATAAAATGGTTGGAGTGCATAAAACGGAGGGTATAAAATGGTTTGGAGTACATGGAATGGTTTGGAGTGCATGGAACGGTTTGGAGTACATGGAACGGTTTGGAGTGCATTGAACAGAATGGAGTGCATGGAACGGTCTAGAGTGCATGGAACAGTTTGGAGTGCATGGAACGTTTGGGAATGCATGTAACGGTATGAAGTGCTTGAAACGGTCCGAATGCATGGAACAGTCGGAGAGCATGGAACGTTTGGAGTGCATGGAACTTTTGGAGTGCTCGATCTGAAGCACCTAAGGTAAACCAACATATAACATCTCCACGCTTACTCTCTTCTTTACACCACCACTCAACTAGAACACAGCAATACTATGAGACCATTCGGTATAGCTTTTCTCATGCCATCACTTGCCTCATACTCCCCATCATCCTAACTAAACACAGCTGGTTACACACCCCCCAGCCAGGCGTTCTCCTCAGGCCTAACGCAGCCAGAATCAGTCTGGATAACAACCTGCCAGAACGAACACATACTCCTGATCTCTCAACCGCCACACCTACTGCTAAGAAGCAGCTATCACACGAATGCCACACCAGCTGCACACATATCCGTGCTCACGTGCACCTTACGACTATCTCTTCTCTCTCTACTGACTTGAACTTCAGTTCCCGAGGGCGTTCAACCTACCAGCGCCTTGAGATCATACCAATGGTACATAAGGCGGTATATAAATGCAAAGTAACATAACATAACATAACAAGTTATAAACCGCCCAAAAAGTGCTCTTCCTATGGATTGAGGAACTTAACGATAACTATTGGGACGCTACCGCAGGCCCTGTAATTCATAGTACATCTACTTCTCCCTTCTGATATGGATCAACCTGTAATTCCGAAGTTAGAATCCTGAAGCTGTGTCGACCCAGACTGATGATAAATTGCCTACTATTAATTTGGCTAATAATAAAATGTGTAATTAGAGCGTTTAAAAGGGAATTGATTCCACCATGAAGCGCTAGAAAAAAACACAAACTATTGTTATCGTTATGACTGTCTATCATCCCAATTTCCTGTTCCCCTTCCAATAACACGCTGCTATTCTACATCCGTTGTTACTTGGCCCACGCGCACAAACACTGTTCTATGTGCAGCACCTCAGGAGGAATTAGGAAAGCATGTGTGCTTCGGGTGATGCACAGTTGCATTGCGTTGTCGGCAGCAAAGTGTCCTCAAAGTTGCCCTTGTGGCCGCAGCCTGGTGCAAGGCGTCCTTGAGTATGCCGCGGTTTGGTACACCTGCTGCAAGGCTTTCAGAATGATAATGATGGAAATGCTACAACTATAAAGGTCATGCTTGCTGCAAAATGCTCTGTGTTACTTCTACTCTTCGGACAATAATTAAATGCTCACAGGAGAGTTAATCTTTGAGCACATGTAATATATGGCCATATTTTTATGCTCGCATTCACTTATTTCTTATTAAATGTGCGTGCACTTATTTCCACGTGGGCCTTCAATAAAACAATGGCTTAGGAGAGCAGTGGTGAAATAAACACCAAGATGCAAATGCAGTCATGTAATAGCTCTGGGTCACCTTTCACAGCTGTTTATCCTGATATGTCCTCAATTTACTAAACCCATGGGGTTGTGTGCCGGCAGAATTAGGACATTCATTCTCAGCAGAAATTGTCACGCTGCGTGATTAGTGTGTTGACAGCTGAAGTAAATGGTGTCCCTTGTTGTCAATTTCTCCCATCAGCAGTGAGGATTCATATATCCCCAGCCCCCACCAGCCCCTGCAGTGATGCCAGTAGTCTGGAGAGTCTTCTCTAGCAGTGCTCCTTCACCTTCTTAAAATGTGCGTTTGATTCAGTTAATGAAGTTCCTTCTTTGGGAATTTGACAACTTTTAAAACATGATGGAGAATTTAATTGCTACAGGATCCTTCATCAGTGCACTTTTTCAGATGGAAATTCGCCAGTTTTACGACTGTTAACAAAACGTCTGTTTGTTGATTAAAATGGGTTTGCATTTTTGTGTGACTAGAAATCGAAATTACCTTCGCCTTTCCAGTGAAAGTTTCCAGTGTCCCCGTCCCCTTTCTTTTGTCTGTCCTATAAGACTCTCCAGTTCCTCCTCCAACCCGCCTCTGTCAGTGCTGATACCTGCCTCCCTGTCGTGTGTCTGCCCTGAAGAACCCTCCACTTCCTCCTCCATCACTACACTGTCACTGCTGATGCCTGCCTCCTTGTTTTTTGTCTGCCATATAGGACATGCCACTTCCTCCTCCACCCCTCCACTGTCACTGCTGGTGTCTGCCTCCCTGTCTTTTGTCTGCCATAGAAGACCCTAACATTCCTCCTCCATCCTTTCACTGTCACTGCTGATGCATGCCTGCCTTTCTTTTGTCTGCCATAAATGACCCTCCCGTTCCTCCTCTATTCATCCACTGTCACTGCTGGTGCCTGCCTCCCTGTCTTTTGTCTGCCATATCAGAGCCTCCAGTTTCTCCTCTATCCGTCCACTGTCACTGTTGATACTTGTCTCCTTGTATTTTCTCTGCCATAGAAGAGCCTCCGGTTCCTCCTCCATTCCATCACTGTCACGGCTGATGCCTGCCTCCCTGTCTTTTGTCTGCCATATAGGACCCTCCAGTTCCTCCTCCGTCCCTCCACTGTCACTGTTGATACTTGCCTCCTTGTCTTTTCTCTGCCAAATAAGACCCTCCAGTTTTTCCTCCAACCCTTCTCTGTCATTGCTGATACCTGCCTCCCTGTCTTTTGTCTGCCATATAGGACACTCCAAAGCCTCCTCCATGCCTCTACGGTCACTGCTGATGCCTATGTCCCTGTCTTATGTCTCCCATATAGGAACCCAGAGTTGCTCCTCGATCCCTCCACTGTCTCTGCTGATGCCTGCCTCCCTGCTTTTGTCTGCCGTATAAGACCCTCCAGTTCCTCCTCCATCCTTCCACTGTCACTGCTGGTACCTGCCTCCCTGTCTTTTGTCAGCCATATAAAACCCTCCAGTTCCTCCTCCATACCTCCAGTGTCACTGCTGGAACCTGCCTCCCCGTCTTTTGTCTGTCACATAAGACCCTCCAGTACCTCCTCCAACCCTCCACTGTCACTGCTGGTGCCTTTCTCCCTTTAATTCTCTGCCATATAAAACCCTACACTTCCTCCTCCATCCCTCCACTGTCAGCTACCAGGAAGTGTTGAAGTGCTTATCAAAACTCTCATGAATACATTGATGCCAGTATTATTTCCATGACTATTTATATTCTATATAGGAGAGCATTTGGCAACAGTTTCGACCTCATGAAAAGAAGAAACAAAAGACAAGACAACAGTAGCATGCGTTAACATGTTCAGTTCTTGAAACCTTTAAAAAGTAACGCCTGATACTCGCAGAGGAAATAGATTTTAATTTTTGTTTTCAGGAAAGTAACTGTCAACTGGGATGAGACATATTTATTTGGAAATCAGGTCTAATGCAACATGTTTTATGGATCAAACACGTTCTCAGACAAGGTACAAACAAGCAATGAAGTAAAGTACAGATACATTGGAAATAGATTATAATTTTATTTGGGCCAGCCTCTGGCAAGAGCCTCTGGTTCCTCCTCCATTCCTCCATTGTCACGGCTGATGCCTGCCTCCCTGCCTTTTGTCTGCCATATAGGACCCTCGTGTTCCTCCTCCGTCCCTCCACTGTCACTGTTAATACTTGCCTCCTTGTCTTTTCTCTGCTGTATAAAAACCTCCAGTTTCTCCTCCAACCCTTCTCTGTCATTGCTGATACCTGCCTCTCTGTCTTTTGTCTGCCATATAGGACACTCCAAAGCCTCCTCCATCCCTCCACGGTCACTGCTGGTGCCTGCCTCCTTGTCTTATGTCTCCCATATAGGAACCCGGAGTTGCTCCTCCATCCCTCCACTGTCTCTGCTGATGCCTGCCTCCCTGCTTTTGTCTGCCGTATAAGACCCTCCAGTTCCTCCTCCATCCCTCCACTGTCACTGCTGGTACCTGCCTCCCTGTCTTTTGTCAGCCATATAAGACCCTCCAGTTCCTCCTTCATAACCTCCACTATCACTGCTGGAACCTGCCTCAGTGTCTTTTGTCTGGCACATAAGACCCTCCAGTACCTCCTCCAACCCTCCACTGTCACTGCTGGTGCCTTTCTCCCTTTCATTCTCTGCCATATAAAACCCTACACGTCCTCCTCCATCCCTCCACTGTCAGCTACCAGGAAGTGTTGAAGTGCTTATCAAAACTCTCATGAATACATTGATGCCAGTATTATTTCAATTACTATTTATATTCTATATAGGAGAGCATTTGGCAACACGTTACCACCTTATGAAAAGAAGAAACAAAAGACAAGACAACAGTAGCATGCGTTAACATGTTCAGCTCTTGAAACCTTTAAAAAGTAACGCCTGATACTCGCAGAGGAAATAGATTTCATTTTTTATTTTCAGGAAAGTAACTGTCAACTGGGATGAGACATATTTATTTGGAAATCAGATCTAATGCAACATGTTTTATGGATCAAACACGTACTCAGACAAGGTACAAACAAGCAATGAAGTAAAGTACAGATACATTGGAAATAGATTATTATTTTATTTGGTTCAGCCTCTGGCTAGAATGTTGTTGTCAATAAAAATAGAAATCTACACCAAAAGGGAAGGGGAACAACTGCAGTAAGTGCTCTTTTCGCGAGTACTATCGGGAGATTTCGTAAAAGCGTTCTGAGTTTATGCTAGGCACGAGATTCAATAAAGAAGTGTCTGGAAACAAGATGGACGCCACTGAGTTTCAAGCATATATAGGCACTACTCTGAAAATGGCCCTAGAAACAGTGCAACAAAAGAAGTAAACATGGAGGGGCCAGATTCCAAAGCTAAAATGCACTGCAGAGGACCGAGGAGCATATGTCTTTCAGAGTAATCTAGGAAAGGACGCTGCTTTGCCTTCTTTTGCTCTGGAATTATGAAGGCGCTCACTTTTCACTTTGCTATATAAAGGAAAGAATACATTGTGTACCATAAATCACGGATGTGCTTATGGTTAATGCACAGTTTATCTGGCTGCTATTTCAGCTGACCTTTGCTGGGCTGTGCCGCCTGTCTGTCTGCAAGTCCTCATATCTTTAACTGGCTGCAGCTCTGCTAAAAAACAACGTACCCAGCGGCGGATGACTTATTGTCCTCTGCAAGTACCCTCCCCCTTTACCCCACCTGCCCAGTCTTCAATTCGCACTGGTGAGGCTTTTGCTTTTAGCCTTTAGCAAGGTTACACGAGCATACTTTCAACTATTCCCTGGTGGGCTTTCGTCAAGGGTGCCCAAGTCCTCTTTTCAAGGCAGATGTTCCGTTTTGAGCTCAGATGAGGCAGAATTTAGTTATCTTGGGAATTTTCTTAAGCCCAGAGTAGTTTGTAAAAAGCAAATCACTTTTGGACCTAGGTAACATGTGCAAGTCGCTGAAAATGAAATGTGTCTATGTTTACTGTTTTTTTTGCTGGATTACAATGTATGTGTCATATACTCTGCACATTTACACGCCTGCGCTTCATACTGATAGATGCAGATTGCATTTCAGAAAGACAATGGAAAACAATGCCATTCCAGGTAAATGTCTGCATCCCTTGTTCTAAGAGAGCAGGCATGCAGCCCAGTCAGAAAAATATGTGTTTCTTATTGGCAAGCAGTAGCTGGATACTCCAGTGGCCGTCAATAAAATAAGACTATACATAGAACACTTTACGGTATCAGACGAGCAACGTTCATGTTTGTGTAGGTGTGTGCTTAATTAGGAAGCAGGGTTAATTAAGACGTTAATTACGACAACTCCTTTCTTCCGATTTTGCTTGTTAAAAGACAGGGTTCTTTGACATTTCTTAGATGTACCCTGCCAGGAGGGCTTTTTCTCCCCATCTGAGGTTCAGTACTTAGCCTGGGGACCAGGCTTCACGACTCACACCAGCACAATAAGTGACCAGGACACCAAGAGCAGAGGAGAGTGAGGTTAGTGGAAGTATAATAAATGCTATTGTTATGTTGAAGAAATTGTGGTCGATGATAACTAAATTCATAAAAATATCAGGGTAGCAGAAATGATATCACAAACACGATGCAATTTCAGAAAGTGACAACACATGAAATGGGATCCTAATGCCATTGTAGGAAGTGATGGCACGTGTATTTTGGTTCCAATGATATTAGTGAAGGAAACAAAACAGATGTAAGATTAATACTATTATGAAAAAGTTCTTAATAGAGACAATAGGCTGTTTTACTTGCTAATAACTAGCATAGTTAACTACGATATAGCAAGGGATCAGCAAGGATATACCAGTTTATGCTAGTATTACCTACTATACAACGAAACCCCTGAAATTCAGCTAAAGTCACCTTAACTTCGCGCCCCCTGGTGTGCAGCCTATGACCACAATGTTGACATCACAGTTCACATCACTGATGACATCACTAATTAAATGTTGTATAAGCACACTGATGACATTATACATCTCATCACTGATGCCATCACTGGTGACAGCTCTAATTACATTACAACAATAACTGGCCTTAAGCATGGCCTTCAGCCATGGTCAGTGCACATGGCCAAATATATTCTAACACTTGAATGGGTACTAGTGAGGCCTTCAGTTATGGACATTGGTGACAACCTTCACCCATGTGCACTGAATATTTTAAAACACTAACAGACTACCAACCATAGATTTTGGGCTTCACCAGTGGCACAGCTTTCAACCGTGTCCACTGTATATTATATACACTGGTCAGGCACTAGCCATGGACATTAGCACAAAACAGGCTAGTGGCCACTATCTTTGCCTGTGCCCACTATATTTTCTAACATATAAATGGGCAGTAGCCATAGCCTTTGACCTACTTTGGGCAGTTTGTACATCGTTTGTCTATTGCCCAATGTTAAGATGAATTTAGCTGAATCTCAGGGGTTTCTTTGCATTATGTTCTCACCTTAACGTCCCTGCAAAAAAAGTTTTTTCCTTGAGTTTCAAGGGTTTTCTCACAAGATATTGCTCACCTTAAATTCCCTGCAACTAAAGTTTTTTCCTTGAATTTCAATGGTTTTGTTATAGCATAATTCACATTAATAATACGCATAATTTAGCTAATCAAAACACTGTATTAGGTCTACAAAGTAAAAAAAAATCAACTGAAGAACAGTATACCCCCAAATAAACCTATTGCTACAAAAGAGAGTGTGCATATGTACTTAACTTGTTAAAGTATTTACATGTATATTTACTGACATGAAGAGTTATTAAAATCATACAGTAACTGCAATATATTTACTAGATTACTGCCAATATATAAGTACATATATCTAAATATTTGTTTAAAACCATTTTGGTATAGCCGCATCTACTAAGGATACATGCACAGCTAAGCTACACGACTGGAGGAGTGGAGGTAACCTGTGTGTCTGAAATCATGCAATAGAACGGCTGCATACTTCAATGTGGCTATGCATCTTCCTGCTTAATAAGGCAGCCAATGGTGAGGTTCTGCACCCACACGATATACGCAACAACATACAAACCAATCACGCTTTGCGAAATATAGATGCAATTACGCTCATGCCGTTTAACGTAACCTGCATGCACAAATAAGCCAATGAGACGTACAACTCCTGTGACGCGGCTACACCACTACTTGAAAAATACGTCAGCCAATCACAATACATGGTGCGGCTACACGCCTACACCTGACTTGTACGTGTGTCCACGATTGATCCAATCAAATGTTGCGCTGCTTTGACGCAACTATGCCCACACCGTTTGATGACATCTGCGCATGTGAGACTGTCCAATCAGGCGGTGCAGCACTTTGTAGCCAAGAATAATCACCACAGCCACAGAAACATAACTTTACATTAATCATTGCTTTCTGTACTTGCTAGTGAAATCTTTTCTAAGTAACTACAATAACTTTTGGCACTTTACCCTTTAATCTCCTCAACCTTTTTACCCAGTTTTTCCAAAATCCAATTTTCTTTTGTCTTGAGATCTGTTTAGTTTGTCTGTTTTTTTTTAAAACTTTTTTTTGCTTTATTGTCTTTTTCGTGCTGTCATTTTTATTCTTTTATATTTTACTCCCCGCTTGGACATTGCAACATGTCTGACCATAACAGTAGGGTCATTGAGGATGACGTTATCATTTGGGTGGACAATTCGTCACCACAAAGGAAGAAGCACACAGGCATGAAGAAAAGTGCAACAATATTCCATCTCAGAGTCTGGGAACATCAATAATGATTAACCATCTCGTGAGAGTCAACTGGGACAATGTTGATGATGAATATGGAAAAGCCCATGAACATCACAAAAGAAAAACACACGGGACCCATTCTTTGTATAGACAAAGATCTGCACCACCTTCAGAAACTCCATCAACCAGTACAGCAACAGCGGCAAGTGCAAATTAAACATCTTTATCAGCAGTGGTATCCTTTACACCAACTCCTCTGTTACCAACACCTAACTTTTCGAAGATACAAGTCACGTGTAAAGGATGCTGCAAATGGGTAGTCAAGGGAGATGCCACAATTTAGCAATTGCTCAAGTCAATCGCTCAGCATCAGATTACCTGTCATGCTTAGTATTTTAATTTAAGTGGCAATTGTGTTCCCTTTTTCTTTTAAAAAAGAAATATATGTTGCATTTTATTTTTATTCCCTTTGTTAAACGTTTCATCCTTATGTGTTTTCCTCCCCTATTCCACCCACTTCTTCCCATCCCCCAAAATGGCCCTTTTAAGGCCCATCTTTTATGTTACAAAAATAGATACAATTAAACACAGACTGCTAAAATATGTTACAATATTTATTGTAATTTATTTTATGCAGTTTCAGTACTATACATTTTCATTTGTTTCCTATAGCTGCAACTATCAGAGTTGCGGGTAAAAGCGCCCAGCCGTTGATTACCTTAGCCGTGCAAAATAAATCCTGTTATTGACTGATTATTGTTACCGTAACCGTGGAAAAATTAATATTAAAAATTAAACAATTCTTTGTAAGTGCATATATACATTGCACATATGTATTTATACATTGCACATTTGTATTTATGCACATATGTATTTATCCAAAGTCTTACCAAATACCTATGTCCTTCCATCTTTCTTTCATATATGAAATTTGAAAAAATATGTAGTTAATATTAATGGTAAAGGCCATTTATACAATGCACTATCACCACTGCATTGGTACTATGGTGTTTATAAAAGAAAAAAATAAAATATAAAATAAAATAAAGAAATACAATATTATTTGTGTTTTTTCTCATAATGATACTAAAAGAATACTGATTGTATTCCAAGTATACAACCATTACCAAGTTGTGTTCATTTATCATGCTATAGAGGAAAAAAACTTCTCAATGGAGAAAAAAAACTCTGTTCTGTTATTTCAAATACTTAACATTTAAGTTATTACTTAAAAGATATCATATTAGAATGTAATTTTCCCTCCATGTGTCAACCCCCAAACTTTTTGCTGCCGTTTTACACCCTCATCTAACCTTTGCCAGAGAAGCGCAGCCCTCAGCCGCACTCCTCTGGGCTTTCGCTCACTTCTTATGGGGAAACTGACATGCCCTTAAAACAGTCAGTACTGAGAGACTTTGTTTCCTTTAGTCCTTTTCTCATGTTTTGTGCAACATGTAACAAGAGTGCAATGTAACTTACTTTACCGCACCCTTGGGTCTCCAGTCATTTCCAAGGCCCTAAAAACTCTTTCTGGACTTTTTATGAACTGTGCAGATGTGTCACGGACAGGACTGGTGGCAGCTATCGTTTTTCTTATGTGTTGAACCCTTTCTTGCCCTTTTATCCGCGCTTACCGTGTTTGGCACAAATAGGTGCCCTGGCTACAAAATGGCCTTGCCACGAGGTTCTTTGTCCTGTCTTTTTGGCCATCTTGCCCCTTCACCTTCCCCAGGTCGAGCCGACCCGGGCCAGTCCTTATTTAGTCATGCACTTTCCCACGAAACCCAAAGCTTTCGCAGGCTTCTGCATGCCTTGTGCGTGTGCCTCCAGGATGTGGGCTGGGATGTCTGTTTCCAATACACATCCTGGGTGCCAGAGAGTCTGGAGTGTCCTGAATGCCTGGGACCACCGTGGTCCATGATTGGTCGATGTATTGAGTGAGTGTTTGTGAGCAGATCTCCCATTGGGTCCTCTCCGTTTTGGCGTAAAGGGAACTTTGGATAAGAGGAGGCCGAAAACACCACTACCATATCGAACACACATTCACACGAACAAAGGATAAGGAGCCAAGTATCCTGCAACAAGAAGCCGAGTCGAGGAACCGCTGGAAGGTTTGGCACTTTGAGCCCGCTGTCGTCCTCCGAGACCCCTCTGCCTCTGATCATCCTAGAAGATCTTCGAAGGCGCTTTGACCCATTGGAATAGTGGGACCAACTATTCTCAGCACCTTCATCAAACCCTGCAAGTAAGCCTCTTCGGAAGTGTCCCTGGGCCAACCAGTGTGCTGACCAGCTTATGCAGGATGTTTGCTCTGTTACCGCAGCGGTTTCAAGGAAGCCCTCGAAACTTGGTAAACTGCTTGTTCTGTGTCCACCCCACCCTCACATCAAATTTGGTACACTTGGCATTCCCAGGTCTGAAGTGAGACAAGTGCGCCCGGACCGGAGTAAATGTGGTTACCATGTTGCCCTGCTGTGGCAATGACCTGTGCAAGTTCGCTGCACTTGTGACCCCCTTGACCGTGAAGCCTGCTATCACGGAAACTACACAGTGTCGAGACGTCCTGATTGTCACATTCGAACCTGCCAGCGAAGTGGACTGAACTGGCGAAATCTGGGTCTGCCTGCGTCGGGGATCAGTGAGTAGTCCATACCCCAACCGGTGGCCCCTAGCGCAGGAGCCCATTTCCATGCATGAAGTGGCCCCGAGGACCCTTTTCCTTTCCACCGCTATTGTGAAATAGCAACTCTACCCCGCATTCTCAACCTGCCTCTGCCTGCAAGTGGAGGTCCTGCTTGAATAGTGGGGAATTGTTCTTCATCAATCTTATCCACCTTGTCCCTTGGCACAAGCGCGTGCATGTACTATTGAGCATAAGGCTCCTCTCTTCATAGGGCTTGGACTGCCTCTTAGTTAGGTGTATTCTTGATGTGGAACTGGGACTAAAGATTACTTGCACTGCCTGTTTTCCTCCCCATTTAGGTGGTCTACATATTTCATGCTTCTTAATCCGTTAGACCCCTCTGGTCTTGTATATATATCGTGTTGATTGTGATGTGTTGGTTTACTTCAGTATTATTGTGATTCTTTGCTATGGTCTATATTACAAAGGCCTTGTAATAAATGTGTCTATATTTTTAATATAATACCTGTCTGGAGTAATTTGTAAGTGTCCTTGCTTTGTGTGCTCATTGAGGTCTTTCAGTCACCCTCACCCCTCTTGAGACTTAGTCTTGACCGCCTGCCATAGCTACCCTGATTGGTCTGGCTTGTCCAGAGGTTACCCTGTTCCAAGAAACTAGGTTGGCCTTCTGAACCTCTGCCCCTCCAGGTCAGAGCTCAGAAATCCATCTTAACACTTACCACTTTTTGCATCAGCAAATTTGAAAAAAGAATTGCCTACAACATCCATAGTTTGTAAACCAATAAATGCATTTCACTACAATGCATAAACCTGACATCACCCCCTTCCTTCCAACCCGTTGAGAGCAAGACGGAGACTAGCACCCCTGACCAATCCAAGTAGTTTAGGGGCGTGCATAGTTAACCCTGCCCAGCCTATATTTGATGATGTCATTTTGCACTATAAATAAGGGTCCCTGACCAGACTCTAGACAGACACTCTTCCTGATTTCCTGCGCTGCGTTCCTGTTCCTGCTTCATCCTCCAGACTCCAGATCCCAGCTACAAGGCCAAGCATTGCTGATCCTGCTCCAGCAAGGCCTGCAATATTCAAAACCCATTAATTCCCCTTGAACCAGGGGCAAACTGCGGTACTTTTGGCATCCTGATCCAGATTGGCTTGCTGCCACTCACTGCATGCTGCTGCCATCCTGCTACCCTGATGGCCTATATTATCCAGTGACCAAAGTTGCCAGTTCAGAAGTGCTACCCGGTAACCAGTCCATTCCCAGCTGATCCTGTCCCGCTGATTTTGTCCGGCTGTCCTCTGTTAGACCAGATCCATGTGGTGAATATCCTTAGATGCCCATTTATGCCCAGCAGGGCCCGTACCCTGGTTTCCCTCCACCAAACCTTCCTTTTCCTCCAACCGATCTAGGGCCCCCACCCATAGAAAACGTGTTTCAGACCAGGAGGAAGGCATATCGGCGGTGAGTACCCCCAATAACCTTTCAGACATCTATAACATTTCCAAACTGATACTTTCGACACAAGAAATAGCCATCTTAGAAAAGGGATTTACATTCATCCATATGAAAAATCCTAGTCAGAGGGATCTTGAAATAGAACTCCGGAATTTTTTCCGGAAGATCCGTCTGAAAGACTACTATGGCGCAAGTAATTGCGAGAATTCAAAAGAGAACAATACTCCGTTCCATTTGAAGTCTGTGTTCACACCGACCTCTCAAATGCTTTCTCCTGAAACCGTGATTTTCGAACGGTCGGTACTTAGGGATTTTCATTCCATTTTCTCTACCTCCACTGATGCCAAACAGAACAAGTCATATAATTTTTCCACAAAGGAATGGGAATGCCTTAAAAAACTTAAAGAAGACTCTTCTATTATTATCAAGCAGGCTGACAAGGCGGTGCCGGTATTTTACCGGCATGAGCCATGGCGCTAATAGCGCCATGGCTCACGGCCTACCGGGTAATGAGGCCCTGTGTTTATATAGTTTGCAATATATATATACTCTTGTAACAACTTAAAGCAAAGAGAAGTACTTGTATACCGAAAAACAACCTTTAACATGAATCTTAGTTGTCAGTCATAACAGAACCAGGCAGTAACTGAACTTAAAAATGGGATTTGACAAGTTGTTAACATATTCCCTTTTCATTCATCATTATCAGTCTTACCTTGTAATTAAATGTTCTAGTTAGTTAGAAATCTTGTCAGGTGGATGCTATGCATCAGTGTAGCAATTAATAGTTTTATTATAGACCAAATTGCCTTTAAACCTTACTCTACAAACATGCTGGCATTATTAAAATATTTGTCACCCTTTCCAAATTGTAAAACATATTAGCCTCGAAAACTATGATCCAATCAAGAATTCAGTCCACTAGATGTTATTGTCTTGTGGCCAATGCTGAATTTGACTTTTATGGAATTCATTGATTCATGATGTGTCACCCTTTCTCAACTCTCATGCTGAACTTCCTTTTTATCTTGTACTCATGGAGGCCCTGAATCATGTTGTTCCCATCTTCATCTTGTATCCGGGCTTGCAACATTATGGGCCTCATTACGAGGTGGGCAGAATGGGTTTAACGGCGCCATTAAAGGTGCCGGCGTCGTTAAACCCATTCCGCCCTATTATAAGGTTCCCTCACGGGACCCGCTCTGGACGTCTGGTTTTACCAGACATCCTTCGCGAGGGAAACAGGGAGCTAACAATGAGCCCATTATTAACAGGCCCGTTGTTAACTCCCTCCCCATCCAATTGAGCCCTATGTGGGCTCGGATGGGAATGGGGAAGGTCCGGGTTCCCTGAATGGGGAATTACCGGGCCCTCCAAAGTTGGAATGTCCCAATGTTTCCCCATTCATGGACCACGGACCCGGACCCGAGTTTGGAGGCAGCCGTGCCCTCATTAAGACCTCGTAATGAGGTCCCATGTGTTACTGCTGACTTCTGCAATTGTATTCACTCTCCCCTCTTGCTTCCCCTGTCTTTTATGACTGCTTACTCTCTGTTCTCTCCTCCTCCCCCTTTCTCCCTTTTCCTATCTCCTCCCATCCTCCCCTACTTTCTTCTATGCACTTACACTATCAGAATTGCCCCTGGACCCAGTATGATAGCAACCTCATCTGTCTCCCCCCGTCCCCTTATTTGTTTCCCCTCCTCCAGCACGTACACGTACCCCTCTCGCGCTAGCGAAAACACATGTAAAACCTCCTGTGTACCCCACAAATACACGTACCCCACCTGCCCAGGGCCTATCGCGTGTGACACTTCCCGCATACCCCACAAATACACGTACCATGCTCACACAGGGCCTATCACGTGTGAAACTTTCCGCGTACCCCACAAATACACGTACCCCGCTCGCACAGGGCCTATCGTGTGTGAAACTTCCCGCATACCTCACAAATACACGTACCCCTCTCGCACAGGGCCTATCACGTGTGAAACTTCCTGCGTACCCCACAAATACACGTACCCCACTCGCACAGGGCCTATCACGTGTGAAACTTCTGTCGCACCCCCGAAATTTACGCAGGCTGTCCATCCACCCTCCCCATGCCTCACAGGCAGCCCATCCACCCTCCCCATGCCTCACAGGCAGCCCATCCACCCTGGCCATGCCCCACAGGCAGCCCACACCACAGGGGGGGACTTTTTCCACACAATTTACCTGGCGCGAGAGAGGTACGTGTATTCTGAGGGGTGCGCATGGAGTTTTACACGCGATAGGCCCTGTGCAAGCGGGGTACGTGTATTCTGAGGGGTGTGTGGGGAGTTTTACACGTGAATTGGCAGTGTGGGTCCTCCTGGATGTGCCCACTCCCCAGGCCCTGCAGGCAGCCCACACCACAGGGGACTACCCTACACCCCTGGGCATGCCCCGCATGCAGCCCACATGGCAGCCTGCACTTGTGAGCCCCAACACATGTACCACCCAGTATTGACGGGCACCTGCCAGCAGGCCCCTACTCATGTACGCCCGGACCCCCAGCCACCCAGCATTGACGTGCACCTGCCAGCAGGCCCCGACTCATGTACGCCCAGACCCCCAGCCACCCAGCATTGACTGGCACCTGCCAGCAGGCCCCAACTCATGTCCCCCTGCACCCCGGCCACCCAGCATTGACAGGCACCTGCCAGCAGACCCCGACGCATGTTCCCCTGCACCCAAAGCCACACAGCATTAACGGGCACCTGCCAGCAGGCCCCGACTCATGTCCCCCCCAACACGTCATCACGATCTACACTCATGGCCCTTATGGCCACCCAAATCCCACCCCACGCCACCCCTGTCCAAACACCCAACCAAGTATCACATGCACCCCACATTGAAATCCCCATTAAATGTTACATCCCGAATGGCAAGTATGCACACCAATACATGTCCGTCACACACACACAATGGGTGCAAGTGAATGAGAAAACCCACATCGTGACATGCATGAAACCAATGATAGAATACCACACAAATGAAGTATGAAACCAAAATGCATTAAAAATAAAAGCAAGGGAATGAAAGAAAACCACACAACGATAGGAATAATAAACCAAAGGCTGCATTTCCAAAATAATAGAAAAAAAAGAATATGAATGCAGAATCCAAATAAATACAAATGAAAATGGCTCCAAAGGTTTCGTCCATCAAAGGAAATCCAAAGGAAAAAAGAAAAATTAACATCCTTTGCTCCATGGTAAAACATTAAAAAAATGAAGTCTAATCCAGTCTTCAACTATATACAATGTACAAATCCAGGGTCCATGAGCCCAACAATCCAAATGAAACCTACAAAAAGCCCTACCTAATAAACAACTATATACAAAAAGATGCGTCATAGTCCATGCGCCCCAAATTAAAGTAAAATGGAAAGGAAACCTAAGACTAATTAACTATATACAATGGGGCGGGCAATTCCTACAGCTCACTCTGTGATGTTCCGGGCCAGGGCATCATCGAACTCCACGTTGATGTCCCAGAGGCGGCCTCTTCCCTGTCCTCGAGGTCTCACAGGGATGCAGTCATGGCCTGTTCCAACTCGCTGCGAGTTGCCTTGAGGCACTCAGCCTGCCTCAATGCCCTGCGCATGGAGTTCTCTGCCCTGACCATAGTGAGCAGTGCCTCCTCTGCCTGCCGCTGCTCCGCTGCTGCTCCGCATCTATCCGCTGGCCCAACTGCTGCCACGCGGAAGACACTCCCATTCCAGGGTCCTCCTGCCCTCTGGCGATGCCTGTCCCTCTGATGTTGATGGCCCCGAGCCATGATGCCTCCCACGTTGAGCCTGCCGCTGGCTCCGATGCAACTGCCTCTGCCAGCACAATGGCATCCAGGCTGATGGAATCCACTGGCGCCGTCATGCATGTGCCCTGCCCGATGATGCCGGCACCTCCTCCATCTGCTAGGGTCCAGTTGCTGGGGTGTCCACCCCTGCTGGACCTCTGACTCCCGACTGTGGCAGGGATGGGATCTCCACCGGGCTGGCTGCGTTGGTCGGGGCAGGTGGCATCTGGGCCAGAATATAGCATGGAGAACGACTGGCGCATAGTCTGCACAGAGGAGGAGAGGGCCGCCAGAGTGCCCGACACATGTAGGAAAGCCCTGACCATGGCCCCTCCCAACTGGACCACGTTGGCACGCAGCTCTTTGTGATGACGTGCGCAATGCGACACCAATCAGGACGGTCTCCAGACGGTCACAGGTCCCCTCGTCCGCAGGTAGAGGAGTGCCAGATGACATGGACCTCCCCAGTACCTGCGGACGGGCCTGGGATGGGGCATCCCTGCTGGTGCATGGTGGTGCAGTCACAGTGTCAGGGACAGTGACATGCACAGGCCCCTCCACGGCAACCTGTGCTGCCTCCTGCCCCTGGACTGCACCACTTGCACCAGTGGTACCACCCCCACCAGGCCACATGTGCGGCTCAGTAGCGGCCTCCTCCTCCTCTGTGCAAACCACCAACCTGGATGGCTCCACACCGTCTTCCGCCGTCGCAAGCCCCTGTGGGGGCTCACCCACCCCTTCCGCTACAGCCGTAATGGCAGACGCGGAACCAGTCCCCTCTCTCCCGGATGATGGTAATTCCAGGGAGGGTGGCTGGGCCTTGCGTAGCCGGCCTGTGGAGATATCCCCGCCACTTTGCTCCACAGCGCCATCTCCGCTCTCTTCTTCACTCGCCGCTGTGTAGAGGGAGACATAGAACACAAGCATCAGGGTACTGTACAATAGTCCCCTAGACTGGAAGCAATGGCACATGAGTGGCACTGTCAAACGTCACTTCCATCATGTCTCCCAACAACACATGGGTCAGTGCAGGCAACACACATGCAAGAACCAGCATGGCACATGCAACAAAAACTTGCATCCATGTCCACCGCACCATACATACATCCAATGGTGGTCTGCAACTCACACGCATCATGGGACATACTGATCATATGCACACGCATCACCAGAGGGTCATGCATTTGGCCCTGTATGCCCACAGACACAGTGGATACAAGGATGAGTAGGCTGTATCAGTGATTCAACACATCGTCATGGACATGTGTCATGCATCCATGGCGCACACACTACTCTGACACACGGACATGTACATCATGCATGTCCATGACAGCAGCACACATTTATCACACCACAAAAATGTCAAGGTACAGACACAGGCATGCATACATGTGTGCATTCCGCATGCTGCTCAGCATGATGCATTGTAACACATACACCATCCATGTGAGTCACGCCTGACAAGACTCACATGCAGCACCGTCATTTCCCTGCACACACACATCCATACATGGCCCATGTCACACATGCAGCCGAGTAGCTAACTACCACCACGCTTCAACATGCACTGTTTCAAACGTGAATGCATGGCCAGTTTCCGCTCAACTCCAGGCGGGCCTGCATCCTGAGGATCTGGTGGTGAAGCACTGGGCAAATGCACTCCAGGACCCACATCTGCTGGGTGGCAAGATGGGCCTGGTGCCCCACTGCATCCACTGCCTCCAAGCGACACCGGGCCTTCTTGAGGGTCCTGGATTTGTAGTCCTCCCAGCGCTTCCGGACGTGTTTGATGTCGCAGGGTGCCACCCCCTCCGCAGTGGGTGGGCAACTGGGTCCTGGGGCTGGGTTGTGGAGTGATGGAACATCAGTTGAGAGTCTTCTGTTCCACCAGGGATGGTCACAGCAACTGGACCCCTGCAGATGGCAGATGTGCAGGCACCAAATGGCAGGGCACGGTGGCAGCAGGCAGGCAGGCAGCAGCAGTTGGCTCGTGCAAGGCTGCTCGGGGATCTGGGGGCAGTGAATTGGCTTTCTGGGCAGGAGTGTGGTCTTCCGTGTGTTGTTGCGTGGTCATCTTGATACGGAGTGATTTGGCACGTGAAAAAACTGCACGTCAGCGTGTAATTCGAGGAAAGGGCCTTAGCGCATAAGTGCGTATGTGACATAACACGCGCAGTCGTTTCCCTGCAATGGGTTGAGGGTCCCACGTGGGTTTCCATCGCTCTATGCGTGCTTTTTGTGAAAAGCGGTGCATGTGTTTTCCAGGTGTTGGTGTTCGCACGCAATTACTCTACAGTGGGTGGGTGTTGGCTACGTGTTCTTCTTCTACACGCAAGGCAGACGGTGAGTCGCACACGCTATTTTTCCCACTGCGGGTGTCCCTGTTTGTCGCGTACCCCTTTTTTTCTGCCCATACTAGCCTGCGTGTTGATCACGTACGTATTTTTGGGGTTCCTGGCTGCCACAGCGTACTGCGTGTGTTTTTTGACATGCACGTGGGCTACAGGGGTCGCTTATTTCTTTTTCTTGTTTTTATGGGATGCCTGTGTTGCGTGACCCATCATTTCTCCTAGGGGGCCACAGAATGGGACATTCATCATAGCTGTATGTACGTGTTTGTTGTTTATGCACACTTTTGTTATGCGCAGGGATATTACCACCTGTCTTCGTGTGGCAGACGTGTTTAGGCCTGTGCGTGTATTTTTTTGAGTGCGGATTTCCCCTGTTCGATTCCATGAATACGGGGGGAAGTATGGGAGGTAAATGCTCGCAATTCCACACACGCGCATTTACCTCCCATACTTCCCCCATTATGCCCACATTTTCACGCGTTGTTCCCCATTCCACGTGTTACGCCCATGTTCTGCCCACTTTTCTTGTGTGCGCTACACATTGTGCGCTAACCCTGTGTGCTTCGCGAAACGCGTTTGGTGATGTGTGCGCCCGTGTGCGCCACCCACAGATTTGGTGCACATCCCAGAGTTTACACGCGCAGTGCATTCCATTAATCGACAAACGGTTGCGTGCGTGGCTTTTGCACGCGTGCAGTGCATTTTTCACGCTTGCGCTCCCCTATTCAGCACACATTTATTCCATGAATTACCCCCTAGAAATTGTTGTATTATCTACAGGATTTGTATCCACATATTTGAAAATACTACTTTAAAAAAAATATTCTGTTTAACTCTACTTCCCCGCAGACGCTCCTTTCTTATAGCTCGTTGTTGTTCATTTCTTGAAGGCTACTGACATTTTTAAATGATTAAGTTCACACATTCCTTTCTTTACATTTTCAATATAAAATATACATTTCAAGGTCAGGCTCACAGGTGGAGATACACTTTAAGAGCCTGCCAACCTAGGATTTCTAAGGACAAGCGAAAAAACTGAAAGCTGCAGAACAGAAAAGCCTGTATCTGCACATCAGCACAATTATAACAGTTATTTGCAGCCTGGGAATTTTCCTGCATGGAGATAATGTTCATTTTTTTATTCCTGAGAAAATATATATTAAAGTCAGTACACCTCCCACCAGAACAAATATACCTCCATGATTTAAATAAAAAAAGATATGTGTTCCCTTTTTAAATGACAGTAAACTTGAAAACACTGTTCCAAATTGGACACCATAGTAACAAAATCTTTGAAATAAAATTACTGCTACTACTCTACAAAACATATCAGCATGTCCACCCTCCCTCCACTACCCATCTCCAATATCAGTACAGTTTCAATGGCTAAATCCCCAGTAGCATCATAAAAAGCCTCACAAACCTCTACTTAACAACTAAATGACAACTCCAAGTACACAGCATTAAGTACATTAGTGTTCACATAACTAAACCCTACCACAACCTTGCTTCTCCCAGCATCCATTTAATTACTTCTCCTTAGCCATCCTCAATATAAGACATGCACAATTAACTATGTCTTCTGATTCACCCATTTCAGTATAATAACACAATAAACGAATGCACTATCCTGCCTTTCCCCTACAAACTAATAACTACGGCTGCTAATCAACAAAAAGATATCACAATCTATGTCCTCCCTTCACTGTCCATCCCCACTCTACTAAAGTTTCAATGGCCATATTTCCTAACCAGCCCCATAAAACATTCTAAACAAACCTCATCAATAATACTGTTTCGCCCAACCCACCATACAACACCATTAATTTGACATTGTATAGACTGCATTACCCATTTCTTACATACCATACCAATTTGACATCCCCACCACATAAAGAAAAAGGGGTGTAATATGTGGAAACCCAATGAATGCAATAATAGAGAAAACAGGATTTAGAAACAAAATACAGTAAGTAGATAACCTAACAAAACAGATGCTGGAAAATCGGCCATTTGCTCTACCTTAAATGCCAAATTTTGCCCATTAAACCACCAAAATAACCTCCACCACTATGAAGGTGGGCATGACTGTCACATGTTTTGAAAGGAAGCAAACATGGATCCACTTCACCCACTTTGGACATAACAAGCATACCTGCACCTCAAAGAAAACTCAGACACCATCCGGCCTGGCGGAACCCTCCTCCAGGACCTTGTGCAGCTGTCCCTACTGATTAAAAGCATAATAACATTAATGCAACACATGGCCCTGCAAGTAAGGAGAAGAACATGATAGCCACACATATCCAGGGTCAGACTGTCCCCATAGGGACAGAGTAAAAAAATCAAGAAACCATATTAGCTGCACCAGCTCACCATAATCGACATACTCCAACACATTGACAGAGACCTTGAATGCAAAGGAAATATGCACACTACCATGTCACACCATTGGAAGTTGGTAGCTAAACGCCATTGTTTTAAACAACACCTTCCAATACACTGTTGGCATGGTTCATGACCTGATACAGCCAACATTTCCACACATACTGACAAAGGTGGTAATAAGTCCCATACACAATGCAACAGCACACATGGCTACCGGAAATCCCAGGGGAAACAGATAATATAAGAAGATGATTTTAAATCATTGACCAGTTCACAAACACCATTGGTCTCCTGAACTGCACACATGTGTGTCACCGATTAGGAGGGAACATGTCTTCCAGAAGTATAAACAATAGCACATCCTATATGTACATATTACATGTGACACAGACATAACCTGCACACCCTGTTTCACCAGGATTTCTAGGTCCACACAGCACTTCATGGTACTGTAAAACAGTACCCAGGATGCATTCATGGCAACACACGTGGGACAACTGGCATGTCTCCTTGCTAAATGAAACAGAGAGTGACAAAGGAGTGACTCAGAACTTCAACACTAAGTACCACCTAAGGTAGAGGGCTCACATGCCAATGCCTGTGACAGTGAGGGTGAAGGGACAGGTCTGATTGGAGGTGCACAGTTATCATATAACCCACAATTATCAAATATGTCCCCAAAACTACCCAAATGATATGATATCCTAAATCATTTATAACGCACGTGTACACAAGTATTTATAGGCACAACAAGACATGGGAGGGAAGACGGAAGAAAGACAAGATAAATTATCTTACTAGGCCTTATGTCATTCAGATGATACAAGTGCAAGCACAAAAAGTGCAAACAGAAAAGGAAAGGAGGGAGGAAGTGCAAGGGAGATGGGAGGGGAAAACAGGACACAAATTCACTGAGTAAGCACAGCCGGGGCAGCACACCTCTGGGTAGTGCAAGGACACTACTAACGGCTTATCCTCTTTTAAGTACACTTGTATTATTCTCTGGAATTTTGAGACCTGTTCATGAAGAGAGGTAAAAACTATGTACTCAGTGCTTTACTCAAACATGATAGTGCTAACATGTCTGCAGAAAATCAATCCGGTAAATACTAATACCATATGTGGTAAGGTGAGATGTACTGGATGATTACACCTTCACCACTACACATGCAGTAATAACAATTACTGTATGTAAAAACACAACAAAATGGTATCATTGCTTCCAATAATGCTCATACCAGAAGCAAAAACACCACATATGCTCAAGTAGACACCTCAGAGGGCAGCCACCATAGCAGTTCAATTCATCAATAATAACTGCAAAGGAAAGGCATCCATTTTTCAGGATCGTCTGCTTAGATGCCTGTGATTAGCAAGTGTACATTAAACAACAAATCTTTAGGATAACATTTATGGTTAAAACCTCTATGACCATCGTACCCACACATGCTCCACATTAACAAATACAGTATAAAGACATTTTTGTTTGTACAACATATTAGGCCCTCCCACACTCTTGCTTCTCCGAGCACCCATTTAAATTATTTCCTTAACCATCCTCAACAAAAAGCATAGACAATTAACTACCTCGTGTGATTCCACCCATCTCAGCATAATAACACAGTAGTCTAATGCACTATCCTGCCTTTTCCCTACAGACTACTTACTACTACTGCTAATCAACAAATAGATATCTGCATATATGTCCTCCCTTCACTGTCCATCCCCACTGTACTAAAGTTTCAAAGGCCATATACCGCAACCAGCCCCAGAAAACCTTCTTAACAAACCTCATCAATAATATTGTTCCCCCAACCCACTATGCAACCACATTAATTTGACATCTTATACATGACTTCTTACATACCATAACAATTCGACATCCACACCACCTCCAGAAAAAAGGGTGTGATATATCAAAACCCAATACATGCCGTAACAGAGAAACCAGGATTTAGAAAAAATAGGATGTAGATAACCTGGTATGCAGTAATAAAATTGAGGCAAAAATGTTACCTGTACAAAAATTGCGGCAAAAAAATGCTGTGGTTTGCCCCATTAAAGGTGTACCCCATTACAACATTTAAAGGGAGCAGGGGTTGTGGGGGGTGTCCCCTGCGCCCCTTAAATGGTATAATGGGTCCAGGGGTTGCAGGGGTGTCCCCTGCATCCTTTACATGGATTGCGGTGGCAAAACCACAGCCTTTTTGCCTCAATATTTTGTGTCCACTGCCATTTTTGCCACGATTTCAACACATGCAACCGATAACCTGACACAACAGATGCTCGAAAATAAACCATTGGGTCTACCTACAGTACCAAACACCACAACATGCGATTGGTGCATTCATACCCACTGCTAAATTGCGACAGTTGTAGCCTCAGCTGCACCTGCCAAAAAATACACGACTTGCCATTTGCCTGCCAATACCCACAGATATCCTATGTTTGGAACCCACGGCTATCAAACACTGCAGCATGCGATTGGTGCATTCAGACCCGCGGCTAAAGAGCGACAGTTATAGCCTTGGCTGCACCCACCAAAAATACACAACATGCTATTTACCTGCTCATAACCACGGCTGTGACCTGTCCCATGGTCGGCACCCGCTGCTGCAATATGCCTGACAGGACCCGATGTTTAATTGGTGGTTACCGTATTCACAAGTATTTTAATAAATTACAACAAATGCATTTTCCTTTTCCAATATACTTAAAAAGTTCTCTAAGTGGCTCTTAAAAGAGCCTTTGGATTCTTCTACCACCACATCACCAACATTTTCAATCAATGAAATATTCTTCCCCTCCATGATGATTCATGAAATGTTGACAAACATGCTAAACATTGCTCTTTCTTTAGATGATTCATTTTCTTTTTCTTTCTCCCTGTCAAAAATATTTCTCCACAATCGCAGCATATACCTCTCATTTCAAACACTCCATCTAATATAATATTATAAAACCAAAAAAACCTTGTAAGCCAATGCTTTGAGAAGTCATCACATACGTCCTCAAAATGACTGTTAACAACATTCTCAGACAATTTTCCACAACCTTCTGAACAAACACATTCCTCTCCTTCTAGAATTTTCTCCATGTTTCAAATATCAAATACAACAATAAGTATATCCCAAAAACAGCACTGTTTCCTAAGGGTGCACCTCACCCATCTACAATTTTATTGGCATATACAAACATCACTCAAAACAATACATTCTCTTAAAGACTTTATACAATTCAACAACATCTGAGCTAAATGAAATCCTATTGGCAGCCACGCACCACACAAACAATGAACAACCAATCACAAAGCAAACATGCACATTCCTCCTTCTCCCCTCATTCATCTTCCTCCATTCCAAATACTAACTCTGAACTGACAAGAAGTATTTATCCATTCCACTAGTACAATGGAACAATACATGGAATGGGCGGAGGAGAACAACCCCACAGAAGAAGAAATTAGAAAAGCAGACACACAAAACAATGCTCCAGAAGAAGAGACACCACAATCATGATTTAGTAAGTACATTCTAGATATTCATGTAAAATGTGACTAACAATTAGATTTTAAATTAACAAATATCAGTCACCAAACACATATAATGTATTGTGTGTATACAACCAAACCATATATTTAGAAAGTGCATTATATCTTCAATTGTTTAAACATATTTCAAAGTGATTCAAGATTCAAGATTCACAAAGGAAGCACCACAACAAGGACTTGCCAATCTGATTATGCATTCCTTGAGAGAATTAAAAGAAATAATCATGAATGTACAAAAAGATATGCAATCAATGAATAAGGACATTGAACATTTAAAAGTAATCATGGAGAGTAAAAATGCAGAGAATTTGTCTACTAAATTGGGTGAAAGTAAACAAAGAACATTATACTGGTAGCATGCAGAACAAATTATGAGAAGGTAAAGAAAACTTGGAGAACAAGAGAAAATATGGAAGGATAAATAAACTTGGAGAACAAGTGAAACAAATATAGACTATCAAACTATTTTTTTTAGTTTTTCATTTTTGGCAGCATTGTCTTTTTCATGTTGTCATTTTCAATTGGTGCTTCTTCAAAGTCAAGAAACACTGTGCATAAAAAGAGGCAGAGGAGGTACTCTTCATCATTTACATAAAACGCAAAATTGTCGTCCTTCCAATGTTCCAACACCAAGTCTAGGAACATCAATAATGATTAATCCATCACAAAAGAAAATGCATGGGTCCCATTCCACCACCTGCAGCACCTCCATCCGCTAATACATCAATGTCAATAGCGTTATCAAATCCACAGACTCCTCTTTTACCAACTTCCCTCATCACTGGAGCTGTGAGCAGTGGTTGTACAAAATCAACAACCGCACATTGCCGGTGCTACCACCAACAGCCAGAGTCTTAACATACCTGAACCACTGCATTTAAAGAATCATCCAAATGCCACAAAGGGCACAAATTAGGCTTTTAATGAAGAGTCTACAGATGTACTGCTCCCATCTCCGACAGTACCACTAAGTTTTGAACATAGGTTGACCTTTCGCAGGAGTTAACTATACAACATCTAGTGCAAATACACTGAGATGATGATAATGCAGCTACAAAAAAATAGAAAAATAAGCACATTACAAAAATTAGCTTGCGCAACACGACTAATTGAATTACTTCACAAAGACTCAAAACACCTACAAGTAATGCATAGCTCAAAATAGATTACAACTACAAAAGGTATGAAGAAAACTTCAGCCTTAAACACAAATTCAAAAGCTACATGTCCACATTTTTCAAACTTAAAAAGTACAGTCAAAAATACTTGACACTCAAACACAGCAAATGAATAAAACAATAATGAACACTATTTAATAGCAATGGCCACTACAACTAACACACACACCACTGCAAATAAACCTTCAAATCAGTACATACAGAGTAATACTTACTATCACATCAGCCATACTCCTGCCATGTGCACAGTCAGAATTCAGGAATCAAAAAGACTGCACTGCAGAAACTGGTGGCTTTTATACTTTCCAAAAGAAACACTAAAGAAAAAGAGGACTATATACCAATAAAACTACTAATATGACTGACACATTTTCAGCACAACCTATCACTAAGCCCTACACAAATGCAAAGGTAACAACAACCAATAACAAACAATAAACTGACACAAACCCACATAGCATCTTTCATAGCCGCGGCTAGTCAATACGGATACAGATCCTGATTTGCACCCATGGCTGCACGTACATTTTCCTGCAAGACCCAAATCAAACTAAACTGGCTTTCAAACCTTCAAATCAAGTAAGTGAACAACTAAGTACATAACATAACACACACAAATAATTTCTGCACTGTTTCATCAAAATTAACATATGATTATTGCACAGAAAATGTATATTTATAGACGTGGCTGTAAATATATCCGTGGCTTGGGCTGCAACAAATGAAACATGAAATAGTATCAACGTGCCTACACACATGCTTTTTATAGATGCTACTATTCTAGCACCTTTCCTACAAGTTCGCTGGTAGTGCATCAAACTTCAAAAACTGTCCCAGCAAACTTACCAACCCCCTCCACTCCTCATAGTCCTCTTCCACTCCCCTACTGTGTTACAATACCCCAAAACATTCAATGCATATAAGATGCCACCCCATCCAGAATTTCGAGTAGTCACGGCTAGCAGACGTACACAAAAACACTACATGCCATTTGCTATAGCATAGCTGCAGATACAATGGGGGAGGTGTAGCACCATCCACCAATTAGAAAGGACAACACACACACACACATCATACATACCCTGCTCATACAAGTACTAGAAATTCAAACTAGCAATAATGTCCTTGGAAACCGAGAAATACTGCAGATATCATGACTGGTTTGAAAACTGTGTGCTGTTTGGAGACAGTTAGCTGTTCTGGTTGCTCTCTTTTTGTGAGAAAAGAAATATTAACATGGACATAGGTTTGGCAGATTTTACCATTAAATGGTTTGGATTGTGGGGAATGCGTTGGTTCCAGATTTTTCCAAAACGGTTAAGTCTGAGAAGTACAGAGCACCCAGACGTCATACTAATTCATTGTGGAGGCAATGATTTGGGGAATGTATGAGAGGTGTCCCTTACTTTAAGGATGAAAGAAGACATGGGAAAATTAATGGAACTATTTCCTCACACCATCTTAATCTTTTACAAACTCACTCAGAGGCAGAAATGGAGATGGACCACGAGATTTAATGGAAAAATTGAAAAATCCTGGAGAAATGTTAATAAAGCAGTTTCAGCATTCATGACAGACCACAGTCAATTATGTATTGCGAACAACAACATACAGTTCTACATGGCCAATTTCTATAGGCATGACTGAGTACACCTAACCGATGAAGGAAATGCAGGGTTCCTTCATAACATCACAGCAGTACCCCTGATGTGCTAAAGTTCTACACTCAGTGTACCTCAAAAAACAGTACTTTTAAGGACTACTTATCATACATAAATACACAAATACAATAAATAATAACTAAAACATTTTTTAAAATACCTGCTGCTACATTTCATTGACATTTACCTTAGCTGTGGCTACTAAAAGCCAGTTGAAAGGGAGACTGAATTCATGTTTTATACTACAATCCAGCTAAAATGATGAATACAGAACAACACTACTCGTGTACCAATGTAAAAAAACTGTAAAATAAGAATCATGAAAAAAATACATAACAGTAAACTAGATAGGTAAACGTTGGACACACATACAGCATAATACCATTAGTGAGAATACACAACCTAAAATACATTGTGTGGCGCATATGAAACTAAACTACAATTGCTCCTTTGATCTTGATTTTGTTTAACTATTTTCTTCTATCTTTATCCAAAATCTCACATGCATAAAAGTCTGAAAACACACATCCAAAATAAAAATATTCTCTAATAACTACCAGGTCACTGACCCATGGCAATTGATTTTTCACCCCCAACGTCACTGTACCTTGACAAAGTACTTAAATAAATAAAATAAAACACTGACACCCCAAATGATATAGCCACGGATACTGAACTACACATACCCTTGGCTATCTGTAGTCTTTTGTATCCCCGGATATAGCTTCTGTGATGCAGTTTGCTTTCAGATGTCGGCTACTTGCCGGTATTGCCGAGGCTACAGAAAGCTTTGTGTTGCAAATTAGGTCCCTGGACCACTTCCAACTCCCAAATTTCGCTAAGTGCTTTCTAGCCATCCCCCCATCTCTACCATGATGGCATTTGTATGTTGTTTGACCTGCAAATAGCTTTTTACTGCATTTAATTTTCCCATACCCTCTGCAATAGCCCCGAATATCTCTTGTATCAAGAGAAAAGCAAGATGGCGGTCATTTCATTTCTGAAAACCATGATCCTGCAATGCACCATGGGAGATAAAACTATGATTTTTGTGGAAGTGGGCACCCCCTTCTCCGTCAAATTTTTAAATAATCATAGCATGGAATTACCCCAAACCACGCATGGTGTGCGAGACAACTCTTTGTGCCCAAATTGTTTTGGATCTGGTCTGCACATTTGGATTTTGTTTTTTTTTTAACAAATCTTTGTGAAATGTTGCAGTCTGGTGGGGGGCCTGCAGACTTCTAATTAATTTTAATAAACAGTCCCTACAAGTGATTGAGTTTATAATGTTGGAAACAAAATGTTAGGGGTCATTGTGAGACTATCATGAACTCTTTATGTATTAAAGTATGTTTTCTTGCAAACAAATCATTATATTCTAGTGCTATTGTTAGTAGAGAAATCTAATCATACATACATATAGGCAATGGTCGCTGCATGCACCATAGAAGCAACATATTTTTAATCTTGTCATGTCTGATGGTAAAATAATTAATGCTACCTTATGAGAATTTTGAGCAATGTTAAACATGGCATAAATAGGTAACAATTGAAAACTTGCCACACACTTTTGTTGGTAGAAAGAATACATATAAAAAAACACAATGCATACAAATTAGAAGCACATGCAGGGAAACTAAAGTAAGGAAGAAAGAAACAACAGCACCACAACATGACAATGGGCCTCATTACGACCCTGGCGCTAATGGGTTAACAGCGCCGTAAAAGGCTGCAGCGCCGTAAACCCATTAGCGCCTGATTACGAGGTCCCTTTGCGGTACCCGACCTTAACAGCTGGTCTACACCAGCCGTTAAAGTAGGGACCCGCAAAGGGACCTTGGTGCTAAGTACGGTACTGCAATTTGCGGTACCGAACTTAGCGCCTTCCCCATTCCTATTGAGCCCTATCGGACAAAAATGGGAATGGGGAAGGGCCATGGAGGAAGGTGGAATTACCGCCCGCCAGCCTTGTAATGGGGTGGTAATTCCCCCTTTCTCCATGGCGGAGTCGGTAAGTTACCGGCATGGGCCATGGTGCTATTAGCACCATGGTTTTCCGCCTGGGTCGTAATGAGGCCCAATAACATTATAGTTAATCATCATGTACACACATTAATTGTGTATTTGAGGCATGCTTATTACCCCATGTATGTGCACTCTGAGCTCAGATAAAAACTCTAAGGGAAGCACTTTAAGAACATATAAAAACGTGTAGATACATAGCACCTTTTAAATTTTGGAAATTATCATTGTCAGTAAAAACAAAAAACTAGCCTAATCATGTCAGTAAACCAAAACAATTGGCCCAGATATGTGATGTCATTTGTGATGTCATCAATTACATTTGTGATGTTATCTTTCATGTCCTTGGTGTTAGTCGAGCAGTGCACAGTGGTGGCACAAGTTATTGTTGCTCATCTTACCATAGCTGGCACATTTCTGACGTGTTTCGGTTTTACTTGTAACTATAACATCCCTTTAACAAAGTGTTTTCATTGAATTTCATAGGTTTTTATTAGGGTAACTTACTCATAACGTCCCTTTAATAAAGTTTTTCAGAGAATTTCATGGGTATTTACCAGTGCACGCAAATTTCCTACAACTTATTAATATCATACTCCAATATAGCAACATTTCTGTCCAATTTACAAAGTTTCACCTTAAAACTCTTCCATTCCCCACCTCATAGCATCATTTTTAACATTTCTATGCACTTTTTGTAATTCCTTCCACTGTTTATGTGTTTGTCAATGCTTTCTTGAATGTCTGACCTCATCACAGACTTTCCAGACCATGTTAGGTGACCATGCGCAGGCGCGCAGCATCATGATGTGCCCACGAATGTGCCCGCACTTCACGAATGGGTCCGTGTTCATGGATTGATTGATTGATTGATATTTTAATTCTATCGCGCTCATACACAAGTGTTTCAGAGCACGACCAGGCAGGATAAGGGAACAGGGGAGAACAAAAAAAGCGTTCTTACTAGGCCCAGTGACATTGAGAACGTGCAAGTGCAGGGTAGAGGGAGAAGGGGGAGAAGTGCATGGAAGGGGGAACAAAAGGAGAGTGCGGAGCGAGAAGAAAAAAAGAAACAAAAATAATAATAAAATAATAAATAAAAAGGCAACAAACAATGGGAGTGCAGCCAGCAAGTGGCAAGTGCTGGGTTTATGGCAGCAGGCCGTGTAGGTCTGAAAGTGCAGGAAGAAAAGGGAAGAGCTGTATGGGTACAGATACGGACCCCAGTGCAGGGGGTGGCCCGGAGGCAGTGCGTGAGGGTGGCAAGATGAGTAGGTACCTGGGCCCAGAGGACAGAGGGTGGCCAGGTGCATGGTGCAAGGGAGAGTAGAATCAACAGAGAGGGGAGGAGAAGGCAGAAGCAAAGAGGAAGGTTTTGAGGTGCTTCCGGAACCGGAGATGGTTCTCCTCAAGTTTTAGAGTGGCAGGGAGGCTGTTCCAGAGGGAGGCCCCAGCCAAAGACAGAGATCTACCCCAGCTTGTTTCTTTGAGAAACAACTGACCTTGAGGGAGTTAGTGGTAGAGGAGCGGAGTGCTCGAGATGGGAGGTATTTACGAAGGGATAGCTGAAGGTATATTGGACCCAAGCCCCAAAAAGCCTCGTGGACAATACAGAGGGTTTTGAATTTAATCCTTGCATCCACAGGGAGCCAATGGAGAGATTTCAGAGCTAGAGAGATACGATACCAGGGCTTGAGGCCAAGGACAAGTCTCGCAGTCCTGTTCTGGATAAGTTGTTAAGGGTGGAGAGTAGAGGCAGGTAGATTAAGAAAGAGGCTGTTTCAATAGTCCAGCTTGGAGCGAACCTGAGCTTGGGAGACAGTGAGCTTCTGGGGGGATGAGAGGAAAGGAAGAATACCTCTGAGGAGGTGCAGTAGGAGGTTTCACTTTTGTGATACATCAGCGATGTGGGCAGAGAATGAGAGTGTGGAATCAAAGGTGACACCAAGGTTCTTGGCCTCGGAGGTGGGGATAGGAGGAGGGCCAAGGGAGGCCGGCCAGAGAGTGAGGGGAAAGGAAGGTGATGGTGTGCCAGTTTGGAACTGAATTTTCTGTTGATCTAGGAACATTCAAGCTCAAATTATACCCTTGCTCAATTCCTACACCTATTCTTACTCATTATCCATTAACAATCTAGCACAGAGCACATATATTAGCAAAACTGCAATTTATTTTAAAAATGGCATCAGCTTTTGCAATCCTTCCTCCCCAAGAGCCAAAACCAACACCATCTGGAGGGCCTACACAACAAAAAAGTGCAGTACTTCCATAGTCAATGATGAGGACCAAGAAGATCTGGTACAGGAAGTACCTACCTCTAGCACCCATAGAAAATCATGGGTGTGGCAGTTCTTTACCACTGTTGGTAATGTACCAAAGACTAAAACTAGCAAAGTGAAATGAACTGAGTGCAGCATTGTACTCAGTCGCAGACTACCTGGACAGTACTCATACGGGACTACCTCTGGGCACCGCAACACCAAATCCAAAAACTGCAATGCTGTCTGAAAGGTTGTTCCTTTCTTAGCAAGTGGTAGGCTGTCTTTCTCCACCTCATCTTCCTCAACCAATACTGTAACCATACAACCTACTTCTTTGTAACACGAAATCCCACCAGCTAACTTGAAAGTGATAAAAGAGGCTGTTGATCCACATCTTTTGAAGACAACAGTACTATGTATATACTGCAACACACCACTCTGCAGGGGGGAGAAATTTCAAAATGCTTTTGAAACTGTAATCAAGGATCACGAGAAACACAGACCCCTTACCTTAGATGTAACACATGTGCAATATCTTCCCCTGTTCACCTGGCCTTCCATATTAGTGGTTGGTGCATCTTCCATAATTTCCCTCCCCACCTTGCTTTCTGACTGCTCCTGCAAAAAAGAAAAGTTAATTTCACAGTTAAAAATAGAACTAAAATAAATAATCTTACAGACTCCATCTACTTTACATTTCACAATAACGTTGCTAGACTCAATACTATTCTCCAACATTTCCATTAGCATTTTGTGTTATACTAATGGAAATAATGTGGCTTTCATCCCCCGTTTCAGAGGGTGGAACTTAGGATAATCGCTCGGCAGCCCAAGTTATCGGCCCAAGTGAATCGAGGGTGGATAATGAGGGCTGCGGGCCGTTATCCCCCATTCCAGCCACTGCAACGGAGGATGAAGTCCATTAGCTCCCTGGATTACCAAAGCAGTAACCTGGGGTGCTAATAAAAGGATTTTCCTTCCTACAGTGGGACACGTGCAGCATCCCGCTGTAGGAAGGAAAATCATCTTACAAGATGGCCTCCATGGAAAGGGAAGATGGGTCTCAGTACAGAGAAGAGAAGGAGCGAATGCGGCAGCGGCACCCGCCAACACCAAAATAAGATAAGTAGGGGGGGGGTGAAAAATAAAATAAAACATGGGACGGAGGGTGGGGGGAATATGGCGGCAGGGAGAGACGGACATCAGGTGGCATGGAACGTTCCTAGTCACCTGATTGTCTGGCTCCCCCACCAAGGGTGCTAATGGACAATTGTATACTAGAGAAAAACAACTTTTCTCTAGCATACTATAAGGACCATAATCGACAGGCCTTTATAACTATCCACGTTCTCCACAGTCCCGTTTCCAGGCCATGGATCATTAAAAGATCTGGATGGCACATGCACACCATTGCAGAAGGCACCCCTTCTACTCTTTGTAATTTTATATTTCTAAAACTCCCTCAATGCCTGTTTTCAAACACTCACACATCCATCCACCAAACACTTCCAAAAACTGACATATAACCCTATGACCATATTAAGCTTCCACACACAAACTGCCAATTAACAACCTTCTACAAATCATTGGGATTTGGATGCCACGGTGGGATGCCACTGGCTAACAACTAGAATAGAGGAGTTACAAGGGCGGGATTCATCTTAACAGTAGCATACCGTTAACAAAGTCTTTCTGTCAATTTAATAGGTTTTTATAAGTGAAAATGTTTCATGGTGTTACATCACTGTATATAAGTTATTAATAATTCCTCTTTTCATATATAAGAAAAAAGAATAAACCTCCTTAAGAGACATATTTTTTGCAACACATACTTATATCTGTTGTTATCAGCAGTGCATGCTGGGGATGGAAAACATTGTTTAATTGCCTATGGCATAAGGCTCCACCATGACCCCACCCAAACCAAACCACCCCTATTATTCACAGCACCTTCCCTGCATCCTAGCTCAGTGTCCAGTATACCCTAATAATCTAACCAATGACCAGTGCTCATGGCTTGCGGCCGTGCCGTAATCCCCGATTAGCAAATCAGAGTACACATTTGCATTTGCAGAGGGCCAGGCCTCATACATAGAATCCAAATGTATGACACTAGTTTTTCCACTTACATTCTTACACTTTCAAAAAATAAAACACAAGACGTATTTCCAAAAACATGCTTTCAGGTTCTTGCTAATGCTCATCGCACAAGTTGTGGTAATCTAGTCGACCACTTCAAGCTGTAACCTGCACGCAGAATATGTTTTCCAATACAAACCTACCGCTTCGGCCATGCTGCATGCCTCAAAAAGCTAATTACAGTACACATTTCTCCTTGCTGATAGCCAGGCACATTGCCCAGACATCAATTTTATATCACTGTGATGTGTACTCACATTTTACACTTTTCAAAAAAATCAAACATAATACATATTTGCAAAACCATGCTTTCCAGTTCTTGCTGACCCTCCTTGTACATATTTGCTGCAATCAAATCCAGCACTTCAACTTGTACCCACAAGCAGATTGTTTCTTCTCATTCAAACCTTTCCCAATTTAAAAAAAACGGGACCACATAGCCTGTCCCCAGTCCCCATGCCCATTTTAACCCCATTGCTGGTCATGGTCAATAGCCAGATTGTCTGGGACATGGACTTAGGCCATGGCCTGGACAATCTGGCAACTGCCCATGGACACAAGCTATACCTCAGTCACCAAAGGTATATCACTATTTGTGTACCTACATTATGACACTTTTCAAAAGATAAAACACAGACACATTTGCAAAACTATGCTTTCAGGTCCGTGCCAATGCTCCTTACATGAGTTTGCTGCAAATCCGCCAATGTTTTATTTTTTCAAAAGTGTCAAAATGTACATACATAAAATAGTCATATGCCCCCACTTTACAAAATCCATTCAGACTTTGCACCACACATTCCACGTTGGGTATATAATCTTTCTGAAAAAATGTTATCCATGTTCATCACACTGCAACAAAGTTATAAGCCATCTAAAAATGTTGATACCCCCTCTAATTATGCCCCCTCTTGACAATATCCCACCAAACTTTGCAAAAATACTCATAGCTAGGTGTGCAATCCTTTTGCAAACTTTGCGCAGATCCATCAAATGTCACCACATTTAAAAGCTTTTAGAATATTTTGGGACTGCCCCCTCTAACTTTGCTCCCTCGTGTTAAAACAGCACCACACTTTGCAGAACCATTCAGAGACAGGTCTAGAATGGGATTCTAGAATGCCATGCAGTTTCATTGAATGGTGCCAAAGTTATAAGCTATCCAAAAACTGCTAATGATATGATATGATATGGCATTTATAACGCGCATGTACACAAATGTTTCTAGGTGCGACAAGACATAGAGGTGGGAAACATAGGGAGGACAAAACAACAATTTTACTAGGCAGTTTGTCATTCTGATTGCGCAAGTGCAGGGAAGAGGAACGGGAGAAGGACCGAGGGCGGGGTGAAGGTAACTCAAAAGTGCAGCCAGCATGTGGCTCAGTGCAGGTAACTCAAAAGAAAGTGCAGCCAATGGGCGGCTCATAAGTGCAGAGAGAAGGGACTGTAGGGTTGCAGATACAGACCAGAAGTGCTAGGGAAGCCAGGAGGCAGTGCAAAGTGCAACAGGACATTCAGGAGCCTGGGCCCAAGTTCAGCGGGTTATGAGGTGACCAGTGAATGGAGCATTTGGGACATCAGCAGGGGAGAGAAAGAGAGAAAGTGGAAGTGAAGAGGAAAGTCTTGAGCTGCTTTCAGAACCGGAGGTGGGTCTACTCAAGTTTGAGAGAGACAGGGAGGCTGTTTCAGAGGGAGGCCTCAGCCGAAGATAGAGATCTGCCCCCAACTCTCTGCTTGGAAAGGCGATTGACACTCAGAGAGTTGAAGTTGATGAACCGAGAGCTCGAGAAGGGAGATGTTTAGGAAGAGAGAGTTGGAGGTATTGTGGTCCCAGGCCCCAGAAAGCCTTGTGGATGATGCAGAGGGTGTTGAACTTGATCCTTGCCACCACTGGGAGCCAGTGAAGAGATATCAGAGCTGGAGATATATGATCCCTGGGCTTGTGGCAAAGGACAAGTCTCACAGTCCTGTTTTGGATAGGTTGTAGAGGTTGGAGAGTAAAGGCAGGAAGATTTAGAAAGAGGCTATTGCAGTAGTCCAGCCTAGAGAACACCAGAGCTCTGGGGACATTGAGCCTCTGGGGGGAAGTGAGGAAAGGAAGAACACCTCTGAGGAGGTGCAGCTGATAGTTTTACTTCTTAGAGATGTCAGAGATGTGAGCAGAGAAGAAGAGGGTGGAGTCAGTGATGAATCCAAGGTTCTTAGCCTCACAGGTAGGAGCAGGAAGAGGGCCCATAGTGGGCAGCCAGAGAGAGAGGAAAGGAGGGAGCTGGTGGTCAAATGAGGAGAATCTCAGGCTTACTGGCATTCAAGCAGAGATCATTGGCGGCACACCATTCCTGAATTGCAATCCGACAATCTGGAATGAGAGAAGGAGAAGAGGCAGCTGAGGGGTGCCTGAGGAAGAGCTGGGTGTTATCTGCATAACACTGAAAGTTAGAGCAGAAGGAGGCGATGCAGTGGGCAAGATGTGTCAGGTATTGGTTGAAAAGCCAGGGCGAGAGGTCAGACCCCTGGGGAACACCACAGGTGGAGAGAGAGAGATAGAAGAAAGGAAAGACCCCAGTTGGAACTGGGAGGGTCGGTCAGTGAGAAAGGAGGTCAACCAGGCCAAGGCCTGATCAGTGATACCCAGGTTATCATGGAGGCGCTTGAGCAGAATGGTATGGTTAACCTATCAAAGGCAGAAGAAAGATCGAGCAGAATGAGAACAAAAGGAACGTTTGAATCAAGATTGGAGAGCAGATCTTCACAGGTAGTTTACATGCTTCTGGCAGCTTTGTACCCAGACTGGTGGTCGTGGAGTCATCAAACAGATTCAGTGTGTAGATTAAGCTGGGAGATGGCCCTGTTTTCCAAGAGTTTTCCCAGGAAAGGAGTCATGGAGATCTGGTGAAAGTTAGCCCGGAGAGGAAGGATCGGCAGAGGAATTCTTAGGCAGTGGGTGCACAAGGGAGTGCTTTCGGGGGAAGGGAAAGTTCCAGTGGCAAAGGGGTGATGGCAGAAATCAGCCAAGGCTGGAGTAAGGGTGTCAATGTGGTCCTTGATGGTTCTGGATGAACAGGGGAGAACCTGTTTTGACTAGACCTTCATCGATCGGACTTGTCTAGAAACATCGTCAGGGGTGAACAAGAGAAAGAAAGTGACGGGTAGAGGAGAGATGGCCAGAGGCACGCCAGGAGTGGAGGAGGAATAGGAAGAGAGGTTGGACAGGATGTCCTGAGTTTTTGTGAGGAAATGAGAAGCCAAGGCCGTACAGAGGGACTGGGAGGGAACAGGAGAGATAAAGACTGCAGCAGAATTGGCCAGCTCCTTGCAGATTATGAAGAGTTGGGCTGAGTTGTCAGATGCTGCAGAGACGTAGGCTTGAATGTGGGCTCTCTTCTTGGCAAGGACAGGGAGTCTGTATTGCCTTTGGAGAAGGCGGCAGACCAGTTTGTCAGAGGGTGCACCTGATACCCAGCACTGCATCTCAGCCACCTTACACTGGCATTTGAGGGTGACAAGGTTGGAGTTGTACCAAGAGTTGCACTTGGATTTGGGCTAGAAGCGGATCCTTAAGACAGGGAAAGTAAATCGGGAGTGCTAGAAATAGAAAGATGAATGTTAGATAGGGCTGTGCCAGGGTCTGAGTCAGCCAAAGGTGCAGAAGGAGGAGAGAAGATAGCAGTGAAACCCTAAACTGACACACGCTTCATGGGTCAGAAGACCGAAAAGGTAGGTGGCAGTGTTGGAGACGGCTTGGCCTAAGGGGTAGAAAGAGAAAGGTGTGAGGAAAGGAGAATGTGATCACTCCAAGATAGATGAGTAGTGAGAGCGTTGGAGAAGGGGAGGTTTGGGGAGATCAGAACATCCAAGATGTGCCCTGCAGAGTGAGTCTTGCCTGAGGGAAGAATAGAGAGAGTTCCAGAGGTTGTGAAAGAGTCCTAAAGAAGGTCAGGTAGAATCCAGGTGGATGTTAAGGTGTTCGAGGAGGAGATGTTGAGAGGTAGAGATGAGAGAGAGAGCAGGAGAGGTTCCCCTACTCAGAGAGGTTGGGGATGACCTGGTCAGGTGGCCTGTAGATGGTGGCCACAGTGAGAGAAACACCAGGAGACATAGACAGTCTGCAGACCAGGTATTCAAATGAGGAGTAGTCCTGCATCGGAATGATAGAGGCAGGGATCCACTTCAGGAAGATTAGGCTACTGCCCCACCAGGATGGTTGGTTCTGGGCTCAGAGAGGATCTTGTAGCCATCAGGAAGGAGAGTGTCAAAGCTTGTGAATAGCTGGCTCCGAACCAATTCTCGGTCAGACTGAGTTGATCCAAATTGAGTTCTTCCAGGAAACAGCAGATGTCAGAGTAGTGTTTTCACAGCTGAGAGAGTCTTGGAGTAGCAATGTGGAGCAGGTTGCCCCCTTTGAATAACTTATGTGGAAGTGCACAGGTCAGAGGTACTCCCTGCGGAAGTGTTGCAGGTGCCTGAGGATGGGCAGAGGAGGAAGAAGGAGAAGGCAAGGTAGCCAGGGAGGAGGTGGAGTGTGCCAAAGGGGTGGGAGAGGAGGGAGGCAATAGGGTAGCCAGCAAAGAGGCAGAGGCAGCCATAGAGGTGGCAGAGGATGGAGGCCGCAGAGCAGCCAGATATTGGAAATAATGAACAGCAGGAGAAGAAAGAAAGTTGATAAGGCGCAGGAAGCATCTATCAAAAAGGAGCAGGTTGGCCTGAGGACCTTGGACCAAGATGGTGCCATTTAGGTAAACATTAATGATGGTCTTGGAGGAGTAGAGGGGGCCAGAAGGGCCTCCCCATGGGTACCACCATTAAAGGGTGAAGAAGAAAAAGAAGAGAGAACAGATACCATATGGGGGTCCATAGGCCTGTAGAGGGAAAGACAACCAGGATGTCAGTAAGGGGCTGTCTGGATGAAGCACTGGTGTAGGTTTCATTGATAGGGAGGACTGGTTTGGATACCAGGATGTCCCTTATGAGCTTCTTCCAGCCAGACCTAGTGAGAGGGACAGGATAGTTGATAGAAAAGTCATAAGAGAAGATAGGTGAGACAGAGCACACCATAGAGCATGCAGTGAGGAAGAGGGGGGAAGAGGGGAGAGGGGGAGCCCAAGCAGGGAGCCAGGGGCTAGGGCTGGGAGGCAGGCAGGCAGGGGGGCAACACTAGGGAGGGTCATGGAAGGAGGAGGTCGCACAGAGAACAGAGCGCGGACAGATAATCAGATGCAATGCATAGACAAAGTCAACCACCAAAGGTACCTAGAAGTAAAGAATGTGCACAGCAGAAATGCAGGCAGCAAAATGTAAGCAAACAACCCTGGGGAAACAAAAATGACAAGGAACAGAACAATCCCCAAAGGAACCTAGAAGTAAGGAATGAACACAAGAGGAATGTAGGAAGTACAATATAAGCAAACAAACCGTGAAAAAAAAATGACAAGGAAGAGAACAATCACCAAAATAACCTGCAAGTAAATAATGAACACAGCAGGAATGCAGGCAGTAAAAAGTGAGCCAACAATCATGGAGAACAAAACATCAAGAACAATACACAAGAAGATCAGGGGAGGGAACACGAATAGGGGAGGGAAAGGCCTGCAGAAATACGGGGAGGCAGAGGGAAGGAGGGGGTGCATGCAGCCGAGTAGAGAGAGCACACGTGACCTAAAGAATGCCTGGCGTTGCACATGGCCTAAGTAAGAGGGAGTGCACGTGGCATACCACTGGGAGGGAGCACATACAGCCTAAGCTCCGCTGACTAAGTAAGAGGGAGCAAAAGCAGTCTAAGTTGTGAGGTATTGAACGCAGCCTAAAGTAAGATGGGGCAAATGCAGCATAAAGTTGTGCAGGAGCACACACAGCCTAAACTGTGATGCAGTGAACACAGCCTAAAGTAATAGGGGAAGCATGTGGCCTTGAGTTGTGCAGGAGCGCACACAGCCTAAATTGCGAGGGAGTGAAAGCAACCAAAAGTACAAATGGGATTATGAAGCCTAAGTGGACGCAACCTAAAGTAAAAGGGGCGCATTTGGCCTATGATGCGAGGGAATCTAGGTAAGCAGGGATATGGGGATGGTGCGAGGACAGGACGCTGTGAAAGACAACATGTGTGCAAGAGTGAGAAGGGTTACCAGGTCAGATGGGATTGCATGGATTTTAGCAAGCTAACTCTCACTGCACCTTCTTAACTGGCAGCCGCAGACAGGAGGGTGAGGGCGTCCGCACTCACTGTCTACGCTCCAACCCCATCGCTGCCAAAACACCTGCATCACTCAACACTGAAGACTTGTCCTTCAAGGGCTTTACCACACAGGGTCCATACCTTGGTTCTTATAGTCACTGAAGCGTGGACGCAGCGAAGCGTGGTATGTTTTGTCAGGCAGTGTCACCTGCACACCTGCATTGCTCAACACCCCAGACTTGTCCTGTGAGAGCTCTGCCGCAGAGGGTCCATACCATGGTTCTTAGAGGCATGGGTGTGTGGACATTGCGAAGTGTCCTTTTTATAGTCAGGCAGCGTCTTCTGCACCTCTGTTTCACTTACCACTGTGGCCTTGTCCTGTGAGGTCTTTTCACGAACCCTGTAATGCAGAAATGAGCATACATGTCCCCAAACATCTCAGATGGTCGCGAACATCGGACGAGTGTTTGCGCACATCACAGTTGAAAAGCCAACCTTTTTTGGGTCTTTTTCAAGCCATATTCCATCCCTTTCTCATCACCCCTCACCTCTCCAGAGATTGTTTTATTAGTTTGGCAAGCACATTGTTGTGTTTTTAATATGTTTTTACCCCAATGATAAGTTCGCGGACTATGATCGCAGCCTGTGAATCCAACATGGCAGGCATTTCCAAAAATCTGACCTACCTCAAGCTTTTCACCATCCAGTCAGCAGCCACGGCCAGTGTCTTTGGACATCACGCCATCCTCTGGACCAATCGGAGGCCCGTCTGTGGACCGAACAGGGAAGTCAGTCCACGGACTGAACGTCCAATTTAGGAAAACATGCTTTCAGGACCAAGCCGCTGCTACTGCCACAAAGTTGCTGAAAATCAATCCAGCGGTTTTGGCTGTAGGAATGAGCAATTTTTTTTTCCATTGCGTCTATAGGAAAACCCACACAGTTTGTGACTATATCCCTGTATCCCTGTATCCCCTGCACGAAACCTCACCGAACTTTGCAGAATCAATTTGATGGGCCACACTTTATTTGCAAAGTTTTGTGAGGATTCGTCCAGGGGGGCAAAGTTATAGCCTCCCAAAAAGTGTTCTTCCTATGGGTTGAGCATCTTAACAATAACTACAGGGCTTCTACTATACATTCAGTGATAAAACTTTGGTAAATAGACATTATGGTTAAGTTGCAGTAATAAAAGCCTATCAAATTCTGTGAACAAATGTTGTTAAAGGGATATTATGGTTACAAGTAAAATAGGAAAACCCAGAAATTCACTAGTTATGTTAAGCTAAGCAACCTTTACTCGTGCCACCACTGTGCACTGCTAAGACTAACACCCACAACATCAAAGATGACATGACAATTTTCATTGATGACGTCACTGATAACCTCAGAAGTCTGGGCCTGTTGGTTTTGGTTAATAACTGTAGAAATAAACTAAGCAACATTCTACTAAACTAAACTTTTTCTTTCAACCTCAAAACAGTAGGCATTCTGTTTTTGCCATCCTTCCAGGCATTTTATTTTCACCTACTGCATAAATGCTTTATATATTTACAAAACGTTCTTAAAAGGATTTAGAATATTTTCCAAAAACAAATCTGATTAACAGCATCAGTCAGATGTATTCCAGCTGTGCGGAAAATATTGGCAGCGTCAAATCTGATATATGGAAAGACGTCTCCCAAAAATGCACACACAGCCTTTTTCTCATTGCGCCTCGCTTTCTCCATTTGTGGACGAAATGAACTGGAGTGCATCCACATCTTTCTCTGGGAAATTCAAGAACAAATTAGTCGAGCGTTTAGGAACATGTCCTTCATTTTAACAAAAGGCAGCTTCATTGCAAACTGCAATGAAATTCCAGTTACATACCCTAAACTGTTCCCTCCACAATGAACAATGATAACATCCAGATGTTGCAGTGTGACCAAATTGACACAAAATGGGAGCAAGTACACCCACTTCATGCCGCGCACTCCATACCACTTCTGATCAACATGATGAAATCAAAGCTGGTCAGCCACTCCACACTGCTCTACATACACTGCAACCAGTGGATCTACGAGTCCCACAAAATCCACACACTCTGCCTCCTGAAAGACACAGCTATAGGCATAGCCATATGGACTCCTCTCAGCAAACATACCTTCTGTCACACTCTCTCTTTGCCTACCACACCAAAGAAACCTGATTGGCTAATCCACTGGACTGCACAGTTCCATTTCCATGCCTGGCATCCTCAAATGACCCAGTGTGGCACATGGTGTCCGTGGACTAACACAGTGTGCACAGACAGATCGTCCAAATAAAGGGGGTGGGGAAAAAAATGAAACACAAGGTAGGGTATTTACTCTTAATTGGTGGCTCTGAAAAGAACCTTTTCTTTTGGCAGGGGGGATTTTCAGATTTCTTTTTCTACACCTCACATGCACTGTACATCATTTTAGAACTTTCCAAGTGCATTCTGAATATTAGCAAGAAAGATGTCATTGCCACAATCTGTTAAAGTGATGCCATCACATAAAAGAACCAGCATCCTTCAGAACATTGTCATTTGGCAACAATGACATCTCAACACCACACATAAAAGATATCTCTTTGTTGACAAGATACCTTCCTGCAACTTGTTGATGACAGAAGACATTGGGGCAGGTCTATAGTGCCCTACATGGAATATGGGAAAATATCACCTTTGCACATGGAAAGAGCTCCATTAGTGGCTTCAGAAATTCCTTCACTGCACTGTGCAAACGTATTGCACTAATCTATCCCAAATGCAGTCCTTCACAGTGCACCAAACTGACATCTGGAGTGTTGAAACAGCCATACTTTTACAAAGTGCAAATACACCTTTCAAGTTTCTCCCAAGCACACCACACCATAAAACCTCCACTCCCTCCATTCCAGGGTTGGCAGAAATGCCACATATTTCTGTGTACCTCTGCAAATTAATCATAAACAACCATCCAGTCTCTACATCTCTTCAACCACAGCCACCTTAACTACACACAGCAATGAAAAAAATGATTACCCTCTCTTCCTATAAAGCACAACCAGAACACCTAATTGGCTAATCCCTACAGTCCCCTTTCCATGCCAGGCACCCTGAAAACACCTGGATGTGGGACACCCTGCCCTCGGACTACAGTGGTGTCTGTGGAAACAGTAACACAGTAAAGCCCTTCTTCCCTTTCCACTTCAATCTTTGCAGCACTCCCTCATTGGCTACTGTCAAGCAGTCACACTCCCATATACCAATCACATCCAAGAACTCTACATCTCCCTCTGCCATCTCAGTACAACAGTTCAGATGTACTGTTCAACACTCAGAGTGTAAGTTTCCTCTTATTCCCAGGCACCTGCATCAAGAACTCCTGTAAAACTCTACAAGATTTCTACTTATAGATTCATCCACATCTGCATCTATCAACACAAAGTACTCGTTTGCATATATTTTTAAAATTACATTTCCAACTCTCACAAATGCATGTTAACAGCATTCCTACCACTTACCCTGCATTAACTTACTCATTAATCATACCCTCATTTGTCCCACCTCCTGACAACAAGTGGCACTCACTTACAATGCTGTGTAGTTGCAAACTTTTCTTTTAATGAAGATTTTCATACCACCTTCGAAACACATATTTGCAATTACAGCAGCACTCTGTGTGTATTTTTTGTGAAAGAAAATAAAACCACATTTGAAACATTTCCACAGCATGTTTGTGTGCCAGATCCCTTGTGAAACTTCAATATATTACCAAGACATGTATGTTTGCCCATATCACCCATTCTAATGTACAAACTGTTATTTTCTTCTTTCATTCTGTGACTTTTGAAACCACTTCTCCCATGAACAAACTGCACTAAAACTCCCACAATGTGCACTCAAAATGAAAAGTGCATTTATGTTACTGAAGCATGGAATGTACATGGAATGAAAAATGGCAAAATCCAATGCATTTAAAACTATTAATTTTAGCACAATTTCAAGTAAAACAAATAAATGCATGTGTACATTTACAACAGTGCTGTGTGTAATTTTTAATACATAGATGAAACAAAATGGAAATGTTTTCCAACATATTGCAATAACACTCAGTTTGTGCAATTTCATTAACTTTCCTACACATGCATACTTGCTATCTAACATTCTACTTCTAATCTGTACATGCTTCTTGGCTTCTTGAATTTTCTCTGCATACTGGTCTTGTAGTTCACCATTTCTAATACAAATAGTGCAACTACAACTCCCACAAGTTCTTACTCTGCAGCAACGGCAGTGTTACCACAATACTCATAATCACATCCAGTGTTACTAACTCTTCTTCCCAACAATTCCTCCTACATTGCAAATTAATGTCTTCTTGTACTACAATTACTTTGCCATTACCATACATACCCACTAATTTTCTTCTTTCCCAATTGCAGTGAAGAACAACCTCCAGAAAGACAACAACCTATCTCCTAGAAGACAACAACCAGAAGAAAACTACTCTTCACATTCTACAAATTAAGTGCACTAGTGTAGTAGTATTTATTTTGTTACTCATACAGTACAGTGTAGCCGTATACAAGCCTACAAAATTATTTCCAAACCAACAACATTTACTTTACTCTTACTCATTGCACCTGTGTGCAATGAGTAAGAGTACGTGGGTACACTATTTGCATTCTCATCTCAATACCAGTATCATAACACCCACTATTATCGTGAAAACATTATAATGTCCTTACTTTTCCATGCACACTGCACTCTCTTGAACACTAACCCAAGCCATTCACACATTTACACACACCGCTACTCTTACAACCTTCCCAACCATTGAACAAACCCACAGGCCTCTATTTAAGTCTGACGTCATATCCACACACTCATTCACAATGCCACAAATACATTGCACAACTTTCAAACCCAACAGTTTCCTTTTTTCTCCAGCAGATATAACAGAATGCCTACTAAAAAGCAACTCAGTAAAAAACAACAGCACATAGAGCAGATAAAACTAAAAGCATGCACAATACTCATCTATCTCTAGCAGAATTTGTCTCAAATTGCCTCCTTTTGAATTAAAAATAAGGTATTTGTGGCAAAGTAGCTTATTTGCCATTAGATCTTATAGAAAATGAAGAAACTCTAGGAGTACAATGGGCAATAGATCAATCTTTGATTATTCTAGTCAATGGTGTATCAATGAAAGACAAATAAATATTTGGCAACAACTAGTAGACTTAAAAAAAAGTTAGAAAAGCCCTACAATATATTAAAGAAAACAATGACTGCTACGAAGATGTACACATTGAACAAAACTTAAGGGAAACCACTGAAATGATCCAGGATTCCTCACCAGCTGGCCAGTTTGAACTTGTAGATCCTAATACGGCATCCAATATTTTAGACGAGTACACAATTCACCCACTACACTCCAAAGATGCCATAGACAATGCACTAGAAACATATCAAATGGATCAAGCCAAAGGATCTCCAATCAGCACATGGGAAACAATTATAGAAGCACAAGCCTTTTCTCTACTCTTTTCTACAGGAAAAGGGGGAAGATAAAAATGAAAGATCCACCCAAATAACAGCATCACAGTATCACTCTTTATGAATGTATTCTGAAGATCCCAGATTTAGATAAAATGTTGAATACATATTTTACCTCCTGTTCGAAAGTGAACTAGCATCTCAATGTTACGGAGTTGCACACACATTGAAAACAGGTTCCATTGTTTTAAACATGTCTACTACCCAACTACTTAATAAGATAAAAGACAAAGATGAGGTTTTGCAGTCAAGTATCACAAATCTCTTGGAAACCATGCATGGTACAAAAGAATACTGGTTCCGACGTCACACTGATGTACGGTGTATGCTAAGGACCCTTCGCCCACCCACATGGTTTGTTATTTTAAGTTGTGCAGAATATGCATGGGAGGACTTGCACGACTTCCGATGCATAGCAAACCAAAACAAAGAAGGGATAAACATAAAAACACCAGGAGAACTCTGCTCTCTTGACACTTTAAATGTATCAAGATATTTTCACCAATGCTTTATTGCTATGCTGCACTTCATCTGTAATAAAAAATATTCCTCCCCTCAGAGAAGGGGAGTACTTCTTTTGGAGATAAGAATATCAATCCAGAAGAGCACCACACATACACATGCTTTTGTGGATGCAAGATGCTCCTAAATTTGGTCATGAAAGTGATACCACTGTTTTGAAGTTTATTCACAAATGCATAACCTGTGACATCCCTTCAGAAAACACATATATTGAGCTACATACAGAACTGTTACACCTCCAAAAACATAAGTGTGCAAATACTGTTGATGCAAATATAAAAACAAGTAAATATTATACCAAATACTACTTTGGTTTCCCTAGACCAGTTTCAGCAAAAGAACAAGTAAACAGCTTCATGTCTTCTGTTAGACACAGGGCCTCATCACGAGTTGAGCGGTAGCGCCAGCGCTAGTAGTGCTGGAGCTATCTGCCCTACCGCCAAACCCACCGGCACTATTAGTGCCAGATCACGGGTTTGGCGGATTTGGAATTCCCCATTGAGCCCATTCGGGAATGCCCCATTCCCCATTGGGCTCAATGGGGAAATTTCACGCTCATACCGCCGGCGGATTTTCCACCGGAGTTATGAGCATGAATTTTTGGCAGATTTCAAACAGCTCAGAGCTGGGGAGAAATCCACTGAAGCCCTGATTTGGTGGACCCTTAAATCTGGCGGTAACAGCGCTACCGCCGGATTTAAGGGTTACAGCCAAACTCGTGATGAGGCCCACAGTGTGAAAAGCAAATCGCCTAAAGACGTATACGTCATTAAAAGAAATGAAGCTTCAAAGTACATCAATGATTAGAATGCAAACATTGCCCTCTTGTGGAATGCAAACATAGATATACGATATATTGCAGACAATTCCACTGCTGTTACAAGATATGTCACAACCTACCTTACCAAATCTGAGAAGACAGAGCTAAAAGACCTCAGGGATTACATATCATCTGACAAAACACTGTCACGAAAACTGTACAGCTTTGGCATAAAAATGCTCTCCCATAGATCATGTTGATGCTAAGGAGCTGCACACCCTATAACAGGCACAGCCTTATATGGCAAATCTGAACACATAGTCTGGCTAAGTCTTGGTCCAGCTGCATCCAGAAAAAGAGTTTTGAAATTGTACGAAGACATAGAAACAATAGCCAAAAATATTCCCAACAGCCAGGACATTTTGAAAAATAATGTATTAGACACATACTACTCAAACAGAAGTACTGCTTTGGAAAACATGTGCATATACCACATAGCCCAACATTTTTGCTACAAAAATAATGTTAAACTAGATATAAAAAGTGGAAAATACATGGTCTCAACTTGTGAAAGGAGCCTTGTCAAACCAAACCTAATTAATCATATGAAGTTATCATTTAAAACTCCTCAACATAGAGAACGTTTTAAACCTTGCAGAACAGAAGAAGATTTATTAGGCACCCATGACTCAATGAAGCTGCATTCAATGCAAATGAAAGCAGTATAACAAATGTCAATTTCAAGCAATATAAAAACATGTTGGACAATGAACGCCAACAAGAGGAAGAAGTTCAAGCACAACTAAATTAAGACACCCCTGAAGGCAGTCAACTTTCTGTTACAAGAAGCCAAGAAGCACTTGGAGAGCCACTCATAGTAAATGAAGCAGAATTAGCCATGACTGAAGTAGAAAACACCATGCATCAATATGAGCAATCAGAAGAAAACTTGGCACTGCTTAAATCGCAACTAAATGATGAGCAACTTAGCATTTTCCTAGAAGTGACTAAAGAAATTGAACATGGTTTGCAGCATGAAAGTAAAACTTGTAGCTTTCAAAATATTAAACCTGTACTCTACTATGTAAGCGATGAAGCTGGTTCAGGTAAAACATTCTTAATAAGAATCATCAGAAAATTCCTACACAAGTTAACAAACAAAAAAATATATATATTTCAGCTGTTGGTACAGCCCCCACAGGTTTAGCTGCCCACAACATAGGATGTGTTACTTTACACTGACTACTGCTCCTTCCAGTAGAACACCAAAACAAATTAGAGCACTACAAACTATCAACAGATGCTGCTACTGAACTATGCAGAATTCTGAAAAAAATGCAAATGCTCTAATATATGAGGTGAGCATGGTCTTCCACCTAATGTTGGCTTTAATTCACCTCAGATTACAAGAAGTCCTTAAAACGGACTACAAAGAACTCTTTGGATGAAAACACATTATTGGTTTTGGCGATCACATACAATTAACAGCACTGAAAGGTGAACCTATTTTTAAAACCTTATGACACAAACAGTGCTGCAACACACTTGGCAGCATACAAAATGTACATCTCTGGCAACATTTCCAATACAGAGAACTAACTCAAAACATGCGTCAGTCTGCAGACCTCGCCTATGCTAACATTTTAAAAAGCATTAGGACTGGTCTAAGTTCTAAAGATGCACAATCTATCTTAAATAGTAGACTATTATGGACATGACACATCTACTCCTGTTGGCAGGGAACAATTAGCACAATAAAATGTAAAATGTATGTCGTGAATTCCAACCCTAACAAGCTGTACGCAATTCAATGACACAATGTTAAAAAATAGAAATGCAACCAATAGTGCATTTTAGCTCCACAGACAAACTGGAAGTACAAAGTGTTACACTCCCCCTGTGTCAACAAGCAACAACACCACTAAATAGCTTAGAAAAATGTATCTCCAACAGAGCTGGTTTGGAGAAAATGTTAACATTGTGTTTAAACTGCAGAGTAATTCTGAAACGTAACCTTGACGTGAAGCAAGGTTTAGTCAATGGAGCAATTGGTACAGTTGATGGCTTCCAGACGTATCCACATGGCAACAACATTCAGTTTGCCAACATCCACTTTGACAAACTTTTAGAAGTTAAAAGGGTAGGATGCTCAACAGCACGAGTTGTTCTTTTAAAAGTCATGTATGTATGCAGAGAGCAATTCTCTCTGTCTCTTGCATATGCAGTCACTATTCATAAATCACAAGGTCTAATCCTAGATCAGACATTGGTTGACACTGGTAGCACAGTCTTTAAAGAAGGTATGAGTTGTGTAGAACTGTCACAATCACATACACTCAAAGGACTATTTCTAGTCCATTTTGATGCAAACAAAGTCAAGGCTGACATTCCTTTAATTGTAGAGTACAACAACCTACTTGCACTCAGCACACCCCATCTGGATATGTACCCTGTTCCTGAAAAAGGTAAACTTTAAAAAAAAATATGCAAACAGAACTTATAAGATATCTCCCAACAGTACCACCAAAGAAACTTAAAACAACTGCTATTCCATCAAGTAGTGCAACCACAAAACGATCTAGTGCAAACGCAAATGCACATCCATCAGCAGAAACAAAGAGAAACATGTATTCTAAAGAAACAAGTGGAGATCCGTCAAATGAGACCGAGACAGAACTCTCTGGTCCATTTAAATTTTCCAACACAACTGGTGTACATTGTAGCAATCAATCTTCTTTTTCAATTGCCACAAATTGTTTAAAACATTTATTTGAACGGTTCAGTGCAGTTGTGTTTGCAAATGCTAGTCCTTCATAGAAATGCGACAAATTATCCGGACAAGATTTACAGTGTCTCAGAAATAAGGCAAGAATTGGAATACTATGCAGGAATGGTAAAATTCACCATAAACACACAGGATTATCCACAAGAATTTCTAATATACTTATGTGAAGTAGTAGAAAGCAAAATTATACTTATACATGAAATCTCCCAGATGTCATATACGTGGAAGCATACATGCACTCTCTGCAACCATGTTGCACAAGACTAGTTCTCTAATGAACAATTTGTGTATATATCTATACCTAATTGTGAATCCATTCCATTTCATCAGCTGGTGCAAAATGCAAGTCATGCCATATTATAGAGTGTTTGCAATTCAGACAATCGTTCCACCTTACACATAAACTCATATAGCCAATGTGTAATATTAATGCTTTTAAGGTACAACATAGAGGGTACCAAAAACACCTGCAAGCTTACTAGCTTAAGACACAAGTATCTCTTGGCAAGAAAACCTTCACAACAGTAGGCATAATATATCACACTGGTGTCAGAACCACTGCAGGTCACTATACTGCATACATTAAAAAAAGATGTGGTTGGTTTGAATGCAATGACATTTCCATTGCTCTAAAACATAGATTGCCATCAAATCTAATGCATACTTAATATTTGTTAAACCTAAATTTAGTCACTGACCTGTAAAACTATTGTATGTTAGTGCACTTTAGACACGGACAGGTATCTAACTGCTTCAAAAAGTACTCTTCAGAACTGTAAAACTATAAACAGTTAGAGTATGCCAACTGGTATCTAACTAAGTCCATAGTGCTGCAATGCTGTTTTTGAAATTAAAAACAGTTTCAATATGCCAACAGATGTAAAGTTAGTACATTTTTGGTAATCCTATATACATATCTTCCCAATGACCTAATGATTATGCAAACAGAAACAACAACTGTGCAAAACACACACTAATGATATTTCACCAGTAGTACTTAGAATGCACTGATTATGAGGGTCTATAAAGTTTAGTCACTAACCTGTAGAACTCTCAACAGTTAGAATACGCCACCCAGTATCTAACTGCAGCCACACTACTCCAATATTACTTTTGAAATCAAAATAGCTAGAATACACCAACAGAAATAAAGGTGCTTCAAAACATACCCTTCAAAACTGTAAAACTATCAACAGTTAGGAGGATGACTAACAATTATTGGCATGGATACAAAAAAAACACTGGGATACAATTCAATGAATAAGTGGTATGGATTCTAACTCAACAAGTTGTACTCAATGATAAACATGGCTGTAAAAGTTGTATTGTATGAATGAAATCAATTCAATGGGGGTCATTACGACCCAGGCGGTAATTACGCCAACTTTACCACCATGGTGTAAACTATGTGTAAACTATGTTTACACCATGGTGGATGGCGGATTTACCGCCCCATTCCAAGGTGAGTGGGGCGGTAAATCCCCATTTCCCATTTTCCCTTCCCCATTCCCATTTTTGCCCCATAGGGCATAATGGGAGTGGGGAAAGCGCTAATTACGCCACCGTAAATTACGGTGGCGTAATTAGCATCATGGCGGGTTAGCGCCATGGATTTTAACGGCTGCTAAAAGCAGCCGTTAAAATCGGAATCAGGCGTTAAGGGTTAACGACGGCGTTAACCCTTAACGCCTGAGTTGTAATGAGGCCCAATGAATGAAATCAATTCAATGAACAAAGGAATGAAAAACATGGGTGTCCTGTCATTTTTTTGATCGTAAAAGTTTCGAATGGCATAATTTAAATTTTTTTTGTCGAAATGCCATTCTTTCGAATGCCAATTTCTTTGAAAAAAAATCGAAAGTGCCGTTGACATGGGTTAGGGTTAGGGTTGGGGCTTGGGTTAGGGTTGGGGGGTGGGAAGGAGGCGTGGGGGTTGGGGCCCTGGGGGTGAACCCCCCAATATACACTAAAACCTTGAAATGTTACAAGGAGTTGTCCAGTGCTGAAATTACAGACAGCTCCATGTAACGTTACAAAGTTTTTGTGTATATTGGCATTTTATTATTATTTTTTGTAACTTTGAAATGTTACATGGAGCTGTCCAGTGCTGTAATTTCAGCACTGGACAGCTGCATCTAACGTTGCAAAGTTACAGCAAAAAAAAGCATAAGCATTGAAATGCTACTTTTAACATGTAAACGTGCATTTCAATTGAAACCAGTCCATGACTATTGTCGACGGATTGGTTTAGAAAGAAATGCACTTTGCATGTTAAATTTAGGCTGTCAAAGCTTTGTTTTTCGAAACTTTGTTATTGACACTTTTGTTTGCCGAAACTTTTTTTCGCAATTATCACTATGAACCTAAACCATGTCTGTAAAAAGTTGTATCATGAGAATGAAATCTATTAAATGAACAAAAAAATAAATACTTGCTGAGGAACAAATCATAAGCAAGCTAGTAGTCTATACTACACACATTGGAAGGGTGCAAGCACAGGCATAATTGGTTCCTCATCTTTGTTACCCTTTCTGCATACCTTGCCACACTATACTCGTACCATTTGCAACTTTTTTGTTTGCAGAGATGCAACCTTCCTTCCAGTCTACATACTTCGCACCTATCATTTCATTCTGTATGTATTCTGGATGTAACTCCCCATAACAAGAGGCTTGTTGTTCCCAGACTATATAACCTGTACCTATCATGTCTTTGAATATACTTTGGATGCAGCTCCCTCTAACAAGAGGTGAGTTTTTCCCAGACTATACAACCTGTACCTTTCATGTCATTCTGTATGTATTTTGGACGTAACTCCACGTAACAAGAGGCGAGCATTTCCCAGACTATACCTTCTGCACTTATCATGTCTTTGTATGTATTCTGGAAGTCACTCCCTGCAACAAGGTGATACCCCCCTAGATTTTATACTGCTCACCTCCCAGGGCCTGTCCTGGTTTGGAACCACTGTAAGCACTTCCCGTAACCAAATTCCTATGTTAAAGTACCTAGATGCCTTTGGGTTTTGTGCGCTTTTCAAATAAATAAATAAATAAATACATAAATAAATAAATAAATAAATGCTACTTTTCAATAGCAAAATAGCTAGAATACACCAACAGGAATCAAAGTGCTTCAAAACATACCCTTCAAAACTATACAAGTATCAACAGTTAGAATACGGCAACTGATATCTAACTGCACCCATAATGCTGCAATGTTACTTTCCAATAGTGAAATAGTTAGAAAGCACCAACAGGAATCAAACTGCGTCAAAACATACCCTTCAAAACTGCAAAACTATAACGGGTAGCATACACCAACTGGTATCTAACTACAGACATACTACTGCAGTGCTACTTTTCAGTAGCAAAAAAGTTTGAATATAGCAACAAGTATCAAACTGCTTCACACAATGCCCTTTAGAACTATAAAAGTATCAAAGGTTACAATACACCAACTAGTATCTAACTACATCTGTAATACTGCAATGCTCCTTTTCAAATAAAAAAGCAGTTTCAATACGCCAACATATACCTAAATACTTTAAAATTCCTTTAAAAAAAGCGACAACCACCACTTTAGAAAAGCAAAACACTTACACCATTACAATTCTTCCTACTGCAAAACTGCTTGTAAAAACAAATACACATATGTGTGCACCTTTAACATTTCTTTAAGTACTGCACACTTCAAACAAACATAGTGTGGCACGTAACGTGAAATAAATGTACTAGTTTTTTTTTTATCCTACATGGATTCTTTTTCCCAAAGACCCAATGATTATGCAAACAAAACAGAAACTGTGCAAAATGCACATTAATGTTATTTGAAGTACTTGGAATGTACTTATTAGGAGGGTCTAAAAAGTACATGAATATGTGAGATTGTATGCTATGCGACATTGTGAACTCTCAAACCTAACATATTACGCTCTGTTTTTTCACAGAGAAAGAAGCAAAGATTTCTCCTGCATTACCATGTACAACAAAGTCAACCTGTACCCACAACTTGCACCACACTTTCCGATTCAAATGACATCTGCAGACATCAAAATAGATTACCAACCCTATTTTTCACCTATGCCAATATCCCCATATCATCTAGATTCCACTCCTCTACTCTAACAAGCCCTCTTGTAGTCAACAAATAACCCCAAACGTGTTTCTCCAACTGCCCACTGAACACTTACTATTATAATGGTTGTGGCAAGGTTCTAAGCTGCATGGCCGTATTATGCTGTGGTGTTTGTGCCAGTGCCTAAATTCTCGGGTGCATATTTTTAACCTATGCAAACACCCTCATATCATCTACATTTCACTCCCCTACCCTAACAAAGACTGCCTGCACACAGCAAATCAGCTGCCCACCCAAGACTCTGTCCGAGGACTACCGCGGTGTCTGCAGACTACTGTGCCCTGTACGCTCTTCTTCCACCTAAACAAATATCCCCAAATCATCTTTCTTTCACTCCCCATGCTTCCCAGCACCTCTTTCCAACACCAAATGACCCAAAATATGTTTCCCAGTCCTGTTTCCCATCGCGCTGTCTGCGGACAGCCGCGCATGTCCACAGATAGAACATGGCGGCGTTTCGGAAAAATATGACGCACCTCACGCTTTGCACCAACCAATCAGTGGGTGCACCAGGTGTCCGCAGACATCATGCTGCCCTCCAGACCAATTGAAAGCCTGTCCGTGGAGAAATCAGGGAAGTGAGTCTGCAGACCAAACCCATATATCACTATTTATTTTAATCTACTTTTCTCCTATTTTAAAGAAAACTACTGGATGGATTTCCACCAAATTTAGTAAAGAACACTTTCAGGACCAACCCAATGCTCCTGCTGCAAATTTGCTGAAAATCTGTCCTTCAGTTTGGGCTCTAAGCGTGTGCAGAAAAATGTTTCCATTGCATCTATGGCAAAAAATAATCATTGGGACACGCCCTATAACTTTGTCCCCCTTAACGAAACCTCACCAAACCAGACAATTTCAGACTGGGCCATATATTTATTTTGCAAAGTTTGGTAAGGATTTGTTAAGGGGAAACAAAGTTATATTCCTATGAGTTGAGCAACCTAACCATAAATACAGGGCTGCTAAAGCAGGCCCTGTGATAGATATAGTGGCCCTGCATTAGTGGCCCTGTAGTTATAGTTAAGTTGCTTAACTCATACAAAGAACACTTTTAGGGTGACTTATAACATTGGTGCCTTTCATCGAATTCTCACCAAACTTTGCAAAAAAAAAGTATATGGCCACTTCAGAATGGTTTTGCAAGGTTTAGTGTGGTTTCATCTGGGGTGGGGGGGACAAAGTTATAGGGGGTCCCAACATTTTTGAAAATCTATAGGAACAATCAAAACATGTTTTTGCTCATGCCTACAGCCCAAGTCGCTGGACGTATTTGCATCAAATGTGCTTGAGGAGCAGCAGCTTAGTCCCGAAAGCGTGCTTTTGCAAATTTGGTGTAAATCCATCCAGTGGTTTTTTAAAAAATTGCCAAAAAGTAGGGAAATAAAGTGTGACATCTGCTCCGGACTCATTAATTAATTCTGTGTCCGCAGACACCCCCTGGACCAATCAGAAAGCAGCATGATGCTCGCAGACATCTTACATGCTCCTGATTGGTCAATTAAAAACATGAGGACCATTGAAACATTTGAAACGGCCGCCATATCCGATTCGCCAACAGCGCCCGTAGTCTGTGGACATCACGGTAAAAACTGATGGGACTGTTGGGGGAAAATTTGTATAAACGTCTCAACTCTTCTATTTGGTATAACCGGGAGATTAAGGAGTAGAATATGTTCCTTTTCTGGCCTGACTAGTTTCTTGGGGGTATTCATTTTATTGGAGACCGGAGGAGAGATGGCACATGGTTACCTGTGGATCAAGCGTGAGAACTGGGAAATCTTCCAAACTGTAGTACTTGTGGCTATTTGAGACTCAAAAAGGCTTTTAGGGAGTTTTCATAGGAGAATGAGTTAAATATTCAGGTTTTAAACAGACAAGCAGATGTGGAGGGGCATGGAGTAAATATTACAAGCCAATTGTGTCAAGGGCAAGGAACAATGAGGTCTAGCTGGAAGAATGGAGGGAGAGATTGTGGTGTGACTTGCCAGAGGAGCATTGGCGGAGGATTTGTGGGGATGTCTGTCTTTCGTCTGTGAATTTGGAAGAGAGATCACGTCAAATTAAGATACTGAAGAGAGTTGACTGGTTTACTGGACGCCTGAGCAATTGCATACACGTGGTATGTCTAATTCTGATAATTGTTGGGGTTGCTTCCATATGGTAGGCACCCTTGAACATATGCTCAGGGAGTGTGTCAAAGTGAGAAAGTGAGGAACTTCTGGGAGAGAGTCTGCATTACTTTTAACAAGATTTTGGGAAGCTTTATGGACTTTGATTTTGCCACCCTAATACTAGGAGATGATGAGTTGCTAGAGAACCTTTGTACTGCCCAAACTAATGGCTGTTAAGGGGCTCACTTGTTGAAAAAACGTATTTTTAGAGTTTGGAAATGTAAGATGTCTCCGAAAGAGGAGAATTGGTTGGAGGAAATGTTTAAACTTGCAGCCATGGAGAGAATAATATTCCACTGACTTAAGAAAAGAATCTTACTTGTGAAGATTTGGGGGTAGATTCATGGAACTGCACGAAGACTGTATTTGATTATGTTTGTGGGGGTTTACTTGTAAAGTTGTGCATTTTATAATTTGCAAATTAAAAATAAATAATTACATTTAAAAAAACAAAACATTGCACTTGTCAAACAAATGAAACTATTTCTGGGGAGGCGAGGGGTGATGAGAATGGGATGGTGTATGCCCATAAAAAGCCAAAAATCAGGTATTTTTTCATCTTCAATGTCTGCAAACAGATGTTCATGGACATTCCTGTGATGGTCGAGAACATCTCAGATGTTTGCAGACATCCATGCATATTTCTGCATTATAAGGTCAGTGAAAAGCAGTTTTTGGATGGTTTATAACTTTGGCCCCACTGCATGACATTTTGCTATATCATTTTAGACCTGGCCCCGAATGGTGCTGCAAAGTGTCGTGCTCTTCCACCAAGAGGTAGCAAAATTACAGTGGGGTTCTGTTTGACGAATCGGTACACAAGTTTGCAAAGCGATTTTAGACTCAAATTTGAGTGTTTTTGCAAAGTTTGGTGGGATTTTGTCAACAGGGGGCAAAAATAGAGGCGGCGTCTCAACATTTTTAGATGTCTAATAACGTTGTTGCCGTTTTGTTTGACGAATATGCACAAATGTTTTCAGAAAGATTATAGAGCCAACCTTGAATGTATGTGCAAAGTCTGAATGGATTTTGTCAAGTGGGGCGAAATTCATTGACTATTTTTTGTATGTATATATTAAGAAAACATGGACGGATTTGGTGCAAACTCTTGCAAGGAGCATTGGCAAGGACCTGAAAGCCTGGTTTTGCAAATGTGCCTGTGTTTTATTTTTTGAAAAGTGTCATAATGTAGGTACAAAAAATAGTGATATACCTTTGGTGGCTGAGGTGTAGCCTGTGGCCATGGGGGGGTGGCAATGGGGTTAAAGTTGGCATGGCTACCAGGGACCAGCTATGTGGTAAAACATTTCAAAATCGGGATAGGTTTAATTGGGAAAAATGTTCTGCTCGTGGCTGCATCCCGAAGTGCTGTACAGAATTGCAGCAAACATTGGAGGATCAGCAAGGACATCAAAGCCTGGTTTTGAAAATCTGTTCTGTGTTTTATTTTTAATAAAGTTTCAAAATGTAACTACAAAAAATTGTCATATAACTTTGATGCCTGGGCAATCGGCCTGGCCCTGAGCAAGGACAAATTTGTACTCTGATTTTCTTATTGGGGCGTGCGGCATGGCCAAAGCCCTAGGTTTGAATGGGAAGAAATATTGTGCTTGCCGGAAAAGCCCGAAGTGCTAGACGGGATTGCAGCAAACCTGTTCAAGGAGCAACTGCAAGGACTTGAAATTTTGCAAATCTGTCCTGTGTTTTACTTTTTTGAAAGGGTCAAAAAGTAAGTAGAACAAATAGTGATATAACTTTGCTGCCAAGGCAGTGGGCCTAACCCTCTGCAAGGCCACATGTCTACTCTGATTTGCCTTATTGAGGAATGCAACATGACTGAAGACCATGCGCCATGAATTGTGGAGACCGGCCATGGCTGCAAGCCATGAGCACTAGCCATTTGTCAGATTATGAGGGTATTGTGGGCACTGAACTAGGATGGAGTGGATAACAGGGTGGTTTTATGCAGCTAGGGTCATTGTTCAGCCTCATGGCTTAGGAAATTCAACCATGAGTTTCATCCCCAGCATGCGCTGCTGATAACACATATCAGTATGTTTTGCAAAAATATATTTCTTAAAGGTAGATTACAGTTATTTCATATATGTTAAAAAGGAATTATTAATTTAATATGTGATGTCATCAGTGTTGTTATCAATGACATGTGTGATGTCATCTTTCATGTCCTGGGTGTTAGTCTTAGCAGTGCACTGTGGTGGTGTGAGTTGTGGTTGCTTTTTTTAGCATAAATGGCGAATATCTGGGGTTGTTTGATTTTACTTGTAACCATAACGTCCCTTTAACAAAGTTTTTTGACTGAATTTCGTAGGTTTTATTAGTGCATCTTAACCATAACGTCCCTTTAACACAGTTTTTTCTGTTAATATATATGCGGTAGCGGCCGTGTAGTTATGGTTAAGTTGCTCAACTCATAGGGAGAGCACTTTTTGGGCAGCTTATAGCTTTGCTCCCTGTGGACGAATCCTCACCAAACTTGTCAAAAAAAGCAGTTAGCTCATCCTGATTCTTTTTGCCATGTTTGGTGAGGTTTTGTCAAGGGGGGAAAAGTTGTAGGGGGGTCCCAAAATAGTTTTTCTCCATAGACATGATGGGAAAAAAACTTTGCTCATGCCTACTGCCCAAACCGCTGGTCGGATTTTCACCATATTTGTGGCAGGAGCGGCGGCTTGATCTCAAAAGCGTGATTTTGTAGATTTGGTGTAAATATATCCAGTTGTTTTTTTTAAAAAATGACAATAAAGTAAGTGAAAAAAAAAATGTGTGATATCTGTGTCCGGTCCTTGGACACATTTCCCTGTTTAGTCCGTGGCTAGGACACCGATTGGTTCAGCGCTTTATGTCATGTCCGCGGACACCCGACACAGTCGTTGATTGGCTGGAGGGAAGCATGCAGGACGTCATCATTTTGAGAAACTCCTGCCATCTTGTGTCCGCAGATATCCGCAGACAGCGCTGATGTGAACAGGGCCTTAAAAACATGTTTTGGGTCATTTTGTGTTGGGATGGAGGGCTGGAAAGTATGGGTGAGTGAAAGGTCGATCATAAGGTGCATTTGTTTAAGTGCGAGATGGCACTATTATGTTTGCGGTGTTCGCAGACATGGCGGCTGTTTGCAGACAGATCCTCAGGCAAACAGTTCCTTTAGTGATTGTAAGCAGGGTTTATTAGGTTATGGGAGTGCAGTATATGGTTTATGTGTTTGTACTCTGGTAAGCGGGTAGATATTTGTGTGTATGGCTGTATTATGCTGCGATGGTTGAGGTCAGGTACGCCATGCACCCAAGACTCCAGGCCCTGACCACAACCACTGCAGCATAATACAGCCATGTAGGCAACAATTTCATGCTGGTATAAGGATTGGAGAATTATATGTAGAGAATGAATATTTTCAAATTATAAAGAAGTGTTACATCATTAATTCTGTGCTTACTGTTTGCTTTGTTGAGGGTCTCTGCAGTTTTTTTCATTGTTTTACACATTTTATTTTCATTGTCTGTGATAAAAGAAAATATAGCAAGTTGTTGAGGGTTTGTTTGTAGCAGTGTGGTTCCTGAAGTTTGCTTTTGATAGATTGATTGCTGGAAGTAATATTGAAGTACTATTGTTGCAGTTCTTTTGGCCGATTGATTGCTGACAGATATATTGAACTACTATAGTTGCAGTTAGATACCTGTTGGCGTATTATAACTGTTTACAGTTTTGTAGTTTTGCAAGATATGTTTTCAAGCATGTTAATTTTTGATGGTACATTTACACTTTTTAGTACGGTGTACTCCTGTTGCGTTATTCTATCTGTGGTTGGCTTTAGGACACTTTGTAGCTGCTCATAGAATAGATTTTTGTATGTTATTCTTGTTTTGTGGATTAGTGAGTACATTTTGGTTTCAAGCATATTAAGAAGGCATTTGCAAGATTTGCTGGTAATCTTTGTTTTAGAGTAATGGACATATCATTGCATTCAAACAATCCACATTTCTTTTTAATGTATGCAGTATAGTGACCTGCATCGGTTGTGGTGCCTGTGTGGTAGATTATGCCTACTGTTTTGAAGGTTTTCTTGCCAAGTGATACTTGCCCATGTGAGAAGCTAGTAAGCTTGCAGTTGTTTTTGGTACCATCGGCATTGTAACGTAAAAGCATTATTATTACGTACTGGCTATGTGATTGTATGTGTAAAGTGGAACGATTATCGGAATTGCAAGTAGTACATAACATGCCATGGTTTGCATTTTGTACTAGCTGTTGAAATAGAATGGATTCACAGTTAGGTATAGATACATAAACAAAGCGCTCGTTAGGGACTTGTTCCTGCACTACATGGTTGCAGAGAGTGCATGTATGTTTTCACTTGTATGAAATTTGGAAGATTTCATTTATAGGTACGTTTTTGTTTTCTAGTACTTGCAGTAAGTACATTAAACATTCTTGTGGATCTGCTTGGGTGTTTATTGTGAATTTCACCATTCCTGCACAGTAGTCTAATTCCTGTCTTATTCAAGAAACACTGTAAGTGTTGTTAGGATTGTTTGTTGCATTTCTGTGAAGGACTAACAATTGCAAACACAACTGGTCTGCGCCATTTAAGTAAATGTTTTCAAGAATTGGTGGCAATTGGAACAGAATATTGATTCCTACATTTGCATAGCAATTTACACCAGTTCTATTGGAAAACGTGAATGGACCAGGCAGTTCTGTGTCTGTGTCATTTGATGGAAGTCCATAAGATTTTTTTGCAGAGGTAGTTTTGTTTGAGGAGTTGGGTATGCATTTGATTTTTGAGTATATCCTTTCATGGTTTTAGTAGATGGAGTATTAGCTGATTTCAATTTCTTTGGTGGTACTATTGGGAGATCCTGTGTAAGTTCTGATTGCTTGAGTTTTCTTTTAGAAAGTTTGTGTTTTTGAGGAACAGGGTACATTTTGAGATGGGGTATGTAGAGTGCACATAGTCTATTGTACTCTACGATACAAGGAATGTCTGCATTGACTTTACTTGCATCAAAGTTGACTAGAAATAGTCCTTCAAGTTTACGTAGGCGTGATTGTGTTACATAACTTATGCCTACTTTAAAAACTGTGCTGCCAATATCAATCAATGCTTGATCTAGAGTTAGGCCTTGCGATTTAAGAATGGTGACTACGTATGGTAGAGACAGAGTAAACTGTTCTCCCCTGGTACATACATGTCTTTGAAAAGAAGGAATCGGGCTGTTGAGCATCCTATTTTTTTAACTTCTGAAAGTTTGTCAAGTGAACATTGACAAACTGAATGCTGTTGTCACGTGCATATGTTTGGAAGCCTACAACTGTACCCAGTGTTCCATTATCTAAACCTTGTTCCACATCAAGGTTACGCTTCAGCATCACTGTACAATTTAAACACAGTGTTAATATTTTGTCTAAGACAGCTTTGTTAGAGATAGAGTTTTCTAAGGTATTTAGTCATGCTGTGGCTTGTTGACACATAGGTAGTCTATGTCTATGGAGTTAATTTGTGCAACTGGTTGCATTTCTTTTTTCAGCATTGTTTCATTGAATTTTGCACAGCTTGCAAGAGTTGGCATTAAGGACATACATTTTAGATTTGTGTGTGCTAATTGTTCCATGACATCAGTAGCACATGTGTTATGGACTTATAGGTCATGGATGCGTCAAGTATTCAAGATAGATTGTGCTTCCTTAGATAGTACACCAATCTGAATACTTTTCAAAATGTTGGCATAGGTGAGGTCTGCAGAATGACGCATGTTTTCTGCTAGTTCTTTGTATTGTAAATGTAGCCTCAGATTTACATTTCCTATGCTGCCTAGAATGTTATGGCACAGTTTGTATCCTAAGGTTTTAAAAATAGGTTCTCCTTTGACTGGTGTGAATTGAAGAAGATCTCCAAAAACAATAACATGTTTTCCACCAAAGAGTTGTTCGTAGTCTGTTTATGGACCTCTTGCAATCTGAGGTGAATCAAAGCCAACATTAGGTTGGAGACCATGCTCACCTAATCTATTTGGAGAATTTTCATTTGTTTTAAAACTCTGCATAGCTCCATAGCAGCTTCTGATGAAAGTTTGTAGTAGTTTAATTTGTTTTGGTACTCAACTGGCAGAAGTAGCAATCGGTGCAAAGTGACACCACTTATGCTGCTAAACCTGTGGAGGCAGTTACAACTGCTGAAAGCTTGTTGTTTGTGAATTGTTGGATGAACTTTCTGAATATTCTTATTAGGAATGTTTTCCCTCAACCAGCTTGAGCACTCACATAGAGCAGTATAGGTTTATAGTCTTGACAGGTGCAAGTTTTACTTTTGTGCTGTATACCACATTCAATTTCTTTTGTTACTTCTAGGAAAATACTACACTGCTCATTGTTTAGTTGTGATTTCATTAGAGCAAAGACTTCTGTAGATTGTTCATACTGATTCATAGTGTTTTCTATTTCTGTCATGGCAAATTCTGCCTCATTTGCTATAAGTGGTTGTCCAAGAGGTTCTTGACTTCCTGTTAGAGAAGGTTGACTGCTCTCAGGAGTGTCTGTTTTTAGTTGTTCTTGAAATTCTTTCTCTTGTTGGCGTTCATTGTCCAACATATTTTTGTTCTGTGTAAAGTTTATGTTTGTTATGATGCTTTCAGTTGCATTGAAAGCATCTTCATAGGAGTCATGGGTGTCTAATAAATCTTCTTCCTTTCTCCATGGTTTAAACGGTTGGAGTAAGGACATGTAGTATAGTTATTTATGTTGAGGAGTTTTTAAAGATAGCTTCTTACGATTAATGAGGTTGACTTTGGTAAGTTTATCTAGGCTACCCATTGCCATACCAAAGTTCAAGGAAGAAATTACCCACCATCTCAACTTGCTCAAAGGGTCTAACAAAGCTACATTAATACTAGGTGATTTCAACCGATGGTATGGAGACCCCAGTGATAAAGAAGCCACCAACCTAGAGTCATTAATGAACAACATAGACTTTAAAGTCACCAACCATGGGCCAACAATGGAAAACGGATACCAACTCGACTGGGTCATTACAAACAACTTGGCCACATGGGAATATAAAACTCAACCCTGCATATGGTCAGACCATTATAGCTTGACATTTATCACAGCCCCACCACTACCTACAGCTAAGACTCCCAATCCTTTGATTAAAGTACCATGCCACAATTTCAAAAACAGACAGAGATCAATTAGAGCTGTGTCTAGATGAAATGAAGAGGAACCATAATGAGGACGACTCTTGTGAAACCCTGCAGACAAATTTGTTACTTCACCTCAGGAAATTGGTAGATCAAAAAGCACCAATACAATCTAAAACCACTAGAGCAAATCTAAAACAACAAAAATGGTTTGCAGAAGAAGTTGCCTGTTTAAAAAAGGAAAAAGAAAGAGAAAAAACAACTGGCTATAAAATCCCTACTCAGCCAATAGAAAATTAAGGAAGGAAAGCGAGAAGAGCTATAAGAATAAAATATTAGAGGCAAAAAAAGAACTTCTACAAGACACAAATCACCACAGCAGACAATTCCACCAGTAAAATGCTTAATATTCTAAAATCCATATAGAAACCCAAGGCAATTACACCACCTTTCACTCCGACCCAAGAAGAGTGTGAAAATACACAGACAGCCTTTTCTGACAAAATTACTAAGGCTAGGGATATAATAGCAAAAGCCCAATTAAGCAACAAGATGCCAACTACCCCCACCCCCCGACTGAGGCAAAGGACAAAAGCAGAGAAGCCTTCACATTCAAGGAAATGACCCCTGAGGACATGACAAAAGTACTTGCCAATATGAGACCAATTACCTGTGCAGAGAACATCCTACCACCAAAAATAATCTTAGAATACCCGGACATCTTTTCACCTATTCTGACAAAAATAATCAATAAATCTTTTAAAGACCAGGCAGTACCACTCGCCATAAAAAAGTGACGGTAACACCTTTAGTCAAGAAACCTTATCTAGATCAAAGAGACCCTAATAACCTTAGGCCTATCACCAACTGGAATTTTATCCTAAAGATCATGGAAAAAATTGCTACTATGCTGCTTCAGGCCCACCTTGAGGCACATGAATCCCTACAACACCAACAATCTAGATTCAGACCAGCCCATAGCACCGAGACAGCCATGCTCGACCTCCAAACAAAAATGCTTAGCATCATGGATGAGGGGAGGGCAGGCCTTCTCATTCTTCTAGACCTTAGTGCAGCATTCGATCTGCTAGACCACAACCTACTGAAAACTGCCCTAAAAAAACAGCCAACTGCTTGGAAGAAGCAATTGGCTGGATAATGTCCTTTCTAACAAACAGGTTCTCTAGGGCACATTGGGGAGACAAATTCTCACCGGAAAAGGAAATTCTATGCAGCGTCCCACAAGGGGCCAATATGTTACCACTTCTTTTCAACTTATATCTAAGATACATGTGCCTAGTCCTAGACCATATCAATACGTTCTTCACAAACTATGCTGATGATACTCAGCTGGTGATTGAACATTGTGGGGACTACAAGAAAGATAGCGACCATCTATCCAGGATCTACAGTATGGTGGAACTGTGGATGGACACCAACTGGATTTGTCTAAATGGAGAAAAAAAACAGAGCTTATGCTTTTTGGCTCACAATCTGCCAAAGCCAAACTACCTCAAGCATACAGCACGTTCCTGATAAAAGACACCCAAATACAAGTTTTGAGCAAAGTCAAAACATTGGGCATGATGCTTGAAGCATCACTAGAGACCGAAGCCCAAGCCCATTACAAAAAGGAAACCTGTGCATACTAACTTAGACTGCTAAAAGCTATTAGGCCTTGTCTATGTGAAAATAATTATGCCACCATAGCAAGGGCCACAATACTGTTGCACCCAGACTACAGCAACGCACTTCCGCTAGGGTCCAACAAACAATGCATCCATAGCTACCAAGTCATCCAGAGCACCGCAGTGAGGATCATCAAGAAAAAGACCAAATCAGAACATATTAGAAATTCCAGAAGAGAGTTACACTGGCTAAAGATTGAGGATAGGACTCAATTCAAGGCCTTGATGTTGGTGCATAGGTGCATTTGCAGGAAAGCCCCTGCCTATCTAAAAGCTGAAATCTACCTGCACGTACCTGGTAGACTACTCAGATCCTCTGACCCAGGCAAAATCGCAGTTGCACCCCACAAGCGCAAATCTGGTTCAGGGAAATCCTTCCCTGTTCTGGTGGCTTGCCTATGGAACATCCTCCCTGCCACATAAGAATGGAAGCAAACTACCCATGCTTCCGAAAACTTGTGAAAACCCACATCTTTAAATAACCTGACCCCTTTAGTCTTTATTCCACACCGTGTCTTGTCTTGTGTATATGCCTGAATTCTTTGTCTGTACACGTGTCCATGTTTCTGCACCCCGAGGCTTGCGAGCTACCGGCACAATATAAATAAATAAATGCATAAAAATCGGCTGCCCTCTCAATGCTTTACTATGTATTTACCTTTGTTCTGATCTGGTTTAATATTATTTTTGTATGAGAAGTTTTGGTCTATATGGTATAGGCACAATGTTTCCAAAGCAGTACTTCTGTTTGGGTAGTATGTGTCTAATAAGTTGTTTTTCAGAATGTCCTGGCTGTTGGGATAGTTTTAGGCTATTGTTTCTATATCTTGATATGCATTTCACATGTGACATGTTTGTGAATGAAGTCCAAAACAGTGGCATCGCTCTAATGACCATATTTTGACGTATCTTTAATCCACAAAAGCATGTGGATGTGTGGTGCTCCTCTGGCTTGATATTCTTTTCTCCAAAATAAGTGTTCTACTTCTCCTAGGGAAGGAACTGTTTTATTACAAATGAAGTGCAGCATGGCAATAAAGCGAAGATGAAGTACCTTGATACGTTTACTGGATCCAGAGCTCTCCTGGTGTCTTTATGTCAATACCTGCTTTGTTTTTGTAAGCTATGCGTAGGAAGTCGTGCAAGTCTTCCCATGTATACTCTGCGCAACTTAAAGTGACAAACAATGTGGGTGGGCCAAGGATGCGAAGGGATCATTCATCTGCGTCACGTCAAAACCAGTACTCTTTTGTTCTACGCATGTTTGCCAAGAGATTTGTATTACTGGACTGTAAAACTTCAAAATTGGCACCTGTTTTTAATGTGTGTACAACTTTGTAACATAGAGTTGCTAGTTCACTTTCAAACAGGAGGTGGAATATATATTCAACATTTTGTCTGAATCTGGGGTCTTCAGAATACATTCGTAAGAAGCGGTATTCTGATGCACTTATCTGTTTGCACCTTTCATTGTACCTTCCACCTTTTCTAGTAGGAACATTTAGAGGAAAGGCTCATGACATCAATGCTTTTTTCCCATATGATGATTTGAGATCCTTTAGCTTGTCGTATTTGATATGTTACCAGTGCATCATCTATGCTGTTCTTGCAGTGCAATGGGTGAATTTGATAGTGGTCTAACATACTGGAGGCTGCAGTGTGATCTAAACATTGAAATAGTCCAGTTTCTGAGGAGTCCTGAATTATTTCAGTGGTTTCCCTCAGGTTTTCTTCAATGTTTATTTCTTTGTAGTATTCATTGATGTCTTTAAGATATTTTAGGGCTTGTCTTTTGTAGGTACACCATTCGCTAAGATAATTAAAGATTGATCTATTGAACATCGTACCCCTAGAGTATCTATATTTTCTTTTAGATCTAATGGTAAATAGACTACTTTGCCTCAAATTCCTTTTAAAAATTCAGAGGGAGGCAATTTTGCTGTTTTTGGTTGAAGGCGTATTATCGCTTGAAATGGGTGTACTGTTTGGATTATAATGCTCTCATATAAATTATGCTGTCGGAGTGGTTTTGGCAGTGGGTATATTTTTAAGTTATTACTGATTGCTCGTGAAGGTATTTCGTTATAGTCTAGTTTTGTTGTGCAGTATTTGCACAGCACTGAGGGGTTGCTAATGTCATATTTGCATTCTGCTTTAAGGTAGAGAGCTAATTGGAACCATTGGGATTCCTCATTGCCTTCTATTTTGTGCATTATATCTATAGTTTTGCAGCTTTTTAATAAAAAGTTATGTGGCAACATACGCATACTTTGTTTGGTACTTCAGCAGATGTTCGCTTAAACTTTGTTATTTATTTGTTGTATGTCTCTAATAGAAGGTTGACATTGGAATGAGTTTTGGTATTGTTTTCTCAACTTACTGGATTTTCAGAGAGCTCTTCATTTCCAAAATATTTGTTTTTGATGTGCTCTATTTCTTTGAGGAGTTGTTTGGCTGTACCATGTAGGAGAATGTTATTGAAATGGTCCAGTGCCAAAGCAGGACTTTTTGCAAAGTACAGCTTATGAATGAGATGTCTTACACCAGAATGGTGTATTGCTAACATTTTGATATGGTGAAAGGTGCTTTTGCAAGCAAGTCCAGAAATGCAGGCTAATGAATGTCCTCATAGTCCTGTGTATTTGCGCACTGGACAAGAATCCATACTTTGCAGTATTTTTATTTTTGCTTTGACTTTGGCTTTTACATATCGATGGAGGAACTGTTGCAAAGATTTGAAAGTTTGTTTCTGCACTTTACACATTGATGTGCACAACCATTTGTAGACAGGGTGCATTGGTTCAGTGGTTTGGAGGGTTGATGCTAAGTTTGTTGGGGGTATTGTTGAATTAAGTGTTTCTTCTTCCATAATTTTATTGTCTACTTTTTCATACCCCTGACCACTGCTATGTATGGCAATTTGGTTTGTTTGCTTTTGTTTATATGCTTCATTGAAATATGGTTCTGTGCTGGTGGTGTCACACCACTCACGTGTGCAGATGTTTCCAAAGTTATCTCTGCTGATATTGCGTTTGTTTTGATGTAGTTGTTATAGTTTACTAATTAATTTTGTTAGTGGTTTCATTCTGTTTAAAGTTAACATAAAGATTTTCCTTTTGAGCAACATTGCACTGTCTACAAGAGCTTCCAGGATCAGTTTTCTGTGTTAAGTTTTAAGAATTGAGCGTGGCTTTTTGTCTGTTTTAAAAGGTTCTGAAGGATTCTGTTATGGAACATTTTTTGTAAAATACATTTTATGGAATGTTGTCTTGAAGCTATATTAACATTGGTAAGTGCAGTATTACCACTAGTGCTTTTTGAAAGCTTCTTGGAGAATTTCTTTCTCACAAGGTGTTTTAGTTTGGCTTAGAGAATGTAATAGCATTTTTGTTTGAACCTTTTGGATACATTCTGCTGAGGAGGATGCTTATTTTGTATGATTTATTTTGATCTGGTCTACTTCTGTGTTGCTTTCTACGGAGTTGCTTTTTGGTAGGCATTCTTTGGTGTCTGTTGTTGAAAGAAAAACAGTGGGTTTGGGGGTTGTGCATTGCATATGTGTGCACTGTGCATGAGTGTATGAGTATGAGAGTAGGCATAAATGTAGAGGTGTATGCTTGTGCAATGGCATGTTTAGGTTGGGAGGGCTGTACATGTATCTGTATGTTATTATGCTGGTGTTCACATGATAATACAAATTGTGCACCTGTTGAGGTGCAATTAGTAATACTGCATGAAATAAGGTTGGGGTGTCTTAGTAATAGGAAGAACAGTACAATAATATTGTACTTACTTTTTTAGCTGTAAAAAGGAGGTTTCTTCTGGGCTCTGTTTTGCACTTGATACATGACTGGCCTGGAAGATTGTGGTCTTCACTGTAATTAAAAAAAAAGGAATTAGTACATATATGTGTTAATTGTGACATACTTGCTTTTGAAAGACTAGATGAGTTACATTTGCAGAAAGAGTTATTGTCAAGTTGATATACTGTGTGTGTTAAATTATGGATGTATGTATATGAATGGGTAATTTGGAGTTGTGCATCATTGTAAGGTAGTTAGTGGAGTATTTGTAATTATTTTGTATTTGGTGCACTATTGAAATTAACAGGGTAATTCATAGAATTTCGCACAAAAGTGGCGCACGCGGCTGGCGCACAGTGTCCCCGTGTGATTCACTGCGCCAGCCGCGTGCAATAAAATCCATTTCATCGTACAGCGTATTCATGGATTTTAGCCTCCAAAACCAGCCGTGGTGCAGAGTGGTGCAGCGACCCTGCAGCAGCGCCAGTTACGCCCCAAGAACGCCCTCGCACAAGGAAAAGCCATCAAAATTCCCAATTCATCACAAAGGGCTGCGCTAACCCTGGACCAGTTCACAGGGCTGCCAAACAGCAAACGCCAAGCGGGGAACGTGTATTTCAGTGGTTCGCGGGAAGTTTCACACGCGATTGTCCTGAGTACTTGTACATCAGGGGTGCGCGTGAAGTAACACATGCGATTCCATCAGGGCACGTGTATTCCAGGGGTGCGCGGGAAGTATCACACGCAAAATCAGCAGGGTACGTGTATTTTAAGGGTGCGTGGGAAGTATCACACGCGATTCCATCAGAGTACGTGTATTTCAGGGGTGCGCGGGGAGCACTACGCGTGAATTGGCCGTGTGGGTCCTCCCAGGTGTTCCCTCTACACCCTCCATGGCCCCTGCAGCCAGCCCAAACCACAGGGGACTACCCCGCACCCCTGCTCATGTCCCGCAGGCAGCCCATCCACCATGGCCATGCCCCCAAGCCAAGCCACATGTCACCTTGCACTACTGATCAACAACGCATGTCTCCCAGCACCCTCACCCCCCAACACTGTGGGGAACCTGCCAGCAGGCCCCCACACATGTCCAACTCATGTCCCCCTGCACCCCCACACCCAGCACTGTGGGGCACCCTCCACCAGGCCCACACTCATGTCTCCCAGCACCCCCACCCCCCAGCATCCAGGAGCACCCTCCAACAGGCCCCCACTCCTTTCTACCACCCCCCCCAGCAGTGCGATTCGCCTGTGTACGTGTATATCAGGGTTGCGCGTGTAGTCTGACACGCGAATTCATCAGGGTACGTGTATTATGGGTCCGCGTGAACTTCCACATGCGATATCAGCAGGGTACGTGTATTACGGGGTTTGCGGGAAGTTCCACACACGATTTCCCTGGGAACGTGTATTTCGGGGTGCGCGGGAATTTCCACATGCGATTTCAGCAGGGTATGTGTATTCCAAGGTGCGCGGGAAGTTCCATGGTGTATTTCGGGGTGCGCGGGAAGTTCCACATGCAATTTCAGCAGGGTACGTGTATTCCAAGGTGCGCGGGAAGTACCAGCAAGACAATATTCCAACATAAAAGTCTAAGATCATTCGACTCTGCCCCACCATTCAGCTCAGTGGTCAGTCAATCCACTTCATCTAGATCATTACAGACATGGGGGGGTCATTGCGAGATTTGCGGTAGAAATCAGTTTTTACCGCCATGGAGGTAATACCAGGTCCGGGTAACAATGACGCTGCTAACAGTGGCCGATTACGAGAATGCGTGCATGCGCGTAGCAGCATGCCAGTATCGACAGTACCAGCTTGCCGCAAAAGTCCCTAAAACATCCCTTAGCGGCATCATTGAAAGCGCTGACAGCTCTACCGCCTCCGTCCCCATCTAAATAATGAACCAGGCATTAGCAGGAATGCTAATAGCGAGCCTGCTAATAGCGAGGCCATTAATACCGGAACCGGAAGTAACATCATTGAGCCGGAATGGGAAATGGCACGGTGGCCATCTTGAAAAACACAATCCATTGCCATCCACGTTACACAGGACCTGGAGCCTAAAACCAACACCAGAACATCTACCACACCACCAGCACCATGCCAAAGGCAATTAAGAAAGGGGCATTCCGGCAGCGCGGTTCTCCAAGGATGAACTGAGCATGCTCGTGCACACTGTGGCTGAAACTGCAGAGGTGGTCTTTGCGACAGACCTGAAAAGAGCGGCACAACTTAAAAAAAAGGAGTTCTGGGAGCAAGTCTCCCAGAAAGTCAGTGCGGTAGGTACCACCCCCCGCACAGTAAAAGACATCCAAAAACTTTGGGAGGTCCTGCACCTCAGAGTGCACAACATCTTGTCGGCCAACCGGAGCCAGGGCCTGGCTACTGGCAGGGCTCCATCTCCCCAATCAAACTCAGCCCTTGAGAGGAAACCTGCGCCAGCACAATTGGGATGGAGTCAATAGAAGGTGTGGGAGACATGGAACATGGAGCCACGTCATTGGCAGATGGAGGTGAGGTCCTAAGGAAAGACAGTATTGCAAAGTATGATGATAGTCCACCAGTGTGACCATGCCATGAGGCAATGCATGGCCCATTACACACACATGGACACATCCCTGCCTAGATGCCGTACCCAGCACTTACACATCCACATGCATGCAGCATGCCTATGCCATACCTGACACACACCACAGACAGAGAAACGGCATGTGTCACACTGCATGCAGTCCACAACACAAAGGCATGTCTCACAGCAGACATCACCTCACACATGTCTGAACCCAATGTATGCCTGAGCAACCCTACCAAATGGCGGATAACCTGTATGCCACAAGAGTAGGACAGCAAGTCACCAAATGTGTACAACTGCACTAATACCATTGTATGCATGATGCATGTACAACCATCACTGATGCTGTCCCTCTTATGGTCCCCCACAGACCGAGATACCTACAACAATGCAGAGGACTCTGGAGCACAGGCCACCACACCTACCAAGATGGCCAAGTCCAGGGAAGAAACCAACAGGCCTTCAACCTCCAACGGCACTGGGAAGGCAGATCTGCATCCGAGGACAAAGACACCATTGGATGCCAGGTTACAGAGCCGTCAAGGGTCTTCCACAACACCACAAGTCCCAAAACCTGTGGAATCCGCAGCTGCAGAGCCAGTGGCAGATGAGACCCTCTCTGCAGCTAACAGTTCGGTTATGGAGGCAGCTGCCACTGCGCCACAGAGTGGCAATGAGGTCCTTTCACAAGGCGAGGTCTGTGTCCCTGAGGAGGACTCCCACTCCATGCAAATCCTCGGCACATCAAGCCCCTCACAGGAACACCATACACACCCATCAGCTCATCTGATGGCGCCTCTCCTGTACCGTCGGGAGGAGAGGCTGTAGAAGAGGCCTGGAGCCCGACACAGGACACACCTGAATTGGTCCCATTGCCACACCTACAATCCACCTCCACAGGGGTCTGGGACGGGGAGTTCCGGATGACAGAGATGGAGGCATGCCAGCAGGAGCGGAGCTGACTAGCCTAGTCAAACAATATGTCATTGATGGTGAAGTGAAGAGGAGGGATGCCTGAGACAACACTACGGCAATGAAAAGGGCCATAGAGGCAAGCACACAGAAGATATGTGGAGAGCTGTCGGCTGTGTGGCAGGTCATTGGCAGGATTGCGGATGCCATGGAGGCTCTGCGTCCTGCCCCGACAGTTGAGCATGCGCCCATGGGGTCTTCCTCGAGCTCCACGCAGACAAGCCCCCCACGCAGGTCTATGCGTACCATGCGCCGCCCCAACATGCCACCCCCGGAGTGAGACTCAGGTCATTAGTTGGAGGCTCAGCCTGCATGTGCACACCTATGGAGACTCGAGTGCCATAACATTGCACGCCATGTTGTGGGGAGAGGCAGAGGGGGGATGGGGTATGTGGGGGAGTTGTGGGGGAGTTGTGGGGGGAGGGGGAGGGGGAAGGAGGTGTGTGTGAGGTGGAGGGTATGAGTACTTGTTACTTCTTACTGTTAAATACACCCGTTGTGTACCTGAAAAATACTAGCCTGGACATTCCTTATTGTGTATGTGTAATTTATTGGTTTACAGTGCATAGTGTCCATGTACTCCCACACCCAGGGTGCCCTCGGTCCCACATTCATGCCACCCTCAGCACCCATGCCTCTTCAAAGTATTGGCCAATCACTGACTGGCGCACAGCAAGTGCCTCCTGTGCATCGCCACCGCGATGATGTACAACCACATCTTCTTTTTCATCACCTGGTGGTTGCTGTTCAATGTCAGGGGGCAGAGGAATTTCCGTTGGATGCACATGTTGTGCAGCATGACACATTCCATGATGATCTTGGCTACCTTCTCATGCCTGTAGAGGAGTGCCCCACTCGACCGGCTAAGACAGCAAAAACATGCTTTCAACAGGCCAAATGTCTGCTTGATGACCACACGGGTATGGGAATGATTGTAGTCCTCTTTGTGACTGTTCTGCGGGTTCCGGACAGGGGTGACGAGCCACGTCTTCAAGGGATAGCAACTGTCACCTAATGGGTGCAAAAAAAGGTATGTGTAAGTCAATTCCTGATGGATGCCTGTACTTATCACATATGCCTGCAGATTTCTGTTGTTCACATGCACATGTCCCTGGTTGTAAGCACACATTTTACCTTGCCACAATGTGTGGTGTGCCATGGTTTTATGGTGTAGGTTGCATCTTCCAGTTGATACAGGGTGTACACTCCCTTGATGTTCTGCATGCACTCTGGATGTATTCCACTGTATTTGTTATCGTTATGTGATGTGTAGTGATTAGTATCATTTTGTTACTGGCAGCATTGCCAGATGTCTCAGCATTATTTGTCATTCAGCGCTTATTATTTCCATGCTGACATGCAGCGCTACTGTGCTGGTGGCCCTGTGACAAGCAGTGTATCCCCTTGGTGGAATTGATTTGTGCACTCTCATGGATGCTTGTCCTGTGTTGTGAATTGCTGCAGAAATTTACATTGTGCATACTCACAGCATGTTGCTGGATTGTGTTACGGAGGGTGAGGTCTGATGATGGGTGGTGGGCATGTTGTGTGATGTGGGCTGGTTGTAATTTAGGCATGCTGTAATTGGTGTGCAGCTTCCATCATTAATATGGGGATTGGTGGTCATGTTCAGTTAGTGATGCTTTGGGGCACAGTGTTTTTTCATGTGGACTTTGTGCTGTCTCCACAACAATGGCACCATAGTGGTGTGTGCATCCCCCCCATTACACTGTCATGTGCCTGTCATGCGACATACCAAGCAGCCAGGCACATCGTCCTGCATGTCGCTCCATGTAGCGTGGTAGCGTGGAGTTCCGCAGGACCATTGCTTCATGAGTTGATCTGGGAAATCGGGCACAAGAACGTGTGATGATCTTGCTGGAATCACATACCATCTGCACATTGATGGAGTGATATAGCTTATGATTGCGGTACACCACCTCTGTGGCATGCAGGACCACCAATTCTACCTGGGTGCAGTCAAGTGCACCAATACAATTTGGCATGCCTGCCAGTGCATGGAAGCCAACTTCCATGTCAAATATTTCCTGGGCACTCCGTGGTAGGGTTATGTAGTTCCTTGAGTGCTTCAGGAGGGCATCCAGCATTTGGTTCAGCATGTGAGAAAATAAGGGTTGTGATATGCCATGCATGTGCCCCACTGTGTGCGGGTAGGTGCCTGTGGCCAGGAAGTGGAGCACAGACACTACCTTCAGTAGTGGGTGTGTATTTCAATCAGGCTGACAATGTCATCGTGTATCATGTCCACAATGGTGGTGATGGTGTCCCAGTCCAGACGGTACAGGGTGTGGATCTGCTGAGGGGTTAGGTTGAATGGAATGGCTCTGATGGGAGGTATTGGGGGCTGCCTGCGTGGTACCACTGGCTGCACTGGTGGGGCTGCTGGGCCTGTCTCACCCTCCTTCTCCTCGTGCGTCTCCTCTGTGGTGCCTTTTGCTGTTGCTGGTGTAGCAATGCAAGCATGTCCTCCAGCCCCAGTATTGTAAGTGGAATCATTTTGGTGTGGAAAGGGATGTGGTGTGTGGGTGTGCTCCTTTTGTGCTGGTCCAGACTCCATTGCCTCCACCTGTGCTGATTGTGTGCACCTGTGGCAGTTGGGAACACTGCACATTGCTATTTGCGGGTGATTCGCAATGCCGGTATTGCCAGCATCCCGGTATCCCTTATTACCACCTTCATGATGCCGGTATTTGCATGTCCGCATGACTTGTGATGTCCTCCTATTAGGGCCATTCCATTTTGCCGGACCGAAGGGCTGTGTGCCCGGGCGTAGGCCGGTACGGGGAGCACGGTATCAGCAGTGGCGCTAATATTGGGTTGTTGAGTCAGAATAGCCCGGAGTGGTATGCGGTTCCGGTAATCCCTTACCGGCATCATTTTTCCATTACCTCCTACTTCGTAGTGACCCCCATTGTTTCCCATTTGTACATCTGTCATTCCTCTATGTCCTTTGACTATGCACTTTATTATCGCTGCCCTAGGGTTATGTTCAGTAGGTCCCATTTCTCGGTTTCTATGCCATGTTTTGAAAGTAGCAGAGGGTTTAGATTATATTAAAGTTCGTTTGGTGGTAGGGTGTAATGTCTATGCCCAATAGCCCATCAACCAACTCCCAAGATCTTATGAATACCTGTATGTAGTTGAAAATTTTGTTCAGGATGGGTACCCTAATTAACCTAACAATATTGTCTATAATTAATGAAAGACAACCTCTGGTATGTCAAATCCAATATGTGACTTTGTTAGTCAGGGCTTCTTGATCTTCGAAGGATTTTGGGGGTAGGCGGGGTAAATTGTCCATAATTAGTGATGGGCAGCCACTATTAGATCTATTGTAGGGGATGCTATCTGTTCCTGCCCTTGTGTTGTTGTCCTTGTCGGCTCTCCCAATTGGGAAAGAATTAGGGCCCAAGAGTGGAGGTTTTCTTGGGACTGGTGGCCAAATTTGGCTTTTAATCAGCCCTGAGTGGTAGCTCATTTCATGATCATTCGCACTTACGGGGGCCATTCTGTTGCTTTTAGATTTGACTCAGAATCTGGGTCTTGCTGTGCACTGTCCCCCCTCCCTTTGCCTCCAGTGGGTTGCCTTACTTCCCCTGTGTTCCTCCTGTGTGACCCTCCACTCCTCTCTGGTGCTTCCCAAGGCACTTGGCTGTTGGCTGTGCTTCCTCTGCCCTCAATCTGCTCTACCTCCTCTTCACACCCTCTAAGATGCTCTCAATCTCTCCCATCTTCTCTAACTGATACTCTATCTGCTATCCTATCCCTCTTACTAATTCTGGAAGGAAGAAATTCAAGAGGTCATTTAGTGCTTGCTTTCATTACTCCTGGACGGGCCCTCCCAGGTCCACTTGGGTCCTTTCTCTCCACCACCTCTCTCTCCTCATGTGGCATTCCTCAGGGTTCTAGCCTCTCACCTTGGCTCTTCAATGTCTACTTGGCCCCTTTGGCCCACCTGGTCTCTACTTTCTTCTCTAACTCTCAGTGTTATGCAGATGACACTAAGCTCATCTTAGCCTCTTCTCCTCTATCGCTCATTCCTGATTGTCTATCCGCTATTCAGGATTGGTGTGCTTCCAATGACCTCTGCCTTAATACAAGTAAGACTGAGATCTTTCTCATTGGGACACCAGCTCCCGCTTTTCCTCTCTCATTCTGGCTGCTCTCCTTGGGCCCTCTTCCTTCACATTCCTCTGAGGCAAAAAACCTTGGTGTCATCTTCAACGCCACTCTCTCCTTCTCTACTCACATCACCAACCTTGCCAAGAAGTTGCACTACCAGCGACACCTCCTCAGAGGTATGCTTAAGCTGGACTACTGCAACAGCCCTTTTCTCAATCTGCCTTCCTCTACTCTCTGCCCTCTGCAACTTATCCAGAACAGGACTGTGAAAACTGTCCATGGCCGCAAGCCCAGGGACCATGACTCTCCAGGCTTGAAATCCCTCCACTGGCTCCCAGTGGTGACAAGGATCAAGTTCAAGACACTCTACATCATCCACAAGGATTTCTGGGGCTCGGGCCCACACTACATCCAACTCTATATTCCAAAACACCTTCCTTCTTGAGCCTTTTGCTCAGCCACCTCCAACTCTCTGAGGGTCAGAAGCTTCTCCAGGCAGAAGGTGGAGTGTAGATCTCTCTCCTCTACAGATGCCTGCCTCTCGAAAGGCCTCCCTGCCTCTTTCAAACTTGAGCCGGACCACCTAATATTCCACAAGCAGCTCAAGACCTTCCTTTTCACCTCTACTTTCTCTCTCTCTCTCCTGTCCTGACCGCCCTGTCTGCTGCACTGACTGGTTGCCCTCCTACCAACAGAGTCTCACCGGGAACGAGGCTCCTCCATGACTAATCTCTCCTGCACTGTCTCTGGGCCTACCTTACACTTAGGGCCTGTAACTGTTTCCCTACATTACCCTGCCTCCTTGCACTTACCCAGAGCTGTGCTTTGTTGGCTGATCATCTTCAGAGCATTGCTGCCCTGATTGCACTTTACCCTTGCCTGTCCCTAGCACTTTCCCCTCATCCTCTCCATGTACTTTGCGTTGTTTGCACTTGCATAATCTGAATGACAGAAAGCCTAGCAAGATTGTTTTGTCCCCCTCAGTCTCTCTTCCTTGTCTTGTTGAGCCTAGAAACACTTGTGTACAAACATGTTATAAAACACTTATCATATCAAATCATATCATATTCTATCATATCAGAGGATGCACTATTTGAATCACCAACTTTCCCCTTCATAGTTATAGGGTTCCTCTCACATTGGCGTTCTTGTTCTCTATGTTAATGTAATTTGCCTTTGGTACGAAAAAGGTAGCAGGCACCCATCTCTGAAAAAAAGCCGGCATGATAACCTGTTCACTGGTTATTAACCACTTTGAGAGTTTGCAACCATCTGCTTTTTGCTCAATGTACCTTTCACATATGGGAAATGTCCATTTGCATATCAGTCTTTTTCCCGCCAACATGGGCAGTCCAGCACCGAAATGCTATGGCAATTGCCCTCTGAACAAGAGTACCAACAGCAACCCCATACACGTGTTCAGCTTTGTTGGGCCTCATCAGTGAGGTGGAGCTGTGCCTCTCTGAGCACAGTGAGCAGGGAGTCCACGTCTGGTTGCCCCCAGGTAATTTAGGGTGACCAACCCCAAGTAAGTTCCTTCTAAAAATACAAAAAAGGTAGCAGGTGCCCCTCTCTCGAAAGAACACAGCATGATAACCTGTTCAGTGGTTATTAACCACTTTGAGACCACCTAAAATTCCGGAAGCAGCTCAAGACCTTCTTTTTCACCTCTGCTTTCTCTCTCTTTCTCTCCTGTGCTGACCCACCTGTCTGCTGCACTGCCTGGTTGCCTGGCTACCCACAGAGTCTCACTGGGAAGCAGGCTCCTCCATGACCAATCTCTCCTGAACTGCCTCTGGGCCTACCATACACTTAGGGGGTGTAACTGTATCCCTACATTACCCTGCATCCTTGCACTTACCCAGAGCTGTGCTTCCCTGGCTGATCACCCTCAGAGCACTGCTACCCTGATTGCACTTTACCCTTCCTTCTCCTTAGCACTTTCCCCTCGCCCTCTCCCTGCACTTTGCGTTGTTTGCACTTGCACAATCTGAATGACAGAAGGCGTAGCAAGATCGTTTTGTCCCACCTCGGTCTCTCGTTCTTGTCTTGTCGAGCCTAGAAACACTTGTGTTCAAGAATGTTATAAAATACATATATCATATCATATCAGAGGATGCACTATTTGCATTACCAACTTTGGCCTTCATAGTTATTGGGTTCCCCTCACATTGGCGTTCTTGTTTTCTATGTTAATGTAATTTGCCTTTGAGTTGGTCAATAAAGTGTAGGAAGAATTTAGACTTTGCTTTTCAACATATGGACTCCGCATTTCAGCATTCACATTTAAGATGAGGGTTTGAACACCAACTAGGGCCAAGGGTGTGAAACGTATTGCTGTACTCAAGAGTATGAGTCTCAGGCTGAATTTAAATAGATGCCAATACACAGAGTACATGCTAGAAAATGATCACTTTGCTCCATGATGCTATTTTAATTAACTGAGCTGCACTAAATATAATACTAACATGAATCTAACATACTAATTACCTCAACCCCATTTAACATGTAACAGATTCCCATAATAGCATTTAGTGCAAATGAATCCATGAAATAAACTGGATGCAGATTGAGCCAATAAATAATGCTCTGAAAATGGGAAGAAAAATGAGTTAAACGTGCATGCTGGATCTGAATGTGAAGATCTGTTCCTAAAGACATGGCTTTGTTATGTAACAGGAAGAAATGTAGCAAGACCTATTCAGCAATGCAGTTTGCGCAATGAGAGGCACAGAGGAAATCGTGTTATGTTTTAGAGTGTGGATCTGATCAAGGGGAAGTGTTTTTCTGGAGTGACAGGGGGTTTTCATAAAAAGGGTTTTGAGGCAGAGTAGAGGGGCATTCCTCTTCAGGCACTGACTAGTGGGCTGGTGCTGGGCTGATTGCAAGCTGACTGATGCTGAAGCTGTTTCTCTCTTGGGTTGGCAATCTTTAGCAGTCTCCAGCGACCTTAGCTGTAAATGATCCTGGGTTACTGCCAAGCTAAGTCGTGGAATATCGCCAGCTCAATCTAGGTAATTATCAAGTTAATTAAGGGGTGAGTGGAGTGAGTGGTACTATATAGCATAGCTTAAATAGTTCAGTTAATTTTAGGTGCTGCATTAGAGATTCAAATTTAAATGTACATGTAACGCTGTGTTTTTATCTCTCTATGTTCTTCTGAAAATCAAAGTATATCCACAGATAGATAGTTGAAAGCAACTGCAGAAAAAATTGCTCCCAGTGTAAATTACAACGTGAGTGTACGTGTCACTGTGTATATCTTGCATAATTCTAGTTTATGATAATGAACAAATTCAATAAGGTAATTTTGTTTCAGTGTATTTCTTTTGCATTCAGTCTCATTGATTTGACATGCATAGGGTGATAAATGTGCGGTAAGAAATATCTCAAAGCAAAGTAGCTGCAGTCAATTGTTTTACTTAGAGAGGCTGAATGAATGTGATGTATTTCAATTGCATGCTTTACATTTGGTGAAACAAAGCCAAAAGGGCATGATCGTGATGTTGTAAATAAATCATCACAGTAGAGCATGAGCCATTATTAAGAGTGTATTAAGTCCAGTATTTGTTTGGTGTTAGTGACCATGGTAAAATTATTATTAGGCAATATTCTGAAATTAGTCTCACCACCATAGAAGATACCACCAAATACCACCATGGCAAAATACCACAATAACAATACCATGAAATGCTTGATATAACCCCAAAATTACAAAAGCAACCTTATCTTTTAACAATCTGATCTCATCAGGCATTTTCACTAACCTGCTATCTAATTTGCAGATGATTGTTTCCATAAGTTCTGAGATGAGTTCTTCTATTGCTGGGCTTGCCGCACACCAGTCTGGTGGGGTGTTAGTTATGAAATCTAATTCACAAGTCTGCATACATGTATCAATCTTCTTACCAATGTGTGTCAATGATTTATTTCTTACAATCTTTCTTGGCCCTTTTTATCTCGGAATAGGTGAATTCAATTCCTTTAAAATCTCACGATATAGGAAAAATACAAATACAATAAAGTGAAGCAGTGCCTCTCTAATCAATAATGATATGAAGAGGGGCCTCATGCATTCGAGAGCACAAACAATTCTCACTGAGAAAGAAAACAGTGTTAAAATGACTTCCTAATCAAGACTTCCTTTAAAAGTCAATGAACAATTATTATTAGCAGTTCAAACATTATTATATCTGAGTTAGTATTAGGAACCGGGATTGCAGGGTTGCAGGGTTTCCAAATGTACTGCCATATTAACACACCTTCTAGTAGGAAACCCAGCAATCCAAATTATGCATGGAGTGAGGCACGCCTGACAGCTTGTGGGCTGCCTTAGTCAGACCCCACCCCCTGGCTCCCACTCTAACCTTGATACAAGATCTCTGGGTGTTGAACAGTAACTCAGAATGATTAAGCAGGATTAAGTAAATTTTCCTGCATGCAGTTGTTCCTGTCACATGGTTTAGCACTACCAGTAGCCCAGCTGCCTGCACAAGACGTAGCCACAATCAGCTACAAAATTAGAAGTTATGACTCACTGCATGATGACCACGCCTGGTGGAACAACTAAAGCAGAAGGGAATCCTTAACCCCTTGCAGGTCTGCAGAGTGAAGACTCCTGCACCTTTTTCCCTTTGGTGGTCTAAGCAGCTAGATAACACACCTCCTCAATTTGGTCTTGTTTCTGAGTGAATCCTTGGTAAGCCAACCCCCCCCACACCCTTCAGCTCCGGAAGCTCAGCAGAACTGCCCACTGCTTGCCCGCGCTGCTCTTGCTTCAAGGACCGGGTGATTAAGTCTAACGAATGCCATAAGCTCCTCCTCCTGTCAACTCGAAGCTGCTGTGCCGGACTGCAAAACTGCCCGATGCTTGCCCCCAATGTGCTCCACTGTGCTATAATATTGTTAAACACAACTTACCAATAATCAATGAACACTGTTTCAACCATCGCTCAGCTCTTCACTGTTTTTCATACCCCTCCCCTAAAATGTTTTTTCAAACATTAACACATCCACGTCTCTCTCCGAGACCATGTGTCCCAAAATCCATCTACTGTTCAGCACCAAAAAAATGCTGCTCACACTCTAAACCACTTTTCCTTGTCAACAACACCAATTCACTCTTCTACCATTACAACAAAGCACTTCTCCTATTACCCTATGCTATACCACAACAAAATAAAATGGTGCCAACAATCATTAAAATAAATCAAAATACAGATGTCTTCCCATTATATGTGGGTGATCCTGCTTTTCATTTCTCAGCCCCTAAAATAGTCTTACCGTGTGTTCCTTCATGACCCTTCTCAGGGGTTTTCAATCTCTTAATATCTCCAACATCTCACAAATCAACACTACACAAAACCCTAAATACCCAGTTATGTCATGCACAGTTTATACTCACATCCACGTATACCCAGAGAGTCTTCAGCGTTGGGTCTCCTCTATCTGCCTGCTCCACCCTGTATGCCCAGCAGGGTGGCCTGCGAGAACACGCAGGACTTTGCATCAATGGGGTACCTTCCGACCTCTCTTCTTAGATGCGTGTTATTGTGCTCACCAAAAGCCACATGGGGGACGGCTAGAAATCCTAGATATTCCGCAAAACTCCTATGAAACCATTCACTGTTACCAAATGTAGAGATGGGCCCACTTTACCAGACTTAGTAAAATCAATACTCAATAATGGAGTACTCAAAATGAACGAAAAAACTCATTTTTTCTCAAAAACACAGAATCTCGGCCGAGATAGCATACAATCAGCTCTCAATATTACAATAAGTGTGAGCAGATTTTGTACTTAAAACACCTAAGCAATGACATCATAATATATCAGTTAAACAATTATAACTGGCTGGTATTGGTTAATAGCTTAAGATATATATAGAATAGATAATAGAAATGTTCTCATTGGCTTATATATCTCTGATGGCTCCTCCTGAGCCCAACCCATTGTAGATAATAGTTTCAGTACATCATTACATTGGCCACTAACTGACTGGTGTTATTCATCATGGACGGTGTGGCAAGAGGGATTTCTATTGGTGGGCACTTTACTTACCAACCATGGACACTTTGAATGAGATGTCAAAATATGAGAGACACATGGGTGGGGTGAGAGAGAAGTCCATGGTCTGCACTTAATCCAATCAGAAGTACTCTCCATCATTCCAAGGCCATGTGGCCTATTTGTTCCTATGTATTTGGCCTTCTGTTTCATCTCTTGTCTATGTGCGTGCTAGGAAGTTCAAAAAATGTCTTACCTGTACTTGACACATAATGAATAACGAGTGTTCTTCATGTCTTGATCACGTGTTAGGGGACCATGTTGGAGAATTAATATCTGCCTATTTACTGGGCTTTTAGCTAATTCTAACGTGCATGTTGTACTCTTTGTGATCACTTGAGACACCCTTCATCTATCTGCTGTAGAATCTTTTGGCATACCGATCTCATGTAGCTGGCAATCAATGGCTGTTGTGCTCTTATTGTAACTTAATTAACTTAAGAGTCTACTGCTTCTTGCCCTGGGAACTGTTATCTCGTCCCTGTGTTCTGCAGATCCATGACTCCCTTTCGTGCATTTTATCTTGGCGCTTGCTACAAATTACTGTATAGGCAGCTTCATAGCTTCTAAAAGAATATGTTATTATGAAAACAGCATCGTGCCTGAGGCCTTGCTAACTCCTAGGCCTGCTGTGGCCTCTGTTAGGAAATGGCTGTACTTCTGGGCTTTTCGTCTCCATATTGTCGACCTATATTCGTGTCAGTTCATGTTACATTCAACTTGTGCATCTGCCATACATTGATTTCCCTTCCTGTATATGCTGCATCTTACCTGCCTATAATTGCATCTGCTCTATCAGTGTAGTGAGTCCCTCTCTTGGTATTCCGGAATCCTCCTACCTTCTATTCAATGTACAGCACAATGCTTGTGCTCTTTGCTATGTAACTGTAATCCCTACTAGTGTCGCACAACCTAACTAATTCTTTATGGCAGTGGCATGTACATTGACTATTTAAAGTATTGGTTCTTGGAATCTGCCTTAGTTTGTCTCGTTTCTCACGCCAAGATTCATGGGGTAGTAGGGCTGCCTCAGCAGGTATTGTTTCTCAACTGTACGGTAATGGTGAGGAGTAGGGGCAGGAATTGAAACTTGCATATTTATCGGAGTAGGGCCAGTAGGTGATACCTGAATATTCATCTGCTCCATTACATGAGATACCTTCACCATTCTGTCCATCAGATGAGATTATGGTGATATGGGGCTCCTGACTATTTTGGAGCTGGAACTCAGTTTGTGAGGGATACCACTGAATCAAGTGATGAGTGCCATTAAGCTAATGTAATTGGCACCACTTCTTGTGAGCTTGATTATTTGGTTAGATAGTTGGTTAGTTTGGATCCAGTGGACTTGGTTCATGCAATCAGTAGGCCTCCGAAATAAATCATTCTCCAATAAACAATGGGTGCCGTCTGGAGCAACGACAGTCATTGGATGGATGATCCAATGTTGTCCAATTTTGATCTCCAATTCTGTAATCCATTGACAGCAATCACTTTCTCATCAAAATTCTGAAGTTCTCCCAGAAATAAGTTGCGGGGTATTTGACTACCTAACATGTTATTTTGCTATAGATTAATAAACTAGATGTATGTTGTACTTACATGTGTGTTATATTTTACTTACCACCTCTGTAGCGTGTTAAAGGTACTATGCAAAAGCACACATTTCTTCCTTAATTCAGCCTGACTGCTCAGCCTTGCCACCATGATAGAGTGGTAATGGAAATTCTTGTTGAAACGACCTAACCTGTGAAGCGACTTTGACAGCCCCTGCTAACATAAATGTAGATACTTTTAACTGACATATGTGTGCTTTTTCTCACTTTCAAACCAAAGGGTTGGACTTTGCTGCCATACAATGGGGACACCATATATAAACAACCATGGAACCAATATGATTGCTCTTTGTGCCTTATTGCCCCTTCTGTAACAACTATGTGCACCGTTCCCTCTGCTGGTCAAATTAATTTGCACACATAATGCATATTCAATAAACTGAAACTCAAGCTTAAAGCGATTTTGCCAATCTGCAAAATGCCACGAAAACTGCTGTTTTTACAAAAAGGTGCAAAAACAGCCCTCTTTGCAAAAACACCTGTGAAAAATTGCTATTTTAGCATGAACGTTTTTTTCTCAAAACATTTTTTGGGCAGAATTAATGAAATACGCTAGCACATCTCATCACTTGTGCCTAATAAAAGTAGCCCAATCCAGAAAGGACATCTGAATGGGTGCATTTTATATGCACCCATTCAGAGGGCCCTTTTCACCTTTTTGCGCCTTTGTGCAAACAGGGGCATTTCTGCGCATTAAAAAGCAGAGCACACATTTACAAACATGATGCACTTTTAAATGTACAGAAAACAAAGGCAACCTCATGTGTCTGCTTTGAATAGCCACAGGGGGTGCTGTAAGAGATTTTGTTTTATTGGGGTAAATTCAGGATTTGGAGGTATTTTCTTACCGTAAAAATATTGGCGGTAATTTGGCAGTAAATTAGTCTTATATTTAGATTGGGTTTGGCATCACACTATTTTAGTGCCCATACCTTATTAGCTTTTATTGGTGGTAATTTCAGTGGTATCTTATTTTGCGGTATTTTATTCCTCTGGTATAGTGGTGAGCATGGTTTCTTTTTGATACTATAACCCCATCATAAAACAAACCTTTCCTTTCTATTAGAATACCTTCTAGTTGTCTGTAGAGAGGCCCAGCCTTACACACTTTAGTAGAACCCAATGATTTTATTCATAGCGCCACCTACAGTTTGTGGCTGGTATTACTGGCTTATGTACATCCAGTAATCTATGTGCCATTAGGTATTACTGGCTTATGTACATCCAGTAATGTATGTATCAGATCAGACACCTTCCCATCATTATGCAAGGAAGGAAACATTCATCACACCGCACACAAACCTCTACTTTATAGATGTTTATTACTAGCTTTCTCTTGTTTGCTATTTTACTTGCAGTGGTAAATTGGCAAATGCACTACTGCACTGATATGAGTCTCCCCTTTATACATCACTTATGTAAATAATTCACAGATGCATGAATGACACAAAAATCCCATTTGTTTTTATAAATACTTCTTGTATTGTATCTTATTTACAAGGCCAAATCTTACCATGGGTTAATTACAGCATCATCTGCAATACAAGAGAACAAAGCAGAACAAGCAGGTATTTTTGAAACATGGATTAATGTTCCCACATTCTGAAATTAAAGAAAAATAAACATGCAATAATTTCCTATCTTCCCTACACTGCAATAAATCTTAGTCACACATACAGCATTTTATCTGGTCCTCACTTAGCACTTATATTACCAAGATTGGTATTTCTATGAAGTCCCCCTCACAACCTTGATTATGTCCCACAGCTAGTGCTCTACCCGCTAGAACCTCCGTCAGTCTCCTCAGCCCAGCATGAACTAACTGCTCTCCTCATTTCTTGTTACTCAGAAAACTCTTATCCATCCCCTTATTGACGTGGCTTATCTGCCTACAATTTCCACCAATCATATTAAAAATAAATGTGCTCTGTACCAACCCTCATTTTCAGAACAATGAAAGCTTTAGGCCCAGAGTTACTGTTTCACTTTGTTTCCTGAAGCTTACATTTTTTCTGTTCTCCACAAGCTGAAGAAAACACCAGTGTGCATTTAAAAATGAATCTCAGCAGTGCCACCAAAACATGGATTTCACCTCATTTTGCATATGAGACTGAATTCAAAAGTTAGAGAAGTTAGAATTAGTATTTTAGTAATGTTAATAATGTTAGTCGTTATGCATTATAATGTAGTCTCCATACATGAAGCATCCAAATAAAACATGGTGCACTTCATTATTTGAACCTGGCAGCACACTAAGGGGCCGATTCATGGAACAAACGTGCGCCGAAAATCTTCGCGCAAGCAGGCGCAAGCGGAAAAAAACAGGCGCACGCGCACGCGTGCGATTCATGGAAGTCCCTGCGCGTGTTCACCTCGGGATGTGCGCCAAACCCGTGCATGGCACACAAGTCACTGCAACATCCCGAAAGGCGTGCGCGACACGCACAGTGAAAGCGCACAACCTCGGCGCATACACCAGAAAGTGGGCGGGACACGGGGCTTAACGCGCGGAATGGGGAACAATGCGCGAAAATAAGGGCGTAACTGGGGATGTACTGCAGGGAAGCAGACGGAACGCCCACACGCACTCGAACCGCACGTATTAATGGAATCGAATAGGGCAAAGCCACGCACAGCCAAAGACACGCCCAAGCTGAAACACGTCCGCCACACGAAGGCAGGCGGTAGAATCCCAGCACATCACAAAATTGGCAACATACAGCAATTGGGCCTGTGCGAGCGGGGCACGTGTATTGCGGGGGTGCGCGGGAAGCAACACACGCGATCGAGCGGGGTACGTGTATTTCGGGGGCGCGCGGGAAGTTACACACGCGATTGAGCGGGGTACGTGTATTTTGGGGGTGCGCGGGAAGTTACACACGCGATTGAGCGGGGTACGTGTATTTCGGGGGTGCGCGGGAAGTTAAATACGCGATTGAGCGGGGTATATATATTTCGGGGGTGTGCGGGAAGCTACACACGCGATTGAGCGAGGTACGTGTATTTCGGGGGTGCGCGGGAAGTTAAACACACGATTGAGCGGGGTATGTGTATTTCGGGGGTGCGCGGGAAGTTACACACGCGATCTCATCAGGGTACGTGTATTTCAGGGTGCGGGGGAAGTATCCCATGCAACATCAGCAGGGTACGTGTATTCCAGGGGTGCGCGGGAAGTTCCACACGCAATTCCATCAGGGTACGTGTATTACAGGGTGCGCGGGAAGTTCCACACGCGATCTCATCAGGGTACGTGTATTACAGGGGTGTGCAGGGAGCAGCACACGTGAATTGCACGTGTGGGTCCTCCCAGGTGTTCCCTCTACACCCTCCACGGCCCCTGCAGGTGGCTCACACCACAGGGGCCTACCCAGCACATGTCCTGCAGGCACCCCATCCACCATGGCAATGCCCACCAGCCAACCCACATGTCAACTTGCACTACTGCCCACCAACGCATGTCCCCCTGCACCCCCAGCCACCAGGGGCACACTCCACCAGGCCCCCACCCATGTCTCCCACCACCCCCACCCCCAGCAGTGCAGGGGCACCCACCACCAGGCCCCACCCATGTCTCCCAGCACCCCCACCCCCCAGCCACCAGGGGCATCCTCCACCAGGCCCCGACCCATGTCTCCCAGCACCCCCACCCCCCAGTCACCAGGGGCATCCTCCACCAGGCCCCCACCCATGTCTCCCACCACCACCACCCCCCAGCCACCAGGGGCACCCACCACCAGGCCCCCACCCATGTCTCCCAGCACCCCCACCCCCCAGCCACCAGGGGCAGCCTCCACCAGGCCCCCACCCATGTCTCCCAGCACCCCCACCCCCCAGTCACCAGGGGCAGCCTCCACCAGGCTCCCACCCATGTCTCCCAGCACCCCCACCCCGCAGCCACCAGGGGCAGCCTCCACCAGGCTCCCACCCATGTCTCCCACCACCCCCACCCCCCAGCACTGTGGGGCACCTGCCAGCAGGCCCCCACCCATGTCCAACTCATGTTCCCCACCACCTCCACCCCCCAGCCACCAGGGGCAGCCTCCACCAGGCCCCCACCCATGTCTCCCACCACCGCCACCCCCCAGCACTGTGGGGCAGCCTCCACCAGGCCCCCACACATGTCTCCCACCACCCCCACCCCCCAGCACTGTGGGGCACCTGCCAGCAGGCCCCCACCCATGTCCAACTCATGTTCCCCACCACCCACACCCCCCAGCCACCAGGGGCAGCCTCCACCAGGCCCCCACCCATGTCTCCCACCACCCCCCCAGCAGTGCAGGAGCAGCCTCCACCAGGCCCCCACCCATGTCTCCCAGCACCCCCACCCCCCAGCCACCAGGGGCACCCACCACCAGGCCCCCACCCATGTCTCCCACCACCCCCACCCCCCAGCAGTGCAGGGGAAGCCTCCACGAGGCCCCCACCCATGTCTCCCCCCGCCCCCACCCCCCAGTCACCAGGGGCAGCCTCCACCAGGCCCCCACCCATGTCTCCCAGCGCCCCCACCACCAGCCACCAGAGGCAGCCTCCACCAGGCCCCCACCCATGTCTCCCACCACCCCCACTCCCCAGCACTGTGGGGCAACTGCCAGCAGGCCCCCACCCATTTCCAACTAATGTTCCCCACCACCCCACCCCCCAGCCACCAGGGGCAGCCTCCACCAGGCCCCCACCCATGTCTCCCACCACCCCCACCCCCCAGCAGTGCAGGAGCAGCCTCCACCAGGCCCCCACCCATGTCTCCCAGCACTCCCACCCCCCAGCCACCAGGTGCACCCACCACCAGGCCCCACCCATGCCTCCCACCACCCCCACCCCCCAGCAGTGCAGGGGCAGCCTCCACCAGGCCCCCACCCATGTCTCCCAGCACTCCCACCCCCCAGCCACCAGGTGCACCCACCACCAGGCCCCACCCATGCCTCCCACCACCCCCACCCCCCAGCCACCAGGGGCAGCCTCCACCAGGCCCCCACCCATGTCTCCCACCACCTCCACCCCCCAGTCACCAGGGGCAGCCTCCACCAGGCCCCCACACATGTCTCCCAGCACCCCCACCCCCCAGCCACCAGGGGCAGCCTCCACCAGGCCCCCACCCATGTCTCCCACCGTCCCCCCAGCAGTGCAGGGGCAGCCTCCACCAGGCCCCCACCCATGTCTCCCAGCACCCCCACCCCCCACCCCCCAGGGGCAGCCTCCACCAGGCCCCCACCCATGTCTCCCACCACCCCCACCCCCCAGCCACCAGGGGCAGCCTCCACCAGGCCCCCACCCATGTCTCCCAGCACCCCCACCCCCCAGCAGTGCAGGGGCAGCCTCCACCAGGCCCCCACCCATGTCTCCCAGAACCCCCACCCCCCAGCCACCAGGGGCAGCCTCCACCAGGCCCCCACCCATGTCTCCCACCCCTCCCCACCCCCCAGCAGTGCAGTGGCACCCACCACCAGGCCCGCACCCATGTCTCCCAGCACCCCCACCCCACAGCCACCAGGGGCACCCACCACCAGGCCCCCACCCATGTCTCCCAGCAGCCCCACCCCCCAGCCACCAGGGGCAGCCTCCACCAGGCCCCCACCCATGTCTCCCACCACCCCCACCCCACAGCAGTGCAGGGGCAGCCTCCACCAGGCCCCCACCCATGTCTCCCAGCACCCCCACCCCCCACCCCCCAGGGGCAGCCTCCACCAGGCCCCCACCCATGTCTCCCACCACCCCCCAGCACTGTGGGGCAGACTCCACCAGGCCCCCACACATGTCTCCCACCACCCCCACCCCCCAGCACTGTGGGGCACCTGCCAGCAGGCCCCCACCCATGTCCAACTCATGTTCCCCACCACCCCCACCCCCCCAGCCACCAGGGGCAGCCTCCACCAGGCCCCCAGCCATGTCTCCCACCACCCCCACCCCCAGCAGTGCAGGAGCAGCCTCCACCAGGCCCCCACCCATGTCTCCCACCACCCCCACCCTGCAGCGCTGTGGGGCAGCCTCCACCAGGCCCCCACACGTCTCCCACCACCCCCACCCCCCAGCAGTGCAGGGGAAGTCTCCACCAGGCCCCCACCCATGTCTCCCACCACCCCCACTCCCCAGTCACCAGGGGCAGCCTCCACCAGGCCCCCACCCATGTCTCCCAGCACCCCACCCCCCAGCCACCAGGGGCAGCCTCCACCAGGCCCCCACCCATGTCTCCCACCACCCCCACCCCCCAGTCACCAGGGGCAGCCTACACCAGGCCTCCACCCATGTCTCCCACCATCCCCACCCCCAGCCACCAGGGGCAGCCTCCACCAGGCCCCCACCCATGTCTCCCACCACCCCCACTCCCCAGCAGTGCAGGGGCAGCCTCCACCAGGCCCCCACCCATGTCTCCCAGCACCCCCATGCCCCACCCCCCAGGGGCAGCCTCCACCAGGCCCCCACCCATGTCTCCCACCACCCCACCCCCTCCCAACACCCCCACCTCCCAGCCACCAGGGGCAGCCTCCACCAGGCCCCCACCCATGTCTCCCAGCACCCCCACCCCCCAGCAGTGCAGGGGCAGCCTCCACCAGGCCCCCACCCATGTCTCCCAGCACCCCCACCCCCCAGCCACCAGGGGCAGCCTCCACCAGGCCCCCACCCATGTCTCCCACCACCCCCACCCCCCAGCAGTGCAGGAGCAGCCTCCACCAGGCCCCCACCCATGTCTCCCAGCACTCCCACCCCCCAGCCACCAGGTGCACCCACCACCAGGCCCCACCCATGCCTCCCACCACCCCCACCCCCCAGCAGTGCAGGGGCAGCCTCCACCAGGCCCCCACCCATGTCTCCCAGCACTCCCACCCCCCCAGCCACCAGGTGCACCCACCACCAGGCCCCACCCATGCCTCCCACCACCCCCACCCCCCAGCCACCAGGGGCAGCCTCCACCAGGCCCCCACCCATGTCTCCCACCACCCCCACCCCCCAGTCACCAGGGGCAGCCTACACCAGGCCTCCACCCATGTCTCCCACCATCCCCACCCCCAGCCACCAGGGGCAGCCTCCACCAGGCCCCCACCCATGTCTCCCACCACCCCCACTCCCCAGCAGTGCAGGGGCAGCCTCCACCAGGCCCCCACCCATGTCTCCCAGCACCCCCATGCCCCACCCCCCAGGGGCAGCCTCCACCAGGCCCCCACCCATGTCTCCCACCACCCCCACCCCCTCCCAACACCCCCACCCCCCAGCCACCAGGGGCAGCCTCCACCAGGCCCCCACCCATGTCTCCCAGCACCCCCACCCCCCAGCAGTGCAGGGGCAGCCGCCACCAGGCCCCCACCCATGTCTCCCAGCACCCCCACCCCCCAGCCACCAGGGGCAGCCTCCACCAGGCCCCCACCCATGTCTCCCACCCCCCCACCCCCAGCAGTGCAGGGGCACCCACCACCAGGCCCCCACCCATGTCTCCCAGCACCCCCACCCCACAGCCACCAGGGGCACCCACCACCAGGCCCCCACCCATGTCTCCCAGCAGCCCCACCCCCCAGCCACCAGGGGCAGCCTCCAACAGGCCCCCACCCATGTCTCCCACCACCCCCACCCCACAGCAGTGCAGGGGCAGCCTCCACCAGGCCCCCACCCATGTCTCCCAGCACCCCCACCCCCCACCCCCCAGGGGCAGCCTCCACCAGGCCCCCACCCATGTCTCCCACCACCCCCCAGCACTGTGGGGCAGACTCCACCAGGCCCCCACACATGTCTCCCACCACCCCCACCCCCCAGCACTGTGGGGCACCTGCCAGCAGGCCCCCACCCATGTCCAACTCATGTTCCCCACCACCCCCACCCCCCAGCCACCAGGGGCAGCCTCCACCAGGCCCCCAGCCATGTCTCCCACCACCCCCACCCCCAGCAGTGCAGGAGCAGCCTCCACCAGGCCCCCACCCATGTCTCCCACCACCCCCACCCTGCAGCACTGTGGGGCAGCCTCCACCAGGCCCCCACACGTCTCCCACCACCCCCACCCCCCAGCAGTGCAGGGGAAGTCTCCACCAGGCCCCCACCCATGTCTCCCACCACCCCCACTCCCCAGTCACCAGGGGCAGCCTCCACCAGGCCCCCACCCATGTCTCCCAGCACCCCACCCCCCAGCCACCAGGGGCAGCCTCCACCAGGCCCCCACCCATGTCTCCCACCACCCCCACCCCCCAGTCACCAGGGGCAGCCTACACCAGGCCTCCACCCATGTCTCCCACCATCCCCACCCCCAGCCACCAGGGGCAGCCTCCACCAGGCCCCCACCCATGTCTCCCACCACCCCCACTCCCCAGCAGTGCAGGGGCAGCCTCCACCAGGCCCCCACCCATGTCTCCCAGCACCCCCATGCCCCACCCCCCAGGGGCAGCCTCCACCAGGCCCCCACCCATGTCTCCCACCACCCCCACCCCCTCCCAACACCCCCACCCCCCAGCCACCAGGGGCAGCCTCCACCAGGCCCCCACCCATGTCTCCCAGCACCCCCACCCCCCAGCAGTGCAGGGGCAGCCTCCACCAGGCCCCCACCCATGTCTCCCAGCACCCCCACCCCCCAGCCACCAGGGGCAGCCTCCACCAGGCCCCCACCCATGTCTCCCACCCCCCCACCCCCAGCAGTGCAGGGGCACCCACCACCAGGCCCCCACCCATGTCTCCCAGCACCCCCACCCCCCAGCCACCAGGGGTACCCACCACAAGGCCCCCACCCATGTCTCCCAGCACCCACACCCCCCAGCCACCAGGGGCAGCCTCCACCAGGCCCCCACCCTTGTCTCCCACCACCCCCACCCCCCCAGCAGTGCAGGGGCAGCCTCCGCCAGGCCCCCACCCATGTCTCCCAGCACCCCCACCCTCAGCCACCAGGGGCAGCCTCCCCCAGGCCCCCACCCATGTCTCCCACCACCCCCACCCCCCAGCACTGTGGGGCACCTGCCAGCAGGCCACCACCCATGTCCAACTCATGTTCCCCACCACCCCCACCGCCCAGCCACCAGGGTCAGCCTCCACCAGGCCCCCACCCATGTCTCCCACCACCCCCACCCCCCAGCACTGTGGGGCAGCCTCCACCAGGCCCCCACACATGTCTCCCACCACCCCCACCCCCCAGCACTGTGGGGCACCTGCCAGCAGGCACCCACCCATGTCTCCCACCACCCCCACCCCCCAGTCACCAGGGGCAAACTCCACCAGGCCCCCACCCATGTCTCCCACCACCCCCACCCCCTGCCACCAGGGGCAGCCTCCACCAGGCCCCCACCCATGTCTCCCACCACCCCCACCCCCCAGCAGTGCAGGGGCAGCCTCCACCAGGCCCCCACCCATGTCTCCCAGCACCCCCACCCCCCACCCCCCAGGGGCAGCCTCCACCAGGTCCCCACCCATGTCTCCCACCACCCCCACCCCCCAGCCACCAGGAGCAGCCTCCACCAGGCTCCCACCCATGTCTCCCAGCACCCCCACCCCCAACAGTGCAGGGGCAGCCTCCACCAGGCCCCCACCCATGTCTCCCAGTACCCCCACCCCTCAGCCACCAGGGGCAGCCTCCACCAAGCCCCCACCCATGTCTCCCACCCCCCCACCCCCCAGCAGTGCAGGGGCACCCACCACCAGGCCCCCACCCATGTCTCCCAGCACCCCCACCCCCAGCCACCAGGGGCACACACCACCAGGCCCCCACCCATGTCTCCCAGCACCCCCACCCCCCAGCCACCAGGGGCAGCCTCCACCAGGCACCCACCCATGTCTCCCACCACCCCCACCCCCCCAGCCACCAGGGGCAGCCTCCACCAGGCCCCCACCCATGTCTCCCACCACCCCCACCCCCAGCACTGTGGGGCACCTGCCAGCAAGCCCCCACCCATGTCCAACTCATGTTCCCCACCACCCCCACCCCCAGCCACCAGGGGCAGCCTCCACCAGGCCCCCACCCATGTCTCCCACCACCCCCACCCCCCAGCACTGTGGGACAGCCTCCACCAGGCCCCCACCCATGTCTCCCACCACCCCCACCCCCAGCACTGTGGGGCACCTGCCAGCAAGCCCCCACCCATGTCCAACTCATGTTCCCCACCACCCCCACCCCCAGCCACCAGGGGCAGCCTCCACCAGGCCCCCACCCATGTCTCCCACCACCCCCACCCCCCAGCACTGTGGGACAGCCTCCACCAGGCCCCCACACATGTCTCCCACCACCCCCACCCTCCAGCACTGTGGGGCACCTGCCAGCAGGCCCCCACCCATGTCCAACTCATGTTCCCCAGCACCCCCACCCACCAGCACTGTGGGGCACCTACCAGCAGGCCCCCACCCATGTGCAACTCATGTTCCCCAGCCAACATGTCATCACAATCTAGATCCCTGGTCCCTATGGTCAGCCTCCAAATGCAAAACACCCACCCGAGTATTGCATCCACCCACTCATAATTTGCAATTACATCACAGAACACCAATTGCAAGTTCTGAAACAAACACATGTCCTTCACATACACCCAATGGGTGTCAGTGAATCTCAAAACACATATCATGAAATGCATGAAACCAATGAGATACCACACATTGAAGTTCACCAAAAAAAATATGTATTAAAGAAAACATAAATAGAATCAAAAATGAAGAAACAGAAATGTGAATGTACAAAAATTAAAAGAAGCATGTCCGTGAAAAAAAGCAAAACCAAAAATAAAATTCCAAAGTAATGTTGTCCAAAGTCAATGTCCACAAAACAAAATCCAATGGGAAATAAAAAAGAAAGCCATTGCTCCATGGTTAAAATGTGAAAGAAAATACAATCCAACAGTGAACTATGTACATGGGAACAAGCCAGGGTCCATTATCCCAACAAAAGAAAGGAAACCTATCTAACTACACTAACTAATAAAATAAACTATATACAAAAATGGGGCCAATGTCCGAAAGGTCCAAATAAAATCAAAACAAAAATGAAACCTAACACTACCTACATAACTATGTACAAGGGCAGCGGGCTAGTTTCACGGCTCACTTGTGGATGTCCCGGGCCAGGGTATCATCGAACTCCTCCTCAATGTCCCAGAGGCGGTCCTCCTCCATGGCCCCGAGGGTCCGCAGGGCCGTCGACGTGTCCACCTCCAAACCCCTGCGGATTGCCTCGAGGCACTCGGCCCATCTCAGGGCCCTCCGCATGGAGTTCTCCGCCCTGACCATTTTGAGCCGTGCCTCTTCCGCCCGCTGCCGCTCCGCATCTATGGCGTGGCCCAACCGCTGCCACACGGAAGACACTCTCTGTCCTGGGTCCTCCTGCCTTCCGGCCGATGACTGCCCCTCCGATGTTGAAGGCCCCGAGCCGTCATGGCTCCCACCACGTTGCTGCTGTGCCTCTGCCCGTGCACTGCCTCCTGCTGCCTGCACATCCTCCGCCGGCTGGGGTGCAGTAGTAGATGTGGCCACCCCTGCTGGACGTCCGACTCCCGACTGTGGCAGGGATGCCTCCTCCACCAGCCTGGCCGCACCGTCAGAGGAAGCTCCACAGGGCACCCAGGTGACTGATGGGTGGGAAGATGGCACGGAGGACGACTGGCGCGTAGGGAGTCCAGTTGAGGAGGGGGTCGTAGCAAGCCCCATCAGACGGAGGAATCCGGCCTGGGTGACCTGTCCCAGCAGGCTGACGTGGTCAACGAGCCATTCGAGATGACGTGCAGTCTCCTCATGAAAAGACTGCAGCTCACCTCGCATGGCCGGTTGACGTAACGCCACACCAGCCAGGACAGGCTCAACCCGGACCCGGATAGCCACGTCCGCAGGCAGACGAAGGCCATTTGACGTGAGCTCATCTCCTGCCTGAAAACGGGTCTGGATGTAGGCATCCCTGTTGGTGCAAGATGATGCAGGGTCAGGATCAGGGACAGGATTGCACACAGGCACCTCCACGGCGGCCTGTGCTGCCTCCTGTCCCTGGTCCTGCACTGCACCACTAGCACCAGTGGGATCCCCACCTCCAGACCCCATCTCTGGTGCTTGCACGGCCTCCTCCTCCACCAAACCCCCCACCAACCTGGATGACTCCGTGCCATCTTCCCCTGTTGGGCCCTGTGGGGTCCCAGCTACCCCTTCTGCTGCCGAGGAGTCCAACTCCAACCTCCGCCTCTTGGACCTCCCCCCGGCAGCTGCGGCCTGGGACGCGGCACCGGACTCCTCACTCCCCGACGAGATCACAACATGGGAGGGGAGCCACAGTGCTGATACATTCAGCCGAAAACAGCATACATGCGTGACATCACGGACATGTCTACTTACATACACATTCATCCAAACATGTGTGCCCACACAACTCCATTTGGCATGCAAGCCTACACACACAAGCACCATCCATGTCTCACACATTCCAGCCCTCGCATGTGTTAGCCCCACGGCCCTGTACACCCCCACCCATACTCGACCCCATACAAACAGATGTGCAACCTGCACACTGCTGAATAATCACCACACGCACTGCTCACAATAAGGATGCATGTACACTGACCGCTCGACTCCAGACGGGTCTGCCTCTCAAGGACCTGGACGTGGAGTGCTGGGGATATGTGTTCCAGGAACCTCATCTGTTCTTCCGACAAGTGGCCCCGGCGCCCCTTGGCATCCGCTGCCTTCAAGAGGCGCCGGGCCTTGTTCAGGGTCCTGGACCTGAAGTCCTCCCAGCGCTTCTTGACATGTTGTAAGTCGCGGACTGCCACCCCCTCCGCGTTGATGGCAGTCACAATGTCAGTCCAGATCCGAGTCCGTCCTTCCTTGTCAGCGCGGGAACTTCCAAAGAGGGCATCATACTGCCCCAGGACTTGCTCCACCAGGACACCAACTTTGGTGGCACTGAAGCTGGTGTCCCTCTGCCTCTCTAGCCGGGGGTTGTCAGTGGTCTCAGATGGTATTTGCCCCGACATGACAACCCCAGAGGCAGGAGTGGGTGGGCAACTGGGTCCTGGGGCTGGGCTGTGGAGCAATGGAATCCCAGTCGGGAGTCTTCGGTTCCAGCAGGGGTGGTCACAGCAACAGCACCCCTGGCTGATGTGCAGGCAGCAAATGGCAGGGCACGTGGGCAGCAGGCAGTCAGGCAGCAGCAGATGGCAAGGGGAAGGGTGGGGGGAGTCCAGTACAGGGGAAGTAGCCCAAAAAAATAATACATAGGTCGCCTGGTGGCAACTGCAAAGGTAAGTGCAGACAAGTGCTGGGAAGGGAGGGCTGTAGGGATAGAGAGACAGTACTGCAGTGCAGGGGTTGCCAGGGAGGCAGTGCAAGTGGAGAGTGGCTGGGCCAGGGACCGAGGTCAGTGAGAGTGGCCCAGTTGCAGCTCCTGTGCAGTTCCAGTGAAGAATTCTGCAAGGGAGAGGCAGAGAGTAAGCAGAAGCAAAGATGAAGGTCTTGAGGTGCTTCCAGAACTGGAGATGGTTCCCCTCAAATTCAAGTCAGGCAGGAAGTCTGTTCCAGGGGGAGGGCCCTGCTGCGGAGAGAAATCTACCCCCAGCTAGTTGCTCTGAGAAGCGGATGACCCGGACATGCAAGGTGTGCATCACACACACCTGCAAAACAGGCCATGGCCATCACTGTCATGTCACTCAAACCCTCCCAAACATCAACATGACATGGCAAGCAATACCCATACACCAACGCAGTAACGATAAGGTACACATTGCCATGTCCTAAATGTACAGTGGCATCGGACAATGATGCCTGACCCGGAATCAGATGAAATGACAGACCAACAAAATCTCCCACCCAAAATAAGTCATTTCCAAATGCATTACAACAGTCGTAGACGTAACATCACAATGAATGCCTGTCTACATGCACATTATGCATTGCAAAATCAACACTGCAGCTCATGTGTGCAGTGTCCTACTCCTGCATCACACTGCTCAGCGCACAGCACAGTGAACAGCCATTGTGTGTGATGCACACCCTGAGCATCACATCTAAGTGACAGACCACATCAAACATCAAATTAGGCATGTACTGGATCCATAATCGGTCACAGAACATGTGCTGCCGGGACACAGTGGGCACCAGAAGGCAAACAGTGTACACATGGATATGCAAGGGTGGGAGTACATATAGTGCATCCAAGTGCAAGTGTGTGGTTCTGCAAGGACATGCACTCCACATTTGCATGTGCACTCAAGTGACCATCAGTGTTCCCTACACATCACATGTGAACATCCACCTTGCGTACACCCCAGCATGTCAAACCACAACTATCCCCTCGCACCTGAAAGGAAAACACAACACATGAACAGGCATTGATCAGCAGAACACAACATGTACATAGGATACCACCATTACTATGTCAGAGTTGTATCACACTGCAGGGCAAGGCAACTATCAACAACAACCCCCCCCCCTTCCCTCACAAATGACCATGACCCACTGAACAACTGCACCTGGGTCATGGAGCCTCCAAACCTCAATTCCACCTGGCCACAGGATCACCTTTACCCTTCGTCACCATCTCCCACCTTGTTTGTAAAAAGATGCCTGAACCCTCAGAATCCACACTCATTTCCAAAATCACAAAATCCAAGGCATAAAAACGAACCCGAACACCCTCCAGTAGATGACTTGACGTAGCATTACCTCACAAAGGCCAAGTACTACCACAATGATGCAACAACCAAGGTAGCACAGCAAAACAATGTCACGACAGGATGTGAGACATGTGCAGTACATGACATAGGATGATGCACCATGAATGGATGTGTACTGTCACAGGTCCCCTGTACAGGCGCGGGAGTGTCACGAAACAACCACCCCCACCATGTCCCGGGTGCCTGCAAGGTCAAACTCACACAGGGCCCTGAGACCCTGGTGGGGAATGAGGTTCAGGGATATGCAGTCGGGACAGGTGTTGACACACTGGATGACTGGAATGAGTGGCAGGAGAGGGGAGGAGGAATGACACATGAAACTAGGGAATGCACGAAAATGTACAACCTGCATGAACACATACACAATCCAAACAAACTTGGACATCATTGTCATGGCCTTCTGTAGTCCAGGCTCAGGAGTGGTACGAACCAACCACCCCCTCTAGGGTTTTGGCGCCTGCAAGTTCGGGGCTTACATAGGCATCCGCAACCCCATTGGGGAAAGAGGGTCAGGGAACGTTGCTTGGATAGGCACGGGAAGCAGGAACACCGGGTAGAGGGTACAGGTTTCAAAATTGCATAGGATCACGGGTGATTAGGGAGAGAAAACATACCAAATTGAACCACACATACATCCATGCATCAGTACACTCCCCAGCAAGCCTATGCAGAGCAGTTCGAAAGAAAAACAACAAGACACTTAGCTCTGGTTTTGAGTGCTGGCCTCCTACCTGCGCACTCTCAGGTCCGGTTACAGGAGCACTGCAATGCTGCAAAGAGAGCCACAGTCAACAACTTGTACGTGCCAATTACACAAAAACACAACACCAAACATGCCCCATAGCAACAAACTACTCTACAAACAGACAATCTGTGCTCGATGCTTCGTACCCATATATAACATCACCCCTGTGACGGGTCATCCACAGTCAATGCAGTAAGTCAGCCGCTGGTGGGTGCTTGGCAAATGGAACACCAATGTGTCACAATTCACACAACATGCAATGTTCCCTGGGTAAGCAGACAGACCCATATAGCAAGCCATGACTACAGAGCAAGTTGCGTACAAGCATGACCGAAACAAAGTTGGCAGTGCATTTATCATGAAGTACGTGGAAAAGACATGCACTGCACCCAAGTATGTCCCTTGCTGTATGTCCCTGTGAGCTGCCCCTTTCCATGTCTCGGAAGGCTACATGGTTGATACAAGTGCCTCAATGAACCTTGGTGTACCGGAGGGTATGTGCCACTGCCCCTGCATGTGTCCCAGACAACCCTACTATCAACAGCCATCAGTCCACAAACACATCTGAGCTGCATTGTGTGCTTCAACACCAATATTTGTCTAAACTCACCCTCAGTGCTGTGACTAAGCCTGCATGTGCAACTTGCCTGGTGCAAGCTTTGCTGTGTCGTGGCCCCCCTGTGATGCTCACCTTGCCTGGAGTTCCTTGGAACATGTCAGCAGTTCTAGGATGTGGGTCTGCAATCACTGTGCCTCTGCTTGTGCACACATGTGCATGTGGGCACCAACAAACGGGTCAAGAATTCCGTCGTCCAATGGGCCATGTCTGCTGGCAAAGGTGCTCTGGAGGCTCATCCCCCTGCAGAAAGGGCATGAAACACATGATTAATGCTTCAAAGTCATCTGTGTGTGTCTCATCCGGCATCTCATTACTTGACCATGTCAGAGAGTCACATCACAAATCACACCATCAGTCCGTCTTTCACCTCCAAAGTGTGGAACACTATCTACAGCATGAATTGCAACAAGCACGTGTACAGGAAAGATATGAAACATACTACACAATGCATAGCAATCAATGTCGACATTAATCATGACACACCCCATCTAGAAAAAGCTGAACAGTGGACAATGACACCTAAATCATCCCCACTAGGGGTGTCAACACAAGTCACACAGCACCAGACATGCCACAGATATGACAGTCCAAAGCCCTTGTGTAATATTCTGTAACACCGAACCATCCTTGCGAGCCCATGGATAAGGGAAGCAGGAGTGGTATATGTGAGTCAAGGACCCCAAGCAGCAAACACATACACAAGACAACCATAAAGGGCCCAGCTGGAACAGACAGTGGATGCCTTCAAAAGCCACAAAGCACCGCACCGTCACATGAAAGCACAATAGACTAGCAATTTTAAACTAACTCAACTATTAACTAATTACACTAACAATGGAAAACCTACATTGCCTATTTAAATTAACTATCAAACAGAAACTTAACTAACTAAACTAAAAGAAAAATCAAAAATGGCCACATACGACCCGGGGGGGAGGGGAGGCACCCAGGAGGGGGGAGGTACAGGGTGCTGCTCAACATCCACATGCGATGATGCTGAGCCAAAAAAAAAATCCTCCATGGGCTCAACGCCTGCACAGCACGATCTATGTGGGAGATAGATGGTCGTCCGAGTCTGGCTCATCCTGTAAAGGAGGACGTGGCACAGTAGCCTGGCCACGCCTAGCCGCAGCTTGCCCCTCGTCGGCAGCAATTCTGCCGGACGGGTGAGCCTGGTTCTGTGTGGCGATGTTACATAGGTCTGCATGCAGAACCTCACGTGATACACGTGCTTCCTCTTGCAAGGTAGCACGTGTAACACGGAGTTCCTCCTGCAAGGCCTGGCTGGACAACCGCTGCACCTCCCGGTAAGCCTGTAGCTCAGCCGAGATGGTACGCTCAAGCTGTGCAAACCTCTCCTCTGCCTGCTGCCTCTGGGACATCATAAGGACACCCAGAGTGGATCTGAGGGAAGCATACTCCTCCCTCAGGGCATCCATGTGCGTCTCTGCGTGAGCAGCAATTGCTTGACGCAGAGACGACATTTGAGCCTGGCGTGCCCTGTCTGACGCCGCCATGCCCAGCCTGAGCGAGCAGGCTGTGGACCATGCCACCTGCTGCTGGAGAAGCACCTGCCTAGCAGGGGGGAGCACAGATCGGGCCACACGCTCCATGTTCTCAGCGATGTTCTCCATTGCTGCCCCCTGCCGTTCAGAATTGGCAGTCATGTCTTGCTCCCACTCAGTATACAGCGGTTGCGCACAGCGACCGCGTTGCCGGGCTTGACCCTTGCGGGACCCAAGGACCGGGGGTCCTCGCTGTGTTGGCACTGCCTGCGGCTGCACGACTACTTGCCCCCGTTGACGTGATGTCCCAGTCACATCAGTGACTGGTGTGGAGGGTGACCCTGCGTCCCGATCCACCATGGGCGGAGGAACCAAGACTGTCTCATCCCTCAGTGCAGGTGTCGCGGACAGAGGAGTGTCCACATCAGAATCACTCACCCCTGACACATGGACTTGATGCTCATCCAACTCAACATGGACGTCAGAGTCGTCATCAAGGCTGGACTCATAGGCAGCCAGAGACAAGATGGACTGCTGCACTTGGAGGTTTTCGTGGCCTACCACCCCACGACCCCCACTAGTGCCGGGTTGATGTGGTGTTACCAACCCTGTGTCTGGCATGACAACACCATCCTCCGCCTCCATTGCGTCATCACCTGAAAAATAGAGCGAAAAAGGTCACTACACATGTCAGAAGCACACGACACACACACACACCGACAGCAAAGGCATCCGGCAGACATGTGACACACAACATATAACCTGGCATGCATGCTGGGTCTACTTTGAATAGCTTCTGTGATCAGACCTGTTGAAAGGTGGCAGTTTCCATTGAAGTGGGTCTATGCAGTGCAGAAAATGTGTACGCCACTCACTACCTACATGTACAAGCACTCCATGGTGTGTGCCAGGAAATGTGAAGGCAGTGCAATGTCAAATTCAGACATCACGTGCATTGTGCATTCAATGTTTACCATATCTAGAAGCCAAGCACCCCTCCACCCCAGTAGCAAAGCAGGGATGCCTAGCATGATATCAAAAAGCTGACCATACACCTGTGTATTGACAGGCAGTGTTGACTGGCATCAACAGCTTAATGTGATACAAATTACAACACTGCAAATGATGCTGGGACAGTGGGCAGGACACATGATGAAAACTCCGGAGGCCGCCAGCGTGTGAAGAAGAGTTGGACAGATTCATTGGCCATTGAACAGGCTGAGGCCTGTGAGCCACACAGATTGTCAGGGCCTAAACATGTGTGCAACGCAGGACTGAGCCACAGTTGACATGGGGAGGCCGATGAGATGGCAGGCAATGTATGTAACCAAGGACTCATATTACAGTGATCATCCAGTCAAGGACACATAGGGGCATGCGTGCAATGCACATGGAGCATGAATGGGCACTCATGTCCCTGCGGGACATCTGACCCATGCACAGTACAAGTGAGATACCCTGCATCGAGTACTAAGGTGTACCACACGGCATATGTCTGGCAGTTTCTACGCTGGAAGTTAGCATCTACACAGGACACCTGAACAAGATACTACACATTGGCAAGATTGAAGCAGACCAGTGCAAAGGTGGAACTGGAGTGCAGAGTGGCAGAGTGTAACGCTTACCTGGACTCTGCGGGGACACTCACGAAGGAACCACTTAACTCAGGTCTTCTCAATGGGTGTAGCTCCAATCCTTCCTTAAACTATATGGACGTGAGTTCCTAGGACAAACACAAGAATTTTCTAAGGATTTTGATTAACGCTTCAATGGAGTTTAAACTAATTCCACACTCAATGCAACACTTCAACTTTTCTAATTACCTTGGGGTTTTGATGTTGTTAGCTCTCCATCCTGCATCGGTGCAGGGGCGCTTGTTCTGAAGAGGGGTGATGGTGCTACTAGTGTGGCCAGGGAGGACATTTTCCTAATGTTCAATAAGCGGGAAAGACACAACGTACAAAAATCACACGACCGATAAGAGTGTGAAAACCAAGAACTGTGTCGTGCTGAAGTAACTGGAATAGGGCCAGGAAGTTTTTTGAGAGCACCTAAAGTGTGAGGGAAATTCCTACGCCCTAACATACATGGGCGCCACAACTGGGAAACGAATCACCTCAGGAAACACACCAACCCTTAGTAGTAGGTGGAAAGGCATACAGCAACATGCCATTCACGATTCGCAGCAAAAAAACAATAGGTGAAGAACACCCGCCAAACTAAGACTCAAGCTACGAAACACTCGGCAACTCTGAAGAGCCACTAGGCTTCATCTGTTACGCGCAACAAGCGCTCAGCACAGAATTCCAAGTAACACTGAACTTCACAATATCATCGGAAAATGTTGTAATGCTTCATAAAAATAAAGGCCAAGATACTTGCGAAGAATTTCTGACAGGAACTCTCGAAGTTTTGAAAGACGTTCCGTGACTGGGAAATAACGGGGCTATGAAGGACCGGAACGAATTCTGTGACGAGAGTTACAAAACAGCTGAGGAAGATTCGGTGACTGGAACTAGGGAATACAGAAGGGGCTGAGGAGGAATCAAATGACTAAAAAGGGGTAAACGTCATAAGTGGCGCTGGAGCGTGACAGAACTTAAAGCTGGACAGCGGCAAGCGTTGACTGAATTCTCCGACGCGAAGCAGGGAATGATCGAGGGGAGGGGCTTAAATAGGAGGAGAGAGAAAACAACTAGACCTACACTGTGCATTCTACCAGCATAAACCAGGCAGCCCTGTTGAGTGTCGGGAAGAGCTGCTCATACCTAACACTGATCTGAGTTGTTCTTTCTTAACATCCACGAATGGTAGATTGAACACCAATTCTTTTTGGAAGCCTTTGTGGGAACTTTTGCTGTGATCATGACAGTATTCCCCCCCAAGACCCCTCCTAAGGTGAAACCTTCTCCCCCTGGCTTACTAGGATTATTCAGATGAAAAGATTTAATTAATCGGGGTGCGTGAATGTTTTCGAGGGGTTCCCAAGTTCTATCCTGCGGCCCATAACCTTTCCAGTCCACCAGGTAATGCAATTTTCTGCGAACAACCTTAGAGTCCAAGATAGCCTTTACCTCGTACTCTGGCTGGTCACCTTCCACAATTACAGGAGCCGGTGGACCCTGGATTCGGGTATTTGGACTTACAGCCTTCAATAAGGACACATGGAACACTGAATGGATTTTCATGTGTTTGGGGAGTGTTAATTTCATGGCCACCGGGTTGATGATCTTCTCAATGGGAAAAGGACCCAAGAATCTTGGAAGAAATTTCCTGGACCCTCTCAACCTCAGGTTCCTAGTAGCCAACCACACTGAGTCTCCCACCTTGTATTCCGGAGAGTCTCTTCGCTTTTGATCAGCAAACTTCTTCTGAGCAGTCTTCGCCAAATTCAACTGTTTACTGGCTAAGTGAACAGCGGTGACAATGTTGTCATGCAGTGTCTTTATAGCGGGCATTTCCAAGGATTCAGGTGGATCATGAACCGATGTTCGTGGATGCCGACCATATACAGTGAAGAATGGACTTAATCCAGTTGAGGAGTGTACGGAATTATTGTAGGCATATTCTGCAATCCACAATATCTTTTGCCAGGAATCATCGGTTTGATGAAGCATGCACCTGAGGTACTGTTCCAACGTTTGATTTGTGCATTCTGTTTGCCCATCAGTTTGTGGGTGATAACTAGAGGACAAACGAATCTCCATCTGAGCCATCTTGCAACATCTTTTCCAGAATTCAGAGACGAATTGACTTCCCCGATCAGATACCACAATGGAAGGAAAGCCATGCAGCCTTACAATGTTTTCCAAAAATACCTTGGCTAGGACCGATGCAGTAGGCAATCCTTTTAATGCCACAAAGTGTGCCATTTTAGAAAATAAATCCACCACCACCAGGATGGTGTCAAATCCTTCACAGTTGGGTAAGTCTGTAAAAAAATCCAAGGAGAGCGTATGCCAAGGAAGAGGCGGAACTTCCAGTGGTTTAAGGAGACCGGCAGGTTTCATTTTCTGCGATTTATTTTGAGCGCAAACTCCACATGTCTTGATGAATTGAATTACATCCTTTCGCCAAGTTGGCCACCAATACGATCTCTTGACTCTTTCTAAGGTTTTAGTGACTCCCGGATGTCCTTCCATTAGTGCACCATGGTAGTCTGCAATTACTTGCTCTCGTAGCCTTTGAGTTGGCAAGAATAGTCGCCCCTTGTAAAATGGCAATTCGTCCTGTACATAACAATGTTCCTTTTCGGACTCCCATTTTTGCAATTCTGCTGTACTGATATTGGCTTTGATTTCAACTCTCAATTTTTCAAATAAGGAATCTGTAACATCCATGACTCCAAGCACCTTTTCGACTGGAATTATCTCCACCGGAGTTGTGGCACTGTAAGCTTCTTCTCCTTTACCTATTCGGGACAGAGCATCGGCCTTTCCGTTACGGATACCAGGCCGAAAGGTGATAACAAAGTCGTACTCAGCAAAGAAAAGAGCCCATCTCAACTGACGTGAAGATTGTGCCTTTGCCGAACGCAAGTACTGAAGATTCCGGTGATCTGTGAAAATGGTAACTGTATGCCTAGCCCCAAGCAGATAGTGCCTCCATTCCTTCAATGCACACTTTATTGCCAACAACTCCTTATCGGTGACTGTGTAATTCAATTCCGCTGCTGAGAACTTTTTTGACCAAAAGGCCACTGAGTGTAGTTCGTGCGAGATAGGATCACGCTGCGACAAGACTGCTCCCATGGCAACGTTAGATGCGTCGGTCTCGACCACAAAAGGAAGATCCAATTTAGGATGTTGAAGAACAGGTGCCGCAGTGAATTTTTCTTTCAGTTTCTGGAAGGCCTCACCAGCCTCGTCTGTCCAAGCAAAGGTCTTATTCTTTCGTAGCAATGACGTGATAGGATGAACCAGCTGAGAGAAATCAGGCACGAATCGTCGATAAAAGTTAGCGAATCCCAAAAAACTTTGGACTCCTTTCACTGATGTTGGAGCTGGCCAGGATAGAATTGCGTCAACCTTTCTATTGTCCATTTTCACTCCTTCCGAAGACAATATGAATCCCAAAAATTCCACCTCAGGAACATGGAAGTGACATTTCTCCAGTTTTACGTACAAGAAGTTTTCCTTGAGGATTTGGAGAACAGAAGTTACATGTTTGACATGTTCCCGGGGGTTGGCAGAAAAAATTAGGATGTCATCCACATATATCACAACACAGATATCCAGAAGCTCCCGAAAGATGTCATTCATGAATGACTGAAAGGCTGCTGGTGCGTTACATAACCCAAAGGGCATAACCTGATATTCGAAGAGTCCATAACGTGTGCGAAAGGCAGTCTTCCATTCATCTCCAGGTTTTATGCGAATGAGATGGTATGCCCCACGAAGGTCCAGTTTGGTGAAGATCCTGGCTCCTTTTACCTGATCCAGCAACGTGGAAATCAGAGGCAAGGGGTATCGGTTTTTTATAGTGATTTGATTTAAGGCCCTGTAATCGATGCAGGTTCTAAGGTTCCCTTCCTTTTTGGGCACAAAGAACAAAGGCGATGCTGCCGGGGACTTGGATGGTCGAATAAATCCATTGGCTAAATACTGGTCCAGATACGTTCTCAAATGGAGGTTTTCTTTTTCAGTTAATGCATAAATTCGATGGCATGGAAGTTGGGCTCCTGGAACCAGGTCTATTTGGCAATCATAAGGTCTATGCGGGGGCAGGACTTCAGCTTGCTTCTCCTCCTGAAAAACATCCTGGAACCGTTGGTATTCATAGGGCAATGAACCGATGAGACCCAACGTGACTTCTGGAGTGTTCGGCAGTGGTTTCTCTTCCTGAACATGTTCCGTCCCATTACAATTTTCTTCACACTCTGAACCAAACACCACAGTTCTTACACGCCAATCAATGACAGGATTATGTTTTTCTAGCCAAGGAATTCCTAGGATAATCTGGAACTGTGGCGCCTGAATAAGGTCAAAGGAAATCTCCTCCTTGTGTCCCCCCTGGCAAAGCATAATGATATTGTTAGTGCGTTTAGTAACTGGACCTGACACAAGGGTAGTGCCATCCACTCCGGAAACATTTTCTGCTTCCAACTTATCCATTAACGGGATGCCCAATCTGCTTGCCAGGTTTAAATCCATATAGTTGCCGATGGCCCCACAATCAATATAAGCGTTTAGCGTGAATTTTCTTGTTGGACCATCCTGACTGCATAGGATAACTGGAATCACAAAGTGTGAGGTCACCGAAACCTTCTTCACGCTCGACAAGCTGACCTCTATGCTTGTCGGGCACTCAAGTTTTCCGGAGTTTGCTCCTTCTTTTCCTGACTAACACTACCCAGGGGTTTTCGGGAAGGTTTCACAGGACAGTCCTTCAGGAAATGACCAGCCTTCCCGCAGTATAAGCAGAGCTGTTGCTGCCTCCTTTTTTCTCTCTCAGCTTGGGAGATAGGACCACGAATGACACCCAGTTGCATAGGTTCGGCATGGTTTTCTGACGACACCCGTCCAGAAGTTTCCTTGGGGCGAACAAAATATGCCCGACTCTCTGGGCGACCTCGATCCATTCTTCGATCTTGAAGTCGGTGATCCAACTGGATGGTTAAGCCGATGAATTCGGCAATTCCTTCTGGTGGGTTCACCACTTGAGCTAGGACATCCTTCAGCTCAACCCGTAACCCACGGTAAAACAAGGTAGTTCTTTTCTCTGAAGGCCAATTGGTTTCTGCAACAAGTCGATTGAAAGTAGCTACATATGCCAGCAAATCTTGATTACCCTGTCGAAGTGACAACAATTCGTTATCTAATGCTTGACCTTGGGTATGGCGGGCAAAAAGTTTCTCTAGTTCACATTGGAAGTTTTGAAAGTTTCTCAACACCGGATCATCTCTATTGACAAGAGGAACTGCCCAGTCAGCAGCATACCCACCCAGGTAAGACAACACAAAGGCCACCTTAGATTGGTCTGTGGGAAACGTTCCCGGTCTGCATAAGAAATGTAGCCTGCATTGATTTAGAAACACAGCAAACCTTTTAGGGTCTCCAAAAAAGCGTTCTGGGGGAGCTAAGGGAATATTGCCTGGTACTACTACTTGGACAGGAACTGATGGTGCAATTGGGGCTGAAACTTGGGGGTGACCAGAAGGTAACGGAACCTGACCAGCTTGTGACTGCAACAATTGGCAGGCCAACTCCTCAGTTCTATCCCTATTTACCACTAACTCTTTCCTCAGAGCATTAGTTTCGGAACGTGCTGCATGCACTTCCGCTCTCAATTCCCCCAACAATTGGGCCAACTGATCTACCTCAGGAGTTCCCATGATGTCCAGGCAGAGTATGTTTCAACGGCTTCGCGTTCTGTAACGCTTACCTGGACTCTGCGGGGACACTCACGAAGGAACCACTTAACTCAGGTCTTCTCAATGGGTGTAGCTCCAATCCTTCCTTAAACTATATGGACGTGAGTTCCTAGGACAAACAGAAGAATTTTCTAAGGATTTTGATTAACGCTTCAATGGAGTTTAAACTAATTCCACACTCAATGCAACACTTCAACTTTTCTAATTACCTTGGGGTTTTGATGTTGTTAGCTCTCCATCCTGCATCGGTGCAGGGGCGCTTGTTCTGAAGAGGGGTGATGGTGCTACTAGGGTGGCCAGGGAGGAAATTTTCCTAATGTTCAATAAGCGGGAAAGACACAACGTACAAAAATCACACGACCGATAAGAGTGTGAAAACCAAGAACTGTGCCGTGCTGAAGTAACTGGAATAGGACCAGGAAGTTTTTTGAGAGCACCTAAAGTGTGAGGGAAATTCCTACGCCCTTACATACATGGGCGCCACAACTGGGAAACGAATCACCTCAGGAAACACACCAACCCTTAGTAGTAGGTGGAAAGGCATACAGCAACATGCCATTCACGATTCGCAGCAAAAAAACAATAGGTGAAGAACACCCGCCAAACTAAGACTCAAGCTACGAAACACTCGGCAACTCTGAAGAGCCACTAGGCTTCATCTGTTACGCGCAACAAGCGCTCAGCACAGAATTCCAAGTAACACTGAACTTCACAATATCATCGGAAAATGTTGTAATGCTTCATAAAAATAAAGGCCAAGATACTTGCGAAGAATTTCTGACAGGAACTCTCGAAGTTTTGAAAGACGTTCCGTGACTGGGAAATAACGGGGCTATGAAGGACCGGAACGAATTCTGTGACGAGAGTTACAAAACAGCTGAGGAAGATTCGGTGACTGGAACTAGGGAATACAGAAGGGGCTGAGGAGGAATCAAATGACTAAAAAGGGGTAAACGTCATAAGTGGCGCTGGAGCGTGACAGAACTTAAAGCTAGACACGGCAAGCGTTGACTGAATTCTCCGACACGAAGCAGGGAATGATCGAGGGGAGGGGCTTAAATAGGAGGAGAGAGAAAACAACTAGACCTACACTGTGCATTCTACCAGCATAAACCAGGCAGCCCTGTTGAGTGTCGGGAAGAGCTGCTCATACCTAACACTGATCTGAGTTGTTCTTTCTTAACATCCACGAATGGTAGATTGAAGACCAATTCTTTTTGGAAGCCTTTGTGGGAACTTTTGCTGTGATCATGACACAGAGGAGGGGCAAGGGAGCATGCCCACATGGAGTCCCGCATGCAGGCAGAGAAGACATGCATGACGGTAGCATTGCATTGCTTACACATCAGAACCATGTACGCGTCACATGTACCAGCAATCATGCACAACACATCCCACAAGTGAAACACACACGTCCTCAACAAACACGCATCAACACTCACTGGACTGGGCATAAAAGTCCAGCATCTCTCCCACTCCTTCGACCAATTCAGGTGGTATGAACTCTGCAACGAGAGCCTCATGCGGAGTGAGTTCTTCCTCCTCTGGTGCAGGCCCACCGCCAGTCACCAGAGTCAAGTTGTAATTTGAGGCACTCTTGGACTTAGTGCTGCGCTTGATGTCATTCCAACGCTTTTTGCACTCCTGCGCCGTGCGCACCTCATGGCCGAATGAACTGACATGTTCCGCAACATGCTTCCAGTGGGTGTCACGTTGGGCAGCCGTAGTCTGACTATTGGCACCCACTAGCATGTCACGGCTGTGGCCCCGCACGTAGTCCATGAGGAAGTCCAGTTCCTGCTTACAGAAAGGCTTCTTCCTCGACGTGCAGAAGGTCGTGGCTGTGTGTGGGGTCCCAGCCTGTGCTGCAGGTGCAACCTTCCTCCTCTTGGACTGTGGCGCAGACCCTGGCTGGCTAATGCCGCCCTGACCAGTATGGCCAGTGGGTTCGGTGGATTGAGCCAAGGGAGTGGCAGGTGGAGGGATGACCAAAGGCCTGACTTGTGTCAGTGGCAGCTGGGTGTCCACTAATGGACCCTGCGCAGCAACATCAGCTGTGGCAGGGTCATTGACCGCGATGGTCCTGGTTGGCAGACTCACAACAGGGGTGCTGTTGGGTGCATCTCCCCCTGCACTTGCCAATACCTGGCTGTTCGGGGCAGCAGATGACATGACTGCCCCAGGAACACGTGTCTTGGTCTGAGCAGCCCGGCGTGCCCCTATGGTTTCCTCCATGGCCTGTTGGAGATCTACCAAGGGCTCTTCAAGTGCCAACGCAGCCTGCGCTGGCAGACCCTGAGCCTGGGTGGCGGTGTCCACAGCTGCACCTGCAGCTACCACTACCCTTGGGCCCGTGGCAGTCGATGGAACGGACTGCCGGGTCATACGGGTGCCAGTGTCATATGCAGGAGCTGCATCCCCCAGAACCACAGGGGGTGGTGGCATGGCTGCACCGCCACATGGCACAACATTGTGCTCAAGTGGCGTACCCCTGCCTCTTCCCCCTCTGTGGCTGCCCTGGACACCCTGGAGTCCCCCTACTCCCTGGTCACCACGGCCACGTCCCCGACCATGCCCGCCACGAGGAGTACGCCCAGCTGAGGCGCCCCTCACCTTTGGTTGCCTCCCAACCATGGCACAGATGTAGTAGTGCTGGCACAGATGGAGTGGTGCCAATGGGAGGTGTACACCACAATTGACCTGGGCAATTGGGGCGAAGGGGGTGGGAAGCAAGATGTTAACAGCCCCCCTGCACCTGCAAGGCTGTATGTGACCCCGGTGATGTGGTGACGGGTCACGCAACGCTCAGGCACCCCAAAACTGCAGTAAAACCGTGCACGCAACCCTGCAGCCTACGTGCGTGGATTCAACCTCCCTCAGTACGCGGTGGCACCAAGTAACACGAATAACGCGTACGCGTGGGACACGCAGGCTACTATGACATCGAAAATGGGTGCGATACACAGGGGCACCCGCAGCGGGAAAAAGAGCGTGTGCCACTCACCGTCTGACTAGCGCGATGCAGAAAAACACGCGTAGCCAATACCCCCGCCAAAAGAAGCGATACGTCCTTGATAGCTGTGAAGTTGTGATGGCGCGCGAAACAACAGGAAGCAGCAACACACGTCGGTCTCCACGAAAAGGCACGTACAGCGAACTGCTGGGCCCGCTCACCTTTAACCCGTGCTGAGGGAAACGCACGCGCGCGTCACGTCACTTGCGCGCATGGGCCCTTTCCTCGTATTGCACGCGGATGTGCAGTTTTCCACGCGCGCTGAAATGCCCATGCACGTCTGTACGCGTCACGTCACAGGGGCGCTTGCGCTTGAGGGGCCTTCTGTCCAATGAAAATGCGTATGCGTGCAGACGCGCTTACGCGCTAAGGGCCTTTCCTCGAATTACATGCTGACGTGCAGATTTTTCACGTGCCAAATCACTTCGTATCAAGCTGGCCACGCGTAAGCACACGGAAGACCATGCTCCTGCCCAGAAGGCCGAACTACTGCCCCCCAGAGCCCCGAGCACGCTCCCACCTGCCATCTGCTGCTGCCTGACTGCCTGCTGCCCACGTGCCCTGCCATTTGCTGCCTGCACATCAGCCAGGGGTGCTGTTGCTGTGACCACACCTGCTGGAACCGAAGAATCCCGACTGGGATTCCATCACTCCACAGCCCAGCCCCAGGACCCAGTTGCCCACCTACTCCTGCCTCTGGGGTGGTCATGTCGGGGCAAACACCATCTGAGACCACTGACAACCCCCGGCCAGAGAGGCAGAGGGGCACCAGCTTCAGTGCCACCGAAGTTGGTGTCCTGGTGGAGCAAGTCCTGGGGCAGTATGATGCCCTCTTCGGAAGTTCCCGCGCCGACAAGGAAGGACGGACTCGGATCTGGACTGACATCGTGACTGCCATCAACGCGGAGGGGGTGGCAGTCCGCGACTTACAACATGTCAAGAAGCACTGGGAGGACTTCAGGTCCAGGACCCTGAACAAGGCCCGGCGCCTCTTGAAGGCAGCGGATGCCAAGGGGCGCCGGGGCCACTTGTCGGAAGAACAGATGAGGGTCCTGGAACGCATATCTCCAGCGCTCCACGTCCAGGTCCTTGAGAGGCAGACCCGTCTGGAGTCGAGCGGTGAGTGTACATGCATCCTGATTGTGAGCAGTGCGTGTGGTGATTATTCAGTAGTGTGCAGGTTGCACATCTGTTTGTATGGGGTCGAGTATGGGTGGGGGTGTACAGGGCCGTGGGGCTGACACATGCGAGGGCTGGAATGTGTGAGACATGGATGGTGCTTGTGTGTGTAGGCTTGCATGCCAAATGCAGTTGTGTGGGCACACATGTTTGGATGAATGTGTATGTAAGTAGACATGTCCGTGATGTCACGCATGTATGTTGTTTTCGGCTGCATGTATCAGCACTGTGTACATGTGCATGTGTGTGTATTTGACAAGGGTGCAACAGTGATGCAACATGGATGCATGTGACAGCGGTATGTGGAAGCCTGATTGGCAGATGTGACATGGATGCCCGTCTGAACACTGCGACACTTGGCAGAGGTGTACACATGCATGCAAGTGTGGTGGTGTGTGTACATGTGTGGTGCACTTCCTGTGTTGCATGTGATGTCTGGCTCACCTTTGGCTGATCATGCTGTTGTATGTGTATGGATGGTGGTGGCAGTTGTGATATGGCTGTGGTATGGCTCATGTGTGCGAGTTGTAATGACATGTGTGTTGGGGATTGTGATGACATGTCTGAGGTTTGCCAATGCCACTCATGTACAACTGTCATGTGTGTATGTGTCCATTGTACAGTGCCCTGATGCCTGTGTTTTGTTTCTCCCTGTCTGCAGCGTCAACTGATGAAGAGGGCGGAGAAGGTGCTGTGGAGCACAGCGGCGGGGATCCCACCGCCAGCCGGAGACGCAAGGCCCGGCTCCCCTCCCATGTTGTGATCTCGTCGGGGAGTGAGGAGTCCGGTGCCGCGTCCCAGGCCGCAGCTACCGGGGGGAGGTCCAAGAGGCGGAGGTTGGAGTTGGACTCCTCGGCAGCAGAAGGGGCAGCTGGGACCCCACAGGGCCCAACAGGGGAAGATGGCACGGAATCATCCAGGTTGGTGGGGGGTTTGGTGGAGGAGGAGGCCGTGCAAGCACCAGAGACGGGGTCTGGAGGTGGGGATCCCACTGGTACTAGTGGTGCAGTGCAGGACCAGGGACAGGAGGCAGCACAGGCCGCCGCGGAGGTGCCTGTGTGCAATCCTGTCCCTGATCCTGTCCCTGGTGACTGGGGGTGCAGGGGGACATGCATTGGTGGGCAGTAGTGCAAGTTGACATGTGGGTTTGCTGGGGGTCATGGCCATGGTGGATGGTGTGCCTGCAGGACATGTGCAGGGTAGGCCCCTGTGGTGTGAGCCACCTGCAGGGGCCGTGGAGGGTGTAGAGGGAACACCTGGGAGTACCCACACGTGCAATTCACGTGTGGTGCTCCCCGCGCACCCCTGTAATACACATACCCTGATGGAATCGCGTGTGGAACTTCCCGCGCACCCCTGAAATGTGCATACCCTGCTCGCACGGGCCCAATCGCGTGTGGAACTTCCCGCGCACACCTGGAATACACGTACCCTGATGGAATCGCGTGTGGAACTTCCCGCGCACCCCTGGAATACATGTACCCTGCTGATGTCGCGTGTGAAACTTCCCCCGCACCACGAAATACACGTACCCTGATGAGATCGCGTGTGGAACTTCCCGCGCACCCCTGAAATACACGTGCCCTGCTGATGTCGCGTGTGAAACTTCCCCCGCGCCCCAAAATACATGTACCATGATGAAATCGCGTGTGGAATTTCCCGCGCACCCCTGAAATACACGTACCCTGCTGAAATCGCGTGTGGCACTTCCCGCGCACCCCTGAGATACGCGTACCCCCAATCGCGTGTGGAATTTCCCGCGCACCCCTGAAATATACATACCCTGCTGAAATCGCGTGTGGCACTTCCCGCGCACCCCTGAGATACGCGTGCCCTGGTCGCACGGGCCCAATCGCGTGTGGTAATTCACGCGCACCCCTGAAATACACGTACCCTGCTGAAATCGCGTGTGGCACTTCCCGCACCCCTGAGATACGCATACCCTGCGGAAATCGCGTGTGGAACTTCCTGCGCACCCCTGAAATATGCATACCCTGCTCGCACGGGGCCAATCGTGTGAGGTACTTCCCGCGCACCCCAGTGATACACGTAGCCCGCTTGCCGTGCTGGTACAGGGTTAGCGCAGCCCTTTGCGCTGGATTGGGTATATTGATGGCTTTTCCCTGTCCGAGAGGCGTTCTTGGGGGCGTAACTGGCGCTGCTGCAGGGTCGCTGCGCCACTGTGCGCCATGGCTGGTTTTGGTGGCTGGAATCCATGAATACGCTGTGCGCGGAAATTTATTTTAGCGCACGCGGCTGGCGCAGGGATTCGCACGTGCACACTGTGCGCCAGCCGCGTGCGCCACTTGTGCGCTGAATTCTATGAATTACCCCCTAAGTTTTTCTATGTGTGCTCTGAATATCTGCAGTTTCAAATTGGGCCTGGCTGTGTTGTAAATCCAGTACTTTGCATACTACCAATAATGTTAAATATTATACTGGACAAAAAAAAATGCTATATTACATTTTTGCAAAATGCTATACATGTCCTTACAGTGCGCACTTCATGACAGGGTCTTTCCTGACCCTGTCATGCAACTTAATGTTTTAAGTGTGACAGCAGAGGTATGAACCGCTGATGCCTCACTTGGATTTCTATTTCTCAAAGAGGACAGAAAGTTTTTTTGTTGGGATTGCAGTTTACACTGATAGGCACCTCAAGGGCCTGTCACAGTGAAATGCACTGGGAGTCTGTAGAAGAGTGTCGGTAGAGCGTTTCTGACAGTAATGCATTCAAGGCTGCTGGCCAGCGCATCATTTGCTAATTTCCAAAATAGGTTATCTAAAAACCTCATACCCTCTGCTCTGTGCTTAGATGCCCATTTTTTGAGGATCTGGACCAAAATCTAATTTTTTTAAAATGATCAAATATTCACAATATGTGGGGGAACGCAGAGGGTGTGGATGTGATGGGACAGCTGGGGAGTGGTAGCAAGAAAGCAGAGAGAGAATTGGTGGGCCAGCGGGGGGGCGTGGTGGGCTCTGGAGTGGTAGGCAAGAAAGCATAGAGAGAATTGGTGGGCCAGAGGTGGAGTGTTGGGCAAGAAAGCAGAGAGAGAGAGAGAGAGAGAGAGAGAGAGAGGTTGGCCGGAGAGAGGCATCGAGCTGCAAAGTTGAAAAAAGGATGTTGGAAGTGTGTGATAGAATGGGAGAAAGGATGCAAGATGAAGAAGTAGCAAGAATGTATGAAGTACTGTGGACTGTGGGAGGAATTGGGGAGTGTAAGATGTGAGTTGGGAGTATGATATGGAGTGTGGCAGAGACTGGGGGAGTGCGGGATGCGACTTGGCAATGTGATAGAGAATGTGAGTATGCACATGACTGAGATTTGGTAGGAGACATGTGTCGGTGTTTGGAGGATTAGAGAACATAGAAGAGGAATGTTTACACCATTACCACTGATAATTATCAATTAAGTTAATAATATTCAATTGGCATGTGCATTAAACCAAAATTTTAGAGCAAAACAAATACTGTTCTGTCAAGCCAGGGACATCTAGAACTCTTCCTATTAAATTCATCCAAATCGTACAAATAATGACAACCAGGCACTCGTGTAACCTCTCACACTGCTTCTTTCTGGCAATTAGCCAATCTTACACCCTCAAGTCATTAGAAAATGGGCCAAAACAATTGCCGCAAAATGTGCTTTTTTCTGCTGCAAAATTTACCATTTCATTCTGCAATATTCTGGAGGGTCTGAAAGAAGAAATTATGTGTTATTTATTTTAAATAGTTGCAACATTGTTTTGCTCTTTTTTTCACCGATTTTGGGGGGGAATATCAATTTCGCATGCATGAGGACGTGTCTCCCATATGCTGCAACGCTGAAGGGAAATGTCAGATGGGAATATATTGTAAAACCTACATTAATAGTTTCTTTTGCCAGAAGTCGTTTTCTGTTCTACCACGACATGTGAATATGCTGCTTGCCTGACATTTGCATTTGCTGTCGTATGTGTGCGTATGCAGTATGGCGCTTGCAATGTTGTGCACAAGTACGGAAGTCCGGCTTTGACTTTGGTATGTGAGCATTGTCCTCAGGTCCAACCTTACAGGCTGGTGTGGGCCATTTTCTCAGCCCAATATGGGCCATTCCATTGACTTGTTGCACTGCATAGCATTTCTGATTTTACTAGCGCAGTATGCTTTAAGATACACAATTTCCTGATTATGTTTACCAACATTTTAATCTATGTTCTGCTATAAAATGATGCTGCAAATTGAATTGCGATTTGTGAATGTTCGACCATTTTTGCTTCATGTCTCGAACTATGTTTTACTCTAGTATGTGACAGCTGCATGCTGAGTCGCCTGAGGGGAGTTGGGGGGGGGGCAAAAACCATGGTGACAGCACTGTTTATGTAGTGGATTTCTGTGTGTGTTCTGCATGTTAAGGCATACCCTTGTAGGCAACATGATGTAGTGGTCAAATGCAAACCAAGAAGATGTGTAAGGAGACTTGCACAATACAAGAAGGTGGTTTTAAGGTATATGGTTTCAGTCAATTCCTGAAAGTGGTTTGCCTGATGAAAGGCAATGTAAGAGACACATTGCAAGATGACAAGATGTGTTACTGATAAAATAAGCTGTGCCCTTCTTAAAGATTATGCACAAGCATGTTCAAAGGTATGTAATTTGGAAATAAGATAAGTAGTATAAGATAAGTAGTACCTTCATTTATTTATGCCATAATTGTACAGAAGCCACAGGATAACCGATTTAGTCATAAAGTGTCAAGTTATTATACCCCAGTACAGGGCGTGCACCTGCACCTTTGAAAGGACTTGACCAGAGGCAGGGTCGTGACTGGGACAAGAAAGAGGCCCGGTCACCCAAAAAAAAGTGGCCCATCCCTCGCCTCACGACACTTGACATTTGATGACATCACTGGACGTGATGTCATTTGACCGCCAACCCCAAAGTGACAACCCGGGAAGCGATGAAACAGGACCTTTCGCCACTTGACAAAACAGGAAGTGGCATCAAATAGCATTCTTCCTAAGTAAACTAAATTACTGTGAATCCAAGCAGACGTCAAAGGCCAAATGATGTTATTGTATAGCACTTACGCTTAAGCTCTTTTTTTTATACAACAAATATGCATACAATATCACCCAACATATGTTGGTACTCATTTATCAACCTAAGAAGGATTAAAGGCTTTTTGAGGAAAAAAAAATGGAACACATTTTTGTTTTTTTAATTTTTTTTCCCCAAATCGGCCCAGGCATGGCCAGAAACTGGCCCCCACTCCCTAGGGACGATTTCGGCCCGGCCACGAGCGGAAAGGCCGAGGGGCCAATCCTACCCTGACCAGAGGTGTCTAAAACTACAGCTAAAAACTAGAGACAAACTGACTGCGCTGTTTGTTTATCGTCACGAGCCCATTGAAAAATGGTTTTGTAAATCAGGCCCATTGTGCTATAAAACTCGGTGCCCATAACGACAAGCAAGGGTTAATCGGTTGACCTCTTTGCCCAGCATGATGTTTCTGGACTCCGGGGTAGGTCTCCATTGCTCCGCGACTCGAGCCTGCTGCTGCGGTGCTTTCCTCTGCCCATTTGAGGAAAGCGCATCCCTGACCTTCTGCCAAAGAGACTGATGACAAGGACGGGTTGCACTAACCTTGACATTCACCAGGGTAAATGGCTTTTTCCACAAGTAGTCAGCAAACGGGCAGAGCCAGCCAGCAAGAGGCCAGGAGCTAATGAATCTGTACCTGAGAGAAACCGAACAACAACTCTGCTTTGAAAGAAAAATATGTCCTGCGTTGCGCATGTACCGGCTGACTCCGAGCAAAGGCCGCAGAATGAAGGCGTCTACTTTTAACTGATGGCCTGAGAGAAAAATGATGCTACCCTCTCCGTGACCCCTTCTCAAGCACTGAACTGTTTGTGTCTGAATTAGTAACTGGAGTAAAAGGCATAAATATCTCGCATCTGTGCTGGTGAAATATAGCAGGGACAGTATATGTGTTCAGTAGAGATTTATTTATGTACTCAGGACCCGGCTGAAGAGAGTGCAGCACACTCGCTCAGGGCAGGGCATGTTGAAGGGAGTTTAAGAGAGGAGCAAACGTTACTAATCAATCGTGGCGCCTCGGTCATTGTCAGCAGCACGTGACTGTGTCCTTCCACGCAAGAGGTCAGTCAGTCCATCTACGTCCCAGAAAGTTAGCACCGGCTCAAGATGTGCTCTGAGTGTGCAGCCACACATAGGCGCACTCAAGGCTCAGCATATAATGTTCCCATTTCCTCCAGCACAGTGTTATGCAAAGAGCGCCTTAAAGAAGTGATTCTTTAATAGACGCTATTTACATGACACTCAGCTGGCGGCAAGGCGCTCTTAAACAGGTATTAGCATAATTGATTTAAAAACATTTGACCTAAAACATTTGATCGCATATTTTTTATCTTTTTTTCGGTCAAATTAAATTAAATATATATATGGGGTGGTTAAGGGTATATATTAGGTTGAGGGGGAGTAGGGGTGTTGCAAGGGGGTCTCCCCCTGCATTTTAGACCAAAAAAAGGTCAACTAAATTTGATCAAATGTGATGATTAGGTCAAATGTTTTAGGTCAACTAGACCCAAACCCTTAAACACACTTTACAAGAACAGCAAGGCGCTCACTTCTATTGTTTCACTGAACAACAGAACTTAGCCCCCTGATGTTCGGCACTTGTGGCGGGCAGGGAGTGGGGGGCACACAATGTCACACAGGGCCGACACTATGAAAATTGAACTGCATCATGCAATCATTTCAACAGAGCACAGACTTTCCCAACAGAAAAAGCACAGTGTGATTTCCTGTGCCCGCGACAAGATCCAGCACTATAGTTGAAACACGTTTTAGGGACTGCTTCTTGGCACTTTCATTTTGCTGAAATGATGCATGTAATCAAGTAGATTGTTGAACGACTGCACCTTAAAATATGCAGTGGATTTTCATACCAAACAATGGTAATTGTATGGCTTGTGATAACAGTGGGCAACTCCAACCCAATTTGAATCAGAAAGTACTTACATTTCATTATCATTAGGTTATGTTTCGTCTGTGATGATAACGACCACTCGATATCTGTAGCACACATTTTATTTTTCTGTCTGGGGTGTCAGAGATTGTTTGACATGTTATCTGCAAGGAGGCACATCTATACACAAAATATCAATTTCCTCTAAAATGATCATACAAGCCATATTTGTATAGGGAATTTGACGCAGAATATGAATAAGAAAATCGGGGCAGTGGTCAAAGTAAATCACATAAATGACTTTCAACAGACATGGGTGGAGGGGTCCAAAAAGTGCGACAGAAGGTCTCAAAGTGTGACTCACTTTTTGCATGTGTCAATTCGAACTGAATTCAATGAGGCATGCCTCATGTTTCAACGATAATCCAAGAAATGATCACAAATTGAGACATTGTTTGATTATTTTAAAAGTACCAGGCAATCAAGATGAAACCACATGGACAATATATATGCAATTCTGTAGCGTTTGAAACTAGCTTCAAAACTATGCAAAAACACTTTCAACACTTATGTTAGAAATCATACCAAATCTTGTAATAGTGTACATATTTGCTTAACAAAGTGGGTAACAATTCAATCCGGACACAACCTTATTCTAGAAAGTCAGCCCCCTCCTCCCATTTTTATATTGCAAGTAGCTATTGATGGGTAGGCGATAGGGTTCCTTCCTGATTCCAGGACACACCTTGTCTTTAACAAAATGTATCATATGCTAATATTCCTGTACAAATTCATATATTATTACAACTTCAAAAATATTGTATTGAAGTTGTCACGATTATTTATTATTTACAAACCATATATAACAATTAAAAAAGTGTACACGTTTAGAAAAACGTTTTCAAATATATTATCATTATTTTAATATCTCTATACTTTATAATACACACTGTTACATTTTACTGAGGTTGTGTCTTAATATTGTCACTTTTATAGTTATAAATTGTTAATTTAGAGCTGTGATACCTCTGCGTCTGGGCGCTACCAATAAATACAATAAATACATAAAATATTGTCATGTTTTAAATAGCTAAATGTAACTAAACGTTAAATATTACAAATATATATTTGGCACATTTTACAGTTTTGTACATATTGCAAGTTTGTTATTTTTTCTCATGTATACATTTTTAGCCTTGCCTCTTAGCACAGTAACATGACATCCGTTAACGTTTTAGAATTTCAGGGAGATTCAAGGTGATTTGAAGGCATTGAGCATATCCCATGAAACACCTCGAACTTTCAAAACTTTTCCCAAAAATGTATGAAGGTCCTATAAGACAATTTTTGGGAAGTTCATTCACCCTTACATATGAGCCAGAACTGCATCACATAAGGACCCTTGTATACTTCCAACACACTCTAGGACTATAGTTCTTCCTCTCTAAATGCAGCTAAAGGGCCACCTGCAAACAAAACTTAAATAATAAGAGCAAGAAGGGTACATTTTTCATGCAAGATTAAAGACAGAGTTATAAAGTAATTACTGGGCGGTTTACAGTGTAGTAGCAGGCATGAAAGGAGGGAAATAGGATGACCTAATGACAAAACTGCTTGGAGTATCTCTGTGCAAAGTATACAAATCTATGTGATTTGATATAGTGCTTGCTAACACAATGTTGCCGTTTTACCATAGTTTAACTTAAGGTGTTCCTTTGACCCATTGTAAAGCATACTCATGTTGTCAACCTCATAAGGATGAAAGTGTGAGCCAGCCATGCCAGGATTAGAAAATGTGAGATCATATACTGATTTCAACATTATTCAGGAAACTTGCTGAGATGTCTGGCTTGTGTTATCAATGCATTAACTGAATATGGATGAATCCCCTACCAGTCCAATGACAGGGAAAAGTCATTATCTTCCTTGACATTTGGCATCTCTGCAAGCTCTTGTGTAGCCCATAGCAAACCAAATTTGCAAAATGGCTCCTGGGAAAGGGTTAACATATGACATATACAATGCACTTCGTTGAGAATCCGCAAACATACCACAAATGTGTGACGGGACATTCAGAGTCCTAGATCCATCAGCTAAATTCAGTGGGCTCATGAAAGACCTGACTGACTCACTTCCTGATCCACCGTGGATTATTTGGGATGTGAGATGGAGGAACAGAGCTGATCCACTTAGGAAGAGATCCTAAAGGTTTGTGCTATAGCAGCCAAAAACATTTTTGTTTGTAATTGTGTATTGTGCTTCCATTGAGAGGTTCCTTATAGACTGACTTTCGTGTTGAGTATCCCTGTGTTGTTTGTTTTTTGATTCGCTTTCTCACCCATTTATTCTGCTTCCTTCCTCCAAAAAAAGAAGAAAATATAGACACTCTGCCCTTTGTGGTTGTTTGCTTTTTAACCCTTTTACCCTAACTTTCCCTCTTCTGCTCCAATAAATGAAAGCAAGACAAAAATCAAGCATTTGTTATTGTTATTTGCATTTACATAGCACTCTGTATATCATTGGCATGATCTCAAAGCGCTTGTACGTTAAACGTCCCTAGGGGACCGCAGTCCAGGTCAGTCGAGAGAGTAGGGTAGAATACAGTGCTTGGGCCCACTCAATATGTGGGCTGCCAGTGAAATTGATGAGGCGTGATGGAGGCAGCATCCTAACATTAGGTGTGGTGGTAGTGAGAGATCAGTCGAATGTGTGCAGTCAGGCGGTTGGTCTCTGAGACTGCATTTTGGCGGCATTAGGCCTGTGTAGGAAGTTTATGTGTGCAGCTAGGCCGATTTTTATGTGGGGTATAGCTGCATCCTAGCAAGTTGTTGTGGTGTTCATGTAGACATGTTCGTTTGTGTGCAGCTAGGCCAGAATTGATCGATGGGTATAACTGCATTCTATTTTTTGTTGGTCTAACGTGGAGAGTGAGCATGGTTATAGGAGAGGTGAGTGCCTGGAGTGGGTGGTGTACTTTTTGCAGCTCCCTGGTCCTGGTTACTTCTGGCTCAGGATGAGCTGGTAGTTATCGTTCTGATGACTCGTGGTATAGGTACTTAGGGTGGTTTCACATGGTTTTCTCAGCGTCAGCATGTGTCAAGGAGCCTTTTTTTATTGAATTCTGCATTCTTCAATTGCGGTGCATTTTGGCGGGCATTACTCGTGATTATGGAAAAAGCCAAGCTTTTAGGGTCAATCAGAAGGCCATGTAGTCGTGGGTGTGTAGAATGTGAGGAAGGAGTGAGTTCCATAGAGGCGGAGTCAGGGATGAGTAGGCAAACCCCCCAATCCTGGTTGAATTGGAAGCTGGAATCACTAGTAAGACGGCAGTGGTTGACCATAGGTTGTGCAATGGGTGCTAGGGTATAATCTTCTCTTGTAGGTAAGATGGGCCAGTTTTGTGCACTGCTCAGTGGGTAATGCATAGAATTGTGAAAGTGGTTCTTCATCCAACAGGCAACCAGTGAAGGGTGCGGAGGGCGGGGGAGATGTGATCCCTGTGTCCCAGTGCAAGAAGAAGTCTGATGGCAGTGTTTAAGGCTCTTTGACGTTTGTTAAGTTGGTATGCCGGGGTACCCAGATATCAGGAGTTTGCATAGTTCAGTGTTGACATTACAGTGGACATAATAGCAGCAAGTCTGTTGGGGTAGGAGAGGTATGGAAAAATGTGCCTTTGGAGCTTGAGGTGGTAGTGGCAGGATGTTGATACATTGTTGAGCGGATGGGAGAGGGTTAAACCCGAATCCATAGTGCAGCCAGGGTTTTTGACTATTTTGGAAGTTGGGAGGGGGTTGCCTAGGGAGGAATGCCAAGGGACTGGTTGCGGGAGAAGGATAGAGTTGCCACTCACCATGATCTCAGTTTTTTAGGGTTAAGAAGGAGGTGGCTTCTATTCATCAGTGTCAAAGGCGGCTGACAAATCAAGGCGAACCAGTGCTGCACAGCCCTCTGAGTCCGGTGGGACCTTGATATCATCCCAGATCGAGATTGGAGTGGTTTCTGTTCCATGGCATGGCCTGAAGCCCAATTGAGCGGGGTCGACTAGGTTGTTAGATTCTACAAAGTTGTTGAGCTGCGAGTGCGCAGTGCAGTCAATGAGTTTCACCACAAATCTGGTGTTGGAAATCGCCCTATAGTTCTTAGGTTTGAGGGAATCAAGGGATACCTTTTTCAGAAGTGGTTTAACATTTGTTATTTTATTTGTAAAATATCTTTGTGGTTTTTCTGTATTAGAATCCATTTCCTTTACACAACCATACACATTGAATTAAAGCATCCCTCTATGAACCTTTTTGTTCTAGAAGAAACACCTTGTGTAAACCTTTGTCAGGGTATCTTCTGCTCCCACAATTGTTATGGAACAAGATTATGTCTTGGGAGCATGTCATCTATGGGTGAGGAGGGGATGCAGCTGCAGAAGGGGCACCCCAAGGAGGCAGAGATGGGGTGTCTTCAGGCGGTGGAAAGTGGGGAGGCAGACACTGAGATGAAGCAGGAGAGGGAACATGAGCAGATGAGAGAAAGCAGATGGCGAAAGGCAGGAGAAGGCTGATGCGGGGCAGCCTGAGGAGGAGGAGAAGAAAGAAGGGCAGAAGGAGGAAGCATGGCAGCCAGAAGAGGGATGGGGTTGACCAAACTGGGGCTCCCATCTTGTGAAGGTCAAGGAAAGCTCAAGGAGTGGACTAAAGAAATAGTACTGCCACAGAACTTTCTAGTCAAAGGCCCACAAGGATGTGACATTACTCCCCCCTCCCTGAGAGGGAGAAACAGGCAGAAGCATTCATTGCAAAAAGACAGTTCATCATGCACTGTGCAAAACAGCCATGTCACAACTCAGTTTGAAGTGGCATAACGTGACATATTTTTAACATGTGCCATCTACTGTCTCTACCATCATGGTAACCTCCTCTTGTGATGAGGAAGCATCTACCAACAGCCCTGGGGATACAGACTGTCTCTCAGTATGACGTGGAGCACATCACCATTTGAAAGAGGCCAAATCATAGCCAGCAACACAGGCTGCAGCTACAATGCCACAGTTACCTCATTTGGCTCCATTTCTGCCTATGGTGGAAAGGAAGACTGTGCCATACATAGGCGGATCACTTGATCATCTTTTCTGTTCTGCATTCACACATTGCCTGCATAGTGGGATGCTGGTCAGTAGAATGGAAGCATGTACACAGTTCCTTCCAAGATGCTTTAAAGGATCACCAGCATGCCCATCCCCTTGATATTCCCCATTAAGTCTAGCAAGTGGGAGACGGGCAAGTCTACTATATTTTTACATTAACTAGCACCTTATTAACGACACCCGTGAATAGGCAATTACTGGCTCATTCATCTCCTTAATAAGGGCACGGCTACCGCCAAACTTATAATGAGGCTCAATGTATTGAACCAATATTAGTGGATCATCGTCCCTATTCATGTGAGATGCATCAAATACACATTCAAACACCATCTGAACTGATCAAACTGTAGGTTGTTTGAGACCCATCTGCAATTAATATTTCTGATTGAGTAGAAGTGTATCCGAAGGGCTCTCCATCTCCATTATATCACTGTTGTTAGTGGTGCTTAGAGAAGATGGGTCACATGGTGTATGGAACAACAGTAATGTTCTCTCTAATAATGGAGAAGACAGTGTTCATGACTGTACTGGTGGTGATGTGTTGTGTGGCACTTTTATCTTTTTCTTTCATAGTCTGATCTTCCACAATTTTATTTTCTTCCTCTGCATCAGTTTATCGTTTCAAATGTGACTGTTATCTCATTCTGCTGGGTTCTTTGAGTACTCATACAGCACAAAAAACACCACTATAAAAGTTGCTCAGAAAACAAGACCAGAAGGCATTTGGAAGTTATCTTATATTGAGGAAATGTGGGGATACACACACAAGTTAAACACACATCCCTCATGAGCTCCTCTATATCCCTCATCAGCTAAATCATGGATCCTTATTATCTCGTCTAGGTTGAGTTCTAGCATATACTGCTTTGTTTGTAACTCACTGAATGATGTATTGCGTCAGAAAACATGCCTGGTGGCCTCCTCAAGAAGAAGAACCAACAATAGAAAACAGACAGCAGCGTGCACCTTCTTGGTGTAAAGAGAGATATTCCTAAATCTGAGATGTGACTGTTGCAATAATAAGTGATAGTATTGCATTGTCTACTTAGTTGTCCAAGGTGTACACATTATAATTGCAGCGGGTGGTAACTGCAGCCTTCAAGTGGTACTGTGACAACATTTGGCACTCAGTACTTCTGACAGAGTCGGTCGCAGTGACTTTATGGATCTGGCTACTACACACTGATGTTATGCACTTACAGATCATTCAAATTTAGTTTGAAAGACAACGTGCACTGGTGGACTAATAGCTGTGTCCTTCCTTCCCAGTTCTCTGAATTTGGCATTGTCCTCCTTCTTCACATCCTCCTCCACCTCTGTATCAGTATTTTCCAGATGTATGTGTTTCGGCTGCCTGCACCTGGGTGAGTCATAATGTTTATCTAGTTAATTATCATCACTGTGTGCAGGCTCATTAGATGTGACAGGTGGAGACCAGGATTGTGAAAGCTAACCAAGTGGGAGGGGTTCTTCTCATCCTGCGATATAGCAAAGGTGATTGAGAAATGAAAGACCTCCAGAGCGCCAGGACCCAACACACAGCAAAAACATATACCATGGAATGGGCCGAGAGCCTTGCAATTATGTTCTGTGAAGGTATATCTTCTTTAATTCTACTCGGACTTGGATTGTATCTTTCCTTCTCATGATTTTCAAAATGGCAAACCAGAGGTATCCAAAACACTACAACCTAATAGCTACATGCTTGTAGCTACAGGCCAACAGCCTTTCTCGATGACAAAATATTGAATTATTCCTTTTAAAGGAGCCAACTAGCTGGGATAAGACTAATACTATCATTCCAAAATAGGATGCAAATGGAGGGGGACTAATGTTATTGGAGCCTCCATCAACAAACTGATAGCACAGACTAGTGTGACATTACCAGATACGCAAGGCTCCAGGTGGTGCCCCTAAACACAATAGTAATAACATGTAATAATAATAATAATAATTTGGCATTTATATAGCGCTACGAACCCTCAGGTATCTGAGCGCTGCTTATTATTACCCACGGTGTGTGGTGCTCATTTATCGACCTCGAAAGGATGAAAGGCTGAGTTTGGCCCTGCCGGGATTCGAACCTGGGTTAGCAGGCTCTGCACGGATGTCAAAGCGAGCGCTCTACTCGCTGTGCCACTTGACCAGCTAGTGTAAATAGTGGTTTATAATTAGTGGCCAGTGACTGATGTCTATTAAGCAATATGACATTCAAATTGTGATTCAATTTCAATGGTAAAGGGGCATCACACAGGCAAGTGGCATAACAACTGTCTGCTGTTTCTCCTGGCCCCTCTTCCTCCTCTCGATTGTGTATTATATGTCCGAGATCATTGTAGTACTTTACACATGTGGCCTGTCTCCTGGCTCATCGTACTCATTCAGAAATGCATTAACTGTGAGGAGGAGCTCTCAGATGGAATGGGTAAGGTAGGAATATTGTATTGTTTTTAGTCAGGCTGCTGATATGTGTAGATTAGGACTGTTAAGGATTTCAATCAGGTGACACACACCTTAGTCTTAGACCAGTATGCAGGGCGTAATTGAAATGCTTATGTTTTAGATTCAATATTGAGATGGTACACCAATCATATCACACCCCCTTTTCAAATACCCTGGGTCACAATCGACCAGGAACCAGGCTGGTTGATAAACTTTAATATGTATTTATTTGTTTTAAAATTCATAAGAAATCATACACTTTTCACAATGGAGCAGCAATCACCAATGGGGTGATAATAACAATAGGAATGTAAGCAATGCACTTAGTTTCACCTTCTATTGACACATCTACAAAACACCAGGGAATAGGAGCACTTTTTGATTTTAAGTAAGATAGCACTTGAATTTCCCCCTGCAAGGTTCCCTCAACCCACAAATAATCAATGTTGAGTGGATAAACAGAAGCAGCAGCTAATCAGGAATGAAAAATGGTAAACAGAATTGAAATTGGACCTTCCCTCCCCAAACAAGAGAGAAAAACGGATTTCAAACCCTGCCAATGCTAAAAATGACACTCTGAAAGGAATTAATAAATTAATGAATGTGTATAAAAACCTTGAAAAAAATATTATTCATCACTCAGCAACCATATAGAAGTACAAACAATCACAAGCATTGTATAATCTAGAGCATACAGTTCAAAAATAAGTGGCAGGTTTTAAAACATGTTTGCAGCAATTGACACACTGGAAAATTAGCAAACTTTTGCAATTCCCGCCTGAAATTATCAAAACGGTTTTTAACAGAAAAGTGGCTTTAAAATGGATTGCAAATTTTACTTAAACTGGATTTAATGACTAAGAAAAAGAGAATGCCACCAATGAATCTCCACAGTTACACAGCCGTTGTAATCCTTCACGTGGTGGACCCCGTTTACTTTATGGAAAATGTATTTATTTGTATTTGTATTTATTGTTTTATATAGCGCCTTAATCCAAGGCGCTTTACAATATACAACAAAATATACATTAAACATAGAACAGTAGAAGCTATAACGGTAAACATGAATCATACCAGAAAATCAGCATGTAGAACAATTTACATATGAGAAAGAAGAGGAGAGGAGGGGGGTGGAGAAAGAAGGGGGGAGAGAGAGTAGTGAATAAAGTGAGTAGTAGGAAGAAGGGAGATTTAGAATAGAAGGGGAAGATAAAGAAAAAAAGAGAAGGATAGAAGAAAGAGGGAAAGAAGGGTAAGAGGGCGAAGGGGATCAGGGAGGGGAATGAAAAAGAAGAGATTTCAATGAGGAGCGGAAGGAAGAATAGGAAGAGGAGGAACAGATAAAGAAAGGTAGGAAGTTCAAGTGTAAGGGGTCAAGGTGCTGAAAGGAACGGAAATGAGAAAAGGAACAAGGGGGTGGGGAAACTGAAAGTAAGAAGAGATTGGCAGAACAAAGGGAGTGAGGGGGTGTAAAATGAGAAAAGAGAGGAGAGGTAAGGAGGGGCAAGATCGTGAAGAGATTTAAAGACCAGACAAAGGAAGTGATATTTAAGTTGGGAATGGAAAGGAAGCCATCCTAGCTGAGAAAGTGAGTTGGAAATGGAGTCATGAGAAGAGAGAAGACAGAGGGTATGGATGGCAGAGTGATAAAGGGATTTGAGGGGAGCAAGGTGGGAAGCAGGAAGACCAAAGAAGAGGGAAGAACAATAGAAAAGACGGGAAAAGATCAGGGAGGAGATTAAAGGTTTGGTAGCATGGAAGGTGAGAGAGGAATGAACTTTGCAGATGTTAAAGAGAGGATAGCGACATGCCCGAGAGGTGAGGGAGATATGATGGGTAAAGGAGAGGGAAGAGTCAAAATAAATGCCAAGATTACGAGCATGGTTGGAGATAAGGGAGACTAGAAGGGGGAAATTGAATAAAGGGAGATGGTGAAGGAGGAGGAATTGTGTTAGATGGAAAGAACAAGATTCAGTCTTGTCAGTGTTAAGAGAGAGATAGTGAGATGACATCCAATTTTTAATGGCAGTAAAACAGGATGACACATTGAGATGATTAATCAAAATCGCAAATGGCTTATGTTCTATGCAAAATGAAAATGAAGAGGAAATTGGCGGTGACACTAGGAATCAAAGACAGAGTTTAACATATAATGCTGACAATTTAACAAGATAGCGGGGTCAGAAAAGGATAGCTTAGATATTGGGATAGTACAAAGCAAGGCAGGGTATGCTATGAATTTATATGGGTTCCTATTGATACTCACAGTCCACTTTTTAGTTTTTGGATTGTGGACAGTCAGCACTCTGGTCACCACACAGATCTGGTCTAGCAAAAGACAGCCAGACAAAATCAGTGGGGCAGGATCAGCTGGGCATGGACTGGTTACCAGGTAGCACTTCTGGACTGGCAATTCTTTTCACTGGATAATATAGGTCATCAGTGTAGCAGAATGGCAGCAGCATGCAGTGAGTGGCAGCAAGCCAATCAGGATCAGGGTGCCAAAAGTACCACAGTTTTCTCCTGGTTAATGGGAGATTAGTGGGTTTTCAGAATTTGAGGCCTTGCTGGAGCAGGATCAGCAATGTTTGGGTTTTGCAATCGGCCCTGGAGTAAGATCAGCAATGCTTGGCCTTATAGTTGGGATCTGGAGTCTAGAAGACGACGGGTACAGGAACGCTGCACAGGAAATCAGGAAGAGTGTGTGTCTAGGGTCTCGTCAGGGACCCTTATTTATAGTGCAAAAAGACATCATTAAGGTAGAGGCTGGGCAGGGTTAACTATGCATGCCCCTAAACTACTTAGATTAGGCAGGGGTGCAAGTCTCTGCCTTGCACTCAACTGGTTGGATTTCCAAGGGAATGATATCAGGTTTATGAGGTGAGTTTTACAATGTCGAGAAACTCCCACATTTACTTTACTTAAAATCTGATTTAACAAAAAACATACATTTATACCCTTGCAATCTCTTGCTGAATTATACACACAGATTACATATTATGTGCAGCACAGATCAGACCAATCCACATGTCTGTGCGACCTTGTTTCGCCTTTCTAATACCTTTTGGTAATTTTACACAGGAAAGATTTGGCTTATAATTCCAGAACTTTATAGACAGATATGCATTATCCACAGGGATGTATGTACACAGTTTGATGTTTGCAACATTGATACTTTCCTTGGAATCTGTCACATTTTGTAACTTTTGTTCTCCATGCAGCAATGGATTCTACCAAGTTTGAAAAGAAAGCACATTAAATTAGATTTGAAACTGCAAACTTTGTATATGTGTACTAATTCTTGCTGCAGAGATAAAAGTCTTTAAAGTTTCTTTATGAAATAGTCTTTGTAACCAAAAGGCAGTCCATTGTTACTGGATCCTTTTTCTTCCTCCAACTACAAGCAACTGTCATTTCCTTCAAGGCAAGGGGGATTTCCCATCTTAATTGAAGTTTTATTGCCCCTTACACTTGACAGGGGGTCCACAGCAGGATCCGGCAGGTATGAATCCCTCTTCCATCAAAAAACGGTGCGTCCTGCTCCTCTTGTTGTCTCTGGCCGGAACATGGAACGACACCCTCTTCTTTCCCTGGGATCTTCCTTTCATGGTGTGGAACGACACTTCCGGATCTCCTTTGGTTTCTCCTCTCCAGGGTCTTGGGGAGGTCCTCCTTGGTTGTTAGATAGGTGCAACCAGTACTAATCTCGGAAAGAAAACACAAACTGGTTACGACAATTTCCCACTAACTGCCCACCAATTGGGTGGACAGCAGTGGGATACACATGAATGTAATGATAACAATTGATACTGAAGGAAATATTCCCTGTTACATGATCCTATTTATAAATCCGATCAGCTCCCTTCTGTTTCTTCTTTTCCTTATTCTCAGGTTTCCGATGTCTCCTCTGTTTGATTCTCTCTGGGTGTCAGACTTCGGCTCCACCTCCCCCTTCTCCTCACCTGAATCTTCTGATACTGAGTCCTTTACCGTAGTTCCGGATTCGGGGACGTTCCTTCTTCTTGGTAGAGATAAGATCCTTAGGTGTTCTAACCTTCTTATCGTGCAAGTAAGGTCTGGCCCCTCCGGAGGCCACCTTGGCAGTAGTGGAAACCTGCCGTGGGGGGCTCCCAGTGGGCCAGCCTCGGTGCCCAAGGGAAAAAGCCGGAACGGCAGAAAAAACCCTTGAATGAAGATCTGCATGCAAGGTGAGGAGTGGTTCCTAAGGCAAGGTATAAGGCAGGTTCTCCCAGGCTGAGATGATGAAGATTCAGGAATGATGGATTGAAAAGCGAGGGCTTTCTCCAAAGTCAGGACACTGTAGAATGCCTGGAGTGCCAGATGCCTCGGACACAGAAGCTGATAGGAACCGCAAGCGGTATAAGGTACAGGAAGGTAACAACGAGGAGCAGAATGAGAAGGGTTTCGCAAGCGAAGAAAAAGTAAACAGGAAGGTAAGCAAGAAGCTGAACGCGAAAGGGATCGCGAGCGGAGAAAAAGGAATCAGGAAGGCAGAGCGAGGAGCAGAGTGCGAAGGGTTTCGCAAGCGGAGAAAAAGTAAACAGGAAGGTAAGCAAGAAGCTGAACGCGAAAGGGATCGCGAGCGGAGAAAAAGGAATCAGGAAGGCAGAGCGAGGAGCAGAGTGCGAAGGGTTTCGCAAGCGGAGAAAAAGTAAACAGTAAGGTAAGCAAGAAGCTGAACGCGAAAGGGATCGCGAGCGGAGAAAAGGCAGAACACAGATAGTCGGTTACGAAAACCACGTAGAACAAAAACACAGAGTGGACAGAAAGGGGAGAGGGACACGGGAGAAAATAACAAGCTCATGCCGAAAACGAGAGCGTGAAGGAAAACTCGGAAAGAAAGTTACGAGTAACTCTGAGCGCTGGTAGAAGTGTAGGCAATACACAGATACAACGCGCCGAGCTGGAGGCGGGGCCTAGATTTATAGTGGAGGCAGCCATGATGGGTGAGGACTAGAGCGTCCATCGATCCCACAGCTTCCACCCTCGATTCCTGACAATGGGCTCCTCAATTTGTTGCAAAGTGTGCCTAGGGTGACAACTCTTTAGCTAATTAACGTGGACCCATTTCTCTTCTGTCAATTCGCCTTTGCGGATGTCGATTCTGTAGGCGAGGCCTGGGATGGTGACTTCTTCTCCATTTTTGAACTTACATTTACTGTGGTAGCACCGGGGCTGACCGGAAGACTTTCTTTAGGACTGCCAGGGCCCTGAGACTTACTCTCAAGTTGGGACCATGCTTGGCAATAACTGGGATCCAAATTAATATCGAGTCGGATGTGACTGCCTATGTAAAAGGCGGAAGGAACACCTCGCACGACCCACCAATTGTGTTCTATGCTTTTGTCACCTCTAGAAACTTTTATCATACAACTGCTAATCAGAAGATGTTTGGAACAGGGAATTTCTAGGCCCCATACCCATTGATAAACTGACTCTACAGCAGGCCTGGTCTGGTCTTTTGGGATTTTCCTGAATAATACTTTGCTGATGAAGCTTTCTTCGCTATTCAAGTCAACTCGGGTGAGGACAGACTCCTTCCCGTCATTTAACTGAATCGGGAAGAAGAGCCGTTTGCCCTTCTTGTCAATGCCAGCTATGCTTTGTGCTGGGTCATTATCAATCTCGGCTATAGAATTGGGATTTTCAGATTGTGGATTGGTATAAAATTTCAAAGTATTTCCTTCCAGTGTGGAATGCCACTTGAGACTGGAAGGAAGGTTGATTTTCAGGAATGGAGAGGAGTTCACATCACCAGCTTGTTGTCCTACAGCAATTACTGCCACGTTAGGTATTTGGTTATTCTGTAAATGAAACTCAATATGATCAGATTTTTGATCAACCATGTGGCATGTGCCATTTAAACTAACATGGTTGACACTCTGTTTCAATGTTATTGGCCTGTTAGTCTGAGTCCAGAGGACCTTGTTCACACAGTATATTAAGGGGGACAACCTTTGCAGCATGTCATTCCCTAGTAGACAGGGTGTGCCCTCTGGAGTTACGACTATGACAGGGTGCTTCATCTTGTGTTGCCCTATTTTATTTTCCAGCTCTGCAGTCCCCTCAACAGGAATTTCATTCCCGTCGAAGTTCTGGAGTGGTCCAGGAAGAGGGATGAGAAGGCTCTGGTATCTCTCCCCCTTTCCTGAATTTAGCTGCTCAAAGGCCCTTTTTGACAGAAGAGTGGCTTGGGATCCATTGTCCACCAGTGCTGGAATTGCACATTTCCCTTGCACTTGGACAGAGGCGTAGAATCTACCTTCTTTCTCCTCCAATGGGCAAAGGTAATGGGCATTCTGGGCAAGCTGGGTAGTCAATTTCCTTATTTTTGACTCCGACACAGGGATAGTTTGGGCATAATTCTGTGTTGGAGTTTGGGGATCTGAAAGAACATTTTTAGACACTGCTATTTGAGGAGTTTCGGGCTCCCATTTTTTGGATTCTGGGCTGCCCCCCCCCCCATTTTTTGGACGCAGTCAACAGAATTGGTTGGTGAGATTTGGGGTTCCTCTTGTGCTGCTGGTTCTGGATTGCCGCCCCTTCTAGTAGGTAGTCCCCAGAATTGAGTTGGGTAGTTTGTGAATCTAAAAGAAAAATGTTGCACTCAGGGATTCAAGGAGTCGCGGGCTCCTCCTTTTCTGATTCTGGGCTGCCCCCCTTTTTGGAGACAGTCACTAGAATTGCTTTCAGGAGTTTGGGAACCCCATTTTAAGATTATGTCTTCATGATGCTCATTCTGGGGTTCTAGGATGGGCGATTCAGAATCAGTCCCCACTCCCACCCATTCTTCATTTAAATCCCTTTCTCTTTGGGAGGAGACCCCCCTTCCCTGAAAGGGAAGTTCTTTTTCCCAGAATCCTCTAAGTGTTCCTCTCCTTCAAATTGGAAGATACTAACCTCCTCCACAAACTGGGTCTTTTTGGGTTCATTATGTCTCCTACCCACCCTCTGTTCCTTGGGTTGTGGGTTTTTGAGGGCAGGAGATTTCGGTTCCGGTTCCTGGCTGTCCAGGGGCTTTGCACGAGTGAGGAAGGAAGCTTCATCTAGGGCTTTACACCCCCCCGTTCCCCTGTGTCAAGGTTCTCGCTCCGTCATTGTTCTGGGGTGCCAGATCCTTGATTTGTGGGGTTCTGAGCTGCCATTTGTGTCTTAGGGTTCTGTTGAGCTCTCAACATGCGAACCAGATCCTTGGTTAGGTTCTGGGCCTGGCACTCCAGTTGGGACACCCGTTTTGGCTGGTACAGGGATCTGTGGTCAACCATAGGTGGATCACGGCAAGGGTACATTTTCCCTTATCCCATAGTACCCTGGATATGGTGAATTCTGGTAACCCTCCACCCTTGGCCTCCCCTCTCCCAGATTGGGTTGTCTGGGTTCCTGAAAGCAGGGAATGAAAGGATGGTTGTCCTTCAGGTTGGGGTTTTGTGGGTATCAGGGAAATAAGCTTAACCCAGCATTTGGGGAACTCCTGCCCTTCTGAGAGAAGTCAGGAGGGAAGTTTCCTGGTGCAGCACTTTCCTGGTTGGATCCCCCTTTGGGCTCGGGGAGTCCAGACATACCCAGGATGGGTCTGTTGCCCTTGTATCGGGGGCTGATATAATCAGGGGAGTTAGGGGTCCCATTAGTGGGATTACCTCCCTGACTGCCACCTGGTTGTGATTGGCCAGAAGGCCTTCTGGGTCTGGGATTCTGCTGACTTTGTGCAGGTGTATTTTTAGGCTCCCCATCTCTAAGTCTAAAATGGGGGCAACCTTCACCTCCACCACCTTAGCAGCAGGGGTGTTGGCTGGTTTAGGGTTTTTATTCAGATTTTTATTTTCTGCAGGTTTTTGGACCTCATAAATGTGGGTCACCTGCTCTATGACCCAGTCCAGCATTCTTTTTAAAGTCGCTTTGAACTGCTGAGCCTGGATACATTTTGGAAAGAAATAAACGTGTGTTCCCGTGCAAGTGAAAATGAAGGTGCTTATTGATTTCTCCCAGAGCTGGTTTGACTGGGCCTGTCACTCAGGAATTATGCCTAGTTTTGGTGGAGCACAATGAAATATCCTGAGCATGGCAGGGCCTTTTTACTCACAGTGGTTTCCGAATGAACAGATGGAATTAGCATCAAAGCAGCATTTTGAAAGGGTGAAAAGGTTTCATTTTGAAGGGGATTTTTGGCTTTTGCAGCAATGGCAGGCTTTCCTTTTCACTTGATTCCATTTATTGGTTTCAGAACACACTGGCATATTTTTCAGTGTGTCCCCTTGTTCCATCTTGCCTGAAGTGTGCTATGCAGGATGGTGCTGCCTTTTTTTTGTTGCTGCCAAAATCACAGTTTTGAGGTCCTAGTGCGCACAGGAGCCAGCACAGCCAGGTAGCTGTTTCTTGTGCGAATGCAGCTTAGTGATGTGGGGCAATGCTGTTGAGTGGGTCAATATATCCCACAGGACACATACCAGTTGATTGTCTTAATGTGTTTTGTTGTAGATGTGATAACTCTTTGCATAATTTCTTGATTAATTTCAAACATTACCAAGAGGAATTAAACATTTAAAACAACAAAGACTTTGTATGCAATGTGATATTTGTGTTATAGTGACATACATGTTTGGAGACACTATTTAATTAGGGTCTTTTTCAGTGCATGGATTATGAAATTGTGTAAATGGGGCGCAGAAAGTATAGAGATATGGTGATTTGGTGTGTGGTTTATTTGTATATAATGTGTGTGCATTAGTAACATGACAAACAGATTATTAATGATAGAGGGGTTTGGATCACAGATAATATATTTGAGAGAAAATATTGTAATGCCATGTCCTAGGTATTAATAGCTGCAGGAGTGTGAATGTTCATCGTCATTATGCACCTCTAAATTGTTTTCTCTTTGTCCTGGCTCATCATGATTCTCTCCAATGAGTGCTGTTTGTCCCGGCTCATCAGTAGACACAATCTGCATCTCTCTCTGAGCATCCTTCCCATGCATCCAACTGCAATACACAAGTATTTAATGGTAGAACACAAGACAAACTCACATTGATGCCTTTAATTTGCCACACACAGCTCTGGCCTCCCCTGTAGACAGCCGCCGCCGAGGATGATATAAAACTGTCTCTAACTACATGTCTGCCTCTCCCCTCCATTGTTAGATGTTCCAAACAGGTTGCCAGTGGCAGTTGCACTAAACATGGTTATAATATGATCTCATCCTGCCACCCAAGAATTATTTTTTTATTTAAGCAACTCAAATCGTGACTAGCCAAAACAAAAGACAACGCTCTTAGTAAAAGCTGATTCAGTCAATTTTTAGCCTTAAATGACATGGCTCAAGTTAAATCAGCCATTCAATGTTGGTCCAGAGAGAGAGTATTGGCTGCGGACACAGATAGAGCCAAATCTTTGCCTTTGCATGCAACGTATGACGGGACAAAAGGGAACCTTTTATCCCCTGGGCCTGTTATTGGTATGAACTTGCCCATGGGGAGGAGGCTACTGATTATGGCTTGGTTAAACTTACTTCCTCTTTCCAAAAGAGCAAGTTAGTCCAAGGCCCCACGAAAATGCCTGTGTGACATGGGGCTCGGCGAAGATCTGCCACACTTCATTTGGTATCCAGTAATATGGTTACCGAAAAATGGCAGTTTTTACAAAAAATCACTGCAAAAAGGCTGTGGTGTTACCAGGCAAAAGTGTTTCCATTATACCACACAAGAGGTGCAGGGTTGTGGGGGTGTCCCCCGCTCCTCTTGTGTGGTATAATGGTTCCGTGGTTTGCGAGGGTGTCCCCTGCATCAATTACATGGATTGCGGGGGCCACATCACAGCTTCTTTGCCACGATTGTTCTTAAAACGGCTATTTTCACAGCAACTTTATTAAAATGGAACCCTTCCTTTTGATTTGTCCACTTTATTAAGCAGAGAGGATGGCATGGTTAAACCAACACTGTCTGGAACATAACAGTCGATCTTGTAAGGAAGCCATAGCCTTAGTGGTTAATTGTGTTGAGCCCCAGTTTCTGTTTGATTTTGATTTTATTAAGTTCATTGACAAGGCCCTAAACAAAAGATTGCATAAAATACAAACCATGTCTATGGGTAATGTCTCTAACCCCCTGAAAAGTGGATGCTGTTTCAAGGATGAAATAGGCAGGACTATTTTTTTCACCGAGGATGACAAATGTACAGTCTCAGCTGGGAAGCACAACTTAGTCCTAGAATTACTGTAGAGTTGCTTTGGCTGATGAATATGGCAGCTGTACACTTTGTAGTGGAAGCGTTAATTTAAATATTTACTTAACTATTTTGTTAAGGGCATTCATGTGCTATGTTGAAGCCTGTTTTTTTCTTCCCTAAACGACATATGAAATGGTGTACTTCACTCTGTGAACTCCTCCACACTATTTATGCACTTTACTGGGACAATACCAACATGTCATAGAAACAAAACATTCCCAATGCATACATTTGAAACAAGAAATGTATTCTAGGGTTGAATAAAGGGGAGGGGTTCTGTACTGTAAATTGGCCTTGCAAGATAAGCTTTTCCTTGGAATCTAAACTTTCCAAGAGAGCTTTAGCAAGGAAGATTAATGACAAACCAAAAGGTCGCCGGGATTCTAATCTTAAACAGAAAGATTGGAAGCATGTTAACAGGTTACATGCGAAGGCAGTTGACAAAGCCAGGGGGCAGAGAATAACCTTGGAAAAGCAGGGAATATGCACATTATGTGTAAACGAATGGAGCTCAAGGGGCAGTTTAGAAGATAACAACAACGGGTGTGAGTGCAGAGGGAAACAAGAAAAGAAAATGTATGAAGAAAGCAAAGAAACACTACAGACAAATACAAAAAAGAGTTTCAGCCCCATGTGAAAGTAAGCAATAATTACATCGCAGAACTATAAACAGGCCAAATTACGAGGCAATCGTTTCACAGAAGCAGTTCGCCAAATAATCTCTTCATCCGCGTTTTGTGTATAAACCTTAGAACGAACCACAGACACGCACTGAACAATAGGACAAGGTTTAAGGTCGGGCAATAATACGGAAAAACAAGACCACCAAACTATCACCTTCGCCGTGGAAATTTCACAATGTTCTCTAGTGTCTATCTCTGTAGAACATGAGATGGTGAGAACTAGGAACACTAGCTAGGTAAAGTGCTTTATGGGATCAAAGAGGAATTCCAGCAGCCAATCTGAGAACTAGGACCACTAGCTAGGTAAAGTGCATTATGGGATCAAAGAGGAATTCCAGCAGCCAATCTGAGAACTAGGACCACTTGCTAGGTAAAGTGCATTATGGGATCAAAGAGGAATTCCAGCAGCCAATCTGAGAACTAGGACCACTTGCTAGGTAAAGTGCATTATGGGATCAAAGAGGAATTCCAGCAGCCAATCTGAGAACTAGGACCACTTGCTAGGTAAAGTGCATTATGGGATCAAAAAGGAATTCCAGCAGCCAATCTTTTTGTGACATTTACTTTTTGTTCTACGTGTGTTTTTTTAGATTCTACCACCCTGCTCCTCTGCACAAAGGCTGCAAGCACACATGTTCACCTGGGTTATAATGGCCTCAACAATGTTCTGCTGGTTCCAAAGGTGGAGCACCTCTTTGTAAAAGTCACTTCATATTATGTTATAATACGTTTATAGTTTGCACAAAAGCATGAAATACCAATGAGCTTTCACATAACCAGACAAAATAACAGCTGTAACAGTTTAATGTGTAACATGACTGTAGATGGTTTCCAATAGTTCTGGTAGATAGACTGATCATTACAAAATTGTACCCTAACCGACAGCGAGGGTATGTCCCCCAGGTATAGCCTTGTAGGTCTTTTTAAACCCATGCCCTATTAGACATAAATTAGTCTTACAATAATGATTGTTTCTTACAATTTGCCCTTACTCCACCTAAGAAGTCTGCCTCCTGAATCCGAGATTATGATTAAACTGCAAAAGGTGTCCTTGGCCTTGCAAGTTACCATTATCTAAGGCAAGGCGAAGAGAGATGGGACAGGGATCTGGTACTCACACCATCAATCTGTCCCATACGGTCCCCTCAAAGACAGCACTCCATTATGCAACTAGGTCTGCAAGCAGCCAGTAATCAAATTGTGCTGCATATCTATTTGAAGAGTGTCACAGTGTGTTACATGTGAAAGTCCAGGTTTAGGGCCTAATTCATGGAATTCTTTGCATGGTTATGATATGATAGATTATTTATAGTGCGCTTAATACCCAGAGGTTTCTAAGCACAGACCCGGGTATCGAACCTGTGTTGCTCCGTGTCCTCTTGCTTCCAAGGCGAGCACGTTGCCACTGAGCTATCCTCCCGGGACAAAATGACTTGGCACTGCTGAAAAGTGACTTTGCACTGCCGATACTAACCCTGATTCATGAAACTGTGCAAAGTGTACTGTTGCCATGCAAAGTCCTTGCATAGACATGTTTGCAGTACAAAATGACTTTGCACGGATTGTGCACTGCAAAAAATGCACTTTGCACAATTCCATGAATCAGGGTTTGTGTTTGCAGTGCAAAGTCACTTTGAACCACGCAAAGAAATCCATGAAATGTCTCCCTTTAGCTACGTATCTCAGAAGCATTTCGTATGGAATCTGCCTACTTTAACAGCTGATCAAAACAGGCATATTCCACAGGGGTTCTGATACCTTGAAAATACTCTGCTTTCAGAAAAACACGATTTCCTTCTTGTGCAAAATGATGCGCTAGGGGAAGACACTGCATGTATTTAATTATGCATGGTGTCCTGGTCGTGCAAAGCAACATGTGCTAGCAACATAGCGTCAAATAAATGTAGAAGACAGTTGAAGAGGGACACCTGCTCTAAAAAGTGTTCAAAGTGGATAGTGAGTGCTTGCCTCTTGCATAACCGGAGGACAGCAATTGCCCTGCTACCAAGGCTCTGCCTAGAATGTACAGTAAACGGGAGAAAGCGACCGTTCACAGGTGTTCAGCTGTGTTTAAATCAGGCGCCATTGATCTGCACAGGTGCAATGATAGATTCTGCTTCCTCGTGGATGCATTGTCAGAGGTATTGCACGGGGTGGCCCACCTCCTGTGCGTTTGGCAGTTGCCTTATTTATGGATATTTTGTCCTCATCAGTGCAAGAGACTCTACCCTTTTTTAATTTCAAATAATGCAAAGGTTAACTGTGCCCTCATTACTGACCTCCATTTTTTTAAATGTCATATTGGAAAGATGGCCCATACAATGTCTCCCCGTTCTGGTTCACCTCAATCACCAACGCATCCAGCACCCAGGACAACATGCAATGAAAGCAAACTGATGAAAGGTATATACGATCACACACACCAGACACCTCCCCTGACGTGACAGGATCTAACCCCTCAGAGACACTAAAATGGCCTTCTTTGAACCTTTGACCCACGACCCTTCCTTCACCTGTCACACTGATGACAGAAAATGTCATCCGTCCTGTTACATTATCTGAAACATGAGTACAGCACAAATACACAAACGCACAGCACAATGACCAAAAACGCGCATATACCCGTGCAAAAAAATGAAGGCTCACAACAGTCTATTAACACATGTAATAAAATTACTGAGCAAGGACAATGCAGTCAAGTAAAATAAGAAAGAAAAGTGTATTGTTTTTATTTCCCGTTGACAGTTCTAGTTATTTATTTGTTTTAATGATATTTATTTGGCATTTATAAGGTGCTTGTACAGCCATAGGAGTGTTTCAAAGTGCCACAAGGCAAAAGGAGAAGGGAGCAAGGGGACAGATAATCAAATGGCAATGAATGAATACAACATAAAACAACAACGGTCCTACTAGGCTTTGTGACATTTGGAACGTGCAAGTGCAGAGAAAGAGAAGGGGGTGGGGATAAGTGCTCGAGGGTCCCCTGGTTGGAAGTGCCAGGGGTGCCTTTTAAGGAGGCAACAAGTAGGTGTGAAGGCAGTGGCATCCCTGGAGAGAGGTAGGTCAAACGCCCACCAGATAAGTGCAACCAACAGGCAGGAGAGGGCCCAAATGCCAGTTCACGGGAGGGGGGGTGGATTCTGGCGGTGATTTGGCAGATGGCCAGGACCCAATTTGGGCTCTTGAGGGACCTTGCCACCGCAATATTAGCGACTGTGGAGGATAGTCAGTACGGGAGGGATAGAGGGAAGGAGGAAGAGAAGAGGTGCTCGCAGAACCTGAGGAGATCCGGTTCAAGATGGAGAGGGAGACTTTTTGAGAGGAGGGAGCCAGCTGAGGAGAGAGATATTCCAACAGCTCTCTGCTTGAAAAAAACGCTTGACCTGCAGAGAGTTGGAGCCGGCAGATCGGAGGTATCTAGAAGGAGAGTGTTTAGTGAGAGTTGCAGATAGCATGGTCCCAGGCCTTAGACAGTCTTATGTATGAAGCTAGCGGTTTTAAATTTGATGCTTGCAGCAACTGGTAGCCAATGAAGAGATTTTAGGACTGGAGAGATGCGACTCCTGGGCTTGAGGCCAAGGATAGGTCTTGCAGCCCAATTCTAGATCATTCGGAGAGGGTGGAGGGAGGAAGAGGGCAGGTTAAGGAAGATGGTGTTGCAGTAGGCCAGCCTAGAGAGGATAAGAGCACTAGAGACATTGAGCTTCTGGGGGAAGGTGAGGAAAGGGAGATTGCCTCTATGGAGGTGAAGTTGAAAGTGGGCCTTCTTGGCAAAGTCAAAGATGAGAGAAATAAAGGAGAGAGAGGATTCAAAAATGACCCAAAGGTTTCTAGTTTCAGAGGAAGGAGAGGAAAGAGAACCCATAGAGGATGGCCCGAGTGCAGGGGGGAGACTGGGAACAGGTGTCCTGATAGGAAGAATCTCAGACTTGCTGGCGTTAAGGCAGAGATCATTGGAGGAGCACCAAGACTGGATAGTGGAAATGCAGTCAGGGATGACAGAGGAGGAGGAAAGAGAGGAAGGGGGGAGTTTGAAGACAAGTTGAGTTTTGTCTGCATAAAACTGGAAGTGTGCAGAGAAGGCGGAGATCAGGTGAGCAAGCGCAGCAAGCTAGATGTTGAAGAGCCAAGGCGAAGGGATAAAGTCCTGGTGAACAACACAGGTCGAGAGAGAGGTGGAGGAGGAGAAAGAGCCCAGGATCACATGGGAGGGGCAGTTAGCGATCAACCAATCCAGTGCTCAGTCTGAGATATTGAGAGTGTCATGGAGCCACTTCATGAGGATAGAGTGGTTGGCTGTGTCTAAGGTGGAAGAGAGGTCAAGGAGAATGAGAACAGAAAGAGACTTAGAGTCAAGATTTGTGAATGAAGGAATGAGGATTGAAACACGGCAGCCTTATAGAGAAGCAGTCAGCTCTACTTCAAGATGACGTTGACAATGAGAGAGGGGTGTCTGCCCATGATGTAATCAGGATTATCCTTAACTGATGCTAATGTGCCACGCTTAGGAGCACTTGTTCTGTGCTATATGTCAGCACACATTGATTATGAAATAATGGTTCAATGCAGTGCCAGTGTAGGTACAGTGCACAACGAGGGCTTACTGAATACTGTGCCTGCACCAGCATACTCATTACATTTAGCTTCAGGTCACTAACATGAAAAGGGAATAATTAAACTCAAACAGCCCCTCAGTTCCTCTGAGTGTACCAAACTCGAGTAGAATTGAGGAGGCTAAACTATAGATATATAGTACCAGGCGAGAGACAATCAGATTGTTACACACAATCTGATGGCCCCTCACCGGGCTTATCCCGACGCAGAATCCCTTGAATGTAGAAGTTCCTTCGTATCCCTGGTGGGGTGTGGCTGCCTACAGCCAATGAGGAGGCTCGGAACAGGGTAATCCTCGCTACGAGACACCACATGGCTGGAGGCTGCCATCGTCCCCCACTGGGGATTCAGGTATGTGTTTTGTCCCTCCCTCCCCCGCAGGCCCCTATCCAAACAATCCCCTCCCTGCCTTCCCAACCCCACTTAACTGCTTTTTGGTTATTTTATTCGGGAGCAAAACGCAGCAGTGTTTTGGAACAGAAAAACAACGCTATTAGTACCCCGGTCATGCCAGCCTGGGTACTAATAGCAACAAGCTCCTCGCTGCGGGGCATCACTGAGTCAGGTAATCCCCGGGGTCTTCATAACTAATGCCACCAAGTCCAAGTCCACCTAAACTATGTGCCCCCGTTGGCACCACTGATGATGTCACTTTTGATACCACTAATTACATCACACACATGCATGACATCACTGTATATACATGGACACTGTACATATTGAACCAATAGATTTCTTTGGGGCCCAATAGCCATTGCCTTTGGCAGTGGCCTCTCTACATGTTGCACCAATGGGTTTATTTGGGGCCCACCAGCCATGACTTGCAGCACTGAGACCCATTGTCCTCTACCCAGTAGATGTGATCACTGCAGGTGTAAACATTTTATTTTATTTCACTCTGTCCTCATTCCCTCATGATCCCTCGATAATGGCAATGAACTACAGATACAGCGGCATTGAAGGACCCATTCCTATCGGATTCCCTGTGGTATTCCCCCAATAATGCTCGAAAATACAAAACTTTTCCCTGTTGTCACAGGCACTCAACCAGTCCCCCGCTCCTCTTTCCATGGTCCCCTCCAATTCCCTTAATTGCATTTGTCCTCCCCAGCCCTCTCCTGGCTATTACCCCTTATCACTAATTGGTTTGTGTGATGCATTTTCTTCTCTGCGGTGGACTTGATTGAAAAGTGAGTGCTGAATTTCAGCGGTTTGTTGCGTTAAATCTGATCACCATAAATCTATCTTAACAAATGTTTTTCACTGATTTTCAAGAGTTCCGCTATACCTTAGTTTGCTCAGGGCACACTAGCCATGGCCCTCTGCTTTGGCTACTGTACATGTTGTACCAATAGTCTTCTTTTGAGCCCATGAGCCATGGCCGTCAGCCATGGCCAGTGGGCCCCGGCTGAACATGTTGCATAGTTTTTTGAGGTCTCACTAGCTATTATGTTTTTGCCGTGGCCTCTGTACCTGTTGAACCAATATATCTTTGATAATTTTACAGAAATTCCTGCAGTAGTGTGGTGGTTCGCCGATTTCCACGCTAAAGAGAAAAGTTGTTCAGAATAAAAACGTCTTTCATGTCCTCACAGGCACACAACATGTGCCCCCCTTCTTTGTTCCAGGTCCTCTCATTCCGCACATTTACTTTTCCCCTCCCTAGCCCTCTCCTATTACCTCCTATTGCTCATCACTTTGTGTGATGCACATTTTCTTCTGAGCACGTTTCGCAGCATTGCAACTGTAATCTTGTGAGATTCATGTGGTCTTCCCCTTATAAACTGAACATGTTCTACCGATAACTGGCTTGCCAACCCACCCCCAAATCCTCAGATTTACATGGTATCTTTTTTCCCACTCCTGATCTCTGGCCTGATGTAATTGCTATTGCTGTTGGTATTGATATTTGTATTTATATAGCGCCTATTGACAAGCCATCTAAGCGATGTCGTTCAAAACAATCAGTGTTCACCTAAGAGTGACTACATAAAGAGAAGAGTTTTGAGCCTCTTTCTGATGTCTAGAACGTTTTTAAACTCTGTACAGTCTCTGTACAGTTCATTCCAAAGTTTGGTCCAAATTGGCCCAGCAGTTTTCATACTACTGTAGGGTGAACCTTTAAACACCTTAACCCAAGACAGGCCCACCACTTAAGAAGCGAGTACACAGTTGTACATTAAGCATGTTGTATCGTACAAAAGCTCTGGGGAGTGGTTAGATGGTGTTGCAGGACCGGACTAACCCACGTCTCAGCAATACATCAGTTGGAAGTTTATATACATTTTGCAACAATTTAAAACACTCCCAAATACGTGTATTAACCCCCATACCCCAAATGTGTTTGGACAAAAACTCTCCAAAGAAATCCCATCTTTCCCCAATTCTTCCATTTTCATTGGTCAGGTGTATCTTCATTATTATCTTCATATTCTAAACACACCTCTTCTTGGGATTCGTTGCAGTAGGTCCTGATGTCAGTAAATGATTAAATATTGGTATTGAAAGCATAATTCATTGCTAGCAATAACTAGCCTAAGACCTTTAACTTTAAGTATGATTGTACATGGTTCTACTGACGTAATTTGGAAAATAGAGAGAGGTCTGCTTAAACAGGATTTTTCTTTTAACCAAAGATAGCCACCTCCAATCCACAGAATCCTAGCGCCTTAATCTAATGTATGCGATCACATGCACCCTCTGATGACCTGGAAAAATATTTAACCGTTGGACCCTGGTCTATGACCTTAGGTTTACTACCACCGACCAAATGACTAATCCCCTCTTAAGATTTTAATACAAAGAGCTACATAGAATCTGTTCAATTGCAAAGACTGTGAACCTTGCCTTGTTCGTTCGACCTTATTACTAAGTAACTAATTCTCTCTCCCATATAACCATGTCACTTTAGAATGCCACTGTAAAAAAACACCCCCCTGTACGTGTTTGTGTTTGTGTTGCATTTGCAGTTTTAATAGTGCATCTTCCTATGTGATTAAAATGGATTTGTGACACTATCCCAGTTTTGCTGTCTTGCCCCTCCTGCCATCAGTATGGTATGCAGAACATCAATCCCTCACAATAAAGGGGACCCTCCTTCACCACCCTGACACTACGGCTGTTCAAAACTGCACCTTTTCTCTGGGGAAAACAAATGGGAGTAGGGTGAAATTGCATTTTTATGCTATCTTAATAACTTTATATTTTTTTACCAATTGATCCCACAATGTCCAGTTTGGGGCAATCCCAGACAACCCTTTGGTTTAGAAAATGTTATCCAAATCCATCCAGCAAGTCAATGGATTAGCCACTCTCAGCCTCTCTGCTGCAAAGCACCAAGACAGATTTAAAGGTTTTAAGGTGAAGTGGGAACCCTGTTCTCCGTTGAATGTTTTAAAAGCTAATGGGTGGATTTACCCCACACCATACTGTTTTGAAGATATCAAATAATGTAGAGACCTCTTGCAACAGCACCAGTGTCTAATGATCCTTGTTGAAAGCCCTCTATTTGAAATGGCACATTAGACATGACGAGTTGAACTAGTTGTGGCTCATCGATAATAGGCAATTATTAATAACAGAACTGCAGTTTCCTATAACCCACTTCTTCAGGCACACCAACATCACACAGGTTGTTGTGCAGAGATCCATGTACCTGATTCTCAGTGCCCCGAGGCACATCTTGCATCTTCACAAACACCTGAGACGCCTGAGAGAGATGCCATATAGTGCTTTCCTCTAACCTGGCTTGGCCCAGTCAGAGGAATAGAGAGGGCTGGTGCTGGCGCTGTGGAGCTCTGCCCAAGATTGTGGCTCTGAGATGGAGATTTGTGCAGCCTGAGACCGGTGCATTGCCTCAGGACTCTAGCCATGATGGCATGTGGTTGGGTAGTCCCTTGATTCCTCGTCATTGTGCCCAGTCTCTTGTGGTGGTCTGGAATTGGGGTATGTGACTGGACCCAATGGTGTGCTGCTTCGCCTTCCATGCAGTGTGGGCATTGAGCATTATACAGCTTGGTGGTTGGAGATGGCGGTCAGTGATGGTCTTTGATGATATTTGGACTTGTGGGTGATGTTGTGAGCAGAGGTGATGAAGAAGGAGCCTGATATCTATTGGGACTTTGTTGGAGATATGCACTGACATTCCGTACCATCCTGTGTATTCCAGAAAGATTTATTTAAAGAGGACTGTCTTGGTTCTGCCGTCTGTTTTTTGAAACATTTTTAGATTTTTAGACTTTGCCCCCCACCAATGCTGTGTTTTGCATATTTAGGGGTGGGATGGCTTTATTTTGTCCTGAAACATGAAGGGTTGATGGACTTTCACTATTTTAGTTATTCTGGAACACCATAGCATTTTCAGTCCATTTGGTCTTCTTTGTTCTTTCTCACTCCATTCTTTCCTCTGTTGTATTTTACCATCATTTCTTAAATTGTACCAATTCGGTAATGTATTGTAAAACACTTAGGAGTAGGCTTTACAGAAATAAAATACACGGTATCCAGTCATTTTATTGCAAACAAAACAGAGTGGTAAATTTCAGAGTGGACAATAATACAGAAAAACAGTGCAAACATGAATTAAATAAAAAAAGGTTAGTGGGGTAAGGGGTTGAAATGGGTCGGGATAGGGTTGGGGTGGCATTAAAAGGATTAAAAAACAAGGAGCTTGGGGGAACCCCCTCAAAATAAAAAAACAAACAGAAATAAGGTTTTTTTCAGTGTTTTGTCCGTGATGAAATTTACCACTTTGTAATTGCTGCCGGTAAGAGCACATGTAACCAAATAAACAACAGCAACAATTGGGTATTTTTTCTTTTTTTTTTAAATTAAAGTGCCTGTATAGTCACATGTGACCTTTACACTATAGCCATCACATATTACAAATATTACAATTATTATACAATCCATTTTTTAAAAAAGCTTAATACATTTAGCTTAAAAACAATCAATTCATTAATGTCGATTAAAAAAACTGATTTCATCTATGTTATTTCCATTAACAAATGCAGACAAGGCAATTAGATACAAAAAGGAAAATATCACATGAATCCAATTTTCCAACATGTGCAAGATTCTCAATTTATTTGCCAAAAAAGGAGAGCCTCATGTGATGGCCAGAATTGTTTCCACCTTTTGCCAAATATGAAATGCGGCCGCGCTCATAACCAGAGATTTTGCCCCATATATGGAACTCCAGAACTGGTCTGTTGTATAATCCACAATCTCATGATAGCCCGTCTCTTAGATAGGGTGTAGCATGCTAAATTGCGTAAGAAGGTGTCTTACCGATTCCACAGTTACCTTGCACATACGACAGAGCCGCTCGCTTCTTTCCAGCCCAATCCAGCCACTTTATTTTCCTGAACCGGTAGGGTTTCAAGACGCAGCGAAACGATAAAGGGCACCAGTTGAGGGGAATTAATTTTAACCAAGTAATCACGTGGGACACTTATATTCATTCCCTGGGTGGAACAAAGATTGTATTTGCGCTTATGTGCGAGGTAGTGAATTGATTTCATACAATCATGGTCCTTCGAATTCCTTTTGAAGTCTGGTAAACTCTTCTTGCTAATGTCCACACAGTGGTTTAGGACAGGTTTTTGCATATCGGAAAACCAAACACTGTGCCCACAGTATTGGCCATGGCACTTGATTAAATGTAAGAGTCTGGCATTCTCACTGAAGTCTGTAGAGCTCTACCATTTACAAACATCCAGCTGCCAAAACATGTGTAAAGATGGCAAGCCAAGTTCTAAATGCATGACTTTGACAGGTACTGAGTTTGGAAGACCTAACAAGGATCTTAGTAGCTTTCCCTCCAACTTTGTAAGCCAGAATACTGAACCCAGGGGGGAGGTTTCCAAGGTGTATAGTATCCCTGGGACTACAGATGACTTGTATGCAGGAGGTTTTGCCTCCATGGATTTGCCTCCTTGTCTGTCGATCATATTTTTTAATGACAGCTCTTTCATCCATGCCATAGAAGAGACCGCCTTTGCATGGTAAGTGCTGTTCAATCTGTGCAAAATATGCATGCCTAGATATTTATAGGTCTCGACCTGCTCTAATCTTAATCCTCCCAGTCGCCATATGAACCTCTTCCACCGGTAGGCCCCCTTACCTATGAACATAATCTTCATATTCCCTTTGCTCACTCGAAGACCATTTAAATCAGCATATCCCAAAAGGGCATGGAGTGAGTGCTGAAAGCCCAATGGCGTACGCTCAAATATGGCAGTATTATCCACATAAGTGAAACAGCGTATCTTTTTCCCCCATAGCTTGTTGGGTGGTTTTGTACAGCTTCCAGGGCTGAAGCGAAATCTGCCACGTAGAGATTATATAGCAATGGTGCAAGGACACAGCTCTGCTTGAGACGGACATTGGTGTCGAATGGTCTTGTGAGTGCGCCTTCCTGTGTAAGCCTCACCTTGACCAGTGTCATCATGCAGCTGCCTAGTGAAATACAGCAGCATGGAATTTGGTCCCCAGCCAGACAGCTTGGTCCGGAGTCTGCCCCTGTCTATGGTGTCAAATGCTGAGCTGTAATCGAAAAAGCACATATAGAGACAAGTACCTGGGTTGCGTAGCGTATTTGATATCAATGTGAGAAGCACCCAAATGGCATGTATTGTGCTGTACCCCTTCCTAAAACCCATCTGTATGAAATTTAGTATGGTAATTTAACATGACCATGAGGAGAGCAGCTCCAGCAACAGTCGGGAAAAGTTTTCAAGCTGCTGTCCACCATGGCCAGTAGGCAATCGTTATTGTGGTCTAGTCGTGACCCTTTCTTGTAGACTGGGATCTAGATTGATTCCAGCCATGTAGGATCATAACAAATAGTCTCACAAGCATGGAGAACTTGAGCCTACAGTAAATCTGCCGAGTACGTAGTGGCGTTCTTAAGAACTGCATTGCAAAACCCATCTGGGCCCATGGCCCTTGATGATTTAGACTTGCACAAATACTGAGATTATGTCTGCCTCTTTCGCGTGATGCCAAACCATTGAGCCTATTTTGGGGCCTTCTAGCACAGGGGATTTAGGCTCAGCAGTTGACCAACAATTTTTCATAATGTGTGTGGCCGAGGTGTTTTCAGAGATGCCACACACAAATCGATCAGATTTTACAGAATTTCTGGGTATCCTTTGTCTTGAGCATTCGGTCTATTATTTGCCAGTTGCATGTATTTTCGTTATATTTATAAGCACACAGCGACATTTATAATTAGACCTTGCTCTCCCTTTTGAGCTTGTTTTTTATCACTAATATGAATTAGATAATTTTTTGTTATTCCTCGAATCGAGGCTTTTAATAGTCTCTTCTTTTTTGAAATGTTGAGATCATAGAGAAGCCCTAGCCTACTTGAATAGTTTGATCGCAAGTCTAGTTTCCTTTCATGGACATTACACCTCTCTAGCAGGCGTTTCGAGTCCCAGTCAAATCTGCTAAGAAGATCCTCATCGGTCTCCATGCTGGTTCTCGGGTTCATATTAAAATATCTAATATTAATAGAAGACTAACATAGTCTATTCCCCTGTAAGTTTAAAGTCGGAATCGTACCCAGACTTATCCTGTACTGCTTAGTTGTTGGCTGGTATTCTGTGCTCAATATGGCATGGTCACCTATGTCTGTGGAGCCATCTTTCAGTTGAGGTGAATACTTACAAATTACAGAATTAACAAAAATAAAATCAATGCAGCTGTTTTGAGTTCCATTGGACCAAGTCATCATTGAAGCCCCCGAGCTATCGACAAGCATCAGTAGATTAAATTCTAAGAGAGCTGCTCGCCAATCCAGGCACCTTGTCTGGTCGATAAAACCTCGCTTTCCCTTTTTACCTTCTGATAATGAATCTGTGCAGTCCACGTTAAAGTCCCCGGTTAATATAATGCCCGCTTGGGTACGACTACCACAGCAGATCCGTAGGTTCTATGTCATTGCAGAGATAAGACTTTTGTTAAGGTCCTCAACCCGGCGGGCCATACAGAGTTAACGCTAAAAGTGGTTCAGGGCCCCACAGGGATTTAGAAAGGGTGGCAACCAAAAGATTGTTTGATTGAGTAGGCCTAGCAGTATACTCAGATAAGTCATAACTAGTCTTTGCGCCAATACAGAGCCCCCCCCTTGGGGGTGCCCCTTTTAACCGGAGTTGGGAGGCTATGTGCCATGCATTAGCTATCTAGTTTGAATGGAGATATCATACAGGTTTCCTGCAGGGTAAACACCTTTGCTGCAATCAGATGTGCTAACCCTCATTGGTTTCTAAGGAAAGAATTGTACCCTCTTGTATTCAAGACACAACCTTTAATAGGGCCGTGTCCTGAGGGGGAACATTCAACAGGAAATGTGCACTTGGGACCAGCAACCCTCTAGTCTTGTGGTCATTGCCCTAGTAATTAAGCTCTCACGCTCTACAGTGTGACGAGCATCTGTCCCTTTTGCCCCCGGCCCTCTTAGTTGTTTATTGAGGGCCGCATGGAGAAAGAGTGAGTGCAAAACCCAGGGCAAGTTCTTGCATATGCGCTCAATTACTATAGGTGAATGAAATGATGCAATGACCCAATTTTTTGCACTGGAATAGTTAGCAATTCTAGTGAGGCTATGTCTATGCTCGTTATTGTACAAAGGTCTGGAATAGTGTGCAGTAGTCTTAGCCACCATTTTGTGTTTAAAAAAGGGCTTCTGGATATCGGCGAGAGTTCAATCAGCTTAATATGTCAAACATCTGCATACCAGGTAGAGTTATTGCAGGAATGGACATTTGAACTGTGATGTTTTCCAGCACGGTTGCACCAACGAGCTATCGAAGTGGCCGTGGCTCCAGGTCCATACACTTCGTCCTGTTCGACCAAGAAAGAATCCCTAAAATGGTTGTTGCCTGCACTGTGCAGTTTTTTTCTAGTGGGCCCTGCTGGGCGATAGGCGTGGGAGCAAGAGGTTTCCCATGGGAAGTGGCGTCGTTACAAGGGTTGGTTGACCAGCTCTAGATACCACCCAGTTGTCTAAAGGGCCTTGAAGCATAACCCTCCTAACTTCACCATTGGTTAATTCATTGATAACCAGGTACGTCCCCAATGGTGTAGATGCTTGAGGGTTGGTGTTAGGTTTAGGATCAGTTGGAAGAGAGCCCTCCAGCTGCTGTATTTTTTGTTTCATAATAGACTGTTTTTTCCGAATCTTCGCCTTGGTTTGCGGTTGTTTAGCAGGCTCAAGTGGCAGAGGAGAGTTCAACATAGGATGTTTGTTATGTAGGGCCGATATTGCATGTTCTTCCAATTCAGCAGATACTCTGACAGTACCTATCCTGGCCTCAGCAAAGTCCACTACCTTAAGTGACCCTGAGTCCTGCGCAAGGTTTGCACGAAATGGGATAGATGGTCCTGCCACCCCTGAGGTAATAGTAATGACTTCAGATGTGAGTGTGGCTTGTTGTGTAGTTGTGTGATATGATTTTGCGGATTTGTCATGAGGCTTGTTTTTCCCCGCCTTCCGCTGCCTATTGTGGCCTTCGTTATCCGTAATGCATGACATCTGGGTTGCTTCAAATAATTTGCCCATTTGCATTTTTAAAGCCTGTTGTTCTTCAGCAATGCTTGAGCAGAGTCTGAACAAGGCCTCCATTTTAGACTCCAGGTTGATAAGCTTGCTGGCTTTTACCAACATGTTTTCCTTCACTGGGGTAGATTTCCCCCTGTTCGCGGAGTGGTAATGAGACACTTCGTCATCCGATTCACTGTTGCTTCAGGAGAAGTCAGTCGTTCATTACGGGTCTTCCAGGCCTGAAGTGTTGCAAATGGGTGAACCAATCACGTTGTTATAGTCCGGTTTCGTAGGACCCAGAGAGTTACGACATAGGTCCGGCAGTGTTTTAGCAGCGATTCATTGTTATCAATGTTCGAAAACCTGGGAGAAAGATCTATAGCATTACTTATAGGTTCCGGTGCACATTCCATATCGTTACTGGAGGCAGCAACTTTTACTATGGGGCCTTTACCAGGTTCAGGTCGCGCAGAGCCCATAAAAATAGGGATCTTTGGCTGCATTGTGCCCTGAGTGCCCGTACAGTCCTTGTTATCCTTTTTTGGGCAGGGGTGCCTCCCAAATCCTGCTTGCTCACTGCTTGATTTCTTGGGCATTTACCCTTGTGCTGCACTGTGCTGTGTAAGCCATATGGCGTAAGCCATATGTGTGAGAATTAGGTTTTGGCACATAGCATCTGGAAAGGAGACCAGGGTAATGACTAGAAATGTAAGATGGATGATGCAGGGGCAGGGTTTGGTACTCACACAGTTAATCCCTTGTATCCACAAAGCCGAAAAAACTGCAGATCTGTGGACGCCGAACACTTTCCGCCTTCACTTACTTTCTTTGCGCGCGCATTCGCGCTGGGGAAGGCATTTTGAATGCAGAGACAATCAGTTGATGTAGCCGAGCGCCGAGCTCCCAGGCCAAAGCAAGTGAAACAGAACAGCAAAGCACCCTGCTGGCAGTCCAAGCGATCACTGCAGAACTGTGGCCGCCTAACACTTTTCGCCTTTACTTACTGTCTTCACGCCAATTGGGTTCTGCCTCACTACCTGTTGGAGAGGAGCCTACTGCAGGGCAAACTTCTCAGAATGCAGTAGTAGCATGCAGCTTCAGTGAGGCTGAGCAGCCTGCTCTGCAGCACCGAGGCATTCCAATCTGCCACTGACACATATCGGGATACACACTATGCTTTGATAGATTGACAGAGGGTGGTGAGTGGTTGTCAAGTCTTAGGGGGCCTCATGGACAATGTTTTGACAATCCATGCCCTACTTTGTGTTTCTTGCGTGTCCCGACAGTAGTCCACAGTATCATATAATGAAGAAACCATGATAGCATGAGAGAGTGAGAGAGAGAGAAGGAGAGAGAGAGAGAGAGAGAGAGAGAGAGAGAGAGAGAGAGAGAGAGGGGGAGAGAGAGTGAGAGAGAGAAGGAGAGAGAGAGAGAGAGAGAGAGAGGGAGAGAGAGGGAGAGAGAGAGAAGGAGAGAGAGAGAGAGAGAGAGAAGGAGAGAGAGAGAGAGAGAGAGAGGGAGAGAGAGAGAGATCATGTTCTGGAGGCAATGTGAAATGGCGTTGAAAATTACTTACACGGCTTACACTAACAATGTGCTTATTGAGGGAGAACTACGATGGCACTGTTGAAACTGGCATATCAAAGTGTAATTACCTGGGCAGGTAGAGAATTGATTAGCCTTGTGGAAATGTGCATGGTTATGTTTAATATGAGATACTGGCAAATTAAGCTGAACTCTGTCATGTTTAGAGTGCCATGATATATATAATCAGCACCCCTAGCAGGTTGGCACACAGAACAACAAATTATTAACAGCAACCTGGAAAATTGAACTACTTGAAACTATTGATACTCTCAGCCAGTGCTTAATTTGTGGGGGTGTTTGCCAGGGTTCAGCCGTAGCACTTATTGTCTCAGACACAGTTTGATTATGTTGTAATGTATTTCCAGCTTTAATATTTGAACAGCCAGTCACATAATAAACACCCATGAAATCAGAGCAAAATATAAATGATGATTGCATTTAAAGATACACTTGAACATGTGTCTCGTGTCAAGACATTAAGAGTATGTTATTACACTTGTATGGTGATTGGAATTTGCAAATCACACATCTGATATAGTGAGTACATCCATTAACCACAATAAGCTGGTGGGAGTTACCCTTTCAACCCCATGTATGTTGACAGCAGGGGGAGAAGGTGTGGGTGATGGCAACAGTAGGTGGGGAGCTGCCCAACCTGATGTGTCATGGGCGTGGTAGAAAATATTTGAGCCCCAGCACTTATGCAAATTTCCTTTTTACAAATTAAGCACTGCTGTCAGCATTCACTGATGCTTAGTTATGCTTTGGAGATAACCTAGCGGTTGGTGCCAGCACTTTCACATACAATCATTTTTGTTCTATTTTATGTTAAGTAAATTCAAGTTGTATTTTACAGACTAGCACAGGAACAATCATGTGCAATGTATCATATCTTACACAATGTAAAACGTATGTGTGGATGTGGGTGTCTTAGCACAATATGTAATACTGATGCAATTTCTACAGGCATTTACATTGTAATTGGCCTAGTTCTCAGTGTGGTAGTGGCACACTGCATTAGGAAGTGCTAAAATGCTGTGCCATAAAGGAAGTGCTAAAATGATGTGCCGCAAAAAGCAATCTACTGTGCAACCAACATGTCTATCATTTGCATTTTTCTGATGTAGCAAAACATGTATGATTTGCAGAGAAATGATCCCACGAACTAGGCAGACATGACATTGGTACATTCCATGTGTTCCGAGTCATCAGTGCCTGTAAATCCTCACTCACTAATATTCAGATTGGGTAATATGACCCATTTTTGTGTACGTTCATCAGCTGTCAATCAGTGGCATCAGTGGCATTCATGCCCTACTCACAACCGTTTTAAGACCTTGTTGGTATTCACTTGAACTAGGGCCTATATATTACCCTGAAAACCATCTCCAACATGAAATACTTTTGGAAAACCACTTTCTAACGATTGTGTTTTGAAACACTGATGGTCCGTAAAGAATACTGCATGCCATGTGTGTCTGTGTGTCACATACTGACAACCAATCCCATCTATCTATACCTATATAGATGTTCATCCATGCAAAAACCTGAGAGCACTGGAGACTGGCAGTTCGAGTTCAGTCAATGTATGAAAACCCTCTCTCTGACCTTAACAAATGAGTCTGTATTACTCTACAAATGATCACCTTCCATGCCTCAGGTTTATGCCTTTACCATCTCCTTGGCATTTTGCCCAAATGTACCCATTGCAGTGCCTGGGAGTGGAGGCTGGACTGGCATTCTTCTTGGGTGCACTATTTTTTACCCGATAGGTCTGAATTGCAAACAACTACTTTTCACATTCCACTCCCACAATGCAAGTGACAATACCCGGCATGCCCGTGGCTTCCTATGCATGCATGGACGACGGTTTGATTCCCATTTGATGCCTTGCTGCCCACTACTTACTTTGACCCCTGCCTGCATTCTGGAACTCCACTGCCAGACCCTTTTGCTAGATGTACTTCTCCCTGGATACCCGGACCTCTTCCTGCATTTTGGATTGCAGTTGCCTGGCCCTTAGGTACTATTATAGCTTGCTAGTTTCCTGACAGTTCCTGGATCCGTATCCCTTGCTTGAGGCTTTTTTGGTTTAACATTTTGTTTGCCCACATTTCCCTGCACCTGTCCCCTTTTAGGTCCTCATTTTGTTGGGATATTTGTGGATTTCTGTACTCACCCTCACCTTACTCCATAATGATCTTTGATAACTTCAATCAACAATCTGCACTCACTAAAGACAAAAACAAAATGTTGAATGTGTCACTGAAGGGTAGGGCACACACCACTGTGGTGTGCCGTGTTATATAAACTACCTGAGACACAAATTTTAGAAAGTACAAGCACTCCAAAGTCATAAGAGGGTCGCTCGCAGTCGTGGCTTTTTACATTTTTTGGTGTTGTATTTTTGCAATTGTGAAGTGTAATATGACGTTAAAGAGACAGGATACTATTACAAATAGTGTGCATCAAGGTATTTAAGTTATTCGCTCTCCTGCAATTTAACCTTTTGCAGAAGGAGGGAGTCAAGAACAATGAGCTAAACCCAAATGAGTATGACCCGTTAACACGTGCACCAGAGTTACCAGCCTGCAGTAGTGCGAAACCCAAACACAGTCCCCCTCAATCCACAATGCATTGAGAAACACAGATGCGATTCAGCGCAGGACCCTTTAGCGCAGCTAGCGTGAAGTCCACTACTAGGTCAACGCTATGGAATATGTGTCCGGCTCAGAGGCAGGGCTGCCATTGCCTCACTGGGGAATACTGTCGTGGAACAATGACACAACTGCAGAGCCTGGGACCTTTACACTCTAGACAAACAGCAAAAGCAAGTGAGACTCAAGAAACGGCAGTCGCTAAGCGAGTACCTGCAATAATGTGGTTAACTTGTGAGCAGCAATTCACCATAATCTTAAACTGTCAGCCTCGGACATGCATGACGCTTGCAGCCAGCGCAACTAGCAGGCAAGGAGGTCGAGAAGGGAAACTAAAAGTAATCGAAGTGGAAACACTAGTTGCACTAGTAGTTTTTTTTTTAAAAAAAAATACAATGGCTGAAGAAGCCGAGAGGCTTCATATGAACGGTACCGCAAGATTAAAACACAGAGATTTAACGCCCGAACGCCCACAGACCGCACAACAGCAAAACAGCACTTCCTGTGCACTTCTAGGTGTGCACGCTGGATGCCCTTTTATGGCTGATGATGCGGGCTAGTGGGCAGGGCCTCAACCATAAGTGGCACAGGTAAAACAAAGCACTCTGCGGTTTTCCATGCAATAGCAGAGGCAGCAGACAGGAGTCTCCCAGCACAAAAAAACTACTGCCTGTTCACTTCTAGGTGCGCGCCATGTTGACTTCTTTCTTTGTCCATGTTCTGTCAGTGAGCTGGTGAACTTCCTTCTTCGTCCATATTCCACCCAGGACTGTGGGGGATTTTCCATATCTGTCCTCATTTCCTCAAGGCACTTCTCAACTTCAGCTTGTCGTGGGTGGCATCCTTATGGACGTTAGTGGCAAACCTGGTGAGTAAGCCACAGCTTACTCACTTGGCTTTCAGTTCAAATGTACTGAATATAATGCAATTCTTCTAGCAGTGTTTCCATTGTGATAACCCGCAGCACCAGTTTTCCATATACGAATTCACAAAAGATATCATTTGAAGAGGTACCAGTTGCTAGTTTAGGTTGTTTTCAGATTATTAAAAAAAAAAAAATATATATATATATATATATATGTATATATATATATATATATATATATATATATATATATATATATATATATATATATTAGTATGAAAGTTGCATGTTCTGAATTTGTTTCATGGAGGCAATGTTTCCAAGCATTATATTGCTGTAATCCACGGCATGCCTGCCACTGCCGTAGTTTTAGCAAACTCAACACTGCTGTAAAATAAGGTAATTCATGTTATTTGATGTCTTAAACGTATAGTGTAAAGGCACATCTTTCATTCCAGTCCATAGGTAAATGTCTGCTCTTCATTGCAAGATTCGGATTGCAGACCATGGTCCCTTCTGTCCTGGTGTAAAGCTAGCTCATAGGCGACGGTTTAAAGCTATTTTGGATAGTCTAATGAAGTAAAAATCCCTGATTGCTCCGCCCTGTTCCACCCATGACACACTCACTTTTAAGTTCATGAATGAGCATGCGCAGTTCTGAAGACCGTTTCCTTGCTGCATGCTATGGACACAAGGCTAATTGCTACCGAATGCGGCGTGCTCCAATGCACTAATGAAAAGGATGGCATTTCCCTGAAAAGGAGACATTCTCAAACATGTTATCTTGACACGCATCTCGAAACCGCGCATGAAGACCGTCCTCCAAATTCTGCTTTCTGCACCCCTCTGTTTTCCTGTCCCATGGGAGGTGTACAAACGCCACCTTCAGTCAGTTGTACATGCTGCGGGCACACACATTCCGTCCACTGTTGCTTTCTTTTTCTTTCTTTAAATTATCAAAAGCGCGGGCGGACCCCCGCAGGCGCTTCTCCATCCTAATGGATGATGTGCACCTAACCCATCAATCATTATTTAACTTACATAAACTCACAGTTCCTCCCACCTCCCCGTCTGCCTCACAAAATCCAACAACACACTGCTCTTCTTCCTGCCACTCACCCCGTCACCTCCCAACAAAGCCTTCCTACTCAACTCAGCCACACCCAGCGCAGACATCCAAACTCTCATCAATTCTCTTTCTGCAACATGTCTCTCACATCTAAGTAGAAAATGTCCCACTGTCTCAGACACCCCACACACCGCACAGTCCCTCGACTCTCGCTTCCCCACTCGGAACAAACAATCATTCAGCCCCACATGCCCTATCTTCAATCTATTTAGCATCACCTCCTCCCCCCTTCTCCATTCCAGACTTCCCGCATCTACCTTCTTCGACACTTTCCCACAAACACCAAACATCCACCTGCCCTTCACCCCACTCACCCACCTCTCCTGCCACTCATCCATGACCCGTCTCACCATCACAGCCTTCACCTCGTCCACACTCAAAGGCAACCTCACATCAACCGCTTCCCTTCTCATACCCTCACCCGCCGCCCGATCCACCAACTCATTACCCAAAATGCTGCTGTGACTGGGGACCCACGCCAACTCCAGATTCATCCCCCCACACACACACCGATCAATCTTTCTCCTGATATCCAAAATCACAGCCTTCCTATCACCATCCCCTGCCACAATCGCCTGCAACCCACTCAATGAATCTGAAAACACCACTACCTTCTCAAACCTCAACTCGCACACCCTATCAATCGCCAATGCAATCGCCACCAACTCAGCCGTACAAATTGACACATCGTTCATCAGACGCCCCACTTTATACTCCCCAGTGCTTTCCAAATAATACGCCATAGCCACTCTCCCAGACACCGGATCCTTTGAACCATCCGTGAACACCCTGCATCCTTCCTTCCCTGCCACATACGCCTGACCCAAAGCTTTGATCTCACCTCATGACCCTCCATGTGTACGTTTGCAGAACAAATTGCGTCATTGCTGTTAATACATCTAGAACGATAATACCCAACCTTTCCATGGGTGATAGCACAAGTAGCACCTAAATGCTTCTATGCAAAAACATATTCTACCAATGGACTGGTGAAACTCGAGAAAGTTTACACTAGTCCTATTCAAGTGCCTTCCTGAAAAAATGCATTGAAATAATGGGCCTGATTTACATGGGCGTAATTTTAGAGGGGACAGGGGTGTTTGTCCCCCACCCAACTTTCATGGCACACCATTTTGTCCCCATTCATTTGGCTGGGGCACCTTTTCTTCAGATGCCATGCCCCCCCTCCCCCAAACAACATTTTCAGCAAAGTTACTCCACTGCTGATTTACAAAGCGTTTTTCAATGGGATTCTCCATGTTTTGTTTTCCCTAAGGCAGTTTTTGTCCTCTGCTGATTTTATTTTACTTGAGTATTTATAATGCACACGTGCTGATGATTCAAAAGTACACGAGGGGAAGGGTGACTAACCCAAAGAGCAAGCACTGAACGGAACCCTCGCGCCCCAAGTTTTGAGGGCTTTATGAAACTGATGGATTATAACGCTCGAATCTCCCGAGGGAGGCTCCGGGAGTGCATCTTTTCTGCAATACCGCCCCTGTAGATCAATCAGGACACGTTATACAACAGCACATTCATTGCACACATCACATATTTCACATTGTACTATGCAGATTATAATATTTGAAACCGGGGCTTCTGGAAACACTTGCTTGAATGCATTGGACAACAATGATTCCAAATAAAAAAATAAAAAAATAAAAACATAATATCTGTTTTAAAGTATTCACATTTTGGTACCACCCTTTGTTGTGAAAGTGCTATTTCAGAAAGTGCTGATAACAACAATCACACGATGGTTGGAGCTATTAGAAGCATCATTTTGATGGTGCCTTTATTTTCAGGATTTTTGCTGCTGATTTTGCGAAAGGTGAAACCAGCATTGACTGCTTAATACAATAAAGGTTGTGCTGTTTTTTTTTCCCCGGGTTTTTTTGTTTTTTCTGCTGCCCGGCCTTGTTGATAGCAAAGGCTAAGGAATCACATCAAAGATCCGAGGCGGCCCCCAGAAAATGGGAGGCAGACAGCCGATGGAAGCGGGTCTTTCAGCGCCTTTCATTACCGTGGAGTTTAAAGAGGTTTAAATACACGAGAACGCTGAACCCCTGACATAATGCAGCGCTGACTGTGATGCGATGACACCGTGTCACTGGGACAGCCAGGAATAAAGTGGAAAAGCCCCGCTCTGGCTCTAATAGGCAACCGGTGACACCAGAGCAACTCCTACTACTTAATAAAATTATTTTAACTTACAACGGAGGACGAAGAAATGGAGCCAATTACCTCGGCGGGTCTGACAGGCAACTCTAAATGGATCTAAGACTTTCTGAGCGCCCACCATTTTCCTCCATATGAATAATGATCAAATGACTTAAAAGAGAGGCCAGGGGTAATTCGGTGCCTTTTTTTTTATTTTTTCAGTCCAGCTTGGATTAATAGGGAAGTCACAAGGCTGCCACAACAACCAGACTATTTTTGTTGTTGTGTTTCTTTTTTTATATTTTGTATTTTTCCAGTAACTGTGCTGGGTGAGTGTACATGCTGGGAATATTTTGAATAAAGATACGTATTGATGCATACAGCCGATTGATACAGTAAGGGCTTGACATGTAAGATCAGCAGAGAATTGCTTGATTAGAAAAAAATAGACAAAAAATGTTTTGATGTGATAAAAATCAAACAACGGTTTACTTATTCTGATATCTATAAGATAAATAAAGTGAAAAAGGAAAATATTGTTTGTCCTGCTGTCTTCTGCTTGGCGGGAACGAGGCCGAAGCACTATAATAGCACAGGTAGACGATGAACAAGTGGCGTAAAGATATGGGTGGCAACAATGGTACAATGGGAAAAGGAGAAGGACGAACAAGAGAGAGCACTGAGTTTTGATTAGTTTTCCCACTGATAAAAACAAACTCGGCAGGCAAATTACAGGAGAAGTGAAAATCTAACACTGAACAGCAAGATTGAAATTGCAACAAACAGTCCGTTTTATTCGATCTTGTGACATTCCGACGCAATAATTATGAAAATGTTTTAAGACTTAACATATAGAGCAAAATAAAGGTTATTCAGCTCAATATTAATAGCAGCTCGGTTGCTTAGGGGACGAAATTCACAAGGCATTCCTGATAATGTGCTCAAAGTCCTTGTCAGTGGCCCCTAAAGCCCTAGCCTCGTCATCAACATTTACTGTTATGGAGCTGACCACAGTATACCACAAGAGATTATGGGCTTACTTTACAAAAAAAGCTCTGTCCGCGCTACGCAGTTTGCGCAACCATGAACATTGCGCGAGTGAAATGCACAGTGCTGGGAGCTGATTCATGGAATTTAATGTGTGGAGAAACTGCAGCACAAAGAAAAATGTGTAGCACCCGGAATGCCAGCAACACGCCCCCCCATGGCGAACAGAACGTAGCACTGTCGAACAACTTTTACACCGGACCCATGGAAAAAAAGAATCAAGGAATAGTTAACAGCAATCATGATTACTTCTACTCTTCTCCTGTGACCGACAAGTCCTCATCCTTGTACCCCCACTAATCTGCACACCAGCAACCTAATTTAAGGCAACACCCAATAATTTGCCCTTCGTCCCAGCACCCCCACTAATCTGTGCACCAACACCCAAATTTAAAGCAGCACCCACAATTCTGCCCTCATGCCAGTACCCACACTAATCTGCACACCAACCCCCTAATTTAAGGAAGCACCCGCAAGTCCACCTCCATCCCAGTACTAACACTAATATGTGCACCAACCCCCTGACTTAAGGCAACACACACAATCCCACAATTCCGCCCTCATCCCAGTACCACTAGTATACCGCACACCAACCCCCTTAACTGCAGCACACCAAAGACACCCATGGCCCAGTTCAATGTGGAGCACTTACTTACCTCATACCCTCTCTACTGTGTCTACCATGAAGTAAACCTGCCAGACATCCTCCCTGTTGGATCACACTCAGCTTCAAAACAACAGCCAACCATACTGTAACTGCAACTAAACATTGGTCCCTTGATGTACAGGTGACATGGTCCACAAGTGATATGTGTAGCACAGTGATCCAGAGTAAGGCCACATCCCTTCTCGCCATACCCAATGCCAATAAGCCATTCGTGTTTTCGAATTGTGAGCACATCCCAGTGGACAATCAAGTGCCAAAGGGACACCTACAGATGAGTCAGAGGAGAAGAAAGCCCTTGCGTCAATGGTGGCTTCCGTGTCTGCAAGTTTGCCTTCACCCATCATGGAAGCAGCAGCAGAGGCTGATGTCAATTGGAGGGTTGTACCCCACCAGCCAAAGACAGTCCACTCACTGCGACAGGCCTAGGCATCCCAGGTTTGTAGGCCTCACACACGTGGTGAATGTATGCCTGCCACAGACTCTTAGTGGGAGGAGGAGTTGCTGCGTGCAAGTGCCGAATGGGGCATGGTCCTGCAGGAGATGGCTAGTGACTTGCATCGCCTGGCAGGAAATGTCATCTCCTCAAATGCTGCACACACTGCCGAAATCTGTCTATTGTGGCAGGCATGGAGAGAGGACATGCAACAATTGAGGCAGGCAGTTTGTGATGATGGTTCCTCTTTGAGACAATCTCTGCATGATGAGTTGTTGGATTGAAAGGACTGCCAGTGGCAGTAGATAGACACCTTAAGGAAACCCTGAATGTGGAGATGTTGGCCTCAAGGGAATCCGAGTGTCAAAAACATGGATTCCCTGAGTAAATGCCTGCATGTGGAGATGTTGGCTTTAAAGAAATACTGCCATAAAGGCACAGATTCTTTGAGGTAATATCTGCAGGATGAAATGATGAAATGTTCACCACAGGGGACATCCAGCGGCAAGAGATGGATTCCTTGGGACAATCTTTCAACATGCAATTGGAGACGTCAAGGGTCGGCATGCATAATGGCTCTTTGGTCACACATGAAATCCATCATCAGCTGTTGGGCCCCACATGCATGCATCCCTCTTGTGAGTGGTCATAGCCAATGAGGACCAGGCTTTTGAATTGCCTGGTCAGAGTGCACTATCCCAGGATCAACCTTGCATGTGATGCCATTGGCCATGTCTCCACAAACCCCTATCCTCTTGCCACCACCACCCCTTCTTCATGCACCTTGGTGTCTATGAACCCATGGAGGGCATTGATTTATTTTTTTGTGTCCCCTCACCCCCGTCCCCCACTGTGGTCTCGATTTTTCCCCAAATTGTTTGTACCCTGTCCGAGGTGGACTGTATTCTTTTTTTGTACCCATCCAGGGTGCACTGTATCATTTTTTACCTAGTCCAAGATGGATTGTATTTTCTTTACCCCTGTCCAAGGTGGACTTTATTATTTTTTTGTTGGTTCTCATGTCAGTGCCATTTTGCTCTCGAGGGCAGTGATTCAACTGTTCATGGCAATGGGCACATATTCCAGCTGAGGGATTGACCATGCACCCATGTTCAGTGGAGTCAACTGAAGTGGTTTTGTGAATGGTTTCAGCCTCCCACATACAGGTAAACATTCCATTCAACATTGATGTGGATATGTTCAGTTTGCTAGAGAGAGTCCTCTGGCTGCTCCAAACTAATGTCCAATGTCATTTCAGGGGTTCCATGTAATAATGTCGCCACAAAAATCTTGCCATGCAAAAATATCGCCAAAAAATGGCCGTTTTTTGTGGCGACATTATTGCATGGAACATGCTGGGGACACCCCGCAACCCCCAAACTTTTTTTTTTCTTTTTTTTTTAAATGTCTTTTTTTTTTTGTCCCTGTCCCCATATATATGGTCACCCAGATACTATCGCCACGACATTTTCCCGGCGATATTATTTACGGTGACCATATATATGGCGATATTATTACCTGATACCATTTCAGGTATCCTGCCTCTTCTAGCACCCACAAACCCTGAGAGGACCCCTTGTTACCCTATTTTCCACCAAGTCCCCATTCCCTCTGCTGGACACTGACCCTCCCAGCACCAATTTGGAGGCTCTGTGTTAGGTGGAGGTGGTGAGAGATTGACAGCACAACAGCATTTCCACCATGTAAGCTTGTGCACTGTCTTTCTTTTCCATGGCTGCTGACATATGCATCTCGATAGTGGCATGATGTGGCACACATAGGATTTGCAGGATTTATGTGATATGGTTATGACTGGTCAGTGACGATGTGAGGTGTCCTTAATAATTGTGTGTGTGCATGTCTGATTGATCAGCTATACATCTGCTTTGTAACACTGGTTGCACCTCCACAACTTTCTGCTTGGAGTCCGTCTCCTCGGAATGTTCCTGTGCACATGTTTTTGGTGAGGGCTGATGCAGTAGATTCTTTTTTTGTGGCAATACAGTTGCACTCCTGTCATGTCAGCCTTGCATGCCGTCTCCTGACATGTGTCATGTGAAGTAGTCACTGGCTGATCAGGGGTGGAGTGGCCTATAGAGAAGTCTGATAATTTTTAGGCAGGCCTCTGCACAACGGGGCTATTTTTGTGGTATTTCCACATTTTCTCATGGGGAATGGGTTGGGCATATTGTAGGAGTGTGATATGGAGCCACTTTGAGAATTATTTTCAGGGCCTCTTTTGGTTCCCAGTCCATCCCTGTCCATAATGCATGAGCATGCACAACACAGGACACACATTCCACATAGGTAGAAGTTCAAGATGACAAGTATGCATGTGGGGGATGTGTGAAGTATGAGGTGGATTGCTGGTGAGGTGTGGGTGTTGGAGGCCTAAATGTCTTTCTCATGTGTCATGTGTAATGTACTGCTGTGTTCCCATTGATATGATCAAGTGCTGTTGATATAGAGGGGTATGTCATTTTTCATTACTGGTTTATGTTCGTGTGTCCTGTGAATGGCTCGATAACCTTGTGGGAGATTTGGTGTGCATATTCATGATGGAACAAGGAACATGTTGAGGGTATCAGATACATGCATGAGGATGGGGTGGGTGGAAAGATGTTGATTGTCAGGTGCACGCATATGCCAGTGGTAATTGGTCGTGTGCAAGGGACCCAGATTCAAGATGGCAGTCAGGAGAGACATTTCTTTTGTGAACTTGATGCATGGGGCTCAGGAGAACACAAGTGATGGTGCCATCCTTCTATGGGCAGCTTTGCAATATCAGGTATTTTGGGTGTGTGACATGGCCATTTTCTTCCAACTTGACATGAGTGTAGATGTGGTTTGTGCACTACATGTCAAGGATATCAATGAGGATGCAGTGTACTTTTATTTTTATGGGGCACACACAGGTTGGCAATCCAATAGTCACATTCTTAGGGTGTTATTATGTGCAAGCTGGATTAACCTGATGGCATAATTGAAGGTCATCGGGACTGTGGCTTTACTGTGTGTGTTTCAAAGGGGTTGTTATTCATGTTATGTAGGTGTATACTACCTAGTTGTGTGTGTCCTGTCCTTGTGCCCTTTTGCCTACTAAGGGAATGGGTGGTGCCTGCAGATGAGGATGGAAACCCTCCTGCACCTTCACAGCTATGTCACGACGTGTGGAAATATTATGCAGGACACAACATGCCACAATAACATAGCATACTACAGGGGGTGCATTAAGGAATACATCACCTGTGTGGCCAAGGGAGCAGAAGCATGACCTAAGCACTCCAAAAGTGCACTTCACTATGCCCTTAGTGGCTATATGTGCTGCATTGTAGTGTGCCTCACTTGTGGTGGCTGAATTTGTGAGGGTGTCAACATGAATGGTGACAGAGCGTAGGCACTGATCCCTGCAAAAGTGTACATGGTTTTTAATTGCACGTATTGTCATTTCATGTGTTTGTGTGTGTCATGTGACTGCCTGAGTGTGCGTGAGTGTTGATTTTTCCCCACTAGCCAGGTGTCTCCAAAGGGTCCCGATGACAGAGCCTATTATATTGGGGAATGGTTGATCATGTGTGCATCCTGGTTGTTGGCAATTACATGCATCATGTGTCCCTTGGCATCACAGATCACCTGCACATTGAGGGAATGCCAATGTTTCCTGTTGCCATAGATCTGCTCTGTGTCTCAGGGACTGGCGAGGTTGCAACACTACATGGGTGCAGTTGATGGCTCCCAGGACACTGGGAAAGTGTGCAAATGCATAGAATTTCGGACAAACGCTCTGCCTTGCCTGCAGTGTTTGTGCCATGTGAATGTGCCTATGTACATGTGCTAGAATGCAGCACAAGACCTGGTGGAGGCACCTTGATTGTGTGGGCTGTGATATATTCCCCGCAATGGCTGTGGTATGCTGGAATGTTCCTGTGGCCATGAAGTGTAAGGCTGTTAGCACTTTGAACAGAGGTGGCAAAGCCTGTGAGCACCTGGTGGGTAACACCTTGTCATCCTTGCACTCCATGACCTTGTCTAAGATGACATGGGGAGGGAAGCGGTATCTTGCAAGTACCTCCTCATCTTGCATCCGAAATAATGTTGTTTGTGGATGGAATATTCTGGCCCTCCTCCTCCACCTGCTGCTCCGCCTTCCATGTAGTAATATCGGTGTTAGGAATTCAGTATCTGGAATTGCAGTATTCATATGTTCATTGGGGTTGCATAGCACCTCTGCCTTCCATGTGGTAATATCAGTGCTAGCAATGCAGGATCTGGCATTGCAGCATTCATATGTCCATTGGGGTTACACAGCACTTTTATGTGTGGGCTTTCATTGCACTTTGTGCTTTGCGACAGGTAACAGGTGGCGGTAAGATGACGGTATGATCTTTCTCTTTTAGCATCACAACTATTGCACAATACCTTCTGTGAATAGGGTTTACTTTGTGCTTTATGGTGTATGCTTGAATTTTACACAGTGCCCCCCTCCCCATGCCCATGTTCTTCCTCATTTACCTCATTTATTGAGGATTTTGCATTTTCCGCCCCCAAGAATTTGGACTAGTATAAGACACCCTCAGTCCACATATCTTATTACTATCTATCAATAGACAAGAATCAATGATATCCCGTGGTTGGGAAGGATGGGCGGGTGCGACGAGTGCTTTCAAGAACAGTAGGTCATCCTCTCTACATTCCTCATCCCAGTCCTTAGATTTTAGTTACACCAAAGGCATGATGGACATGGGCTGCGGGAGCAATGAAAGATAAACCACAGAGCACTGTGTCTGCTGCACACCAATGTGATATTGATTTTCTTAAATCATCAATACATTGATCTGGAAATGGCCTGAGCTATCACTACCCCACCCATGTGATTGTTTGGATCAACAATGTTGAGCCAATAATATTTGAAAAACATATGGGGATTAGGACAGGTTTCTTCTTTATGAACCTCTTGCAGAGGAACCACTTGTGCCTCAACCCAATTCATCATTTCCTTAGTAGGCATATCTTTGCGTTCTGGACATAATCTTTCATATAGGGAATACACGAATGCAATTGTTGCTGGCGCTGGTGCATTGAGAAGGAATCCCAATATTTTCTTTTGTTTGATATTAAAAATAGTGTGGCAGCCACATGCCATTGGGAAATTTCTCTGATTGACAACCACCCATACAGTGAACTCAAAAAAGGAGTCGCCAAGGTTTTGCTTTGTTTGGCTGCATCTTCAGTTATTAAATTGTTGCCATTAGCCATCTTTTATCTCTGGAAACATGCTTCTGGAAACATGAGAGATATAACATTGGAATTCCACACCAGAAGATTTGATAACCCAGTGCAAGCATTTATTTTCTTTTTCATTTTACTGAAGTTTTATAATGTTCTAAATTACACAAATGTGAAGTGCCAATTGTAGGGGGTCATGGTAGGGAGTGGGTATCAATCATAGCACAAATGGAGGTAAAGAGAATTCCTATTTGTCAACAAAATGTGGCGCAACAATACATTACAACATCAAAGAACATCTCAGTCCTGAGAAATCTCCAATGAACCTACAACAGTGTAATTCTGAGAGACAGGCATCCATATTTCTAATGCTCATCTGAGGCTCGGGCTTCAGAGACGCTAAATCACCAACTGTTCAGAGACCGCGTGTGAAAGTTCTTGGCTTTTGGGAAAGAGGTCTGGAACAGTGCTGTTTTTTTGGAATCTCTTCAATCTATGGTAATGTGAATTTGTTCATTGTTTTTTTTCGCTTTGTGCCTTATTTTAGATGTCAGAGCCACTATGCATCTGCATTCTGTATTTGAGAAATGTCACTATGATGCTCTCCCTCAAAGACTTGAGATTCCTCTCTAGTGAGTAAGGGTTCATGTCTTTGAGGTACTTTGGGCCTCTTTTGAACAGGCATTTTTTGCACAAGGCAGATTACCTTTGGAACATATTCTCTATGAGAAGCAGCAGCAGCATTGTTTCACTAGGATAACGTTTGCCCAAGTGCTAATACCATTCTGTATTAACACTGGGGCAAATTGTGCCATGGTGCAAAAATGCATTAAAAGTGCATGTTTTTTGCATTGGGGACATGTTTGCCCTAGGGCTTAAAACATGAAAAGTGCTCTTATCATGGTGCAAATGTTTTTTAATTTAGTGCTAATATGGTATAACTTTGCACTTGCACCGGGCAATGTTTCTGTAATCTGGCCCCTGGTAGCTATCAGCTCATAGCATGGGCATAGCATTGTCATTGAAGTGGAACACGTATAGATTAATCATTGTAAAATTGTAATAGAATCACCACAATGGAATGGAATGTTCAATCCGTAGGAAGTGCATATGCAAAGGTGCCATTGTTTCGTTGAACACCACCATGTTATTTGATTTCCAATGCAAGTTTAATCTGGAGAAGCAGACACCGATGGCCATAATTGATCTTCTCTGCAACCAGAAGACAAAATAGCCTGAGTGAAATGTGAGTAGAAAGTGCACCATAAATCATTTCTCCTACACTGTTGGTGTTTGTTATTGTTCTAACCAGGAACAAGCACTGTTGAATGAAAATGGGCCTCATTACATGTTTGCTGGATACTGGCAAACTGTAATATGGATTCTGCCACTTGGTCTGCCGGAATTACTGGCAGATTCCAAGTGGGAATCCCCATTCAATGGAGTTCCATATGATTCCATGGGGGATGTGCTGGTATTACCGGCACCGGTATTACAGGGCCAATAATATCGGCAGTCTTTTGCCAGTAGGGTGGCAGATATACCTCCAGCTCAGTGCTGGAGGTAAATCCACAACCCTACCGGCAAAACTGGAGTCTGCTGGTGCATTAACTTGCCGGTATGTGGTAATACTTGCACATTATTGCCACACCGGCAAACTCATAATGAGGCCCTAAGTCCTGTAAACTGCTACTTCTATACACAGTGTGATAATCATAGACTATGAAAATAGGACTGTGCAACAGACATCTGTGTTTCCAAGGAAGCAAGGTAGATTTCAACTTTTTTATCAATTTACAATCCAGAATGTTTCACAACTGAGGAGAGCCAGAACCTGCAGGGCTAATTATCAGGTTTTCTGAATAAAGCTAATATTATCAACTTGTTTGTATTGTTTTAAGTAAGATTTTGACTTTTGAGTCTCATCCATATGACAATAGAATTGAGGCTGCTCTTGAACTGTTTAACAACTGCACCTAGATGCCCATCCAAATGAAGGAGGATTTAGGTGAGCATACAAGAAAAAGTTGAAAGCATGGACACCACCATTTCAAATGGTGGTTGTAGAGAATGGGGTCACATTAAAATTAAACAGTAGTGAAGTTAGCCCTGCACATCCCCCTCAGCTTACTGCCCTGGTGGCAAACTCAAGTGAAGTTAATGTACATGATTGGCAATCACCAAATAAAGAGGATTCAGCCCAGTAAATTACATCACCAACACATATTTGTTGTAGACAGATGGCTCAAAGACAAGGGCCAACAGTGCAACATTTGACCTAGAAGTGAAATAAAATCACAACCCACCACTGTCACCATTGGCCATTTGGCAGAGGTCATCTATGACCGCTCCATTAGATTGTGGGACTCCAAGTCTCTGGAACCCATCCTTTTGGTCATGCAGCTTGCAATTTGATTCCCAATGTATGTCAGGCCATCAGCTCTGCAGCAACCCACACCAGATGCTTGAGCAAGACTGCAGATTATGAAATTGGTCTAAAAGTAACACTTTTGGAAAGATCAAGTTGCAACTTAGTAGGGATAATTGAACAAACGTTCTACTTTGCAGGTAAACAGACCATGGTGATCAGTGACGTTGTAATTTGCTCAATGCCATTCCCAGAAGCTAGCAATCATTTATGTCACAATTTGGCAAAGCGCTCATTTTAAATTGGCAGAGGGGGCAGATTCTCAAAAATGACCACAAATAAAAAGTGTGCATAGGATACACGTATTTCTTATTTGTGATAGTGTGACAAATGCACAAGTAACTTTGTTCTCAAAGGTGACCTGTGCATTTCAGGGGGGTGTGAGGCAGTGCAAGAATAATGTTGTACAGCCCTCTTGCATACATTAGTGTCAGAATTGCTCTCCCAACACAAATGCATTACTGGCTCCCAGCATGGATCTTGATGCTGGGAGCAAATTTCAGAGTGACAGGCCTCAAATGTTTAAAAACCAAAAATGAATTTGTATCCGTGTTTGAAGGATCGAAATGCAAATAGGATCACAGCAAAGCACACTGCTGATATTCCATTTAAAAACAAGCGTGTTTCGGGATCAGTAATAACCCTAACATGCATTGCGCACCCCCTGCACCTTTTCCAAACAGGTGCAGGGGAATGTAATTTTGTCTATGCATTTTAAATAACATCCCGTTTATGTATGTGGAATATGCTGTAGAATGTGCAGCAATGTGCCAATAATTTGTATAAATGCAGAAAGGCAGTAAATAAGGGCATTGGATCTCCCTTGCCTTTGTTTCATCATTGTTTGGCATAAGTGGGGAGATTTGTTAGCGCATCTGAACTCATACACCAAACTAAAATTATTTTGAGAATTTGGCTACGAATCTTTAGTAGGCATGCCAAGATGAAATGCATGTGTAGGATTTAGACTGCTCGTACTGCACAATTTACCACCAGAGATTAACAATGGTTTCCATAAAAAATTAGAGTAATACATTTGCAAAATGTAACACAGGTATGAATTTGACTGTAGAGGCCCTACGTGAAGCAGCGTGTTTTCAGTAACAAAAACTGAAAATGGATTTGCCAGTTTAAATATATATTCTTGGTGTGCCTTCATGTGTAATGTATTGTATGTTCAAAGAAAATACAAAAATCGCTCTTTTGCTGTTGGCTTGTACAGCGTCTGTAAGCATGATTTGTACATATATATATATATATATATATATATATAAAAACCGAAAAAACACAGAAATTCACCAGTTATGGTAAGCTAAGCAACCATAACTCATGCCACCACCATGCACTGCTAAGACTAACACCCAGGACATCAAAGATGACATCACAAATGTCATTGATGACATCACTGATGACATCACATATCTGTTTATATATTGTCTAAACCTATATTGTTCACTGACATATATAGGCCAGATGGTTTTGTTCACTGACAGTCAGAAAATTAAAATTGAAAAGGTGCTACATATCTAGACGTTAACATTGTCATATGTTCTTAAAGTATTTTCCTTAGGGTTTGGTCTCAGCTCATGGTGCACACACATGGGGAAATGAGCAGGCCTCAAACAAACAATTCATTTCTATACATGAAGCTAAACTTTAATGTTATTAACATTTTCTGATGGTGTTGTTTCTTTCTTCCTTACTTTAGTTTCCCTGCATGTGCCTCTGATCTGTATGCATTGTGGCTCTTCATATGTATTGTTTGTGAACAGTGTTGTAAGTCTAGAATTGTTAGCTAGTTATTACATGTTTAACATTACTCAAAACTCTGATAAGGTAGCATTCATTATTGTACTATCCAAAATTACAAGATTATAAATATTGTACTTGTATGGTGCATGCTGCAGTCATTGCCTATGTTTATATATGATTAAGTTCCTGTATTAACAACAACACTCCAATACAATGATTTTAGATGAGTATATTCTTTAATAGATTAAGTAGTTCATGATAGGTCTCCCGATTAACCCTGACATCTTGTTACCAAAAATATAAACACAACCCCTTGGAGGGACTTTTCATCAAAATTAATTTTGCATGTGATGTCATCAGTGATGTCATCAATGACATTTGTGATGTCATCTTTGATGTCCTGGGTGTTAGTCTTAGCCGTGCACGGTGGTGGTGTTAGTTATGGTTGCTTAGCTTACCATAACTGGCAAATGTCTGGGGTTTTTCAGTTTTACTTGTAACCATAACGTCCCTTTAACAACGTTTTTTCATTGAATTTCATAGGTTTTTATTAGTGCAACTTAACCATAATGTCCCTTTAACAAAGTTTTTTCATAAAGTTTCATAGGTTTTTATTAGTTCAACTTATCCATAAGGTCCCTTTACCAAAGTATTTTCAGTGAATTTCATTGGTTTTTACCAGTGCATGGTATTTCCCTACATTTTACCAATATCATACTTACCCAATATAGCAATATTTGTGTGCAATTTACAAAGTTTTACCTTAAAACTCTGCCATTTTCCATCTTCTAGAATCATTTTTAATACTTCTATACACTTTTTGCAACTTTTTCAACTGATTTTGTATCTGAAGACGTCCACGAACATCTGACTTCATCGCGGACATTCCAGACAGTGCCACGTGACCATACGCTGGTGCGTGGCATGATGACGTGTCCGAGAATGCATCTGCACTTCGCAATCAGTTCCGTGCTTCGTGGACAGTTTGGAACTGCATTTTCTACTGATCTAGGAACTTTCAACTTCAGAATTTCCCTTGCAGAGCTCCTACACCTATTCTTACTCATTATCCATTAACAATCTAGTACACAGTACGTACTTGGAAGAATTTCTAGCAAAACTAGTATTTATCTTAAAAATGGCACCACCTATTCCCATCCCTCCTCCCCAAGATCAACCACCACCACCAGCTGGAGGACCTTCACAACAAAAAAAGCTCAGTACTTCCAAAGACAATGAAGAGGACCAAGAAGATGAGGTAGAGGAAGTGCCTACCTCTAGCACCCAGAGAGAATCATGGGTGTGGCAGTTCTTTACCATTGTTGGGAATGTATCAAAGGCTAAAGCTGCCAAAGTGAAATGCACTGAGTGCAACTTTGTATTCAGTCGCAGACTCTCCGGACTGTACTCCTATGGGACCACCTCCATGTGCTGCCACGCCAAATCCATTGACCGAAATGCTCTCAGAAAGGTTGCTCCTTTCTTAGCAAGTAGGAGGCTATCTTCCTCCACCTCATCTTCCTCAACCAATACTGTAACCACACAGCCTACTTCTGTGGGACACAAAATCCCACCGGTTACCTTGCAAGCAATACAATTGGTGGTTGATCCATATTTGTTTAAGACAACAGTCCTCTGTGTATATACTACAACACAACATTCTGCAGAGTGAAGCAATTTCAAAGTGCTTTTGAAGCGGTAATCAAGGAGCATGAAAAACACTGCCCCCTACCTAAGAAGTTACACATGTGCAACATCTCCCCCTGTTCATCTGCGCCTCCATATTAGTGCTTGGTGCCTCTTCCCGCTTTTCCCTCCCCACCTTTCGTTCTAAGCTCTCCTGCCAAAAACATTAATACATACAAAAAAAATCCTTTAGGAACCACCTTTCACAGTAAAAAAATGGAACAAAAAAAACATATACACTCCATCTACTTTACATTTCTCACTAAAGCAGATAGACTCAATAAGATTTTCCAACATTTCCATTAGCATTTTGTGTCATGCTAATGGAAATATTGTGTTGTTCATCCCCCATTCCAGGCACTGGAACAGTGGATACCAGCCTGGGAGCCCAAGTTATCAGCGCAAGTGAAGCAAAGGTGGCTAACGAGGTCTCCAGACCATTAACCACCCATTGCAGCCCCTGAAATGGGGGATGAAGGCCATTAGCACGCCAGTTTCCCAAAGCGGGAACCCAGGGTGCTAAAAAAAATTGATTTTTCCAAGGTGGCCACCATGGAAAGGGAAGGCAGGATTCCATACAGGGCCCCTTTTCACTTTCCATAGCAGCCTGCAGAAGCTGAAGAGAGAACCCTATGACAATTTTTCTTCCCTTTCAAAGCTATCCCACGTTCGAATAACTTTACTGCAAAGCCGGTCCCAGGTGGACATGGCCACTTTAACCCCATGTGTTGCCCCTTGTGGTCATGGCCAGTAGCCAGATTATCAGGATCATGACCTTATTCCATGACCCAGACAATGTGCCCACTGCCCATGGCCAGAGGCTACACCTCAGTCAACAAAGGTATATCACTAATTTGTGTACCTAAATTATGACATTTGTCAAAAAATTTAAATGGACACATTTGCAAAACCATGCTTTCAGGTCCTTTCCTGTGCTCCTTACACAGGTTTGCTGGAATACCGCCCATGTATTATTATTATTTTTTTAAATGTCAAAATGTACATACATACTATAGACATATAACAAAATCCATTTAGACTTTTTACAAACATTCAAGATTGGGTCTCTAATCTTTCTGAAAACCTTTGTCCACATTTGCCAAACCAGCAGAAAAGTTATAAACCATCTAAAAATGTTGTGACCCTCCCTCTAATTTAGTCCCCTCTTCACAAAATACCACCAAACTTTGCAGAACCATTTATATCTAGATCTAAAATCAGTTTGCAAAGTTTTGTGCAGATTTGTCAAATGGCATCATATTTATAAGACTTTACAATAGTTAAGTCCCCTCCCTCTAATTTGGCCCCCTCTTGACAAAATCCCACCAAACCTTTCCGAACCATTCAGAATCAGGTTTAGAATGATATTCCAAAATTTCATGCAGTTTCATTGAGTGGCACCAATGTTAAAAGACATCCAAAAACTGCTTTTCACCAACCCTGTAATGCACAAATAAGCATAGATGCCCCCGAACATCTAATATGTTTGCAAACATCACAGGACTGCCCCGGGCTGTTTGCAGACATCGTAGAAGAAAAACACCCCTTTTTTGGCTTTTTAAGTCCATATCCCTAGCCATCCTCATCACCCCTCACTTCCCTAGAGATTGTTTAATTATTGTCAAGTGCAATGTTATGTTTTTTAATATGTTTTTACCGTGATGTTCACGGACAACAGGTGCTGCCCGCAAATCCAACATGGCAGGCATTTCCAGAAATCTGATGCACCTCACGTTTTTTATTGACCAATCAGCGGATGCGTCTTGTATCCGCTGACCTCACGCCAATCCTTCAGACCAATCGGATGCCTGTCTGCAGACTGAACAGGGAAGTGAGTCCGCGGACCGAACCCAGATATCACATTTTTTTTATCCTACTTTTTGGTATTTTTTTTAAAAACTACAGGATGGATTTACATTACATGTACAAAAGCACGCTTTCGGGAACAAGCTGCCGCTCCTACCACAAATTTGGTGAAAATCCATCCAGCGGTTTGGTCTGTAGACTACGGCCTACGGCCTTCGGCCATGCACCCAACAGTTTAGGCCTTGCCCACACCTACCACAACATAACAGAGCCATTCAGGGGAACATGTAGCCAAGCACCAGAATTCACAAAGACAACATAGGCACCGCTACTTCTACCCAACTGCTGCACCACACTACAGCGATGCATGTAAATATGTTCCAGTTACCATAATCCACAAACATACCACAGTGTTTGGAACCCCTACCCACTTTCATTCACATAGCATTGAAATACTGCCAACCAAACCACATCTTCACAATCTTGATCCTGCTACCAACTCTCTACAAAGTGCATATAACCAATACTGTATAGTGCAGTAAAACACTTAGTAATCTGTGCAATGCAGACTACCCAAGCACATATAAGAACCAGTTCAACTGTACCCTCTCCTATATGGACACTATTCCAACACTGCACCCAGTAGACACACTACAGTACTGCAGCCAAACCACACATACACAGTAACAATGTCAAACAAACTTGCAACCACTGGACATAGCTTTCAACCAGTGGACATACTTTTCCGTGCTAGTGCTCCAGCAATGTATCAAACGGGCTACGGACTTACCACACACAGCACACCATAGTATGCATGCTATGTTTAAATGTTCATGTCATGTGGAATGCACTCCTCTTCTGCAATTCAGCATGCCACCAACTCATCACACAAAGAGATCGCCACTGGAGCTGTCATGCCATAACAAAGGCTACCTACAATTACCACACAAGGTTGTTGCCTGTTATGGTACCTGCTAATTGGCGTAGTACGCACAGATACCGCTGGTACACCACTGTCTTCTTCTAATGAGATATATCAGATGAACCACTTCTCTTGCCCTCACCTTTTCCATCCATTCTTCCCATCACCAGATACCATAAAGTACAAAATTGTCTTCCTATTGGTTTAGCAACTTAACCATAACTACACAGCGCTACTGTGGGCCATGTAATTCAGTGAAAAAATGTTGTTAAAGGGACGTTATGGTTAAGCTGCACTACTAAACACCTATTAAATTCATCGAAAAACTGTTGTTTATGGGACATTACGGTTTAGTTGCCCTTCTAAAAAGCTATCAAATTCACGGACAAAACGTTGTTAAAGGGACTTATGGTTCATTTTGCCCTAAGAAAAACCTATCAGAATTCTGTGCAAAAATGTTTGTAAAGGGTCATTGCAGTTACTCTGTAGTAATACCAACCTATCCATATTATGGTTATACGTAAAACCGAAAAACCGAAGAACCCCAGAAATTCGCTAGTTATGGTAAACTAAGCAACCATAACTCGCGCCACACTGTGCACCGCTAAGACTAACACCCATGACGTGAAAGATGACATCACAAATGTCACAACATCAACCACACATCTGCAAAGGTCAACCATACCACCGAAACTGCATTCATAGAGAGTGCCCCAGAACGCCTCCACTCCTTGTAACACAAAATTAACAGCAATGCCACTTTGCATGGCATACTTGTTTAGATCTTGCCCAAAGTTATCACCCACGATCAGCACTCTGCATCTCTCCATCTCTACCAACCTCACTACAGAGTATTCAGATAAAATAGTACCGCCCCTTCCTGTGAAGCACACCCTTGACACCTGATTGGATCCCAACATTTACATTTCCATGCACACCATACTGAGAATGGCACGATGTGGCATGTGCACTTTCCCAGCTTCAGCGAGGGCCGTGCCCCAGCAAAGCAGGGGCAGTCCTTCTTTCCTTTCCACTATTGTTTTTGCAGCTCTCCTACGTTAGGTACTATCAAATAGTCACAGAGGCATGCAGCAATCACAGCCAAGACCTCGGCATCAAACACTGTAATTTCTGTACAGCACTCCATATGTACCGTTACACACTCAGAGTACACATCTCATGTGATTTCAAAACACCTCCAGTTAAAAGTTTGCCAAAAGTATCCACGCTTTCAGTCACCAGATTCATCCAGAGCGGCACCCATCACCACTAAGTACAGGTAGCAATATTTTTTTTCTTCCTCCCAGCACTCAAGTAAGTGCAAAGAACCAATACTTCAAAGTGCAGTACAGTAGTCAGTAATCTGTGCAATGCACACTACCCAAGCACATAAAATATCCAGTTCAACCCTATCCACTTCTCTACACACAGTATTTCAACACAGCACTCAGTGGACACACTGCACGAGTTTTCACACCATAAGCTCCAGCCCTGGACTAAAAACTGTAGGATGTGCTAACAATCACCACACCCATGGAACCAACAATGTATGCAATGCTCACAAACCACACACAGAAGGCAACAATGGCAAACCTACTTGCAAGCAGGCCACATAGTTGTCGGTGCAAGCGCTTCAGCCATGCATCCAAGATGCTAGGGCCTAACCATACACAACACACCATAGTACGCCCTATGTTTAAATGCTCATGTCATGTGCAATACACTCCCATGCTGCAATTGAGCCTGCCAACTTTCACCCTGGCCAAATGTTTGCATGCATGGCTGCAGGACGTTGCTTTGGGTGTGGTGAACGGTATGTGGGTGGCTGTGTACACTGTCCATATTTGAAATGTGTGATGCTGAGGACTTCCTTTCATGGCTCAATATCTTAAAGCACTTCCTACAGCAAGGGTCTTATAAGGGGCACACCATAGCAAACGCAAATGCTTACATGTGGCTTCCTAATGTGCAGCACATGCAATGACCTATACCATATGGTAATGTACGCATAGCACCCCACTTCGGGTGTTCTACCAAGTCTAAAATGTCCTCCACAACCATTCTGTAAAGGTCAACACCATCATTGAGATGCACAGTTAAACCTGCGTTGCTGCATTATGTTGTGGTGGCTATCGTCAAGGTGCAGGCTCTTGGGTGCATGGCTTACGGCCTATGGCCTTTGGCCATGCACCCAAGAGTGTAGGCCTTGCCCACACCCACCACACCATAATAGAGCCATGATTGCGAACATGTGGCCATGTACCACAATCCACAAACGTACCATAGGAAGGGTGTTATTAAGGGAAAATCATAGAAAACGCAAATGGTCACATGTGGCTCCCTTATGTGCAACACGTTTAATAACCTACCCCATATGGTAATGTGCATATATCAGCTAACTTCTGCTGTTCTACCACATCTAAAATGTCCTCCATAACCATTCTTTGAAGGTCACTACCCTCGGAGAGATGCAGAGTCAAAACTGCATGGCTGTATTATGTTGTGGTGGCTGTGGTGAAGGCCTAGGCTCTTGGGTGCATGGCCTACGGCCTATGGCATTTCACCCTGCACTGACCAGTGTAGGCCTTGCCCACACCCAGCACAACATAACGGAGCCATGCAGGCGAACATGTGGCCCGGTACCACAATCCACAAACATAACATAGGCAGCAACACTTCTACCCAACCCCCGCACCATAATACAGAGATGCATGTACACATGTAAAAGTTAGCCGAATCCAAAAACATACCACAAGGTCCGGCACCCATACCCACTTCTATTCACATAGCATTGTATTACTGCCAACCCAACCACAAAATCTTCACAACAGTGGCCCTGCTCCCAGCACTCTATTAGGTGCACAAAACTAATAATTCATGGTGCAGTAAAATAGTCAGCACTCTCCGTAATGGACAGTACCGAAGCTGATAAAATATGCAGTTCAACTCTATCCACTTCTATGCACACAGTACTTCAACACTGCACCCAGTGGACACACTGCAGGCCTGTTCACTTCATCAGGTCCAGCCATGGAATAAACACTGTAGGATATGCTAATAATCCCCAAACCCATGGAACCAACAGTGTATGCAATGTTGACAAACCACACACACAAGGCAGCAATGTAAAACAAAACCTACTTGCAACCAGGGCACATATTTGTTGGTGCAAGGCCTCCACCCATGCATCGAAGGGCCTACGGCCTTACTGCATGCAACACACCATAGTACAGTGGGCCTCATTACGAATCAGGCGTTAAGGGGTTAACGGCGCCGTAAACGGCGCCGACCCTTAACGCCTGATTACAAGGTCCCTTAGCGCCATGGTGATATTAACGCCTGCTTTTTGCAGGCGTTGACATCCATGCCGCTAAGGGACCATGGTGCTAATTACGTCACCGTAATTTACGGTGGCGTAATTAGCACCTTCCCCACTCCCATTATGCCCTACTTACCGCCTGAGTCTTAATGAGGCCCACTGTATGTTAAAATGTTCATGTCATGTGTAATGCACTCCCCTTCTGCCAGTGATCTGCCATCAGTCACCACGGAAAAAGGTTGCCGCACCAGCTTTCGTGCCGTAACGCAGGCTGCCTGCATTCACCATATAAAGTAGACACCTGTGGAGGTACCCGCAAATTGGTGCAATACACACGGATACTGCAGGCACATCACCGTCTTCTTCCACCTAATGAGATATATCAGATGAAATACTTGTCACTCCAGCACCCTTTCCATCCCTTCTTCCCACCACCACATGACATAAAGTATGTTTTATAGGTCCTTCCTGCACCGCACTGTCCTCCGATACACCATGGCAGCCTTTCCCAAAAATGTTGATGCATAGCACACTTCCCTCCAGGCAACAACCGGCCGCGTCCAATGTTCGCCGACATCGCGATGTATTGCAAGCCAATAAGACTTTTGTCCATGGAGCGAACAGGGAAATGGGTCTGCAGAGCGGTGGCAGATATAACACATTTTTTGAGATGTACATTTCAGTTCTTTGCAACAAAAGAACTGGTGGGATTTCCACCAAACACACAAAAGCATGCTTTTGGGACCAAGGCACCGCTCCTGCCGCAAATTTGGTTAAAATCCGTCCAGCCGCTAGGCCTGTAGGCATGCACAAAGTTTTTGCCCATTCAGTCTATGGAGAAAAAAAATGTTTGGACCCCCCCTATAACTTTGCCCCTCTCACCCAACTTTAAAAACAAAAAAAAAACAGTGGGCCCCATATACTTTTTTGGCAAAGTTTTATCCACATTCGTCCTCGTGGAGCAAAGTTATAAGCTGTCCAAAAAGTGGTCTTCTTATGGGTCTAGCAACTTAACCATAACTCCACGGCCGCTACCTGGGACATTTAGTGTATATATTATATTCAGTGACAAAACTTTGTTAAACGAATGTTATGGTTAAGTTGCTCTGATAAAAACCTATCAAATTCAGTGCAAACATTTTGTTAAAGGGACATTATAGTTACTTTGCACTAATAACAACCTATCCATATTATGGTTACAAGTAAAACTGAAAAACCCCGGAATTCGCCAGTCATGTTAAGCTAAGTAACCATAACTCACAGCACCACCGTGCACTGCTAAGACTACCACCCATGAAAATAAAGATGCCATCACATGTGCATTTACTTTTCATGAAAAGGGATTGTCATTATAATGTTGGCAGAAAAGTATGAGAGGTCATTGGGAGAAATATCATGAGATACATAATTCATTAAGCAAGGCATTGCTATAAACACCATTGTAATACAGAGTTCTTTCCAGTATAGGAACCTATTCATGTAGAAACGTAGGCATTGTGTGCAGCATGCACCATAAAGATGTAATATTCATAATCTTGCCATTTTGTAGAGTAAACTGATGAATGGTTTCGTTTCAGAGTTGTGCATATTGTGAAACATGTAATAAGTAGCTATTAATACCTCACTTACTACATAATTGTACTACTACAAACAAAACATAAAGATACCACAATGCATAGGAATATGAGCATATACAGGGAAAGTAAAGTAAAGTAAGCAAAAAAGAGGCAGTATTGCCAGAAAGTGTTCAAAACATAACTGATTATCTTCATGTACAGAAATGATTGCTGTGTTTTAGGCTTGCTTCTTCCCCTATGTATATGCATCATATGATGTGACTGAACCCTAGGGAAAATGGTTTAAGAACATATGAGAATGTAATGTTTTCATTGTGGAAGGAAGACATACCAACATCTTGCAGAAATGCGCAAACAGCCTTGTTGACATTGCTCCTAGCTTTCTCCATTTGTGGACCAAATGATGAAGAGCACAGCCACATCTGTCTCTGGGCAATGCGTGAAAAAATTACTCGAGAGTTTGAAAACATGTCCATGACTTTCCCAAGTGCCTCCTTCATTGCAAACTGCAGAGAGATTCCAGTAACATGGTCTAAACTTTTCCCTCCACAATGAACAATAATAATGGCTGGCTGATGCTGCATCACCAAAGTGGCACAAAGGGAAGCAAATCTAGCCACTTCATGCCACACACTCCATACCAGTGCACATCCACATGAGGGAATCCAAGATGTGCAGCCACACTACAGTGCTCAGCATACACCTGCAACCAATGTATCCACGAGTCCCCCAAAATCCACACACTCTGCTACTGAAAGACACAGTCATAGCCATAGCAATCTGCACTCATCTCAGAAAACAGACTTTCTACAGACAGTCTTTCCTTGCACACCACACCCAGGAAACCTTATTTATTTATTTATGATTTTTTAAAAACATTTTTTATTGATTTTATTAAAAAAACAAACAACTCAAACCAACCATACAGTGGATGCATGATGTCAATCATAAACAAACTTACATTGCTATGGTCAAGCCCACTGTATCTCCCCTTTCCTCCCCCCTCCCCAGCCTACTCCCCCATATTTCCAGTCTCTCCCTCTTGTGGTAGGGATTCCTCTTCGACAGAACTCAGTGAGTCTTTATCACTTGGTCTGTCATGGAAAGGCCCAAATAATTCAGCAATCAATTGCCTCCAGCCCAATAGGGTTCCGGCTTCTTCTTCTACCTCCCCTGTACACGCTTCCTGCCATACCACAGTTTCTGCCTCACCCCACTTCTGCAGATCTTTCCACCATGTTTCCAATTTCGGTCTATGACATGCCTTCCAGCCCATCGCAATCCTTTTCTTTGCTAGAACATACGCTAGATCTTTAAGTTTGCTTACATGTTTAAGCTTATGTGGTCTGGGGAAACTACCTATCAAGCAAGCCCATGCCGTGTCCACCTTCATATGGATCTCCTTGTCTTCCATTTTTCCCCAATATATCTCTATCAGTGGGCACGCCCAAAACATATGCACCATTCCCGCATTTTCTTCGTTACATTTAGGGCACACTTGACGTCCAGCGTTTTTAAATTTGGCTATCTTTTGAGGCGTCATGTATGCCCTGTGAGTTATATACAACTGTATCTGTTGTAACCTAGCATTTCTCGATACTTTTTAATGATATCCTTGTGCTCTCTCCCACATCCCATCACTCATCGGGGCCCCTACTTCTTCCTCCCAGTCCAGTCTAAGGTGCACCACCTCCTTGCCCGCTTGGGACATTATCATTTCATATAATCTAGATATTTCGTGTCCCCCTTCTGCTATGTCATATGTCGCATCTATAGTGGCGTCTGGTTCCTCCGCTAGTGCCACTTCCGACCAGGTATCTTTAATGTGTTGCACCACCCCATGACTCATAATATATTGCCCACCACTCAACCCCATTAGTTCCACCAGATGGCCAAATTCCAATATCTTCCCCTCCTGCCACACATCCCCCATCTTTGCTATACCCACCGGTTCCCAGTGCTTCCTAATCATTAACCTCAGTTGCCTTTCTCTTCCCACCACTGTGACCAATGGGATCTGTGGGGAGCATGGGGGTGGCTTTTCCATTAACCGGCACGCTCTTTGCCACATCCCCTACCAAAGGCCCATCATCCCGAGGTGGCCTTCCAACTCCGATTTAGGAAACCATATCATCTCTTGCAGAAAGTATGGGGCGCAGTCCCTCTGAAACAGCCTGTGTTCTAGGGTAGACTCATCTGAGAGCCATTTAGCTACGTATTGTAGTTGACTCGCTACGTAGTACACTTCCCAGTTTGGTAATTTAATGCCTCCTTTCTCATATGGATTTTGTAATTTCCACAGGGCCACCCTATTCCTCATCCCGTGCCATAAGAATTCCCTGCATATGCCACTCAATTTAACAAAAAACATTTTGGGTATTAAGTATGGGATGTTCGCAAAACAATGCAACAGTCTGGTCAACGCCACCATTTTCAGCATCGCCCCTCGTCCCATCATTGCCAGGGAGAGCTTCACCCAAAACTTCATTCTACTTTCAAATTTCTTAACTGCTCTTTCCGTGTTATGTTTATGTTTGGCTTCTACCATGTGATATATATCCACCCCCAGATATCTGAATGTGTTAACCTCCCATGGTATCTGTAGAACCGGAAAATGCTCTAACAGGAGCCCTCTGTACCTACCCAACGGGAACATGCACGACTTACTTAGGTTCACTGCTATGCCTGATAGTTTTGCGAACCTCTCCATCACTTCTAATATATATTGAAGGTTCTCTTCTGGGTAGCGCAAATACAGTAGCATATCATCTGTGTACAATGAGATTAAATGTGGTGTCTCCCCAACGACAATACCTATTGCATCATATTGCTGCCTTAAGTAGATCGCCAGAGGTTCTAAGGCCAGGATATACAGCATGGGGGACCATGGGCACCCCTGCCTGGTGCCTCTACTGAGTTGCCATCTTTCAGAAACCACAGCCCCTGTCTTCACTCTAGCAAGTGGTGCACTGTATAGCAGTTTGACCCATTAGAGATATCCTGGTTCCATACCATAATTGGCTAGGGCCGCAGTTAACCAAGGCCATTTGACCGAGTGATACTATCGCCATCTCGCCTGTATCATCGTTGGCATGTTCAATAACTCGGTGGAGTCACCTCAGGTTATTCGAGATGTTTCTATTCGGGACATATCCTGTTTGGTCCGGGTCTATTAGCTTATTAATGACCTTCTTCAGTATATTCGCCAAAACCGCTGTCAGAATTTTGCTGTCTTGATTTAAAATCGACAAGGGCCTATAAGAGCCTGTAACGCTCACCTGATTCCCACGGAGGCGCTGATCCCGGCTGGGATGCTATCGTTTCTTCAATTGAGAAGCGTAGAGCTCGGACGACTCTCAGGACTGGGCTTCCTCTTATCGAATGTCTGACTTGCAGGGTAAGTTTTCTGCAGGTGGAAGAAAAAGGGTTAATCACCGTTTGATGGGATTCCTTCTCCCACCAATCGCCAGTTTCTCCCACAGCCTAGCTTTCTACTTGTCTCGGCGAGCTCTCACCTTAGGCGTATAAATGCTGAGCTCTCCATCCTGAGTCTGGTGCAGGGGTGCGTGGATTCCAGTTACGTCACTGGATGAGTTCAGTGTTGAGGCTCAAGTCTTTTGCGGGCTTAGTTGTGGCACTGGTGCTGGGATGCCGAAGAGCGATGCCGCCGTTACTGCACGAGCGGATGCCTGTAAGTATACTGTAGTCTTTAGGCTTTAAAAGATGGGCACCTCAATAATGTCCCTTTTCCTTTATTTCAGGCCTCGGGATGCTGTGGGCGTAGTTTTCCGTTGCCGCTGCACGTGCCGATGCACGTAAGTATAATGTTCGTTGGCCGCTTTTAATGGCACCTCTAACAATGTCCTTTTTCTAGTTTTCAGGTGCCGGGATGCTGCGGGCTTTATATCCGTTGCCACTGCACGTGCTGATGCACGTAAGTATAATGATCGTTGACCGCTTTTAATGGCACCTCTAATAATGTGCTTTTTCTAGTTTTCAGGTGCCGGGATGCTGCGGTTGATGCGGCCGCTTCTGCGCGTGCAAAAACTGGTAAGTTAAGATGAATGCGACTGCCTTCACCCAAACCCCTTTTTAATTATGTCCTTTGCCTTTCAGGTGCAGAGAAGCTGCCGAAGAGAAGGCAGCGGTTAGCTCTGTTGCAATCACGGATGGATCAGGCAAGCGGGCGCGGCTGCGAGCGAGTTGCACTTTTCTAACCTTATGTTTATTCTTTGCAGGTTTTGCCGGTGACTGGATTCCGGGATCTGGTAAGTATTGTTCTGTGTCTTTCTTCATCCACAGGTTGCTGCGCGGAAGCTGAAGATGACTCTGGACCTGGAATGCAGGAACTGACTCGGTGAGCGTCCTGCTGCTGCTGCAGAATAACGCGAAGCACGTGTTTTCCATCGGGCGTGGTTTAAATAGCAGAGAAGTGCTTCCAGTGTGTGTTCTTCCACCGGTTCCACCCAGGTAAGAAAAGAGTTCCTGAATGGAGGGAATAGTTCCTCCCAGCCCTGATGGCTGGGGACTTCAACCAGACTGGATTGTTCTGGGTAAATATGCAGCATGGTCTGCCTCAGGTAAGTCCACCCAAGCATTATTACACTGTTTATCAATATGAGCCCGGCGCCGAAACCCTTCATGAGCCTGGCGCCAAAGGCGCCAGGACATGGTCCAAAGGGCCCCTGCAGGGGTCTGCTGGGTCTGGAGTAGTGGAAGACGGGTCTGCTTCCGAGGGCGCTGGGCCAGTCCTGGCCCCTCGGGAGTAGCGCCCATGACAGCACCCCCCCTCAAGGCCCCTCCCAAACTTGTCCTCCCCGGGGGTTTTGGTTTATCGGGAAAGGTTCGGTGAAATTTCTGGACTAGACGAGGAGCATGGACGTGGTCATAGGGTTCCCATGACCTTTCCTGAGGTCCGTATCCTTTCCAGTCGATTAGGTAGAATAGCTTCGATCTGATGATTTTAGAGTCCAAAATGTCTTTTACTTCAAATTCGGGCTCCCCATTCACTTGAATGGGCTCTTGAGGATTGGTCAATCTGGTTCCAGGTTGCATGGGTTTCAAAAGAGATACGTGAAATACAGGATGTATTCTCATATGGGTTGGCAATTCTAATTTAACGGCCACTGGATTAATTATGGCCGTAATCGGATATGGTCCCAGGTATTTGGGGTTGAAGGTGCGAGGCCCTTTAAGCGATAAATGTTTGGTGGACAGCCAGACTTGATCCCCAACCTGGTATTGAGGGACATTGCTTCGGTGTTGATCTGCTCCTTTTTTGTACCTCTCTTTAGCTTGTTGTAGATGTGCAGTCGCTTCCTTAAAAGCTTGGGTAATAACGGTGTGCAATTGATCCACGGCGGGTGTTCCAAGATCTTGAGGTGGATCAAGGTTGGAGGTTCGAGGATGAATCCCATACAAGATGTAGAAGGGACTCTTCCCGGTACCCGAATGAACTGGATTGTTGTAAGCATATTCAGCTATCCAAAGGATGTCCTTCCAGTTACTCTCCGACTGTTGTAGCATGCATCGTAAATATTGCTTGAGAGTCTGGTTTGTTCTCTCGGTTTGCCCGTCGGTCTGGGGATGATGGCTGGTCGAAAGTCTTACATCGATTTGAGCTAATCGACAACAGCTACGCCAAAAGTGGGAAATAAACTGGCTCCCCCCATCTGAGATTAGTACTGACGGGAAGGCGTGTAGCCGGACGATGTTTTCAAGAAATACTTTGGCTAGGACTGATGCTGAAGGTAAGCCTTTTAGCGGAATGAAGTGGGCCATTTTAGAAAACAGGTCCACAATATCAAGAATGGTGTTGTACCCGGAACAGGAGGGTAAGTCTGTGATGAAGTCCATGGAAAGGGTATGCCAGGGACACGGTGGGATGTCTAATGGTTGAAGAAGACCAGCCGGCCTCTTCGTCTGACCCTTGTTTTGAGCGCACACACCGCAGGACATCACGAATTCCTTTATGTCTTTTCTCCACGAAGGCCACCAGAAGTGTCTCTTCACCTTTTCTGTGGTTTTGGCAATGCTAGGGTGACCCTCAATTAATGAATCATGATAGCAGGAGATTACCTGTCTTTGTAAATCGGCGTGTGGTAGGAACAATCGTCCTTGGAAATAAGGCAAGTCATTGCTTACGGTGAAATCTTTTCCTTTTTGTTACCAGTTCAGAAAGTCTGGTGAGGTTACAAGTTGTTTAGTTTTGTCTTCAATATCCTCAATGGATTGTGAAGAAATCAGACCCACGATCCTTTGTTCAGGAATTATTGGTACAGGTTCTGGATTGGCAACTTTATCTCCCATTCCAATTCGGGAAAGAGCATCCGCTTTGCCGTTCTTGTTGCCGGGGCGATAAGTGATCACGAAGTCAAATTCAGCAAAGAATAGAGCCCAGCGAAGCTGTCTGGAGGATTGAGCCTTGGCGGTTTTCAGATACTGCAGATTTCGATGATCGGTGATCACTGTGACGGTGTGTCTGGCCCCGAGTAGATAATGCCGCCATGCCTTAAAGGCTGCTTTAATCGCTAGAAGCTCTTTGTCTGTGATGGTGTAGTTGATCTCAGGCGCCGAGAACTTCCGAGACCAGAATGCCACAGGTTGCAGTTGGTTAGTCTCTGGATCTCTTTGTGATAGGACTGCTCCCATTGCTAAGCTGGAGGCGTCAGTTTCAACGATGCAAGGGAGGTCCGGGCATGGGTGTTTCAGTATTGGCGCCGAGGTGAATTTAGCCTTTAGCTCTTGGAAGGCTTGTTCTGCTTCTGCGGACCATTCAAAGCGTTTATTTTTTCTTAAGAGGGCAGTGATGGGTTGTACCACTCGTGAAAACTCTGGAATAAATCTACGGCAAAAATTGGCAAAGCCTAGCATGCTTTGAACGCCTTTCACAGAAGTAGGAGACGCCATTTGAGGATAGCATCTACTTTTCTCGAGTCCATGTGGACTCCTTTGGGTGTCAGAATAAATCCCAAAAATTCGACCTCAGTGACATGAAAAACACATTTTTCGAGCTTGGCAAAAAGTTTATGTTGGCGAAGTTTTTCAAGGACCGCCCTAACATTATTTCGATGGTCAGCTTCTGAAGATGAGTACACAAGAATGTCATCTATGTAGATGACAACATAGACATCAATGAGCTCCCTGAGGACATCATTCATAAAATATTGGAAGGCGGCCGGTGCATTGCATAGTCCAAAGGGCATCACTTGGTATTCAAATAGCCCATACTTAGTGTGAAAGGCCGTCTTCCATTCATCTCCTTCCTTGACCCGTACCAAGTGATAAGCTCCCCGGAGATCAAGCTTAGTATAAATACAGGCGTTTTTTACCTGGTCAAGGAGTTCCGGGATCAGAGGTAAGGGGTACCGGTTTTTTACTGTTATCTTGTTCAGAGCACGATAATCTATACAGGTTCTGAGGTCACCTTCTTTTTTTGGTACGAAGAACAGAGCCCAGGATGCAGGGGACTTCGACGGACGGATAAAGCCATTGGCCAGGTACTGGTCTAAATACTGTCGCAGATGAAGGTTCTCAGGCTCGGTAAGGGCGTAAATCCTACTGCAAGGGGGAGTTGCATCGGGTAGCAAATCTATCTGACAATCGTATGATCTGTGGGGTGGCAAGGTCTTAGCCTGTTCCTTTTGAAAAACATCTTGGAGCTCTCGATACTCTAGAGGTAATTGTGGACCGTCAGCCGTTACTGACGCTAGGCCAATGTTGGGTCGTGGATAACAAGTTGGTGTGCACTCTGGGAACTTTATCATCTTTGCTCGCCAATCAATCTGAGGATTGTGTTTCTCCAACCAAGGAATCCCTAGAATTACTTGGAATTGAGGAGCCTTGATCACCTCGAACACAATTACCTCCTGATGCCCGTCTTGGCCTAGTATCGTCACTTCAGTAGTGGTATGGTCACTGGTCCGGAGGTGATTTCCGTCCCATCCACCGTGGTAATGACGTCTTTAACCACCTTTGGACAAAGAGGTAAGTTCATCCTGGAAGCCAATTCGCGGTCCACATAATTTCCAACTGCTCCGCTATCAATGCATGCCTTAATTGCATGCAAACGATCCGGTTGCTCTGGGTTTACGAGGACCATTGGCATTATGAAGTGCGAGGTCAAAGAACTGTTTTTTACGCTCGGCAAGCGGACTTCTACACTTGTCGGGCGAGGTCGTTTCCCGGCTCAGGCTTTTCAGAACTCTTATCAGAAGCTCCCACTGTCTTCTTAGGTGGTTTCACCGGGCAATCTCGAAGAAAATGTCCTGAACTTCCACAATAGAGACATAGTTGCATTTGTTGTCTCCTGTCGCGTTCTTTCTGGCTTAGGGGACCCTTTACAACCCCAATTTGCATAGGTTCGACGGCTTCAACTCCTTTGGTGTGACTTTGAGGCTTAGGGAACACTCGTGTTTCAAACCTGGATCGATCCGCCTTTCTGTTTTGTAGTCTGTGATCCAATTGGACCACCAAATCAATGTACTCTGAACAATCCTGAGGAGGATTCACTACCTGGGCAAGGACGTCTTTGAGTTCGCCACGCAAACCCCCGTGAAAAAGCTTGATTCTTTTGTCCTCAGGCCATCTGGTTTCCACGATTAGCCTATTGAATGATGCAATGTAGGCCAAAAGATCTTGATTGCCCTGTCGTAGGGAAAGGAGTTCGTTGTCCAGGGCCTGCCCCTGGGAATGCCTTGCAAAAAGTCTTTCCATATTTGCCTGGAAGGTCGGGAAATCACGAAGGATCGGGTCATCCTGTGTAACCAGAGGGATTGACCAATCAGCGGCACTGCCGCTAAGATACGAAAGCACAAAGGCTACCTTAGTCTGGTCAGTCGGAAAGGCTGCAGGTCTACAAAGAAAGTGCAATCGGCATTGATTTATAAACACTGCAAACCTTTTAGGGTCACCAGAGAAGCGTTCAGGCGGTGCCAATGGCACATTTCCGGGTAGGTTGATTTGAACAGGATTGGCTGAAGCCGCTGGGATATAGCTCCCTCCTGAATTAGGTAGCGGGGTTTGCCCCGCTTGTGTCTGTAATAACTTTCTGGCGAGATCATTAGTTCGTTCTTTTGATATTATCAATTCCCTCCTAAGGGCATTTGTTTCCTGGCGGGCAGCATGAACTTCAGCTCTTAATTCCCCTAATAACTGGGCCAGTTGGTCTGTGTCGGAAGTTTCCATAGCGCCTTGGTAGGAGGTTATTGGTGGGCTTCGCGTTCTGTAACGCTCACCTGATTCCCACGGAGGCGCTGATCCCGGCTGGGCTGCTATCGTTTCTTCAATTGAGAAGCGTAGAGCTCAGACGACTCTCAGGACTGGGCTTCCTCTTATCGAATGTCTGACTTGCAGGGTAAGTTTTCTGCAGGTGGAAGAAAAAGGGTTAATCACCGTTTGATGGGATTCCTTCTCCGACCAATCACCAGTTTCTCCCACAGCCTAGCTTTCTACTTGTCTCGGCGAGCTCTCACCTTAGGCGTATAAATGGTGAGCTCTCCATCCTGAGTCTGGTGCAGGGGTGCGTGGATTCCAGTTACGTCACTGGATGAGTTCAGTGTTGAGGCTCAAGTCTTTTGCGGCCTTAGTTGTGGCACTGGTGCTGGGATGCCGAAGAGCGATGCCGCAGTTACTGCACGAGCGGATGCCTGTAAGTATACTGTAGTCTTTAGGCTTTAAAAGATGGGCACCTCAATAATGTCCCTTTTCCTTTGTTTCAGGCCTCGGGATGCTGTGGGCGTAGTTTTCCGTTGCCGCTGCATGTGCCGATGCACGTAAGTATAATGTTCGTTGGCCGCTTTTAATGGCACCTCTAATAATGTTCTTTTTCTAGTTTTCAGGTGCCGGGATGCTGCAGGCTTTATATCCGTTGCCACTGCAGGTGCCGATGCACGTAAGTATAATGATCGTTGGCCGCTTTTAATGGCACCTCTAATAATGTCCTTTTTCTAGTTTTCAGGTGCCGGGATGCTGCGGTTGATGCGGCCGCTTCTGCGCGTGCAAAAACTGGTAAGTTAAGATGAATGCGACTGCCTTCACCCAAACCCCTTTTTAATTATGTCCTTTGCCTTTCAGGTGCAGAGAAGCTGCCGAAGAGAAGGCCGCGGTTAGCTCTGTTGCAATCACGGATGGATCAGGTAAGCGGGCGCGGCTGCGAGCGAGTTGCACTTTTCTAACCTTATGTTTATTCTTTGCAGGTTTTGCCGGTGACTGGATTCTGGGATCTGGTAAGTATTGTTCTGTGTCTTTCTTCATCCACAGGTTGCTGCGCGGAAGCTGAAGATGACTCTGGACCTGGAATGCAGGAGCCGACTCGGTGAGCGTCCTGCTGCTGCTGCAGAATAACGCGAAGCACGTGTTTTCCATCGGGCGTGGTTTAAATAGCAGAGAAGTGCTTCCAGTGTGTGTTCTTCCACCGGTTCCACCCAGGTAAGAAAAGAGTTCCTGAATGGAGGGAATAGTTCCTCCCAGCCCTGATGGCTGGGGACTTCAACCAGACTGGATTGTTCTGGGTAAATATGCAGCATGGTCTGCCTCAGGTAAGTCCACATTAGCATTATTACACTGATATCAATATTAGCCCGGCGCCTATGGCGCCGGGACTGAAACCCTTCATGAGCCTGGCGCCAAAGGTGCCAGGACACGGTCCAAAGGGCCCCTGTAGGGGTCTGCTGGGTCCGGAGTAGTGGAAGACGGGTCTGCTTCCGAGGGCGCTGGGCCAGTCCTGGCCCCTCGGGAGTAGCGCCCATGACAGAGCCACAGTCACTACCCGGCTTATTGGGTTTGGTAAGCGGTATGATGACCGCCTCCCGTAGGGATTCCGGTAATTGCCCAGCTTTGTATGCCTCATTAAGCATCTCCAGCAGCGGGGGAAGTACCTCTGTTTTATATGCTTTATAGAATTTGCTCGAGAGGCCATCAGTTCCCGAGGTTTTACACGTGGGCAGTTGCCTCACTACGTCTTCTAATTCCTCTAGGGTAATCGGGGCATCTAGTTCCTCCCTCTCCTCCACACTTATCTGGGGTAGCCCGATATCTTCCAACGTGTCTCTTATCTCTTCACTGCTACTCCCTGTCTCGTCCCCATATAGGCACCTATAATACTCTGCAAATTCCTGACTAACCCCTTCTTGCGTGTCAGGTATACTCCTGTCTTCTCTCACTATCGTTCTAATCGTGGGCGTAGGCGGTCTCGTTTTTATATAGCCATGCTAGGACTCTCCCTGGTTTGTCCCCTCCTGGGTGCTGTCTCTCTATATAATTTTTATAGTTGAGGTTGCACAATCGTTCCCAATATACTGCACATTTCTGTTGCAGGCCACCCTCTCCGCGTCTTCCTTGGTAGTACCACCGCTTTCTGACACCCTTTCTAGTTCCTTTTCAGCTTGCTGCAATTCGGTCAGGATCCCATTCTGCAGTCCCCTAGACTTGGCTATGGCAATCCGCCTCACCACCACCTTGAAGGCTTCCCAAAGTGTGCCCACTGTCTTAACACTGCCAGTCTTTATCTCAAAATAACTTATAATCTCCTCTCGCATATCTTTCCTAAATACGTTATCTTCCAGCGCCTCAGCACGCAGGCGCCATGTGGGTATCCTTCCCCTCGGGGGTCGGTGTTGCCACACTATCATCAGCGGCGAGTGGTCCGAGAGGACCATCGCTTTATATTCTGCGTTCATTATTTCAGCCATTAGTTCATGTGTGACAAACACGTAGTCTAGTCTAGTATGTAGGCCTTGAGGGGCCGCATAGTGTGAATATTGTCTATCCTGTGGATGGCGTGCCCTCCACGCATCGTCTAGCCCAAAGTCTGCCAGTAGTGACTGCAATGTCTTCGCGGCAGGAGTGGGTCTGTCCACCTTAGTGTCCGATCTGTCTATTTTGGGGTTTAACACACAATTGAAATCACCCCCCCATAACACCGCCTCCCCCAAACTACCACTGAGTTTACCATACAGGGTCATAAAGTACGCTGCCGTGTCTTGGTTTGGGGCATAAGTGTTTACAATACATATCTCTCTATTGTCCACCAGCCCTTTCATGACCACCATCCTGCCGTCTGATTCCGCCGCCGAATGCAACAGTTGGAACAGGACATGCGGGGCCACCCATGTAATTACCCCTCTTGCGTAGGACGAGTATGCTGCCCCTACCAACGTCCCTTTCCACTTCTTCCGTAGCACCTCCAGTTATTCCTGCGTTAGGTGAATTTCTTGTAGCAAGGCTATGTCCACTTCGTGCCTGCGCAGGTACAGCATAACCTTGTTTCTTTTCAGATAGCTGTTGAGCCCCCTAACATTCCAAGTAACTATCTTAAGGTCTCCCATGGTACATATCGTTTTTCTCGGGGTGTAGGCCCGCACCCCAACTTAACACCGTCCACAACTGCAACAAACCACTGTACAACCCCCCTGCCCTCACCCCTGCCCCCAACCTCTACCCCAACCCCAACAAATGCCCAGCTCCATCCCTGGATCTCAGGCCCGCCCGCATTTGGTACTGCCCTAGGAATCCCAGGCCAGAAACCATCAGGTCGTCACCGGGCTACCAGTGACCTAACTACACTTCCAGTTATGGGGGTGTGGGGTCATGCTCCGTGTAACTCTTGTACTAATATCAAGGTTTATAGTGCCATTGGATCGTACTTATAACTGTGTCTCCCAGCCTACTTCCCCACCAGTTCTATGCAATGCTATAGTCAAGTCCCATTGTCATAAGCTGCAGCACATAGGGCGCTCCAGATGCATATTACTTATCTCCTCCTTCATCTTCCTGGACACCCGGTTCTTGGGGAAGTTCTCCGCGTCCAACCATCCCATGGCGTCCTCTGGGGTGTTGAAAAACCAAGTCCTGCTCTTGTGGAATACTTTTAATCTCGCTGGGTAGAGCAAAATGTATTTATGGCCCGCTTCCCGCAATCTTCTCTTCATAAACCCAAAGTTCATGCACCTCCGCTTTACCTGCAGGGTGTAATCCGGGTATGCCGTTATGTTCGCTGCCCCCCTCTGTATCGTGCCACCCTTCCGAAAGTGTTTGAGGATCCTTTCTCGGTCCCGATAGTTCCGGATCTTAGCAATCACTGGCCTAGGGGGTTTTCCTGGCAGCGGCTTCCTCATCAGAGCCCTGTGCACTCTCTCTACTGCGAACCCCTGGACAGGGTTCCTCTAGGTATCTCCTGCAATAGCATGGACTCAATGTATTCCGTGGGGTTCGTACCCTCAGCCCCTTCTAGCAACCCGACTATGCGAACATTGTTCCTCCGAGCGCATCCCTCCGCCTCCTCCGCCCTGTTTTCCAGGTTGCCTACACGTTGCACTAGGGCGTGAAGTTCTGATTTAAGGGCCGTGCAGGCTGCCGTGTTCGGGGCTACCTCTTGTTCCAGGATCCCTGTGCGCTCAGCCAGGGACCTTACGTCCTGCCGGAGCAGGTTAACATTCTCCTGCACTTCTCCGACTTTCAGCTCTAGTGCAGCTTTAAGTTAATTTATTGCCAGGTGCAGTTTAGTCTCCCAGGCCACTTTTAATTCTGCTATCGCCGCCAGGACCTCCTTGTTGCCCATTACGTCTGGGCCCCCTTCGGGGGTCTTGTATTTCTTCCTGGCCCCTTCTGCGCCTGGTGGTGTCTTGGCAATATCGTCCAGTGTGGGCTGTTTGCCTTTTTGTCGTAGGGGCTTGTTGGACATCTTAATGCCTCCGGGACAAGTGGGCCGACCTCATACAGTTATTTTTTTCCCCTTTTGGGGGTGTGCCAAGTCGCCCAAAATATCAGGGCCCAGCTCACTCGTGTCGTTGTGGCGGCCCGTGGCTCCGGCCCTTTTTTGTGGCTATTTGCATGCCACATATTGTGATCCGCTTCAGTGGTACGTTCGTGCCCTGCCTGCATCCTCCCATTTGTCCGTCTCCGGAGGGGGTCAGGATCCTCCAAGGGTTAGCTTCTCCACCCAGGCACCATGTGGTCCTGCCGCCCAGCTTCTGACGTCCTGCGATGCAATCCTGGTGTGTGTATATCTAATGAGCGTATCCCGCTCCTCTGCCAATGCGCCTATGGCTGTTTGTTCAATTATACTTCGCCTGCGTATTGTTGTGCAGGCAGTATGGCGAAGTTCCCAAACTACTGACAATGGGCTGCATTGTATCTGTGATCAGCCCACTTCCCCACGTTTGTCAGTTTCTGGAGCGAGTTAGGATTCCCAAGGGGTTAACTTCCCTGCACCGGGACTATACAGTCGTGCTGCCCAAGTTGTTGTGTTGATGCCCTCCCTTGCAATCCCAGTGTGTCCATACCTTGTGAGCCTATCTCGCTCCTCTTCCAGTGCGCCCACAACTATTTGCTCATTCCCATTTCGCTCGCGTGTTATTGTGCACGCAGCATGGCGAGGTTCCCACTGTATTATCCATGGGCTGCGTTGCATACGCGAGCAGCCTACCTCCTCGCATTAGTCAGTTTCGCTTCTTCATCTCGCGCTGTCTGGGGCCTCTCTCCGCTTGCCACTGTATCTTCTTGTGGAGCGTACAATGTATCCGTTCTATCTTTCACTCGGCTCCGCGCGGTGTCTGCTTTCCTACTGCTGTCCGCCTCGCGCCTCTTGTCTGTTCAGTGTTCCAAAGCCTGCAGCCTTCTCAGTTTATGCGAGCGCTTCAGTCACCACACCCAGGAATCTGCCGTGCGGACAGCTCGACCCGTGCTCTCCTGAGGCTCGCCCTTTCAGAACCTCCATTACGGGGAGCTCCAGCGTGGGCGCTGCGTGTCTTGTTTCGTTTCCCTTGCCCTATCTGCAACTTGCACAGGGGTTCTCACACGGGGCAGCGCTGCGCAGGGCTCCGTCTCCACTGTTCGCCTCCTCATGGTCCAATACTGCCAGCTGGGTGGAGGCTCGCCGTTCACTCCGCTCTGCCCCAGGCTTCCTTTGTCCTTAAGCCACCATCTTGGGGTCCAGTAACGAAGGGTCCCCGGACTTCAAACGTTCACAGTTCCCTTCCAGCTTCTTGGGCGTCCATAAGCTTGCATGCTCTGCATGCCCCATGCATTCACACGTCCTTCAGTGTAGCATGAGGCTTCCCTGCCAGCTTTAGATGCACTTTATTTCAGGATAATGGCCGGATCAACAAGAGCTCTCGGGAAACACCACCTCCTACGTGGCCATGTAGCCATGCCCCCCAAGCCAGGAAAACTTATTGACCAACCCCCTGGCCTCCACAGTCCCATTTCCATGCCTGCCATCCTCAAAAGTCCAATATGTGGCATGTGCGGTTTGCGAACTACCGCAGAGTTCAAGGATAAATCGGCCAATTGGGATTGTTCCATTATGCTCTTGCTAGTATTTGAGAAAAAAAAACACCTTTGCAGTAGGGGAAAGCAGCATTAGTTCTCCACCAACAACTTCAATACAGGAACAAAACTTGGGGTACTGATGTAGACCAAATGCTCTCCTCCACAGGGTACCACCAAAATATCAGGACTATCAAACGTAACCATGTTTTTGCAAAGAGCAAGCAGTGCCTGCAAATTGTGGCCAGCTACACAGCACCATAAAGCATCCAGCCCTGGAAAACCAAGATCTGCAGAAACCCAATGGCAATTGCATACATCTCCAGATCACATACAAAGGAATCTCTCACTATCCATACAATAACTCCAGTCATCTTCAGTACACAACCAACACAGCAAAGAAAAAACGTATTACACTCCCTTCCTGTTAAGCACACCCTGAACACCTGAATGGCTAATCCCCTCAGTCCCATTTCCATGCCAGGCATGCTGAGAAGCCCCGGATGTGGCATGTGCGATCCGCAAACTACTGCAGTGTTTGCGGATCCCCTAACACAAGGGCAGCCCTTCTTCCCTTCCCACTTCACACTTTGCAGCACTCTCTCATCGGCTTCTGGTAAGCAGTCCCACAACCATTCAGCAATCACGTGTAAGATCTCTAAATCTAACTCTATCAACTCAGTACAACATTACAGATGTACTGTTAAACACTCAAAACACAGACCTCCTATGATTCCCAAGCACCTGCATCCAAAAGATTTCTACTTCCAGATTCATTCACATATACATCCATCAACACAAACTACAGGTATGCATATATTGTGTAATGCACACAGAAAAAAGGGAAACTGCATATATGTTACTAAAGCATTGCAAATACATAGATTGCATGCAAATGAACAGGGTGCCTGCCACTTGCCCTGCATAACCTACTCAATAATCATACTGTCATTTGTACCATCTCCTCAAATCAATTTACAGTTACTTACAATGTTGTTTGGTTTCAAAGTTTTCTTGTACTACCCATTAGCATAACAGCTCCAAACCACATATTTCAATTTCAGCACCACTGCCTGTGATTTTTGTTTTATAAAAAAGACACATTGGGAACATTTGCAAAGCACAGTCAAATGCAAGATCCCATGCAAAATGCCCAGAATGCACAAAAAAAGGGAAACTGCATGTATGTTAGGAAAGCATGGCAAGTATATTGTGGGATGTTTTTACCCATGCATCTAAGCCCTACCATAAAACTGTGCATTACTGGCATTGAAAACATCATGATGGCCAGAACTCACCAGAGAGTGCACAGGGAACACATGAAGAATAGGCTGCTACCCATTTTTGCCTATGTTGTGAGCACAGGAGGGCACTGCCTAAAACCACCATTGGGCTACACACACAGTAGCCCGAAACCATTGGGAATTTGCTATGCCGATTGCCAATAGCAACCCCAAACTGTGGGGAATTAATTTTCTTAATGTCAAAAATTGATGCAATACTGGTGCTCACCACTATCAGAAAGCCGTTGTTTTAAAACCACCAGACTTTTGTGTAAAACTGAACAAATGAACCCAAACCAGGCCAAGGAAAGACTTGCTATGAGGTGGATACAATGTAAAACTATATTCTGAAATGACTTGAAGGAAGTAATTATTTAATGTATATATAAAAAATAGCTGGGGATGTCAGCAGCTTACGTGAATTTGGGTTCAAAGCCACTAAAATCAAAATGTTTAGAATAAATTAGTGACCTTCTTGTGAGTGTCACATGGGTTGCAATTGTTTAAATGTCATAGTTTTGAACTTAGAATTAGCATTCTAGCTGCATGTGCAAAAATTGTAGGTTGGATTTGAATGTAGAAAACTGGGAACTAAAGGACATTTAGCTGAATTCTGCCTGACAACTACCCCTGACAGGAGTTGAACTGGCTCAACAACTCTTCCCAGGCCTGGCTGCATCCTGCTGCCCCCACCAAAAGGAGGTGACACCTCTCTGATTGAATTAGGGGAGTGGTACCTGGGGACTACAGGAAACTAAAACAAAGCACTGTCCCTGGCTCAGGCAAATGTTATATTGGGGGGGTCATAAAATGGCTTCCTCTTGGGAGAAACTGGGAGGGGCAGTGCCTGTGAGAGCCAGCTGAGCTTGGGGGAAGTGGATAAACCAGAAATTCCACCATGTGCTTTGGAAAACCACACCCCTTTGGGGCCAGAGCATGATTTTAAAAAAGATGGATAATTCACAGTGCGGACTTGTCAAAATTATATAAATAACATAATCATTCTTGTGATTTTTCTGTGCACATTTTAAGAGGTGTTAGGACCCTGTTGTATGTTCTTGGGGATAGTAGCAGAAAAAAAGGTTGTTACTCCAAATGTATGCATGTTAAAAATCTGACACTTTTTCATCTGAAACCCATATCCCTGGTGCACATCTGTGTAAAATCTGGAAAGGTTTAGAGGTCGCTATCTGAATGAAAAGGGGAGAATTCTGTCATAAGTGGACACGACATCGTACAAAGACAGGGATCGGATGGTTTGGTGCTACAGAAAATATGTATTTGGGTCAGAAATAGATTTGTGTGCAATTTGACAAGCGGAGGTTCCTCTGACCATAAAACCTACAGCATCAATCTGACACTCCATTTCTTTCGCCCAATCATGGGAGAGAGGAAAGCTTGGCCAATGATAAGTGAGAGGGGCAGGCTTAGCTAGGCCCAGGCACACACCCATTTTCAAAACACATAAAAGGAACATTGAAACCCAGGTAGAGACATTCACTTTCCACTTTCTTGCGGGACGCTTTGCCGGGAGACTTCAGACTTCACATCCAGAGATCCAGACTTCAAATCCATCAATCTCCAGAGACCAGAAATTAACTCCCGAATTTGTAGCAGAGAGGCCTGAATCCAGAAGCTGAATCCTCTTCAGCAAGCCTCAAAACCAACCAAACTATTCAACAGCCGGGCGAGCTGTTTGAAATCTTTGCCAAGAACTTTTGCAAGAACCTGTAGCAGTATCCAGAAAGCAGTGCTGTATCCAGAAAGCAGTGCAGAAAGCAGAGAGAACCAGAGACCAGACGCTGTGAGCAGAACCGCCAGAAGTCCGTTCAACCTGTTGACCAGATCCGTGACGAGGCGCGTTTCTGTCCAAAATCTAGTGTGAGTACCCAGCTACCACTGTGCCAAAACCAATCTCTTAGTTTAAAATAATCTAATCCAAACTATTTTAGCCTATTAGAACTGCCTCCTAAAATCGTGTCATTCTGTCATCTTTAAAACTGAAAACTGTCATCTGTCATTCTGAGCTTTAAAATTTCAAATCCGAAAAACTACCTTTACTAAATCGGCCGTATCTCTGGAACCGTTTGTGCTAGGAGCAGTTTTAACTGTCATCTTAAAGCAAAGATTCTAAGCTTTCCAACGAGCCTAGAACCGACTTCCTACTCCTTATAGTGCCTCCATAATCGCGCTTGCCGCACGTGACTAAATTTGCCGCGATTTGACATTTTGCTTCATTTCAGCCACGTGTAAAAATATTTTTCTTTGCTTCCATCCCTGAAATCTGTTTTCAACCTAATAACCATCCCATCCCTGAATCATTGATAGGGCTGGCCTGAACTGATTCAAAGTATCTATCACCTACCCTGAACCTCCTATAGGGAATTAAAAGCATGTTTTGCATATTTTTCACTTCTTTGCATACCACATCAAAGGATTTTGCCTGTGTTTCAAACTCTTACCTGTTTTCATCTAAGCTTGCTAGGGGGGAACTGAGTTACATTTGATTGCATTCCTGAGAACTGTGTGCTTTCCTTCCATCTCTTTACCTTGCATAAAGGGGGGGGGTGAATTGTCAAAGAAAAGTGATTACATTGTCTTTTGTTGAAGTCATATCAAGTTTATTTTCTGTACTGCATTTTCATTCATCATTGCATTGTCCTTGAAGCCATAAAAGCATTCTCAGCTACTTCATCCTCTCTATATCACTTCTAAGCCATCAAAAAGAGTGTACCACTGTAACATTATCCATTGTTGATCACTATCATCCTCACAAGTGTGCTATCAAATATTAATTTACTATAAAAGTGTGATAGATATATATTGTTTAATTTTCAAATAAACCTTTTAAATTTGCATTTCAAACCTACTTCTTGGCTCAGCGGGATCGGGGGGATTCTGAGAGAGGGGTGTTATATAAGGGTTGTCATCCAGAGTAAATGAACTGGACATAAAAATACATCAATAAGGGCTTCCATCAGCATCCCAGACTAGGCATTGACTTAGCTGTAGTGTTGAATTGAAGTCGCTTACAAAGTGGGGGCTCGTCCGGGATCTTCTGGATTAGATTTACCACTTGTGCATCTTAACACAGTGTGACAACTGACCGGATACACATATCCGGTTAGATCACCACGCTGTTTTACACTGTGAAAGCACCCCTCAAAGGAACGCTCTAAGGAAACGGTCTGTTTTGCAAAATAAAATACAAACTTCTGTAAGTCAGGAAGGAACTCAAATTCCAGAATGACGACACCGGTAGACATCAAAATAGCCAGAGAGCACTTCTTACATAAGCTATTTGTGAGAGGTGAATGGACTGAGCAGGGCCAGGATGCGTGGTTGCAGGCAATCACACGACAGGTCACTGCAACTGGGTTAGATATCTGGAGAGATCAGGGTCCCTTACATGTGGCCCTGAGTGAACTATACATGGCTCCTAAAGCTAAAGATGAACACGACAAGATGGTTAGGATAGCGGCATATTTGTATCTATATATGGGAGTCATGCAGGACACATGTGCTGAAGGTCAAGATCTGGCAAATAGGCAACAGATCGCGTTAGAGAAGGCCCAATCTGACCTGGTCTCTTCTGAGCAGAGGATGCACAGAAGCCAGGAGTCAGAAAATGAGAGCAGACAGTATCTCATTAAAATTAAAGAGGACATGTGTATCCTGCAACAGGAAAAGTCTGACCAGGATACCAGATTTCTGGCCTTGCAGAAGGAGTACCACGAAGGTTTGGACTCCCTACTGCAGAGCCAGAAAAAGCTGGAGCAACAATTAGATTTCAATAGGGCATGTGCTGAGCAGGTAGTCACCCTGCAAAGCCACCTAGATAGGGAAAAGTCAGAGAGCAATAAACTGATCCTGAAAGACCTGGATACCCAGGCAGAGTTTGATCAGGAGCGCCAGAAGCTGGTGCCCTTCAAAGGCAAAGGTACGACCTGGTGGCACAGATGCAGACTCTTAGTCAGGAAAGGGACACCTTAGGCCAGGAAGTCTGTCATTTAAAAAGAAAAACTGAAGAAAATCACTTGGCCCTCCAGGGGTTGGGTGACCTCCAAAAAGAGCATCAGAACCTGTTAGAGCACACCAGGAGGGTGGAAGAGGCTCTGGCAAGAAAGGAGAAGGCCAGTAGGGATGGGACCCAGGAGGTAACCCTCCTGCAGCAAAGACTGGCCCAGTACTCCAGGACCAATCAGGAGGCACAGAGAGGGAATGAGGCTCTCTGCCAGCACAATGATAGGCTCCCGCAACAGGTAGCCATGCAGGAGAGACTGATAGAGTCTAGTAAGGCCTTAACTGAGGAACTAAAAGCGCAGGCTCTTGCATTGCAACAGGGTGCAGGGGCTGATAGAGATGAGGTTCGCTGGGAAAGGGAAACGCCTGAGCATAACCTCAGGAGCCCTAGTACCAGAGGCCTTCATCTCTCCCAGTCCCTGGACTCTGCCACCCCCATGTCCCCTGGCGCACATGAGCACAGGGCCATAGGGATGGCAGAGTACTATCCAGCCAAAAGGATGGGGCTCATAGGCCACTACCACCCAGAAACAGATGGGCGGGCATCCGGGTTTGGGCACCTAAGTACAGTGCAATTTAGTGGGGAACCCCAGGAGAGTAGGCCCACTAAGGGCATCCTGAAAACCTCTGCCCAGTTAGGTCAGTGGGGGGGGGTACCCATTAAATCCTGGTAGCAAGGAGGGATCTGAAGATTCCTCTGAGCGTCACAGGACACAGGAGACCAGGTCCCCACATTCTGCCAGCTATTCCCAGGCTCGCAGAACCTGGGAAAACAGGGAAGATCAGACGGGCACCTCTGGGAGCAGTGCTCCTGAATCAGAGGATGAATGGACCAGGGTTACCCGAACCAAAAAGGCCAATACGGTGAAAAAAGGGCCTTGCTTAAGGACCCCTTAAAACAGAATAACGCAATCAGGAGTGTTATCACGCCTTATCATAAGAATGCCAAGTATTCTGTTTGGGAACACTTGGAGCTCTATGAGCAAATGATGGAGACTTTCCATCTGAAGGACAGCAGTAGCTGCATCCAGTACGTCAAATGGACATTCTGCCCTGAATACTCCAGTTTCTTTGCGGGGCTGGAGGACCAAAACCATTCAAGATGGTCCACATATAAGGCGGCCACCTTGAAACATTTTTCTGTACATAGAAATCCCCAAGAGGCTCGCAAGGCAGCCTACAATTTGCAATGCGGGGAGGATCAGGCCCCACAAGAATTTGTGCAAGAATTGAAGGGGCCTTTGCGCAGACCACCAGAAGGGTGCGCACGGACAGCAAAGAATTCACCAACACATTTTTCCATGCTCTTCCCAAGTACATAATGACCCAGCTCGTGAGAGATTTTCATGAGAAAAGATCTTTAGACTGGGTCATTGAGGAAGCCACCCGGATCTATGAGGTGCAGAAGCCCATAGAAAATAAAAGTAATGCACAGAAAAACCCCAAAACCAACAGCACCCCTGCTGCTGCCAAGGTGGCAAAGCTAAAGGTTGCCCCCGTTTTAGATTTGGAGATGGGGGTGCCTAAAAATCTGCCTGCACCAAATAATTCACAGCCCAGAAGGCCCTTGGGCCAGTCACAGACAGGGAGTCGAGGAGGTAGTCCCACAAATGGGGTCCCCCGCTCCCCTGACTATGTAAGTCCCCGCTATAAGGGAAACCGACCAATCCTGGGTTATGTGTGGACTCCTCCAGCCCAAGGGGGGTGATCCAGCCAAGCACCTGACCCAGGGAATTTCCCTCCTAACTTCCCACAGAAGGGCAGAAATTCCCCAAACACTGGGCAGAACTTTTTCCCCAGGTATCCACCCAATTTCCAACCCCAAAACCATCCATCCTTCTTTCCCCAATTCCCTGAGCCCAGACAACCTAATCCGGGAGAGGGGAGGCCAAGGGTGGAGGGGTACCCAAATCTTCCCAACCCCGGGGTATTACCAGAGAAGGGATAGCTACCCTTCCCGGGATCAGCCCAGGGGAGAAAATAGAGCCCCGTATCAGCCTGAGCGGGTTTCACAACTTGAGCGCCAGGTCCAAATTATGGCACGGGATCTGGGTCACATACTGAGGGCTCAACAGAACCCTCAGATGAGCATGCCACCGCAGAATGCCCAAAACTCTGGACCTGGTGCTCCAGAACAATGACGGGGCAGCACCCCGATAACCCACCAGTTCCCAGGGAGGAGGCACAAGGGGAAGAGAGGTGTAAAGCCTTGGAGGACGCTTCCTTCCCAACTTGTAAATAGCCCCTGGAAAACCAGGAACCGGAAACAAAATCTCCTGCCCCTGAAAGCCTGCCTCCCAAGGAGCAGAGGGGGGGTAGGAGAAACAAAGGACCCAAACAGACCCCCTTTGTGGAGGAGGTACAGGTCTTCCAATTTGAAGGAGAGGGATCCTCAGAAGATCCTGGGAAAAGGATCTTCTCCTTCAGAGATGGGGGAACTACTCCCAATGAAAAATGGGTCCCAAGAGATTCCAATCCAGACTGGGTGGATGTGGGGATTGAGCTGTCGCCGCCCATCATTCTATCCCAGAACCAACAATACCAAAATCCCATGGGTCAAACCCATCCTGATGACTGCCTCCAAAAAGGGGGGTGCGGCCCAGAACAAGAAACCATTTCCAGTTGCCAACTTTTTCTTTCAGATTCCCCAGGCTATCACAGAATTCTGCCCAAATCTCTTCTCTCGCCATGTCCAAAACCAGAAAATTAGCCCACCAGTTGTCCAAAAATGTGCATTATCTGTCCCCCTTGAGGAGAAGGAGGGAAGATACTATGCCTCCGTACAAGTACAGGGGCAGGGTACAATTTTGGCACTGGTGGACACTGGATCCCAAGCTACCCTTCTGTCCAAAAGGGCCTTTGATGAACTAAATGCAGGAAGGGGGGAGAATTACCATATTCCTCTCACCTCTCTTCCTGGACAACTGCAGAACTTTGACGGGAAGGAAATTCCTGTCGAGGGGACTGCAGATTTGGACATCAAAATTGGGCGACACAAGGTGAAACACCCGGTCATAGTAGTGACTCCAGAGGGCACTCCTTGTTTACTAGGGAATGAGCTTTTGAGAAGGTTGTCACCCCTAATAGATTGTGTAAACAAGGTCCTCTGGACCCAGACTAGCCGACGAAAAAAATTAAAACAGAGTGTCAACCATGTTAGTTTAAACGGCACCTGCCACATGGTTGAACAAAAATCTGACAAAGTAGAATTTCACTTCCAGAACAACCAAATTCCAGATGTGACAGTAATAGCAGTAGGACAACAGACTGCTGATGGGGGGTCCTCTCTATTTCTGAAAATCAACCTTCCTTCCAGTTTAAGGTGGTATTCCACACTGGAAGGAAATACTCTGAAATTCTTTACCAATCCACAATCAGACACTCCCACTCCTATAGTTCAGAAAGATGTGAAATCAGCTCAGAGCCTGGCTGATATTCAGCAAATTGGAGAGCAGGTTTTCATCCCTGTTCAGTTAAATGATGGGAAGGACTCTGTTCTCGCTCGAGTGTGTGTGAACAACGGTAAGAGCTTCATCAGCGAAGCCATGTTCCGCCAACTCCCAAAAGATCCAGCCATTCCCACATTCAAACTGATAGACAAATGGGAAATGGATCTGGAAACACCCAATTCCAAAGCAGTGTATGTTCAAAATCTCCACTGGCAACAAGAGCATAGTCCATAATTGTTGGGTCGTGCGAGACGTCACTGCCGCATATGGTTTTTCCCCTTTTGTAATGGCTTTGCAGGCAAAGAACGATGGTCTGGAGGGTTGCCCAGAGAGATGCCAGAGGTCAAGATTTATTCTAAACCTTCCAGCCATCAACTCTTTTGTTTTGCTATTGTCACCCCGAGTGGGAAGGGTATGCCCATACGTGGGTCCCTTGCCTGCTGGGCCTAGAAACCCAAGCTACTCCTCACTGATGACGCCCAACAAGGCTGAAACATGTCTGTGGATGCTTGTGGTCTCGTGCAAAAGGGATGTGACCTAGCAGTTCGGGCTGGACTACCCCTTTGGGGGTGGGACCAAGCCTTATTTGCATATGGTTTTTCCCCTTTTATAATGGCTTGGCAGGTGAAGAACGATGGTCTGGAGGGTTGCCCAGACCAATGCCAGAGGTCAAGATTTATTCTAAACCTTCCAGCCATCAAATCTTTTGTTTTGCTATTGTCACCCCGAGTGGGAAGGGTATGCCCAGACGTGGGTCCCTTGCCTGCTGGGCCTAGAGACCCAAGCTACTCCTCACTGATGACGCCCAACAAGGCTGAAACATGTCTGGGGATGCTTGTGGTCTCGTGCAAAAGGGATGTGACCTAGCAGTTCGAGCTGGACTACCCCTTTGGGGGTGGGACCAAGCCTGATTTGCATATGGTTTTTCCCCTTTTGTAATGGCTTGGCAGGTGAAGAACGATGGTCTGGAGGGTTGCCCAGAGCAATGCCAGAAGTCAAGATTTATTCTAAACCTTCCAGCCATCAACTCTTTTGTTTTGCCTTTTACTTAGGCAGTGACATTCTCAATCGCTTCGCCATTAGTTTGGACCTAATAAACTTCAAAGCTTGGTCCCGATTGGGGGATAATCCGATGGGCTTTGATGATCAAGAAAAAGCATTTAGGTCAGCTCAATTGATACCTTATGCAGTTGAAATTCAGCTTAAAGAGGAAGTCACCATCCCAGAAAGGACCCGACAATTCTCCCTGGAAGTGAAAGTTAAAAGAGGACAAAAATTGAAAAACCTTGATGCTTATATTCATCTAAATGTTTCTCTTCAACAGCAAGGGTTAGGGGTAAACCTAACACCATTAGTCAACATAGAACAGGACACCATTCCAATAGAGGTGGATAACAGCGACTTACAAAGTATTACTCTAGCCGCAGGCACCATCATTGGAATGGCGGTTGATGACCGACATTTCTCCATTAATTTAGGAAATGAACTGTTAGGACAAATCCCCAAGGACTGTTTTGACAGTGACAGTGATGACAATCCAACACCAGACAGGATTTTCACCTGGCATGCGGGGAACTTACTGGTGTACACTTCTTGCCCTTATGGTAAGAAAGATGTGACTTGTGACTTTAGAAGGGATGAGGTGATTTTCCAGGTCCATGAGGGGTGCCTTTCCCACCTGAAGCCTCCAGTCCAAATCAGCACTCTGACCAGGGACCTCTCCACCCAGCTGGAGGAGGCTGCTGAGATAGCTAAACCAGAAGTCTTTCCAGGCTTCAGGGAGATGGTGGAAGAGAGAGTCAACCTAGCTGATGCCTGCGTGACTCTGGAACAGAAGCAAAAGTCGAAACAAGTTTTCTTGGATTTCCAAGATCTCTTTGCGGTAGACTCATATGACTGTGGTCGCACCGACATCCACACAACAACAATTCCCACGGACCCTGGAATGACTTCAGTGTTTGTGAAGCAATATCGCTTGCCTCTCGCATCCATGGAGTCCCTTACTGAAATAATTAAGAACCTTGAGTCCCGCGGAATAATCCGTCCAGTACGCAGCACCTTCAATAATCCGGTGCTGGGAATATTGAAGCCAAACGGCCAATGGAGACTCTGCGCCGACCTTAGGGAGCTCAACAAACGGGTCCATACTTCCCGATGGCCTCTGCCCTACATTGACCAAGGGCTGGTCCAGATCCAGGGGTCGCAGGTATTCACTGCAATAGACCTGACCAATGGATACTGGACCGTGCCTGTCAGTAGGGAGGACCAATACAAACTGGCTTTTACCTTTGGGGGCCAGCAGTACACATGGACCCGGACTCCCTTCGGATACCTCAACTCCGGCAATGAATTCAACATTTTCCTACATAAGGCCATGCCCGACCTGGGTGCAAGGGGTAACCTGGCTCATGTAGATGATGTCCTCATCAAAAGTTCATCTGTGGAGGAACACATAGCGGAGATCCGTTATGTTCTGACGCAGTTGAGGGCCGCCGGAGCAAAACGTTCCTTTCAGAAAGCACAGTGGTATAGAACCCGTGTTAATTTCTTGGGGCATGAGATTACTCCTCAGGGTCTCTGTCCCCAGGAAAAGAAAGTGGAAGCACTTCAGAAACTGAAGGATCCCACAACCCTGCGGGAACTAAGGAGCCTCCTTGGACTGACTAATTACAGCAGAAAGTTTATTGAGGGCTACGCAGAGATCACCAAACCCCTGATTCATCTCGTGAAGGGGGGTCAAGTGGGAATGGGGTCCAGAACAATCCGAGGCAGTAAGACAACTCAAGAGAATCCTCTCACAAGCGCCTTGCCTAGCTTACCCTGTCAGAAACAAGGAGTTCTTCCTGGAGACAGGGTTCTCTAATACGTGCTTGACGGCAGTATTATACCAAAAGCATGACAAGGTCAATAAAGTAATCTCCTATGAGAGCAAAACTTTATCCTCTGTGGAGGAAAAATTCAACGTTTGTGAGAAGGCACTCCTGGCAACAGTGTGGGCATTGAAGAATTACCACCCGTTTATCCAGGGGGAATACATCATAGTGGAGACTCCACACCAGCCTCTGCAATATCTCCAATGTGACAGAATCCGGCCGGAAATGTGAGTAATTCCCGAATTACATACTGGATTCTGTCAATGCAAGGCTTTCCTGTGGATGTCAGATATGGCCAAACAAGAAGAGTCCCCTCGTGCAAGGTCTGGCTGACTTGCATGATTGTGCCAGAGAAAACTGTATCGAGGACGAAAGTCTAAAAATCAAGGACAACATGGAGGCATACCTTAATTCCCCACACAAAGTCTTTTAAGAAGACAAGTGTGAGGGAATGCCCACTGTCTATGTGGATGGATGCTCTTACCATGTTGACAACAACGGGGAAAAATAACTTGTGGCCGGTGTAGGGAATGCATGGGTGAAGGAGTTTCCAGAACCCACCGCTGGGTACAAAATTGGCCCCCAAAGTAGTCAGGTGGCAGAGTTGATGGCTGTGCATCAGGCCATCCTCACTGCTGTCCAACATCAACTCCACGAACTGGTCATAATCACAGATTCGGATTATGTACAGAACGGGTTCGTGGAGCACCTGGTTAATTGGAAAACCAGAGGCATGTTATGTGCTAATAACAAACCCTTGAAACATGGGAAGTTAATCCAAAACATTGTTGATCTGGTCACCTCAAATGGGATGACCATCTACTGGAAAAAGATCAAGGGTCATTCCAAAGTAGAGGGACCAGACAAAACTGGAAATGACTAAGCTGATCAGATGGCCAAAACTGGGGCCATCCAAGGGGATCTAATAGAAATAGAGTCCCTGTTGGGGGAAATCCAGGTCACTGCTATCACTTGGTCCCAGACAAATGCTCACAATGATCTTTCAACTGCACAATAGAGTAAGGAGACCCCTGATGCTGATTTGATTATGGCTCAGAAGGGGGAATCCAATAATTGGTAAGTTTTACCAACACATTGAGGACCCTGAGAACTTTCCCCTGACGGATACAGATTACATTGGGAAAGAGGACCTAAGAGTGTTGATGAAATGTCCAAAAAGGTTCCGAATCCAAGACTGTTTGTTGGTAAGGAAATCCCAAGCTGGCCATGATCAGTGGGTGGTTCCTACCTCATTCCGAAGCCTGATGTTAAGTCACGCCCATGATGCGGCCACCGCCGGTCATAGGGGGGTTCATACAACCCTTGAGATCTTAAGAGAGGTTGCATACTGGCCACACATGGGGCAGGACCTCGACCAATTCTTGAAGGGGTGTCTGGTGTGTGCACAATTTCAGCCAACATCCCTCACACACCGGGCACCTCTCCAAAAGAGGGGGATGACACTGCCATGGTCAGATTTGCAAATCGACTTCGTAGGCCCTGTGATTCGCTCGTCTAGAGGAAACAAGTACATGTTGACGGTTACATGCTTGTTTACCAAATGGGTGGAATGTCTCCCGGCCCCAAACTGCAAGGCAGAAACAGCAGCTGCCCTGATGATTAACCACATATTTTCCCATTTTGGTCTACCTCAAAGGATTGAGTCAGACAGAGGTAGCCACTTCACCAGTGAAGTAATGACAAAGATGTGGGAGATACTGGGGGTTAAAAGAAGCTACACATTGCTTACAGGCCAGCTTCTTCTGGAGCAGTAGAGAGATACAACCGAACCATTGTGAGCATCTTAAAAAAGTTTGTGGCAGATTTTGGGCCAAGTTGGGATGTCCGATTACCTCTGGTCCTAATGGCCATCAGATCTACCCCTTCATATGCAACTAAAATGTCACCATTTGAGTTGATGACCGGACGCAAGATGGTGCTTCCCCAGCATTTGCTCTACAGGACCCAAGAGCAGACACTGATAAATGCCTCCACAACTGTGGAGAATTTAAGGAAACACCTCCAACATGCTTTTGCCTATGCTCAGCGGAATCTAGAACGATCAGCTGACAGCATGAAAACCCATTACGACCTGAAGACCACCAGGAAGGAATATACTGTGGGAGATCGGGTCTATCTATACAATTTCCAAAGAAACCAGGCCAAACAGCGAAAATGTTTGCCTACGTGGAAGGGACTGTTTGAAATTATATACAAAATCTCCCCTGTAGCGTATAAGATCCGCATCCCCAAAGGTAGTCTGGCGGAAGGGGAAGACAAGTGGGTCCATATTAATCAGCTAAAGTGTTGCCATCCCAGGCACACTCTGCAACAACTGGAGGAGTCCTCTGCAATACCAGAATGGGCCGCTCCAGATTAATTCAGTTCCCATCCTAAAATATCCCACATATAGTCTCTAAAATATTATGATTTGAAAAAAAAAATGTTTCATGTTATATCTTGTTTTTTAAAACAAGACTGAAAAATGTAACCGGATGTATAAAATGTATGTGTTCGCCACACCATTAATAGTGGTGGAGAAATGTCTACGAATAGGTATTGCCGCTTTTGCTTTATCATCCTAGGCGAGATGAAACCATGGAGACTGACCACGGAAAGCGACCTGGGGACCGGGAGCGAAGATCCGAGGGGCCCGGGGTACCGCCCAATCCTCCCATCAGGACCAGCAAGGAGAACTGATTGATCGACTGGAGTGAGTAAAAGATGCTGAACTGTGCCATCTACGGAATTGGAAGAAGATCAGGCGAACATCCCAGATCTTGCGAGTTCCATCAGTGAAAGATCAGAATGGCCATCGCAAGAGGGGGGGCTTGTTGGATGTTTTTACCCATGCATCTAAGCCCTACCATAAAACTGTGCATTACTGGCATTGAAAACATCATGATGGCCAGAACTCCCCAGAGAGTGCGCAGGGAAAACATGAAGAATAGGCTGACACCCATTTTTGCCTATGTTGTGAGCACAGGAGGGCACTGCCTAAAACCACCAATGGGCTACACAGACAGTAGCCTGAAACCATTGGGAATGGCAATGCCCATTGCCAAAAGCAACCCAGAACAGTGGGGAATTCATTTTCTTAATGTCAAAAATGGATGCAATACTGGTGCTCACCACTATCAGAAAGCCGGCGTTTTAAAACCACCAGACTTTTGTGTAAAACTGAACAAATGAACCCAAACCAGGCCAAGGAAAGACATGCTAAGAGGTGGATACAATGTAAAACTATATTCCATTGCAAAGTCTAGTTAGGATTGGTATGTCCGTAGTTTCACTTTGCAGTAAACCCAAGAAAGTCAAAACCAGTCTCCTTGGCTTTGACTGGCAAGAAACCAAAAGAAAAATCTCTGAAACGAAATTATACAAACACGCAAGCTCCGTTTGGAAATGGCTTCCGGCTATGGAAAGCTACCTTAAGAAATACCCTAGCAAACAAATGCGGAACAATTACATGCGTTTTTGTTTTAATGTAATTCAAACCAATCAAATTAAATGCATCAGAAATTGCACTACAGGGGATTGGAAATGGTGTCGTTTCTGTAAAAAGGAAGGAGTTGTAGAAACTCTACAACATATTCTGTTGGTGTGTCCTGGGCTTTTACCTTATAGGATAAGTTATTTTGCCCAATTTGTTCCTTCCACCTATGAGGTAAACAGAGAATTTATATGGCACAGAATGTTACACGAGAATTCAACAATAATGAACATTCGTGTCACTTTATTTCTAAGAAATGTTTGCGATTTATGTTAGTGTGGTGAAAGAGCGCTCCTCTTTTTCGAAATTGGTTTGAAATTGTTCTAGGGCTGTTTCTAAGTTAATGAAAGAGGTTTCATGTTAGGTGGTTCTAAAAGTTACTGTGATTTTTTTTTTCTCTTGTTTGAACTGTACCAAGATCTTTGTTGTTACGCTTTTGTCTGTTCAGCTATCTTATTGATTCTTTAACTATTATGCCCACTATGAATATGTATTTTATGCAAAACAATGAATCCGTTTGACTATCTGATTTTTATTTTGTAAACTTATCTTATTCTGAAACTGATTCTATTGTGTTTTAAATTCACTTGAGATTATGTTTTTTTTCGCTATTATACTGTTTTGTGCTTTTCATTTCGTTTATTCATGTATAATTGCTGTTGATTTTTTTCTTGTATCTTTGTGTAAAGGTTTGTTATAAAACAAAACAAATAAAATTAAAAAAAAATAAAAAATAAAATATTCTGAAAGGACTTGAAGGAAGTAATTAATTAATGTATATATAAAAAATAGCTGGGGATGTCAGCAGCTTAATTGAATTTGGGTTTAAAGCCACTAAAATCGAAATGTTTAGAATAAATGAGTGACCTACTTGTGAGTGTCACATAGGTTGCAATTGTTTAAATGTCATAGTTTTGAACTTAGAATCAGCATTCTAGCTGCATGTGCAAAAATTGTAAGTTGGATTTGTAGAAAACTGGAAACTAAAGGACATTTAGCTGAATTCTGCCTGACAACTACCCCCGACAGGAGTTGAACTGGCTCAACAACTCTTCCCAGGCCTGGCTGCATCCTGCTGCCCCCACCAAAAGGAGGTGACACCTCTCTGATTGAATTAGGGGAGTGGTACCTGGGGACTACATTAAACTAAAACAAAGCACTGTCCCTGGCTCAGGCAAATGTTATATTGGGGGGGTCGTAAAATGGCTTCCTCTTGGGAGAAACTGGGAGGGACAGTGCCTGTGAGAGCCAGCTGAGCTTGGGGGAAGTGGATAAACCAGAAATTCCACCATGTGCTTTGGAAAACCACACCCCTTTGGGGCCAGAGCATGATTTTAAAAAAGATGGATAATTCACAGTGCGGACTTGTCAAAATTATATAAATAACATAATCATTCTTGTGATTTTTCTGTGCACATTTTAAGAGGTGTTAGGACCCTGTGATATGTTCTTGGGGATAGTAGTGGAAAAAAAGGTTGTTACTCCAAATGTATGCATGTTAAAAATCTGACACTTTATCATCTGAAACCCATATCCCTGGTGCACATCTGTGTAAAATCTGGAAAGGTTTAGAGGTCGTTATCTGGATGAAAAGGGGAGAATTCTGTCATAAGTGGACACAACATCGTACAGTACAAAGACAGGGATCGGATGGTTTGGTGCTACAGAAAATATGTTAACTGGACCTATAATATTAGAAAAATGGTACATAGATAAATATGTATTTGGGTCAGAAATAGATTTGTGTGCAATTTGACAAGGGGAGGTTCCTCTGACCATAAAACCTACAGCATAACTCTGACACTCCATTTCTTTCGCCCAATCATGGAGAGAGGAAAGCTTGGCCAATGATAAGTGAGAGGGGCAGGCTTAGCTAGGCCCATGCACACACCCATTTTCAAAACACATAAAAGGAACATTGAAACCCAGGTAGAGACATTCACTTTCCACTTTCTTGTGGGACGCTTTGCCGGGAGACTTCAGACTTCACATCCAGAGATCCAGACTTCAAATCCATCAATCTCCAGAGACCAGAAATTAACTCCAGAATTTGTAGCAGAGAGGCCTGAATCCACAAGCTGAATCCTCTTCAGCAGGCCTCAAAACCAATCAAACTATTCAACAGCCGGGCGAGCTGTTTGATTTCTTTGCCAAGAACTTTTGCAAGAACCCGTAGCAGTATCCAGAAAACAGTGCTGTATCCGGAACCAGAGAGAACCAGAGACCAGATGCTGTGAGCAGAACCGCCAGAAGTCCCGTTCAACCTGTTGACCAGATCCATGACGAGGCGCATTTCTGTCCAAAATCTAGTGTGAGTACCCAGCTAGCACGGTGCCAAAACCAATCTCTTAGTTTAAAATAATCTAATCCAAACTATTTTAGCCTATTAGAACTGCTTCCTAAAATCGTGTCATTCTGTAATCTTTAAAACTGAAAACTGTCATCTGTCATTCTGAGCTTTAAAATTTCAAATCTGAAAAACTAACTTTACTAAATCGGCCGTATCTCCGAAACCGTTTGTGCTAGAAGTGGGTTTTAACTGTCATCTTAAAGCTAAGATTATATGCTTTCCAAGGGGCCTAGAAACTCCTTATAGTGCCTCCATAATCGCGCTCGACGCACACGACTAAATTTGTCATGATTTGACATTTTGCTTAATTTCAGCCACGTGTAAAAATATTTGTCTTTGCTTCCATCCCTGAAATCTGTTTTCAACCTAATAACCATCCCTGAATCATTGATAGGGCTGGCCTGAACTGATTCAAAGTATCTATCACCTACCCGGAACCTCCTATAGGGAATTAAAAGCATTTTTTGCATATTTTTCACTTCTTTGCATACAACATCAAAGGATTTTGCCTGTGTTTCAAACTCCTACCTGTTTTCATCTAAGCTTGCTAGGGGGGAACTGAATTACATTTGATAGCATTCCTGAGAACTGTGTGCTTTCCTTCCATCTCTTTACCTTGCATAAAGGGGGGGGATGAATTGTCAAAGAAAAGTGATTACATTGTCTTTTGTTGAAGTCATATCAAGTTTATTTTCTGTACTGCATTTTCATTCATCATTGCATTGTCCTTGAAGCCATAAAAGCATTCTCAGTTACTTCACCCTCTCTATATCACTTCTAAGCCATCAAAAAGAGTGTACCACTGTAACATTGTCCATTGTTGATCACTATCATCCTCACAAGTGTGCTATCAAATATTAATTTACTATAAAAGTGTGATAGATATATATTGTTTAATTTTCAAATAAACCTTTTAGATTTGCAAAACAAACATACTTCTTGGCTCAGCGGGGTCGGGGGGATTCTGAGAGAGGGGTGTTATATAAGGGTTGTCATCCAGAGTAAATGAACTGGACATAAAAATACATCAATAAGGGCTTCCATCAGCATCCCAGACTAGGCATTGACTTAGCTGTAGTGTTGAATTGAAGTTGCTTACAATATGCATTGCACAATTGACAGAATGCACCATTGGGAGGAAAGCAAAGAAATGCATGTGTACATTGGAAACCTTGCTATCTGTAAATATGGTTAAATAAATTAAACAGAAAATTATTTCTGCACTCATGCAGTGAGCATCTATGTTTAAGAAAGTTAAGAAAATTCCTCACACGGTAACATTCTCCTTTCCAATCTCTATATCTTTCATCCCTTTTTCTAACCATACTGTGACTTCCACTAATCCATTTCCAAAACAAATAGTGCAAAACCCTCTCACACACTTCGAAAATGCAGCCCCATAGGCCACAGTTATCACTGCAGCACTTCCCCATACCAACAATGCTAATACTCCCAAGTCCCCACTCGTATGCAGTACTGTACAATTGCACTCACACACACACTAACTCTTCCTGCCAACAAATCCTCCTAGAATCTAAAACAATGTGTTCTCTTACTGCTATTACTGTACCATTAACACACATACTCACTAACTTCCTTCTTTTGCAATTGCAGTGAAGAACGATCGCTTAAAAGCCAGTGACGTCTCTGCTTGAAGATAGAACCAAGAAGAAACTGACTCTTCACATCCAACAAGGTAAGTGCAGTACTGTTGTAGTGGTTGGCCTGTTACTCAGACAGTGTTGTTGTATTGTAGCCTAGACAATTGTATCCAACCCCAGAGCACTCGCTTCACCCTTACTCACTGGACCTTGCCAGGTCCACTGTTTCTATTGTCATAAGAACACCTATATCTTAGTACCCACTAGATTTATAAAAACATTGTATTGTCCTTACTTCTTCAACCACATTACACTGTCACACACACTGTAGCAAACCTTTGCCAAAGGAACACACACACATACCAGTACAACTTTCTCAACCAAAATATAACAACCCTTTGCACAATCACACTCCCCTACGTATGCCTCCCCTCATATTCAGGCACTCATGCACAGTACACACAAATACATTGCACAACTTTCAAACCCACACTTTCCTTTTTTCTCCAACAGACACAAGACAATGTCTACCAAGAAAACAACACAAATAAAACACAAACCATGAAAAATGGCCATCCACCTCTAGCAGACTTTGTACAAAAAGTTTAAACAAAACAACTAATACAGTCACTGAGCAAAACGGAACCAGGTAGCAGGAAAAAAAGTGTGACTTCTCTTACAAAATGTGAAACTAAAACTAAATGTATTAAGAAGAATGCTAACACTATATATATACCAACATTAACATAGCCACAAGTAAGCATTCCAAAAAATGTATTTTACAAAAAAATGTCCACTATAGAATCCTTCAAAACCTTATAAAAACAGGGGAAAATCACGCTCACCCCTTCAAACTTACCACAGAAAACTGATCTTGGAATCTCTAATAGACAGTGCAATGCTCCTCAAAAGTAAATTATTTATATTAATTTTAAACAGAATGAAACCACTAACAAAATTAATTAGTAAACTACAAAAAGTACTTCACAAGATATGCAATATCAACATAGATACCTTTGCAAACATCTGTGCAGGTACTTGGATTCACACAACCAGCACAGAGCCATATTTCAATGAAGAGGCATACAAATCAGAGCAAACAAACCCAATTGCCATACATAGCAGTGGTCAAGAGTATGAAAAGGTAGATAGTATCATTATGGCAGAAAAAACGCTGATTGCAAGAATATCCCCAACAAACCTACAATCAACTCTCCATTCCAGCGAACCAATCCATACCATCTACAAATGGCAGTGCACCTCAATGTGTAATGTATGAAAACAATCCTTCAAATCTTTGTGGCAGTTCCTCAATCAGTATGTGAAAGCCAAAGCCAAATTCAAAATTTAAATATTACAAACCATGGACTCCTGTCCAGTGCACAAATACACAGGACTACAAGGACATTCATTAGCCTGCATTTCCGAGCCTGCTTGCAAAAGCACCTTCCACCACATCAAAATATTAGCAACACACCATTCTACTATATGAAATGTGGTTCAGAGACTGTACTATGCAAAAAGTCCTGCATTAGCAGTGGAGCATTGAAATTACATTCTCCTACATACTACAGCCAATGAACTGCTGGAAGAAATAGACCACACCCAAAGCAAATATTTTGGTAGCGCACAGCACTTACAAAATCCAGTAACTTTAGAAGAGAGTTGCAACAACCTTGCAGATGCCAACCTTCTATTACACACGTATAAAAAATAAATAGCAACATTTAAAAGCACATCTGCTGAAGTATCACACCAAGTATGTGTGCGTTGTTGCAGAACCTTTTATACAAAGAGAACCAAAACTGTAGATATAATGTACAAAATAGAAGATAGTGAGGAATCCCAATAGTTCCAATTAGCTCTCTTTCTTATAGCAGAAAACAAATATGAAATTACTAACCCCTCAAAACTTTGCACATACTGCACTGGAAAACTTGACAATAACCAAATGCCTTCAAAGCTATCACTAACAACTTGTTAGTGTTCCCACTTCTAAAACCACTCCAACAGTTTAATTTATATGAGAGCATTGTAATCCAACACTGCACCCATTTCAAGCAATAATACACATTCAACCAAAAACAACCAATTTGCCTCCTTCTGAATTACTCAAAGGCATGTGTGGCAAAGTAGTTTATTTGCCAATACATTTGAAAGAAAATGTAGTCACTCTGGGACTGCAACGGCCAATAGATCAATCTTTGATTATCCTAGTGAATAATGTACCTTTAAAAGGCAAAATAAGTGGCAGCAACTGGTAGACTTAAACAAAGTTAGAGAATCCTTGCTTTATCTTAAAGAGAACAATGAATACTACAAAGAAATAAACATTGAAGAATACCTGAGAGAAATTACCGAAATAATTCAGGATTCCTCATCAACTGGCCAATTTGAACTTCTAGATCCTACCACAGCCCCCAATAGTTTAGACCAGTATACAATTCACCACTGCACTACCAAGACAGCATAGACGATGCACTAGAAACATATTAAATGCAGCAAGCCAAAGGATCTCCAATCAGAATATGGGGGAAAAAGTGTTGAAGCATGAGCCTTTCTTCTACTCTTTCCTACTGGAAAAGATCGAAGGTATGATGAAAGATGCACACAAATAACAGCATCAGAATACCGCTCTTTACGAATGTATTCTGAAGACCCTAGATTCAGATAAAACGTTGAATACATATTCCACCTCCTCTTTAAAAGTGAACTAGAACTCTATGTTACGGAGTTGTACACACATGTCTGCTGCACATCTATTTCAAAGGGTAGAAGAGAAAGATGAAGTTTCACAGTCAAGTATTACAAATCTCTTGGCAAACATGCGTGGTACGAAAGAACACTGGTTCTGACGTGGCACAGATGTACTGTGTATGCTACGCAACCTTGGCCCACCCACATGGTTTGTCACTTTAAGTTGTACAGAGTATGCATGGGAAGACTTTCAAGATTTCCTACACTTAGCAAATGAAAACAAAGCAGGGATAGACATGAAAACACCAGGAGAGCTCTACTCTCTCGACCCTGTAAATGTGTCAAGATACTTCCATCACTGCTTTATTGCCATGCTGCACTTCATCTGTAATAAAACAATTCCTCCCCTCAGAGAAGTGCAACATTTCTTTTGGAGAAAAGAATATCAATCCAGAGGAGCACCACACATCCACATGCTTTTGTGGATTAAAGGTGCTCCTAAATTTGGTCAGGGCATTGATGCCACTGTTTTGCAGTTCATTCACAAATATGTCACTTGCAAAATCGGTTCAGAAAGCACACAAAGTGACCTAGATGCACACATTATGTAGTTTCAAAGACACCATGGTGGCAAGTACTGTCTGTGCAAATATAAAAAACAAAGGCAAATACTACACCAAATGCTGCTTTGGTTTCCCTAGACCAGTTTTCTGTTAGACACAGTGTGAAAGGCAAATCCCCTAAGAACACATACTGCATAAAAAGAACTGAAGCATCAAAGTGCATCAATGATTACAAAGCAATCATTGCCCTCCTGTGGAATACAAACATAGATGTGCAGTACATTGCAGACAATTCCACTGCAGTTGCATGATATGTCACAGCCTACTTAACCAAAGCTGGGAAAACTGAACTGAAAGACCTCTAGGATGACATATCATCTGAAAAATCACTGTCACAAAATGTATACAGCTTTGGCATAAAAATGCTCTCTCATAGAGAATGTGGCTGCTATGAAGCTGCATACCGTTTAACCTGCAACACCTTGTATGGGAAATCCGAAAACATAGTCTGGCTAAGCCTTGGTCCTGCTGCATCCAGAAAAAGAGTTCTCAAATTGTACCAAGACATAGAAACAATAGCCAAAAACGGTCCCAATAGCCAAGACATTTTGAAAAACAATGTATTGGACACATACTACCCAAATAGAAGTACTGCTTTGGAAACCATGTGTCTATGCCACATAGCCCAAAATGTTTCAAAAAAATTATATTAAACTAGATGAGAAAAAAGGTAAATACATAGTCAAAAGTTGTGAGGGCAGCGTGGTTAAACTTACCAAACACAGCCTCATTAATCATATGAAGATATCATAAAAAACTCCTCAACATAGAGAACTTAACTACATGTCCCTACTGCAACTTATTGAAAAATGGAGAAAATAAAAGGAGAAGATTAATTGGACACCCATGCCTTCTATGGAGATGCTTTCAATTCATGTGAAAACACTATAACAAATATAAACTTTAAATGGTACAAAAACATGTTGGACAATGAACACCAACAAGAAGAAGAACTTCAAGCACAACTAAATATAGAGACTCCTGAGAGCAGTCAACCTTCTCTTACAGGAAGCCAAGGAACACTTGGAGAGTCACTCATAGTAAATGAGGCAGAATTAGCCATGACTGAAGTAGAAAACACCATGGGCCTCATCACGAGTTGGGCGGTAACGCTGCGCTATTACCGCCGGTGCTATTAGACCTACCGCCAAACGCCCGGTGCTATTAATGCCGGATCACAGGTTTGGCAGAACGTTTAGTGCCCATTCCCCATTGTGCCCATTCGGGAATTCCTCATTCCCCATTGGGCCCAATAGGAAAATTCGCGCTATCACCGCCGCCGGATTTCCCGCCGGCAGTAATAGCGCAGAAAATCGGCAAATTTGCAACGGATTTCCCGCCAGCTCAGAGCTGGGGGGAAATCCGCCAAGGCCATGATTGGCAGACCCTTAAATGTGACGATAATAGCACTACCGCCACATTTAAGGGTTACTACCAGACTCATGATGAGGCCCCATGTGTCAGTATGAGCAATCTGAAGAAAACATTGCTCTACTGAAATAACAACTCAATAATGAGCAGCGTAGTATTTTTCTACAAGTAACTAAAGAAATTGAACATGGTGTGCAGCAGGAAACTAAAACTTGTACCTGTCAAAACTATAAACCTGTACTCCTGTATGTAAGTGGTCAAGCTGGTTCAGGCAAAACATTCTTAATAAAAATCATCAGCAAGTTCCTCCAACAATTGACAAACAACAAGCTTTCAGCTGTTGTAACTGTCCCCAGAGGTTTAGCTGCCTACAACATAGGTGGTGTTACTTTACACCGATTGCTGCTCCTTGCAGTAGAACACCAAAACAAATAAGACTACTACAAACTTTCAATAGAAACTGCTATAGAGCTACAAAGGGTTTTGAAACAAATGAAAATGCTCATACTAGATGAGGTGAGCATGGTCTCCAACCTAATGTTAGCTTTGATTCACCTCAGATTGCAAGAGGTCCTCAAAACGGACTATGAAGAACTCTTTGGAGGAAAACACAGTATTGTTTTTGGAGATCTTCTTCAATTAAAACCAGGGAAAGGTGAACCTATGTTTAAAACCTTAGGACACAAACTGTGCCGTAACACACTTGGCAGCATAGGAAATGTACATCTCTGGCAACATTTCCAATACAGAGAACTAACTGAAAACATGCATCAGTCTGCAGACCTCACCTATACTAACATTTTGAAAAGCATTTGATTGGTGTGCTTTCTAAGGAAGCAGAGTCTATCTTAAGTAGCAGACACATCCATGAGCTATACGGGAATACCACATCTGCTACTGATGTCATGCAACAATTAGCAAACAGAAATGTAAAATGTATGCTCTTAATGCCAACCCTAGCAAGCTGTGCACAATTCAATGAAACAATGTTGAAAAAAGAAATGCAACCAATACTACAAATGTAGTCCACAGACAAAATAGACGTACATGGTATGACAGTATCCATGTGTCAACAAGCCACAGCATGATTAAATAGCTTAGAAAACTCTATCTCCAACATAGCTGGTTTGGAGAAAATGTTAACATTGTGTTTAAACTGTAAAGTAATACTAAAGCGTAACCTTGACGTGGAGCAAGGTTTAGTTAATGGACCACTTGGTACAGTTGTTGTCTTTCAGACATACCCATGTGGCAACAGCATTCAGTTTGTCAACATCCACTTTGCCAAAATTTCAGAACAGAGAAAAGTTTTCTCTGTCTCTAGCATACAGCATCACTATTCATAAATCACAAGGTCTAACCCTTGATCAAGCATTGATTGACATTGGCAGCACCATCTTTAAAGAAGGCATGTGTTACATAGCACTGTCACACCTACATACACTTGAAGCACTATTTCTAGTCAATTTTGATTCAAGCAAAGTCAAGGCTGACATTGCTTTCATTGTAGAGTACAACAGACTACGTGCACTCTATAGACCCCATCTCAAAATGTACCCTGTTTCGCAAAAAGGCAAAATTTGTAAAAGAAATCTAGTGCAAACACAACTTATATGCGATCTCCAAACAGTACCACCAAAGAAATTGAAAGCAGCTGACACTCCATCACGTACCACAACCACAGAAGGATAAACTGAAAAGACAAATGCATACCGAATTGCACAAACAAAGAGAAGTACCTCTTCAAACAAAGCATGCCGACTTCCATAAAATGACTTTGACACAGAACTTTCTGGTCTATTCAAATGTTCCAATACAACTGATGTAAATTGCTATGCAAATGTAGCAATCAATGTTCTATTCCAATTGTTGAAAACATTTACTTAAACAGCACAGACCAGTTGTGTTTGCAATAATAATACGGCAGGAATTGGACTACTGTGCTGGAATGGTGAGATTCACTATAAACACACAGGAAGATCCACAAAAATGTCTAATGTACTTCCTGCAAGTACTGGAAAGCAAAAAAATACCTATACATGAAATCTTCCTGATTTAATATATGTGGAAACATACATGCACTCTCTGCAGCCATGTTGTGACAGGAATAAGTCCATAACGAGCGCTTTGTGTATGTATCTATACCCAACTGTGAATCCATTTAATATCAACAGCTGGTACAAAATGCAAACCATGGTATATTAGCTACTACTTGCAATATAGACAATCGTTCCACCTTACAGATAAAATCACATAGCCAATACGTAATAGTAATGCTTTGACCATACAATGCAGATGGTACCATAAACAACTGCAAGCTTACTAGCTTCACACACCGGCAAGTAATATATATATATATTACAGGGCCTGCACTTGCTCCCAGAATTTTTCCCACCCCTCTCAGAGTCTTCCGCTCTTCCACAGTGATATATACAGGGCCTGCGGTAGCGGCCCTGTAATTATGATTAAGTTGCTCAACTCAGAGGAAGAACACTTTTTGGATGGCCTATAACTTTGCTCCCCAAAGACGAATCCTTACCAAACTTTGCAAAAAATGTATATGGCCCACTCTGATTTTTTGGCAAATTTGGTGACGTTTTGTGAAGGGGGAAAAAGCTATGGGGGGGTCCCAAAATATATTGGACATAATGGAAATAAACATTGCTCACACCCACAGCCCAAACCGCTGGACAGATTTTCACCAAATTTGCGGCAGGAGTGGCGGCTTTGTCCCGAAAGCGTGCTTTTGTAAATTTGGTGGAAATGCATCCAGTAGTTTTTTTTTAATTTAGGCAAAATGTGGGTGCCAAAAATGTGTGATATCTGGCTCAGAGAATAGGGCTCCAATTGGCGCAGGGGGCCGCGTGATGTTTACAGGCAGATGATGTGCCCGCTGATTGGCTGGAGGAAATGTCCAAAAAACAATGCCATGTTGTATTTACCAATATACGCGGATAACGCAGTGGGGGACAGGGTTGGGATTTTTTTTTGGGGTAGTTGGTGTTTGAAGGTGGGGTGGGAAGGGTGGGGAGTGAAAGATGGTTGTTATGATGTATTTGTTTAGGTGGAAGATGACTGTGTGGGGCGCATAGTTTGCACGGAAGAATCTAGGCAGTAGCACAACTAATGCAGTGCTGTGTGGCAATATCAGCAGTAATTTATCACGGTGACTGAGTTATGTGTGTGAGTTGTGGCTACTGGTTAGATTCTTGGGTGCATGGCTGTATTATACTGTGGTGGTTGTGGCCAGTCCCTAGACTCTTGGGTGCATGGCTGGAGGCCATAAGCCGAACTTCATTAAGGTATTCCCTGCTCTTCTCATGGCTGCAACCCGTGTCGTTTAATAACAATCTACTGATCCCCCCATGATATTTTCAAAACACAAGCTACACTACGGAAGCTACACTACGGATAGAGCCAGATTACAATGCGCCTTTCCCCCTTTTTTCAGTGGACATAGCTACCACAAACTACACATGGAAGCAACCAGCTATTGCCGAGCCCCACTTAAGAAGGCTCCTTTTTCCATTCTCAATGGTTTCCTGTAACACAGCCACTACAGACCTGGAAGATTTCCTTGAACCAGAGCTAAAAGGTACAAGGTAACTATCTAACTCAGGTTTCATTACATCCATTGAGTATTACAGACAATCATAGTAGACACAACTTCAACATTCTCAAGCATGCAACCTACACCCTTTTTTCAGACTGCTATCTGTCTGACAATATCTTCAGTACTGCACCCCAGTATCTCAAGACCAACAACAAAACAACTTTGTGACACTCAACAGTGCAGCCAAGGGAGACACTACCTTATTGCTGTGCAAGACTGTTCTTCACCAAGTCCCCTCAGTACATCAGAGGTCAGTGCTTTTTATGCCCTTTATGGACAAACAAGACATTGATTGTTTGATCTACACTTTATGATGTACCCAAGCTCACATGGCCCCCTTTTTAAAAAAGCCTCTGAGTGGTTCTTTGCAAATCACTGTCTATTCAGCAAGAGTTTTTAGTCCTTTCCTTTCTTTTTCTTCCTTTAAAAACTATAGAGAGACTATCCCAGAGGTCTGCATGAACGCTTATCTACTAGGAGCCGGAACGCAAGTGGACTCAGTTACTTCCTAGCTGTTCAGTACACTACCATTTGGGGGTTCCCCCCAAGGCGTAGACCCACGGTTTGGTCCTCTTGCTCTTTGATTAGCTATTAGGCCTGATCTCTTCAATGGGCATTCCTGTTTAATTTGCTACTTTTCCAGTATGACTAAGGCACAGACTTAGATCAAGTGCTGCAGAATTATTTGAGTCCTAACCTGTAGGAATTGAATTTATGTTTTCAACCTGTATGCAAATGACAAATATGCTGTAATATGTGTTCGCATTTTTCCACTCGCCCTTTATTATTTTATTACAACAACGTTATATGCTTTGTTGTGTATACAAATGTTTTGTGTAATGTAATTTATACTCTTCTTCAATGTACTAAGCATTTATACAATTAATTTCAAATGGTCTATATGAGAAAACAGACTATATATCAGAAAATTAAATAAAGCTGACTCATGAATTCACTCTTGACTACATAATGATTGCATGGATTGAATCCTCCAAATGACAAGAATGTTTGGGGACATCTAGCTAAATGTTGATGCTATAATTTTTGATTATCTGAAAAATCATAAGGACATACTATGAATAATGTATTGTCATAAACTTATTCTGTGGTAGGATACCTTCGTGTTGTATTATTTGCCAGCCCTTTATCCTTCCACACAGAGGGCATCCCTTCTGTTACCAAGAATAGCCGGGCGGGGACATCATCGTATGGCAGACATACAAGATGAATCTGCACGGATATAGGTCGCCAATATGGACACAGGAAGACAGAAGTGCAGCCATTTTCATAATCTAGATGCCAATAGTGGGTCTCAGAATTAGCAAGGCCTCAAAACCCAAGATTTTGAATTTTCAAACACACATGTATTATAGAAATGTGTACAGAGCCCAGACAGTAGCTCACACCAAAGTCAAGATCAGGAACAAGGAAGGGAGTAATAGATTAATAGGAATGTAGGCACAAGATAACAGTTCCCAGGATAAGAAGCAGTAGACTTCCCAGTTAATTAATTTAATAAGTGCACAGATGAACTATTGATGTCCAGTTGCATGAGACCAGTAAAGCCAAAATACTTTATTGACAGTAATTGACTAACTGCTAAGGTAGCCACAAAGAACACAACATGCACATCAGAATTAGCTACAACTTCCATAAATAGAAGGAAATCCACTCTCAAACATGGTAGTCTAACACGTTCTGCTCGTATCTTGATGTCTCATCATAGTGTCAAGGTTGGTGAGTTGTACGCCAACCAATAGAATTTCCACATGCCAGAACGGCTATGGTAGACAATGCCAACCAATCTTTGATCACCTTGATGATGTATTAGCAATGTTATCTATTGTGGAATGTGTCCAGTTGGAGCAATGAGATAGGTATAGACTAATAGAATAACTAATCCCTATGTATCCTATGAGTAGTTTGACCATTAACCAACCCCAATACCCCACAGAGTCTGTAGACTGATAATGTAATGTGATGTAATTGTCGACGTAATGTTGGTACAAAGCTTGCTTGCAATCATTGAAAATGTTAAGAGCTATTAGATTGAGATTCTTGTATGCTGTCCCAGATAGGATTAATTGTTTGAATAAAGCTGGGTTTTGACGTGCACCTGAGTCCGCCATCATTGAGTATTATTCTGAATAATTGTTTCCCTGGGAGCCCCTTTACATCTTTCAGTTGGAGTTACCTTTTAAGATGATCAGAAAACTAAGTAAAAGCTTTAACTAAATTCCAGAGAGGACAATTTAAGAACTGAAATCATAAGTTCCCAGTATCTCTGCTTTCTGATGAGGAACACAGCAACCCTCTAAGTACTGGGTGTTTTGTATTTTAGAGAAACAGAGATTGGCCAATGGCTCAACATGGAAAAGTTGATTGTTAGGGATTGGGAGGCTCTTTATTATATTTTCTACTACACTGCAATGCAGCACAAACAGTAAAAAGCATCAAAGTGATAAAGTGACAATGCAGTGATCGGCAGCAAAAATTCTAGAAGAAACCTGTAAAAGCAGCATTCTGCAACTCACCTCAATAAAAACAGATGCAGTAGCCTCTTCAAAATGGTTGAAACTGCAACAGAACTTTCAACAGGATGCACTCTTTCTGTATCACAGAGCAGAATGATTGGCACTAAGCCCGCCAAACTAAAGCTCTCGTTTGTAGGATCTAAAAATAAAATCATTTGTAGTTCCAAAAGTAAATATATAACGCAGCAATACCGACAGCATCGTGAAACTGGGAGTATGAACTGCAGATCACTGATTGACACTAGGTTCAGATTGGAAAACAGGGAACATATATGTGGGGTAGATTGCTAGACCAACCCAAAAAAATAAATATGAGTTTACTTTGTTGATTGCCCCCAACCTACATGAGCCAAAAGTGAAAGTTGCATGGTAGACAATATCAGATATTCTGAAAAGTGGTACCCTTTTCCTAGTAAGAAGAAAGGTTTGATAGATTATGTATTAATCAATTATTCAAAAGCAGCACTTATAGCAATATGGAAAGCAATGGACAAGGGTTGAACGTGATCACAATCTCCTCATCACAGATGCACATATCTCTATGGCTTTTTATTACTCTAGTTTGGTCTCTCCTGCAATACAACTATTAACAAGCAATGTCTACATTTATCTAATTCGCTTTCTGATATATGTATTTATTACCTTGAGAATAGGTCATTAGAGACGATTGTACCTATTGTGACACAAACTGGTTGCCCACCTGAAATACTTCTGCTGACTTTGTCAACTAAGCTAGACTCTAAAATGCCACAGAGGAAAAAGTCTATACCCAGGGGAGAAATCTATATTGACAGTTTTAGTTTTGGGGGAAAAACTCATTCTGAACTTTTGATAAAGAGGAATAACTGTAATCCTAAAGTAATTTCTGATGCAAAAGCTTCCCATAAGCAGTTCGTGCAAGAGAAAACTGGCATTTTCAATATTTAAGTCATATAAACTTCAACCTATCATTAATCTAAAAAAACCTACCATTCAGTTTAAAAAGAGAGTCACAGGAACGCTGCTGCGGCAGCTTATTCCTGGTTCAATTTCTTTATGGCTGAAAGATCTCAAAGGGTTAAAATGCGACAGTTCCTCATCTGCCCCTCTGATATCAGCTATGAGAAGACACATGATTCCCCCTCTTCCCATTCTCCTCAATGATTATTTCCGCCCTTTAAAGAAAATGTTTACTAAACACAACCACAATTATCTTTCATACACTGATGATTCTGAGATCTACCTTGGAGTAAAGGCACCTGGGGGCAATGTCATCATAGATTCTAAATGACCTGGATAAAGTTAGATCTTGGAAGTGTCATAATGTCTTACAATTGAAGGCATACAGAAGTAATCTTAGGCCTCCCAAGACTTCATCATCTACCTCGTAATAAAAAAAGCGTTTACCCCCTACCTACCTGCTTCTGAATTCCACCCTAATATTCAAGCACATTAAAACATCTTGGATTTGTGTAGCAATCGGGCATGAACAACAGGTCCAACATACAACTGTAACCCAGTACTTAAGGTCACTAAGAGAGAGCCTATCTCTACATTCAGGCAATCCCTCCATTGGCTCCCTATTCATTGCAGGATCGCCTTTAAGCTTATTAACTTGTTTTTTTTAAGTGCGTGACCTCTCTCCCTGATGTTTAGAAGAAACCCTTCACCTAGCCACTGTTAATAGAATGATCTTTTGCTTGCAATTCCCAAACCTTGATGCACCGCCAGAGGAGACATGCACTTATCTGTTGCTAGACCATGCTTCTTAGCTCCCATGAGAGCTTTACAGCACACGAGAGCTTCCAGTCTTGCCCACCTTGGCCTTTAATAATGTCGGCTTCAAGTTGAGGAGATTCGCTCAATGTATTTCTAGATAAAGGAAAACTGACGTATTGACCGAGGTTTTTTTGGGTGTCAAATAAGATGCTCAAAACCAGTTTCACAATAGAATATTTGCAGATCAAGTGTTCACCGTGCATTGAATTATGTTTTGATATGTTCTGGCAATGTGTCTCTGCATGCACATGTTACTAGTCCGGAATTTACCAGGAAAATGAAAAAGCTTCAAGCCACATAAACTGTCTTGTACCTGTGATAGGGCAGATGTTGAAACTGTTATTATGGTTATAATTATTATTATTCTTTGCATTAATGTTTAGCACTAAAGTATTGTTTGGCATATCTAACCTTTCTGTACACTGTTCAGCATTATTTACACTATTCATGCATTGAACATATCTTATTACCTATACGTACACTTCAGACAGTTACATCGTAAATAAATCAGAAAAACACCACTTCGACAGTAGCGTCAAATCAGCTACAATATTCTACTAGAAATAATCGAGCCTTCTATATACTCCCATGGTCTCAAACAGCATATGACACAGTTTCATCAGTGGGGCACATTCTCGTCTTCCATATATCCTCGACAGTCCCTTTTTACAATTAATACCAAACATTTTACAACGCTCATGATTGAATAACGGGCATGCAACAAAACAATCTATAGGTCCTGGCTTTCTTAGGGTTACCCCTCCAGGCACGTATACCTTCATTTGATGTTACAAGATTGGATCTAAGGTATAAATATGGCCTACATCTTCTCGGACAGGGACAACGCGTAGCAAATACCATGCAAATTAGAAATGGGTTTATGTACTTCCTGTGTTCAGCAGCAGTAACTCTATTTGTAAACTTCCTAACATTGTAAGGTTGTGTGTGTGATGAAGAATACAATCTCATCATCTTTTGGTTAAATTGCATATTGTTTTAGCTATATCTCACAATTTGTACTCATTTGATAAGAACATGAGACAAGTTTTCCCTCGTTCAGTATATTAATCTATTCTCTTATATAGGAATTTAAAGTGCCATCAGGATTTGTCATCACTGTAATGTTATAGTTTAGTGTTTGCTGTTTAGTGAGGGAGAACCAGGAGGTCACCACACAGTATAGTCTTACATACTTAATTACTGATATCATGTTATAAGATACCTAAGTACCTGGCGCTTACTGTTTTAATGTCACTACCATTCAGTCTCCATGTTTAATTAACAGCAACACAAACTGTTGAACATTTCATGTTCTTTTTCTCCCATTATGACATGTAAGAGCAAGATGATCAAAACGAACGTTACCCACCATATTGCTCGCTCGTCATCTTCCTCAACCCTTTGGTGTACCCATTACCTCATGGCCGCACCATTTTAAAGATTTAGTTCCCTCTTACCTCTCGTAGTTTTCACATGGGTCGTCCCCCTTGAGTCAGCTATGTGCTGCAAGCTACTGACTACTCCTTCCTGTCTTTCTTTTCTGCAGGACAGGAACAAGCTGCCAGCTGGCCTGGCACGCTGAAGAAGATCCCAGGCTGGAATAGCATGGGATTCATGCTGAAGGCATGATGAGACAGGGCCTGGTGGCCTTTGCAGGTGTGGGTGTGGCGCCAGGCTCTGGGGAAAGGCACTCTGTGCATGCACATTGATCACTGCAAGTGGGGCGTGTTGGTGTACATGCAGCCGAGTTGTTGATGACATCATGAGCAGGCACCTGGGAAAGGAGTTGTAATGAGGACTTGCAGCTGGTAAATATTAACAAGCTCTGTCACTGAATTCTATTGCCATTTCGGTCTCTAAGATTCGGGTAGTCAAAGTGCTAGGTGTGAATGGCCAGCACTACAGAGGAATGCTCTTGCAAGTAACACAATTAACTACATGGGAGATCTGCGTCCAGGTTTCCCTCACTGTAAAGAGCGATGTAGTGGACTAGATCCTCTTGCCTCAGCTTCTTACGAGTGTCTGAGCAGAGGCCCGGTGATGAGTGACGATGCAGGGACAGGTTGCACGAGAAAATGTCCAAAATGACCGAGAATAAAAGCTTGAATGCATGATTTGGCCGAATTTCGGGCGTTCGAAAGTTCTGAATGGCTGAAAAGTTCAACCAAATCACCCATTCGGTTCTGGGGGCTGGAGGGGTGTCCCCCTCACGCTTGCTCACTCTATTGTGAGTAGGGGTTGCGGGAGTGTCCCACGCAGCCGATCCAAAAAATCCACATACAAAAAAAAGGAAAGGACCCAGCAGCGCCTGTTCCCGATCACGGAAGTGAAAGGGAACAGGCGTTGCAGGGACACAGTGAGTTGGCGGCTGCTGCTAGGTAAGTAGGGAGGTGGGGGTCAGGGTGTTGATGTGTGTGTGTGGGGGCAGGGGCCAAATCTGAAATGTTCAGGGGAGAAAACACCAAAGATTATTTAGGTAAAAAAATTTCAGAAAAATAATCTCTGCTCTGTTCTCCCTCGTACATTTCTCTCACGGTCTTTCAACCCCGATCTGTTTCACTAGGCCTAGCTAGGCTATGCCAGGGTTGCTTAAGTCCAAACAGGGCTTAAGAAACTGATGGGAATGTGTATTGTTGCACTTCTGGTCAAGGAAAGAAACAGTCAGATGATACAAGACAAAGGCAAGGGACCATGCCCAGATGCTAAAGTGAGGAGGAAGCCGGACCAGACCAGTTCAAGCACATGTTGGAGACATTGGGCTTGCCAGCTTAGGTGGTGAATCAAGAAAAAGAAACAGACTTTTGAGCAGTCATGATATTCTGGGAATATCAAAACATCTTTTTACCATGACAAAATGTGACACCATTGCAAGTAAATAAAAAAAACAGCCCAGCAAAACCTGAGATACATTTTGAAGACACGCCCAGTGAAGATCACCCATTCTGATTTACATGAGCAGGAGAAAGTGGACTCAATGGAACTCATTGCGAGGTTGTCGGTAACCCACTGCTGCTACCGGCGGGTCACCGGCAACCTTGCACTTCCTTTACCACTGCCTGACATCCCGGTGTTACCGGGCTATCACAGGCAGCGGTGGTACGGTAAATTCATATTCCAATGGGAATGGGTACACTGAAGCCCCAGCACCGTTTTTAAGGGTGCCGGTGCTTCAGTGAAAAACCTGCAGTTAGGGGCCAGAACTACCAGCAGGCCAGGCCTGCCGGTTGTTCAGTGCCCCTTCCAGCAGATTCGGGGTGACCCGGTCTGGAAATAAAGGTGCTGGAGTTGTTACCAGCACCTTTATTTCCGGGTCACTCGTAATGAGAACTAATGATTCTGAAAGTGTTTGGCAAACCATCTATGGCAGTGAAGGATGAAACACTTTCATCTTTTTGCAATGGTCGTTACACGTGTAACGTGCAAAACAACTACTATCCAATGAAGGAAAAGGGGGCAACAAAAAAGTGATATGTGTGGACTGGGAGGGGGGAGTGGGTCAAAGGGTGGGACAATTGCCTTGGGCGCGCAGGGGGTAAAGCATGCAGGCTTTATGAGTTCATGGAAGAAGAAAGTAACTGTCGTGAATTGTCTATGTACAATGCACATGTAATACAAATGATAACAGATGGACATTTGTTTCTCCTAGTTTTGGTGTGTGATTGGAGTGTGTGGGGAGTTTTCTCTTTCTGGTTGGTTTGGCCTTAACTTAGTTTTGCAGAATGCTGAGACCTTTCCAGGGTAAGATGGAGGACCTCAGTTGAGTTCTAATTGGCTGGAGGGGACTGAAAGGCTGACAATGGGCATTCTAAACTGCCTTTCATTGTCAGCAGCCCAGACGTAAAGTCCTGTTACAAGAGCTCCAGTGATTTCAGGCCTAAGGACTTTCCTTTCAGGAAGAGGGTCAGGAGTTTCAGGAATTTCAGAAAAGTGAAGCAGTAAAAGAAGAAATTCTTCAGGGAAGCTAAGCTAAGTGACAGTTCAAGTTTCATACTTGTTTAAGATAAAGACAATGAGAAGTGCTTTTGGGGTTCTTGGGAACCAGTCATTTAATTTACAGACATACGGTGAAGTAAATGTTTGAGTGGACATAGTTTGAACCTGGCTTTAATGTAAGTCGCAGCGTTAGCACAGATCTCTACAGTTGGATTGCTTAGCAATGAGCGCGCGCCTTCTAGTCTGGACTTTTCATGTCGGTAGTCTCGGCCGCGTTTGCCTACGGGAGCTAATATATTCTGAGAGACCTCATTTACTTTGGTGAGACTCGCTTCGTGTGACACACAGTGAGAAGTAATCTAACATTAACTGCGCAAGTGTTAAAGTGTCGTACTTATCGCACTCCGAGGAAGAGGGTGAGCACATCAAGAAGAGAGTTCGGAATTATCTTTCCTTTCCTTAACCAGTGCTGGGGAACCGGAACCTTCATGTGGAGAAGCACGTGCGCGATCGTGTAGTGTTACGAACATTCTGGGGGTAATTCATAGAATTCAGCGCACAAGTGGCGCACAGTGTGCGCGTGCGAATCCCTGCGCCAGCCGCGTGCGCTAAAATACATTTCCGCACACAGTGTATTCATGGATTCCAGCCACCAAAACCAGCCGTGGTGCACAGTGGAGCAGCGAGCCTGCAGCAGCGCCAGTTACGCCCCCGAGAACGCCCCTTGCGCAGGGAAAAGCCATCAAAATCCCCAATCCAGCGCAAAGGGCTGCGCTAACCCTGTACCAGCACGGCAAACGGGGTACGTGTATCACTGGGGTGCGCAGGAAGTTTCTCACGTGATTTCAGCTGGGTACGTGTATTACTGGGGTGCGTGGGAAGTATCACAGGCGATTGGCCCTGTGCGAGCGGGGTACGTGTATTACTGGGGTGCGCGGGAAGTTTCACACGCGAATTCAGCAGGGTACGTGTATTTCAGGGGTGCACGGGAAGTTTCACACGCGATTCCATCAGGGTACGTGTATTTCAGGGGTGCGCGGGAAGTTCCACACGCAATTCCATCAGGGTACGTGTACATCAGGGGTGCGCGGGAAGTTTCACACGTGATTTCAGCAGGGTACGTGTTTTTCAGGGGTGAGCGGGAAGTTCCACACGCGATTCGATCAGGGTACGTGTATATCAGGGGTGCACGGGAAGTTTCACACGCGATTGGGCGCGTGCGAGCGGGGTACGTGTATTACTGGGGTGCGCAGGAAGTTTCAAACGCGATTTCAGCTGGGTACGTGTATTTCAGTGGTGCGTGGGAAGTTCCACACGCAAATGTCCTGGGTACGTGTATTTCGGGGTGCGCGGGAAGTTACACACGCAAATTCAGCAGGGTATGTGTATTTCAGGGGTGAGCAGGAAGTTCCACACGCGATTCGATCAGGGTACGTGTATATCAGGGGTGCGCGGGAAGTTTCACACGCGATTGGGCGCGTGCGAGCGGGGTACGTGTATTACTAGGGTGCGCAGGAAGTTTCAAACGCGATTTCAGCTGGGTACGTGTATTTCAGTGGTGCGTGGGAAGTTCCACACGCAAATGTCCTGGGTACGTGTATTTCGGGGTGCGCGGGAAGTTACACACGCAAATTCAGCAGGGTATGTGTATTTCAGGGGTGCGCGGAAAGTTCCACACGCGATTCCATCAGGGTACGTGTATATCAGAGTGCGCGGGAAGTTCCACATGCGAATGTCCTGTATACGTGTATTTCGGGGTGCGCGGGAAGTTTCACACGCAAATTCAGCAGGGTACGTGTATTTCAGGGGTGCACGGGAAGTTCCACACGTGATTCCATCAGGGTACGTGTATATCAGGGGTGCGCGGGAAGTTTCACACGCGATTGGCCCCGTGCGAGCGGGGTACGTGTATTACTGGGGTGTGCGGGAAGTTTCACACGCGATTTCAGCTGGGTACATGTATTTCAGGGGTGTGCGGGAAGTTCCACACGCAAATGTCCTGGGTACGTGTATTTCGGGGTGCGCGGGAAGTTACACATGCAAATTCAGCAGGGTACGTGTATTTCAGGGGTGCGCGGAAAGTTCCACACGCGATTCCATCAGGGTACGTGTATATCAGGGGTGCGCGGGAAGCTCCACACGCGAATGTCCTGTGTACGTGTATTTCGGGGTGCGCAGGAACTTTCACACGTGATTTCAGCAGGGTACGTGTATTTCAGGGGTTCCGTGGAGTACTACACGTGAATTGGCCGTGTGGGTCCTCCGAGGTGTTCGCTCCACAACCTCCACGGCCCCTGCAGGCAGCCCACACCACGGGGGACTACCCTGCACCCCTGCTCATGTCCTGCAGGCAGCTCATCCACCATGGGCATGCCCCCCAGCCAAGCCACATGTCACCTTGCACTACTGATCAACAATGCATGTCTCCCAGCACCCCACCCCCAGCAGTGCAGGGCACCCTCCACCAGGCCCCCACTCCTGTCTCCCAGCACCCCCACCCCCCAGCATTGCGAGGCACCTGCCAGCAGGCCCCCACTCCTGTCTCCCAGTACCCCCACCCCCCAGCATTGCGAGGCACCTGCCAGCAGGCCCCCACTCCTGTCTCCCTGCACCCCCACCCCCCACCAGTCAGGGGCACCCTCCACCAGGCCCCCACTCCTGTCTCCCTGCACCCCCACCCCCCACCAGTCAGGGGCACCCTCCACCAGGCCCCCACTCCTGTCTCCCAGCACCCCCACCCCCCAACAGTGTAGGGGAACCTCCACCAGGCCCCCACTCCTGTCTCCCAGCACCCCCACGCCCCAGCAGTCAGGGGCTCCCTCCACCAGGCCCCCACTCCTGTCTCCCAGCACCCCCACCCCCCAGCAGTCAGGGGCACCCTCCACCAGGCCCCCACTCCTGTCTCCCTGCACCCCCAACCCCCAGCATTGCGAGACACCTGCCAGCAGGCCCCCACTCCTGTCTCCCTGCACCCCCCCACCAGTCAGGGGCACCCTTCACCAGGCCCCCACTCCTGTCTCCCTGCACCCCCACCCCCCACCAGTCAGGGGCACCCTCCACCAGACCCCACTCATGTCTCCCATCACCCCCACCCCCCAGCATCCAGGGGCACCCTCCACCAGGCCCCCACTCATGTCCAACTCATGTCTCCCAGCACCCCCACCCCCCAGCACTGTGGGGCACCCTCCACCAGGCCCCCACACATGTCCCCCAGCCAACATGTCATCACAATCTAGATCCCTGGCCCTTATTGTCAGCCTCCAAATGCCAAACACCCACCCGAGTATTGCATCCACCCACTTAGAAATGGCAATAACATGATAGAACCCCAATTGCAAGTTTGGAAATGAACACATGTCCCTCACATACACCCAATGGGTGTCAGTGAATGTCAAAACCCATATCATGATAAGCATGAAACCAATGAGATGATACTACACATTGAAGTTTGAAGAAAAAATATGTATTAAAAGCAACATAAATTGAATCAAAAATAAACAAACAAAAATTGGAATTAAAAAAAAAAAACAGCATGTCCGTGAAATAATGCAAAACCACAAATCATAATCCAAAGGAAAGGTGTCCAAAGTCACAGTCCACAAAAGTGGAAAATTAAAATCGAAAACCATTGCTACATGGGTAAATCATTAAAAAAAAAGAAAATCCATCAGTAAACTATATACAGGTAAACAATCCAGGGTCCATGATCCCAACAGAAGAAATGAAACCTATCTAATAACACTACCTAATAAAAAAAACTATATACAAAAATGTGGCCCATTGTCCAAAAGGTCCAAAAAAAATGCAAAACCAAAGGAAACCTAACACTAACTACAGAACTATTTACAAGGGTAGCGGGCTAGTCCGACGGCTCACTTCGGGATGTTCTGGGCCAGGGCATCATCGAACTCCTGCTCAATGTCCCAGAGGCGGTCCTCCTCCATGGCCCCGAGGGTCCGCAGGGCCGTCGACATGTCCACCTCCAACTCCCTGCGGATTGACTCGAGGCACTCGGCCCGCCTCAGGGCCCTCCGCATGGAGTTCTCTGACCTGACCATCGTGAGCCGTGCCTCTTCCGCCCACTGCCGCTCCGCATCTATGGCGTGGCCCAACCGCTGTCACACGGAAGACACTTCCGTCCAGGGTCCTCCTGCCCTCCGGCCGATGCCTGCCTCTCCGATGTCGAAGGCTCCGAGCCATCATGGCTCCCACCACATTGCTGCTGTGCCTCTGCCCGTGCGCTGCCTCCTGCTGCCTGCACATCCTCCGCTGGCTGGGGTGCAGTCGTTGATGTGGCCACCCCTGCTGGACGTCCGACTCCCGACTGTGGCAGGGATGCCTCCTCCACCAGCCTGGCCGCACCGTCAGAGGCAGCTCCACAGGGCACCCAGGCGACTAATGGGTGGAAGATGGCACGGGGGACGACTGGCGCATAGGGGGTTCAGTTGAGGAGGGGGTCTGAGCAAGCCCCATCAAACAGAGGAATCCGGCCTGGGTGACCTGTCCCAGTAGGCCGATGCGGTCAACGAGCCATTCGAGATGACGTGCAGTCTCCTCATGAAAAGACTGCAGGTCACCTCGCATGGCCCGTTGACGCAACGCCACACCAGTCAGGACAGGCTCAACCCAGACCCGGATAGCCACGTCCGCAGGCAGAGGAAGGCCAGTTGTTGTGAGCTCATCCCCTACCTGAAAACGGGTCTGGACGTAGGCATCCCTGCTGGTGCAAGATGATGCAGTGACAGGATCAGGGACAGGATTGCACACAGGCACCTCCGCGGCGGCCTGTGCAGCCTCCTGTCCCTGGTCCTGCACTGCACCACTAGCACCAGTGGAATCCCCACCTCCAGACCCCGTCTCTGTTGCTTGCACGGCCTCCTCCTCCACCAAACCCCCCACCAACCTGGATGACTCCATGCCATCTTCCCCCGTTGGGCCCTGTGGGGTCGCAGCTGCCCCTTCTGCTGCCGAGGAGTCCAACTCCAACCTCCGCCTCTTGGACCTCCCCCTGGCAGCTGCGGCCTGGAACGCGGCACCGGACTCCTCACTCCCCAACGAGATCACAACCTGGGAGTGGAGCGGGCCTTGTGTCTCCGGCTGGCGGTGCGATCCCCGCCGCTGTGCTCCACAGCACCTTCTCCGCCCTCTTCATCAGTTGACGCTGCAGACAGGGAGAAATAAAACACAGGCTTCAGGGCACTGTACAATGGACACATACACACATGACAGTTGTACATGAGTGGCATTGGCAAACCTCAGACATGGCATCACAATCGCCAACACACATGTCATTTCAACTTGCACACATGAGCCATACCACAGCCATATCGCAACTGCCAGCACCATCCATACACATACAACAGCATGAGCAGGAAAAGGTGAGCCAGACATCACATGCAACACAGGGAGTGCACTACACATGCAGACACACCACCACACTTGCATGCATGTGTACACCTCTGCCAACTGTCGCAGTGTTCAGATGGGCATCCATGTCACATCTGCCAATCAGGCTTCCACATCCCGCTGTCACATGCATCCATGTTGCATCACTGTTGCACCCTTGTCAAATACACACACTTGCACATGTACACAGTGCTGATACATGCAGCTGAAAACAACATACATGCGTGACATCACGAACATGCCTACTTACATACACATTCATCCAAACATGTGTGCCCACACAACTGCATTTGGCATGCAAGCCTACACACACAAGCACCATCCATGTCTCACACATGACAGCTCTCGCATGTGTTAGCCTCACGGCCCTGTACACTCCACCCATACTCGGCCCCATACAAACAGATGTCCAACCTGCACACTACTGGCACATCACCACACGCACAGCTTACAATCATGATGCATGTACACTTACCGCTCGACTCCAGACGGGTCTGCCTCTCAAGGACCTGGATGTGGAGCGCTGGGGATATGCGTTCCAGGACCCTCATCTGATCTTCCGACAAGTGGCCCCGGCGCCCCTTAGCATCCGCTGCCTTCAAGAGGCGCCGGGCCTTGTTGAGGGTCCTGGACCTGAAGTCCTCCCAGCACTTCTTGAGTCCGTCCTTCCTTGTCGGCGCGCACACTTCCGAAGAGGGCATCTTACTGCCCCAGGACTTGCTCCACCAGGACACCAACTTCGGTGGCAGTGAAGCTGGTGCCCCTCTGCCTCTCTGGCCGGGGGTTGTCAGTGGTGCCAGATGTTGCAGTGCCCGACATGACAACCCCAGAGGCAGGAGTGGGTGGGCAACTGGGTCCTGGGGCTGGGCTGTGGAGCGATGGAATCCCAGTCGGGAGTCTTCGGTTCCAGCAGGGGTGGTCACAGCAACAGCATCCCTGGCTGATGTGCAGGCAGCAAATGGCAGGGCACGTTGGCAGCAGGCAGCAGCAGATGGCAGGTGGGAGCGTGCTCGGGGCTCTGGGGGGCAGTAATTCGGCCTTCTGGGCAGGAGCGTGGTTTTCTGTGTGCTTACGCGTGGCCAGCTTGATACGGAGTGATTTGGCACGTGAAAATTCTGCACGTCAGCGTGTAATTGGAGGAAAGGCCCTTAGCGTGTAAGCGCGTCTCCATGCATACGGAATTTCATTGGACAGAAGGCCCTTCAAGCGCAAGCGCCTCTGTGACTTGACGCGCGCAGGCATGCATGGGCGTTTCAACGCGCGTGAAAAACTACACGTCCGCGTGTAATCCGAGGAAAGGGCCCATGCGTGTAAGTGACGTGACGCGCGTGGACGTTTCCCTCAGCACGGGTTAAAGGTGAGCGGGGCCAGCTGTTCGCTGTACGTGCCTTTCGTGGAGACCGACGTGTGTTGCTGCTTCCTGTTGTTTCGCGCGCCATCACAACTTCACAGCTATCAAGGACGTATCTCTTCTTTTGGCGGGGGTATTGGCTACGCGTGTTTTTCTGCATCGCGCTAGTCAGACGGTGAGTCGCACATGCTATTTTTCCCACTGCGGGTGCCCCTGTGTATCGCACCCATTTTCGATGTCATAGTAGCCTGCGTGTCCCACGCGTACGCGTTATTCGTGTTACTGGGTGCCACCGCGTACTGCGGGAGGTTGATTCCACACACGTAGGCTGCAGGGTTGCGTGCACGGTTTTACTGCAGTTTTGGGGTGCCTGAGCATTGCGTGACCCGTCACTACATCACCGGGGTCACATACAGCCTTGCAGGCGTAGGGGGGCGGTTAACATCTTGCTTCCCACCCCCTTCACCCCAATTGCCCAGGTCAATTGTGGTGTGCACCTCCCATTGGCACTACTCCATCTGTGCCGGCACCAAGGGTAGTGGTAGCTGCAGGTGCAGCTGTGGACACCGCCACCCAGGCTCAGGGTCTGCCAGCGCAGGCTGCGTTGGCACTTGAGGAGCCCTTGGTAGATTTCCAACAGGCCAGGAGGGAAACCATAGGGGCAGGCAGGGCTGCTCAGACCAAGACACGTGTCCCTGGGGCAGTTATGTCATCTGCTGCCCCGAACAGCCGGGTGTTGGCAAGTGCAGGGGCAGATGCACCCAACAACACCCCGGTTGTGAGTCTGCCAACCAGGACCGTTGCGGTCAATGACCCTGCCACAGCTGATGTTGCTGCGCAGGGTCCATTAGAGGGCACCCAGATGCGACTGACACAAGTCAGGCCTTTGGTCGTCCCTCCACCTGGTACTCCCTTGGCTCAATCCACTGAACCCACTGGCCATACTGGTCAGGGCGGCATTAGCCAGCCAGGGTCTGCGCCACAGTCCAAGAGGAGGAAGGTTGCACCTGCAGCACAGGCTGGGACCCCACACACAGCCACGACCTCCTGCACGTCGAGGAAGAAGCCTTTCTGCAAGCAGGAACTGGACTTCCTTGTGGGCTACGTGCGGGGCCACAGCTGTGACATACTAGTGGGTGCCAATAGTCAGACTACAGCTGCCCAACGTGACACCCACTGGAAGCATGTTGCAGAACATGTCAGTTCATTCAGTCATGAGGTGCGCATGGCGCAAGAGTGCAAAAAGCGTTGGAATGACATCAAATGCAGCACTAAGGCTAAGCGTGCCTCTAATTACAACTTGACTCTGGTGACTGGCGGTGGGCCTGCACCAGAGGAGGAAGAGCTCACTCCGCATGAGGCACTCGTTGCGGAGTTCATACCACCTGAATTGGTCAAAGGAGTGGGAGAGATGCTGGACTTTGATGCCCAGTCCAGTGAGTGTTGATGCGTGTTTGTTGAGGACGTGTGTGCTTCACTTGTGGGATGTGTTGTGCATGATTGCCACTACATGAGACGTGTACATGGTTCTGATGTGTAAGTAATGCAATGCTTCCGTGATGCATGTCTGCTCTGCTGGATGGTGGACATGTTGAGCAGACGGGGACTGTCCGCATCACCACTATTGCACCCTACTGACATGCTGGTTACAAGTATGCCCCTCCGGTCCATGTTCCAGCTCACTGGCCCTTCTGCATGTGGCGTGGGGTGACCTTCCTCTCAGCCCAGGCACAATGTCATTGCATGACTGACGTGCATGTCTCCTCTGCCTGCATGCAGGGACTCCATGTAGGCATGCTCCCTTGCCCCTCCTCCGCCACTCTGCACCCCATTTCCACCTTTGCACTGGTCTGCTTCAATCTTGCCAATGTGTACTTTCCTGTTCATGCGTCCTGTGTAGATGCTAACTTCCAGCGTACAATCTGCCAGACATATGCCGTGTGGTACAGCCTTAGTACTTGATGCAGGTTATCTCACTTGTACTGTGCATAGGTCAGATGTCTCGCAGGGACATGAGTGCCCATTCATGCTCCATGTGCATTCCACGCATGCCCCTATGTGTCCTTGACTGGATGATCACTGTAATACAAGTCCTGGGTGACATACATTGCATGGCATCTCATCAGCCTTCCCATGCCAACTGTGAGTCAGTACTGCGTTGCACACATGTTTAGGGTCTGACAATCTGTGTGGCTCACAGGCCTCAGCCTGTTCAATGGCCAATGACTCTTTCCAACTGTTGTTGTGTCTTCTTCAAATGTGGGCGGCCTCCAGAGTTTTCATCATGTGTCCTGCTTACTGTCCCATCATCATTTGCAGTGTTGTCACTTGAATCACATTAAGCTGTTGATGCCAGTCAACACTGCCTGTCAATACACAGGTGTATGGTCAGCCTTTTGATACCATGCTAGGCATCCCTGCTTTTGTACCTGGGTGGAGGGGTGCTTGGCTTCTAGACATGGTACACATTGAATGCACAATGCACGTAATGCCTGAATTTGACCTTGCACGGCCTTCACATTTCCTGACACACACCATGGAGTCCTTGTACATGTAGGTAGTGAGTGGCGTACACATTTTCTGCACTGCATAGACCCGCGTCCATGGAAACTGCCACCTTTTAACAGGTCTGATCACAGAAGCAATTCAAAGTTGACCCAGCATGCATGCCAGGTTATATGTTGTGTGTCACATGTCTGCCTGATGCGTTTGTAGTCGGTGTGTGTGTGTGTTGTGTGCTTCTGACATGTGTAGTGACCTTTTTTCTCTCTATTTTTCAGGTGATGACACAATGGAGGCGGAGGATGGTGTTGTCATGCCAGACACAGGGTTGTTACCACTACATCAACCCAGCACAAGTGGGGGTCGTGGGGTGGTAGGCCACGAAAACCCCCAAGTGCTACAGTCCATCTTGTCTCTGGCTGCCTATGAGTCCAGCCTTGATGACGACTCTGACATCCATGTTGAGTTGGATGAGCATCAAGTCCATGTGTCAGGTGTGAGTGATTCTGATGTGGACACTCCTCTGTCCGCGACACCTGCACTGAGGGATCAGACAGTCTTGGTTCCTCCGCCCGTGGTGGATCGGGACGCATGGTCACCCTCCACACCAGTCACTGATGTGCCTGGGACATCACGTCAACGGGGGCATGTAGTCGTGCAGCCGTGGGCGGTGCCAACACAGCGAGGACCCCCGGTCCTTGGGTCCTGCAGGGGTCAAGCCCGGCAATGCGGTCGCCGCGCGCAACCGCAGTATACTGAGTGGGAGTAAGACATGACTGCCATTTCAGAACAGCAGGGGGCAGCAATGGAGAACATCGCTGAGAGCAAGGAGCGTGTGGCCCGATCTGTGCTCCCCCCTGCTAGGCAGGTGCTTCTGCAGCAGCAGGTGGCACGGTCCACGGCCGGCTCGCTCAGGCTGGGAATGGCAGCCTCAGACAGGGCACGCCAGGCTGAAATATCGTCTCTGCGTCAAGCAATTGCTGCTCACGCAGAGGCGCACATGGATGCCCTGAGGGAGGAGTATGCTTCCCTCAAATCCACTCTGGGTGTCCTTATGATGTCCCAGAGGCAGCGGGCAGAGGAGAGGTTTGCACAGCTTGTGCGTACCATCTCGGCTGAGCTACAGGCTTGCCGGGAGGTGCAGCGGTTGTCCAGCCAGGCCTTGCAGGAGGAACTCCGTGTTACACGTGCTACCTTGCAAGAGGAAGCACGTGTATCACGTGAGGTTCTGCATGAAGACCTACATCACATCACCACACAGAACCAGGCTCACCCGTCCGGCAGACTTGCTGCCGACGAGGGGCAAGCTGCGGCTAGGCGTGGCCAGGCTACTGTGCCACATCCTCCTTTCCAGGATGAGCCAGACTCGGACGACCATCTATCTCCCACATAGGTCGGGCTGTGCAGGCGTTGAGCCCATGGAGGTTTTTTTTTTGGCTCAGCATCATCGCATGTGGGTGTTGAGCAGCACCCTGTACCTCCCCCCTGGCCATTTTTGATTTTTCTTTTAGTTTAGTTAGTTAAGTTTCTGTTTGATAGTTAGTTTAATTAGGTAATGTAGGTTTTTCATAGTTAGTGTAATTAGTTAATATAGTTTAAAATTGCTTGTCTATTGTGCTTTCATGTGACGGTGCGTTGCTTTGTGGCTTTTGAAGGCATCCACTGTCTGTTCCAGCTGGGCCCTTCAGGCTTGTCTTGTGTATGTGTTTGCTGCTTGGGGTCCTTGACTCACATATGCCACTCCTGCCTCCCTTATCCATGGGCTCGCAAGGATGGTTCGGTGTGACAGCCTATTACACAAGGGCTTTGGACTGTCATATCTGTGGCATGTCTGGTGCTGTGTGACTTGTGTTGACACCCCTAGTGGGGATGATTGCGGTGTTATTATCCACTGTTCAGCTTTTGCTAGATGGGGTGTTTCATGATTAATGTGTACATTCATTGCTATGCATTGTGTAGTATGTTTCTTATCTTTACTGTACACGTGTTTGTTGCAAATCATGCCATAGATAGTGTGTTCCACACTTTGGATGTGAAAGACGGACTGATGGTGTGATTTCTGATGTAAGTCTCTGACATGGTCCAGTAATGAGATGCCTGAAGAGACACACACAGAGGACTTCAAAGCATTAATCATGTGTTTCATGCCCTTTCTGCAAGGGGATGAGCCTCCAGAGCACCTTTGCCAGCAGACATGGCCCATTGGACATCTGAATTCTGGACACGTTTGTTGGTGCCCACATGCACATGTGTGCACAAGCAGAGGCACAGGGATTGCAGACCTACATCCTAGAACTGCTGATGTGTTCCAAGGAACTCCAGGCAAGGTGAGCAGCACAGGGGGGCCACAACACAGCAAAGCTTGCACCAGGCGAGTTGCACATGCAGGCTTAGTTACAGCACGGAGGGTGAGCTTGGACGAATATTGGTGTTGAAGCACACAATGCAGCTCAGATGTGTTGGTGGACTGATGGCTGTTGATTGTAAGGTTGTCTGGGACACCTGCAGGGGCAGTGGCACATACCCTCCGGTACACCAAGGTCCATTGAGGCACTTGTATCAACCATGTAGCCTTCCGAGACATGGAAAGGGGCAGCTCACAGGGACAAACAGCAAGGGACAAACTCGGGTGCAGTGCATTTCATTTCCATGTACATTTTGAAACATGCACTGCCTACTTTGTTTCGGTCATGGTGGAACACGACTTTCGGTCATGGTGGAACACGACTTGTTCTGAAGTCATGCCTTGCTATATGGGTCTGTCTGCTTACCCAAGGAACATTGCATGTTGTGTGAATTGTGACACATTGGTGTTCCATTTGCCACGCACCCACCAGCGGCTGACTTACTGCATTGACTGTGTATGACCCATCACAGGGGTAATGTTACGTATGGGTACGAAGCATCTACACCAGAGTGTGTGTTTGTAGAGTAGTTGTTGCTATGGGGCATGTTTGGTGGTGTGTTTTTGTGTTATGGGCACGGACAGATTATTAACTGTGGCTCCCTTTGCAGCATTGCAGTGCTCCTGTAACCGGACCTGAGAGTGCGCAGGCAGGAGGCCAGCACTCAAAACCAGAGCTAAGTGTCTTGTTGTTTTTCTTTCAAACTGCTCTGCATAGGCTTGCTGGGGGGTGCACTAATGCATGGATGAATGTGTAATTCAATTTGGTATGTTTGTTTTCCCCTAATCACCCGGAGTCCTATCCAATTTTAAAACCTGTACCCTCTACCCGGTGTTCCTGCTTCCCGTACCTATCCAAGCAACGTTCCCTAACCCTCTTTCCCCGCTGGGGTTGCGGATGCCTGTGTAAGCCCCAAATTTGCAGGCGCCAAAACCCTAGAGGGGGTGGTTGGTTCGTGCCACTCCTAAGCCTGGACTACAGAAGGCCATGACAATGATGTCCAAGTTTGTTCGGATTGTGTATGTGTTCATGCAGGTAGTACATTTTCGTGCATTCCCTACTTTCATGTGTCATTCCTCCTCCCCTCTCCTGCCACTCATTCCAGTTATCCAGTGTGCCAACACCTGTCCCGACTGCATATCCCTGACCCTCCTTCCCCACCAGGGTCTCAGAGGCCTGTGTGAGTTTGACCTTGCAGGCACCCGGGACACGGTGGGGGTGGTTGTTTCGTGCCACTCCTGCGCCTGTACACGGGACCTGTGACAGTACACATCCGTTCATGGTGCATCATTCTATGTTATGTACCACACATGGTTCACATCCTGTTGTGACATTGTTTTACTGTGCTACCTTGGTTGTTACATCATTGTGGTAGTACTTTGCCTTTGTAATGTACTGCTACGTCAAGTCATCTATTGGAGGGTGTTCTGGTTAGTTTTTCTGGCTTGGATTTTGTGATTTTGCAAATGAGGGTGGACTCTGAGGGTGCAGGCACCTTTTTACACACAAGGTGGGAGATGGTGACGAAGAGGAAGGGTGATCTTGTGGCCAGGTGAAATTGAGGGTTGAAGGCTCCATGACCCAGGTGCAGTTGTTCAGTGGGTCATGGTCATTTGTGAGGGGGGGGGGTTGTTGTTGATAGTTGCCTTGCCCTGCAGTGTGATGGGAACCGTGACATTGTAATTGTGGTATCCTATGTACATGTTGTGTTCTGCTGATCAATGCCTGTTCATGTGTTGTGTTTACCTTTCAGGTGTGAGGGGATAGTTGTGGTTTGACATGCTGGGGTGTACACATGGTGAATGTTCACATGTGATGTGTAGAGGACACTGATGGTCACTTGATTGCACATGCATATGTTGAGTGCATGTTTGCCTTCTGGTGCCCACTGTGTCCCTGCAGCACATGTTCTGTGACCAATCATGGATCCTGTAATTGCCTAATTTGCTTTTTGATGTGGTTTGTCGCTTAGATGTGATGCTCAGGGTGTGCATCACACACAATGGCTGTTCACTGTGCTGTGCGCTGAGCAGTGTGTTGCAGGAGTTGGACACAGCACACAGAAGCTGCAGTGTTGATTTTGCAATGCACAATGTGCATGTAGACAGGCATTCATTGTTATGTTACGTCTACAACTTTTGTAATGCATTTGGGAATGACTTATTTTGGGTGGGAGGTTGTTGGTCAGTCATTTCATCTGATTCCATGTCAGGCATCATTGTCTGATGCCACTGTACATTTTTGACATGGCAATGTGTACCTTATTGGTACTGTGTTTGTGTATGGGTATTGCTTGCCATGTCATGTTGTGGTTTGGGAGGGTTTGAGTGACATAACAGTGAAGGTCATGGCCTGTTTTGCAGGTGTGTGTGATTCACACCTTGCATGTCAGGGTCATCCGCTTCTCAAAGCAACTAGCTGGGGGTAGATCTCTCTCCGCGGCAGGGGCCTCCCTCTGGAACAGCCTTCCTGCCTCCCTGGAACTTGAGGAGAACCATCTCCGGTTCCGGAAGCACCTCAAGACCTTCCTCTTTGCTTCTGCTTTCTCTCTCCCTCTCCCTTGCAAAATTCTTCACTGGAACTGCCCTGGATCTGCAACTGGGCCACTCTCACCAACCTCGGTCCCTAGCCCAGCCACTCTCCACTTGCACTGCCTCCCTGTCAACCCCTGCACTGCAGGACTGTCTCTCTATCCCTACAGCCTCCCATTCCCAGCACTTGTCTGCACTTACCTTTGCAGTTGCCACCGGCTGGCCTATTTATTTGTTTTTTAGTCTGCTTACCCTGTACTGCACTCCCCCCGTCCTCTTGCACTTTTCCCTTCCACCTACCCATGCACTTGCGCAATCTAAATTACACCTGGCATAGTAGTATCGTTGTCTGTCTTCCCTTGTTCCCCCCTCCCTGCCTCGTCGCACCTTGAAATACTTGTGTATAGGCACGTTACAAATGCCATATCATGTCATGTCATATGTGTGCCTTTTGGTCACACAGGATAGCTTGTGTTTAAGTAGCTAGGGATGCAGACAATGTGGCACTTCCATGGCAACTATCTCAGGGTGGTAGGGTTGTGACAGTTGACTGTCTCTTTGTCATCATCGATTGTCACCTGGTATGTGCCAGGCCTGTGTGCACTCCGCAGGGGTGGGAGTTTAGGTGAAAAATGTGGCCACAAGCTGGGTCCGGGCTTCCTCGCCACTTGCCCTGTCCCCTCCCATGGGCAGCGCCTGTGCCTGTGGTTGGGGATGTGGGGGCACCACCATGTCCACCAGTACACCCTGCCGTGTTGCAACATTGTGCAGGACACATGCTGCCACAATGATCCTGCACACTACTGGGGGTGCATAGAGTAGCTGCCCGCCAGAGCGGTCAAGGGAGCGGAAACGTGACTTGAGCACTCCGAATGTGCGCTCCACTATGGCCCTGGTTGCAATATGGGCGGCGTTGTATCTTACCTGGGGTGGTGTGGTGGGGTTCTGGATTGGCGTCATCATGTGGTTGCTCAGAGGGTAGGCACTGTCCCCTGGGGAGGTGTAAATGGTTGTGATTATTGGGGTTTGTGTATTTGTGTGTGTGTGTGACATGCATGCATGTGCAAGGGCATTTGTACTCACCTAGGAGCCATGTGTCGCCATGCTGCCCAGCTTCCAGGACCGGCTCAGGGCGGACATTCTGTATATGAAACTGTCATGGGTGGAGCCAGGGTAGTTTGCATAGACCGAGGTGATGATTCCCTCTGCATCGCATACCACCTGTACATTGATGGAATGCCAGTGCTTGTGGTTTCGGTAGATGTGCTCAGTGGCCCTAGGTGGACGTAGGGCCACATGGGTGCAATCTATGGCACCAAGCACTTTGGGGAAGTGTGCCACCCTGAAAAAATCCAGGACAACGGCCTGCCTTTCTGCGGGTTTTCTGGGCATGTATATGTGCCTGCGGACTGAGGGGCGCGCTGTCATGATTGCCAGTACCTGGTGTAGGCAGCGTGACTGCGTGACCTGTGAGACCCCCCCCCCACTATGGCAGTAGTCCGCTGGAATGATCCTGTGGCCAAGAAATGCAGGACATTGAGCACCTTCTCCAAGGGGCTCAATGCTTGGGAGCAAAGGGTGGGGGATGTAAGGTCATCTTCCCACTCCCTGACCAGGTCTAGGATGATATGGGGTGGAAACCTATACCTGCCGTAGACCTGGTCGTCAGGCATCCCAAAAAGGCTTGTCCGTGGTGCGAAAATGCGTGCCCTGGCTATTCTCCTCCTCCTGCGGTGTCCCACGATCAGTGCTGCGACAAATGGGGCATTCATCGTAGCTGTATATACGTGTTTGTTGTTTGCGCGCACTTTTATACTGTGTGCGGGGACGCTTCCGCCTGCCTTCGTGTGGTGGACGCGTTGACGCCTGTGTGCGTCTTTTGCCGTGCGCGGGTTTCCCGTATTCGAATCCATGAATACGGGTTGTTCGCGTGCGTGTCGGCGTTCCGTGTAGTTCCCTGCAGTACTTCCCCAGTTACGCCTTCTTTTTCACGCATTATTCCCCATTCCGCGTGTTATGCCCACTGTTCCGCCCACTTTGATTGTGTGCACCACGCTATGTGCACTTTTGCTCTGCGCGTAGCGCACAACGTGTGTGCCCGCGTGCGCCATGGCAGGATTTGGCGCACGGACAGCGGGAAACACGGGCAGCGTCTTCCTTGAATCGCACACGTGCACGTGCGCTGGGTTTCTCACGCTTGCGCCACCTTGCGCCTGCATGCGCTGGGATTTTCGGCGCACGTTTGCTCCATGAATCGACCCCAGTCTGTTTTTTCAGCGTGGATGGACAGCTTGTTTCCGGCTCATGCGCGGAGTACAGACAATCGCGTACAAGAAGCGCTTCAGATGGGTAGCGCGCATGCACGTATATGCCGTATGCCACACAGGACTATATGAAACAACACAGTGAATTCTAAAGAGAATTTAGTTAAGCAAGGCTTTCGTGGGAGCAGTGGCAGAGTGGTTTAAAAGTAGAAACAGTCCTCTGTTGTTATAAGAGTTAGGGATAATTGAGACTTATCTGTACCTTTTAAGACTTTCAACTGTTTGGCCTGAAGATTTCACTCAGAACAGCCCAACAAAGGAGGCACTGAGTGCATAAGAGCTCCAAATTAAGCAAGTACAACTCCTCAAGGTTTAGGAAGAGGAGAGCCAGGTATGGTTTATGTCCAGTGTTATTTTTGGATATGCATTTTATAACTTAAGGTATTTAAGGTCTAAATATAGGGTTTTCATGCTTATCTTTCCTCTGCAGCCTCGAGAAGACAGATATCGAAGGCTGGTGTTTTTTTTTTTATTTCATCCAATTCCCCCTTACCCTTAGGAGTATACCTCATTCAACTTTTGCATTCGGTTTAGAGTGCTACATTGCTGGGGGATTGTCATGGTTCAGCAGCTTCCACGGATACAAGATTGGACTACAGCCTGACAGAGATACAGGGATGAACACTATAACAGCCTCAACATTCGCAGGTTGAACAATCACATCAGCCAGATGCCGTGTATATGTAAAATAGGATGTGAAGCCTGACCCACAACAAACATGATCCTGCGTGAGCCATTTCTTGAAACACTTCTACAGACCAACACTAGACACAATGATGAAGAAATAATTTGATGTGCAAATGTATTCACAGCCCATTCAGGACAAGATGCAAGAAAGGAAGCCCTGGAAGAAACCACGGCCAGCAAACTCCTCTGAATGTCCAGAGGTTTCCCAAAAACATACTCTGGTTTTAGGGAAAGAGTTCTAAGGGCAGCCATTTGCACTTTTAAAAATGTAGGGCACCTCCCAGCAATCAGACCAAGAAAATACAATCTACTAGGAAAATAGCTAGGTGCACACCTTTTAGAGAAAGACAAGAGTTTTATTTTGTATACAAAAGAAAAAGGCAACAGGGTATTACAAATTCACTGCCAAAGAGCTCTCTGGTGTCTTTCATACAAAATTCAGGTTACAAACACAGAAATCATCACTCATGATGCACTCGATATACAGTGTTAATTCCCCACCCTCATTGGCTGGTGCCTAAATGCATACTAATAATTACGTATAGCCCATTTTCCAATTGGTTCCACTGTCTTCTCGCTCCTCTTCACCACACTTGAGTAACATCCTTGTCCATCATGGAATGCTCACTGGGCAAATTCAAGGTCAGCCTGGCCCTTGCGAGCAAAGCAACTCTTTTCTCATCCCAGACACGTTGGCGCCCCCATCATGCGCTCCCCACTGTATGGGCATCATTCTTAGCTCTCCTTGGCACAAACATAGATCATTTTGTTCTCCGCTATCCCCTTTATCAGTTCCTCTCCTCAAGAGTGAACCTAGTGTCCCACTAATCAATCCAGTTCATAAATGATTTAGAGTCCATTTCCATGCATATCTGGTAGTTCAAATAGAGTAACCATCATTCTGGGGGGCGCTAGTGTCTTAAATCTTGGTACATGTTTTGGCATCCTAAGACCTCTGCCTTCACTCCCAGGAAAACGACATTGGTGCTAGACTACAGCTCTTCACTTCTTCGATGCACACATTTGTACCTAATTAGTTCAAAAGCCTAACTTAAATCGGGGCATATGCGTGTTCCTTTGCCATGCCTGAGAATCAGGATGCAATAGTGCGGTGAGGGATAAGGCCTTGTTGTTCTGTGTTTCTATGAAAACACAGCCTACGAGGACTCAGGCCTACTCATAAATGCAGTGTTAGTTCAGATTATGACTTTCATGTATATATGTATACTACATCCTACGTAATTCAATTGCAACATTGCTTGGTAACTTTCTCCTGTATGATTTCCCACTCCTCCCATTTATCCCGACCCATTACATACACCCCTTACCCCTGCACAGTTCGGTGCTCATTTCCACATGTTAATATACTTTTGCCATCTCAATCGTCTAGGGGGGCGGTGGTCTGAACATGCATCACAAAATTAACCCTTTAGTTAATCTTTCGTTAACTAACTTATCTCCCTCTCTTTGTTGTTCCGCTTCATCCTTAGGGACCCATGCCCTACATACGTCACATAAACTTCCCCATCCCGTGCATACCATTGCAGGGTACATGTAAGGTATATGCAATCCCCATCACCAGCTAAATCTACCCAGTGTTCAGTGTAGTTCTCAGGATCTGGTGGGGTGAAGTTAGTGTCCATGGAGGGAAGCAGGGTTGTTCAATTCTAACCATAAATGGCTTATCCAAATCCTCAGTTTGGACCTGCCCCGCTTTTGTTCCCGGGAGAGCTATCCTTGCCCCAATAGTAACCATAATTTTTGCGCCCAAAAGAACAATGTGTCAAACCAATCTTCAGATTGGACACCTGCTTCCTTTTCCATTCCGTTCTTCAGTTTATGCAAGGGCCCTATCATATGTATCAGGGACCCATTCTCTGCGTCATTTGGGGGTATGTACGTGCTACATGATAACCCAATCTTTTTGCACCCCCCCTCTTCCATCACCGTTAGGAGGTCCAAATCATATATGTTTTGGCGTGTCACCAACCAGATCACTCTCAGCTCACTTTTGACTCCATTGAGACCTTGTTCAGTATCATTCGCCAACTGGATCACCTCCAAACGAACCACTTAGAACCATTGCAACCACTTGGCATTCGTAGCAGCCTGAATTCCTAGAGTCATCAGGGCTGCGAAGAATACTTCTGTTTTGGTGTACAATCAATAGTCATCTGGGACTGCTTTAAGCAGCGTGGATTATTCTTCTGACAAATAGTTCAACCTCTTCCTTCTCAATTTCAACAACCGCTTGTTCTATTTCACGTGTGGGGGTTTGAATGAATGATGAAACAGAATGTAACACCTCATATTTGGATGCTATTGTCAAGTGTACATCTGGCACCACCATGATAGCTGAGTGGAGGGTTGTCAATGCACAGGTGATTCACCAAAAAGGTGGAAGATGCAGCTATGCTTGTTGACTACCCAATACGTGCACATCAGTAACATGTCATACAAGGATGGGGGTGCAGAATAACTCTTACACCAAATAATAAGACTGACTCAGGAAGTTGTCAAAATGTCTTCTCTGACTGTTTTATTTTCAATCGTCTAAAACAGGGAGTTACAGTGGACATCAAAAGACGTTTGATCATGTTCTCAATCATTTTGCATAAAAAACATACTTAAGTACTAACAATTCATCATACATAACGTCATACTGCATGGAAAACTAAGAAGACCTATGGGATGTTGTGATACACTCAAAGGGAACATCTACGTATACTTTCTTTAAGGGATTGGGTTGTGATTGAGTCTCTATAGTCAGGTGGACAACTTAAGCCTGCTTCTGGTGCAAGTCATCCTCATTAGGTTACTAGATACAGGACACACCATTGGCTACCAAACTATAAGATCCTTTGTTATATGGCCTTCTACTATTGTTTGGCACGTTTGTACCCACCTGGAACATTCGAGTCACTAGCAGCACATAAGCTGGTACCCCAGGTGCCAGCGGGTGGACTTGACCGTGTCTCCCCACCCAATTAGCCCAACATCTTTCATCGCTCATGCCTTCTGCCATTCAGATTGCCTTTGAACTTGTCCTTGCAAAGTATCACTGCTCCTGAGAATGAAAAGGAGTATAGGCACACTCTTACTGCAGTTCTGGTTTGTACGCCCAACTCCTATTTCCATCATTGACTCACATGACAGGAGATCGTATTTTGACCTGTTTTACAGCATTTAATTGTCTTGAATTAATAAACTTGGCACTCACGCTATTCTTTCTTGCACCTTAACAAGGGCTGATTCAGCTTCTTATGTTCACTGTTCTTCAAGGATAGATAACCAGTTCTTGGCCGCTCCTTCCTTTGACACAAGGCCAGACAGCTATTCCAGGTCTTTCCTCGATCTTCAGCTGTTTTCATACTGCAACACAGCCCTCCAATCCTTTCTTCATGTGTCTGAGCTTACTAAATATGTGACGCAGATGTCCAGAATTCTATATAATGGTGCACCACCTGCAGTCTATTCACTACGCATAGCTAGCCTTTATGATCACTTAGTCTACTTGCGTTACTGCATCTGTACAGTTATAAAATGGCTTGCATTTTCTGCAGTGCTCTTCACACATGCAATCTTAATTCCATATATGAATTTGTACTCGATTCTTTACTTTGTCATGAGACTATATAAGGTCTAGGCATCTTCTTCTTTGACCATTCTTCTCAGTGCGTCACACTCATTTCTTGTGATATCACCAGCCTCTTTTCCTCTCATCTTCATATTCCTTTGGGGATCTCCACCAACAGATTATCATCTCTATGAGGGTACATCACATAGGGTTTTCTTAATGGATACCTTTTCTCGAAGTATCTCTGTGGAATAGGCACAATCACGGGTGTTGTGCATGTCACAATTCCAGTTTCCAACATATAGGCAAGATGGGGCTGTACTTCCTGTGGAGGCATTCAGCTGCTCCCTACAGACTTCTTCTCCGAACCCTGCCAAGCCCCCTGCCGCACAACTCCCACTGCCTTCTCCCATCTGTTTGATATGAACAATACTCTATCTAATTTCAACATAGGCCGGGGCTTGAATTGTGGGCCGGTTTACCTTTGCACACTTCTCTTCATCTTTCTCCATTAGGACAATGTGTACTTTGTACCCCTGGAACAGACTTCAAACCCAACACAGCTCTAAGTGCACTGGAGACTGAGCCTCCAAGGGTGATATCTCCTAAGGTACTAACATTTTGGGTGCTCCCGTCAAGTGGGGAATGAGGGAGCATATATAACTCGTGTTCTACCTCTGTTTCCCCACTGAGTTCATATAACTATACCACATAATATTAAACTCTGGGAGAGTGCACATTGGACAGTGTATCAAACACTACTCATTTGTAATGGTCATACTCCTTTTCTTCCTTCAAACCCCTTCTCACTCGTATTTGCAAATCTCATAACATAATATCCTGTATCTCCATTTGCTTAATAATTACCACTGTCATTACTGTCGTTAAGTATTCATCATTTGGTGTTGTAGCTTCAAAGAATTGTCAAAAAATATGTACATTCCTTTGGAGACCTACAACTACATTCACCCCCCTTCATATGGCCAAACCATATAACTGCACTAAAAATATATGTGAACAACCCAAAGGCAAACACACACATAGGTGGATACAGTAAAGCACTGCAATTACGGACAGAACACACATTTTTAATATTGATCCATACTCTAGTCATTTGAATAACCACAGTGCTTGAAACCCCCCAAAACCTGTCTTTAAAAAACAAATAATACAGCTAATACTCCTGTGTCAAAGAAACAGAATCATCAAACAATTACATTAATTTTGAAACACTCTGTTAAAATGCTTATCGGTGGGGGCTCAGTTTGTGGTGCCTTTTGAACATCAGACAAATGTACCCAATAATGCAGTTCCTCCACTTTAACAGCAAGCGGAGTAGCTTATGCTACTGTGTAAGGACCATTGTAACGAGGTTCACCCCACCTATGCAGAAAAAATGTAACTTTAAATTTAGGGAACAATTGCAATGGAGGCCAGCTCGCAGATTCCGGTGCAGCGCTGTTGTCAACGTCTTCTGACTGTCATGCAGCAATCTGTTGAAAAAGGTATACACTGTTAACTGTGTTAAATACGAATAGAATTCATTGCCCAGGATTGATGCAGCCCTCTGAGCATCTGAGGCACTCCACAGAGTAGTCAGCGGCGTGTGCATAATCTCCCCATCACAATCTCATGAGGCGAGAGGTGATGGTCCTTACAGGGCTGCAACCCTTAAACTGAACAAGGCCAAGGGGAGACAATGCACACAGTTCCCTTTCAGTTTTGCACATAATATGTTTTGTTTTAAACAAACTGTTCATCCTCTCTACAACCCTGTTGGCTTGAGGGTTATAAATGGAACACAGTTTGTGCTTTATTCCGAAAAGAGCTGCAATTTCTTTAAAAAACTCATTAAAAAAGTGGGTGCCATTGTCGCTCCTAAGGATATCGCACAGTCCCCATCAGGGAAACACTTCTCTCACCAAGAGTTTGGTGTCCAATTTGGCATCAGCATGTTCACATGGACCCGCCTCAATCCAACGGGAGAAAGGACAAACAACCACTATCAAGTAACAAAAGTAATTACACCTCTCTCACATGTCAGCAAAATCTATGTGTAAATGACAAAATTGACCAATTGGACCTGACAGAGTACCTTTTTATGTCTTCAAAGTTTGTCCCATACTATAGGTTTGGCACACTACACAGTTGGATGTGAACAGGGATGGATATTAGGCACATATCATTCTTCCTGAATGTCTGCTGCAATATATTGTTTAGATACATGGCAGGATAGTGGAGCTGGTGAAACACCACCATAGCCAATGCTTGAAGCATCACAACCGTCCCTCTACTCATCTGTCTCTACACCAAGTCAGTTGGGGACTGCGCACACCCTCTCTTTTGCCATACCAATTTTTCACTTTGCGGGCTTGGCCTTCCATCTCAATAATGTAGGTAATAGGGAGGGCTGTGTATGAAACCTGTAACTGTAACTGCATGCTGACAAATGCTGGATGCTAAGGTACATCTGGAACTGGAAAATAAGCCTCTTGCTTCACAAAGTCTACACCACTTGTGTGGGTGGCATACTTTAATATTACAGCAAGTGTAGGTTGCACAAGCACAGCAATTTGTCTGTCAAAGAAAGCTGCATGCTTTATAGGGGATCCATCTGCTGTGTGAAACCCTCTTCTCATCCATCTTGACAGCCCTAAATGAACAGTTGTCGTTGCGTTTGCCGAGTCCTAATATATTGAGTTTAGCACCCCTGTTCTGCCTCAAGTGCTTCAATGAGGGCAATTAGTTCTACTGCTTGTGCTGAGAAATGTCCTGGCAGCCTCTGCTGCAAGACATTCTAGCATTCTCTATCAACTAAACGCACCACTGCTGGCCCAGTATGTCCCTGACCTGTCTCCTGATCAATAGTTGAAAACCCATCAACGAAGTACAACCCTCCTTCATCTAGTCACGTGCCTTAGGAATATCATCTTCTGGACATTTATATGTGACACAGTCATGCACCTCGTCATCATCCGTAATAGGTTCAGTCAAAAAGGTAGTTGGGTTCACTGTCTTAGAATCAGCAAAGTCAATAGATGGGCTTGAGAGTATTACTTCATATGTCGAAGACCTTTATGCACTCAGGGTTGATTTAGACCTCTCGTGTATTGCAAAAACTGCATGTTCCACAAACAATGTTAACAAACATCCCATGACAATAGTCACAGACTTTTCAAAAGCAAAGTCAGCAGCAGCCAACATATGTTTGCACAGGAACTGCCCTTGCATGACAGAATCTAATATGCCACTATATTAAGCCAAAGGTTTATGCCCCATTGTGCTGCGTTGTGTTAGCAAAGCAATCATCATCTGACCATTAGAATGTGAAAAGAGATAAAACTCTTGTGTATAATCAGGAGTAGCCAATACTGGGGTGGTAGAAATAACATCTTTAAACTCCTGAAACATAGGAATCATTTAATCTTTCTAAATTATAGTATTTTGTCTGCTGAGCTTCTTTGAGGGCCTGGAAAAATTGTTCAGTTTATGATGTGTAATCAAAAATCCATGCTCTACAGTAATTACATAACCCAAGAATTATCTGCATATCCTTTACTGTCACTGCCTGGGGTGTGGCCTGCACTGCTGCCGCACGTTCTGGAGTTAATCTTTTACCATTCACTGAAATCAATTGTCCTCAATACAACACCTCTTGTTGACAATATTGTAATTTTGTTTGATCCACCTTGTACCCTTTTTCAGCCAACAATTATAACAGCGCTATAGAGTCCTCCCTGCATTGGTGTCCCGTACTGCTACATACCAACAAGTCATTCACATATTGAATGTTGGTACTAGGGACAGCAATGTTACCCAAATCACCATGTAGCACCCTATTAAAAATACTCAGGGACTCACAGTACCCTTGCAGAAACATAGTATATTGAAACCGGCTCCAGGCAAACGTAAATGCAGTGAAATACAGCGAATCAGGATGCAACGCGAGTGAGAAAAAAGCATTTTTCAAGTCCGCTACAGTAAAGTGAGTGGCTTCAACCGGTATGTTACATAATATTGCAGCAGGGTTTGGAACTACTGGGAACTCTGCCTGTACAATGTCATTAAGAGGACATAGAGCTTGAATCATCCTCCAACCAGCACCGTTCGATAACTTCACTGGAAAAATAGCTGTGTTAAAGGGTGATTTTGTGGGAACTATGATGCCCTGGTGTAAAAGGGTGATGATTGTATCGTAATGGCCCACCTCCGCTGTCTTCGATAGAGTATATTTTGTACTTGCAGCAACACAGTATTGTATGTCAGGGTGATGCATATAAGTGTGACACTTTTTAAGAGTAAAAGAGGATAAGAAGGGCACTACATGTTGTAGTTCACAGTTTGTCCTTTAGAAATCATAGATATGATAATTAGTAGTTTGTATGGTTTATTTTCGCCTGGAGCTGCCAATCTCAAAAGAGGTCCTGTAGCACTAGGACCAAAATGATCAAAAAAACTTCCAAGAAACAAAGTGTATCCACTAAGTTAAGAAAGGCGCATCTCAGTTTGCCCCAATTTGGTTGCTAATATTCAGTCACTGATTTATGATATGGAAGTAATAGAGTTCCAATAAATTCTTTTGGCAGGAATTGTTTAATTCACATTCCTATATCGTTTGCCGCCAATGGAAGTTTTTTTTTTTTTTAAAACCTTTATTTTTGTTGCACTTGGTCACTACTTTCACTTGGTTACAGAGACATCATAATTATAGACATTACATTTTACAATATGAATCACATTACAGCATCAAGTTGTTCAAGTCCGCTTTTCTCGGCGAGATACTGTTTGTACCTGCCCCAAATGTTTTTCGGGCGCGAGGCTGGGAGCACAGTATCAATATACAGTTCCTCCATGTCGTTCGCCCATGCCATGTCCCTTTCCCAGTCCGCCTTAGTAGGGGAGTGCGCACTCTTCCATCTGAGGAGGATCGCCCTTTTGGCGAGGAGCAGACTTACATTCAGAAGCTTTCGCCAACTCGGGCTTATTTTCTCAATTGACCCCAACAGGCATAATCGTGGGGTCCACTCTAGTGGGTGGTCTGCCATCTCGTCTATCGTCTGACATACAGCTTCCCAGTATCCCCTCAGTGCACTGCACCCCCAAAGCATGTGATAAATGCCAGCATTGTCCGCATGGCATCTCGGGCATTCCCCTGTCATGGTTGGGTATATGCGTTTGAGTTTCTCTGGGGTGTAATGTGTTCTCTGAAGAATTTTATAGTGGATTAGCCTGTATTTGGAATTGCAGGATATCTGTTTCACGAGTGCACAGTATTGAGACCACTCCTCTTCCCCCACCTCTTCTCCAAGGTCCTGTTCCCATTTTGCCCTTGCCGGACGCTGCTCTTGTGGGCGTGTGTGGAGTATGGTCTTGTACAGTGTGGAAGCTGTTATTTTTTGGCGTCCCCCCATAAACATGTATCCCAGTCCCATGTTGACTGGGGGTTCATCAGGGAAGGTTGGCCATATATTTTGTGTAGCTGCCCGCAGACCAGAGTATTGTCGCCTAGCCGTAGGTGTGTTACCCACCTCCTCCCTGATATCCTCCCATCGAATGAACTGCCCGTCCACAAATATCTGCCCCCATTGTGTTATGCCCTTAGCAGACCAGTGGCGGGCCGTCTCTCCCTCTGACGTAAAAGGAGTCTGCGGCATACCCCAGAGCGGCATACTAGGGTGGTATATCCTTTCAGTATTGTACATTTCAACAATCCTGGACCACGCAGTGATCACCACTTTAGAAGGTCTCAGGGAGTTATAATGCTTAACACCTGACCGTGTAATTTGGTGGAGTGCTAGTGTGGCCTCTTTTTCCAGTTGGTTAGGTACTGGGCCCGCTGGGTTGATAAATGTCGTCGCCCATTGATTCGCATGTTGTGCCTGCGCGCTCAGGTAGTAGAGTTCAAAGTCTGGGGCCATCAAGCCACCGTACATGTAGTCGTTTGTAAGTGTCCCCCAGCCCACTCTCGGATGGCCATCCCATACAAATGAGGAGCACGCGCCCACGATTTTAGTGAATAAAACACGCCCCGGCCACACCGGCACCGTGCTAAATAGGTAAAATAGCTTAGGAAGGATTATCATTTTCACCAGTGCGATCTTACCCATCATGGATACCGGGAGGGCCCCCCAGCGCTTTAGTTTCAGGCACAACGAGTCCACAAGCAGGTTGTAGTTCAATGCTCGGGATAGCTGAGCAGTCCGAGCAATCCATGCTCCCAGATATAGAACATGCGTCGGGCACCACTGTAGCCCATGCAGGCCCCGTGGCTTCTCTGTGGCCCCTGTGATAGGGAACACTTCTGATTTATTAATGTTAAGTCTGAGTCCCGAGAGTCCACCAAACCTCTCCACCACCGCCAGGACCCTCCCCAGTGTTCTGTCTGGATCTCTCAAATATAGCAGAATGTCGTCTGCGTACAGGTTTATAATGTGCATTGTTGCCCCTATTTTTAGCCCACAGATGCCGGCGAGAGCCCTCAGTTCGTCTGCTAATGGTTCAATTATCAGAGCAAACAGCAATGGCGAGAGCGGGCAACCTTGTCTCGTGCCCCCCCGGAGCTCAATCTGCTCTGTTAGGGTGCCGTTAATTCTAATCCTGGCCTGTGGGGACGTGTACAGTAACTTTACCCATCTCAGGAAGTTCGGGCCAAATCCGTAATTTCGCAATACCCCAAACAGGAATGGCCAGGACACCGTGTCGAATGCTTTGCGCATATCCAGCGACACTGCTATCGCCTGCTGATCCGGGGGGGTCGTGGTTAGGACCTCATGGCATTTCCTAATATTAGTAGCTGCTGACCTGCCGGGGATGAATCCGGCCTGATCTTCGTGGACCATGAATGGCATCCACGGTGTCAGTCTTGTGGCCAGTATCTTTGCTAACAATTTGGCATCTGTGTTAATTAGTGATAGAGGTCTATAAGACCCGCAGTCCTCTGGGGGTTTACCAGTCTTAAGCAACAGTGTTATCACCGCTTCCCTCGTGGACGCTGGGAGCTCCCCTCCCTCCAGGGCCTCGGTCCACATAGCCAGTAACCTGGGTGCCAGTAGGAGCTTAAATGCTTTATAAAATTCTGCGCTTAGGCCATCTGTACCCGGGGCCTTCCCGTTCGGGAGAGCTTCGATGGCCCTTATCACTTCCGCCTCAGTTATCGGGCTTTCCAACACCTCTCTCGTGTTTGCAGCCAGCAGGGTCGTCGGGATACGGGATAGATACTGCTCGATCTCACCTTCAGTGGCGTCTGACTGGGGTGAGTATAGCTCCTCGTAGAATTTATGAAACGTGGAGCGTATACTGCCCTGATCTGTAGTAACCGTGCCCTCCGCCGTTGTTATACATGGAATGTCGGTCGGACCCCTCTCCCCCCTTACCGCTCTGGCCAACAGCCTCCCCGGTCGCTCGCTCTCACCATAGCGGCGAGCGGCCGCCGGTCTGTCAAAGTAGCGGATCTCTTGATCCGCCGCCTCATTGAATTCGTCCAGTGCGTTTTTTAGGTCTAAGGCTAACTGAGGCGTCGGTTGAAGCTCATATTGTGACTGTGTAGCAGCTATTTGTGTTTCGAGGCGCTGCATCCTATTCCTTATATCTTTGAGGATGCCACTCTCACTCGATATAGAGGCGCCTCTAATACACACCTTGAATGCTTGCCACAAAGTCGCCTGGCGAGACACAGAATTATCATTAAATGCAAAATACTCCAGTATGTGCTGTTCCAGCGTGTTCCTATAGACCAGGTCACGCAGCGCTGCAGGTTTAAACCTCCAAGGGGGTCTATTCACTGCTTCGCCCGGTATTCGGAGGTCCAGCACTATCGGTGAGTGGTCAGAGAACGTCCTGGGCAGTATCTGTGCTGCGAGTACCCAGGCCAACACTACGTTGTCTAGTAGCCACATGTCTATCCTGGAATGCATGTCGTGCACCGTGGAGTAATAGGTGTATCCCCTCTCGGATGGGTGTAATGTCCTCCATGCATCTTTTAGCCCCAGGTCTGCCATATGAGCCATTATCGCTTGGGCGGCCTTAGTCAAAGTTCTCACCTGTGTTGAGGTGCGATCCATGTCCACGTTCAAAATGGTATTGAAGTCCCCCCCGCAAATCAGGCGAGCAGTTGGATAGTGGGCCAGCAACCCGAAGAGTTCGGTGTAAAACACCGGGTCATCCAGGTTGGGACCGTAGATATTGAGGAGGACCACCTCTCTATCTTGCAAATTGCCATGTACCAAGACATACCTGCCCCCTGGATCACACCTCACCTCCTTGCACGTAAATCGGAGGGTTCTGTGTAACAGTATTGCTACTCCCCTGGCCCTATTCGAGTAGGTTGTGAAGTATTGATGGGTTCCCCACTTCGGCGCCAGTAGTTCCCCGTGTTGCGGGCCAATGTGTGTCTCCTGTAAGAATAGGATTTGTGGGGCATGTCTGTTAATGTAGGCCATGATTTTCCTTTTCTTAACCTTGGAACCCAGGCCCCGAACATTCCAACTCATGATTCTGATATTCTCAGAGCTCCTACCCGCCATCCCGTTCAGTGTGAATGCATTGTGAATCTGTAGAAGAGTGTCTCATATAGTTCCCATTCGTGCAAGTATGTTGTAACCTCGTGCTTTTAACTTTCTCCCCATAACAATAACACATCCCCACTTCCGTCCCGATCCCACCTCCCCCCACCCTCACAGCACCCCGAACTTCTACTGTGCTTAAAGAAACCCCCTCCCCCCCACTAACTTTTAGCATATGCACCTGCAATTGGGGGGCCTGCGGAGATCCCCAGGGCCGATGCTCTTTCAGACTTAGAAAAAAAACAAAACACTTAATCGGGTCCGGCATTACTCTCACACATATTAATGGCGGCAAGGACAGTCCCCACGTAGCACAAACCGTAGACACTGATTTCCCACCTTAATGAGTGTCCCCCTCCGGGGAGAACTGTTGAAGTAAGTGGAGCGGGCATGCATTGCCGTACCTCTCCGGGCCCTCCCCAGGGAAGTCACTCTTGATTAGCGTCCTCGGCGCTCCCCACGACCGTAGGGATGTGCGTCTCCACAAAGTTGGCGGCCTCCTCAGGGAAGGTGAAGAAATGGACTTTGTTCTTGTACAGGATCTTCAGTCTCGCCGGGTAGAGCATTGCATATTGGACCTGTCGTTCCCTTAGCAGTTTCTTGACACCCGTGAATTGTTTCCTTTCTTGTTGCACCGCCAGTGTAAAGTCAGGGAAGATCCGTATCACGCTAGCCTTCCATCTCAGCTCCTGCTTCTCTCTTGCCGTACGTAATATCAAGTCCCTGTCCCTGTAGTTAAGCACACGTGCGATTATTGGTCTCGGGTACGCACCGGGTTTCGGCTTTGGAGCCATAGATCTGTGTGCACGCTCTATTAGGAACATGGGGGACCACCCTGGGTCGCCCAGCAGGTCGCGGAGGAGGGCCTCAACTCCTTTCTCCATAGAGCCCTTCGTCGCATCTTCAGGCACCCCTACAATACGGATGTTGTTGCGTCTTGATCTCGCCTCCAAGTCCTCGCATTTAGATTTAACAGTTCCCAGTTCAATCGCCATTGTGGACACCGTGCTTTTCAGGTTTTCGAGCGCCTCCTCCGCGCCTGATATTCTGGTTTCCGCTTCGGCTATGCGCGTCGTAGTTTTATCCAGTTTAGCCTTAATGGATGCCACATTTGCAGTGATCCCGTCGAGTTTGTCGTTCAGGGCGCCGAACCCCTGCTGCATAGCGAGGAACACCGCTTGGGGGTCCATCTGAGCTTGCGGTGTCGTTTGTTGATCTGGGGTGGGCGCCGGGGGCTCCATCTGCGAGGTGGTTTCCTTCTGGATATTTGTGGTGTACTTGTCGATGGCCCCCCTAGTCTTCTTGGATCCCAGGCTCTTGGGCATTATCCGCTGTTATTTGTATGGACTGATCGCCCCAGGCCACCACGACCCTCAGCACACCCGCCGACAGGCGTCCCCGATGCCTCCGGTGCGCAGGGTCGCGTGATCGAGTGTCGTCCCTCCTCGGCAACCCCCAGCGGACCAACCCTGGGCCCCCAATGTTCAGGTCGTGCGTTGTCAAGCCACGGGAGGGGGGGGGGTCAAGAGACCGTGCCGTAGAGGAGACCTCAAGCCTCTGGAGCGAGGGCCGTCGGGGGCCCGATTAGCAGTTAGGAAATGTAGCCGTCGGCTCCCGCCAGGCAGGCAAGGTTCCCGTGTTCCGCCGTAGCAGTCGATGGACGGTGGGGCGATGCCGAGGGGCCGAGATGAGGGCCACCGTATCCAGCCGGGTTAAGCAGCGCGGTGGGGAGAGGCCAGTAATGAAGGTTCCTCCGCGAGCAGGCCGCGGATTGCGCTCGCTTTCTCCCGGGCTCCTCCCCTCTTCAAGGCGGCCGCGTAAAGGCCCCCGGCGCGGGCGCTCTCCAGAGCCGCGATAAGTCAGGATAGCAGCAGGCGTTCGGCCCAGAATTTCACCTCCGGGTAGCCCAGTCACCACCGCACCCTCCGTGCGTCGCCCGGGTGTAACCGGACCCGTTGTGCGGATATATTTGGAGCTCGGCCCTGGTTCACTCCGGAGCTCACACAGAAGCGGCCATCTTCCTCTGTGCGCAACAGCGCCCCCCTCCGCCAATGGAAGTTTAATTTTTATACATCACACAATGAGTTCTCATCTCAAATTGCCCATAATACTTTGGTGCCAATGCATTTCGGATACAATCCTTCTTCAGGGCGGTATTATAGCAAAAAGCATAAAAATTAGTTTAACTAGTAACAGTATATGTATATGCAAATATAGTAATTATAACAAATATAACAATTATTGCAGACATTTGTAGAGAGTTATTTCGAAAATCACATACCCATCCACGAGTCATGTTCATTTGGAGAGGAAATAAGCAAAAATAAAACAAAACGGTATGTCAATTAGTTGACTAAAGTAGAAAGACATTCTATCATTTTCTTTTAGCTCTATATATTTGTCATACCTCGGTCAAGCCGATCTCTGGACTCGAGTCGTTGTACGTATGCACAATCAGATCTATAAGCAAATTAAACAACAATTTTGAGTCATCCTCAATCTCTTTCGTGGGTATGTTAATCCTAATCGGTACTGCTGTACTTACTCAGCTCCTGCCGTGCACAACGTGTAGCTGCAGACTGAGCCGCTTGGAACGCGCTCGTGTAAGTTTACCTTTCGTTTTAAAGGTCACCATGGAGACGGTACGAGGCGTCGTGGACCGACCTGGTGCACGTACGCCTCGCGCCCCACCCCCGAGTGTTAGCCCGGGGGCGGGGATGTCTCCATGGTGACCAGCACTCTGTGAGACAGTGCAAGTAGTTAACTGTCTACAGCATCAATTGGAGCCGTAGCTGTAGTAATTGGAAAATTAGCAGCGTGTGTCAAATTTTTTAAATTTTTTTTGTCGTAGTAGTGTTTATATGCAAGACATAAGGTCCGCATTAACAATTGAACATATGGAAGAGATAAACAGTCTAGAGCATTTTCGCTCCCGAACATATTTACTGTCGCTACTAAGTCATTAGAGCAATTTGGGGCAAAATAAACAGCGCAATAATACAACTAGGAAATAAATTGTGACAAAAGGATAGCAGATATATGACAGATATTTACATGGCAGGTGTAAATCTTCTTTAGATAAAAAATCGAAGAGTAAAGAAATAATTAAGTTGACCAAAATGCTTTTACAAAAAGCACATAAAGTTTATTTCTTCATTGAGCCCCTTTGGAGAAAGGGAGCTCAGCCGGTCTATCCAAAAGGATTCTCTTTGGTCCATCCTTTTTTGGAAATTCTCGTGGATGTCTCTTTTTGAAACCACCTCTAGGATGACAAAACGGATTTGGACCAAGTTGTGTTTCTTTTCATCCCAATGTCTTGACACTGCTGAGTTAGGATTATGGTTTCTTATGCACGATCTGTGTTCATTCCACCTAATTTTTGCTACTCGCAATGTCTGACCCACATAGTACAGTCCACACGGACATTTGATAGCATAAATCACGTTGGTTGAATCACATGTAGCAAAATTTCTCAGTCTGATTGTCTCTCCTGTGTGTGAATGTTTTATTGTCTCTCCTCTCATCACATAGCTGCAATTACTACAACTTAAACACGGAAACGTCCCAATTCTTTCTGTAAGCTTCTTTTTAGGTGCTGGTTTAGTTTGAACCAGTCTATCTTCTAGGTTTTGACTCCGTTGGTAAGCAAATGTGGGTACTTCCTTAAATAGATGTTCAACTCTCTGATCGCATAATAAAGTATTCCAATGTTTTTGAATAATGCACTTAATGCGATTACTTTGTCGTGAGTATCTAGACACAAACACTAATGGTGGAGCTGATTCCTGTCTGGTTTTTGTCTTCAATAGCTCTTCTCTGTTTTGTGTAGCTACTCGTGATTCTGCTGTGTTTATTTCCTCTTCTGTATATCCTCTTTCCAGGAACTTTTTCCCCATCTCACGGATAGCTAGCTTGTAGTCTTCTGGGTCACTTACCAATCTTTTCACCCTGAGCATCTGGCTGTATGGAAGATTTTTTATGAGGCTCGGTTGATGGAAGCTGAGACGTTGTAATAGATTGTTACGATCCGTGGGTTTTCGAAAAATGGTAGTCTGATATCCTGTGTCAGTAATCTTAATGTCTACATCCAAGAAGTGTATGTTGGTTTGGGAGTGTTCTTGAGTGAATTGGATACGAGCATCTATGCTGTTCAGATGTGCGAAGAACTTTAGGTATTCCTCTTCCGTATCTTTCCATATTCCGAATATATCGTCAATGTACCTGATCCAGAGACTTAATTTCAGGAACCAATGTTCATTCTGTAGTATATGTTCGGATTCGAATTTATGCATGAATGAATTAGCATAAGAGGGGGCCATGGTGGCTCCCATGGCTGTCCCAGCCACTTGGAGATAGTACTCATTCTTATATCGAAAGTATGAGTTGTTACTAATAAACTCCAGAAGAACCATTATAAATTCTTTCTGAGCCGGTATCTCTTCAGCATTGAGTAGCATCCATTCTACCGCTTCACCCCCTAAATCGTGCGGGATCGATGTGTAGAGACTTTTAACATCGATAGTAAAGCATATGTTGTTGCAATTGAATACAGTTTCGTTCAAGAGTTGTAAAAAATGTGTCGAGTCCTTGATATATGTACTGGTTTTTTGAATCAGTGGTTGTAAGAAGTAATCCACATATTTCCCTAAGGGTTCCAGTATGCTGTTAATCCCTGCTACGATTGGTCTTCCAGGGGGTTTGATGAGATCTTTGTGTATCTTAGGAAGGGTATAAAAGTGTGGTATCTTAGGGTGTGTATTAATCAAGAATTTCTTTGTGTGGTGATTAATCCACTCCAATTCCTCCGCCTTGTCCAACAAAGTCTTCAAATTCTCTTTAATCTCCGATGTGGGATCTTGTGTCAATCTGGCATAAGTATTACCATCGCTTAGTTGTCTTTCACATTCTTCTTCATATTCCCTTGTGTTAAGTAGTACTAAGCCTCCTCCTTTATCCGCAGCCCTTATTGTGATTGTGTGGTCTCCATATAGATCACGTATCAATTTAAGTTCGTGAGGTTTCATGTTTCGAGGTGATTGACTTTTGAACTTAAGTTTCTCAAAGTCTCTTGTGACTTGTTTTTCGAAGATTTCTATTGAAGGTATACTTATTGGAGGAATTAAGGTACTTTTACTTCTGAATTCCTTAAGTTCTGCTTCTTCTCTGGCTTCTTGATGTTCTAGTTCACTGAAAAACACCTTCAGTTTCATCTTCCTAATAAGTTTAAAGAGTTCTATTTTGGAATCAAATAGTGTGCTGTCATAGGTAGGAACGAAACTTAGGCCTTTCTGTAAGGTTTCTATTTCTTTCCCAGTCAAGACTCTGGATGATAAGTTTATTACTATGTTTTTTTCTGTTGTAGTCTCGTGTTGGGTTTTCCTTTTGGTCTTTCTCCTCCCCCGTCTCGTTCTCTTCTTCCTTTGTCTAAAAAAGAAGAAGTCGCTGTATCTTCTCTTGCTCGCGAAAGGCCTGAAGTACTTGGCGTGCCTGCTTCTTCTTGGTTCGGGGGTTCCCTTTCTGTCTCGGTTCCTGAACTTGATGTTTCACTCAAATTCGTAGGCTTTGGTTTCCTTTGTGGAGGAGCATATTTATCCATCCAGTTATAAACTTCATCTTTAAGGTAATCATAGGTGTCTCTTTTGAATTTGCGAATTTTCTTGGATTCTAATTCTGTTTTGTAGTCTTCCAATTTGTCATTTATCTCTTGGAGGATAGAATCAACTTCTTCTCTATTCAGTGTTGTTACCAGAGCTACTTCTATTTCCTTAATTTCTTTGCCTAAATCTGATATGTCCCTTGCCAATTCTTGTATGGTCAGTAATATAAGTAATATAAGGTCCAGAGAACATTTGTTAAGTATAGCTTCCCATTTCTTCACAAAGATTTTGTTTTCTTTACACAATGTAGGACGCAACTGGATTCGTAATCCTCTCGGTATCCGTTGACTTTTATGGTATCTGCCTAGGGATATCGCATGTAGCTTGCGATTTATTTCCTTTCGAATTAGATATTCTAGTTGTTTTATCTGTTGTTTAGGATCTTGTTGTTTGTTATTACTGTTTCCAAAGCCGCTGTCTTTTATCAAACCCAATATTGCTTCTGCTTCTTCAGATGAAAAACCCAGTGTGTCTGCCCTGTTAGTGGTCAGGGCTTCGATGTCAGTGTATGACATTCTTTATACGAAAAATGCTTCAATGATCTATATTATTCTTTTTGGCCTGTGTGCTCCTCCTCTAGTTGTGCTAAGTGAGAAATCTAAGAAAAAGAGGATAAGAAGGGCACTACATGTTGTAGTTCACAGTTTGTCCTTTAGAAATCATAGATATGATAATTAGTAGTTTGTATGGTTTATTTTCGCCTGGAGCTGCCAATCTCAAAAGAGGTCCTGTAGCACTAGGACCAGGTCGGTCCACGACGCCTCGTACCGTCTCCATGGTGACCTTTAAAACGAAAGGTAAACTTACACGAGCGCGTTCCAAGCGGCTCAGTCTGCAGCTACACGTTGTGCACGGCAGGAGCTGAGTAAGTACAGCAGTACCGATTAGGATTAACATACCCACGAAAGAGATTGAGGATGACTCAAAATTGTTCTTTAATTTGCTTATAGATCTGATTGTGCATACGTACAACGACTCGAGTCCAGAGATCGGCTTGACCGAGGTATGACAAATATATAGAGCTAAAAGAAAATGATAGAATGTCTTTCTACTTTAGTCAACTAATTGACATACCGTTTTGTTTTATTTTTGCTTATTTCCTCTCCAAATGAACATGACTCGTGGATGGGTATGTGATTTTCGAAATAACTCTCTACAAATGTCTGCAATAATTGTTATATTTGTTATAATTACTATATTTGCATATACATATACTGTTACTAGTTAAACTAATTTTTATGCTTTTTGCTATAATACCGCCCTGAAGAAGGATTGTATCCGAAATGCATTGGCACCAAAGTATTATGGGCAATTTGAGATGAGAACTCATTGTGTGATGTATAAAAATTAAACTTCCATTGGCGGCAAACGATATAGGAATGTGAATTAAACAATTCCTGCCAAAAGAATTTATTGGAACTCTATTACTTCCATATCATAAATCAGTGACTGAATATTAGCAACCAAATTGGGGCAAACTGAGATGCGCCTTTCTTAACTTAGTGGATACACTTTGTTTCTTGGAAGTTTTTTTGAACACTTTTTAAGAGTCCCACATTATGTGGATTACTCATCCACAATTTGTCTTGAACTTGAGCCAAATCTGCAGAGGTGAATGAAGGAGCAGTCCCTACCAGCAGTATGGGACAAATGACATGTCTGTACTGTATCAATATTTCACAGAGGACACATACTTCCAGTATTATTTCTACCTAGTTATCTTGGTTCTCAAACAACAATTTGTCACAAAAATAAAATGTCTTTGGTATTATGGGATCAATACAAAGAAGTGTGCACCATTTCCCCTTGTTGGAATTGTCTGCTATCAAAACAATCTGGTCTTCTGCTACTAGAAATCTTTTAACATCTAGTTCAATAATGGTACCTCCAACTATCTCCTGAGGCTGGGCAGGCATGAACAGAAACTCAGAGGGTACACGCCAGTACTTGTTTGCTACCTGTGGAACTAATATAGTTAATATCATATAGAAACAAATCAGGGGCCACTGGTATTCCTCCTGCCACAGATTCAACACCTAATGCATGCAAGGCCAACATTACAGTGCCAAAATTACCCTCACATCACACATACTGGGTGTGGAACAAACCACACCCTTTCTGTGAACAATATAATCATGTTGAGCTTACTCAAAATATCCCTTTCCAACATATTGATTTGGGTTGGCAATGGAGTCTACCAAGGGGGCCCACACCTCTCTGCCCCCTATTTTGAGGGGTCATTTCTTTGTAAAAGGAACCAATTGAACTTCCCCAGAGAAGCCCTGCATTTCCATAACCTCACCTGATTAAGGGAATCCTCCCTCGCTAATACATGATTCAGTCACACCTATAGCTACCATAAAAATAGTTTGTTTTCTATTTCCATGCCTACCAAAGGTCCCTCTTCTGGGTCGGGAGACCGGTAGAACTGGACTCACTAAGGCTCTCTGTGGGCTGTCCTAATCCAGCTGTGTGTTTGTACCTGGAAAAACCAATGGGTTCCCTCCAACCACAGTGGCCCTCTGTTATTTGGTCACTGTACCATTCAGAACAGTGTTATTGCTGGGGATGTGGGGGCCCTGTTGCTGCCCCTGATGTACAGCATATGTCGGAACATTACTAGATCCTGGGGCGGGTAACTACAGAAAGGTTGGTGGGGAGCAGGAGACCGTAGGCATTGGCACACCATAAGGGTCTCCTGGAGGCATCTGTCCATATGTCTGAGGGCATAAAACTGGAACCCCCTGAGAATAAGGGTACATCTGTTGTTGGGGATCTGAATATGCCTGTCTCCTTCTGCAATCTCTTGAAAAATGGCCCATGCACCCACACATCCAACATTGGCCTGCTCCTCCTTCTTGCTCTCCCATTCCTCCAAAACCACCTTACCCCCTAGGTGCACCCCAAAATCCCCCTCCCCCCTTTGGAGCATCCCTGGAAACCCTCCTTGATATTGGAGTTGATACCCACCTGTCCACCCGTGTTCTCCTTCCCATCCTGGTGCTGCGTGCACGTCCATCTGGATCGCCCTAAAGTCTGTCGACCCTTCTGGCTGCGCTGCTGTCACAGCCCCCTCCAATGCAACTTTAGACCACTTCTTTTGAACCAGTTTTGTGGTCTCTGCTCGATGTACCATTTCCTTCTGCTTTTCTTTCAACCATTTACAGTCGTGAATAATAATAGATACAAGTTCCACTCAGCCTTTTTTCCTCAATTCCCACTCTCTTATTGAGTGCCTTCTGCACCTCTTTTGGAAGACCTCTTTTAATTACAAAATAGAAAAGTGTAAATTCTTGATCCCATGAGTCCCCTGCCTCTGCCAGCCACTTCCCTTGTATGTGCACTATAAATTGGGCGGGATCCTCATCATCACACATTGTTCATTGCATAATCGACTAAAGAACCAGTCTATTTGGGTACGCATACTGTAATGTCACCCATACTTGGTTCCTAATGTCGTTAAAATGCGCTCCGTCATGACTATCATCAGCCAACTTCCGTACCGGGTAAACCTGCCTTAACCCATATATCATCAGCCTGATCTCCCAATATAGGCGCAAACAAGCTTTTCAAATCTCCTACTGCCAAAGTAGTCCCAGCTGTGTGTTTTTCAAATGAGTATATCCATTTACCTGCCCCAGCTGTGAGGGGTGGGAGTGTCTTTATGAGGCTATTTTTGTCTACGTGTGCCCAAGGGATATACTGTGCTCTCCCCAGGCCCTTGTGTAACAATAGGAACTGAACTCCTACCATCTTCCCAGCTTACCTCATTCCCACTGCCGTCCTCTTTGCAACCTCCATCCATCCACCTATCACGTAACCTACGTCCCCACAAGATTTCTGCTCATGGGGATATTACAGATGGCTGCTCTGCTCCTTTCAATTTGTCTACTGTATCCCACTCCTCTTCTCGTTAATGTGTATAATTGTATTCCTCCTCCGACCTGGCCACTGCATAATCCACATACCCCTTTCGCCTCCATCTATCTTCATGTTCCTTTTCTATGTGCGCATCTTTGATAGCTGTGCTATCTATGCTAAACAAAATATCCCCCACTCTCCATTTGTCCACCCCTATAGACAGCTGCTGTCCATTCTGTTGTTTCAATTTTAGAAGTGCCAACTCACTCTCCACCTTCGTTAATGCATTCACCAACTCTTTTTGTGGCTTTGTGTCATCTCCCTTCGGCCCTTTACCCTTCCCAACTACTGACGCTGTGGGGTTAAGAAGATTCTGATAGTGTGCCGATGTGGGTGGTGGGATTGCCCTAGTGGGTTATAGGACATACATGGGATTTGTGTATCCTGATGTGGGACACATAGGATAGCATCCTAACGGAGGACACCTGTCTGTTTCCACAGAGGCCACAGAGGCGCTTGGGAATTGGTGGAGCTATCATCCAAATCTTCCACCATATTCCACAATTCCTATACTTCCTTTCAGTTTTTAGTTTTCTTTCCTTATATTTAGCTGCTAAAAACCTATACATGTGACTTAATATCACTCTATTATTTGTGCCCTGGTCCGGCCATGGCTTAAGCATCCCTCCCTTTGTTTCGGCACACCATTGCCTATGGTATTTAAGAATGTTATCGCAACACAATGGAAGGGCCTTGCACATGTAATCCAATGGGGTTGTTGGCTCCATGATATCTACCCTTCCCTGTCTGTATTATGACAATATTACCAATACCCTTATCCCACCCCAACAACCCATATCCTTCCCCCTGACCCTTTTGTGTACCCCACACTCAACCCTCTTTGCCTCAACACACATGCACACATACCTCTTACACCCTTCTGACATCACACCTCAATCAATCCTACATTAAACGCTACTAACCATAACACAAAAATCACCAACAATAAAATTGCAATAAATTCTACTTTTTCATTCCAACACCACCACTGTATCGGGTGAGGGGATCCCAGGCCACTAAGGGCCTCTACCACAGTGATGCCAGACTCACTAAATACACTGAGCCTCTATTGATATCCTCTTTTCTTCCATAATACAGTGCTGTATTTCCCCATATTACATAAGGAAAGAATCCTGATACTACACAAACCATAATATAAAAACCATAATTACAAATATATACAACATCTCTACTTCATCAAACCAAACTCTCCTTGTCACACACACATACCCTCTCTCCTTTACACTTCCCAACACTCATGCTTCCCGTTCATACCTCACCTATTTTTCTCCAATAGGGGATGCACTTACATCTGCATGTTCATCCAAAGTCCTCTATAATTGGGTCCTGTCAATGACCTGCTCAATCCAGGGACATCGCCCCACTCCAAGGAACAGACAAGAATCTCGATACCATGGCTATTGTAAACCTCTCAAAGGTTGTGTGGAAGGGGGACTGGTCGCTGGGAGGCGCGGCCCCTCCAAGTGTGCAGCCAGAAATCCTCCATCTTTGCGGGGGTCACTGGGATCACGTCGGGGTCACCAAAAATGTAGAGCAACTCCCAGTGATCAGACAAACAAAATACAACCCGCTAGGGAAAAAAGCTAGGTGGACACTTTTTTGAGAAAACAAGAGTTTTATTTTGTATAGAAAAGAAAAAGGAGACAGGGTATTACAAATCAACTGCCAAAAAGCTCTCTGGTGCCTTTATACAGAATTCAGATTATAAACACACACATCGTCCCTCATGACAAACATGATATACATTGTTAATCCCCCACCCTCATTGGCTGCCGCCTATATCCATGCTAATAATTACTTATGGCCCATTCTCCAATCGGTTCTGCTTTCTTCTTGCTCCTCCTCACCACATGTGAGTAATGTCCTTTTCCATCATGGAATGCTGAAAAGCAATAGGTTAACATCAACTAGCATCTCCCTACCTTTGATCCTAACCACGTGACGTGCACCTGGTTATCAACGTGAACTCAGTGGGCAACTTAAAGGGCAGCCGGGTCCTTGCGAGGAAAGCAGCTCTGTTCTCATCCCAGACACATTGGCACCCACATCATGCTCTCCCCGCTTTATGGACATCATTCTTAGCTCTCAGTGGCACAAAACATAGATCATTGTGTTCTCTGCTTTCCCCTTTATCAGTTGCCCTCCCCAAGGGTGAACATTGTGTCCCACTAATCAATCAGGTTCACAAAGGATTTAGTGCTCATTTCTATGCACATCTGGTAGTTCAAATAGAGTGACCATCATTCAGCGGGGGGGGGGCTAGTATCTTAAATATTGGTTCATGTTTTGGCATCCTAAAACCACTGCCTTCACTCCAGGGAACACAACCTTTGTTCTAGGCCGCAGCCCTTCACTACTGCACACATTCCTACCTAATTAGTTGAAATGCCTAACTGATGTGTGGGCATATGCATGTTCCTTTACCATGCCTGTGAATTGGGATGCAATTGTTAGGCGAAGGATAAAGCTTTGTTCTGTGTTTCTAAGAAAACACTGCCTGCGTGGATTCCGGCCTACTGATAAATGCAGTGTTAGTTCAGATTACGACTGATGTATATATGTATACTACATTCTATGTAGTTCTGCTGCAACATTGTTAGTTTACTTCCCCTGCATAATTGCCCACTTCCACCAATGATCCCCACCTTAACACACACCCCTCCCCTACACCATCCCATGCTCATTTCCACTTGGTAATATATTTTTCACAATCTAAATCATCTAGGAGGGGCAGTTGTCTGAACATGTATCTCAACAAAAGTTAGCAGCTCTGTCTATCTGATAAATTAGGCATTGGGAGGGAAGCAGTGTTTCTTCACCCAGACTTAGAGAACTCTGATCCATGGCCTATATTTTCCCAGGTTGTATGCAACCGAGATCTTGGTGAGTTCTACTTAGGGAGATCTAGTAATGATACAGACTACAAGGAGGCTGAACCGCAGGAACATCATGTTGAAAATGATACAAGCACTAGTGAAGAAACTATCTTAAGAGCCCATCACAAAGGAAGAGGAAATACAGTTTAGAATTGCACGTGGTTTGAGTGCCAAAGGCTTCAAACAGGAACTGCTTCATGCAGAACTTATAGAATCTCCATATGTGAATTGTATGTGTCCTCTTTACCATGGAAAAGTTCAGAAGATCTAATTGATGATGCTTCAGAAACATCCACTGATATCTCTGGATGTGGCAAAAGCATACTACCATGTTCCTCATGTCCCGATCAAGAAAGCTCACCAGAGGTATTTCCGGTTCAGTATTATATCAAGACACTTCCAATATAAGTTCCCTTTAGCCTGAAATCAGTCCCCATTATCTTCATCAATCTCATTAGACCAGTTATGACACTAGTGAACTAGGAGAGCACACGGAAACATCTTTATTTGTTGGATTGGTTGATAGTGAATTAAAAAGAAGATGGAGCAAGAGCATACACCTTGAGGATTTGTGACCAGTAATACCAACAGAGGTTCCAGCTAAATTACAAATAGCTTCACTTGGAACCAGGGCAGAGCTGGATTTTCATGTGTGCCTCAATTTGTACAGATATATGCATAGTCTTCCTTATACTGACAAGAAGGGACAAGCTGAAACAACATCTGCAAGACCTTTTGCTCACCAACAACTTCTGGCCAAAATACAGGTTTGATTGCAGCCACATTCATTCTCATTGCCCAGGCAAGAAACCGTTTGAAGCATGCTATCAACCATTTGCTGAGCCACTGATCCCTAGCAGTTCCAGATACAAAGATCTGATGCCTTTGACAACCAAGATATTCTCACAACTAAATTGGTGGTTTAAATTTGAGAACTAGGATAGGGAATCCCATTAGGCCATGCACACCCAGTCCTGGTAATGATGGAAGACAGTACAATGTGCTGGTAGCCAACTATGGGATCCCTGGAAGCACAGGTAAAATGGCCAACATCAGAAGTCGTCCAATCTCCAAACTAGAGGAAGCTGGTTTTAAGTCCTTGGTGAAGCTTGTTCTGCCTATACAAGGCAGAGCAGTCAGACTGTGTATAGACAACACAGAAAGAAAGACATAACTAAATAGGAAGGGAGGCCAAGTCCCCATTTATGGGACCTTAAACATTGTGGTGGCTGGGCTCAACAGGAAATCCACCCTATCATGGAGTTTGCTGTGTTCATCGGGGCCCTTTTGTATCTGCCCTAGGTTTATTGGCAACCAAGGGTAATGCATTGCTACCTTTATATTGTTTCTGGAGTCTCAGGCATGGGGTTGTGATGTGCCAGATATTCACTGGTACAAATGTCTCCATTATGATCCCCAGGGTTCTTGTCATGATAAGACAGATAGAGACTGAGATCACCTTGGTGGTAGCACGCTGGACCAGGAGGAGATGGGAAACCTTTCTTATGGAACTTGCTGTGACCCAAGAATTTAATCTCCTGATACTTCCTCCTGAGTACATCAACTGAACCTAGATCAGGAAGGGTCACACCTCAGAGTCTCAATTTGGAGGTTGAGCGACAGAGCCTGATGGAGCTAGAGATATCAGCAAAGGCACTGGGGGCTGTCTAACGATATAAGAGAATGTAGGGCAAGATCCACAAAATCGATATGAGTCAAGAAAGTGCACAGGAACCAGAAATAAAATGTATTACATGCAACCGTGGTCGGGAATCAACAGGAAATCAAATAAATCATTCAGCAATCAATACTAAATGGTGGAGTTGTATAGTGGAGTGCAGAGTTTCAGCATCAAAAATGCTTCAGAATAGTCAGGCAATTTCATCCCCTGATTGGTTGCTCTATAGGTGAATCTATAAACTTCATAGCCCTATTGGCTTATCCTAATCCTCTTGATAATGATGTTTACTACTTCATAAAATGGACTTCATATTCATCTCATCTACTTTCCCAGATTTGCTATTCGACAGTCAATGTTTAATATTGAATAATTCAGTCCTTGGTGTTTAATTGGTTCTCCTGGGGTGGGCCACTTCGATCATCGCTATCCAAAGACACTGTGAAGTGTGGACAGTGTGGCAACAGTTGTATATTTGGTACAATGTTCATTCATCGCCTGTTTTTATTTTGTGCCACTTTTTGCCAAAAAGATTTTTCTGAAATAAAACATCGGAACAAATGGGGGGCATATAAGAGATAGAGAGGGGTGGTGTATAGGGAATGAATAATATCGGAGGGGGAATTCGGAAGGGGCCCCCCAAATTAAAATAAACATTTTCAGGCCGATTCATGGAATTAATGTGCGCTGAAATTTTCAGCGCAAGCGTGCGAGAGCGTGCGAAAGCGAGCGAATCGCAGTGCCAGTGCGAAAATCGCAGCGAAACCCGTGCACAGGGATTCATGGAAGTCTGTTCGCGTGTAAATCCCAGGATGTGCACCAAAATTCTGCGTGGCGCACGCTGGCGCACACGTCTCCAAACAGCGTGTGCTACGTGCACAGCAAAATCGCACATAGCGCGGCGCACACAACAAAAGTAGGAGGAACAGAGGGCATGACACGCGGAATGGGGAGCAACGTGTGAAAATGTGGGCGTCAAGGGGGAATTACAGGAGGAAAATGCGCGGAACTACCACATTCACATTCAAAACATGTATTCATGGATTCGAACGGGGCTAACGCGTGCGCCAAAAAAGACGCGCTAATCCGGAAACACGTACGCCAGCAGGAAGCAGGCGTATGTGGACCCGCGCAGCATAAAAGTATGCGCAAACAACAAACAAGCTCAGACGCCAGGATGAATATACCGTTCCTAGCAGCAGTGGCCGTGGGATACCGCAGGAGGAGGAGGAGGATAGTCAGTCCCAGAATTTTCACACCCAGAACCAGCCTTTTTGGGATGCCTGATGACCAGGTGCATGGGAGGTACAGGTTTCCACCTCACATAATACTCGACCTGGTCAGTGAGTGGGAGGATGACCTCACATCACCCACCCTGTGCTCCCAAGCACTCAGCCCCCTGGAGAAGGTCCTCAATGTATTGCACTTCTTGGCCACTGGATCATTTCAGTGGACAAGTGCTATAGTGGGGGGGGGTGTCACAGGCCACGCAGTCACTCTGCCTACACCAGGTCTTGGCCATCATGACTGCACGCCCATCAGTCCGCAGGCACATATACCTGCCCAGAAAACCTGCAGAAAGGTAGGCTGCCATCCAGGATTTCTACGGGGTGGCACAATTCCCCAAAGTCCTAGGTGCCATTGATTGCACCCATGTGGCTCTACGTTCCCCCAGGGCATCAGAGCACATCTATAGAAACCGCAAGCACTGGCATTCCATGAACGTCCAGGTAGGATGTGATGCCAAGGGAATCATCACCTCAGTATATGCCAACTATCCAGGGTCCACCCACGACAGTTTCATTTACAGAATGTCAACCCTAAACAGGGACCTAGAAGCTGGCCGGCATGGCGATACATGGCTGCTCGGTGAGTATAAATGCCACAGCACATGCATGCATGTCAGATACTCAGTAATGTCACAACCCCACTAATGATACCCATCACCACCTCCCCAGGGGACAGTGCCTACCCTCTGAGCACCCACATGATGACGTCGATTCGGAACCCCACCACGCCACCTGAGGTAAGATACAAAACAGCCCACATTGCAACCCGGGGCATAGTGGAGCGCACATTCGGAGTGCTCAAGTCACGCTTTCGCTCCCTTGACCGTTCTGGCGGGCAGCTGTTATACGCTACCCCATTAGTGTGCAGGATCATAGTGGCAGCATGTGTCCTGCACAATGTTGCAACACGCCGTGGCCTGCCCGTGGACATGGTGGTGCCCCCACATCCCCAACCACATGCACGCCCGCTACGCATGGGAGGGGAAAGGGCATGGGGTGAGGCAGCCCGTACGCAGCTGGTGGCTAATTACTTCACCTAAAATCACACCCCTGTGGAGTGCACACAGCCCTGGCACATACCATCTGACAATCAATGATGATGACATAAGGGACAGTCAACTGTCACAACCATACCAGCCTGAGATTGGTCACCTGGAAGTGTTATATTGTGTGCATCCCTACCTACACAAACACCACCAATGCTGTGTCATCAAAAGACACACTTCTATGCTGCTAAATTCATTACCCCCTTGCAAAATACAACATGACAACAGTGCCATGTCACCCAACCCCTCCCCAGCACCGCCACCCAACACACCATGGCATGTCATGCTATGTGAGAGCAAACAAAGCAATCCCCAAAACCTGACACAAGTGTCACAAAGTACCGTGTCCCTAATGGAAACTGGCCACACACAATATGCTCCCAGTAATGTAGAACTAACAACACACATGACCAAATACTTACCAACAATACAATGCAGCTACACAACCTAAAACATAGCAAAAACATGACAGTACTAAGTTAAAGTAGTGGTAGTCTTACAACCTGATTATGCCAGCACATCGACCCCTTCCAACTGTACAGTGTTGCTGCCATGCAAATGTGTAAGTGCACTGCTTACAACGTGAACTCCATCTCCAAAGTAGACGGCCTTGTGAAGACATGAGGAATGAACCTGCAAATTAGGAGGAAGACATGGATGCACAAGCACATATCAATACACCATGCAGTGTACAATATAACAACAATATCCCCTAGGAATGTATACACAGTATTCACTACAGACTGCCCACACAGCTCATGGGAGTCCAACGTCACTGTGTAAGTCAATGTCACTTGGGCACACCCTTTGCAAGCCCATGGAAACAGGAAGCAGGAGGGGTGTGTGTCTCACGAACCCAAGCATCTAACCCAAACTTAGGACAAGCCTGCATGTGCCCAGCCAGAATACAGTGGATGCCCACGGGAGCCACACAAGGCAACACACTGTAAAAAAAAAAATCAAAAATGGCCATGTAGGGGCAAACGGGGGTGGGGGAGGCCACCCAGGAGGTTTGAGGACAGGGTGCGCACCAACAGACACCTGTGTGGATGTTGGGAAAAAAACACCTCCATGGGCTCATGGCCTGCATGGCTATGCCAATGTGGGAGAACTGCTGCTGTCGCTCTCATCACCCTCTGCTGCTGTCACATGAGGTGGTGGTGCAATGGGAGGCAGCCCACGCAAGGCCCTGGTATGGTCCTCCATGGCAGCAAGCATGCAGGTGTGGAAGGTCTCGTTCTGGAGGATTATAGTGCGGAGATCCCCATGCCGCACCTGGCGTGATGCCTGGATCTCCTCCCGAGTTGCCTGCATCTCAGCTGAGAGCGAACGTGTGAGCCGATCCAGCTGCTATTCTGTCATTAAGTTAGTGGAAGCCTCAAGGTCAACAAGAGTCTCCCTGAGGTGATGGAGTTCTACCCTCAGGTCTTCCCTGTGGCCCTGGACTCTATTGATATCGATTGGCGTAGAGTCTCCAGTGCAGCCCGTCTGTCCCTGTTGGACGTCAACATGTCCTCCCTGTGTGATTGGCAAATGGAGTCTGTTGCCTGCTGTAGTTGCTCCATCTGCCTTTCAGGGGGGACAATGGAAGTGGCCACCCTCTCCATTGCTTGAGCCATCATCTCAACTGATGCTGCCTGTTGGCTTGCCATACCGTACATGGATTGTTCCCATACAGTATTGCCTGGTGGCATACGGCCACCGCGTCGGTGGGCAACACACCTGTTTGGGGCAAGGCGATCTGCGCCTTGCTGTGCTGGCACTTCCTGAGGCTGCGAGACTGCATTCCCCCTCTGATCTGCTGGCCCAGGAACAGGATCAAATGTTGTGGAGTGTGACCCTGCATCCGTAACCGCCAAAGGTGGACTTACCAACACTGACATCCCCATAGAGGGTTCTACCCCTGGTGCAGATGGGTTGGACAGAACAGAATCCCTGCCAGAAACACTTACCTGTGACGGCACATAGGTCTCGTCATCCGAATCAGCACATGAATAGAGGTCTGGGGAGGTGCACCCAGAGACACCCCTGGACAGAATGGTCTGCGGCAAGATTGGGTTCTCACCCACCACCACACCACGTCCCCCACTGGTGCCCGGTCGTGCCTGAGATTGCTCCTGGGTCTGCACCATCTCCTCAACCTCAACAGAATCAAGTGCGTCATCCCCTGCAAAAACATGAAAGACAAAAAATGGAAACAGGCATTAGCACCATAGCACACAAATAGGCCTGACAAGCTACAGAACCAGTACATGTTTTACACATGTCCCACATGACTATAACCCTCCCATGCATGCACTGTCACTGAGTTGGAAGGGGAGGCAAAAGGCAGACACTGATGACACCAAGATGGAAGAGCAACACATTTGCTGCATGCTGGGTAGCACTGCCATCACACATTGGCCTGTGAGTGGCATGTCCAATACACATACATGGCACATGCCATCACACAGATGGCATGTACCATAGCCATGGTACATTCCACAAGTACATCCATATGTCAGTGAATGAGTACTGACAGCCGTCCATGTGAGATGGACATGATGAGATGAAAAATGCTACATAGTGTGACAAAATACGCATGTGCCACGCACTGCAACACCTCCAGTGTACAAAAATACAGTGATTGCAGGCTGATGTACACATCAATGGTTGTGCATTTCAACATGACAGGAAACAACTATCATGTTACACATTCAAACAGGCCTCAAAAATGTATGTGATCAGGCCAGTACTCAATCAGCCTGAATGGTCAAATCATTCACCTAACAAGGTAACACATGTGGGCCAATGTGGGGTTCATCAATGACAGAAGCATGTCACAAATTTGACAATAGGGCTGAGGAATGTGTAGCAAAAGTGGGAGAATTGAAACAATCAGCCTGAACTAACAATGAAAAATACAAACAATGTTGTTGCAAGATGCCACTTCAAGGGCAACTGCCATAACGTTGCGCTAAATTACTACTGTGGGCAGAAGGGATACTGTCACACCCAAATCCAAGGCCGCTGAATGTTTTGGATGAAGCACATGGGTGACCCATACCACCCAGGCACACACACCCTCACCTGGCACTCAATCAGAACCCGTCACCCAAACAACATACGCATGCATTACACACACATGCATGGGCACTCACCGGACAATGCATCATAATCAGGTAGTTCTCCCACACCTTGGATCTGTTCCTCTGTGACGAAGGCCCCAGCAACAGACTCATGTTCAGTGAGTTCATTGTCCTCTTGTGGAGACCCACCGCCAGTCACCAGAGTAGCGGCATGATTTGAGGCCAGCTTGTTCTTTGCTCTGCGTTTCAGGTCATTCCACCGCTTGTAGCCATCATCAGCTGTGCGCCTCACAAATCCAAGGGCACTTATGCGGTCCACGATGGTCTGCCAGTGTGCCCTACGTTGACCAGGTGTGGTCTTGCACCCTGCAGTCACCAACATTTCGCGGCTATGTGCCGACACATAGGACACAAGTGCATCAAGTTCCACCTCATTAAAGCAAGGCCGTGCCGGAGTGTGTAGCCGTGTCTGGGGTCTCGGCCTGTCGTGCCAGAGCACCCTTCTTCCTCTTCTTTAAAGGTGGAGTGGAACCAGAGTGGCTTACGCCGCTCTGGTCAGTAGGGGCAGAATCACCGGTGGACTGTGTAGTAGGAGTGTGGGAATGCACAATGACCATAGGTCTTGATGCAGGCATTGGTTGCAGGTAATGTTGGCAGGAGGAACGTCAGTTTGATGGACCTGGACTGACACTGCCCTGGCTGGGAGAGTCAGAGCTGGGATGGATGGAGCTGCAGCTGCCCCTGCAGCCTCCCCACCCTGCATACTTGGGGCAGCAGATGACATAGCTGCCCCAGATCCATGTGGCTTGGTGACAACAACTTGCACCGCCACACGTGACCTAGACTTGCTGACCTGGAAGTCAGCCTGGGAGTCATCCTGTGCCAGGTCAGGTGCCACAATGGGCTGGTCCATCAGGGGCTGAGCTGGGATGGTGTCAGCCACGTTTCCCTCAACCATGGGGGGGGCATGGGTGTCCCTGATTGTTCCTCCACACATGGGGGTATAGGGGCACCCTGCAAATCCCGGCCACGTCCCCTACCGCGCCCACCACACCCACCTTTTGAAGGTCGGCCACCTTTGCTTCCCTTACAGCTTGGTTGCCTCCCAACCATGGCACTGATGTTGTTGTGCGTATGGGAGTTGCAGTAAACTATTGTCCTGGGCAATTGGGGGTCAAAGGGGTAGGATACTAGATGGAATTCGTACCCTAGTGCTCTAACAAGGCTGTCTGTGACCCCTGAGGGAAGATGACGGGTCACGCAATGCACAGGCAGCCCAAAATCAAAAATAAATGTGCACGCAACCCCTCGTAGACCACGTGCGTGAAAAAATTAACCCGCACTACGCTGTGGCACCCAGAAACACAAAAATAAGCGTACGTGTAATACACGCAGCCTACAATGACCTCTGAAGGGGAATGCGACACATGGGGCAGGCACAGTTGCTAAGTACGTGTGGAACTCACCGTCTGCCTGGAAAAAGAACGTGAAAAATACGCACGTGTGCGCGTTGGCAACACCCCCGCCAAAAGAAGAATTGTACGCTGTCTGAGGAGACAGGACAAAAGGAGAAGTGAACTCTGTTTGAGGAAACAGGCCCAACAAAAAATCAGAAAAGAGCTGTCAGAGGTAACAGGGAGTACGAACTAGAAACGCTGTGAAGTAATCGCGTGTGAACCGACAAGAAGTACAGATTTCACCCACTTGCTCCCTACGAAAAGCACGTACAAAGAAATGGTGTCCTACACGTAGCTTTTAAACCGGCCCACACGTGCACGTCAGATACGTGTGTACGCGGGCCCTTTCCTCCAATTACACGCGATGACACTGGGACGTGCAGTTCTTCCACGTGTGCTCTGTCATCACGTGCTATGAAGGAAACGCCCGCACGCGTAATGTAACTTACGCGCTTACACGCTAAGGCGATGACACTCGTACGTGCAGTTTTTCCACGTGTGCTCTGTCATCACATGCTATGAGGGAAACGCCTCCGCGCATAATGTAACTTACGCGCTTACACGCTAAGGGCCTTTGGTCAAATGAAATCGTGTGCGTCTGCTGACGCGCTTACGCGCTAAAGCCCTTTCCTCGAATTACACGCTGACGTGCAATTTTTTCATGTACCAAATCACTCCGTATCAAGCTGGCCACGCGAAAACACACGGAAGACCACTCTCCTGCCCAGAAGTCCGAATTACTGCCCCCAGACCCCCCAGCATGCTCCCACCTGCCATCTGCTGCTGCCTGACTGCCTGCTGCCTACGTGCCCTGCCATTTGCTGCCTGCACGTCAGCCAGGGTGTAGTTGCTGTGACCACCCCTGCTGGAACCGAAGACTCCCGACTGGGATTCCATCGCTCCACAGCCCAGCCCCAGGACCCAGTTGCCCACCCACTCCTGCCTCTGGGGTTGTCATGTCCAGCACAACACCATCTGGCAGCACTGGCAACCCCCAGCCAGAGAGGCAGAGGGCCACCAGCTTCACTGCCCCCGAAGTTGGTGTCCTGGTGGAGCAAGTCCTGGGCCAGTATGATGCCCTCTTTGGAAGTTTGCGCGCCGACAATGAAGGATGGACCAGGATCTGGATGGACATCGTGACTGCCATCAACGCGGAGGGGGTGGCAGTCCGCGACTTACATCATGTCAAGAAGCGCTGGGAGGACTTCAGTTCCAGGACCCTCAACAAGGCCTGGCGCCTCGCTAAGGCAGCGATGCCAAGGGGCGCTGGGGCCAGCTGTCGAACCATCAAATGAGGGTCCTGGAACGCATATTCCCAGCGCTCTACGTCCAGATCCTTGAGAGGCAGATCCATCTGGAGTCGAGCGGTAAGTGTACATGCATGTTGATAGTACGCTGTGCGTGTCGTGGTGTGCCAGTAGTGAGCAGGTTGCACATGTGTTTATGTAGGGCCATGTAGGGATGTGTAGGAACATGGGCGTGAGGCTGCCACATGTGAGCCCTCTCAGTTGTGAGACACATTGATGGTGTATGTGTTGGTAAACATGCTGGGCAAATGTAGGAGTGGGAGCACACATGTTTGAATTTCTGTGTATGTACGTTGGCATGGTTGTGGCATAGATGTTGGTTCATAATGCATGTATCTGCACTGTGTACATGCGCATGTTTGTGTATCTGTCAAGTGTGCAACTGTGATGCAACATGGATGCACGTGACACTGATATGTAGAAGGATGAATGGCAGATGTGACATGTATGTTGATCTCATCACTGCAACAGTTGGAGGAGATGCAGACATGCATGTAAGTGTGGTGGTGTGTGTGTATGTCTAGTGCACTCCTTCTGTTTCATGTGATGTCAGGCTCACCTTTGGCTGTTCATGCTGTTGTATGTGTATGGATGGTGATGCCTGGTGCAATATTGCTGTTGAAATGGTCATGTGTGTGAGTTAAAATGACATGTGTGTCGTGGAGTGTGATGTTGTGTCTGTAGTTAAACAATGCCACTCATGTGCAACTGTCATGTGTGTATCAGTCCATTGTACAGTGTCCTGAGGCCTGTGTTTTATCTCTCCCTGTCTGCAGCGTCAACTGAAGAAGAGGGCAGAGAGGGTGCTGTGGAGCACAGCGGCAGGGATCATCCCGCCAGCCAGAGACGCAAGGCCCGGCTCCCCTCCCAGGTAGTCATCTTGTCGGGGAGTGAGGAGTCCGGTGCCGCGTCCCAGGCCGCAGCTGCCAAGGGAAGGTCCAAGAGGCGGAGGTCAGAGTTGGACTCCTCGGCAGCAGAAGGGGCAGCTGAGACCCCACAGGGTCCGATGGAGGAAGATGGCACAGAGTCATCCAGGTTGGTGGGGGTTTGATGGAGGAGGAGGCTGTGCAAGGGACAGACACGGTGTCTGGAGGTGGGGATTCCACTGGTGGTAGTGGTGTAGTGCAGGGACAGGCGGCAGCACAGGCCACCGCGGAGGTGCCTGTGTGTAATCCTGTCCCCGATCCTGTGACTGCATCATCCCGCACCAGCAGGGATGCCTACGTCCAGACCCATTTTCAAGAAGGGGATCTGCTTACAACAACTGGGCTTCCTCTCCCTGTGGACGTGGCTATCCGGGACTGGTTTGAGCCTGTCCTGGGTGGGGTGGCGTTGCGTCAACGGGCCATGCGAGGTGACGTGCAGTCTTTTCATGAGGAGACTGCACGTCATCTCGAATGGCTCGTTGACCACGTTGACCTACTGGGACATCTCACCAGGGCCGGATTCCTATATTTGCTGAACCTTGTTCTGACCCCCTCCTCAACTGAACCCCCTATGCGCCAGTAGTACTCCATGCCATCTTCCCACCCATGTATCACCTGGGTACCCTGTGGAGCTGCCTCTGACCCTGCGGCCAGGCAGTCGCGGACTGCCACAGTTGGGAGTCGGACGTCCAGCAGGGTTGGCCACATCAACAACTGCACCCCAGCCGGAGGAGGATGTGTAGGCAGTAAGAGCCAGGGCACAGGCAGAGGCACAGCAGCAGCAGCAACAAGGTGGGAGCCATGATGGCTCGGGGCCTTCGTCATCGGAGGGGCAGGCATCTGCCAGAGGGCACGAGGACCCAGGACTGGAAGTGTCTTCCGTGTGGCAGCGGTAGGCCATGCTATAGATGCGGAGCGGCAGCGGGCAGAAGAGGCACAGCTCACGATGGTCAGGGCAGAGAACTCCATGCGCAGGCAATTTGCAGGGAGTTGGAGGAGAACATGTCGTCATCCCTGCGAACCCTCGGGGCCATGGAAGAGCACCGCCTGCAGGACATTGAGCAGGAGTTCGATGATGCCCTGGCCCGGGACATCCAAAAGTGAGCCGTCGGACTAGCCCGCTGCCATTGTAAATAGTTTTTAGAGTTAGGTTTCCTTTTCGTTTTCCTTTTATTTGTGGTCAATGGACAATGCCACACACATTTGTATATAGTTATATTTTTAGGTAGTTTCTTGGGTAGGTTTCATTTGTTTAGTTGGGCTCATGGACCCTTTACATCGTTGGACAATGGATTGATTTATTTTTGGGATTTTTGCACATGCATTAATGGATTTTTATTTTGGACAATGGATTGTATATAGTTACATCATGGATTCATTTGGATTTTTTTTTTCATTATGGACATGGAGTAATGTTTTTTTTTTCAGGACAATGTATTGTAAATAGTTGGAGTATGGATTGATTTCACATTTTTATTGATCATTATGAACATGAAACAATGGATATCTTTTTTTTACCTTTTTTTGGATTTGCGTTGGTGGAGGGAGAGTTTGTACTGTTTTTCTTTCAAATTATTTTGCATTGCTTATCATTTTCATTCTTTCATCTTTTTCACATGCTTTTCATTTCATGTTTGATATTTTGGTATGCTTTAATTTCATTTATTTATTTATGTACATAATACATTTTCATATTTTAGTTCCATGTGTGCGATTTGCTCATTGGGTTGATGCATGTGAAATTGTGGGTTTACACAGGCAATGCCAACCAGTGTATGTGTGTGATGGACATGTGTTAATGTACATAGTTGAGTTTTGATTTGTGTCTTGAGATAGGCATGTCAGTGTGGGCTGGATTGGGAAATCATTGTGTCTCAAGAATGGGGTGGCGTGATGTGGCATTTTTTGGTGTAGAAGTGGGTCATGACAGTGCATCTTTATTTCGTGACTGCTGGGGGGTGGGGGTGCAGGGGGACATGAGTGGGACATGAGTGGGGGCCTGCTGGCAGGTGCCCCTGACTGCTGGGGCGTGGGGGTACAAAGGGACATGAGTGGGTGATCAGTAGTGCAAGCTGACATGTGGCTTGGCTGGGGGGCATGCCCATGGTAGATGGGCTGCCTGCGGGACATGACCAGGGGTGCAGGGTAGTCCCCTGTGGTGTGGGCTGCCTACAGGGGCCATGGGGGGTGTAGAGGGAACACCTGTGAGGACCCACACTGCCAATTCACATGTAGGACTCCCCGCGCACCCCCGAAATTCAGTACACCACTCTGACAGCAAAATCGCGTGTGAAAAATCCTGCGCACACCGAAATACACGTACCCCGCTCGCACAGGGCCTATCGCGTGTGAAACTTCCCACGAACCCCAGTAATACACGTACCCCACTCGCACATGGCCAATATTCCAGGGGTTTGCGTGAAGTTTTACATGCGAAAAGGGCCCTGTGCGAGTGGGGTACATGTATTCCTGGGGTTCGCGTGATGTTTTACACGCGAAAGGGCCCTGTGCGAGCAGGGTACGTGTATTCCTGGGGTTCGCGTGAAGTTGTATACGCGAAAGGGCCCTGTGCGAGCGGGGTACGTGTATTCCTGGGGTACGCGTGAAGTTTTACACGCGAAAGGGTCCTGTGCAAGCGGAGTATGTGTATTCCTGGGGTTCGTGTGAAGTTTTACACGCGAAAGGGTCCTGTGTGAGTGGGGTACGTGTATTCCTGGGGTTCGCGTGAAATTTTACAGGCGAAAGGTCAGTGTCCGTGCGTGATATGTCACAGACACGCTTACGCGCTAAGGGCCTTTCCTCGAATTACACACTTGCGTGCAATTTTTTCACGTGCCAAATCACTCCGTATCAATCTGTCCACGCATACACACATGGAAGACCACGCTCCTGCCCTGAAGGCCATTTTCCTGCCCCCCAGAGCCCCAAGCACGCTCCCACCTGCCATCTGCTGCTTCCTGACTGTCTGCTGCCCACGTGCCCTGCTATTTGGTGCCTGCACATCAGCCATCTTCAGGGGTCCAGTTGCTGTGTCCACCCCTGCTGGAATCAAAGACTCCCGAATGGGATACCATCGCTCCACAGCCCAGCCCCAGGACCCAGTTGCCCACCCACTCCTGCCTCTGGGGTTGCCATGTCGGGCACCTCTCCATCTGGCACCACTGGCAACCCCCAGCCAGAGAGGCAGAGGGCCACCAGCTTCACTGCCACCGAAGTTGGTGTCCTGGTGGAGCATGTCCTGGGGCATTATGATGCCCTCTTCAGAACATCACGCGCCAACAAGGAAGGATGGGAGAGGATCTGGGACGACGTAGTGGTTGCCATCAACGCAGAGGGGGTGGCAACCCGCGACATCAAGCACATCAAGAAGCGCTGGGAGGACTTCAGGACCAGGACCCTCCACAAGGCCCGGTGCCTCGCGGAGAGGGGCCGGGTACGCATGAGTAACATCCAGATGAGGGTCTTGGAATGCATAGGCCCAGCGCTCCATGCCCAGATCCTTTCGGAGGCAGACCCGTCTGGAGTTGAGCGGTAAGTGGCCAAGCATTGCTGTGTGAGACGGGGCATGTTGCAGTGTGCTGGTAGTCTGATACTTGCTTGTATGTGTGACATAGGCCATGTATGGATGTGTGTGTGCAGGGACATCATGGTCATGCATGTGAGACCAGTTATGTGTCAACCACATGGTTGGTGCATGTGTTTTATTGCAACATGGGGAGCTCTATGCGGAATGCAAACATGAAAGCATGGCTGTTTCTGTTCCTGGACATGAAGGGGGGGGTGAGGAATGGGTGCTGATGTCATGTACATGTATGGTGCACATGTGTGTGTGTGTGCCTGAGAAGTGTGTCTGTGACTTTGAAACGCCATGGATGCATGTGACTTTGAAGGAAACATCTTGGTTTACAGGGGCCCTTCTACATGGATGTTGATGTTGATTGCAGGCGGTGGGACTGTTTCTGCATGTGTGTTGTGTGCATTCACCCATGTGTTGTGGAATGACAGGATGGAAGTGACATTTGACAGTGCCACTCGTGTGTTATTGCTTCATGTCTAGGGTATTTTGTACTGCACCCTGATGCTTGTGTTCTATGTCTCCCTCTATGCAGCGTCAAGTGAAGAAGAGGGTGGAGACGGCGCTGTGGAGCCAAGCGGCGGGGATGCCTCCACTGGGCGGCGACGCAAGGCCCAGCCACCCTCCCAGGAATTACCATCATCCAGGAGAGAGGGGGCTGGTGCTGCGTCTGCGACAACGGCTGTGGCGGAAGGGCTGGGTGAGCCCCCACAGGGGCTTCCAATGGCGGAAGACGGTGTGGAGACATCCAGGTTGGTGGTCTCCACAGAGGAGGAGGAGCCCGCTACTGAGCCGCACATGGGGCCTGGTGAGGGTAGTACCACTGGTGCAAGTGATGCAGTCCAGGGCCAGGGTCAGGAGGCAGCACAGGTCACCGCGGAGGGGCCTGTGCATGTCGCTGTCCCTGACCCTGCGACTGCACCACCATGCACCAGAAGGGAGGCCCCGTCCCAGGCCTGTCGGCAGGTAGGGGAGAGTGCCATGTCATCTGCCTCTCCACTACCTGCGGACGAGGGGTCCCACGAACGAATGGGCTCCGTCCTGGTTGGTGTCGCATTGCGCACACGTGTCATTCGTGATGACGTGCGTACTTCCTGGGCGGACGCCATCACGGAGAGCAGCGTTGTGACGTGGCACTGCTGGGAGGTGGGTTCCTACATGTGTCGTGCACTCTGGCGGACCTTTCCTCCTCTGTGGAGACTATGCGCCAGTCGTTCTCCACACCATCTTCCGGCCCAGATTCCACCAGGGCCCCCTATGGACCTGGCCCGACCAACACAGCCAGCTTGGTGGAGCTCACATCCCTGCCACAGTCGGGAGTCGGCGGCCCAGCAGGGGTGGACACCACAACTGGAGACCAGCTGATGGAGGATGTGCAGGCACCATCACACACGGCACATGGACAGCAGCAGCAGGAGCGGGCTCTAGGTGGGAGCAATGATGGCTCGGGGCCATCACCATCGGAGGGGCAGGCATCGGCCAGAGGGCAGGAGGATGCAGGAATGGGACTGTCTTCCGTGTGGCACCGGTTGGGCCAGAAGATAGGTGTGGAGTGGCGGCGGGCGGAAGAGACGCGGCTCACCATGGTCAGGGCGGAGTTCTCCATGCGTCGGGCTTTGAGGCAGATAGAGTGCCTCGAGGCAACTCGCAGGGAGTTGGAACAGGCCATGAGTGCCTCCCTGCGAGACCTCGGAGCCAGGACAGAGGCCCGCCTCCGGCAAATAGACATGGAGTTCGATGATGCCCTTGCCCGGGACACCACAGAGTGAGCCGCTGGACTTGCCCGCCGCCATTTTATATAGTTAGATAGTGTTAGGTTTCCTTTTGTTTTTTCTTTATTTTGGTTGCGCTTGGACAATGCACCACGTTTTTGTATATAGTTTTTTTATTAGGAAGTATTTTTGATAGGTTTAATTTCATCAGTTGGGCTCATGGACCCTGGATTCTTCATCTGTACATAGTTCAACATTGGATTATTTTCTTTTTTTTTATTTTCACCATGGAGCAATGGTGTTCACTTTCTTTTTTCCCTTGGATTTGCTTTGTTGGACTGTGACTTTGGACTTTGGACACCATTTCTTTTGGATTTCTTTGGATTATGATTTCTTGTTTTTTATTATTTCACGGACATGCAGCTTTTCTTTTATTATTCCCATTGTTGTGTGTTGGATTTTGATTACATTTATGTTGTGTTTAATACATTTTTTTCTTCATACTTCGATGTGTGGTATTATCTCATTGGTTTCATGCATGCCATAATATGGGTTTTCACATTCACTTGAACCCATTGAACCCATTGTGTGTGTGTGATGGACATGTGTTCATTTACATACTTGCCATTGGGGTTGTATCATGTAATTGCCTTTTCTATGTGGGTGGATGCAATACTTGGTTGGGTCTTTGGGCTGGGGAGGCTGGCCATAAGGGCCATGATTGAGGATCGTCATGACCTGGGGACAGGGGGACATGAGTGGGGGCCTGTTGGCAGGTGCCCTGCACTGCTGGGGGGTGGGGGTGCAGGGGGACATGAGTGGGGGCATGCTGGCAGGTGCCCTGCACTTCTGGGGAGTGGGGGTGCAGGGGGACATGAGTGGGACATGAGTGGGGGCCTGCTGGCAGGTGCCCTGCACTGCTGGCTGGTGGGGGTGCATGGGGACATGAGTGGGACATGAGAGGGGGCTTGCTGGCAGGTGCCCTGCACTGCTGGGGGATGGGGGTGCAGGGGGACATGAGTTGGGGCCTGCTGGCAGGTGTCCTGCACTCCTGGGGGGTGGGGGTGCAGGGGGACATGAGTGGGACATGAGTGGGGGCCTGCTGGCAGGTGCCCTGCACTGCTGGGGGGTGGGGGTGCAAGGGGACATGAGTGGGGGCCTGCTGGCAGGTGCCCTGCACTGCTGGGGGGTGGGGGTGCAGGGGGACATGAGTGGGGGCCTGCTGGCAGGTGCCCTGCACTGCTGGGGGGTGGGGGTGCAGGGGGACATGCGTTGGTGATCAGTAGTGCAAGGTGACATGTGGCTTGGCTGGGGGCATGCCCATGGTGGATGGGCTGCCTGCGGGACATGACCAGGGGTGCAGGGTAGTCCCCTGTGGTGTGGGCTGCCTGCAGGGGCCGTGGAGGGTGTAGAGGGAACACCTGGGAGGACCCACACTGCCAATTCACGTGTAGGACTCCCTGCGAACCCCCGAAATACACATACCCTGCTGAAATTACGTGTGAGACATCCCGCGAACCCCAGTAATACACGTACCCCACTCGCACAGGCCCTTTCGTGTGTGAAACTTCCCGCGCACCCCCGAAATACACGTACCCTGCTGAAATCGTGTGTGAGACTTCCCGCAAACCCCAGTTATACACGTACCCCACTCGCACAGGCCCTTTCGCGTGTGAAACTTCCCACGAACCCCAGTAATACACATACCCTGCTCTCACAGGGCCTATCACGTGTGAAACTTCCCGCGCACCCCAGTAATATACGTACCCCACTCGCACAGGCCCTTTCGCGTGTGAAACTTCCCGTGCACCCCAGAAATACATGTACTCGGATCAAATCGCGTGTGAGACTTCCCGCGAACCCCCGTAATACACATACCCTGCTCCAATCGCGTGTGAAACTTCCCACAAACCCCAGTTATACACGTACCCCACTCGCACAGGCCCTTTCGCGTTTGAAACTTCCTGCGAACCCCCATAATACACGTACCCTGCTCCAATCACATGTGAAACTTTACGCGAACCCCAATTATACACGTACCCCACTCACACAGGCCCTTTCGCGTGTGAAACTTCCTGCGCACCCCTGAAATACACGTACCCGTATCCAATCGCGTGTGAGACTTCACGCGAACCCCAGTTATAGACATACCCCGCTCGCATAGGGCCTATCGCGTGTGAAACTTCACGCGAACCCCAGTAATACACGTTCCCCGCTTGGCGTTTACTGTTTGGCAGCCCTGTAAACTGGTCCAGGGTTAGTGCAGCCCTTTGCGCTGGATTGGGGATTTTTATGGCTTTTCCTTGCGCGAGGGCGTTCTTGGGGGCGTAACTGGCACTGCTGCAGGGTCGCTGCGCCACTCTGCGCCACGGCTGGTTTTGGAGGCTTAAATCCATGAATACGCTGTGTGCGGAAATCGATTTTAGCGCACGCGGATGGCGCAGACATTCGCACGCGCACACTGTGCGCCAGCCGCGTTTGCCACTTGTGAATTACCCCCTTTATGTTTTTTTGGGCACAGGTTTTTCAGCAAAAGTATAGCAGAAATTAAAACTGGCAATGAATGAACATAGAACTGTATAGTATACATCCTATTCTTATGGGATTTAAACACTGACACCATCTTACCATTCCTCACCTTCCAGCTGCGTCAAGCGACAGCATATTATAACAACTTCTGATTGGAAACATGTAACTCTGTTCCTTCCTTTCTCACGGCTAATGTGCATGAACTCATGTGCAGTGCGCTTAGGCCCGTTGCTCTGGACCACACAGACTATGTTTGTTTTACTTCTATATAAACGTGAAGCATGGCAACTCAAATCTTTCCTCTAATTTGTTGATAGGTCCTAATTGGTGCACAATCTTCATTGCATTCTTAGTGTTTCTCTTGGGCCGTTGAATATCTGTATACTGAATTCCACCTGGGCGAGAGGCTGACCTCCCATTGCATGTGTTTCCAGTCTTGTTTTTTTTTTTCCTGCAGGGCGTAATGAGTCCCTTCTTTCTGAATGACTTTGTCCCATGTATGTCTCTGCACATGGTATGATCCTCACCGGGGCTATGACCTTTTCTTGATTAGTTTTGAGAACATGGGCAGAACTTCTATTTGTTATGTTTCACTTGCTGAATGTGTGGGACTGGATTGAACTTTCTCCTTCAAAGCCAATCACTGCACAGCATTCCACTCTTCCCTTGCAGACCCTAATTCCTTTAGCAGCATCTGATTAGGTCATGCTTCCTTGTACTTTTGGCTGGCAAAGGGCTTCACCTCATACTTCTGTCCAATTGCTATGTGACTTTACACTATGATCAAGGCTGCTGACCTTGCCACTGCATTCCTTTGCAATGTCCAAAACTGACCCCTTTTGCTGTGTAAAACTATGTCTAATGCTCTGAGGCATGTCTTTTCAATGCCTTATGCCTTGCCTCATTATGTAGCCCTACTAAGTTGTAGGTACCTATACATTGTTACGGCATGCATGTATATGTGTATACAAATGGATATTGTGTTACATTCTCAATTACTTCGTTTTGCTATCACACACTCCTACCTACCTAGTGTGTGTCTCAATTAAGTTAGTCTTTGCTATCGTGCATCTGTGTGCTTGGTTAGGTCCCTATGTTATTCTGTCATCACCATTCCTTTCATGACTTAACCTATCTATGCATTCTTCAATCTGTTCATCTTGCTGGTTGCTATCCTTCAAGTGTGACAGTGAAAACTATCCCTACTGTAATGATATATAGGGAGACCACATTCGACCTGGGGAGTTCCTACCCCAACCCCCAATTAAACAGGACCACAATACACCATTCATTTGGATTCAAATACCCCCCAGTTATGACTCATATAGAGCCCAGTGGATCCTGCCCCGTGGCCCAACAATGAGCCAAGACCCAGGCCGGTGTACAAGCAGGATGTATATTTACTTAAAGTATAGGTTCAATTCGGTTCTTTTTATGTTACACACACCACCTTCTTCGTTGCACAAAACAAAGCTTCACACACAATGAAGTTCTTTTCTGTAATTTACATTGGAAGGATAGCTCAGGTGCAATGTACGCACCTTGGGAGCAAGATGATGCAGAGCAACACATGTTTGATCCCCAGTCCCATGCTTAGAAACCTTTGAGTTTTAAGTGTGTTATAAATAACCAATTACAATAATAAACTGGCAAATATGATTTAAGAAGATCTAGATTGCAAACACGCACAAGTTTGATTTTGAAAGTAATTACACATTATACAATGCCATGCTGGAGACATGAAGTTTCTCTTTTGCAAAGCACTTCTCTCCCCAAAACCAAAAGCCCAGGCCTCAGTGATATGGAGCACCCCTCGGTTTAAAGGCCAGGTCTAGGGAGTGGGGACAGTTTGGGAATTTCATTTGAGGCCAAAGGCGACCCTTTATCTAAATACAATGTTTAAGGTGGGGTGACAATAGGGAATTCTATTTTGTGGCAAATTGGGAATGGAACAAACATCTTTTTGTTTTAAAGGAAGGGTTTTGGAATGGAACAACACCTTGTTTGTTTTAAAGGCAAGGTTTGGGGAATGGAACAATTCTCAATTTTGTTTTGGTGGCAAGGACATCCCAATTACTTTAGGTGGCTTAAACATTATTTCCACTAAGACACTAAGGGAGAGGGTGAACATTTTGAATTCTTCCAAGCTACCCCCTGTGGCAATCTATTTGGTACTTAATAAAATGAATATGCAGTCAAATATGCTATTTTCCCCCAACACTCTAATGGAAGGCAACCCACTAATGGAAGGGAACCCCCTAATGCAAGGGAGTAGGTTAATTATATAGATACCCACGCTGACATTTTATTGGACAATCTACTTACTTTTGGAAATCTCTGGGCTTGGAACTCAAGTAGACTGAGCACCATTTGCTTTTTGTTGAAAAACAGAATGAATTCTGGCCAGCACTTCAGTCAATTTGATCCCACAGCAATCATCCCTCTATGGGCTCCAAGTAAGTATCACAGCCTCTGTTTTCTGGTCTCCCCAGCAATGGGAATCTCCAGGCCTCTTCCAATATTTACATCCAGGAAATTTTTCACCAGATCTCATTTGGTGATCTTTAGGCAGATGTCCTCTTTCTATAGTGTAAGACATTTTACTCTCTAATCCCCTGCCATGGAAATAAGCATTAGGAGGTGCTAACTTATGATCTCGCAAACCAGATTTTGATATTTACATTTCTGTCCAACCCCCAAGTCCAGCTCTTGTCTAAGGATTGGTTCAGGAAACTAGAACAGATATATTGCAACTCCCCTTTGAAATTCACATTTCTCTTCCCAAGTCTAGCTTTACCCAAAAAGTGCTTACATGGCAAAATTGTGTATTTTACCAATAAATGGCATGATTTATAAATATGAATATTTCGCTCCTCATGAAGGATAGGTAGAGGTCACTCTCCTTTTGGCAAATGATTGCATGGGCGTGCTGCAGTCTATCACCCTTTATTTGAGAAAAAAACATAGCTAGGAATGTGAAAGTTCATACCCAGTTCTATAATTTAATAGCACATTAGTCCCCACATTTCTGATTTCTGCAATGTTTAGGGCAGCTAGAAACACCTTTTCACTTATACATTGAGTCCCAAAAATCAACATAATTGCCTTGAAATGACCTTTAAAATGACACCAGCCACACATCTGTAACTATTATGATCTCCAAGTTATTGAATAAAAAGTCATTTTCAATGAAACATTGACCATAAATATAAACATATAGACAATATAGACACTGGTTTCATAGTTTGCTCTTGGTCTCATTTCCCTAAAACCATGTGGCCCAGGCCTGTGCATTAGGCTGTTGATTCAGGCATGCAATAAAATGATCAATCACTCTTGTGGGGCCCAAAAGATGTGCTACGGGAGAAAGCCATGATTATATGTTACTTTATGGCATGCCATCCCCCAGTGAAGTCAGGATTTTACTCCACAGCATTTCTTCAATTTAGGGTATTTTTGAAAGTTCAGCTGCACTTGATTAGAGCCTCTATTTATACAGCCCACCACTACATTCATGTCACGCTCTGCCCATAGAAAATATAATAGAATGGACCAGTAGAAAGGGGATGACAATGTACGCTTATTCACTTTTTAACTTCAAGAAACATTATTTCATTACAAAAAATCATTAAAAAAGACATGGTTCTTCGATTCCAAATGTCTCACAATGTTCTGCTCACATTCTACTATCCTATACCTCACTCATACTCATACTCCCCTCTTAGCAATCTGTCTTGATTTTACAACATGATAGTGTAACACCTATCACTATCCACATTTGGTTTTTTCGCACAGTATTGTTCCCTTTCTTTAATACAGGTGATTCTATCTGTGTATCAACATTCCAATAGATTTATAGGTCGACACATGTTTTGGTTGTCAAAGCAGAACATCACAAATCGTGCTCTTTTGTTGATGCAACCTTCATCAGGACAAAAAGGAAGTACCAATTGTGTGTTGCTTCTTATACACTGGGGTGAGTCACACCATCTATAAAAACAATAAAACCTATTGACATCAATGTTTCTCTCTTGTCATCCTCAATTATTCAAAAATCACTGTTATTGTGTCTTCTTATAACTCTCATGAGTAGTTATACACATCTGACTCACCTCCATATGTAGTTCATGGAGGAGGTGCAGATGTTGAGGACAAATCCTCAACAGGCTTTCAAAATCACCTAATTTTGTGACTTGGTGTCACGTCCCCGGTCACACATCGCACTACCATCATGCCCTCATGTAATTCCCGACGGCGGTTGGACTACAGCTCATATTGGCATAGCAAACGACTCAAGAGAAACTCCTTTCTGACACGAGCCCCTTACCTCCAGTGGCAGTTACCATGGAGACTGTCCACCCCACCTCATGTCGCTGATTTGGTGTTGGGCCCCATCGCGTTAAGCGGCACGTGATCAGGAAATAACAGGCTCGATGGGTTACACAAGATGAGGAGCATGCATCATGTGATCAGGAAGGAAGCATAACGTGACGCGCTCACGTGACTTTTCTGCTTTTCAAAAGGTTCGAGCAAACGCTCAGACTTCGCTTCACAGCTGCTTACGGCAAGTTTGTAGAGCGTTTTCTTGCTTCTTGGTCTTAGGAATCCTTGATCACGGACTGCTTTCACGGACCTGCTCTGCTTCTCCTCGGTACCTTTGTTTTGGCGATCTTTTCGGGATCAAGATACGAACTTGGTTTTTTCCTCGGATTTGCTTTTGGATCATCCATTGTTATTGTCGTGACGGGCCGGTTTTCTGACCACGGACTTCATCTTGGACTGATTACGAATTTCCCATCACAGTACTTTGTTCATGTTTCTTGGCAAAATCAGGTGTTTCTTTCCATCAAGAGTGCCAAATTATCATCTGCTTCCTACCGCCATCGATCATCATAGAACCCCGCCCAGTTCTTCACCCAGGGTATCTGACCAAAACCATTGGGGCAAGAAAGATTGTGACTTGTCCTTGTACTCATTCACTGTCTTGTCTTGCTTTCTCTAACCTGGTTGCTTGCCTTACAGTGGTCAGGGGGTTCACTTCCGGCGTTCTTGGTTCCAGGCTGACGACACTCAACACCTGTGGCCTCAAAGATTGCACGGGCAGTTATATTCTATACTTGTCCGTGTGGTACTTGGGGACAGAGGTTTCATCATCTACACAACCATCAAGTCTTAACACTTGGCCTGCAAACAGAGGAAACTGGGTTAGTTTCTACCCAATGTTTCCAGTTCAATGTATCTCACAATATATGTGTAAGCATACATACATTTTAAACTCACTCTAACATTTGCCAGAGACCCGTATTTTTTGCAGGCACTCCTCTCCCATTCTGTTCTGAATACACTCAGAAGTTCTCTCCCTTGATGGGGCATATGTTCTCTCTCCTCACCTATCCTAAAAATATATATATCATGTCAAGTTTTTGTGACCCCTTAGTGGGAGCTATGTCATCATCCTCCCTGTTGGTATTTCTATATTTACAAGCCTACATGAGTGTTTACTTACTAGTTCATGTGCAGCTCTTTCATAAAGAGGCATGCCGCTCATAGTTAGCACCAGCCAAACCTTCATCTAGCAGATCTATTTTCAGTTGAGTTCACTTCAACCACAATCCTGGCACATCGCCGCTTCACACACCAAATGCGCTGTCAAGTCAAAAGACAGGTATACCTGATGTTTCTCTATTCTAATAGTTTCACTTATTCACATTCTATTCATAACCCATCACGAGTGGTTAGATTATTCCTTATAGTCTCTGCATAATTGTGTACCAGCCTATGACAGAGGCGTGCCATAGGTACGGATGCCGACGCGCTAACAGTGAAAGAAGGATTTGTTCACAACATCTGCACCTCCTCCATAAACTACATGTGGAGGTGGAAAAGATTGTAGTTCGTGAGGATATCTTGCGCTCACACCATACACTTGATCTAAGTTTTAAATTTTTACAAGTCCAACATCGTTATTCATAAAGTCACTCCAAGTGTTCCTTCAATATGAATGTTTTTAATTCTTCTAGAGAAAAACACAGCTGACACGTGTTTCGACCACCAGTCGTTCTCAAGGCTGTACAAAATTACACATTCATTCAATATATACATTTTTCAAAAACCATACCATATTGTGTCACATGTCAGGTCAGGATGATGGAAAATTCACGGCATAATCAAGAATTTCAATCGGTGTTTAAGGAAAAAAACATAAATTTAAGACCACAAATGAGTGTCTCCATCAAAATATCTCTGTTTGATACAACAAAAATAGACAGTTATTATCTGTATTCCACAATTAGATCCACTAATGTATTCATTATCAAATTAAATAAAACTGAGTCAGCATAAAAACAATTAGACTGCAATATATAAACTTCATGCATGGTTAGTTACTCCAAAATAAGAAACTTGTACCCAAACACCTTGGGAAGCCGTTCCAACGTAACCAAAATGTGAGTTGCCAAAATAAAGGTATAAGCGTATCTTAAATCTTATTAGTGCTTTGTTAAACAGTGTTACTATAATCAGTGCTTACCCCGTGTACACTCCCTATATCTCTTAAATTTGAGATCTCAATGTCAAATGATCACACTTGATCTTATGTCTCTGATTTGGTGTTGGGCCCCGTGAATTTTCCATCATCCTGACCTGACATGTGACACAATATGGTATGGTTTGTGAAAAATGTATATATTGAATGAATGTGTAATTTTGTACAGCCTTGAGAAAGACCGGTTGTCGAAACACGTGTTGGCTGTGTTTTTCTCTAGAAGAATTAAAAACATTCATATTGAAGGAATGCTTGGCGTGACTTTATGAATAATGATGTTGGACTTGTAAAAATTTAAAACTTAGATCAAGTGTATGGTGTGAGCGCAAGATATCCTCCCGAACTACAATCTTTTCTGTTTACTTGCTACAAGCTCTGTGGGAAGCTTGAGGGAAGATTATTACTTGCTGCCGACCTTTCTTTTAGGTTTTAAGAGTGGTAAATAGCACACGCAATCCAATAGCGATCCCACAAAGAAACTACATGTGGAGGTGAGTCAGATGCGTATAAGTACTCATGAGAGTTATAAGATGACAGGGTTTTATTGTTTTTATAGATGGTGTGGCTCACCCCAGTGACATGGAGCAAGTCACAATTGGTACTTCATTTTTGTCTTGATCAAGGTTGAATCAACAAAAGGGCACGATTTGTGATGTTCTGCTTTAATAACCAAAACACGTGTCAACCTATAAATCTGTTGGAATGTTGATACAAAGATAGAATCGCCTGTATTAAAGAAAGGGAACAAAACTGTGTGACAAAACCGATGCAGATTGTGCTAGGTGTTATAATATTGTAAAACCAAGACAGATTACTAAGAGGGAAGTATGAGTATGAGTGAGCGATGGGATAATAGAATGTGAGTAGAAAATTGTGAAACATTTGGAATAGATGAAACATGGAATTTTTTTTATAAATTTTTGTGATAAAATAATGTTTTTTGAAGTTAAAAAGTGAGTAAGAGTACATTGTCACCCTCCATCTACTGGTCCCTTGTGTTATATGTTCTGTCTTTTTGCCTGAAGGACCAGAGATATAATTCAGGGACACCTTATATTTTTGAAACTTTTAGCACAGCTTTTGGCTGTAGGGGCACTGATAGATATTGGGCGATTTATTAGCACTGAAAAATGGAGTATGTGAATATTTGTTCATTCTCGGAAGAGCATTATTAGAAGTTATTAGAGACACCCGCATTATTGACAGATGCTATAGCAACTGCATCCACTAATGGGGATAAAGATGACAGACAATTATCCAGAAAATGAAAAAGCTAACACAAACTGACCTCCACTGAAAATTCATGCTGGTGTACCTGAAGGCTGAGATAATCCCCACATTAGGAGCATCCCGAGGATATTTATAGACAACCCCACATTTTAAAAAATCTTTAGTGGGGTTGGAAATAAATGTTCTCCCGGGATTGGATCATTTTGATCATTGAAACAGCAGAGGAGGAAGCGAAGAAGAAGGGAGAGTAATTGGAAGACTTAGAAAAAGCCTTTCTTGATAGTAAAACCATCGAAGATGCGTAGACACAACTAGAAGATCTTGAGAGTGTGATAAAAAAGTTCAAACAGATCAATCTCGATCACAAAATATATAAACTACAGAAAGATATTGCCAATTATAAGGAGAAAACCTATCCCTATTTGAAACAAGGCTTCTACACAGATCCTACAGGAGGTTTGAATTACCACAGGAACAGGTTTCTAACTTTCAAGAATACATCTGGATCCTCCAGTGGCTCAGATCAATCACTGAGTGGTCAGACCGGTCCGAGTACAGGAGGGAAAGGACCACATCCACAACAGGGTTTTTACCAAGGGGGCCAAAGCAGCCGCCCACGACAGAGATCCCTGCAATACAGCCAATGCACTGGAATGAGGACCAGACAGCGGTACCAAAACCAGTAGACAGTGACAGAATACCGATTGTAAAGTTGTATTTGTTTTTATTAAATCGAGCTGAAGTAGAGCTACTCTCCAAGGGTCTATCATATCTTCCAGTAAAAAAGCAGACCCGTTTACCATCGAAGTAGAGCAACATCAGTTTTCAAGAATATACGTTTAAAGCTTTTCTTTGAGATCTTTCTACCTAGCCAACACACTGAGAAAACAGGTAAGAAAGAGAATAGTGAGGGGATACCCAATATCACAGGAATAATGTAAAATCAACATTCAATCCCTCCACATACCTGTCCACCAGAAATTATAACTTTTGAGAACAGAGTTACCAGAGAAGTCTTGAGTGCTATTACAAAGAAGAACTATCAATCAGATAATCTGAGTAAATCTGAGAGGCCGAGTTTAAGAAAACTGTGTGATACAGAGGGAGTAACAATTAAACCAGCGGACAAAGAAGAGGGGATTGCTATTATGGAAAAAACTAACTATGACAATTAATGTATGTGTCTACTGGGAGACACAGACTCATAGATAAAACTTGATCTTACCCAACCATGGGACTCCAGGATGAAATTAAAAGCCTGACAGATCATGCAGTAAACGAAAAATGGATAAGGAGGAGGGCCGCTTTTTAAACAAAGTTCATTCTAAAAAAGCAGCATTCTACACTTTACCCAAAATCCATAAAAAACAAAACCACCCCCCCTGGAAGGCCAATCATATCTGCGATTGATTCACTATTGGAACCTTTATAGGTGTATGGAGAATTCTTTTCTCAAACCATTAGTTTTACAAATGCCATCCTATGTCAAAGACACATCAGATATGATTAGGATCATACAGAACATGACTGAGGGGAAGAATGACATTCTAGTGACTATGGATGTTAAATCTTTATACACTCCAATATCACAAATTGAGTGTTTAGACATTTTGGGATATTTCTTTGACCAACAGAACACCATACATACCACCGACAGGATTCATCCTTGAGTGTACTCGCTTAGCGATGACTGAGAATTTCTTTCTGTATAAACACCAATTATACAAGCAACATAAAGGAGTGAGCATGGGGGTGCCTTTTGCCCCTGATGTTTCAATTTTGTATATGGCTGATTACGAACAGAAGTTTATCCTGGGGATTAACAACAAACTAGAACAACATCCAGAATGTTGCCAACATTTGGTGGTTTGGCAAAGATATATAGATGATGTGTTCATCATCTGGAGGGGTTCTAGTGAATCTATGGTTGTGTTTCACGAATGGCTGAATGCCTGTAATGGTAATATCAAATTCACGTTTGAATATAGCAACACAGAAGTAGGTTTACTGCACTTGATGATCAGGAAAGCAAAGGACAAGCTATTGACAACACTGTACAGGGAACCTACAGATAGGAACACTTTATTGCACTATTCTAGTTTCCATCCAGCAGGTTTATGACAGAATTTGCCCTACAGACGATTTCTTGTGAATTAGTCGTAATTTTACTGAAAAACAAGAGTTTGTCAAGCATGCTGTACAACCGAAGGAGAGACTAGCTGAGAAAGGGTATCCCAATAAGCTAGTAAGAGATAATTTGAAAAGGGCTGAAACACCAGTCAGGAAGTGTGCCTGATTGCCTGGATAAAGACCAAAGATGAGAGGTTGGTATGTGTCACTACCTATAATATGATAAGCAATGAAATAAAAACTGTAATTTGGTGAAACAACCTGGGAGCTTTTCTTAAAAGCCAATTTCTGCTTTTAAAAGGAGTCAGAATTTGAAACAGAAGCTGGTACACACTTATCCAGAAACTATAAGAGATCAAACAGTGCTTAATCAGTGGGGTTTACCATCAATAGGGGGTCATCACAAGAGTGCAAATTGTGTTGCCTGCCCCATGACAGAAATGAGATACGAGCTTAACTATGGGCCAACAAAATGGAAACTAAGGAATCACACCAATTCTTGAACCAAAAATGTGATTTACATTATCAGTTGTCCGTGTCATCTGATGTATGTCAGTAAAAATACTCCAGAGATGAGGCAGAGGATATCTGAACACAGATCTTGGATACATAATAGAGTGGCAGATAAGCCTCTAGTAGACCATTTTGTGTGACTAAAGCATAAAGACACAGAACTAAAATGGTTTGTTTTGTAATCAAACCTCAGAGTAGAGGTAGTGATATGGCAACAACATTGCTTCAGATAGAACAACACTGGATGTATGCTTTGGATACGGTAAGGCAGAGACTCAATGTATTTGTTGAATGAAATAACCTTATCATGAAAAGATAGGAGTTTGTCTCCAGTGAAAACTGTAAAAATGATGTTCTGGAGACAGTTCTGATCCTAGTGATCTGACATATATTCTTGAAATCTTATGAGACACATTGGGTTGGTTTTACTGAAAATATCTTGACATACCTCGAGATATGTATGACACATGAAGATGACCAAGTAATGCAAGTATATTTTTAAGACATATGGGTATGAAACAAATGGTTTACCTGGTGTTCCCACTCTAGTGAATGTATATGTGTGCCCATAAGAAAACTGTGGATACAAAGAAAGCGGTACACATCCAGAAGAAACTGTGTATCAAAAGTAGGGACTTGACCTGAACCATTGGTCTTTAACTGTTAGAAATAGTTAAAAACCTATTAGCATATGGACAGAAAAATTGAATATATCAAAGAACAGTGGCCCGGTGTGATCATGACACTCATTAATAATGGATGAATTCCAACAACCAACAAGGAATGAGAAAATGCGGGGCTCTTCGAGTAAATGAGGAATAATCCTGGGTGACACAGGCTTAGAATTATGTTTTAGAAAGCGCACTCGAGAAGTTAGCAGAAGTAGTAAACAAGATATTTTTAAGAGAATGGGATAGTCCTCTTCCTATGACCACTGAAGGTTCATAAACCAGACGATGTGCGACGCGGGCTTTTTGTGAATACGCCCGCGAATAAGGGAAGACGCCGGGATCACTTCGCTCAGGTAAGTAACCAAGTCTGAATTAAATGCACAGCTATGCAAAGCGTACGCGATTCTGTGTAGTGTGCGGGAAGAACTTGTTTCATCACCCAGAAAAGTATATTTTCCATGTAACCCAGATTAATGAGTTTGGGTACAATTGTATAACACAGAGGTGTGTCATAGGCACGGATGCTGACGTGCTAACAGTGAAAGACATTTTGTAAGCGTGAGAGAACCGAGGCCCTTTTTGCAAATATCCAGGGCAGTTGTGCACTAAAAAGTAGAATCAAAATTGAAAAAGAAAGTAACATTTCTGGCGAGATACATAACATGTAAACGCGGGAGATGAACGGGACCGTTACACCCCAGGGATATGGATTTTCCAGCAATAAGAGAGTCTGAAGGGAATCAAGTGGAGAGTTACGATACTCCAGACATACAGGAATAATTTAACCACTTGAGATGGGTTATGAATAGAATGTGAATAAGTGAAACTATTAGAATAGAGAAACATCAGGTCTTTCCTGTTTTTTGACTTGACAGCGCATTTGGTGTGTGAAGCGGCAATGTGCCCGGATTGCAGATGAAATTAACTCAACTGAAAATACATCTGCTAGATGAAGGTTTGGCCGGTGTTAACTATGAGCGGCCCACCTACTTATGAAAGAGATGCGAATGAACTAGTAAGTAAACACTTGTGTAGGCTTGTAAATATAGAAATACCAACAGAGGGTATGATGACATAGCTCCCACTAAGGGGTCACAAAAACTTGACATGATATGTATTTTTATGGTAGATGAGGAAAGAGAATGTATACCGCATCATGGAAGAGAACTTCTGAGTGTATACAGAACAAAATGGGAGAAGAGAGCCTGCAATAAATACGAGTCTCTAGGAAATGTGAGAGTGAGTATAAAATGTATGTATGTTTACACATATATTGTGATCGAGATTGAGATACCTTGAACTGGAAACATTGGACATAAACTAACCCAGTTTCCGCCGTTTGCCGGCCAGGTGACAAACTTGGGTGATTTTGAAAGCCTGTTGAGGATTTGTCCACACCATCTGCACCTCCTCCATGAACTACATGTGGAGGTGAGTCAGATATGCATAACTACTCATGCGAGTTATAAGATGACACAATAACAGTGATTTTTGAATAATTGAGGATGACAAAGGAGAAAGATTGATGACAATGGGTTTTATTGTTCTTATAGATGGTGTGGCTCAAGCCAGTGTATATGTAGCAAGACACAATTGGTACTTCTTTTTTGTCCTGATGAAGGTTGCATCAACAAAAGGGCACGATTTGTGATGTTCTGCTTTGACAACCAAAACATGTGTCGACCTATAAATCTATTGGAATGTTGATACACAGATAGAATCACCTGTATTAAAAAAAGGGAACAATACTGTGTGAAAAACCCAATGTGGATAGTGATAGGTGTTAGACTATCATGTTGTAAAATCAAGACAGATTGCTAAGAGGGGAGTATGAGTATGAGTGAGTGATGGGATAATGGAATGTGAACAGAACATTTTGAGACATTTGGAATAGATGAAACATGTTTTTTTAAATTAATGTTTGTAATAAAATAATGTTTTTTGAAGTAGAAAAATGAGTAAGAGTACATTGTCATCCGCAATCTACTGGTCCATTGTGTTATATTTTCTGTATTTTTGCCTGAAGGACCAGAGATATAATTCAGGCACCCCGTATATTTTTGAAACGCTCTGCCCAACATCCTTCTGCTTGGATTGAAACATTCAAAACAATTGTTTATCAAAGGGGAAGACCTGAGCCAGGAGTGAGGAAAGTTTGTTTTCAATCTCTGTGTTGCAGTCAGCCCCACTGTCAATTAGAAATGTCATTGTGGCTACTCCAAAGTCTTTCTTTTACTTTGCAAACAACACCTTTATTAATGTGGACACTTTAAGTGAAGGGCTGCTGTTCATTTTGGTCACTCACAAATATATTTTTATTTATCTTCTGTCTGTCTTTTGTGTGTGCTGAAAAGTGTTTTTTAGTCACCTGAAAGGGAACATATTCACATGGCTTTGAATTTCGCCTGCAAGGCACACTTAGTTAAACACAGGGAGCACCAACTTTTGATGCTTGACTGGTTCAATGAAATTGCTTCTTTTATCTCTCAGCCAAAACTATGCTTTTTATTTTTAAATATGTCTAATTTTATCAGCAGAAGTACTTACTTTTGTATTTTCAAGGCATCTTTAGCAGGATAGCAGTTTTAAGGTTAGTTTTTCACAATGCCAGTGTGTCTTTCCTACAGGTGTATGCATTTCACATAGGAGGCCTAACTTGACCTTTTCTGTTATGTGTTGAGGCTTTCATTACACCCCACACATCTTCTGATATGTTATGTTCATAGCCTAAATCTATTGCAGCATGCTTTCTAATAAATGCTTGCTCTAACTCCTACTGCGCTTCTTGACTCATGCTACTATTTGCTTTCACATCTACATGCATGCCACATTGACTTCTGGCACATATTTGTTGGTTCATGGTGTCTTTCATCTTTTGTGTGGGTTGTAATCAAAGCCCCGAAACGAACTGAAGGGCAATATGAAAAAGGCCAACCTGCCATTACCAAAGGAAAATCAACATCTTAATTCACAAAAGCAGAAGAAATTTTTAAACACTGACCCAAAAATGGCTTTGCATGTGTGTTTGCAAGTTCAAGCAAGACATGAGAAAAATATTCCCCTGCCAACATAACAATGTCAGAGAAAAGACATGGTGTGCGTGTGTTGACAAAAAGTAAGACGGATAATGTTTCTCATGCAAAATACTGGCAAAAACCTTTTAAAAGAAAAGCCTGCTTGGTTGCCATGATAAGTTCCTGTAGGTCTATATGTCAGACTATTTGGGTGTCTTACTGCAAGAAAAATCAAGAGAAAGCAAAAACAAAAATGTAATCCAGGTTCAGATTGGAAAAACACATCCAATTGCGGACTGAGAAATAAATGCATACATTTTCAATGAAGCTGTCACCCATCAAAATGGGGTAGACTGTGACAATTCAGACCCACTTTTCAGCAGAAAAACAAAAATCAGATAATAAAAAGTTTTTTTTTTATCAATGACTGAAAGAAACAGCCCTGCACTTTCAGTGTGAAAGAAAAGTGAATGCTGGTCAGTAAAACACACTGTATGTCAAGGAATAAAGTGTGGATTTAGTAATTGCAATCTGTGACTTCCATTTTAGCCAGGGACAAATGGTGCGGCTCTAGGGAAAATTCACAAACAACTCCCCCATGGCAAGCCTGGTTTGTACATCCCCCCAGCTGTTTACAATTGCAATAATGTGTGACTGCTAAGAGGTGACAAAAACAGACTTTCCCTAGACTTGGTGTCTCTGAAAGGACAGTTCTGAGCAGTCCAAACACACTAGCTGGTGCATACCAGGTATTTACAAGTTGAAATCAACTTCAAACAACTCACTTCAAAGAGACTAATAAAACACACTGGCCCAGTGAGAACAAATGGCCTGGAGGCAGGAGAGCTGCCATTTGTCCAACATGAAGATTTAGTATTAATTTAAAAGGACTATTATAACTTAGGCCTTTTTCTCAGCAACCATAAATCATACTGATTACATGTATGTGTCTTTTTTTAGGTACTTTTCAGGCAGTTTTGGTGATATAAAATTCATCCATATACGACTCACGGAACTGTAATGGACATCTAAAATGGGTTTCTAGCTGATATGAAAATGTTCCAAATTTGAGAGTTGGTGAATGGGTGGAGGGTGAAATTAGGAATATGGATAATAAATTGCATGTTCCTAACTGTTATGTTTTTTGTAAAACTGGCAGAAAATTGCCACATGGCAGTACAATATTGTGCAGACCTGCCTGTCGTTTTATTAATATCCCACAAGTTAGCTGAATCGAAAATTGTATATATTGAGGCATTTACTAGTAAATCGCAAGGTTTTTGATACATAACTAGTTTTTGCCAAAAATTTGACATAAGAACAAATGGAGATTACAAATGGGAATTGCCATATGTCTGCTCCAGACTCCTAAGCCAATCCTTAGAGATGGGCTGGAGTTGGGAGGAGAGAGAAGGGTAACTGTTCAATCCTATTTGTGAGAACTCTTGCAGAGTACTAGCCCAAGATTGTAAAATGGATGGTGTCATTGCTGCTATATAAAGTAGAATGCACTATGAGGAAGGGACAGAGCAGGTGAAAAATTATCATTGGAGAGGCGCTGCTAAAATTACCATCGTGAGAGCTGCTGAAATTTACCATCTGACAGCTGCAAGGAAACACTAGTGGAGATTGCTAAGAGTGCATCTGGGTGAAGCTGTTTATTTCTGGGAAGGCCTAAAAGCTGACTGAATTCTATGGTGGAGTGCTGGGGGCCTTCCTTGAGAGTTTACTGACCAGACCCCCGCCCTATCTTTCCAGAGGGTCCTGAAATGCAGATGGCATTCCTGAATTTTAAACAGAGGCATTCTATGTAAGTAGAAGCAAACCCTTTGCAACCAAAAGGTGAGGGAATCTGCCAGCCTTAAATCCTTTCCCTTTATATCAGGCGTGGAACAAAACTATGTAGATCCTTAGACTATTTAATTAAAAATATTCATTTAATGAGTTCCCTTTGGCAGAATACTACAGGGTCATTTTTGTTGTTACAATTCAATATTAACAAAGCTCACTATAGCCAATAATTTAATTGGATAATCATTTTTGTCATATTGACCCTGAATTCCTTTAGGAAGAGGGGTGTCTGTGTTCTTAAATCAGTCCGATCGTTTTGTCCAACATTCCCCTGACACAGGCCTTTAAGTGCTGGGGGGCTGAATATCCCAAATTCTTCAATCATCCTAATTTTTCTGTCCAACTTCCCGAAAACCAATCGAAGTAGAGGAGGGTCTGAAAAATAAACTGCTAAATAACCCTGTGTTTATTTTAAAGCAAAGATTCGGGTGAAATAATAATAGCCATATGCATTTGCACACATTTGTAAAACTAAACTGCTAGCCTTTTAAGCGTGCAGGAAAATCGAAACTGCATAAAATTGCATACGTAACTGGAGTTTGGTCATTGATCGGTGATGGTTATTTCTTGAAGTGAACTCTGTAGAAAGTAAAGTATTGTGATGTGTGCTTCCCAAACCATTTGTGCGATTTTTATTTGTGTACAAAATGTTGATTGTGAGCCACAAAGAAGGTGGCGGGTGAAGTTTCTGTGGTTTTTATTACCTTTAACCAGGGGCACCATTTTGGGGTCATCATGGGTCGCAACTGCAACCCATGTGGAAACAGTTGCTACCCGTGTGATCTTTCTTGTGACCCCAAATTAAAAATAAAAAAATATTTTCTTTTTATTTATTTTTACAAAAACGGAAGATGGGCTGTGCTGCTGTCAATGGCGACGTCCGCACACCTTGATGAGAATGGGGAATGTAATCATAGTGCTTGTTATCTACAAGAGTTACACTCTGAATAATCATTTTAAGGCCCAAGGGGAACTAAATATACTATTGAAAATAATCATTATTCCTAAAAACACATTCAGGTGGGAGTTAGGTGGAGATTACAATTATATCTAATATCCATACATACATTAAAAGGGTGCATTGGCTCATGAGCACAGTAGAGTCATAAGCATTATCATAACATACAACGTAACCCCATTCAGAATACATTAACTTTGGAAACAGACCGATTATGTATACATACATTTTTTTCAGGATACACCAATAGTATACCAAATATAGTCTGCATTATTCACTAGAGATTTCCCAATATATCCATGCAAATATATTCTGCAGTGAGGGATTTACATACGTAGGTTGATACACCACACCAAATAGTGAACATCAGAAGTGTTTAATAACAATCTGGATAATCCTTATTTAAGTTATGTTCTTATACGCTTCCATGTGTGTGATTAGTCTGCACTTCCAACAAATAGCATAGAGAATTTGTATTCATGTTTGTACGAGGTGACATCACATTCATAACGATGATAGTTTTCACATCATCAGTCAAACTTGACAATTAGTTACATTAGATAAAGTGGGAAGAACAGAATAGCCCTAGAATACTTTGGTGGGCTTTATGCCAATAAGCAATCTACAACACTGAGCTGTGGGATGACGTCACATAAACACTGACACATAGAAACTCTTGTGTTAACGATTTTTCATCATCCAGTTTTGGATTAAAAAAACACCCACATGTCAGATACATCGCTAATCTCGTAAATTTTAAAAACGTTACAGAATTGTGCAGCAACATTTTTGTGATGTGTACAAATGGACCATGTCTTCATGTGTACGCCTACGTTCACGACGTCCTGCCAAGCTTGTTAATATATCTGCATTAGAAGCAGTATGCAAGCCCTCTGCCTGATGAGCGTGTTCGGTAAAACTGGTAGTTTGTCAAACGTGAGTGGCACAGGCTCTAGGATACATGCAGTTTGATCAGCGGATGTCGGTATTTAGAGAAGGGGCCCGGGGGGAACACATAGTGTTTCCCCCTGCAGTGGTTTTGGGTGCTGCACAGGCCAGCGAATTGGCCTGCGAATAGCGCACCACTGGGAGTATTTAAGGGGGGCATGGAAGGTTCAGGAGTAGATGACTGTTGAGGGTGAGCTTTTGTCCAGGTTGCCTGCTCCCGAGCTTTCTCTGCATTGGGGCCTTGTGACAGTGTATGAGGTGCAGTGTAGGGGGTGAGGCAGTTTTTAGGGTAGTTTCGTCGGTGGGCAGTGTTAGTAAAAAAAAATAAAAGTTAGAACAATAATAATACATAGTGGGGGTTGCTGTAGATAAGGCACCCCCCATCCATACCTTTCTGTAGCAGTCCCAGGATGTTAGGCGCGGGTGGCCCTTGCCGTGGTGACTGCTGGGTCCGGTGCCAGCGTTATCAGTCGGGGACATCCCCTGGCGGTGCCCTTGTAGGTGGGGGATGGTTGTTTGGTAGGTTTGCGGCCCCGTGGCTCGTTAGCTGGGGAGGGTTCATTCAGGTCCCCGGGTGTCTGTGGGTTCGCGGGTTTCGGCTGGGGCCAGGTACGCAGTAGAGCAGTGTCTGCCAGCCTGAGGCCTGGCGGGTGCAGCGCCGGGTTAGGAAGCCCCAGTGGGAAGGTTGGCTGGCGGGAAAGGTGCTGCCAGCTTCTATCAGCTCGGAGTTGCGGGTGGCAGGCGTCACTGCAGTTCTGTTCCGGACTGTCACGCGGTGCTGCGAGGCTGCCGCCTGGGGGCAGAGCGAGCCCTTAAAGGGGCCACACTCATAGTAGGAAAGAAGGGAGGGTATTTCCTGGGTGGTTGCGTTTAGGTGGGGTATTTTGGGTAAGATTTTTTCAAGCAGGTAGGGATATATATAAAAAAAATTATTTAAAAATGAGGAGGATTAGGTAGGTCAGGATAGGAGTCATTACGCAGGAGCACGGAAATAGTTTAATAGATAAATAGCTAGCACTAGGGTGACCTAGAGAGCAGGAAGGTTGTGTATAATTACTTATTTTAAGGGTCTCTAATATATGGTGGATTGCATTAGGGGTTCGGAGAGCTGGTGGCGGTGTGGGTATCAAGGAAATTTTGGAGGCTCAGACGGTCGGGTAAATTGTTCCAGGCCTCAGTAGGCGGCGGGTCTGACCGTTGGGGGGTGGGCCGCCCAGTGGTTTCTCTAGCTACATGGGTGGGGCAGGCAGATGCACAGGTGGGGAGCAGGATGGTGGGGTGAGGGGCAAATAAGAAAGGGCTAATTGATGCCAAGGCATTAAGGGAAGCCCTTGCGATCATCAGCAGGGCATCCAAAGCACAGCTTGAAGGGGCTGTTGTGGAGGTTACGGGAGGAAGGGAGGAAGAGGGAGGGAGGCCGCAGCGGTGAGCTGCGGCAGACGGGACGGGGCACTTGCAGCAGTGGTTGCATATAGCCCTGCGACTGGTAGGGGGCCTGGGAGGTAGCGGGTAGGAGGAGCAGGAGGGAGACTCCCAGGAGAGCATCAAGGGTGGCCGGGGAAGGTGGAGATAGATCAAGGAGGTTTTTGGGGGAGGAGGTGAGAGGAATTTGCAGAGGGGTGCTGGTTGGGCAGATGAGGAGGGTCGTGGTGCAGAACGGGTCAGTAGTCCGGAGAGGTAGCGGAGGTAAGTATCTAAAGAAGAGTGTGAGGGGTAGAAGGAGGGAGCGGTCACCGGAGAGCAGTGAGGAGAGGGAGAGGTGCGGAACTGCCTCCCTGTTTAGAAGGGCTTCAGATGGAGGGCTTGGGGTGGCCCCCACAGTTCTTCAGGAGCAACCAAGGAAGGGCTTAAGAACGGCCTCTCTACAGGATATCAGGGAGCAGCCTAGAGGGTGCAGCATGGCCCCTAGCGAAGATGATCAACAGGTGGAGGTGAGGACCTGTCACCCAAGAGGAGAAGAACAGGCAGGGGTTTCCACGGCCCCGCTGACAAGGAGATGGAACGGTGGGGCAGACGCCCTAAGTTCAGCAGAGGAGGAGCTGCCCGGCCCGAGCATGTGCTCGCAACAGCCCTGGCATGGCATTGGGGATGATGAAGGGGTGGAAGAGTATGTGGGGCAATGGGAGGATGAGAGGTATAGGGTGGCTAGGAGGAGGGAGAGAGGGAATGAGGGGTTAAGGTGGGAAGGTGATGACGAAGGGCAAGGAGGTCAGTATTTAAAAGGTTGGGGGAATAACTGGTTGGGCGAGAATGTTGACATGTTTTCTTCCCTCAGCAGGAGCCCATTGAGGAGGGAGATGAGGAGCCTTGGAGTTGAGGCCAGGCTGCGACGGCAGGGCAGAACGAGGTGAGCAGGGAAGGGAGTGGTCAGCTGCGTGGCAGAGGGGAGACATGAGGTTGGGGGCAAGTGGGGGAGGGGTAAGGGTGCAAGGGGCAAGGAGAGAGATAGGCCTGCAAGTGGGGACTTGGGGGGGGTGTCTTCAGTGGAGGTGCAGACTCACGGGGCAATTGAGCCCGGGGCAACTGAAGTGCAGGTGCCAAAAGAAAAGGATGCAGAGGGTAAAGGAAGAGAGAAGTATTTGCCATATATGGGCATCACTAAACCATTGGGAGCGCACTTGAAGGCATCTACAAAGGATAAGATTTGGGCTGGTGAATTTGTGGACACTTTCAAGCTATTGCACATGGAGGTCAGAGCCAAGGAGGGTTCTAAGGAAGAGAAGAGGGAGTTGACCTTTGCGTCCAAAGGTACCAGTGGCAATAGAGAATTGGACGTTGGCTTTTATCATATACACTAGTGTTTATTGCGAGAAATTTCTGGAGAGGTGTGCAGCATTGTTGAAGTATATGGATGTAATCAGGAAGGCTTTCACGAGTTTTGGAGGTTTCACGTGGGTGCACTATGACAAGGAATATAGGGCAAGATTGGTGGAGGATAGCCAGGCGGTGTGGGGGGAGATAGACATGGACCTCTGGTTGCAATGGATGGCGCAGACAAGGCCTGCTCCGACGGTGCACACAGCGAGTGGCTTACCCATGCCTTACTGGCCCTTTCTTGGTCACCCCGCTCCTGAGGGGTTGGGGAGAGGAGGCAGGTGTCAGCTGTCGGCAGCGTGCTGGGCTTCAATAAGGATGGCTGCACGAGGACAGCATGCAGGTTTAGACATGAGTGCACCAGATGTGCAGGGCGGCACCCGGTCACACAGTGCTTTCAGCAAGGGGACCGAGGGCGGGGGCGTGGAGCAGGCCGAGGGGTTGTTGGGAAAGGCTTTTACTCCAGTTAAGGTTGAGGTCCTGGAAAGGTGGCTCAGTTATTACCCAGACAGGGAAGGGGAGAAGATTTTGGGAGACGGTTTTCGGGAAGGTTTCAGGCTAGGCTACCAGGGTCCAAGGGTGCGTAGATGGGCGGAGAATTTGAAATCAGCCAGGGAAAATGGGGAGGTGGTTAGGGAAAAGTTGCTCAAGGAAGTGGCAGCAGGGAGTGTGGTAGGTCCATTTGTAAATTTGCCAGGCAATTTGGTGATATCCCCTTTGGGGGTAGTGCCCAAGAATGTGTCGGGGGAATTCAGATTGATACATCATTTATCTTGGCCAGAGGGCTTGTCGGTCAATGATTTCATTGCCCCAGAGGATTGCGGGGTGTCATACGCGAGCGTGGATCAAGCAGTGGAATTGGTAAGGAAGGCGGGTCGTGGAGCATTTTTGGCTAAGTGTGACGTCAAGGCAGCGTTCAGGTTGCTGCCGGTACACCCGGAGGATTTTTCGTTGCTGGGGAAGCAAGTTGAGGACCGCATTTATGTGGACAAGGTGCGATCTCTTGCCCATTGTTAGAATATTTTAGTTCATTCTTGCAGTGGGCTTTTACATATAGTTCGGGCGCGGAAGGTGTTTTACATTACCTGGAAAATGTTTTGTTCATCAGCGGGGCAGAGGATGAATTAGAGTGCAGGAATATGCTGGGGAATTGCGAATTGATGCAGGAGTTGGGGGTGCCTTTGGCAGAGGACAAAACGGAAGGGCCGGGGGTGGTTTTGACCTTTTTGGGGATTGAACTGGACTCTGTGGCCATGACATCACACTTGCCACACGACAAGGTGAGGCGTTTAGTAGGTTTACTGGAGAAGGCGGTAGTGGCGTGGAAGATGACATCGCTAGAGATGCAGCGCATAGTAGGGCGTTTGAATTTTGCATGTATGGTGGTGGCCCCGGGACGTACTTTTTGTAGGAACATATCGCGGGCCATGGCGGGAGCTAAGTGCCCACATCATCGGGTAAGGGTTTCAGGGGCGATGCGGGAAGATTGTAGGATTTGGCTTCGCTTCTTGGAAGGTTTCAACGGGCTATCCATGTGGCTACAAGGGGATCCCGTAGATTGGGAGGTGCAGATATTTTCAGATGAAGCAGGTGCAGGGTGTTTTGGAGTTTTCTGGGAAGGCAGAGGGTGCGCAGAGAAGTGGCCACCGCAGTGGCTCAAAGAGGGAAGAAGTATATACTTTCTTGGGTTTTTCCCTTTGTTGGTGGCATTGGAATTGTGGGGCAGGGAACTTTCAAACAGGAAAGTGAATTTCAATGTGGATAATGAGTGCGTGGTCAATGTGGTCAACAGGCAGTCGGCTAGGGACCAGAGAGTGGTGAGGCTAATGAGGGAGTTTGCGTTGCAATGCATGGATTGGAATGTGCTGTTCAAGGCAACGCACGTGCCCGATAAAGATAATGGTATTGCTGATGCTTTATGGGTATCGCTGGGTTGGGGAAGTAGGGAGCTGTGCCCGGTCAGGGCAGGTCTGGCATGGAAGGATCTATCCGGGGCAGGTTAGGGCTGGTTTTCCGGCATGAGGATGGTCAGGAGTGTCAGCAGCACAGGTGCTGGATGTGCTGAGGAAGGCATTGGTGGTAGTAGGGGAGAATCCAGAGGAGTTTGGAACTCATTCATTCAGGATGGGTGCAGCATCTGAGAGTAACCATTTGGGGCTATCAGAGGACAAGGTTAAGAGTTCTGGATGAGATGGGGTAGCGGGCTCGAGGGGAGGCCAAGGGGTTGCAGGGGTGAGGGATGGTGGAGTGACAATGTTATTTCTTTTGCAGAGACGGCGAGGAGGCCGGGGCAGATACTGCAAATCTGGATTGTCAGGCATTCTATTGTGAAGTGGGTGGGTAGAAAGGCAGAGAAGAGGATTTTTGGCACGCAATTGGGCTGCAGCTATGAACTGGCGATTGTGAGGTGGTCAGGTCTTGGGGGTTGTGCTGGGATCAACTGTTGCCCATGCTGGCAGGGATGAAAGAGCGTTTTAGGGTCCCAGATGGGTTGATCATACACGCCGGGGAGAATGACTTGGTACGGGATATGGGAGTAGCTCTGTTAAGGAAAATGAAAAGGGAACTGGTATGGCTTAAGGAAATATGGCCTAAGGTAAGTATGATATGGACCAAGTTGTTACCGAGGAGAGTGTGGAGGGGGGCAGTAAGCGAGGGTGCGGTAGAGCAGACAAGAAATAAAATAAATAGGGAGATGATAAAGTTTTGTGGCTTGGCAGGAGTACAAGTTCTGGAGCACAAGGAGATTGTATATGAAAATGTTGAGGTTTTCAGGGAGGATGTGGTTCATTTGTCGGTTTATGGAAATAGCTACTACCTCTTGGATCTGACGTTGCAGGTGGGGACATGGTAAAGAGTTGGAAATAGTAGAAGGTTTGTTGGTGGGGCAGAAAGAAACACCTCAGGGGAGGCATGGCTCCTTTGGATGAGGGGGGAGGCAAGCACAATGGGGGAATAGCGCGGATAAGGATGGGGGTGGTGCCGTTTGCACGAATGGGCTACCCCGGGGGTGCAGAGACGGGAGCAGGTCTTGAAGATGTAGGGGCATGGCCCCGGGAGATGATGGGAAAAAGCAGGAACGAAGGCTTGAGAAGATGGTAAGGACCTGGGGATAGGCAGGGAGGAAGTTGGGGTTATTAATGTATTTATTTGTTGGGGGGATAAAGAGTTTTTATTTTTTTTAATGTTTTGGCAAATTGTTAAAGCAGTTAATTTTAGTCTGTAAGGCCAGGGGCCAGGTTAGCATTTATTTGTGAGCTTTGGCCTGTCACATTAAAGCAACCTTTTCCACTTCAAGCAAGTCTGGGCCCAAAAGTAAGTTGATAACCCACATCATTGTTTTTCTAGTTGGCGATGAAGGATGCTTGTGCCGAACAAGTTCGACCACTGGCGACATTTGCATCGCAGAAGGATAAAGCATTGACATAATAAAGTAAGATGGTTGGAAAAACATGGATGTGAGTTACTATCAATATTTACAAAACATCATTGTATATAAAAGGCAATTGAGAGAACATGGCGCCATGTTTATTAGTCTTAAAGAGAATGGCAAGACACATGCGCACTAGAATTAAGACAGTAACAACAATATGAAGGAGGACATTTCTCAACACGAGTGGATTGATTGATAGAATAAAGACAAGTTCTTTGAAGCTACTGCTTTTGCAGCTTGTCTTGTAAATAGTCCTATGACTGCTTTATTTCGTATCATTTATCTTGACTTTAAGTTCTCAAATACGTTTGTCATATCCTGTAGCTGGCTTATTGGAATTCTGTAGTTGGCATTTACCTAGTGTTTTTAAACGTAAGCCTGACGTGTTAGTAGTCTCCACCTTGGGCTCCCCAACAAAACCCCTACCCAAGGCATACAAAATACAGCAACAAAAACATTGCCACCGGGGTTACCAGGAAGGGAAACCCATTTATATCCTAAACATAGTTAGAAACGAGCGCAATCACTCGCTTCTGCATGGGCCTACAAGTTCTGGTCAAAATAGGGTTTGCATGTCCGCTTCTGCCCCAAATGCCCAGCTTCTCCCCACAACAGCCCTCTTATCCCCCAACTGTCCCCATTCAACCTTTCTGTCGCAACTTTGCCAATCCCTTCTCTTCACACTTCACCTGGCCCCCTTATTCCTACCTGCCCTGCTCCCTTCTCTCCCAGCATCCCTGCTTTTCCCCAACTGTCCCAGCTCCATTTCTCCCACACTTGACACCCTTTTCCCAACTCTGCAGCCCCCTTCTCATACTAAACCTCTTCTCACTCATCTACCCACTCCCTTCACCCCTAACTGAGCATTCTCTGATTTTGTTTTGCATTCTGGGAGTAGTTTGTTTGCCACTATAAACACCACACTACACATGCCAGAATGCAAATAAAAAACAAGCATTGTCAATGCTAACAGTTTGGTATTTTCTGTAGGCATGGGAAAGGAGCGTGTGCAATTGTGCAACACACATTGCAATATTCTTCTATGCCAGGATTCTGCATCCTGTTGCACAGGACTGGCAGCAGGACAGCCAGTCCGACCGAAGAACACCAACACCAAGCAGGAGCAGCTTGTCTGTAACTGCAGGCAACTCAAGGTAAGTGCAAAAGCTTTTATTCACAGTAATTTGGTGATATAGGCCATGCATACTGATAACGCTATATATGGTGATCCATACTTGTATGAAATGTATATCATATAACAGTGATAGTGTAACCATATTCTTCTTAGTGTACTGAGGAGCAATGCTATGTGAGGACATTTCTGTTTTGTGAAGAGGTGAAGGGTCGTGTGACATCACTTCCTGTGCGGTCACTTGGGGGTGGGGGTCAAATGCCATCACTTTGTGTGATGTCATCAGAGGTGAAGGGTTCTGGGATGCCACTTCTGCCACCCCTAGCATGTTGGTGAAATGCTGTCCCTGCCTATAATTCAAATAAATATAAATATATTTCCTGTTGTCCAACCTGGTTCTTGGCTCATTGGTAGCACAGGCGGAGGGGTCCAAGGGGCATGATATGCACCTGAAATAGGGCTGAATAAAATAATTCAATAAACAGTTTGCTGCGTGATACCTTCAGTAGGAAAGGAAAGAACTCTCCATGTTGAGGGTGGCCTCTCAATAAACCGTTACATTTGACAAATCTATATCTGCAGTGCATGTATGAGCTGTTCTCCATGTTATCTCTTGGGGATGTGACATGGTGGAAATTACACAGTAATCTGCTTGTGGCCTGTACCTTTAGCCTTTGAGGTGTGTCCTGACTCATGCGTTAAGGGTTTTCTTAGTTTATATTTCCTCTCATGTGCTGGATCAGTGGACGTTCATCCCAACAAGATGCAGATGTGTTGTAATTTACCCTCTCTATAGTGATCCCACAATAATATTGGACTTCCTACATGAAGGTTTCCATAAGCTTCCCTATGTTGTGACCTTTAAGTCTCTCCGGAAGCCTTGGGATGGTTGGCGGTTCTCCAGGAGTTAATGCACAAGTTATTGAAGGAAATTATCCCTCTAAATCCACCAGAAAAAAAAATTATTCCACAAGGGGACTTACTACTGACACTGAATTATTTGCTTCAAGCCTCCTAAAAGCCATTGGCGTTTGCATGTTTTGAGGCTTTAGCTTGTAAACCCCCTTTACTCTGTGGCCATATCTTCTATCAGGTGGTTGGGGATACTTGGGTTCATTATGATATAGGTCCTCTTGTCTAAAGATTCTTTCTGTGACCCTTAGTCTTAGGCCTGGCCTGGCACCAAATTCTTTCCCAAAATATGTTGCTTGTTTTACCTTGGCCAGGAAGAAACACTCCCAGTGCTGGGGTCCATAGAGGGTTCAGAGCGGGTGCACATAGTATCTCTTCTTCCAGATGTAAGAAGGGCCATGTAGAGGCATTTAAAGGACACTAAACATGCCTAAGTGGAAGTTTTATTTTGAGATTACCCACAAACAAGAGAGGGACACATCTTACAATCTCTTCTCTGAGCAGGTGGTCCTGACTGGTGATTGAGAGGGCCTACGTGAAGCATGGGCTAGCCCCTCCCCCCATTATATGGGAAAGGTGGACTACAGGAGTGGCAGCTTCCTGGGTGAAGGCAAATGAAATGCTGTTAAAATACATTTGCATAGCAGCCACATAGGCCTCTTCTTAGACTTTAATATAAGACTGCAAAATATCATTGCAAGAATCTTACGGTCCATTGGTGGGGCACTCAGTGTAGAGCGCAGTGAAATTGACTTGGAATGGATTTTAGACAATGAAACTTATGTTGCTTACATTGTGTTCTCTGCAATCTCCTCAAATGTGTGAGGAAGATGATGAGAGAGGGGGTCAATATGATATGATATGTGGGATGTTTCACCCACGCATCCAAGCCCTACAACCTAATTGTGCATTACTGGCAGTGGAAACATCATAATGGCCGCCGGAAAGCATGCTGCTCGCCAGAATCATCCAAAAATTCACAGGGAAAACATGAAAAATAGGTTGCCATCCATTTTTGCCTCTGTCAGTGTTAATACAGGAGAACATTGCCAGCCCCATCCTTTGGCTGCCCACAGAACAAAAGCAGACAAAGGAATACAGAGCTGTTCAACAATTCATTTTCTTGATTGTCAAAATTGCTAAAATCATAGGTATGAAACCACTAAAAAAATCCAACTTCTGGTTGGGTGTTCTACATTACTCTTCTGCAGAATCCACATCAATACAATGTTAGCAAGGATCATATGCTATCAAGTAAAATCCCCTTTTTGAAATGTATTAATTTAAGGCAGCTGTCATAAATTGGTGCAATACCGGTGCCCGCCACTGACCGGCGCTAGCGATCTAAATTCTGACAGGAGACTTGTATTTCAGGAGCTAAACAGTGAACCTGAGTTAGCTGGGACTTCAAAGGCTTGCTTGTCCATGAGAAGTCTTCACACCTACTATTCTCAGCAAGAAGGCAGGAAATCACTTGGTTCTGTTAATCAGATGGAGAGTGGCACCCTGGACTGATGCCCTGCTAGCAGGAAAAACCAGACAAAGGATTCCTTCAGCTGAATAGGGTATGCTGATTTTGGGTGTGAACTGTCAACACTGCTCTGGGGGAAGGCAAGACATTTGACCTCTGAGCCAAGCCAAGTTTCTAGGGGCGGGGACAAACAAATGGGTGTACCGCAGTGGAGGCAAATGTATGTTTTATATTAAATTGCTTATAAAATATTGTATCAAGCTGACAGAAATGTACAATTTGGGGATTCTTAATATGAAAAATGCACCCACAATTTGAGATGAAGCTGGATGCTGTAGGATGTTCTGAGGCCAAGTCCTGTAATTATTAATATTGTAACATCTGTGTTTATGCTAGAGACCTCAAAACTTACTGTAATATCCCCAGAGAGGGTGTGTACCTCCGTGTCAGATTTGATGAAAAACCAATATTGCGAAACCCATCAAAAGCGCAAAATGTTGTCACTTCTGCACCCAAGCTCTTAGAAAGATCAGGGTTGAACACAGACCTGGCTTAATTCATCTGTGATGTGTACATGTAATTTCAACAACTTGTGTATCTGGGAAGCATGTTTGGTTTTGAAAAATAGTTTTTCTCAGTAAATGCTAAGGGGAGGGACTTCAGTCAAGCCATACACATAGCATCACTCTGACTCATTCTGACTCACTACTCCGTTCTCCAGTCAGAGGACAGTAAATCCTTTAACCTATCAGAATCCTTGGTGGGTTGAGCAAAGAAAGTCAGCCTTCCCACCCAGACAAAAGACATCAAAAGAACCACTGAGACCCATATAGGGACATTCATTTTCCACTCTTTAATCGATTTCTGCGCAGCACGCTGCCTGACCATATCCAGAACTTAGACTCTAGATAGACTCCAGAACTTGAAGCAGAGAGGCCTGAACCAAAATCTGTATCCTTAACAACAGGCCTCAGAATCCAGCAACCTAACCAAATATTCAACAGCCGGGCGAGCTGTTTGATTCTGGCTAGAACCATATCCAGACCCAGAAAGTAGAGCTGTATCCAGACCCAGAAAGCAGAGCTGTATTCAGACCCAGAAAGCAGAGCTGTATCCAGACCCAGACCATACCGCTGTGCAGTGCCGATAGCAGACCTAGACCAGACCGTTGTGAGCAGAACCAGTGCCAGAGACCGTCCCGGGGTGAGAGAACCGCAACCCACCTGACCAGATCTGTGACGAGGTCCATTCCCTTCCAAAACTAGGAGTGAGTATCCAGCCCGAACTGTACAGAACCCATCTCTTAGTTTAAAGTAATCTTATTCAACCCATTTCAACCTGTCCAGAACTGCATAGAAATCTGGTGTCCATTCTGTGATTTCAAAGCTGCAAAAGTGTCATCTGTCATTCTGAAATCTTGACTTCATTTCTGAAAATCTACCTCCACAAAAAAGTCTGTATCTTTTTAACCGTATGTCCTAGAAGCAAGCTTTAACTGTCATTTTAAAGCTAAGAACCTAAGCCTAAGACCTTCCAACTCATTATAGTTTTTCCATAATCGGGATCGACGCACTCAGAAAAAGTGCCGCGAATTGCATTTTGACTCAATTTCACCACTTGTAAAAATAGCTGCTTCTTGCTTTCCACTGCTGAAATTCGTTTTCACTCTGCTAATCATTCATGAATCATTGCTAGAGTTGACCTGAACTAATTCAAAGTAGCTATCACCTACCCTGAATCTCCTATAGGGAAATAAAATTATTTTTAGCATATTTTTCACTTCATTGCAACCGCATTTAAAAGTATTTGGCCTGTGTTTTAAAATCATCCCTGTTTCTCTAAGCTTGCCGGGGGAAACGGGAACTGAACTGCTTCTGATTGTATTCCTGAAAACCTGTGTGCCCTCATTTCCATCTCTTCATATTGCATAGGGGGGGAGTGAGGACAAAGTTATCAGATTATCTCTTGTTGAAACCATATCCAGTTTATTTCTGTGCTGCATTCTTTCCATCATTGCTTTTCCCTGAAACCATACAAAGTATTCTCTGCTACCTTATCCTTTCTATATCAACTCCTAAGTAATTCAAGAATTGTGCTCCTGTAGATTATCCATTATTGATCACTGTTATATTCATAAGTGTGCTAACAAATATTAATGTATTCATAAAAGTGTGATATATATATATTGTTTAATTTTTCCAATAAACCTTTTAATTTGTAAAACAAACCTACTTCTTGGCTCAGTGAGGTCAGGGGGATTCAAAGAGAGGGGCGTTATATAAGGGTTTATCATCCAGATTTAAGAACTTGACATAAAAATATATAAATAAGGGCTTCCATTGGGCATCCCAGACTAGGCATTGACTTAGTTGGATTGCTGAATTGAAGTCACTTACAGAGTGGGGGCTCATCCAGGACGTCTGGATTAGATCTACCACCTGTGCAGCTTAATACAGTGTGCTAACTGAAAGGATACATAAATCCTGTTGGATCGCCACGCTGTGTTACGCTGTAAAAGCACTCCTCAAAGGAACGCTCTAAGGAAACGGTCTGTTTTGCAAAATAAAATACTAACTTCTGTAAGTCAGGAAGGAAATCAATTTCCAGAATGACGACACTAGTAGACATCAAAATAGCCAGAGAGCACCTCTTACATAAGCTATTTGTGAGAGGCGAATCGTCGGAACAGGATCAGACCGTGTGGTTGCAGGCAATCACAGCCCAGATCACTGCAACAGGGTCAGATATATAGAGAGATCAGGGTCCCTTACATGTGGCCCTGAGTGAACTACACATGGCCCCTAAAGCCAAGGATGAGCACAACAAGATTGTCAGGATAGCGGCATATTTATATTTATATATGGGAGCCATACAGGACAAATGTGCTGAAGGTCAAGATCTGGCAAGTAGGCAACTGATGGCATTAGAGAAGGCCCAATCTGACCTGAACTCTTCTGAGCAGAGGCTGCAAAGGAGCCAGGAGTCAGAAAATGATAGTAGACAGTATATCATTAAAATAAAAGAGGATATGGATATCCTGCAACAGGAAAAGGAAGACCAGGATACCACAATTCTGGCCTTGCAGAAGGAGGATCAAGAAGGTTTGGACTCCCTACTGCAGAGCCAGAAAAAGCTGAGCAACAGATAGATTTCAACAGGGCATGCACAAAGAAGGTAGCTACCCTGCAAAGCCAATTGGATAGAGAAAAAGAGGAGAGCAATCAATTGATTTTGAAAGACCTGGATACCCAGGCAGAGTTTGATGAGGAGCGCCAGAGAGATCGGGTGCCCTTCAAAGGCAGAGGGACGACCTGGCAGCACAGATGCAGGCTCTTACTCAGGAAAGGGATACCTTAGGCCAGGAAGTCTGCCACTTAAAAGGGAAAATGGAAGAAAATCACCTGGCCCTCCAGGGACTGGGTGACCTCCAAAAAGAGCAACAGAACATGTTAGAGCACACCAGGATGGTGGAAGATGCCCTGGCAAGAAAGGAGCAGGCCAGTAGGGATGGGACTCAGGGGGTAACCCTCCTGCAGCAAAGACTGGCCCAGTACTCCAAGACTAACCAGGAAGCACAGAGAGAGAATGAAGCCGTCTGCCAGCACAATGATAGGCTCCAGCAACAGATGCAGGAGAGACTGATAGAGTCTAGTAAGGCCTTGATTGAGGAACTGAAAGCGCAGGCTCTGGCAGGGCGACAGGGAGCAAGGGCTGATAGAGAAGAGGTTTGCTGGGAAAGGGAAACACCTGAGCATGACCTCAGGAGCCCTAGTATAAGAGGCCTCCATCTCTCCCAGTCCTTGGACTCTTCCACCCCCATGTTCCATGGCTCACATGAGCCCAGGGCCACGGGGATGGCAGATTACTATCCAGCCAAAAGTATGGGGCTCATAGGCCAGTACCTCTCAGGAATGGATGGACGGGCATCCGGGTATGGGCACCCAAGTACAGTGCAATTTAGTGGGGAACCCCAGGAGAGTAGGCCCACTAAGGGCATTCTGAAAACCTCTGCCCAGTTAGGGCAGTGGGGGGGTACCCATCAAATCTTGGCAGCAAGGAGGAATAGAAGACTCCTCTGTGCGTCCCAGGACACAAGAGACCAGGTCCCCACATTCTGCCGGCCATTCCGAGGCTCGCAGAATTCGGGAAAACCTGGAAGATCAGATGGGCACCTCTGGGAGCAGTGCTTCTGAGTCAGAGGATGAATGGACCAGGGTTACCCGAACCAAGAAAGCCAATAAGGCAAAATGGGCTTTGCTTAAGGACCCCTTAAAACAAATTAAGGCAATAAGGAGTTTCATCATGCCTTATCACAAAAACACCAAGTATTCTGTGTGGGAACACTTGAAGCTCTTTGAGCAAATGATGGAGACTTTCCATTTGAAAGACAGCAGTAGCTGCATGCAGTACGTCAAATGGACATTCTCCCCAGAATACTCCAGTTTCTTTGCGGGGCTGGAGGACCAAAACCATTTAAGATGGTCCAAATATAGGGCGGCCATCTTGAAACATTTTTCTGTTCACCGGAATCCCCAAGAGGCTCGCAAGGCAGCCTACAATTTGCAATGTGGGGAGGATCAGGCTCCACAAGAATTTGTGCAGGAATTGAAGCGTGCCTTTGCACAGACTACCAAAAGGGTGTGCACGGACAGCAAATAATTTGTTAACACTTTTTTCCATGCCTTGCCCAAATACATCATGACCCAGCTAGTGAGAGATTTTCATGAGAAAAGGTCACTAGACTGGGTCATTAAAAAGGCCACCCGAAGCCCATAGAAAATAAAAGTAATGCGCAGAAAAGCCCCAAACCGACCAGCACCCCTGCTGCTGCCAAGGTGGTAGAGTTAAAGGTTGCCCCCATTTTGGATTTGGAGATGGGGGGGCCTAAAAACTTGCCTGCACAGAATAATTCCAAGCCCAGAAGGCCCTCGGGCCAGTCCCAAACAGGGAGTTAAGGAGGTAGTCCCACAAATGGGGTCCCTCACTCCCCGGACTATGTAAATCCCTGCTACAAGGGAAACCAATCCATCCTGGGTTATGTGTGGACTCCTCCAGCCCAAGGGGGGGGATCCAGCCAAGCACCTAACCCAGGGAACTTCCCTACTAACTTCCCACAGGAGAGCAGAAATTCCCCAAATCCTGGGCAGAACTTTTTCCCCAGGTATCCACCCAATTTACAGCCCCAAAATCATCCATCCTTCTTTCCCCAATTTCCTGAGCGCAGACCACCTAATTCGGGAGAGGGGAGGCCAAGGGTGGAGGGGTACCCAAATCTTCCCAACCCGGGGTACTACCAGAGAAGGGATAGCTACCCTTCCCGGGATCAGCCCAGGAGAGAAAACAGAACCCCGTTTCAGCCTGAGCGGGTTTCACAGTTAGAGCGCCAGGTTCAAAATATGGCACAGGATCTGGGTCGTATGCTGGGGGCTCAGCAGAACCCCCAGATGAGCATGCCGGCGCAGAATGCCCCCTACTCTGGGCCTGGTGCTCCAGAATAATGACGGGGGCAGCACCCGAATAACCCACCGGTTCCCAGGGAGGAGGCACAAGGGGAAGGGGGTGTAAAGCCTCGAGGAAGCTTCCTTCCCCACTTTTGAACAGGCCCTGGAAACCCAGGAACCAGAAACAAAATCTCCTACCCCTGAAAGTCTGTCACCCAAGGAGCAGAGAGGAGGTAGGAGAAACAAAGGACCCAAACAGGCTCACTTTGAGGAGGAGGTATAGATCTTCCAATTTGAGGGAGAGGGATCCTCAGAGGATCCTGGGAAAAGGATCTTCTCATTCAGAGATGGGGGAACTCCTCCCAAAGAAAAATGCGTCCCAAGGGATTCACAGACAGACTGGGTAGATGTGGGACTGAGATAGCGCCGCCCATCATCTCATCCCAGAACCAACAGCATCAACATCCCCTGGTTCAAACCCATCCTGGTGACTGCCTCCAAAAAGGGGGGGGCAGCCCAGAACCGGAACCAGGGGAACTCAGAATGTCTCCTATCTCCAGTTGCCAACTTTTTCTTTCAGATTCCCAAGACTCTCCACAGAATTCTGCCCAAATCTCATCTCTTTGCATGTCCAAAACCAGAAACTTGGCCCACCAGTTGTCCATAAATGTGCATTATCTGTGCCCCCTTGAGGAGAAGGAGGGAAGATACTATGCCCCGGTACAAGTACAGGGGCAGGGTACAATTTTGGCACTGGTGGACACTGGATCCCAAGCTACCCTTCTGTCCAAAAAGGCTTTCGATGAGCTAAATTCAGGAAGGGGGGAGAACCACCAAATTCCTCTCACCTCTCTTCCTGGACAACTTCAGAACTTTGACGGGAAGGAAATTCCCGTCGAGGGGGACTGCAGATTTGGACATTAACATTGGGCGACACAAGGTGAAACACCCGGTCATAGTAGTGACTCCAGAGGGCACCCCTTGTTTACTAGGGAATGACCTCCTGAGAAGGTTGTCACCCCTAATAGATTGCGTCAACAAGGTCCTCTGGACATAGACTAGCCGACCAATAAAGTTAAAACAGAGTGTCAACCATGTTAGTTTAAACGGCACATGCCACATGGTTGAAAAAAAATCTGACCAAGTAGAATTTCACTTCCAGAACAACCAAATTCCAGACGTGACAGTAATAGCAGTAGGACAACAGACTGGTGATGGGGGGTTCCTCTCTATTTCTGAAAATCAACCTTCCTTCCAGTTTAAGGTGGTATTCCACACTGGAAGGAAACATTTTGAAATTCTTTACTAATCTACAATCAGACATTCCCACTCCAATAGTGCAGAAATATGTGAAATCAGCTCAGAGCCTGGCTGATATTCAGCAAATTGGAGAGCCGTTGTTCATCCCTGTTCAGTTAAATGATGGGAAGGACTCTGTTCTCGCTCGAGTGTGTGTGAACAACGGTAAGAGCTTCATCAGCGAAGCCATGTTCCGCCAACTCCCAAAAGATCCAGCCATTCCCACTTTCAAACTGATAGACAAATGGGAAATGGATCTGGAAACACCCAATTCCAAACATCTCCTGCCAAGCAGGTGTATGCTCAAAATCTCCATTGGCAACAAGAGCATAGTCCATAGTTGTTGGGTCGTGCGAGACGTCACTGCCGCCTTTTACTTAGGCAGTGACATTCTCAATCGCTTTGCCATTAGGTTGGACCTAATAAACTTCAAAGCTTGGTCCCGATTAGCGGATAATCCCATGGGCTTTGATGATCCAGAAAAAGCATTTAGGTCAGCTCAACTGCTGCCTTATGCAGTTGAAATTCAGATTAAAGAGGAAGTCACTATCCCAGAAAGGACCCGGCAATTCTCCCTGGAAGTGAAAGTTAAAAGAGGACAAAAATTGAAAAACCCTGATGCTTATATTCATCTAAATGCTTCTCTCCAACAGCAAGGGCTGGGGGTAAACCCAACACCGTTAGTCAATCTAGAACATGACACCATTCCAATAGAGGTGGATAACAGCGACTTAAGGAGTATTACTCTAGCCGCAGGCACCATTTTTGGAATGGCAGTTGATGACCGACACTTCTCCATTGATTTAGGAAATGAACTGTTAGGACCAATCCCCAAGGACTGTTTTGACAGTGACAGTGATGACAATACAACACCAGACAGGATCTTTACCCGTCATGGGGGAACTTCCTAGTGTACACATCCTGCCCTTATGGTAAGGAAGATGTGACTTGTGACTTCAGGAGGGATGAGGTGATTTTCCAGGTCCATGAGGGCTGCCTTTCCCACCTGAAGCCCCCAGTCCAAATCAGCACTCTGACCAGGGACTTCTCCACCCAGCTGGAGGAGGCCGCTGAGATAGCAAAACCAGAAGTCTTTCCAGGCTTCAGGCAGATGGTTGAAGAGAGAGTCAACCAAGCTGATGCTTGTGTGACTCTGGAGCAGAAGCAAAAGTTGAAACAAGTTTTCTTGGATTTCCAAGATTTCTTTGCGGTAGACTCATATGACTGTGGTCGCACAGACATCCACACAACAACAATTCCCACGGACCCTGGCATGACTCCCGTGTTTGTGAAGCAATATCGTTTGCCTCTCGCATCCATGGAGTCCCTTACTGAAATAATTAAGAACCTTGAGTCCCGGGGGATAATCCGTCCAGTACACAGCACCTTCAATAATCCGGTGCTGGAAATATTGAAGCCAAACAGCCAGTGGAGACTCTGCACCGACCTTAGGGAGCTCAACAAATGGGTCCATACTTCCCGATGGCATCTTCCCTACATTGACCAAGGGCTGGCCCAGATCCAAGGGTCACAGGTATTCACTGCAATAGACCTGACCAATGGATACTGGACTGTGCCTGTCAGTAGGGAGGACCAATACAAACTGGCTTTTACCTTTGGGGACCAGCAGTACACATGGACCTGGACTCCCTTCGGATATCTCAACTCAGACAATTAATTCAACATTTTCCTACACAAGGCCATGCCCGACCTGGGTGCGAGGGGTAACCTGGCTTATGTAGATGATGCTGTCATCAAAAGTTAATCTGTGGAGGAACACATAGCGAAGATCCATTATGTTCTGACACAGTTGAGGGCCGCCGGAGCAAAACTTTCCTTTCAGAAAGCACAGTCGTGTAGAACCCGTGTCAATTTCTTGGGGCATGAGATTACTCCTCAGGGTCTCTGTCTCCAGGAAAAGAAAGTGGAAGCACTTCAGAAACTAAAGGACCCCACAACTCTGCGGGAACTAAGGAGCCTCCTTGTACTGACTAATTACAGCAGAAAGTTCATTGAGGGCTACGCAGAGATCACCAGACCCCTGATCATCTCTTGAAGGGGGGGTCAAGTGGGAATGGGGTCCAGAACAATCCGAGGCAGTAAGACAGCTCAAAGAAGCCTCTCACAAGCGCCTTGCCTAGCTTACCCTGTCAGAAACAAGGAGTTTTTCTTGGAGACAGGGTTCTCTAATACATGCTTGACTGCAGTATTATATCAAAAGCATGACAAGGTCAATAAAGTAATCTCCTATGCGAGAAAAACTTTATCCTCCGTGGAGGAAAAATTCAACGATTGTGAGAAGGCACTCCTGGCAACGGTGTGGGCATTGAAGAATTACCACCCGTTTATCCAGGGGGAACATATCATAGTGGAGACTCCACACCAGCCTCTGCAATATCTCCAAAGTGACAGAATCCGGGACGGAAATGTGAGTAATTCCCAAATTACTTCCTGGATTCTGTCAACGCAAGGCTTTCCTGTGGAGGTCAGATATGGCCAAAACAAGAGAGTCCCCTCGCGCAGGGTCTGGCTGACTTGCATGATTGTGCCAGAGAAAACTGTCTCGAGGACTAAAGTCTAAAAATCAAGGGCAACATGGAGGCATACCTTAATTCCCCACACAAAGTATTTGAAGACGACAAGTGTGAGGGAATGCCCACTGTCTATGTGGATGGATGCTCTTACCATGTTGACAACAACGGGGAGAAAGAACTTGTGGCCGGCGTAGGGAATGCATGGGTGAATGAGTCCCCAGAACCCTCCGCCGGGTACAAGATTGGTCCCCGAAGTAGTCAAGTGGCAGAGTTGATGGCTATTCATCAAGTTATCCTCAATGCTGTCCAACATCAACTCCAGGAACTCGTCATAATCACAGATTCGGATTATGTACGGAACGGGTTCGTGGAGCACCTGGTTAATTGGAAAACCAGAGGCATGTTATGTGCTAATAACAAACCCTTGAAACATGAGAAGTTAATCCAAAATATTGATGATCTGGTCACCTCGAATGGGATGACCATCTACTGGAAAAAGATCAAGGGTCATTCCAAAGTAGAGGGACCAGACAAAACTGGAAATGTCTTAGCTGATCAGCTGGCCAAAACCGGGGCCCTCCAAGGGAATCTAATAGAGATTGAGTCCCTGTTGGGGGAAACCCAGGTCACTGCGATCACTAGGTCCCAGGCAAATGCTCACAATGATCTTTCAACTGCACAATGGAGTAAGGAGACCCCAGATGCTGATTTGATTACGGCTCAGAAGGGGATCCAATAAACGGTAAATTCTACCAACACATTGAGGACCCTGAGAACTTTCCCCTGACTGATACTGATTACATTGGGAAAGAGGACCTCAGAGTGTTGATGAAATGTCCAAAAAATGTTCTGAATCCAAGACGGTTTGTTGGTAAGGAAATCCCAAGCTGGCCATGATCAGTGGGTAGTTCCTACCTCATTCCGAAGCCTGATGTTAAGTCACGCCCATGATGCAGCCACTGCCAGTCATAGGGGGTTTCAGACAACACTTGCGATCTTAAGAGAGGTTGCATACTGGCCACACATGGGGCAGGAACTCGACCAATACTTGAAGGGGTGTCTTGTGTGTGCACAATTTCAGCCAACATCCCTCACACACCGTGCGCCTCTCCAAAAGAGGGGGATGCCACTGCCATGGTCAGATTTGCAAGTCGACTACATAGGGCCCGTGATTCGCTCCTCTAGGGGAAATAAGTACATATGGACTGTGACATGCTTATTTACTAAATGGGTGGAATGTCTCACGGCCCCAAACTGCAAGGAAGAAACAGCAGCTGCCCTGATGATCAGCCACATCTTTTTGCATTTTGGACTACCCCAAAGGATTGAGTCAGACAGAGGTAGCCATTTCACCAGCGAAGTAATGACAAAGATGTGGGAGATACTGGGGGTTAAAAGGAAGCTACACATTGCTTACCGGCCAGCCTCTTCTGGTGCAGTAGAACGTTACAACAAAACCATTGTGAGCATCTTAAAAAAGTTTGTGGCAGATTCTGGGCCAAGTTGGGATATTCGATTACCTCTTGTCCTAATGGTCATCAGATCTACCCCTTCATCTGCAACTAAAATGTCACCGTTTGAGCTGATGACTGGACGCAGGATGGTGCTTCCACGGCATTTGCTCTACAGGACCCAAGAGCAGACATTGATCAATGCCTCCACCACTCATGAGTATATTGAAAATTTAAGAAAACACCTTCAACATGCTTTTGCCTATGCTCAGCGAAATCTAGAGAGATCAGCCGATAGCATGAATTCCCACTATGACTTGAAGACTACTAGGAAAGAATACAATGTAGGAGACCGGGTTTATCTGTACGATTTCCAAAGGAACCCGGCCAAACAGCGGAAATTTTTGCCTACATGGAAGGGACCTTTTGAAATTGTAGACACAATCTCACCAGTCGCCTACAAGATCCACATCCCCAAAGCCAGTTTGGCAGAAGGGGAAGACAAGTGGGTCCATATTAATCAGCTAAAGTGTTAGCATCCCAGGCACACTCTGCACCAACTGGGGGAGTCCCCTGCAATCCCAGAGAGGGCCGCTCCAGATTAATACATTTCCAACCCTAAAATATCCTGCATATAGTCTATAAAATACATGATAAGAATGCAAATGTCTCCTGATTTAAAAAAATGTATATGTTCACCCCGCTACATTAATAGTGGTGGGGAAATGTCTACAAATATGTTTCTGCCGCTTTTTGCTTTGTCATCCTAGGTGAGAAGAGAGAGAGATAAATCAGGGAGACTGCCCAAGGAGGACGATCCAGGGACCGGGAGCAAAGATCTGAAGGGCCCGGGGTACCGCCCAATACTCCCATCAGGACCGGGGAGGAGAACCGATCGATCCACCCTAATGGAGGAAAAGATGCTGAACTTTGCCATCTGCGGAATCAGAAGAAGATGAGGCGAACATCCCAGTCTTGCGAGTTCCATCGATGAAAGGTCAGAATGGCCATCGAAAGAGGGGGGCTTGTGGAATGTTTCACCCACGCATCCAAGCCCTACAACCTAATTGTACATTACTGGCAGTGGACCCATCATAATGGCTGCCGGAAAGCATGCTGCTCGCCAGAAATCATCCAAAAATGCACAGGGAAAACATGAAAAATAGGTTGCCATCCATTTTTGCCTCTGTCAGTGTTAATACAGGAGACCATTGCCAGCCCCATCCTTTGGCTGCCCACAGAACAAAAGCAGACAAAGGAATACAGAGCTGTTCAACAATTCATTTTCTTGATTGTCAAAATTGCTAAAATCATGGGCATGAAACCGCCAAAAAAATCCAACTTCTGGTTGGGTATTCTACATTACTCTACTGCAGAATCCACATCAATACAATGTTAGCAAGGATCACATGCTATCAAGTAAAATCCCCTTTTTGAAATGTATTAATTTAAGGCAGCTTTCAAAAATGGGTGCAATACCGGTGCCCGCCACTGACTGGCGCTAGCGATCTAAATTCTGACAGGAGACTTGTATTTCAGGAGGTAAACAGTGAACCTGAGTTAGCTGGGACTTCAAAGGCTTGCTTGTCCATGAGAAGTCTTCACACCTAGTATTCTCAGCAAGAAGGCAGGAAATCACGTGGTTCTGTTAATCAGATGGAGAGTGGCACCGTGGACTGATGCCCTGCTAGCAGGAAAAAAACAGACAAAGGATTCTTTCAGCTGAATAGGGTATGCTGATTTTGGGTGTGAACTGTCAACACTGCTCTGGGGGAAGGCAAGACATTTGACCTCTAAGCCAAGCCAAGTTTCTAGGGGCGGGGACAAACAAATGAGTGCACTGCAGTGGAGGCAAATTAATGTTTTATTAAATTGCTTATAAAATATTGTATCAAGCTGACAGAAATGTACAATTTGGGGATTCTTAATATGAAAAATGCACCCACAAATTGAGACGAAGCTGGATGCTGTAGGATGTTCTGAGACCAAGCCCTGTAATTATTAATATTGTAACGTCTGTGTTTATGCTAGAGACCTCAAAACTTACTGTAATATGCCCAGAGAGGGTGTGCACCTCCGTGTCAGATTTGATGAAAAACCAATATTGCGAACCCCATCAAAAGCGCAACATGTTGTCACTTCTGCACCCAAGCTCTTAGAAAGATCAGGGTTGAACAGAGACCTGTCTTAATTTATCTGTGATGAGTACATGTAATTTCAACAACTTGTGTATCTGGGAAGCATGTTTGGTTATGAAAAATAGTTTTTCTAAGTAAATGCTAAGGGGAGGGACTTCAGTCAAGCCATAAACATAGCATCACTCTGACTCATTCTGACTCACTACTCCGTTCTCCAGTCAGAGGACAGTAAATCCTTTAACCTATCATAATCCTTGGTGGGTTGGGCATAGAAAGTCAGCCTCCCCACCCACTTTCAAAAGACATAAAAAGAACCACTGAGACCCAGATAGGGACATTCATGTTCCACTCTTTAATCGATTTCTGCACAGCACGCTGCCGACCATATCCAGAACTTCGACTCCAGATAGACTCCAGAACTTGAAGCAGAGAGGCCTGAACCAAAAGCTGAATCATTCTCAGCAGGCCTCAGAATCCAGCAACCTAACCGAACTATTCAACACCCGGGCGAGCTGTTTGATTCTGGCTAGAACCATATCCAGACCCAGAAAGCAGAGCTGTATCCAGACCCAGAAAGCAGAGCTGTATTCAGACCCAGAAAGCAGAGCTGTATCCAGACCCAGACCAGACCGCTGTGCAGTGCCGATAGCAGACCCAGACCAGACCGCTGTGAGCCAAACCAGTGCCAGAGACCATCCTGGGGCGAGAGAACCGCAGCCCACCTGACAAGATCTGTGACGAGGTCCATTCCCTTCCAAACCTAGGAGTGAGTATCCAGCCAGAACTGTACAGAGCCCATCTCTTAGTTTAAAGTAATCTTATTCAACCAATTTCAACCTGTCCAGAACTGCATAGAGATTGTATGTCCATTCTGTGATTTCAAAGCTGCAAAAGTGTCATCTGTCATTCTGAAATCTTGACTTCATTTCTGAAAATCTACCTCCACAAAAACGTCTGTATCTTTTGAACCGTATGTCCTAGAACTTTAACTGTCATTTTAAAGCTAAGAACCTAAGCTGTCCAACAAACCCAACTCATTCTAGTTTTTCCGTAATCGGGATCGACGCACTTGGAAAAGGTGCAGCGAATTGCAATTTGACTCAATTTCACCACTTGTAAAAATAGCTGCTTCTTGCTTTCCACTGCTGAAATTCGTTTTAACTCTGCTAATCATTCATGAATCATTGCTAGTGTTGACCTGAACTAATTCAAAGTAGCTATCACCTACCCTGAATCTCCTACAGGGAATTAAAATCATTTTTACCATATTTTTTTTCACTTCATTGCAACCGCCTTTAAAAGTATTTGGCTTGTGTTTTACAATTATCCCTGTTTCTCTAAGCTTGCTGGGGGGAACGGGAACTGAACTGCTTCTGATTGTATTCCTGAAAACCTGTGTGCCCTCATTTCCATCTCTTCATATTGCATAGGGGGGGAGTGAGGAAAAAGTGATCAGATTATCTCTTGTTGAAACCATATCCAGTTTATTTCTGTGGTGCATTCTTTACATCATTGCTTTTCCTTGAAACCATACAAAGTATTCTCTGCTACCTTATCCTTTTTATACCAACTCCTAAATAATTAAAGAATTGTGCTCCTGTAGATTATCCATTGTTGATCACTGTTATATTCATAAGTGTGCTATCAAATATTAATTTATTCATAAAAGTGTGATATATATATATATATTGGTTAAGTTTTCCAATAAACCTTTTAATTTGCAAAACAAACCTACTTCTTGGCTCAGTGAGGTCAGGGGGATTCAAATAGAGGGGCGTTATATAAGGGTTTATCATCCAGATTTAAGAACTTGAGATAAAAATATATAAATAAGAGCTTCCATTGGGCATCCCAGACTAGGCATTGACTTAGTTGGATTGCTGAATTGAAGTCACTTACAGATATGATATGATATGATCGTTTATTTATATAGCGCCTATACACAATGTGTTTCAAAGCGCTTCAAGGCAAGGGAGGGAACAAGGGAAAAAACAACCACATTATTACAGGCCATGAACAGTAAGGATGTGAAATTAACTATCGTACTCAGCCTGACGACATTTCAGATAATCCAAGAGCTAAGACATAGATAAGGAAGGGAGGGGGAGAGTGTGAAGGAAATGGAAACAGACAGGTGACTACCGTACTAGGCCTGACCACATTTCTGGTAGAGCCGGAGGAAAACAAAAGGTGAGGGAGAGGGGTGCAGAAAGGGAGGGGAGGAACAAAACAAGCGACTATCATACTAGGCCTGACGACATATCAGATAGTGCTGGAGGGGTGTTGGGGAGGAAAAAAACAGTAATGGGAGGGTGGAGGAAACAGACGAGGTTGCTATCATATTAGGTTCAGGGACAATTCTGATAGAGTAAGTGCATAGAAGAAAGTAAGGGGAGGAGATAGGAAAAAGGAGAAGCGAAAGGAGGAGAGAAAAGAGAGTAAGCAGTCAAAAAGAGTGGAGAAGCAAGAGTAGAGAGCGAATACAATTGTAGAAGTCAGTAGTAACACATAATGTTGCAAGCCAGGATACAAGATGAAGATGGGAACAGCATGATTCAGAGCCACCATGAGTACAAGATGCAAAGGAAGTCCAGCATGAGAGTTGAGAAAGAGTGACTCACCGTGAATGAATGAAGTCCATAAAATTCAAATCCAGCATTGGCCACAAGACAGTGATGGTGAAGGAAGGCACCATAGTGAATGCTCTCATTACCAATGGTAATCCTCATTATTCAAACACCACCCTTGACCCCTTACTCAGGTCTCATCAACCCAGTCCATGTGACCACGACAAGTGCATTGATTGGGGATAACTCAGGAGGAGGGAGAGCTGCAGGCTTGGAAAGAAAAGCTAGCTCTTTAAAATGTTTCTACCATTAGGTGAAGTATACCTCAAAAAAGTGAGGAAGGAGACGAGGAAGGGGTTGTAGTTATGGGGTTTGCCATTTGTAATAAAGGTATGACATGCATATGGCATTACAAGCCCGCAGCAGCAGCACCCCTTGTTTCTCCGAGTTTTTGAAGAGCCCTGTGTGGTACTGTTTACGCTGTACCCAAGTATTTATGGATGGATTGGAAATGTCGTCCTGAACTAGTATTTCAACTAGCATAATAGAGATGTTATGTATTTCTGCACTTTAACGTGAAAGTGGGAGTTGTTTCTTCAAACATGTTTATAGTGATTAGGCTCTTGAACAGGGGTGTTGCTAGGTCTGGAAAAGATCTGGGGCTAGGCCAATGTCAGGACTGTCGGGACTCGGGGCTAGCTAGCCTTTTGGTTGTTTCTCCTGAGCTTTTATCTGGGGATACAACCAAAAGAGCCAGGGCTATAGCCCCCTCAATCCCTCCTAGCAACGCCTCTGCTCTTGAAGCAGAGTAAGAAGGCTATTGCCCTTGCACGCCAGTATTAGCATATCCCAATCAGTTTGGAGTAGTGATTTTGCTCTTTTGGTTTGATCTTAATATGTTGTGATTATTTAACTGTGCTGTATTTTTGTCTACTTGCTATATTGTGTGGTAATCCAATAAACTACTGATTGATCAGTTAATCCAATGCATTTTTTCATGGGCATTCTTGAAAACGTCAATCGCCCCAATTTTAACTGAAATTATTAGGACATTTGACTGAGAAAAAATAGTGATATGTGAAATTCTTTCCTACTGCTGGCTCCTAGTGGAGAGGGTGATAAACATAAATCGAGCCATGCGTGCGTCACTCTCCGCTGCCATTTTACGCTCCTGGTGGATCTGCAAAACAACGTTCTGCATTCGCTATACCATTGCCAAGAATGAAGCCAGTGTCAGTCCACGGATACTTTGTGGGTTGTGGTTTGCCAAGTTTCTCTCTCCAATAACATAGGCAACCGTTTCCTTAAACTTGTGGCAAACTGTACATATAGCTCTGCACATGTTAGCAAAGTTAATGTCTTACCTCATCCTGCGCCGTCGGAAGTGGCTAGGGCAAAAACAGCCATGACCTTAATAGGTTTGAGGAGAAGAAAGTCTACAAATGGGCACTGTATATTAATTACAGCATGTTGTGATTCATGAATTGTATTTGTCATCTGATGTCCGGACATATACACCCTGTGGTATTGCCATTAAATCAGAACAGCTCCATAAATTCAGCATCTGTGGGAAAATGTCCTCCCCCTAGTGATAAAAATTAACAATGCGCTGTAAATTCATTTCATTTGTAATAATAGCAATATTAATAGACAGGGTGCCTGCTACCACAGCGCGCCCGGGATGGTTTTAGCATTCGCGTTATTTTTATTTTTTTTGGTTCTTTCACATTTCATGAGTGCAGCAGAGCCACGAGGATTGTTGTTTAGTATGGAAATTGCAAGTGCAGCCGTTTCCAAATGACAACACGTCAGGCGCAGCCGTGCCTTTAAGCCCAGGCAGAGTATGCAGATCAAAAGGGCACAGCACTCACCCATGTCATTGTCCCCAGAAAGATCATTATAGACTTGATGCGCTATCTTTCCTCGCGCGCGGGCGCGCGCGCGCGCAGGCTCTCCTCCTGCCTTCCCACACATGCCCTCGCCGTTGCCGAGACGCGCAGATCCTTTCCCGCGATGAGCCGACTGAGTAAAACCTTCATCTCGTTTCCCCTCTTTATTTATTTTCCCATTTCCCAACATGGCGGCGCGCTATCTGCATAAGCCTTTTGTGTATTGCTAATGGACTGCTGGAACGCGAGCAGGGAATACACGTGCGCAACAATACGCTGACGGACCCCTCGGTGTAATCTAATCGGTTGCAGCCCGTGCACTCCTCGGAAACTCTTTAACTTTCATTAAACTGCGTTTGATATCAGCTAAATACAACGCGCGCGGCTCCATGCGCGCCTCAATTCGGTCACAAACCGCCCCGCCATCCTTAGAGCACCCACGTACGCTGCCCCCACGGCTGTCTGCACTCGGCACCAAGTGTAGCTGGGTAAACAGAAGACCGTTGAAGTTTCAGTTAGCGCTCTGATTTCCGGGTGCCTTTCTTTATTTCGCGTGTGTTGTGTCACCGAGTCCTCATCCATTTCTTGTATCGCACCTGTCATTATCTCCCAGCTGGGACACGGGTCTCAGCCAAACTCCAGCGGGAGGTGTTCACTTTTTGGCTACCACCCCTCCACCCCCCAACCCCTCTACCTAGGTGTCGTACAGGAGAGATGGGCAAATAAACCAGATGATTTCAGGCTGTAAGGGGCTCGTTCTTGCAAGTATAGCAATGCCTCCTTTGCTTCTGTTGGCCGCAATCCAGAGCATAGCAACGGTGGCAGGATTTCAGTCGCCTAATTGAATTATAAATTCCACACAGTAGGTGCTTGGAGTCCAACGTGACGAGGAGGTGGGGTGTTCCAGGCGGTAGGGTTGAGGGGGGTCGGGTTAATTCACATGAAGACAGCTCTTCTGCATCATTTCTGACGGTCGGCATGCGTGTTGGAAATGACAGGCGTGCTACTAAAGGTGGATTGCCGCGCGCAGCGAACGCTGCCATTTTACCACACACATTGTCCGGTATCCCGACCATGAAAAAGTGCTAACAACCTGCCCATCAAGGTTTAGCGCCATAGCACAGGCTGCGTACATGGACATGGACAACATATACGTTATGTTGTTCGCAATGTTTTTTTCAGCCCAATTATTGTTGAACACATCCATAAGAATTCGTTTTTCTATCCCGTAAGATAAGTAATGCGGGGTCTTTTTAAAAAAACATGTTTTTTATAAAGGGAACTCAATTATGGGAGATGTCCCAACAGGAAACACGCTGAGATGATGAGAATACCAGAGTGTGCGCGTAGTCAAAGATTAATTCCCCGCTATTATTGCTTTTTGGGATGAAATCTCCCACGGTGGCAATTACAGGCAAGGCATATGGCAGAGAATGTTAACGGCACGGGGCTTTAAACAAAATATGACTTCTATTATACACCATCGTACGGACTTTTAGAAAGATTGTTTCTGATTCGTGCAGTATCTGCTACACCTGCCATGCACAGCACTACCTTTGAAACTTTTCGCGAGGCATTGGCCGTCAGTCGCTCTTTATGCACTGTGAGCAAATATGCAGAGTGGTTCTGGGATAGTGCTAGCTACGTACAAACGTGACCATTTATTCAGTTCTCTATCTAGTGTAGGCGTTTGTTCGGAAAGCCTTCCCTACTCCCCTGTGTTTGTTACACGCCACAACTACATATTGTTGAGCCTTCTTGTCTGTCCACATCGCGCCTCTTTTTCTCACTCCCTCCCTTTAACACTGCCTGTCTTGCTTTTCCCCGTCGCGCCCCTTTTTGTCAACGCCAATCGCTTATTGTCTGCCTGTCTCTCTTTGTCTGCCTGTCACCCCTGCTTCCATGTACCCTGGTTTTGGCTGTCTGTCTGCCTATCTCCCTTTGTCTGAGCACCACTCTTTCTCCGCATGTCCTATTTTTGTGTCTGCACCTCTCCCTGCTTGCCTGCCTCGCTCTACCCATGGAGGGTGAAATTGAACAGACAGGTTTTAATTGAGATTTTTCACCATTTAAATGTTTAATGCCCTGCCTGTAAATGGTGACGAAATACATTGTTTAGATAATCATATTGGCATTTTAACAGCAAACCATTAATCTCACTAACAACACTAACACAGACTAATTGAAAATAAATCTTCTATAATGTGATTAGTCTTCATCTCAGTAGATTTTTGTCGGGATCAACTAGAAAGGAGCAATTAACGCCACATTATTCATCACAGTTTTATTGCATTTCTTTAGACAACGCCAGGCATGAGAGTACACTGCTTCCGCTGGATATCGCAGCACGGAATTCAGGGAAAAAAGACAATTAGTAGCTGTGGTTTCCTGTGCCATGAGCCTACAAATAAATTAACTTTAATACCGCGAGGTAGGTAAACACCACACAGTGTTCGAAAAAAATGCATCCCTTTAGTATTATCCTGATATTTGAATGGCGTATTTTGCATTTCGTGTTCTTAACCAGGCTTTGTGTAAAAGGAGACCGAGTCCCTTTGTGCCTTGCCAGCGAATCTGCACAATAAAAGAAATGCTTACAGTAAAATCATAAGTGGAACAGTTATTTTGTGTGTTAATTGTGAGAGGGACGCCATTTTGGACAGAGGGGAGGGCAAGAGACGATGACAGACAGATTAGAACAATCCAAGCTGTCAAAGGGAACACCACTCCCAACCAGAACCATGGAAGCAAATCTGCGGAACATTATGACAAATCTTAATAACCTCTTGAGCTAAGTGTCTCTATTTTGCTCCAGAGAAAGAAAAAAAAGTACTGGCGTGTTAGCTGTTCTTGCCAAATACAGCAGCCGTGCCTTCGTATTGTTCTAACAAAAACTCGCAGCATTCTCACTCTCCAGGGTGGGTGTACTGTTCGTGCACTGTAAACATATGTGCTGCCACATAAGCAGCCGTTTGCTGCCACGTCCCGCGGCCTGTGCTCTCACCCTTGTGTTCCTTTGCCAGCAAGGGTTAATGGTCTAATGTCTGAGCCATGGATGGAGCTGGCCAACTTCTCCACCGCCCACTGAGCACCCCAGGCTGTGGCTTTGAGCCAAAGAAACGCCACGAATTCTCTAAATCGCAAGGATCCTAATTGCAGACGGTCTGCTACAGCATGACTCTGTTGAGCAGGTCCAGAGAGAGGGATGAAGAAATGGGGTTCCAGCTATCCACAGAATGGAATTTGAAACCTGCTCTTGATATGCTCTCCAGAAATATTCAAGGCCTAGTTCACAGAACGTTTAACGTGGAGCAAAGTGACTCGGCACTGCAAAAGTATTCTTTTGCACCATGCTAAATGGGCTCAATTGACAAAAAGAAGGGCAGATTTAGGGCCTGATTCATGGAATTTTTAGCACAGTGCCCACTGCCAACAAACACCCTGATTCACAGAACGGTGCAAAGTGTATTTTTGCAGTGCAAAGTGACTTTACACTGGTGAGAAAGTGGTGCAAAGTCCCTTTTCACTACACAAATACACTTTGCACCGCTCTGTGAATCAGGGGGCCTGATTCGTGGATTTTTTAGCACAGTGTGCGAATCATCTGGGGAAGTGGGCGGGAGCGGTTGGGAGTGGTGCTCCTCTACTTTTTTTTAATTAAGTCTTGCTGTTCCTATACTATTATTTTATATGGTTTCGTTTTAAAATAAAATTGTAGGAAGAAGTTGAAACTTGCACTCAAGTGCACTGCACTGAACGTTCCCTTAAACAGCAGGTGCATTTATTAAGGGGTTTGTATGGTGTGTGCGAGGGGGCGTGCAATGTTATTCGTGGGGCGTGGGTACAGGCCAGTAGGGAACATCTTTCCCCTACTTCTTTTCGTACACTTCGACCACTGGTGTAAAGTGACTTTGCACTGCCAACAAAAACACCCTGATTCACAGAGCGGGGCAAAGCGTATTTTGGCAGTGCAAAGTTACTGTGCTCCGCTCTGAGAATTAGGCACGGTACAAATTGTATTTTTGGAGTGCAAAGTCACTTTGCTCCATGCTAAACGTTCTGTGAATTAGGCCCTCAGACTTCTTCCTGCTTGAGCGTTGCCAATATTGAAATGCAGAGTTACAGCTAAAGGTCAGAAGGATGATTCATTGAACAATTATTAAAGTTCTTAAATAAGGCTTCAGGGAAAATGACTTGCAAAGTGAAAGGAAAGGGTAAGCATAAAGACAAGTTCATAGGCCAGATAGAGCACACTTAGGCCTGATTCACAGTCACGTTTTTATAATGGTGCAACCCTATTGGAAAACGCTCTGTGAATCATGCCCTTTTTGTGGGTGCAATGTTCACAGTGCACTTAACCCTCAATGTTGCTTATTCTTCTGTTGTGAGGGAATCTTTGTAGGGTTTGCTCCCGTTGTCATTCAATAGAGTACACACTCTACTTATAGAAATCGCAGTTTACCATCCCAATTAAGATCCATAATGTCTTAGTCATCACTCAACGTTTTCTTTTTTCATTTATATCGTGCATCCCGAGATTCAATTTTCTCTTCTCTCTTAAAAGAAAAATGGTAGTGCAAAAAACAATTTTTATAATGGGCGCAAAAGCAAAGTGTCCATGCAAACCCCTTTCCCAATTTTCCAACTTTTAAAGTAGTTTAGTATAAATTAAATATTGAAAACAGAAAACAATCATTGACCCGTGCATTGCGATATGTAAGAAATGTTTTTCTTAAAAAAATAAATAGATCTATTGATAACTCAGTAAATGACAGAACAATCAGAGAATCTCTTGGCATTTAAGAAAGTGCAATGTATTATTTATTTGTGGTTAACAGGGATTGGTGGAAAGGGAGGTAACAGCAGGGAGCAGTAATGAGTGGACTAAGATCCAAAAGAGGCATTGGATTATTTTTCCAAAGTGGCCCTATTAAGGCAGCCTGGGAAGTCCCAAATTACACAGAGGTTCTGGAGCCAGTCCAAACCGGACTTGCTGCATGTGCGTACCTGCCCACAATGAGAATGGAACCCTTGCAAAGGCCACAACCACCATAACAGAGATACACAAAAGAATGGTGGAGGAGGTAGACAATATTGCGGATGATGATTGGTTTAATGACCTGTTCTCAAGGATCCCCTCCTGGTTGGCTTATGCATTCAAGGTACTGATGGCCATTCTAGTACTAGTACTATTTGCCTTCTGTGTTCTAAGAATTGCAATAAGCCAGTGCAAAAAGACTGCCAAAAAGGCAGAAGGAATGAAAATAGTAATAAACCTGGATTCTCACGTACATGAGTATACCGAAATAGATGACCTAGATACTGCGTGTGATCTTGGGCATAATAGTGAGGTTGCTCCTGATACCTGGAAACATCATTGTGTTGTATAGGGGCCTATCAAATACTCAATATATAAAACAAATCTCTGGTGGGGGTGTGCTGTCCCCCCTCTTGGATCTTCTGCTTGCCAGTTCTGTTGCATCCCTCCCCCACTTCTCCATGCATGTGAAATGTGTCCCATCTACCCACATGTCCAACACTGATGTGACTGTCCTCCAAATCTAGGTTTCCCCCGATTAAACTCTCCTCCATGTGCAGCTTGAAATACGAACCCTATGTCTCTGGGTGCAAAATAATGGAAATCATGGAAAATAATTATATTCTCCCCATCCTGTAAAATTTCCATTTGCTGCTGCTCATACCTGCTGTGTCCCTTGTGCATTAAATCTTTCTCCTCCACTTCTCAATAATGCTCCTTCCATTAAAAGTGTTGACAATTTCTTCTGAACTAACTTTGCTTGTCACTCTTCCCGCCCTCAACCTTCTTTCTGTCTTTCTCTTGTTTTAACCGACAATGATAAACAATCTTCAATTGTATCTCCGCCCAAGGCTCCGTTTCCATTCCTACAATTTTTCACAATTGTCTTTACAGCTCCTTGGGACGTCCCAGATATAAAATGTGATGAAAAATAGTTATGTTTTTGTCCAACGGTTCTCTAGTTTCTAAGCGTCATCTTTCTTGAATATCCTGAATATAAGCCATCAGATCTTCATCTGCTCTCATTCTATGAGTCATAATTGCACTCATGTCTGACCAGATTGGGTACTGGACCCTAAACACTCTCCATATGTCAGCTCGACAATTATAAAAAGGTGCTCCATCATGGTTAGTATTTTTTGCTGTCACCCCAGGAGATCTTTCCCGCTTTCAAGTGTCACCTGATTGCTCCCATGAAATGTAAGCAAGCAGGCTTTTTATGTCACCTACTGGTAAGGTTATTCCAGCTGTCATTCTCTCTAATTCATAGATCAATTTACCTACCCCTGAAGTAAGTGATGGCAATTAAAAAATTAAATTATAATTGTCCATTTGTGGCCATTGGATAAATTGTGGTAGTCTTCCTGTCTTTATCACTGCATCTGTCATACTAGCTTTCTTCCACCTGGTTAGTTTCTCAGTATATTCACATATAGTGTTCTCTCCTCTAATCTATGTGATCACACTTGTGGCATCTAGGATATTCAACAGCCTCTGGCCTCATCATTTGTTCTCCCAAATCTAACCATGCTGTCTCTTTCACTATCCCCATGCTTGTAATGGGGCTTGTGCACCTCCTCCTATCCATGCTTCTCTCTCTCTTCATCTTCTAACGTAGTGTCATCACTGGCATCACCTTCATCATCTTCTCTGTCTTCGAAGTCTAGTCTCCCAAGTGGAATTGTCCTATATGTTCCACGCATCACCTCCTCCAATATATTCTTTCTCCCATCTTGCAGAGACCCTCCTCTACTCCCCTTCATGCTGCTAGTGCCACGCCTCCTGTTCCGATACAGAGTGCCAATTCTCCTTCATATGGCCCCTTCCTCTCCTTCATCTGGATGATTATACTTTTTAAGAATTGCAGCTACTTCCTTGCAACATATTTCTAAGCTCCTCTCTCCTTCTCTCCTTTCTTGTTTTCTGTCTCTTTCTGTCTGGGAGTGTATGCCCCCTAATAATGTCATCATCTTCTTTTCATCACCTTTCCCTACTTCTTTTCACATCTCGTTGTCTTTCCCTTTCCTCGTCTCTTTTCCTCTCCTTCTTCGTTTCTCATTTTTACTTTCTCATTCTCATCTATTCTCCCTGTTTCTGTCTGCCTCTTGCTTCTTATTCTTCTCCCATTCTTCTTCATTCCTTCTTTCTTTCTCTCTCACCTCTCTTTTCTCTTCTTACTGCTCCTATCTTTCTCTACCTTTCCTTTCTCTTTCTTTAAAATCGCCCATGCCCTTTCCATCAAACTTGAAAACTGTGAAACTCTTGTAAGGACAATAATACTCCCTAGAAGCGATTATTGTAATGCCCTGCTAAGGCAGCATTCAAAATCGTTAAAACTTCAAACATTACAAAATGAAGCTGTAAGGCAAATTAAAAACTTCTCAAGAGAGAACATGTATCTAATCATAGCAAGGACTGCCACTGGCTCCCCACAGCAACCAGAGTCTAATTTAAAACCAACATACTAATTCACAAGTGCCTCTATGGTAGAGATACTTCCTACCTGAGAGAATGTCTGGTGCTACATGAGCCCAAAAAACTATACGTTCTAGTGGTTCTTACCCCTTGGCATGCTCGTGGATCAAACATATGAGAGGGAATGGCCTGTCCTTCTCTGCCCAAGCAGCACTCACATGGAACTCACGTACCTGCGACAAGAAAAAAACCTCCCCTCCTTCAAGAGACGCCTGAAAACAAACGTATTTCAATTATCTCTATGTTTTCCACCATCTGCTTCTCTTGTCCGATCTCCTTATCTTGTTCTCCTGTGTATTTGTTGCACCCTGATGTCTGCGGGCTTCGGCGCATTATAAATAAATGAAATAAAATACATTAAAAATAACTTGAGCATTATCTATCCTCTTACCCGTTCATTCGACAGTCTAAGAGGGCTTCTGTCAGTTTTGCTTCTAAGTCATGGTGCTCGTCATATTTTCATGTTTGGACATTGGTCTTTGCTTACTTATTTTTCTCCACTTATATTGTCTCCACTACTGTATGCGACGGAAGCATATGTGATATTAGCATACCCCGCCACTGCTTTTAATGCTCATAATGGATATAATCCCTGTACTTCCAAAGATGGATCAGTGCTCTGGAGTGGAGGAGGAGGAGCTGTGGGTGCTTTGCCCCCTTTGTCATGCTGATTAACCATCCATTCTTTCACGGGTGGCTCTTTTATCTCTTCCCCATGCATTTCTCGCAGTTCCAGAATGGCTAGTCAATTTTGTAACTGTTTTCCCTTATCTGCGGCACGTAAATAGGCGCACCTGTGCTGCAGTACTGTCTTTGATGAGTGCCTTCCTGTGACCAGGGCATAAACATTTTGTCGCCCGTGTCCCCACCCACTGTCTGTTGTTTTTAATGATTTTGTCCTTATACCGGGGTAATGTGTTGCACAGGTGGATAATGGAAGTGTCTCCCATGATAATACGTCACAACTCAATTTCCCAATACATACAACATTTTATTTAAATTCTCAAACTCTTTTTTGCCTCCCTTTTCCATGCTTTCCTAATAATACTTGTCCCCAAATTAATATTTCTGCATCTCTCTCTAAGACCACGCCTCCTGCATCACCCAATATTTCAGGGCAGCACCACAACACCACTCACATTGTGAACAGCCCCATCTTGCTGTTCCCTCAAAACCTTCTGAGTGTTACCACAACCGTCACTCACACTCTGAGCAACCCCACCTCTATGCTACCAACCTGGACCACCGTCTTCGGTCCACACCACAACTTCACTTCCTCCACAATATACACCAGTATACACAAAAGTCCACTTTTACAAAGCCTAAGCTATCTTGCAACATAAGGCTGGTGCCAGCAATTACAACACAAATAAATACACTACGGCTATCTTCTGTACGCCAGGTGAGGTATTTGTCTACTCTCATTGTTACCCTGTAAGAAGTTTTACCATGTGATCTTTCCTGACCCTTGTCATTTATCTCTTTATTTTATCACAATCCCCCAATATACAAACAATTACCACCCCCCTGTTTTGCCAGGCCGATGTCATACTTACATCCGTGGATCTGCCGATGGTCTTCAGTGTTGAGTCTCCCCTATCAGCCAGCTGCCCTTTATCCTACAATGTGTCCTGTGAGGACTGGACAGGACTTTCTCCAAAGGCGCTCCTGTCGACCTTCTCTGTTACATGTAATCCCGCTCTCCAAAGGCCACTTCTGCAGTCTTCGGCCACAGCAGGAACCCCTCAACAATCAGACGACTCCTAACAAACCATCACCTCTGCTACCATCTGTTAAGATGGTCTGGGAAGCCCCAAATTACACAGAGGCTATGCAGCCAGTTCACATGGGACTCAATAACGGAAATAGACAAAGTGCTAGGCAAAACCCAGCTTTATAATCAAATAAAGCAGGGACAGCATACACACATTGAATTCTTAGAGCTCTCACTAGTTAAATTGAAAACATGGTTTATATATTCCACATTTATCATAACCGACACCATACTGTCATCTCAGTTCCCAAAAACCTAGGGGATTGGCTAATAGTGGTGATTAAATATACATTCTGTAAGGGTTAGGTTTATAATTGGGTAACACTTGTCTGATGGCTCCTCCTGCATCCAACTCTAAATTGAAATGGCAAAAAGGCATCATCTCTGCAATATGTAACTGGCTCTAACCCTGCCTCACGGCCGGGGTAACAGAGATTTTCATTGGTTGGCTTCTTACTAACCAACCTTGGACCACTGATAGGGGAGAGAGGGACACCAACATCTTTCCTTTCAATTAAAGAAGATACCATCCCTCATTTCTAGGCCATGATCCATGGTGATCTCCTTGTATTTGGCCTTGTGTGGCATCTCATGTCTAGGGATTTGTGTAAGGAGTAAGGCAGGTGTCCTATCTGTGTTCATTGCTAATGAATAGACAGTGTTCTTCAATTGTCAGTCACGCGTGATGGGACCAAGTGTGGAATTATTTCAACTTTCTTTTATTGGGAGTTTAGCTAATATTGATGCAAGCATTATGTTTTCTCTTACCAAGGGGGGCACTCTTGAGATATTTTTCATGGAGTCTTTTGGCTTAGAGTTGTCCTGCACTTGGCTTACAGAGGGTGGTTTTACCCTTATAAACCTTTAATTAATCTGGGAGTATCCTTCTTCCATCATGGAAACTGCTATCTCATGATTTCACTGCAATGTTATGACCCTCCCTTAATTTGTGGTAATAGGCTGTGGTTGCCAGCTCATCCCTGAGCTGAGCATGGATCTGTATTTCTGTGATTTCAGCATTTTGAGTACTCATGAAACCTCAAGGCCTTTCCGTTTACTTAGAAGTATGTTGTGGCATCAGTCTTGGAAAAATTGGCTGCCCATTACAGTTGAGTTTCTATGTTAGTGAGCCATATATTGTGTTTAGTTGATGTTGCATTCAGCTTTTGCATTGCTTATGTTAGTATTCTTCATGTTTTATGGGTGCTATATTAATATTTTTCATGTATGAGAGCACGTTAACTAGTCTCTGCATTCATGTGCACAATTTGCTTCATGTCTAATGAATGCACATGTATTGTCACAATGTTTATTTGGTTACTCTAGCCATCTACAACTTAGATCATGTCCATCTCCTGCTGTACCTGCCTGGGATATGGGTGGTACAGTTGTCTTAATAAGTAACACTTCTCATCTGTGCAGTAGTGAGCTGTGGGCGGGGTTAGACGCTGTGGATGACATATTCATCTGCCTCTGAAACAGCCCCATTTTACAACATGCAAACATAAATGGTATCTTAAATGTGTGTGCTGCATGCATCAATTTAAATATTCAGAGTGCCTTTACAAAGGAGCCGAAGGTGCAGGGGCCTACTGGGAAATTTCCAGAATTCCCTATAGGACAGTCCACTACTGGTTACAGTAACTTGGATATCCAATACTAAATAGGTGGTATATATATATAGGAGTGTTTATCTACAGAAAAGGCCTCCAGAACCAGCTCTCTCTTGTGGGAGAGCTATAGCTCAGATCCAACCCAGAAAATCTGTACTTTTCCAATGACTACAGGGTCTGTGCCTCTTGGTCATTTTTTGCAACATGAATGTACACCACTGCTATTATATAAATGCAAAAAATCAGTAATACATTCTTAAAACCAAATTGTACATAAAGTTTATCATTGCGAATATGCTTATGTGGTGCGATATGGATCTGTGGGGTTTTGGTAAAATGGAGCCTATTCAGGTGGCTGAGAATACCTGTTTTAAGAGCATTTTCGGGTTGCCTGGGCCTGCCCCCAATTTTGCAATTCACGAAGAATTGGGTTGCCAGGTTTTGGGTGACCTTGTCGTATCCCTGCTGGCCAGTAACTGGCTCAGGTTTTGGGGGAACATTAAAGCTTCCCTGACCCAGGAATTAATAAGTTATCTGATTCCTAGAGACTCCTATTTGAAGATTCTCTGGCTTAGGTATGTTAAAGCTCTGCTGACAGATATGGGTGTGTGGGCCACTGTTTCTCTATGACAAGCCTCTTATCTTTTAGGTTGCTAAATCTGGAAAATCTAGCGTACTCCAGCTTTTGGGTATAAGAAAGAGTCTCTGGAGATTATGAAGCCAGCTAACAGGAAACATTTGACTATCACATCTCCTGGCCTTCAGAAATATCTGAGCTGGGCTAAGTATCAATCTCAGTGCATTCTTGTTTTAAGGGCGCGTCTTAATTGTATTCGTTTGAGAGCTGTTATGGCGGTTTGGTCCAAGGGGAATGTGGATCGGTCATGTGTTTTATGTGGGGCATCTAAAGAAGATTTGGCACATTTTATTTTGTTTTACCCCGCTTTTTCAGCTATTAAAGAGTGTACATTGAAACCCGTTCTGCATGGTCTAGGAATTCGATGTTATGAGCTAGCATTGTATTATCTGTTATGGGTGGACTCTGTCCAGGTGGGGTGGGCTGTGTTGCTGTTCTTTAAGGTTGCTCTGTCTTTGAGAGAATTTTTATTAAGATTTGTTGGTTTGTGAGTGTTGTTGTTTTGTTTTTAAGGGCTTTTTTAATGTAATTTTAATCAGTTTTAATTCCTGTTTGTAATATTGTTGATTGTTATTTTTTGCTGGTTTTTTATGGTATGCTTTGTTCTACTAAAATAAACTTTTTGACTTTGAAAGCAACACTCATAACATTATGAAACTGTTTTATTATTTTGCATTCATCCATAAATATTTCACCATGTATTAGTGAACACCTTCACCCGCATAATTCATCAATTGCGTTCAAATATATGATGCTACAACACAGTATTATTAATACTCCTTTTAAACATGGCTCCTTGACTCTTTACATTAATCAAAAAGGACTCAAATCGATTCTGTCTCGCTCAAATTAGAGTATTCTCAGCAACACAGGATAGTTAGGCTGGGTACCATTGACTAAATCCTAGACATGTTATATATTCATGTTTGTATTGCACAACATGACATGCTTCTGTTCCATCTAGAGCATTGCGTGGAACATTCTTCAGGGGCTGAATTATTGGAGCAATAAATTATGATTCTTAGTCATGATCCCTTATTTCCTGGAAGCTAATCACAACTGCAATTGATCGTCTAGACTCTTGGGTGGATGTAAATCAGCGAACCCCCATCGGCAAACTTGTAGTTTTGCAGTGCAGGAAAGGTTGCCGGTCATGGAATTACTGCGACTTTTACTGCCACTTGTCCTGCACCTCAAAACTTATATGAGGCCCACTGTGCATCATTTTGCAACTAGGTGGCTCTTTATCTGTCAGCAGAGCAGAGATCAAAGTGCCTGCACCTGCATGCCATGCCTAAAACACACTGGACCACCATTCTCAGACACTTAAGTGTTCAAACACATGTCACAGCCAGAGCATTGCTGCTTGCAGATTAAAGAAAGGTCTAGGGTTAGGCAAGCTGCTAAAAGTACTTATGTATGCCTTACTACTGATGCTCTCTCTTTTTTATTTATCCATGAATTAAAGGCATCAGTTTACTTCTAATGACATGTCTTCATGCATCCTGATACAGTTAAATGAACAAACTCAAAAAAGATAATACTAATACATCTTTCTCAAGATAACACTTTCACATCACCAATGCTCTCCTTTAATTTCCTCTTTTCCTTCGAATATGTGCTGCCCTGCATCTGTCTCTCACATAAAAAAATAAAAATGTTGCATGTTAGTTTTGTTATTTCTACTAGGTCCTGTATAGGAATGTCACCCTGGAAGGCTGTGCTTCTCAGTGAACCCCTGGTATACACAGCTGCTGCTATACACGTGACTGCAGCTGCATCTGTAAAATCTCTGCTTGTCATAGGGTTACATCCCATATTTGTTCACACCTACAGAACCGCCCGACCTTCAGTAATCTAGTGTTCAAGTATGCTTTGCATTGCTGCAACCTTATCTGCACAGAGGAAATTAAAGCTCTCACAGGGAACACTTCCTACAGCATGGAGGCACTTGAAATAGAATGATGATTTGTCATGATAGCACTTCATGACCATGTTTTTTGAAGCGTTTATAAGTGAAGGAGGATTTCCAAGTGTCACCATTGCTGCTGGTTGAAGTCCAAACCCAGTATCTGCCAAGAATCGATCTTCAACGGTACACCAAGAAGTTGTTCAATTGGTGGAACATGCAACAGAAACAACTCAAGTTCATCCATAGACCAATGTGGGCACGTGATGTGGAAAATAATACAGACGGATAAGGAGAAAGACCGCTGAAAGGCAAAGACATTTCCAGTGCCTTTAAGTGGCAGTAACTGGTCTTACCTGGATGCACACTGTGGAGCAGGATTTGAGCAGAAAAGTGCCTGCCTCTTCCAGAAGCCATCCTTGTAACAACACCCAAGGGGTTTGACTGGGGACCTCTAAAAAAGACAGCCACAGCGTGCACCATTCTTAGGAAAATCAACCTCTGAGGGATGGAATGTGGTGACAGGTTCAACGGGGATGGAGAGATTGCGATTGTTATTCATGAAACTCAGATGAGTGACAGGAGCATATAGAAAGGGAGTATGGGTGAGAGATTCCAGAAGAAATCATAGACTAAAGTAAGCTGGCAGAACAAAGGCTGAAGGAGTAACAAAAGGGACAGCCTAGGACATACAAGGGACAAAGAACAAGGACAGAACAGCAAGGAAGAAATCTTAGCAGGGAACGAATACCTGCAATTGTGATGCTGCGTCTCTCCTTCCTGAATTGGTGAAATGCTGTAATACTGCATGTGACATCCCATGGACTCAGGTGCCACCTTGTAGTATGTGTAGGCCTCCAATGCCCAGCATCCACAGTCTATGGCCTAAATGTTCTGGGTGAGAGAAGCCAGCATCTTCAAAAAGGTCAAGAACGTCTGTTCGAACACAGCAGCATAGGAATCAAGAGTGTGAGGAAGAACAAATTCCCCTTCATGGCAGTAGGCATGTAATGGATTTAAATACACGGCACACTCCAGACCAGGACTGTTTCCACTGGTAATGGATGTGACACACAATAAAAACGCTTATACATTTATTAATTTCTGATTCTGCTTTGAGAAGGCAGCCAACCCGTCAAACACCCCCCTTGACAAACAGCCTGTGTCGCAATGGAACATGAACCAGGCCAGTGTGTAATAATGAAATATGTATTTATTTTTAAAATTCAAATGCAAAATCAAACAAATCAAATTAAGGGCAGCAATCACCAGTGTGGTGATACTATACAGCAAAATTTTATAATAAAATTACTTTCACTTTCTAACATCAGTTACATAAGTGGAGGTGGAAGCAAGATCACTCGTTGTCACACTTTTAGTTTACTCTGAGGTTATGCGCCACTCCCCTGCAACACTCCCCCAAAAACCTGCTGACCAAGTTTTGTGTGGGTGGAAAAGAATGCAAGGAGTCAGAAATAAGAGTCAAAAATCAGATTTGAATTCCGACTTACTACCCCAGAATGGGAGGCCACAAACGAAATTAAAACCCTTGAAAAATGAGCAAAATGCCACTCGCAATTCATTGGATAGTTAGAGGTCAGTTTACATGTGCGGTAGAATGGATAAGACAGGAATTTGTGTGGCTGGGCTAAAGAGGCAAGAAAGCTTACAAGCTATAAGGCAAGGTACTAAAAACATGAATACAGGTGAGAAAGTCAACTTTGGGAAGGAAAGCAGTGCAGCAAAAATCACACATGGCAGAATTACAATTTCTTATTTTTCATGGGTTTAAAACAAGCAAACAGCCTAGGAAATGAGCTAAACAGTCAAAATCGGAAATCGTTTTTTTCTGATGAGGTACAAAGGCGCATAACAGGTATGTGACTGAAGTGAAAGGATGACTTCTTATTGGTGATAATATGGGATTCTTTATAGGAAAGGAAAATCGGATTTTAGAATGGAAAAAATTCACGGGCAAACTTGGTTTTGTGAGCAAAATGATTTGTTCTACTGCAACTGTATTTTAGTGGCTAAATTACTCAAGAAAGACACTGCACGCAAGGAGGTTAATTTGCAATGTTAACCTATCCATGCCGTATTCATCCTTATGAGAAATTAATTAATTTATTCAAAAATAGCACTAAGGACTTACACAAAGGACTTAAATAATTTGAAAAGAATTGCGCTAATACAGAGAGACTAAAACAGATTCTTCTTAGGACAGAATACACAGAGGATTCTGACAATTTAGGAAGTCACTAGGGTACTTATAAGATTTTTTATATGGTTGGACAGAATTCAAGGTAACATAGCCGGGGTATGGTATTTTTGTACTGGGGAGGGTGATACTTACAAAATGCACTTGAGTTGGGTGGTTTGGACAGCTAACCAGGTCTCTGGACAGCGGGACAAGGATCCGGTCACCTGGGCAGTGACTGGGCTCTCCTTTCAGGGAACAGTGGGGCAACAGCGGTCTGCTCACTGTGGACAGTGGGATACATCAGCTGGGCAAAGACAGGTTGGTCACTAGATTCTCCCAAAGGGATCAGCAGGCTTTTCTCCTTTCTCCCTGAATTATTGGGATTTTTGTAGGGTTTAGTTCTGGATAGGTGGTTCTGCCTGGATAGGAGGTTCGTGATAGGTGGTTCTGGATCTTGGAATCTTGCAGAGTGGATTTTTGAATGTTTAATGCCTTGAATGTCTGGATTTGAATGTCCTGAATGTTCCAATGCCTCCCTCTTATATAAGCAGGATGACAACAGAGAACGGTATACTATGTGGGTGGAAGTAACCTGGAGATACCTCTAGTATGGTATAGGTCAGGCTGTGAATGTCACCACCACCCTGCAAGTGGATTGGTTCCAGGGAAGTGACATCAGTTTAAGTGTGTGTGTTTGATGGTGTGCTTTGGTTCATCACAGTTACTTTTGCCAAAATCAGTTATGAAACAAAACTCTTATATTTACCATTGTTATCGTCATGAAAATCAGAAAGGCAGATCCCATATTTTACAAGGAATATGCCATTTCAAATGCCAAGTTGGTGCATTGCTGCTTTGCCATTCGGGCACCATTTTGCAGTTTTTCCTGGGAAACATTTTACCTAAAATTCTACAAATGGCTACACATAAGCCTAATGATGCCTGGCATATTCTCCTCCAGTTTTACATCTGTGTCATGTACGCTTTCCCCAGAAATGCCTCTTTAATGCCATTCAAGTCCACCACATGCCAGGAAGACCCACATAGTGTCATCTTGCTTATGCAAAAATTACATTAAAACCCATCATAATTTCACTCACATTACTGCTCATTCAGATTACTGCATTAAATGTCTTAATGTAAAAAGTCTTTTAATTCAAATGGGCTGAATTTGTTCCCAAATGGGAGTAGTATTTCCAACCCCCCAGCCAAATATCTTCTCTTGGTCAGCTGGCTCATGGGTTGCCATGGCTGCCCCTTTTGACATCCTGCAGCTTGAATGCAGGGGAACTCACACTTCTGAGGCAAACACATGGGTTTGAATCTCCCTTTGTCCTTGGGAGCATCTCTGCCAGGCAGTCTGAGGCAACCTGTAATTACACTTGTCAGTCCAGAGAACAGGCCCCCTGCCCTGGCAGTGTCAGCTCACAGGCAGGTGTGACATTGGCATTTAAACCAAACTGTTCTAACAGGAATGCCTGCCTCAGCCAGGCAGTTGAAGTTCTTTTTGTGGGGAAAAATAAAATACACAGAGTACAATATACCTATGTTTTTTGCAGCACATCTTCCCAAAATGTACAGTTGTGTTTCTGTGCATTTTACAGTATTATTTCCCATTTAGCTTTCACAATGTCATTCCACTGCTTTGCAAACCACGTTAACACAGGTCCATTTTGTTTTCATGTTCATTTTTACAAAATGCAGTTTTCCTCGCATTTATTTTTTGAAGGCTTTCATAGCTCTGCTCAATTTCAATACACAGAGATATGCTTGGGAAATGGGTTCTTTGAAACTGACACTAGGCAAAGGACAGAGAGAGCTTCATTTGAAGTGTTTTGCATGTGTTAATTTGTTTCCAAAGCAAATGCTAGCCGTGTGGACTGAATTGAAATTCCCTGCTTTTCATAGACTTGATTTGACAAAATAATGCCGTTCAGGTAGGGATGGCCCTCATTTGATGGTGTTCAACCTGAAATAGATGGACATGGCTGTGTTTTACTAGAACCAAACTGTGTGATGTTTAAAGATGAAAGTAGCACCAGTGCAATGTTGTTTTTAATACAGGAAATTTCCATGTGCAGTTTTAAGCTTTTGCGAGAGACAGCACAGCAGCACCTAGCCATTCTGTCTAGGAATTCTTCTCTTTGGATTCACATGAAGAAAATAAATGCAGCCATTCTTGGGTTGTCTATGTTCCATCTCGCCCCATATGTGCTCAGAAGACACAGCACAGCCATTATTTCTGTAAATGCTAAAATGCAGTTTAGTGATGCAGGGGATTTCTGTTGGGCTGGTATATGTACCCCACAGTATGCAATTGTGCTGTAAAACATTATATTCTATCCTGCCTCTCCCTATACTGTGAACTAGTTTGTTTTTAGTTGGTATTACAATACTTTATGTTATGGTCTTCCCATGGGTGATGGTATCATTAATTTTCTATTGATCCTGGAGGGTTTTGTATTGGTGAATTATGTTGTGTCCTTCGAATTTGTGAGGGTCCCATACATTTTCTACAGGCCTTGTATGAGTTTGATATTGGATTCAATACTGTGTGTTATTTCCTACCCATTTGCAAGGGTCATTGTCATTAACATGCTGTATGTTTTATTCTTTAGCAACAACCAAGCTGACCATCTCTGGACTGGGACACATCTTGAATTAGGAATTGCCATTGGATGACACCATTGAGTTTGAGAAGGAAGGTGGCAGATAACACACATACAGAACACCTTTCACAGTTCTCCTGAAACACCACAAAACAGCATCCCAGAGTGAGTACCCCCTGGTCAATTGGTAGGATTTATTAATTGAGCTCTCCTGAAAGACCCCAAACAGCACACCAGGGTGAGTAACCCCCCTGCCCCCTCAAACCCCTGATCAATTGGTGTAATTCATTCATGGACATGCCTACTTATTTATACGTTCATGTCAAGTCAATATATAACATTCCAAATCGAATAACATTCTTAAACATCATGGGTAGGTAACATGTGGCTTACTAGACACATATACCCTTTACATCAGCCCCAGTCTTTGTTAAAATAGGACATCTCATGGCCAAAGCACAACCTGTCTGCATCTACATATAGTCTGCTCTACAACAGTGGAGGGCACTGTAGTTGTCTCTTGAAAAAACTCACAGACAGGCTCCACCAATGCTCAAACCACCAACTCCCATCATCACCAACCAGTACGGTCAATGGTAAGGGATAATGGAAGTTGTAAGCTAAACCATGTGGAGAGCCATTCCCTGGAGTAAAAGCATGGTTACAGTGGATGCATAAAGACACATTATAAACTACAGCCAGACCCCTGAGTGAAGCACACCCAAAGCCACATTTAAGATAAAGGCTATTTACCTGCATTCTAAAATATGCACCGTCTGGTCACCATAATAAAATACTTGCATCCCCTATCAGAACCTGGCTGGCTAATATGTTGTTTACACATCCAATTTGAGATGTATGTGGGAGAGCATCTCAAATTGAACACATTAGTATATTTTCACAAACACCTCACATAATGGGGGCTATGAAAAGACTTTCCAATGCTCAAGTGTATTACCCAAATGTGCTTACAGTCCATTTCGATCACTTCCGTGTCTGCACAGGCACTGTGATAGCCACTCTGTGATGTGACTAAACAGCGCAGCATTATTCATGGATATTTATCCATGGCTTAAATAATGCTTAACATGCGCCCAGACCATTGCAGAAGCATTAAGGTTCAGAAACTCAGGAGGAGTCCTGTTTTATTAAAAAAGGATCTGGCTCTCTATGAATACCACAGATGAGGAAGGTTTTTGATAATTGTCCATTATAATCCAGGTTTCTGTGGTGTTCAGGGCATAAACGCATTCTCACGTGCAGTAGCAACATCTCACAGAAAATGTTCTCCTTGAAGAAGGCTGTATCCATTGTCCCTTCAAAGATGACTATTCTTCAAGGGCCAGACTTAGTAGTACCCTCATAGACATGGACTTACAACAGAAGTTTCAGAATTGGTTTCCTGGCCAGATCCCCTCTTCTTCCAAAACACGACATTGTTGAACCTTGCTAGTGTGAACAATGCTACATCAGTGAACATCATGTCTATGAAGACCTTGCCTGTCTCAAACCATAGAATGTACTACTTCTTCTTGTTCATTTCACGGATCATAGGGGGAGCCAAAATGGTTAAATAAAATCGCTGTGTTCTACATAAACAATGCATCTAAGCAATACACTAAACAAGGTTACAGCCCCCTCAGAGCTGCATCCATTTGGTGCACCAGGACCATGCAACATACCCAAAAAACACCATTTCAGCCAAACTCTCTCAATACAGTGAACCAGGTACAGGCCGCCTTCCAGAAACACACCATTACTGTACTGTACATTAACCTTTCACACTAACACAGCAAAGAACCAACCAAAGACACCACCATCAATCTGTCAGTGTATCTGTTGTGAAATTTGTCTCATAGCACAGTGCACCATTTCCAACGAAGAGGGTGCCAAACAATGTACTCCCTTTGTAACTTAAATCCTTTGATCTCTGCACACCATTGATTTAAACTCCCCTTTTCATAATCAGCCGGAAACAGGAATTCAGTGATACGCTTTGGAAACTAACAGTACAGCAAGGACATTAAATGGTATGGCTGTGCTCAGAAGCAAGCAAACACCAAACATGAATTTGGACATCCAAAATAAATGGCCACTACATAGTGCAGAGTCCCCCTCATACAGTATATACACATTTGTTTAATGTTAATATGCTTTCATACTGTACCAAATCACTCGTTTTAGCGTGCCTAGACTTGTGTGTAAAGTGGCACACTATGCCCACTGCCAAGGGTATGAAAACCTTAGTCTGATGGAGGAAAGAACATGAACACGGTAAGAGACATAATGTGGAATAGAGAAATGGATGCTACATACACAGAGAAGGAGGGGTGTTGCAGGGGATGTATGTATTGTGATAGCATGGGTGCATGTCATTCCTGTTAGATGGAGGATATATCCTAAAGTGTGTTGAGAATTGGGTTGTGTTTCTAGGGAAGACTTGGAGAATTGTAAGTTAGTGCCCAATGTAATGTTGAATGCATGAAGGGCTCAAGAGTGTGCTCGTGCAATTCTGGGAATTTGGTGGCTTATTTGTCAGGGTATTACATTTGATGGCTTATTTTGCAGGGTATCACTATACATTATGTTACAGGTCAATATCCAGAATGTTAATTATTCTGTGACTGTCAAGACGGAGACAAGAGTGGAATAGTCAAGAAGAGACTGTGCGTAAATGTGAATTTCATTGGTAACATTAGTAAAGGGAGTGGAGTGGTCAGAAGTAAAGGGAATGGAGTGGTCAATCTATTATGGTGCAATGGAAAAGACCTGGCACCTTAATGTCAAAAAGGTTTTTACTAAGAGTGTGTTCCATGCCATGTCATGCTAAACTTTATTTCAGTTCACAGTGAAACAGGGTGGTGCCTTACATTGGAATATGCCATTAAAGTATACAAATGTATATTTCCCATCTGTGAAAGGTACAGTGAGCTAAAATGTGGCTGCAGACTCTAGAGTGGTTACCATCCCATAGAACAGACCATTTTTTCCGTGTTCATTCTCATAGAGGGGCGACCATGACTAATTTTTGATTTTTTCAAGGGCCTTAGTATTAGTCACCCTATGTGTCCTAGGGTCATCCAGACGAGGACTCCTTGCTCACTGTGCTCAGAGATGCATAGCTCCACCTCATTGATGATGCCCAACAAGACTGAAACCCGTGTATGGGGTTGCTGTTGGTACTCCTGTTCAGAAGGAAATTGCCATATCATTTCAGTGCTGGACTGCCCATTTGAGCAGGACAAAGACTGATATGCAAATGGATAGTTCACATCTGTAAAAGGTACAGTGAGCTAAAATGTGGCCGTGGACTCTAGAGTGGTTACCATCCCATAGAACAGACAATTTTTGCCGTGTTCGTTCTCATAGAGGGGTGCCCATGACTAATTTTTGATTTTTTCAAGGGCCTTAGGATTAGTCACCATAAGTGTCCTAGGGTCATGCAGACATGGACCCCGTGCTCAATGTGCTCAGAAAGGCATAGCTCCACCTCACTGATGATGCCCAACAAGACTGAAACACGTGTATGGGGATTCTGTTGGTACTCTTGTTCAGAAGGAAATTGCCATAGCATTTCAGTGCTGGACTGCACATGTGGGCAGGACACAGACTGACATGCAAATGGATATTTCCCATCTGTGAAAGGTACAGTGATCTAAAATGTGGCTGCAGACTCTAGAGTGCGTACCATCCCATAGAATAGGCTATTTTTGCCGTGTTTGTTCTCATAGGGGGGCACCCATGACTTATTCTTGATTTTTTAAAGGGCCTTAGAATGAGTCACCCTAAGTGCCCTAGGGTCATCCAGACCTGGACCCCTTGCTCACTGTGCTCAGAGAGCTCCACCTCACTGATGTTGCCCAACAAGGCTGGAACACGTGTATGGGGTTGCTGTTGGTACTCTTGTTCAGAAGGGAATTGCCATAGAATTTCAATGCTGGACTGCCCATGTTGTCAAGGCAAAGACTGATATGCAAATGGATATTTCCCATCTGTGAAAGGTACAGTGAGCTAGAAATGTGGATGGGGTCTCTAGAGGGGGTACCATCCCATAGAACAGGCCATTTCTGCTGTGTTTGTTCTCATAGAGGGGCGCCCATGACTTATTTTTGTTTTTTCAGGGGCCTTAGGATTAGACACCCTAAGTGTCCTAGGGTCATCCAGATGTGGACCCCTTGCTCACTGTGCTCAGAGAGGCATAGCTCCACCTCACTGATGATGCCCAACAAGGCTGAAACACGTGTATGGGGTTGCTGCTGGTACTCTTGTTCAGAAGGGAATTGCAATAGCATTTCAGTGCTAGACTGCCTGTGTGGGCAGGACAAAGACTGATATGCAAATGGATGCTTTCCCATCTGTGAAAGGTACAGTGAGCTAAAATGTGGCTGCAGACTCAGAGTGGGTACCATCCCATAGAACAAGCCATTTTTGCCGTGTTCATTCTCCTAGAGGGGTGCCCATGACTAATTTTTGATTTTGCCATTAAAGTTTAGTAATACAAAGCATATATATTGAGAAAATATACTCTGAGCTCCCTATGGATCCTGCGTTCATTAGAATACATGGAGGGTGGAGGTAGATGAGTGACAAAGAGTGTAGGTATGGAGAGAAGGGCTAAATGACTGTCACTGTGAGTGCAGTAACAGTCTGGCACCATTCTGTTATTTTATGTTTCTCAGCTTTGACTGTTACCCTAAGGCTCTGATATGCATTGCTGCTTGTAGAGCCCCTCCTGCCACAGCAAGTCCACCCTGACAGCACTGAGGAGCAGGGAAGGAATATTTCAGGCTACAAGCCAACAACGGGGACAAAGATCGTCACTGAAGAACTCTTCAGCCTGCCAGCCATCTATCCAGCGCAAGTGATGAGGGTGGGCATGTAACAGAAGAGAATGTCCTACATACTTGGTTTATATTCCAGGGTCTGGCAGTGTGGGCTCAGAACGGCGAGCTGTTATATCTCCAAATGGTCTACAGTTTAAAATATTGATAAAAATAAAATAAACCCCAGCACAAAGTATCATTCCCCATCTTAAATAAAGGGACGTTCGATTATCCACTTTACATTTACTGTACTGTCACTCTAGATTAGTTTCCAATTAAAATACACTTCTCGATCAAAATACGCACTACGGAATGACTGCAGTGCCCATGTAAAATAGGTTTCAATTTAAATGCACAGCTTGATTGAAATGTCCACTACAGTGTGTAGATGGAAAACAAACGAACAATGCTATTGGTCATGTAGGGGATATGTACTTCAGGAAGGATGGGAGTATTATCTAAATGTATCCTAGTGGCATATCCCCTTGATAACCCTAATCTTCAGCTTTTACTAGTCGAATGTTCAGTGAGCAAAAACGACACAGGTAGAAAATTGCACTTTGTGGAACTAATTGCGTTACTATCATCTGATGGAATCCATTTTAGTCCATAGCAGTTCATTTTGTTCACATGAAAACAGTTCTTGGAAAGTTCCTAACACAACCCTCAGGCTGCATCCTTTCCCGTTCGAGCCTTCCACAATACCAAGGCCATGTTCAAGAAGCACATACAAACATGTGTGAGGATAACCTCACAGTGGTACATCATTGCATAAGGTTGCAGAGCACTGATACAGCACAGCCACCAACCCATAATGCAGAAAATTGCCCTAACTTTATGAGAAATGTACAGAAGGTTCATTATATGGCAGAGTTTCTGAGCACAGCGCCCATGATAAGTTTTAGTCAATTGAATGGGAGGTTACTTTGCTCCTTCCTGTCGATGCCTCACTGAAAATGCATACATTTGTTTTAGTTTCTGATCAGCTAATCTGATTACAAACAACACCAACAACTTGAAACAATCAGTAGCTTGGGAAGTTCTACAGGATTTTGGTCTATGTGACTAACCCCTGCTAATCTGACCATGACAACACTCTTTCCATTTGAGTTCCAATTTCTATACCAAATTAAATATGGGATTTGCACTCATAATAACTAAATCACTTGATGGACATTTAAAATGGCAAATGGATGGAAATAAATGTCATCCCCCCGACTTTCTTTACAAATAACTGCACATAATACAAGGCATGTGTTTTTATTGTCTCAATTTGAAGATGTGATATTGCTTATTAAGAGAATGGAGTAAACATATGGCATTGGGCATCTATCTGGTCTGAACTTGGGTACTCTGATTCTTGGATGGACTACCTTTAGCTTCCCAGCAGCTGCACTCCTTACTCTCCAGCCCACACGCTTCGATCAGCAAACTCAGGCCTTCGTGTTGTACCAAGGTTCAAAAAGAATCTCTGGATGGTACTGCATCCTCAGTTGCAGCCCCCTTCCTCTGGAATACACTCCCCATAGCCTTGAGGATTATAGTGAATCGTGCTCAATTTCAAAAGTCTTTGAAGACCTTTCTCTTTCCCAAGTAGGCCTTTTCCTTTCAAATGTCTCCTCTGTTGCTTCTACTGCCTCTTTAGTGCCAGGATACCTACGTGCCGCAGTGCGCCGTTGCTGCTCTACAAAACAAATCATTAACATAACATAATAGAGATCCCTGGGTGCCAAGGCCATGTGTCTGATTGGTTGCCCAAAACGATTATAACATAAAAAGAAGAGTTCTGTCTCTCCAGTGCCCACCAAAGTAACATGTTCATATGATTATCTTGTATGACACATTTGGCTGTACTTTGTTCTTATAGTCTCTAGTTGAGCATCTCTCCATCTCTTTGTTCAAGATGATAAGTTATCCTATGTACAACCAATTAAAATGTTCATTCTTTATCTCTTTTTACATGATCTTTCTCTCACATTTGTGAAAAACTGTGCTGGCCAATTGCAATGTTGGAAATTCACTCGAAATATTGTTTTCTCAGGTGTCCACAGACTCTGGGTTTACAGTGATCTACTTTTCTAGTGGTCCCCACAATATCTCCAAACATAACCCAGGAACCAGCCATACATCGATTTAAGCATGTTTAAAAAGCATGGAGAAACACATCGCAATGTTTAAATAGTGGACTTTCAAAACTTAAAAGCTTCTACTCCAACAATGCATGAGGGAAAACATCTTTAAGTTTTCCCAAATATTCCAAAAATCTCTGCATAGACACTACCAATATACACAAAACATGTTTTAATTAAGATATTTGACCCTATCTCACTTTCCTTCAGCCCAATGAAGTCTAAACTATCCCTGGATAAGTGTTTTTACACATGGCACATCTGTACGCATCTCAATGGCACATCTCAATGTTTGCGCTGCAGAGAACATGAAGATGTTTTTTAACCTGACACGAAAGGCACGCCGATTTCAAATGAACCATAATTAGCACAATTGCAGGTTGTGCTTGTGCCTCTGTGATGTATTTGTAATTTAAAACAACTCTCATTTTTCTTCTCTTGGCCATATTTCCTGGACAAAATTCTCATCAATACCTTCCATATAAGTAACATCTTATCCACCAACAGTTGTCTCACACTGGCTAGTGCCCTCATATTGTCCAAATTGGACTACTGCAACACACTCTTCCTCGATTCTACTAACCACAACTTGAACAGACTTCAGATACTCCAAAACAACACCCTCAGATGTGCCCTTAATATCCCCCACAAGGCCCACATCTCCACCTTCAGAAAGGAGTCTCACTGGCTACCTATCCGTGAGAGAATTAAATTTTGAGTACTTGTCATCACACACAAATGCCTCTATATGACAGCCCAATGTTACCTATTTACTAGACATAACTCTACCAGACCAACCAGATCCCCATACTTACACCAACTTAACATCCCAAAGTTCAACCTGAAAACAGCTGGAGTATCAGGTTTCCCTGTGCTAGCAGCGAAATGCTGGAATGAGCTACCATTGATAATCAGAGCTGACACCTCATTCTGGTTGTTCAGAGCTAAGGTAAAGGAACTGTTCATAACCCAGCAATAGACTGTTAACTGCACTTAGCTAAATCTTGCATCCTTGTACTCTTGCATCAAATATGTACCGCCACTGCGATGGACCAACCTGTAACCTGGTCCCTCTACAACAACACTATGCCCTTTTATCACAGACCATTCTGTAACCTGGTCCTTCATGCTATCTATCGTACTGTATTCTAATGTATCATCTTCTGCTGTCTCTTGTATGTGCAACTTTCTGTAACCCATGTTGCTCCTTAAGTTTAAAGTGCCCAGTTACCTTAGGGTTTGGCTTCGCTATACAAATAAACAAACTAAACTAAACTAAACACATTATTTTAATTTATATTTTGGAAGCAGTATGTCATTTTTTTCAAATGTTGGAATACTTTCTAAATGTAATCAAAATATTCAGAACCCAACTTCTTAGATATATCTCTTACGTTATTTTCATCCTTTATCTCTTTTTTCAAATGGTTTTGTTAACACTAACATTATCATAAAATATATAAAACCTAACACTGCAATGTCAGAAAATCACTTAAAAATATATTTCTCAGGCATTTGTCGGACCTTCACTAATCAACATCAGTGGTGCTGCCTATATCTAGAAGTATGACTGCTATTTAGGCATGGTGTGCTGCCAATGATCTCTGCCTTAACGCCAGTAAGACTGAGATCATTCTCATTGGGACCCCAGCTCCCTCCTTCACTCCCACCCTCTGGCCGCCCTCTATGGGTCCCATCCCCTCACCGTCTTGTGAGGCAAAAAAGCTTGGTGTCATCTTTTACTCCTCTCGCTCCTTCTCTCCTCCTATCACATATCTTGCCAAGAAGACCCACTATCATCTGCACCTCCTTAGAGGCATTCTCCCTTTCCTCACCTTCCCCCAGACGCTCAATATCTCCAGAACTCTAGTCCTCTCTAGGTTGGACTAATCCAACAGCCTCTTACTCATTCACCCTTTATCCTCTTTGTGCCACTTTCATCTTATCCAGAATAGGGCTCCAAGACTTATCCTTCGCCTCAAGTCTAGGGACTGTATCTCCTTAGCCCTACAGTCTATCCACTGGCTCCTGGTTGCTGCTAGGATAAAGTCCAGGACCCTCTGCATCATCCACAAGGCTTTCTGGTGTCTGGGACCCACTACATCCAACTCTCCCTAAATACCTCCCTGCTAAAGCCCTTTGGTCTTCTAGATAGAGCTCTCTGCAGATCAGATGTTTCACCAAGCACAGAGTGGGGGGTAGATCTCTCTCCTCTGCAGGAACATCCCCCTGGAGTAGTCTCCCTGACTCTCTCAGGCTTGAGACGGATCTCCTTAAGTTCCGGAAGCTCCTCAAGGTCCTCCTTTTCTCTTCTTCTTTCCTTCTCCCCCTCCCTTGCTAACACCTCCATCTGCCCCAGTGTCTGGCTGCCTCATTCCCTCTGAGTTCTACAGGGTACCAGGCCCCCCAGCCCACCCAATCTTCCCCCACCCCTCGCACCTAGCATATGGACACTTACCCCCCCCTCTGCATACAATCACTGGCACTTGCCCTCCTGTTTCCCAGGAGGGCAGCTGCCATATATAAAGGTGGTTACACCACTTTGCACCATAGCATTTGCATTTCACGCAGACCTACACCCCCTCACACTTCTTGTTACTGCACTTGCATGATCGAAATATCACAAGGCCTATTAGGGGCATTATTGTTATCTTTCTCCCTTGTCCCCCCCCTTTTTTTGTCTTGTGGCGCCTTGAAACACCATTTGTTGTATAAGCACCTTACAAATGTCCAATAAATAAATACATTCAAACACTACTAAAGAACCCCACATATACCATTGTAAGCACATTTTATAAAAACATCAGCATTCATTTTCTCTTTCATCAACAAAAAACATTTATGTTTTCTAATGGCATATTTTCATTTTTGTAAATCCTCTACTCCATCATGGGAGATATAAAGAAGATTTTTGATCTGAGGCATCTCAAGTTTGAGAAAATTTTTAAAAATAACTACTTGATTGATTTCCACCAAATCAAAAAAGGGATGCAATACTCGACTTCGAGTAGCTTTTAAAACAAATGTGTGGAGAATGTATCAGTGGTGTAGGCTGTGCAGTTGTCTGATAACTGCATATTTCCTCTCTAGAAAACCAATGCAAAAGGAAAACAAAGATGTTCTATAAGTGTTGAACAGTTGGACAGATTTTCAAAAATATATATGTTAAAGGGACGTTGTGGTAAAGTTGCACTATTAAAAACCTATCAAATTCAGTGAAAAAACTTTGTTAAAGGGACGTTATGGTTGCAAGTAACCATAACGTCCCTTTAACAAAGTTTTTTCAGTGCATTTCAAAGGTTTTTATTAGTGCAACTTAACCATAATGTCCCCTTAACAAAGTTTTTTCATTGAATATCATAAGTTTGTATTAGTGCGACTTAAGCATAATGTCCATTTAACAAAGTTTTTTAATTGAATTTCATAGGTTTTTATTGTGTGTTTGAGGCCTGCTCATTTCCCCATGTATGTGCACCATGAGCTGAGACCAAACCCTAAGAAAAGTACTCAAAGAACACATGACACGGTTAACGTCTAGATATATAGTACCTTTTCCATTTTATTATTCTGACTGCCAGTGAACAAAACCACCTGGCCTATATATGTCAATAAACAAAAAAAATGAGGCCCAGATATGTGATGTCATCAGTGATGTCATCAATGACATTTGTGATGTCATCTTTGATGTCCTGGGTGCTAGTCTTAGCAGTGCACGGTGGTGGCGCAAGTTATGGTTGTTTAGCTTACCATAACTGGCACATTTCTGGGGTTTTTCAATTTTACTTGAAACCATAACATCCCTTTAACAAAGTTTTTTCTTTGAATTTCGTAGGTTTTTATTAGTCCAACATAACCATAACGTCCCTTTAACAACGTTTTTTCAGTGAATTTCAAAGGTTTTTATTAGTGCAACTTAACCATAATGTCCCCTTAACAAAGTTTTTTTATTGAATATCATAGGTTTTATTAGTGCAACTTAACAATAATGTCCCTTTAACAAAATGTTTTAATTGAATTTCATAGGTTTTTATTGGTGCAACTTAACCATAACGCCCCTTTAACAAAGTTTTTTCAGTGAATTTCATAGGTTTTTACCACTTAATGCTATTTTTCTACAACTTACTAATATCATACTTACCCAATATAGCAATGTTTGTGTCCAATTTGTCACCTTAAAACTCTGCCATTTCCCACCTTCTGGAATCATTTTTAAAAACTTCCATACACTTTTTGCAACTATCTCAACTAGTTTTGCATCCGTAGACGTCTACGAACATCTGACTTCATAGCGGACCTTCCAGACAGTGCCACATGACCACACGCTGGTGCGTGGCATTATGACGTGTCCAAGAACCCGTCCGCACTTCACGATAAGATCTCTGCTTCATGGACAGTTCAGAACTGCATTTTCTACTGATCTAGGAACTTTCAACTTCAAAATTTCCCTTGCACAGCTCCAAAACCTATTCCTACTCATTATCGATTAGCAATCTAGTACACGGTACATACTTTTAGCAAAATTGCTATTTATCTTAAAATGGCATCAGCTAATGCCATCCCTCCTCCCCAAGAGCCACCACCACTGCTGTAATCAAGGAGCATGAGAAACACTGCCCCCTACCTTAGAAATAACACACGTGCAACATTTTCCCTTGTCCACCTAACCCTCCATATTAGTGTTGGTTCCTCTTGCCTCATTTCCCTCCCCACCTTTCGTTCTCAGCTCTCCTGCCAAACAAATACATCCAAAAACAACAAAAGACATATTCCTTTAGGAACCACATTATACAGTTAAAAAATAGAGCTAAAAAACATATATAGACTCCATCTACTTTATATTTCTCAGTAAAGTACATAGACTCAATACGATTTTCCAACATTTCCATTTGCATTTTGTGTTATGCTAATGGTAATATTGTTGCATTCATCCTCCGTTCCAGGGACTGGAACAGTGGATACTGGCCCAGCAGCCCAAGTTATCAGCTCAAGCGAAGCGATGGTGGATAACAAGCTCTCTGGACCATTATCCCCCCATTCCAGCCCCTGAAATGGGGGATCAAGACCATTAGCACCCTAGGTTCCCAAAGCGGGAACCCGGGATTCTAAGAAAGAGGATTTTCCTTCCTACACCTGGACGCGTACGGCGCCCCGGTGTAGGAAGGAAAATCCTTTTCCCAGATGGCCACCATGGAAAGGGAAGGCGAGGGTTCCATACAGGGCCCCTCTTCGCTTTGCATGGCAGCCTGCAGAAGGCAAAAAGCAAACCCTATGACCATATTACCACATGCATATTTTTCTTCCCTTTCATATCTATCCTAATTTCTAATAACTTTACCACAAAGCCAGTCCCAGGTGGACATGGCCACTTTAATCCTATGTTTTGTCCCTTGTGGTCATGGCCAGCAGCCAGATTGTCCGGATCAAGACATTTTTCCGTGACCCGGACAATCTGGCCACTGCCCAGGGCCACAGGATACCCCTCAGTCACTAAAGATATACCGCTATTTTTTGTAGTTACATTATGACACTTGTCAAATAATAAAACACTGGCACATTTGCAAAACCATGCTTGTAGGTCCTTGCCAATGCTCCTTAGGCAAATTTGCTGGAAATCCACCCATGTTTTTTTTTTGTAAAAGTGTCAAATGTATGCACATACAATCGTCATATTACCTTGCCCTCACTTGACAAAATCCATTCAGACTTTACGAAAACATCTATATCTAGATCTATAATCTTTTTGCAAACCTTTGTGTAGATGTGTCAAATGGCACCACATTTATAAGCCTATACAATATTTTTGGACCCCCCCTCTAATGCTGCTACCTCTTGACAGAATACCACCAAACTTTGTAAAAACATGCATATCTAGATCTATTATCAGTTTGCCAAATGAAGGGTAGATTCATCAAATGGCACCTCATTTATAAGCCTTTACATTATTTTGGGATCCCCCCTCTAATTTTGCCCCCTCATGACATAATCCCACCAAACTTTGCATACTCACTCAGAATCAGGTCAGGAATATACATGGACAACTTCATGCAGTTCCATTAAGTGGTGCCAAAGTTACAAACCATACAAGAAGTGCATTTTACCTACCCTATAATGCTGAGGTGTCCATGAACTTTTCAGGACTGTTTGCGAACATCCAAACTGTTCGCAGACATTCGTGGCAAAAAACACCCATTTATTTGCTTCTTGCAGCCATATCCCATCCCATCTTCATCACCCCTCACCTCCCCAGAGATTATTTGATAAGTTTCACAAGTGCAATGTTGTGCTTTTTAATATATTTTTACCGTGATTTCCGCGGGCACCGGCTGCTGTCCGCAAATCCAAGATGGCGGGCATTTCCAAAAATCTGACACTCTTCACGCTCTTCACGTTCAAATCAATGAAAACGTGCATGTCCCCAGACATGACGCAAGCTGATTAATCAATCGGTGTCCTGTCCGCGGAGTGAACAGGGAAGTGTGTCCGCGGACCGGACATAGATATCACTAATTTTTTGTGACCTACTTTTTGGTCATTTTAAAAAAACTACTAGACGGATTTTCACCAAATTTACAAAAGCACCCTTTCGGGACCAAGCCGCTGCTCCTGCCGCAAATTTGGTGAAAATCCATCCAGCGGTTTGGGCTGTATGCGTGAGCAAAGATTTTTCCTCATTCAGTCTATGGAAAAAAAAGAAATTTTGGGCCCCACCATATAAGTTTGCCCCCCCGGACCAATCTGAGTGGGCCATATACATTTTTTTGCAAAGTTTGGTGTGGATTCGTCCAGGGCGAGCAAAGTTATAAGCCGCCCAAAAAGTGATCTTCCTATGGGTTTAGCAACTTAATCATAACCACACGGCCAATACCATGGCCGTGTAATTTATGAGATGTATTACCTACTATCTTTATAAGTGTCATCTTCTTTGTTGAATAATAGTAATTCTGAACAGAATTAAATGTATTTCATAATAAAATAAAAAGAAGAATATTGATGTTTATTTTCATAATTGTACTAAGTTAATACTGAATATATTCCTAGTACACAACTAATAAAGTTGGTATTGATTAATCATATTACAGAGGAAAAAACTCTTCTTAGAGAGAAAGAGAGGGACAAATCCTCTATTCAAGTCTTTAAATTAGTTAATAATGAATATACATATCTACACATTATATACTAATAGTTTCAAAGAGAAGGGGTCTCTACAGTGTATTATAGATAGAACATATGCTGTATGATTGCCTCAACTACACTAACCATTTAGGTAACCATGAACTTGTTTTTTTATCAGCAAATTCTAAATAGAATTGCCCAATATGCAATAGTTTGTGCACATATAAAGGCATTTCCCTACAATGAAGATATGTTTCAATACTGTACAAACATTATTTAATATTAAATGACACATTTGCAGATCATTTTATGAAAACCTAACCAGGAAACGAAGACATGTGACCTAAGTATGGCTTCAGTTTAACAAATAAATGTATGAAGACATGCCAACATTGTAACATTATTTTGACTATATATCATTTTAAAGTGTAGTCATGCCAATATTTCAAATAGGTAGACAATGAAAACGTTTGTGTGCGTAAACTTTAACACTTACCGAAAGCTACACAAAGAACCTAACAAATTAAATGTCCATACTTCTTATGAAATCTGTGTGTGTCCTTTGTTTGCCCACGTGCACACATGAGAAGTTAATAATGAAATTTCAAAATGTACACATCATATTTGAAATCTTTAAAAACTGGGAATCGCTATTTAACGTTCTATTTGCACAGATAGTTGTGTGCAGTGTGGAATGCTTCTTTAATTAAATAAAACTTCATTTTGAAATATAATAATTATCTCTACATTGCAGTTAGAATAGTTTTTTTTAATTTGTTGGGCATCTTTTTTTTGGCCACCTACACACTTAACAAGCTAATGACACTTTTCTATAAACTACTATAAGAAATTAAAACACACCCACAGTGTAATGACATAATACATTGTATGATTTTTCTGAAAACGTCCATGCTGCAAATAGAAGATCTTTAAACATTGAACAAACTAACACTTCAAGTAAGCTATTTCTAATGTTTTAATTGAATTGGAATATGTTTTTAAAACATTGTCTGCGTCCTTATTTTGGCCACCTACATAAAAGAAAAGTAAGACACTACTGTTTTACACTATAAAATAGAAGTAGAAGATTGCAGAATGGTGTTTTCTCTTCCAATATATGTAATCTTAAGAATATTATCTCTACATTTATTTCGTACTGATTTTAAAATTCATCTTGGTAACAATCCATCTTCCACTTTACATTAAACACTTATTACCCAATTAAACCTTTATTTTGCATGTCTATATTCACAAATAATATAAAACATATATTTTAAACTTTGGTTTTAACAACATTAAGTAAGCATGTGTTAAACCCTTCAGCTATCTAGCTTGGTGTGTGACAATAGAGTCAGTATAAACTAGCCAATCTACTTCTGTACACACTCATGTTGTGAAATGTCCACAGTGAATGGATGCCCCCTCATGAAACATAATTGCATGCGTCTTAAAAGTTTTCTTACTAATAGAAACCTGACAATTGAGATTTATTCATTACTGACATGTTAATTTGTCTACCATCTACACTGTATCTTTGAAACATAATCAATACATACTTATTAAAAACTAGATTTTGCAGTGCAGATTGTAAATTACAACCACAGGAACTGCATTGCATCCCATGGAATGCTTCAGTTAGCGGATCAGAAAATGTACACTTTTCTGATCAGGGATAAGAACATTTAAACATATTTCAGCAATATCTTGAGTAGTGTAATCTTTCATACATTGTGGACACAAATTAGTCGATTCGTAACTAATTCCTAAATAGCTATCTATTCTAACAGTTTCCTGCAGTAATAAATTGACAGTCATTAAAAATTATTCACTATCTTCCTGTGTATTTTGAGAAAATTGTTGATTTCCACTTGCAACAGCTACTACATTTCGGATTGACATTGCCGAATGTGTACTGTGTGGTTTTTCATCTACGTATATTTTAAGAAATGAAAGTTGCACACATTGCTGCTTGTCTGCTGTGGAAGCTATTTCTTGCATCAATGGTGCCATTTGAAATGAAAAACACAAAGCTGTTTTGGAATAGCATTGAATTCCTGTTTCATTACTGAATCTGCAATGAGAGCATGTCATAGCTGAAGGACTCTCCAACTCCAGTAGATTCTGTCGTTTTTTAGTCTTAAGAGGAATGCTTTTATTTGAATGTAGTTTCACTGACTCCTTATGTTTCCTGGCTAAGTGCTTTGCAGGTACAGGTATTATGTTCAAGTTAGGAGCACCCTGTACACAAAACCTATTATATACTTCAAAGCAAGAAATGACAGCTGTCACTTTTCTTTCATTAAACTTTATTAAAAATAAACCTTCAATATTTTTCACACGTGACAGAGCTACATAAAACATTCCTTCTTTAAACACTGTATGGCCAATGCCAATATGTGCTACTTCTAAAGTTAACCTTGTGATTTATGAATAGTATTTGCATATGCAGAGCACAATGGAAATTGTACTCTTTTCACAAATGTATCCTTAAAAAGCATAAAATGTGCAGAGGTCTGAGAATGAGTTTCTTCTACACAATCAAACTTTACTTCAACATGTTCAATATTTGCACTGTGAGGAAAAGTGTGAAATACGATCACTCTACCCATCACGCCATTGACTAGACCAATTCCTACATTCAAGTTCCTCCTTAACATTACTTGTGCAGTGATGCACAGTTTTAAAACTGCTTCTAGATCTGCTGTTTTAGAAATGTAATTCTAGTTGAACTAATTGAGCATTTGCTCTCTTATCCAGTGGGGTAACACAAAATTTGTGCCCACCCCCTTGCGAGCCATGCTGAGGGGTACCCTCCTACCTGGCAACAAATGATGGGTTGCACCACATTCTGGGCCGGCCTTGATTACCACGGTTGCACAATACGCACTAACGTGGTGCTCCTTGGGTACGCCACTCACTGCACTAGGAGAAAGATATAAATATGTGTTGTAATGCATTATACAGCAAAACATTCTGAGAAAAATAGGCTAAAAGGCCAGAGCATTTGCAATTGTTTTGGAGGGTAACACCAATCCAAAAATCCAATACATGCAAGTCACCAACAGTGCAGAGGAACATTAATGCTTTAATTAATATAATGCTTTGCTATTAAAAATGCCATGCCACAATGAAAACATGTCCAACTGGCCAGTGGAGTACCTTTGCTGAAAATGTTGGAGGGGACATGACAACTGAAAGAAAGGGGCAGGTTGGAGGAAGGGCTGACGGTAGCTCTAAGAGATAACACTAAACTACTACACCACAAGTCCATTGCCTACGCTCTGTTATAACATTCATAAGACTGGTGGTGTTTCTTTAAAATTCAGTTTTAAAGACACTCCCGTCTTCTGAAACATATAACACTACAATTGGTCTTCAGAATTCACTGCATTGACAACAGTTAAAAAGCCTGCGCCCCCTCTACCTAAAGAGGAACTGCAAGCAGGCTGAAGGGAGCTGGTGTTTGATTATTGCGACCAGGGCACTGACTCAAATAAGCATATAGACATAATACAAAATGGATGCCTGCAAGATTTTAAAACCGCACATTAGGATGCTTATTTTGTTTTCATTAATTACTTGCAACATTCTGACTCATTAAAATTACGGTATGTTTTCTTGTGTTCAAATGACCCCAAGCAGTAGCGTACCAGCGGGAGGTCAGACAGGGACATTTGTCAGTGGGACGGCACTCCTGTTTGGCACCTCAAAGAGGGTGCCCAAAGGAAAAGATGTCCCACTGGTAGGACAATGTATGAAAAGCAATTCCTGCTCTGCACGCTTATTGTCCTGGCAACAGGGCACCTTGCCCTTTCCGAAAGGTAGAGGTGTCCTGTTACCAGGACAATGTACCAAGGAGCTCTGGGAATCAGAGGGTCCTCACATAGCTCTGTGTCAACACAGCATTACACTGTGAGCCATTAGGCAACGATGGGAGGGTGGGGGCAACTATTAGCAGGGACCTTTGTCCCTTTAGAAATGTGTATGGGAGGGAGTGATACGAATTGATATGGGTGCACAATGTTGCAAGCTTTATGAAACTCATTAAATCACATTGGGCCTCATTAGCAGTTTGGCAATAGCCATGCTGGTAAAACCGGCAGACTGCCACCAAACTTCCCAAATTTTATGGCGTCTGCGAATGGGCAATTACCGGATCATTACGGCCCTACCGCACTCGGTAATTGCCTATTTGCGGGCGCCAGAAATAAGATGCTCGCCATTCCCATAAGGCCCCACTGAATGGGAATGGGGAGGTCGGATGCACCGGCATCGTTTATAATGGTGCCAGTGAATCCGACATGCTGTGCTCGCGGGATCCTTTCTGCCTGCCAGGTCTGACCTGGTAAGCAGAAAGGCACCTGCGAGCACAACTCGTAGGTTGCCGGTCCGGGAACTACAGTACCGGCAAGCTTACCGGTACCATAGTCACCGGACCGGCAAACTAGTAATGAGGCCCATTGTGTCTTTTCTGAAGCTCTCTATGTGATTCTTATTCACTTCAAATCTTCTGTTAATATATCATGCTATTATAATTAAAAAGCCTAAAGACTATAGAGTTGCTCCATATATAACAATTGTGCATTATAGTTATTGTGCACCACAAAGTTATTTGCCACTTGGCTTACTTATGGAAACTTATTCTAAAGTCACTTCCATGGTACCTCTATGTATCAAAGACTAATGATGCTCCTTGCAATGTCCTTTTCTGTGAAGTCACTTCTGTTGGTGCAATCCATGTGCAAATTAGGAATTTACATGTATTTTGCCCCAGAGGGCCTGGACAGAGCCCTAATAGATGAGTTTCCTGCATGTGCAATGATCCTGCAGTTTTATGTTTTCTATCTGTAAAAATGAAATCTGCCACTAATGTTACCAAAAAAGTAGATTGGGGCAGGGTTGGGTGGTTTGGGAGTGTGAATGAAAATGTTTACACACACTGCATTTTGTGGCTCACCTCATCCCTCACTCTTGCAATGCTGGATTCTCCCCTGACCCCAAATGTGATTGTCCAAATGTGCCCCCTCACTAGGGTCAGCCTGCAGCCCAGCCCTCCAACAAACATACATCCAGCTGAGCTCAGCTCCACATTATGCAATGAGGCAGCTCGAACCTGGCTGGGCACCTCAGCCAGGCTCGAGTTGTCCTATTACATGATCAAAGAATGCAGTGGCCACATTGTGGCCCCCCAGCCCTCCCACCAAAAGATGGAGGGGACAAAAGGCATGCCACAAAAGTTGGGGGGACTTGTCCCCCCGTTCCCCTCTATAATTAAGCCCATGCAACTGGCTGCCCAATGTAGACAAGTATCGACACATAATAACATTTTACATTAAAGCATGCCAGGCCACACTTAGACATACCTAGACTGGTTGCACCAAAATACCAGTCGAAGCAATGACCCTTATCATGGTTATTTTATCACAGATGCCCAGAAAAATATTCAATGCTGCAGTAAGAAATGGCTAGACTGGCAGCACCCAAATGCCAGTCTAGCCAGGTAATTACACTTAGCAGTACTGCTTTATTAGAGATGCCCAATTAATAAAACACAAGCCAAACTAATAAAAGACTAGAAATGCTGCACCAAAATGCCTCTCTAGCCACTAATACCACACATCATGCCTGCTTAGCCTGGATATGGATGACCATCATGATTTATCGCACAATCCCCATCCCTCCCCAGACCCCCATACATCCCCTCTCCCTGACACCCCTGCCCTAACCCCCAAAATCAGCTTCTCGCCCAGACTTACCTCCACATTCCTTTTCCTTGTCCCAGTGCTTGCGTATGAGGCTTCCTGCCTCATAGGTAAGCACTGGGACGAGGAAGAGTGGGACTAGGAGTGATAAAGACTACAGCTAACTAAACCAGGAATTACCTTCATGTCCCTCTACCTCATCCTCAAACTTGTGTATCAGGCAAAGTGCCTCACGTACAATTACTGGGACGAGGAAGTATATGACTATGAGTAATGAAGATTACCAATAAGTAACCTACGGATTAAACACAAGTAGTGGCCAGCACCATTAAGATGACTGAGCTTCAATACCATCCTGAAATCTTGAGCTATGTTAACTCAACCTGGCTGACCTACAGAGCTGTTGCCGGACAGAACAGGACACAGATGTTTAACGGCACCTGGGTTTCACTGTTAACAAAGGCCCAGCAATTACTAACCTAAACCAGATCCCTGTTAGTACATGCATTCAAATGCATAATTATTTGGGCAATTGAAATCTTGATGTGGGTTTAGTACTTGCATGCCAGGAAAGTGATTGGAAGGTTAGAAAGGGACCACTTATTCTTACAGCAGTCCATAAATGGGTGCTTTCAGACTTAAAGGAGAGAGTTAACTGCTTGTAACATTAAAGCTGCGCTAGAATAGTCTCATTAGAATGCATAAGGAAGTTAGATGCCCAACACAAATAAGTTTGTCCCTCCCCCACAACCATTAACTTAGCACCTCTCCCAACATTTGAAAGGTTAGAACCCCACCCGAAATTTTGATTTCATTGCGCCCCTGAACACTAGCACACACACCATTCACCATACACACTCATGCACACCCAGCCACCCATACATTTAACTGTGATGTCAGATGGGGCGAATGTGCTGTAGTGTCATTAGACGCTGTTAAGGCCTTCAATTCCTTGAATTGGAAGTGGCTCTTGAGTGTCCTCGCCCACTTTGGAATAGGGGAAGGGTTCCTTCGGTGGATTAGGCTGCTGTATAAGGATCTCAGATCTAGAGTGAAAACCGGACGGCACATCTCAGAGATCTGGAGGATAAACAGAGGAACTAAGCAAGGTTGCCCACTGTCACCGATGTTGTATATATTGGCTATGGAACCACTGGCAGTTTTCTTTAGAGCTGAGTATGGGGACACAGGGATAGACATAAACGGAGCAGTGCATCAAGTTGTGCTGTATACGGATAACATGCTCCTTTTTGTGTAGAACCTATGAGAAAAACTTTCCTGTTTGCTAGAAGCAATTGAGGCGTACACTAGACTTTTGAGGATAGCCATCAATATAGAAAAGTCCTCACTATTTCCCCTGGCAGACTTAAGGCGGGTCCCCTCGAACCAACCTCCAGATCTGGGCCTTATGTGGGTGCCACACTCCTTCCGGTATTTGGGAATAGAAATACACCATGACACCGTAGATACACACAAAACTAACATGCAAGCAGCCTTTGACAGAAAACAAAAGGCTATAGATTTCTGGGGGACACTTCCGCTGGGTATGATGGGGAGGGCGGCCCTCTTGAAGATGGTGGTACTGCCACTTATGTTATACTTCTATACCCAGGACCTTCTTCACAAAACTGAACACAATAGCACAAAAGTCCCTTGGGGGGGGGAGGTGCAGTATCGCAATGACGACTCTGTAACAAGACTATGAAACAGGAGGCATTTGATTGCCGGACTTTTAAAAATATTACTTGGCAGGGCAATTGTAATTTGTGGTCAAATAGCTGGAGGAAGAGACAACAATAGACACAATACTTTTCCAGCCGGTGCTGAAATTATACATTTTGAGGGAACTGCCATGGATCGATAAATCCTTGATCAAGACCCTACCAAACATGGTCAGACTTGCAATAACTCTGTGGAGCAGGGCGTGGAAACTCCAGGGAATGAAAGATCCCTGCTCAACACAGATCCCGCTAGCGGGATTCACAGGCCCGGACACAGGAAGTCCGGCGACATATAGATCCCATTGGGTGGCCAAGGGCATGGCCCAAGGTGGGAGATCTGAGGAAGGAGGGACAATGTACGAAATTCCACGACATCGTAGAAGACCAAGATATACATGGAGGCCAGTTCATTCTACATACTAGTATGATAACAACAATCAAGAAAAAATGGGTAGAATGGCCAGAGGAGGATGATACAGGGGGAAGGGGTGGTTGGATGCTTGGTATGACATATCAGAAGGAGGACATACAGCCTCTAGACTATACAGTTGCTAGGATCCAACGATATGCAAGTACTACAAATGAGAGAACGCTGGGAAGCGGAGCTCCAGAGGCCCTTTACTGAACAGGAATGGGCTAGAGTGCTGAGATGCCCAAAAAAGTGTCCAGGAACGCAAGGTTCAGACTAGCGCAGTTGTACCTTATGCACAGGGCATATCTTACGGCCAGAAGGATGATAATGATGAGACTGGGAGAACCTTGTAAATGCCGCCGCTGCTCTGAGGAAGAAGCAGACATGTTGCATATGTTCTGAACTTGTCCAGTGATGCAGATCTTCTGGGAGGGAATCAAGGAGAAAGTGGCAGGGGGGGGGAATTCAAATGCAAGTATGGAATCCTAAGTCGTACCTATTGGGTGTTTTCCCCAGTGGAGGCAGACAAAGGACGCACCTGGCCAAAATGAAGGATTTGGTATGGATACTGGCTAAACGTTGGATAGCAATGATATGGAACTCAAGGGAGGGCTCAAGTATAGACTCATGGTGGTCTGATCTCCAGAGGTGGGCAGTGGCGGAAACAGTGGTACGGACAAGAGCGGTGTGGAGGGGGAAAGGGGAAAGTGGGCAAAGGATACTGCCATGGAACTCCCTGATACAAGACCTATTTTGGACAAGGGACAGAGAGCAGTACAGAAAACCTCAGGGGAGCGCAGGAGCAATAACTAGAGAAGGGACAGAGATGCGCAGCGCCCCCTGAACAAGCTGAGGTGCAAGAGAAATGGACTTGAGACAGACCAAATGGAAGGCGGTAAGCCAGAACAACATGGTTGCATTATCACTCCAGGATGAAAATGCAGAGGCGGAATCCACGTAGAAGTGCCAGAGTGGTTGTTATGTTTTGTTTGTTTGTTGGTTTTTGTGGTTGTTTATTGTTCAAAATAATAAAGAGTTTTAAAAAAAAAATGTGTACCCTTTCACCATCCATACAGGCACACCTAAGCAGCCATCTATAAATTTAAGTGTGCACCCTTTCACCCTATAGGCACACCAAGGCAGCCACCTATACATTTAAGTGTGCACCCTTTCACCATACCAGCACACACACCCAGGCAGACACCCATATATTTAAGTGTGCACCCTTTCACCATACACTCGACACACACACCCAGCCACCCATACATTTAATTTAGCACCGTTTCACCATACACTCACACAGGCAGCCACCTATACATTTAAGTGTGCACCCTTTCACCATAGATTCACACATGCACGCATCATGGGGTCGAGGGGAGCCCTATTACTTCAAAAAGAAATGGTGTCTTTTCGAACTCACTCTGACTTCATAAAGCAATTCTTCCCATTATAGACCGAACCATAGTGGAAATAATTTCTTTTTGAAGGCAGAGTGACTTCAAAAAGAAAATATTTCTTTATGAAGTCATAGAGCTCGCCCACCCCATGACATGGAGGCCTCCAGCCTAGAGACTTCCATGTCATGGGTTGGGAGGAGCCCCCAGCACCGCAGGGGATGTGCGGTCCCCTGTCAAGCCTGTGCTCTCATCCAACTGTAATGGCATAACATGACCATCTAAAATATCACACAATTTTCTCTCCACAATATTTTCCTTCTTTCACAGTAGTATTGTAGAGTTAAACTTGTTTCACCCTGCAAGTGTGCACATCAAAACAACACAAGACATTTTTCTTTCCAGTAGAGTCAACATGACATCAGATGTACTGCAATCTGCATGAAACATGTCAGAAATCAGTCTTCCCTTTAAGACTGCTTTCAATTCTCCTTAAGAATACCTATACAAATCCTATTAAGCATTTCTGCATAATCCAGACCTGCAGATTGGCCATATTAATGGTAAATTCCTGGAATTCAAAACAATTCCAAAGGTTAAAATGATCAATACTTCCTCTAGATTTTTGACTGTCCTTAGCAGAATTTTGAAAACTGGTTGACCTTTCACACAAGTTAATTGTAACAAGTCTCCAAAAACAAGCACATGTTTACCTCCAAACAAAATGTTGCAGTGAGTCTTAAAAACCTCTCACATCCGCAAGTGAATGACAGCTAGCATCAAAGTAGACACCATGCTTACTTCATCTACAACCAAGGTGTTTAATTTTCAAAGAACTTTTGATGTAAAGTAACAGCTACTACATTGAATACTGCTAAACCTGTTGGAGCAGTTACAATACATGACAAAGAGCAATCAGTTACATTTTGGATCATAGCTCTTATTGCATGAATTAAAAAAGATGTATTGATCCTGCTTGTCCACTAACATACAACAATATAGGTTTGTATTGGACACAGGAACATTCATGCTTGTCATGTTGTAAACCATGTAAGAACGTATCTTTGAGTGTATAATAAACTTCTTTTTGCTCTATATTAAGTTTACTATTTCATCATAATTTGCACCTGCAACTTTCGTTTGTTACATTGCACTGTCTACATTTTCCATGACAAGTTCAACATTAGTTTGAATAATGGACTCACCAAGCAAATTTTGAATTCCTGCAGCAGAATCCTGACTGCCTTCAGGAGTCTCTTCTGCCAAATGAGCTGCCAAAAGTTCTTCTTGAAGTAGTTCTTTCTCCAGTAACTCCAAGTACTGCTCACATTTTGGATATGTAATTAAGCTAGTTCAAGCAAAGAATGATTCTTCAAAAGGTTAAAAACTTCCAATCAAATCATTCTCTGCACGCCATTGGAAGAACAACTGCAAAAGTGACAAATTGAATAATTCCTTTTTCTCTGCAGTTTGGCAAGACAGTTTCATGTGGTTGATGAGACTTGCCTTCAATTGTCTCACTAGACACCGAGTATATCCATGTACTTTAAACCATTCTCTGTCACTGTTTACTTCAATATTTCGATATGGGTAGCGTTCTGCTTCTTCAAATAAACAAAGATCCTCCAACTCTACAGATCGATTTGGATAATATGCATCAATCAAGTTGTTTTTCAGAATCTCTGTACTGCCAAGTACTAATAATAATTATGATGTATTTGCTTTAGCTCAAATTATGAACTTTTACAAAAAATATTTTTTTGTCATTCAAACAAGTTAAATCAAATCATTATGTCAACTTCAAACAATTTAAAACACTGCTTTACAATCAAAATACATCCATGTATGCCCTCTAAATCATTCATTATTATACCTTAAACGTTTACTAAATTTCAACACTTTCAAACAATTTTAAATATTATATACACTATATAATACAGATAAACAAAGTGTGGGCATGCTACACTCTTCCATTAACCCCACTAGCCCATCCATTTTTTTAATCTGACACCACACATGGTATATTGCAGTCTGGACTGACTCTGTGTCTGTATTTAGACAGTAGTTCCAGAAAGCATTAGTTTTAATTGATTAATATTGACACAAAATATCAGCCATTGAACAAATGTACCAGATGCTCATTACATCACATTGGGCAAGGACATACCTAGCTGTCTCTGGCATGTCTGGGTTTTTACATATATGACAGATTTGTTGGTCTGTAGGGATGTCTTTGTATACACCCTGAACCATTAACAACGGCAGTTGATTGATGCAAAGACACAACCTGAAATCATGAACGAGCTGGCTAGGACCTTTAACAAGGTAAGCCTGTGTCTTTAAGTATGTGTGCTATACACCAACAACATGTCTGGATTTCTCATTTTTTCCAGAAATGCATAATTTTGTACCAAGACACATTTTTCCATCTTATTTGTATAAGTACCTTTCAGTGTCTCATACTGTGTACCCTTTTCAAAATGTGGCAACCAGTCTAACAATTGAAAACATTCCTCATTTAATCCCTGATAACATTGACTTTTTCCCCCTCTTTTGTCTATCGTGTGGCTTTGCCCCAGTATACTCAGTAATGGGCACTTTGGATTGTTCCTTCACTTCAAATACAGAGAACCACTGCGGATCATCACCTGGGGCTTTAGAAACACCAGACTCAGCTCCAGTCTGAGATAGGCCATAGCAGTCGCCGGTGAGAGGCTTAGAATCTTTCTCCAGAAGAGACCCTCTAGTAGGTCTAACTTGATAGGTCCCTCCTGGCTAGCACTTCCAATCCGTATAGGATGGCAAGTACAAAAATCTGCTTGTAAAATAGAGTATAACCTGCAGGTTGTCTGGCAAATCTATTTATGGCATACATTAATTGAGTGGCTTTTCTTCTCTTTGCCTCTATGATGGTATTATAGGTACCGCGAGCAGCCAACTTAAGCCCCATATATGTATAGCTACTAACATATTCCAGTTTTCCCACTTCAAAACCTACATTTACTGATAGACTTTTCCGCCTGCTACAACCATCATGTTTATCTTATTCATGTTCATTGCAAGGTTATTTTTAACTATATATTCCATCAGTGCCCTAAACCTAGCTTTTGTGCCTTTTATGGTCCAGTCCATTAGGACAAAATTGTCAGCGTAAAGGGCTCAAGCCAATAGGCTAGTGCCAGTTTTTTCTAAGCAGCCAGTCCCTGACAAAATCAATTTTAGGAGGTCCGACTGGTACAGGTTAAACAACATGGGGGGCAATACACACACCTGTTTGACCCCCCTGTTGATTCTCACTTTGTCTGATAATGTTCCTGAATTGTCCAACCTAACCTGCACACTTGTGCTAGAACAAAGACGAATGTTTACATCCAGCAGCCAATTTGGGCAACCCAATTTATACAATTTTTCCCACAACATAACACGGTTCATGGAGTCAAAAGCCAATGAGTAATCAACAAATATACAATATAACACAGGGCTTTCCCTCTCAGTAGCTTCCTGAATCAAAGTGTCCAGTAGCCTGATGTTGTGAGTTGTGCTTGACCCCGGCCTAAACCCTGTCTGTGTGGTATGCAAAAAGCTTCCCAACTACATCCAGTAGAGAGTGCAGTCAATCATTTTCTGGCTGCTCTCTCTCACCTTTCTTGTAGACTGTTAGCATAGTCGCACGTTGCCATGTTTCCGGGAGCACCACCTCTCTGCAGACCTTATCAAATAAGAAATTCACAATTCCAAACCATCCAGCGGGGTTTGTCTTTAAGTACAGTGTTTGACAGGCCATTTGTCCTGCCACATGCAACCCTTGAGATGTAAAATTGCCACATGTATTCCCTCAGCTGTGGCACCCAAAGGCCATTGATCCAGGCCTGTGTCTTCAAAAGCCCTGATGTCTGATATTGTATATTTAGATAACATATATCCGGTCCATTTCACTGCCGGGACAGGATTCACTAACTGCCGCTGACCGTCTCCCCAGGCTTAAGACAACTGTTTCCAAAATCCTCTGGCATTTATACTACACAGTACTGTTAACATTTGCTGCCACTGGGCATTCTTTTTAGTTGTTCTCTTTCTAGATAACCATTTTTGATAGGCATTTTTATGCTTCTTGTATACTTTTCTGATATCACTCTGCAGCCTATGTTATTCCTCTAACACTTATTTGTCATAAAGGTTTTTTATGCCTACAAGGGCGTACCACTAGTTTCCTTTGGCCCAAGGACCCAGACTCAAAAGCTAGTGCACTCAGACGATCACCCATTTCAGACACACTATAAAAGGAAAACTGGGATAACTCTTGCGAAGAGAGCTGCAATGTAGCCCTTGAGGCCTTCTAAATGTTTCTTTGATTCCAACCTATCCAGTTTCTGGAATTACTTTAATTTACCCACCGCCGCCGGTTTGCCTTGGTCTACAAACACCTATGTTTAAGGTCAGAGCCAAAATAGCATGGTCACTATACGTTGTACTTTGGACCTGAAGATACCCCCTCTCTCCGCACATTCATTACTAGTGAATAAATAGTCCAAGGTTGATGATTTCTTATTCATAGACCAAGTACTTTTACCCAGGCAATCCCCCCTGTTCTGCCATTAAACATAGTCGGTCCCCGTTCTTTGAAGAAGGATAACCATTTTGCCCCCTTTTTATCACCCCTCCACTTTATCACTCTAGTTGGGTAAACCGACTTGGATACTCCACACATGTCTGGGTCCCTACTGTGCACATTTAAATCCCCCCTTATTATTACTAGTTTGTGCCCCCTTGTGGAAAACCATTCAGCACACACAGAACCAATTGTTTTGAACACATCTTCCATATTTGCTGTCACAGGGGACACACATAATTTTACCAGGAGTATAGTATGATGTCAGTACCCTTTTCCAACCCCCACCCCAATGACCAACACGTTGCCTGAATCAGTAAATGTTCTTAGGCTCTCCACTAGTATACTTTGCCTTATACCCACAACTAAACTGCCAAACGAACGGCCATGGGAGCCCATATCCATCAACCTCTGGAACACAGTATAACCCTCCAAATGTGTTGGCTTTGTTAACCATATCTCCTGTAAAACTATTATATCATACTCACACAGTATAGGGCCAGCGAGCCATTTTGTCCCAAAAAATGTGTGAGCCCTCGAGTGTTCCAAGATGCTAGCTTCACACTTCATTTGCCCTCAGTCAGATTTTTCATCAGGAACCTTTTAAACCACTCCCAGCCCTGGGCATCCTCCATCACGGCTAGCAAGGACTGACCACCAACCCCTACACCAGAGGGTACTCCTACCAAGCCATTCTTTAGGACCTGCAAAAAGGACTGCGTGGCTACTTGTTTCTTAAGGGGGACATGAGAGGGGACATCCACCAGGTAACTAACCTTCAAGATGGATTCCTGATGTAGTCTGTCTAGAGCCGACACTTCAGGTGTGACACAGTGGAACCGAACATAATTCCCACCTTCAAAGGCCACTGATTCCCCAAAACCGAAGTCAGCAGACGATAATACACGTAACACCAGTACCTTGTTACAGATTGACAATAGGGCCGACCTGTTTGTTCTTTTCTCTGAGAAAGTCAGGGAGCTGTGCCCCAGGGTAAATATCTTTTCCTCCAAACTCTGGGGCTTACCACCCACTGGTGCCATCCCTGTTTCTGGGGCTGGAGTTATACCACTCCAATGTTGTTGCCTTTGGGTGGCTTCCTCAGGTGGCACCTGCGTCGACGTGGGTTCAGAGATGCTATGGGCCACTGTTGCAATTGTTATTTCTTTACTTCCTTTGGGTTCGCCATTATTTTGTCCATCGCCCACTAGCCAGCTTGCAAGAGTACCTGCTGATCTCTGTAGCCTCTTTTATTTCCGGGTGACTTTCCTCTTTACTTTTCTTTCATTCCACATGGCAGAGGAAATAATTGTAGAATTTAGGAGCACCTGGGATAAAGTTTAAATTAATAATGAAGAGTCAGCATTCTGACTCTCAATATTATGAGCTTTTGCCCGCTTTTCCAGCTTTTGTTCTTTTCCGGTTGTGTAAATGGAGGTTTCAGGCAGCATTAGAATCAATGCCTCGGACGGTACCGTGTTTCACTGCTTGTTTTTAATTTGGGCAACAGTCCAACTATGTTTTATCTGCTCTGTTTTTCTGGGTGCTGCAGGAAAGCTAACATCCCCCCTCGTTTTCAGTCTCTCATCAAGGGAGTCCAAAGACCTACCCTGTTTTTGCACTCCTTCGAGGATTACACTGCACAATTTCAGCAGCAGTTTTACTGTAAAGTGCACCATGTCGGTGGATGTTTTGTTGGTGTTTATGTGTCCAGAATCATAACAGCCACTCAATGTACTCAGGTCTGCTTCCTCTTGTAACAAGACTGGGAATTTGTCAGGCAACACTGAGAGGTGCTGGCTCTCTTCCTGCAGCGCCAGCGGATGAGGGGGAGGGGATGGGTGCTGCAGGATCACCAATGGCTCAATGATGGGGTTTCAACTCCCCATTTCCACAGTGTTGGCAATATCTCCCAAACTGACCCCTGTAGCAGCCTCCAATGAATACCACATAGCCAGCAACAAATGATTGTAATTATTGCCGAAGTCAGAGTTTGATCCATTTAGGTTAACACTGGCCGCTTTGTTTATAGGAGATATGCCAGGCGTCTTCGCCCCTTAGTCTGGCTGGTAGTAGTCAGTGATTTTCTGCTCAATGGCCAATAGTATGTTACTTTCTGTTTGAGCCCCGCCCCCGCCCTCAAGGGAGTCTATTTGTTACCTAAGACATTTCTCATGTGTGAGGCTACTCATGTAAATGTTTTCCCAGGGGGCTTACCCTTTCTGGAGTTTTAAATTCTGAATTTCATTGGATCTTTTCCAGGCATCTCAAATGCTGTGCAGCGGTCAGGTGTCGTACAGTCCACGGGGTGTGCACCCATCAGCACCTCAGCCCCTGCAACACTGTAACACTCTGCTGACTGCACTCCGCACAGTGGATTCATGCTGCCTCCTAGGAATTATAGCGTTTGTTCACTTAAAGGGCCACAGCAGCCAATAGTTTTCTGATGTATTTCACAGTAATTTGGCAGCCAAGAAAGATTGCTGCCGCTGTCACACGTAACACTCTGTTGTCAGGTACTATTTCAGCTAACTGCTGAATTGCACTCAAAGACTTCAGTTGCTCCAGCCTTACAGAGGCAAACTATTTAGCTGATCTACAGCTTTGTAGCTACCACACTCTCTATGTGAGAGCACCTTCAGACCAAAGTTTAGAAGCTCCTGATTATAGGGCTCACCAAGGGTTGGGTGGTATCCCGGTGAATATTGCGCCAGGATACCGTCCAGCGCTATTAGCATTACCACAGCTCAGTCTGGCGCAATTTGCACCAGATCCTGAGCTGTGGGGGATGGGGGGACAAATCCCCATTCCCATTGGGTCCATTATTGCCGGTGCAATTCATGCTGTGCTAATAGTGCCGAAAATGGGTGCCATAAATCTGCAGAAAGGGGAGATTATTACCTCCAGAAACAAACTGGAGGTAAAACTACCATTTTCTTCCCAACTCGAGTTTGGGCAGATCAGTTAATGTGGCAGTAATAGCATTACTGCTGCATTTTACTGCTTCCACCCAACTTATGATGAGGCTGATAAGTCTGCGCTTACCTCAGCTGCATTGCTTTTTTCAGCTTGTGTCATGTATGCTATAACAACGAGCAACAGGTGTTGTATTATCAGCAATATACTGTACATCAGTATTTGCATTCCAAAGCTAAGCAATGGCAGGGTCTTAATCATTAATGAATTGGCATTCCTTATCTCTTTTTAAATTATAGGTATTTCTTGGAGACTTACCAGTAACATGGTGGTGTTAAACAGATGAGATCAAACTATTCACTGTACTAACTGGTGCTACAGGCCTTAGAAAGCCAAATATGCACTGTATAAGAAGTGTTTCTATTCTCAGACAAACATGTCACAAAAGTTGTCATGTGTAAGTACATGAACTGTTTCTATATTTCTATGGAATGGTGTCATCACCTTAAATAATTACTTAAGTTTATTCAATACAAAAAGAACTATTTTTTATATGAAAATCTGTTTTAATAATCACTTCTACTTTTTTCTTTTGCAAAAAATCGCTTTACAACATATCTAGATTTTGGTGTCACATTTCTCCAAAGATTTGTAAAAACATGAGCGTGGTACATTTTTCAAAAATATATCTTTATTTGTCTCTTTCATATTGATAGCTGCAATCCTAACAGAGACTTGAAACTACAATCTTGGAAGTTTTTGCGCCATTCAAATTTGCAAATGAGGCGCAAGAGCTCTGGCATGAGAATCCCAAGCGGTCTGTGCTAGAATATAAGCTTCCTTGCATCCGTGATCAGATTACTGTGCAGCTTATTTTAGTTGTGCTGTAGTTTTGCAGATTTATTTGTTTTATCACTGAATTTTAGCGTATTTCATAAGCGACCGTCATATAGCATTTTAGCATTTTGTCGTTTGTTTTAACAATATATTTAGTTATACGTGTGACTAGACAGTATCTGTTAGGTTTTTACGTCAGCATTTCGTATGACCTCCTGTGTTTGAATGCATATGTGCTGCAATCATAATGGAGACTTGAAACTATAATCCACAAAAGGCTTGGAAGTTCTCGTGCTGTTCAAATTTATAAATCAGACGCGAGAGCCCCAAGCGGTCTGTGGTGGTCCGTGAAGGGCAGGGAAGGCAGGAAGCTCCCTGAATCATTTAATTTCTATTTATTATAATGAGCATTGCAGAAGTCCTTGCCGCTATCACAGCCACCAGAACTATTTGTATTTGTATGTGTATTTATTTTGTTTATATAGCGCTTTACTCCAAAATGCTGAACATTTAAACAACTTGATACATAAAACATTATAACAGTATAAGCAAATTACAATTATGAATCAGTCCAACAAAACAGTAAGAAGAGCAATTAAACTGGAGGGAAGAGGGAGAGCAGTGCAGTAGAACTGAGAGGGAGAGGGAGGGGTGAGGAGGAGAAGGGGGAGGGAAACGGAAGGGGACCATGGAGAGATTTAAAGACAAAGCAGAGAAAGTGAAATTTAAGTTGGGAGTGAAAGGGGAGCCAGCCAAGGGAGGAAAGGGAAGCAGAGATGGAGTCACAGGAGGTAAGGAGACAGAGGGTACGGACGGCAGAATGGTAGATAGATTTGAGGGGGGCAAGATGGGAATTAGGTAGTCCAAAGAGTAAGGAGGAGCGGTAGAAGAGGTGAGAGAAGATAAGGGAGGAGATTAAAAGTTTAGTAGCATGGAAAGTGAGAGAGGGGCGGACATTGCGAATATTAAAGAGGTGGTAGCGACAGGCACGAGAGGTTAGAGAAATATAGTGGGAAAAAGAGAGAGAGGAGTCAAAGTGAATTCCTAAATTGTGAGCATGGGCAGAGATAGGGAGATTAGTATGAGGAAAGTGAATGAAAGGTGGAGGATAGGGAGGGGGAAGAGAATTGGAGGGGAAGAATACGACTTCAGTCTTGTCAGTGTTGGGAGAAAGAAAGCGGGAGGGCATCCAGTTTTTTTATGGCGGTAAGACAGGAAGAGAGTTTAAGGTGGAGGTCAGGGGAGAAGGAAGAGAAGGAAAGGAAGAGCTGAGTATCGTCAGCATAGAAATGGTGGAAAATGCTGAACGAGGAGATAACAGGGGCAAGGAGGGAGGTGTAGAGTGAGAAAAGGAAAGGGCCAAGCACCGAGCCTTGGGGTACGCCATATTCCAGAGGCTTGATTAGAGAGGACCAGCCTCCCCAGGAAACAGTAAAAGAGCAGGGCGAGAGGTAAGCAGATAGCCAGTTAAAAACAGAGCCTTTGAATCCAAAGGAAGAAAGAGTGTTGAGAAGGAGGGGGTGATCGACAGTGTCAAAGGCAGCAGAGAGGTCAAGAAGAATAAGGACAGAGGATGCTTAGAGTGTCGAGCGGAGAGGATGGAGTTACGGATGGTGGTGAGGGCCGTTTCAGGAGAGTGTTTAGGGCGGAAACCCAATTGAGAGGGGGGTAGGAGAGAGAGATTGGAGACAAAGGTTGAGAGCTGAGAGTAGGCAAGGCGCTCGAGTAGCTTAGAGAGGAATGGGAGAAGAGAGATAGGATGGAAGTTAGAGATGAGAAGGGGATCAGCAGAAGGTTTCTTCAAAATCGGGATGATAGTGGCATGCTTGAAAGCAGAGGGGAAGGTAGCTGAGGAAAGGCAGGTGTTGAAGAAGGAAGTTAAGTAGAGAATAAGAAGAGGGTAGATCTTAGGGATAAGAAGGGAGGGGAGAGGGTCAGTTGGAGCAGACGAGGGGTGGGCTTTGGAGAGGAGGATGGAGATGTCGGAAGGAGAGACAGGCAAGAAGTCGGACATGCAGGATGAGGGGGAGAGGGGAGAAGGGGACGGGGGAAGAAGAGTAATTGATTTTTTGCCGAAGGGCAAGAATCTTGGAGGAGAAAAAGATAAGATAGCAAAGTCAGAAGGAGAAAGGGTGGAAGAGGTTGAGGGATCAGGGGTAGGAGGGGAGAGAAGACAAGAGAGAGTTTGGAAGATGCGGCGAGGGTGAGAGGCTTGGGAGTGGAGAAGGTTAGAGTAGTAGGAGCGTTTAGCCGAGGCGAGGCGAGGTAAGTGTCGTAATGAGAGTGGTAAGAGAAGTATGAGGTTTGGTTGGCAAGCGTGGGAGATTTGAGCCAGAGTCTCTCAAGACATTGAAGGAGACGCTGCATAGATAGAAGTTGAGGAGAGAGCCACGGTTGAGAGGGTTTCTGCGTTGGACGGAAGAAGGAAAGGGGGTAAAGTAGATCAAGAGAGGAGGGGATAGAGGAGGAGAGAGTGATTAGTGCATCATTGGCCAACAGTGAAGAGAAATCTTGGAGAGAGGGAGGAGAGAAAGAGCATTTGTCAAGAAAGATGGAGGGATCAAAGTTGCGAAGGTCACGTCGTGAGAAGATGGAAGGAGAGGGCAAAGTAGAGGAAGGCTGAGGAAGGGGAGTAAGGGAGAAGGAGAGTAAAGCATGATCGGAGAGATAGATAGGAAGTGTAGAGACAGAGGAAGAGGGGTAGGAAGAGTTGAAGATAAGGTCAAGAGTGGAGCCAGAGGAGTGAGTAGGAGAGGAAGGAAGAGGGGAAAGGAGGTAGGAGTCAAGTATGGAGAAAAGGGGTGAGGAATGAGGGGGAGAAGGGAGGTGAAGGTTAAAGTTGCCGAGTACAGTTAGAGGAGAGGGGGAGGGAGGGAGGGATAGATGAGCAAAAGGAGGTGATCAGGGTCATCATAGAAGGAAGAAAGAGGCAGGGGGATGATAGATCATTAGAAAGGAGATGGGGTGAGGAGAGGAAAAAGATTTGTATAGAAATTTGAAGGAAGGGAAAGAAGGAAGAGATGGTAAGGAGGTAGTGGAAAGGTGTCTAGGGTGGTAGAGGAGGCCAATACCTCCACCGCGGCCAGTGGCGTGAGAGATGTGAGAGACTATATTTGAAAACTGCTAGTCTGCGTTGGTTCTCCCCGCTAATGTAAGCCCTTATCTCTCTCATGCTATTGACAGACCAATAGAGGCTAATAATGTTAGCTCACCCAGCAAGGTTCTGCAGGAAACACCCACAGCCCAATTTTTACTTGAGAAAGATTTTCTACCTTAGGGAATTCCAATCTGTGGCACAATGATGGTGGAAGAACCCAAGGGCACTATTGAAAGTACTAACACTTTGGGACTCAACACCACTATAGAAATTGACCAGGGATCCCTCCTTACATGCTGGCAGGAATCCCCCAAACTAATGGACCAGCCTGAACAGCAGGAGATGGGTGGTCTATCGTCTGGTGCTTACTCCATTTTGGCCGTCCCCTGGAGCCAGTCTACAAACTTTAAAAAAAACGGGTTTGCCCCTAAAGTTTGAACTGCTGAACACTAAGTCCCTGAAAAAACATGCTGTGTAAGTGGCCAAATATATCACAGAAATGGATGTTGACATCTGTGCCATTACTCAGACTTGGGGAAATGACGCAGCAGGTCCCTCTATGGGCCTGGCTTACCAGATGGATATAGTATGTTTTGTCAGGACAGAAAAGGGGGAAGAAGAGGGGGTTGTCCTTATTTTTAAATCCCACTTAGATATATGGGAGATTAATTGTCAAACCATTGTTGGGACGAATCAAAACTGGTCAAAATAGGGCTTAATGCAGAAATTACTATTAAACTTCGACCATGGCATCAGATTTCCCTACACTTATTTACAACTTCCTTCTTCCCCTCCTCAAACCTAAGACTAGATTTTTCGTTTTGTGGGATTTTAACCACTGGTTAGGTCATGAGTCTGATGTTATGGCCTCAGTTCTGGAGACTGCCATGGATAATCTGGGTTTTGAGCAGAAGGTCTATGAACCTACCCCTTGCAAAGGCCATACTCTCTAGGGTTGTTACACTCAACATTCTAACTAAGGATTTTAAAGTCCTTGTCTGTCCATGGTCAGACTATTCTTTTGTTCATTTTACATTTCAGAATGAATTCCCCATAAAATTGAGAGGCTCACATATGCCAAAGCTACTGATTAGAACAACGGAAATTTGACATTAGAGCAAATTGAACCTCTGCTTAACCTGGCTATTGCTGATTTATCTAATTTGTATTCAGCCAAAGATTTGTCTAATATTCTTTCTCTTTCACTTGTCAACATTTCCAACACATTGGCACCTTTTGAAAAGAAGCTTTTTAAAGAAACATTGGTTTTCTCTAGAGCTCAAGAAACTTAAAGCCTCTAAGCTTAAACATTTTTATGCTTGGAAATCAAATCAGATCTCTCAGCTTCTGGCAGCATACAAAAGGGCAGCTAAAGAATACAAACTAGCAATCATTGACGCTAAAAGAAATACTTTTAGCAATATAATCCAGAACTCACAGTCTGAAGTGAAGGAACTCTACAAAAGTTTAAAAGAATAGCAAACTCACCACATTCAGGATACTGGCAACGTGAAACAAGATGACGCCTGCTGCTCATCTATTCAAGAAGCCTTGCAAGGAAAACTTATTAAATAAAGGTGGCCCTTGCTCTAAAAACAGGCGTCAAGATAATAAGGCGGAAGTTAGGGCTTCAGCTGATCATCTGGATAATTCTCTTATACAGAATTTTAGGTTCTCCCCTATAACTGTGCCTCAATTAGCTGATATTATTGATCATCTGAAATCCACCAAATGTAAGGGCTATCCTTGCTCAACGATGATCATTAAGTCTTTCTCATCTATTCTGTTGGACTCAATCAATATATCATTAAATTTGTGAATGCTCCTTCGCAGAAAGGTCAGTGGCTTTGGGGATAAAAAAAGGCTTGAATAACTCCAATCCTCAAAAAATCAGGATTGTGTCCTAAGATACCCTTAAATTACAGACCTATTACTAATATGCCCTTTCTGTTAAAAATTTTGGACTGGGAGGCCTATATTCAAATTTCTGACCACCTAAACAAATACACTATTCTCAATAAACAGCAGTCAGTGTTTAGACAAGGTTATGGTACCGGTACTGCTCTTTTGGAATTCAAGTTCAAACTTTTGGACCATGTGGATAATGGTAAACCATCTCTCTTTATGTTATTACATCTGTCTGCGGCCTTCGACCCAGTGGCTCACTCCATCTTGATCAACAGGTTGAAGGACATGGCTAATTATTCAGATGAAGCAGCCCTTTGAGTCTCCTTGTTCCTTAGCAGTCAGGAGGAGTCGAGTCTATTCTGGAGAAGCAGAAGTCTCCCCTATCACTCTTGAATATGGCATCCGCCAGAGGGCCTGTGTCTCTCCTTACTTATACAATATTTTTACGGTGCCCTTCTTTGCCCTGTTGGAACAGAATGGTGTGGCCTTTACGAATTATGTGGGTGACACCCAGTGTGTCATTCTGCTGACAGGTTTACATGATAAAGATGAATCCCTTCTCAATAAAGTATACAATCTCATAAAAAAATGGATGCTGCAGAACGGTCTTGTGCAGAAAAGAGACAAGACGGAACTTATGGTAGTTGGCACTCCTAATATGCTAAGGAAATTAGGACCTGCTTATGAGAACTTTCTTATGGAAGATACCAAGATACCTACACAAAAGAAGGTTAAGACACTTGGCATCTTCCTTGACCAGCACCTGAACTTGAAGGCGCATGTTAGTAGCCTGGTTTCTTCCACAGCATATTACATTAAACTCTTAGCCCATCTTTGCCCATTCATCACGCAAATAAGTGCTGAGACCATTGCAAAGGCCATAGTGGATGCTAAAACGGACTATTGCTGCAGTCTGCTGTACGGCATCACAGAGTTGCACTGCAAATGTTTGCAGGTGATACAAAATAGTGCAGTTTGAGTGGCAACTTATCTTGCTATGAGTGACCATGGAGGTCATTATAAACTTGGAGGTAGCCATGCTGCTATTTGCGGCATGGCTACCCCCATTCCGGGTATTGAGTCCGGGTTCCTGGAATGGGGAAATACTGGGCCTTTGCGACCTTGGAGGGCCCGGTATTTCCACATTCCAGAAACCCATCCCCATTCCCATTCAAGCCCCCATAGGGCTCAATGGGAATGGGGCGCATGCTAACAACGGGCCCGTATTAACGGGCCCGTTGTTAGCATGCTGGACCGCTCGTGGGACCACCTAAGGACGCCTGGTAAAACCAGGCATCCTTAGCGGGTCCCACGAGCGGAATTCGTAATGAGGCCGTAGGGGGTTAACGGGGCCGGCAGCTCTACCGTCCCTGTTAACCCCCTACCGCGAATCTCGTAATGAACCCCGATGTCTCGGAGGTCAGGCGCAGTCTGCACTGACTTTCCATTAGAAGCGAGAATACGGTATCGCCTTCTGCATATAACACACAAATGATGCATGGGTAAAATGCCCACCTACCTACAGGATCTTCTCAAAGAGAAAACTAATATGAGATTTCTTAGATCCAATAATGATGAACAGTTAACTATCCCTAGATGCAATACCAGTAGAGCTATGGAGAGAGCGTTTAAAAGTGCAGCTCCAAGTGCATGGAATGCCATTGTGCTTGATCTCAGAGTACTGAAGTCCACTGAGACATTCAGGAAAAAATGTAAAACATTGTTATTTGCTTAATCTTTCCTCTGTTGGTATTTCTTCTTGCCATGCTCTCGGCCCATGGTCTTCGATCTGTTTGTTGGTCTCTGTTGATTCAAGTGCGCCCTTAAGCCTATGGGTGCACGGTTGCATGGTATAAATCCAATAAAGTAAAGTATAGCACATGTGTTATATTTTCTTCTAAAAATCATATTTTATTTTTACTGTTAACAGATTTCATACATTTTTTCTTTTATCACTTTCACTTAAAATATTCTGTGTTCCATTAATTTGTTCAGTTGGCACATCTCCTATCTGAAATTGCACATGTTCAAAAGAATTATCAATAAGAGTTATAGATGTATTATCAGCACTATTTATTTGTACACATTTGGAAACAGTGCTTTTCAAAATATTATATTGTAAAACTTTACTTCCCTGTGTCGATCTCTTTTTTTAGCACATTGTCCATGCTTCTTCTAAGACATTATAAAGGAATGCTGTACAAAAAAAAGAATATAATTACTATACACACACACCTAGTCTTGTAAAATAAACAAAACTGTTACATGTGGGCTACAATGCAATACTGACACCCATAGTGCACCTTTTCTTTTGGCAAATTCACATGAAAAATTATTTGGGGACTCTATTACATAATCAGAGATTTCACTAGTGAGAGCATTCTAATGGTGTTTATGTGTGTAGATTTAACTGCTACGCCCATTGCTATATACATTATATGGAACAGAAGTGTGCACATTTGACATGCTCACAGAAACCATTCTAAATGATGAATACTTAAAATTCTGAGACTCAAGCTTCTATAAACTGAATAGATGGGTACATATTGCTTTGATAAAACCTACAATAACCTATGCTTTCAAAGAACCTAAACTTCTAAAAAAATATCTTTATTATCAGAATTATTTTTTAGCACTGTACCTCACAATACTCTTTTATTTGTCAACATGGTACCTATTATACATAACTTGACCAGGCTAAATCAACCCAAGCTCCAACTGTTAAATGTGGGCTGCATTGCACTGCTGACAACCACACTGTAAGCTCTTTCTTCAGGAAAAATCATACAGAAAAAGGAATCAGTGGCTCTTTCACCTAATGAGAGATTTCACTATTGAAAACATTCTGATTGTGTTTATGCGAACAGATTTAACTGCTAGGCCCATAGCTATATTCATGATATGTGCACAGCTAAGGTGCTTACAACAACTATTCTAAATGATGAATGTGTCCACATGTATCACTCATGCTTGTACAAACTGAATAGATGGACAGTTACATTACACAAATACAGGCACCACAACTATTTTCCACTTGACTGAATATTTTAATAGTAAGGGCAAAACTGACTTCTTCAATGAGAGTGCTTCCATTTCTATAGCTTACACTGGAAAATTCTATATTAATGGAAGGTTTCCATTCACCACTATACCTCACAACACCACTATACCTCACAAGGGCCTTTTCAACTACAAGGAACCTCTTAAAACAGATTGTACATCCTAGATGACATAACCAAGTAAAATCAATCTGACAGAATAAAAAGGCACTGATAAAGGGTGAGAGGGAAGAGCTTCATATCCAACTACAAAGCACATACACAGCTGCAATACCTTTCAAATATAACAGTATAATGCTTTTTCGATGGCAGGTGTTGCTATGCCCCCACATTCATTTGACTTCAATCTATGTCTGTGCATTGAATAACAAATATGTGATCACATAGCATAGAATACATGTTGTCAACGTGCCAAATATGGTTGCTGTTTACTCTGTATGAATTACTACCAACATTTTGATCTGTCTGGTACACATGTTGTGCTCAAATGCATGCAATGGAGCTGTATGTTATGGCACCAATGATGTGCTGAATGCAATGTGATGCAATGTACTTTCAATCTGTGATTGAAATGCCACATTCAATTTCAAAATACTCTTAGTGCGGCAACTGTGGAAACAAAAGATACATAATGCAACAAAAAAAAGTCATACATACAAACAGCTCATTATTTTTAACAAATAAGGAAGATAAAACAAAACATTTCCAAATCCACATTATCAACACATTTTTAAGTCATTCAAAAAAACAGTCAGACAGAATCTTGAATGGGAATTATATTTTTCCCACACATAACCATAGCATAGCATGTGCTACTGGTTCTTCAACCTTCTGAAAACACTGAAATAAAATATGGAAAAGCATACTGTACTTATAAACTGTACTAAACTACCAACCTAAACATACTTAATATATTTTATATAAACAACAATTCATATTATACATAATATATATAAAACAGACAATCTCTGACCATCAGCAGTTTCAAAGAATGAATAGATCATCACAATAGCCAAGCACAGAACATCTGCATACTCTAGCGTCTGCAATCAGAATGTCAAAAGTTAACACAATGGTCACTTACATAGTTTTCAGAAATCAATAGCACAAAAAGAGGACTGTACAAAACAAAGTAAAATGATCAACACAATTTTTACTGCAACCTATTCCAGTCAATGAATCTCAAAACAGTCCTTCTAAAGACTACTTTACAGAACATGTAGAAAGACAATTAAATGAAACCAATTTATTTTTCAAATTAAACAAATTCCATAGCTGGGGAGCCCGGCCATAGCCGTGGATACATGTGCATTTTTCCATACATTGAAAACACATATTTCAAAGGTTTCAGATATAAATCAAAGATGCCTTGAGGGGAGAACATCCAACCAGAAAGACACGTACAATTCTGTGCTAAAACATTCATAAAAAAATAAATATGATCACTGCACCAAAATACAAACAATTATAGCTGCAGGTAGAGCAGCCTGGCTCATCCCAGTGGCTATACCAGCCTGCCAAAATGTTCGATGTCCAATTGGAGCCCTGATAACCATGGGTGTGGACAACCACTGGTAGCCGCAGCTACACGTAAGATTTTTACAGATTCAAAAAGACATATAAACAAGGTGTAAAAATTCAAACAACACAAAGGTACACATGAGGGCAAAGAATCAGAAGCACATGTAAAATTGTGTTCTGTAAAAATCCATGAAATATCATGATCAATGCACAAGAATTGGTATCGATATATACCCATGGCTAAGGCAAAGTTGTAGCCATGGCTGCGCCCACCAAAAAATTGCATGATGACCCGTTGGCTTACTGGTACCCGCGGCTCTAATTCCCCCTGACAGGATAAAATGTTTAATTGGCTACAGTTGTAGCTGCGGCTACTTATAAAAAAAGGCATAAAAGGTATTTTCCTTTACCAAAATTCTTTAAAAGTTCTTTGGGTGGCTCCTAAAAGAGCCTTTGCGGTCTTCTACCAATAGATAACCAAAAATATATATTTTCGATCAGAGAAATACTCTTCACCTCTATTACAACTAAAACAATCTTGGAAATTTACTCTGTGCTCTTTCTTTAGATGATTAAATAATTTTCTTTTCCCAAAGAGAAAAAAAAAACTGTGCTCCCTGTCAAAAACATTTCTCCACAATTGCAGCATAAACCTCTCATTTCAACCACTTTGTATAAAATACTATTGTAGAACCACAAATAATTTGCAAGGTAAAATGCTTTGACAACACATGCTTTGACAACACATCACCTATATCCTCAACATCACTATTAACACCATTCCCGAAATTCTGAAATTCTCCACAGTCTTCTGAACAATGAAATTCCTGTCTTTCTGAAATTGGCTTCATGTTTCAAATATCCAGTGAAACAATATCTATACCCCAAAAATAGAACAATCTCCTAAAACTAAACCTTACTCTCAAGCAATAAAAATGTACTAAATAATACAACTCTTAATATAATGATACAATATAATCTACAGTTTTACTGGCTCATAAAATCATCACTCAAAAAAAATACATGCTCTTATAGGTTCAACAATTGAACAGCATCTGAGGTACTTGACGTCCTATTGTCAGATACCCACCACACAAACAATAAAGAACACCTCAGAAAATAAATACAAGAAATTGCATCTTCTCTCCTCATGTAATCTTCCCCCATTCATATTTCTAATATCTGAGGTGACAAGCAGTATTTTATCCTATCACAGTACAATGGAAAACTACATGTAATGGCTGAAGGAGAATTATTCTACAGAAAAATACATTTAAAAAGAAGATGCTCAAGAAAAGGTACCAGAAGAAAATACATCACATTCAGGATTATGTGAGTTCATTCATTATATTTATGTAAAACTAGACTTACAATAATATGTTATTGAACAAATATCAGATATAGTTAATGTAACTACTTTTAAATACCCATACAACCAACACAATAATGTTTTAAGTGCATTATAGCGTCAATTGTTTAAAAATATTTCAAATACTTTCAAACAGACGAAGAAAACATTCAAGTATGATGAAGAATTAAACAAGAAACAACACAAGAACTACCAACAAAACTAATAATGGATTCATTAACATAATTAAAACAACTATTAATTAATGTTCGAAAAGAAGTATAATCAATGAGAAAAGACATTGAAAATTGAAGACAAATCATGGGCAGTAAGAATACAAATAATTTAGCTGAGGAAGAAGATGTATAAAGTGTCCAAACTAAAAGAAAAAGAAAACCCACAACCGCATCCCCCCAAATAAGCCTATTTTTAACTATCCTTGTTTGCATATTTATTTACCCTTTTAAAATGTGCAAACTCATATGTAATATTAATGAATAAAAAGTGTAAAAAATGTTACAATAACTGTTTACAAAATACTATACTTAATACATCTTAAAAAAACTTTCCAAGATGACTACCCACACACATGTATTTTTTTTAAATAGATATATACAGCTGCACGGTATACCCGTGGGTAACAACCTATGGTGTGGGATGGGTTGGGAATAGCCTTGAGTAAACACCCCCAGTCGTTGCTAGTCCAAGGCAAGATCCTTTTTGCACCAATGGCACCCCTTTTTATGTAGTCACAGCTATTGGATTGTGTTTTTATTACAAAAAAACTGAGTATGGCATATCAATGGCAAAAGAGTGATACAATGGTAGTTAAAATTGGTTATGTAAGGGTCATGCTAATAAAGAGAGCACACCAAATGTGCTAAAATTCTACACTCAGTGTGTACCCCAAAAAGGTCCTTTTAAGGACTATTAATCACATATAAATATACAAATACAATGAAAATAAATCCATCACATTTTACCACACAAATACAATGAAATAGCATCCAAAAACCTTTTCTAAAATAACTCATCTCTCATAGCAGTGGCTAGAGTTCATTGACTTTTTTACTAGCCACGGTTATAATATGAAACTTTGGGGGGGTCAAGTGACATACGTTTTTATACATATATACATATATACATAATAGATAATTCTTAGAAAGGCTGTTTCAAGTACAAACAGCATACTTATTTGTACATTGAGGCCTAGCCACAGGTATTGTCCAATGAACCCACACCTCTGAAATGCCCCGTTGGGCAATACTGTAGCCACAGTTATTCATCTATGCTTAAAAAATAATAATACTATCCTCTGGTCATTAGGGAAAAAAATCCAAGGTGGATTAAAAAAAGCATAATGGCAGTGCACCTTTAAATTCCACTTCTGCCACCACTGTCACTTCCTCCCAACCTCATTCCATCTTGTCTACACCTGATCTACAAGACTGCCAAGAACATGACAAAACAGTGCCATTCGGATATTGGGAAAAAATCCATGGTGTATTGAAAAAAAACAACTTCATAAAAACGTGGTGTGGCATCTTCTGCTTTACATCCACTCAGAAAACAATACCAAATGGTCAGAAAACTGTTGCTGATGAATCACAGTATTTTCGGATCAAGGTATATCACAGTAAGAAAGACATTCAGGAAGTGCAGTGTACGTTTTGTACAATAAACCATCTCCAAGTTTGAGACCCTCAACTGCCATCAACCACCTTGTGCAGGTCCATTCATATGACACGGAAAGAACCCTACCGGAAGGCTATTGTTCAACACAGTTTCAGCACATACCCTCAAAAAGCTGCATACAAAAAAAGATGAATAAAAATACTATTGAATATAAGCAGCATATTAGTAAAAGTTTAAAAAAACATTAAGGGGCCGATTCATAGAAATCGGCGCACAAGTGGCGCACGCGGCTGGCGCACAGTGTGCGCGTACGGTAGTCTGCGCCAGCCGCGTGCGCCGAAACACATTCAGGCGCACATCGTATTCATGGATTCCAACATCCACAACCAGCCGTGGTGCAGAGTGGCGCAGCGACCCTGCAGCCGCGTCAGTTACGCCCCCAAGAACGCCCTCGCGCAGGGAAAAGCCATCAAAATCCCCAATCCAGCACAAAGGGCAGCAGCAAACGCAGAGCGGGGAGCGTGTATTTCAGGGGTGTGCGGGTGTTCTCACACGCGATAGGCCTGGGTACGTGTATTACAGGGGTGCGCGAGAAAATCTACACGCGATTGGGCTGGGTACGTGGATTTCAGGGGTGCGCGAGAAATGCTACACACGATTGGCCTGGGCACGTGGATTTCAGGGGTGCGCGAGAAATGCCACACGCGATTGGCCTGGGTACGTGGATTACAGGGGTGCGCGAGAAATTCCACACGCGATTGGCCTGGGTACGTGTATTACAGGGGTGCGCGAGAAAATCTACACGCGATTGGGCTGGGTACGTGGATTTCAGGGGTGCGCGAGAAATGCTACACGCGATTGGCCTGGGTACGTGGATTTCAGGGGTGCGCGAGAAATACTACACGCAATTGGCCTGGGTACGTGTATTACAGGGGTGCGCGAGAAAATCTACACGTGATTGGGCTGGGTACGTGGATTTCAGGGGTGCGCGAGAAATTCTACACGCGATTGGCCTGGGTACGTGTATTACAGGGGTGCGCGAGAAAGTCTACACGCGATTGGGCTGGGTACGTGGATTTCAGGGGTGCGCGAGAAATGCTACACGCGATTGGCCTTGGTACGTGGATTTCAGGGGTGCGCGAGAAATGCTACACGCGATTGGCCTGGGTACGTGGATTTCAGGGGTGCGCGAGAAATTCTACACGCGATTGGCCTGGGTACGTGTATTACAGGGGTGCGCGAGAAATCCTACACGCGATTGGGCCTGTGCGAGTGGGGCAGTGTATTACGTGGGTGTGCGGGAAGTTGAAGAGGTGAATTGCCAGTGTGGGTCCTCCCAGGTCTCCCCTCTACCCCCTCCACGACCTCTGCAGGCAGCCCACACCACAGGGGACTACCCTGCACCCCTGGTCATGTCCCGCAGGCAGCCCATCCACCATTGGCATGCCCCCCAGCCAAGCCACATGTCCCCTTGCACCCCAACCCCCCAGCACTGTGGGGCACCTGCCAGCAGGCCCCCAACCATGTCCCACTCATGTCCCCTTGCACCCCCACCCCCCAGCAGGCCCCCACTCATGTCCCCTTGCACCCCACCCCCCAGCACTGTGGGGCACCTGCCACCAGGCCCCCACCCATGTCTCACACCACCCCCACCCCCCAGTCACCAGGGGCAGCCTCCACAAGGCCCCCACCCATGTCTCCCACCACCCCCACCCCCCAGCACTGTGGGGCACCTGCCAGCAGGCCCCCACCCATGTCTCCCAGCACCCCCACCCCCAGTCACCAGGGGCAGCCTCCACCAGGCCCCCACCCATGTCTCCCAGCACCCCCACCCCAGTCACCAAGGGCAGCCTCCACCAGGCCCCCACCCATGTCTCCCACCACCCCCACCCTTCCAGTCACCAGGGGCAGCCTCCACAAGGCCCCCACTCATGTCTCCCACCACCCCCACCCCCAGTCACCAGGGGCAGCCTCCACCAGGCCCCCAACCATGTCCCACTCATGTCCCCTTGCACCCCCACCCCCCAGCAGGCCCGCACTCATGTCCCCTTGCACCCCCACCCCCCAGCACTGTGGGGCACCTGCCAGCAGGCCCCCACCCATGTCCAACTCATGTTCCCCACCACCCCCACCCCCCAGCACTGTGGGGCACCTGCCAGCAGGCCCCCACCCATGTCCAACTCATGTCTCCCACCACCCCCACCCTCCAGTCACCAGGGGCAGCCTCCACCAGGCCCCCAACCATGTCCCCTTGCACCCCCACCCCCCAGCAGGCCCCCACTCATGTCCCCCTGCACCCGCACCCCCAGCACTGTGGGGCACCTGCCAGCAGGCCCCCAACCATGTCCCACTCATGTCCCCTTGCACCCCCGCCCCCCAGCAGGCCCCCACTCATGTCCCCCTGCACCCCCACCCCCCAGCACTGTGGGGCACCTGCCAGCAGGCCCCCAACCATGTCCCGCTCATGTCCCCCTGCACCCCCACCCCCCAGCACTGTGGGGCACCTGCCAGCAGGCCCCCACCCATGTCCAACTCATGTCTCCCACCACCCCCACCCCTCCAGTCACCAGGGGCAGCCTCCACCAGGCCCCCACCCATGTCTCCCACCACCCCCAGCACTGTGGGGCGCCTGCCACCAGGCCCCCACTCATGTCCCCTTGCACCCAGGTCCTGACGAAACGCAATCATGGCAGTAATGGGCAGCATACCCAGCACAAACACCCAGCCAAGGATTGCATCCACCCACATAGTAGATGCAATTACATGATACAACCCCAATGGCAAGTATGTAAATGAACACATGTCCGTCACACACACATACACAATGGGTGCAAGTGAATGTCAAAACGCATATCATGACATGCATGAAACCAATGAGAAAATACCACAAATGTAAGTAATAAATATATGTATTAAAGAAGAAAATGAAGTAAAGAAATAAAACACACAACAATGGGGATGACAAAACAAATGGTCCATGTCCGAGAACTAATAGAAAAAATCAAAAAACAAAGGAATCCAAAAACTAATGTAGTCCAAAGCAAAATAATGGGGGGAAAAAATAAGGAAAAACCATTGCCTCATGGTGAACACAAATATAAATCCAACAAATGTTCTCCAAACATCAAACTATGTACAAGAATATCCCAGGGTCCATGAGCCCAACACCATAAATGAAACCTACTACTACTAACTAATAAAAACAATATATACAGAAAAGTGGCCATTGTCCGAGCGGTCCAAAGAAAACTTAAAAAATAAAGGAAACCTAACACTAACTAACTAAAGAACTATATACAATGGCAGCGGGCAAGTCCTGCGGCTCACTCTGTGATGTTGCCGGCCAGGGCATCATCGAACTCCATGTCGATGTCCCGGAGGCGGGACTCTGTCCTGGCCCCGAGGTCTCGCAGGGACAACCCCGTGTCCACCTCAAACTCCCTGCGAGCTTCCTCGAGGCACTCAGCCCACCTCAACGCCCGACGCATGGAGAACTCCGCCCTGACCATGGTGAGCCGCTCCTCTTCTGCCCGCTGCCGCTCCGCACCTATCCGCTGGACCAACTGCTCCCACACGGAAGACACTGCCATCCCAGGGTTCTCCTGCCCTCCGGCCGATGCCTGCCCCTCTGATCTTGATGGCCCCGAGCCATGATGCCTCCCACGTCGAGCCTGCTGCTGCCTCCGACGCCACTGCCTCTGCCAGCACGACGGCATCCAGTCTGATGGAATCCACCGATGCCGTCGTGCACGTGCCCTGCCAGATGATGACGGCACATCCTCCATCTGCAGGGGGACAGTTGCTGGTGTGTCCACCCCTGCTGGACCTTCGACTCCCGACTGTGGCAGGGATGGGGTCCCCACCCTGGTCGGGGCAGGTCCACAGGGGGCCCTGGTGGCATCTGGGCCGGAAGACGGCATGGAGCACGACTGGCGCATAGCCTCCACAGAGGAGGAGAGGGTCGCCAGAAGGCCACACACATGTAGGAAACCCCCGACCATGGCGGCTCCCAAATGGTTCACGTACGCACAGTGCTCTTCGTGATGATGTGCATGCTCCTCCCGGGAAGCATGCACCTCATCACGAATGCCAGCCGTGCGCAACGCGACACCAATCAGGACCCTCTCCACACAGCCAGGTGTCCCCTCGTCCGCAGGTAGAGGAGTGTCAGATGACATGGACATCTCCCCTACCTGCGGACGGGCCTGGGATGGGGCATCCCTGCTGGTGCATGGTGGTGCAGTCACAGTGTCAGGGACAGTGACATGCACACGCCCCTCCACGGCGACCTGTGCTGCCTCCTGCCCCTGGCCCTGGACTGCACCACTTGCACCAGCGGGGATGACCCCACCAGGCCCCATGTGTGGCTCAGTAGCGGCCTCCTCCCCCTCTGTGGAAACCACCAACCTGGATGTCTCCACGCCGTCTTCCGCCGGTGCAAGCCCCTGTGGGGGCTCACCCACCCCTTCCGCTGCAGCCGTGGCGGCATCCCCGCCGCTCTGCTCCACAGCGCCTTCTCCGCCCTCTTCTTCACTTGCCACTGTGTAGAGGGAGACATAGAACACAAGCATCAGGGTACTGTACAATGGTCCCCTAGACAGGAAGCAATAGCAGATGAGTGTCACTGTCATACATCACTTCCATCATGTCCCTCCACAACACATGGGTCAGTGCAGGCAAAACACATACAGTAACAGGCATGGCGCATGCCATGGACATTGGCATACATGACCAAGGGACTCATGATTCATACAATGTTGGTTTTAAACTCACATGCATCATGGGCCTTGCCATCACATGCACACACCTCACCGTAGTTCCATCCATCTGGCCTCGTACACCACAGACGCAGTGGATACAAGGATGACTAGGCTGCATCAGTGAATCTGAACATTGTCACAGACATGTGTCATGCATCCATGGCATTTACAAGTCACAGACACGCAGGTCAGACACACACACATGGACACCATACGTGTACATGGGACCAGCACCCATCCCTCACCCCCACCCATGTCCAGGAACAGAGACTGCCATGCTTCCATGTGTCCATTCTGCACAGAGCCCCCCATGTTGCAATAGAACACATGCACCAACCATGTGGTTCACACATCACTGTACTCACATGCCTGACCATGATGTCCCTGCACACACACATACGTACATGGCCTATGTCACACATACAGGCAGGTATCAGACAACCAGCACACTGCAACATGCCCTGTCTCACACAGCAATGCTTGGCCACTTACCGCTCAACTCCAGACGGGTCAGCCTCCGAAGGATCTGGGCATGGAGCGCTGGGTCTACGCATTCCAGGACCCTCATCTGGATGTCACTCAGGCGTGCCCGGCCCCCCTCCGCGAGGCGCCGGGCCTTATTGAGGGTCCTGGACCTCAAGTCCTCCCAGCGCTTCTTGATGTGCTTGATGTCGCGGGTTGCCACCCCCTCCGCGTTGATGGCAACCACTACATCGTCCCAGATCCTCTCCCGTCCTTCCTTGTTGGCGCGTGGTCTTCCGAAGAGGGCATCATAATGCCCCAGGACATGCTCCACCAGGACACCAACTTCCTTCTCACTGAAGCTGGTGGCCCTCTGCCTCTCAGGCTGGGGGTCGCCACTGGTCTCAGATGGTGCTTGCCCCAACATGGCGAACCCCGAGGCAGGCGTGGGTGGGCAACTGGGTCCTGGGGTTGGGCTGTGGAGCGATGGTATCCCAGTCGGGAGTCTACTGTTCCAGCAGGGGTGGACACAGCAACTGGACCCCTGCAGATGGCTGATGTGCAGGCACCAAATGGCAGGGTACGGTGGCAGCAGGCAGGCAGGCAGGCAGGCAGCAGCAGATGGCACGTGGGAGGCTGCTCGGGGCACTGGGGGGCAGTGATTCGGCCTTCTGGGCATGAGCGTGGTCTTCCGTGTGTTTTCGCGTGGCCAGCTTGATACAGAGTGATTTGGCACGTGAAAAATCTGCACGTCAGCGTGTAATTCGAGGAAAGGCCCTTAGCGCGTAAGCGCGTCTGCACGCATATGCATTTTCATTGGACCAAAGGCCCTCAGCGCGTGAGCGCGTCTGTGACGTGACGTGCGAGGGTGTATCCCTCATTGCACGTGATGACAGAACACACGTGGATTTCAACCAATCGCGTGTGAAAGTTCACGGCACCCCGGAACACACGTACCCAGGCTAATCGCATGTGGAACTACCCGCGCACCCGGAAACACACGTACCCAGGCTAATCGCGTGTGGAACTACCCACGCACCCGGAAACACACGTACCCAGGCTAATCGCGTGTGGAACTACCCGCGCACCCGGAAACACACGTACCCAGGCTAATCGCGTGTGGAACTACCCGCGCACCCGGAAACACACGTACCCAGGCTAATCGCGTGTGGAACTACCCGCGCACCCGGAAACACACGTACCCAGGCCAATCGCGTGTACGCTCGCTCCCCTCCGATCACACGCGATGACACCCGAATACGGGAAACACGTGCACGGCAAAAGACGTGCACAGGCGTCAACGAGTCCGCCCACACGGAGGCATCCCGCGGACAGCATAAAAGTGCGCGCAAACAACAAACGCGTATATACAGCGACGATGAATGCCCCATTTGTTGCTGCACTGATCGTGGGACACCGCAGGAGGAGGAGAATAGCCAGGGCACGCATTTTTGCACCACGGACAAGCCTTTTTGGGATGCCTGACGACCAGGTCTACGGCAGGTATAGGTTTCCACCCCATATCATCCCAGACCTGGTCAGGGAGTGGGAAGATGACCTCACATCCCCCACCCTTTGCTCCCAAGCATTGAGCCCCTTGGAGAAGCTGCTCAATGTCTTGCATTTTTTGGCCACTGGGTCGTTTCAGCGGACCACTGCCATAGTGGGGGGGGGTCTCACAGGCCACGCAGTCACGCTGCCTACACCAGGTACTGGCAATCATGACAGCGCGCCCCTCAGTCTGCAGGCACATATACATGCCCAGAACACCCGCAGAAAGGCAGGCCGTTGTCCTGGATTTATTCAGGGTGGCACACTTCCTCAAAGTGGTCGGTGCCATAGATTGCACCCATGTGGCCCTACATCCACCTAGGGCCACTGAGCACATCTACCGAAACCGCAAGCACTGGCATTCCATCAATGTACAGGTGGTATGCGATGCAAAGGGAATCATCACCTCTGTCTATGCAAACTACCCTGGCTCCACCCATGACAGTTTCATATACAGAATGTCCGCCCTGAGCCGGGCCCTGGAAGCTGGGCAGCATGGCGACACATGGCTCCTAGGTCAGTACAAATGCCCTTGCAAATGCATGCAAGTCACACACAGACAAATATCCCAACCCTAATAATCTCAATTATTATCACCTCCCCAGGGGACAGTGCCTACCCTCTGAGCAACCACATGATGAAGCCAATCCGGAACCCCACCACACCACCCCAGGTAAGATACAACGCCGCCCATATTGCAACCAGGGGCATAGTGGAGCGCACATTCGGAGTGCTCAAGTCACGTTTCCGCTCCCTTGACCGCTCTGGTGGGCAACTACTCTATGCACCACCAGTAGTGTGCAGGATCATTGTGGCAGCATGTGTCCTGCACAATGTTGCAACAGGGCAGGGCGTCCCGGTGGACATGGTGGTGCCCCCACATCCCCAACCACAGGCACAGGCGCTGCCCATGGGAGGGGACAGGGCACGTGGCGAGGAAGCCCAGACCCAGCTTGTGGCCACATTTTTCACCTAAACTCCCACCCCTGCGGAGTGCACACAGGCCTGGCACATACCAGGTGACAATCGATGATGACAAAGTGACAGTCAACTGTCACAACCCTACCACCCTGAGATAGTTGCCATGGAAGTGCCACATCGTCTGCATCCCTAGCTACTTAAACACAAGCTATCCTGTGCAACCAAAATGCACACATATGACATGTGACATGACATGGGCCATACACAAGTATTCCAAGGCGCAATGAGGCAGGGGGGGGGGACAAGGGAACACAGAGAACGGTACTACTAGGCCAGGTGTCATTGAGATTGTGCAAGTGCAGGGGTAGGGGGAAGGGAAAAGTGCAAGGGGAAGGGTGGGGGGGAGTCCAGTACAGGGGAAGTAGGCCAAAAAAATAATACATAGGTCGCCTGGTGGCAACTGCAAAGGTAAGTGCAGACAAGTGCTGGGAAGGGAGGGCTGTAGGGATAGAGAGACAGTACTGCAGTGCAGGGGTTGCCAGGGTGGCAGTGCAAGTGGACAGTGGCTGGGCCAGGGACCGAGGTTGGTGAGAGTGTCCCAGTAGCAGCTCCTGTGCAGTTCCAATGAAGAATTCTGCAAGGGAGAGGCAGAGAGTAAGCAGAAGCAAAGAGGAAGATCTTGAGGTGCTTCCAGGACTGGAGATGGTTCCCCTCAAGTTCAAGTCAGGCAGGAAGTCTGTTCCAGGGGGAGGGCCCTGCTGCGGAGAGAAACCTACCCCCAGCTAGTTGCTCTGAGAAGCGGATGACCTGGACATGCAAGGTGTGCATCACACACACCTGCAAAACAGGCCATGGCCATCACTGTCATGTCAGTCAAACCCTCCCAAACATCAACATGACATGGCAAGCAATACCCATACACTGACGCAGTAACGATAAGGTACACATTGCCATGTCCTAAATGTACAGTGGCATCGGACAATGATGCCTGACCCGGAATCAGATGAAATGACAGACCAACAAAATGTCCCACCCAAAATAAGTCGTTTCCAAATGCATTGCAACAGTCGTAGACGTAACATCACAATGCATTCCTGTCTATATGCACATTATGCATTGCAAAATCAACACTGCAGCTCATGTGTGCAGTGTCCCACTCCTGCATCACACTGCTCAGCGCACAGCACAGTGAACAGCCATTGCGTGTGATGCACACCCTGAGCATCACATCTAAGTGACAGACTACATCAAACATCAAATTAGGCATGTACTGGAACCATAATCGGTCACAGAACATGTGCTGCCGGGACACAGTGGGCACCAGAAGGCAAACAGTGTACACGTGGATATGCAAGGGTGGGAGTACATGGAGTGCATCCGAGTGCAAGTGTGTGGTTCTGCAGGGACATGCACTCCACATATGCATGTGCACTCAAGTGACCATCAGTGTTCCCTACACATCACATGTGAACATCCACCATGTGTACACCCCAGCATGTCAAACCACAACCATCCCCTCGCACCTGAAAGGAAAACACAACACATGAACAGGCATTGATCAGCAGAACACAACATGTACATAGGACAACAACATTACAATGTCAGAGTTCCCATCACACTGCAGGGCAATGCAACTATCAACAACAACCCCCCCCTCCCGCGCAAATGACCATGACCCACTGAACAACTGCACCTGGGTCATGGAGCCTCCAACCCTCATTTCCACCTGGCCACAGGATCACCTTTACCCTTCGTGTCCATCTCCCACCTTGTGTGTAAAAAGATGCCTGAACCCTCAGAATCCACACTCATTTCCAAAATCACAAAATCCAAGGCATGAAAACAAACCCAAACACCCTCCAGTAGATGACTTGACGTAGCAGTACCTCACAAACGCCAAGTACTACCACAATGATGCAACAACCAAGGTAGCACAGCAGAACAATGTCACGACAGGATGTGAGACATGTGTGGTACATGACATAGGATGATGCACCATGAATGGATGTGTACTGTCACAGGTCCCCTGTACAGGCGCGGGAGTCTCATGAAACAACCACCCACACCATGTCCCGGGTGCCTGCAAGGTCAAACTCACACAGGCCCCTGAGATCATGGTGGGGAATGAGGTTCAGGGATATGCAGTTGGGACAGGTGTAGACACACTGGATGACTGGAATGAGTGGCAGGTGAGGGGAGGAGGAATGACACATGAAACTAGGGAATGCACGAAAATGTACAACCTGCATGAACACATACACAATCCAAACAAACTTGGACATCATTGTCATGGCCTTCTGTAGTCCAGGCTCAGGAGTGGTACGAACCAACCACCCCCTCTAGGGTTTTGGCGCCTGCAAGTTCGGGGCTTACACAGGCATCCGCAACCCCAGTGGGGAAAGAGGGTCAGGGAACGTTGCTTGGATAGGCACGGGAAGCAGGAACACCGGGTAGAGGGTACAGGTTTCAAAATTGCATAGGATCACGGGTGATTAGGGAAAAAAACATACCAAATAGGACCACACATACATCCATGCATCAGTACACTCCCCAGCAAGCCTATGCAGGGCAGTTTGTAAGGAAAACAACAAGACACTTAGCTCTGGTTTTGAGTGCTGGCCTCCTGCCTGCGCACTCTCAGGGCCGGTTACAGGAGCATTGCAATGCTGCAAAGAGAGACACAGTCAACAACCTGTATGTGCCAATTACACAAAAACACAACACCAAACATGCCCCATAGCAACAAACTACTCTACAAACAGACAATCAGTGCTCGATGCTTCGTACCCATATATAACATCACCCCTGTGACGGGTCATACACAGTCAATGCAGTAAGTCAGGCGCTGGTGGGTGCGTGGCAAATGGAACACCAATGTGTCACAATTCACACAACATGCAATGTTCCCTGGGTAAGCAGACAGACCCATATGGCAAGCCATGACTACAGAGCAAGTTGCGTACCACCATGACCAAAACAAAGTTGGCAGTGCATTTATCATGAAGTGCGTGTAATAGACATGCACTGCACCCAAGTATGTCCCTTGCTGTATGTCCCTGTGAGCTGCCCCTTTCCATGTCTCGGAAGGCTACATGGTTGATACAAGTGCCTCAATGAACCTTGGTGTACCGCAGGGAATGTGCCACTGCCCCTGCATGTGTCCCAGACAACCCTACTATCAACAGCCATCAGTCCACAAACACATCTGAGCTGCATTGTGTGCTTCAACACCAATATTCGTCTAAGCTCACCCTCAGTGCTGTGACTAAGCCTGCATGTGCAACTCGCCTGGTGCAAGCTTTGCTGTGTCGTGGCCCCCCTGTGATGCTCACCTTGCCTGGAGTTCCTTGGAACATGTCAGCAGTTCTAGGATGTGGGTCTGCAATCACTGTGGCTCTGCTCGTCCACACATGTGCATGTGGGCACCAACAAACGGGTCAGGAATTCCGTCGTCCAATGGGCCATGTCTGCTGGCAAAGGTGCTCTGGTGCCTCATCCCCCTGCAGAAAGTGCATGAAACAAATGATCAATGCATCAAAGTGATCTGTGTGTGTCTCATCAGGCATCTCATTACTTGACCATGTCAGAGAGTCACATCACAAATCACACCATCAGTCCGTCTTTCACCTCCAAAGTGTGGAACACTATCTACAGCATGAATTGCAACAAGCACGTGTACAGGAAAGATATGATACATAATACACAATGCATAGCAATCAATGTCCACATTAATCATGACACACCCCATCTAGCAAAAGCTGAACAGTGGACAATTACACCTAAATCATCCCCACTAGGGGTGTCAACACAAGTCACAAAGCACCAGACATGCCACAGATATGACAGTCCAAAGCCCTTGTGTAAAATTCTGTAACACCGAACCATCCTTGCGAGCCCATGGATAAGGGAGGCAGGAGTGGCATATGTGAGTCAAGGAACCCAAGCAGCAAACACATACACAAGACAACCATGAAGGGCCCAGCTGGAACAGACAGTGGATGCCTTCAAAAACCACAAGGCACCGCACTGTCATATGAAAGCACAATAGACTACAAATTTTAAACTAACTCAACTATTAACTAATTACACTAACTATGGAAAACCTACATTACCTATTTAAACTAACTATCAAACAGAAACTTAACTAACTAAACTAAAAGAAAAATCAAAAATGGCCACATACGACCCGGGGGGAGGGGAGGCACCCAGGAGGGGGGAGGTACAGGGTGCTGCTCAACATCCACATGCGATGATGCTGAGCCAAAAAAAAATACCTCCATGGGCTCAACGCCTGCACAGCACGACCTATGTGGGAGATAGATGGTCGTCCGAGTCTGGCTCATCCTGGAAAGGAGGACGTGGCACAGTAGCCTGGCCACGCCTAGCCGCAGCTTGCCCCTCGTCGGCAGCAAGTCTGCCGGACAGGTGAGCCCGGTTCTGTGTGGCGATGTTACATAGGTCTGCATGCAGAACCTCACGTGATACACGTGCTTCCTCTTGCAAGGTAGCACGTGTAACACGGAGTTCCTCCTGCAAGGCCTGGCTGGACAACTGCTGCACCTCCCGGCAAGCCTGTAGCTCAGCCGAGATGGTGCGCTCAAGCTGTGCAAACCTCTCCTCTGCCTGCTGCCTCTGGGACATCATAAGGACACCCAGAGTGGATCTGAGGGAGGCATACTCCTCCCTCAGGGCATCCATGTGCGCCTCTGCGTGAGCAGCAATTGCTTGACCCAGAGACGACATTTCAGCCTGGCGTGCCCTGTCTGAGGCCGCCATGCCCAGCCTGAGCGAGCGGGCCGTGGACCGTGCCGCCTGCTGCTGGAGAAGCACCTGCCTAGCAGGGGGGAGCACAGATCGGGCCACACGCTCCATGCTGTCAGCGATGTTCTCCATTGCTGCCCCCTGCCGTTCGGAATTGGCAGTCATGTCTTGCTCCCACTCAGTATACAGCGGTTGCGTGCGGCGACCGCGTTGCCGGGCTTGACCCCTGCGGGACCCAAGGACCGGGGGTCCTCGCTGTGTTGGCACCGCCTGCGGCTGCACGACTACATGCCCCCATCGATGTGATGTCCCAGGCACATCAGTGACTGGTGTGGAGGGTGACCCTGCGTCCCGATCCACCACGGGTGGAGGAACCAAGACTGTCTGATCCCTCAGTGCAGGTGTCGCAGACAGAGGAGTGTCCACATCAGAATCACTCACCCATGACACATGGACTTGATGCTCATCCAACTCAACATGGACGTCAGAGTCGTCATCAAGGCTGGACTCATAGGCAGCCAGAGACAGGATGGACTGCAGCACTTGGGGGTTTTCGTGGCCTACCACCCCACGACCCCCACTAGTGCCGGGTTGATGTGGTCTTACCAACCCTGTGTCTGGCATGACAACACCATCCTCTGCATCCATTGCGTCATCACCTGAAAAATAGAGAGGAAAAGGTCACTACACATGTCAGAAGCACACAACACACACACACACACCGACAGCAAAGGCATCCGGCAGAAATGTGACACACAACATATCACCTGGCATGCATGCTGGGTCTACTTTGAATAGCTTCTGTGATCAGACCTGTTGAAAGGTAGCAGTTTGCATGGAAGTGGGTCTATGCAGTGCTGGAAATGTGTACGCCACTCACTACCTACATGTACAAGCACCCCATGGTGTGTGCCAGGAAATGTGAAGGCAGTGCAATGTCAAATTCAGACATCACGTGCATTGTGTATTCAATGTGTACCATGTCTAGAAGCCAAGCACCCCTCCACCCCAGTACCAAAGCAGGGATGCCTAGCATGGTATCAAAAGGCTGCCCATACACCTGTGTATTGACAAGCAGTGTTGACTGGCATCAACAGCTTAATGTGATTCAAATTACAACACTGCAAATGATGCTGGGACAGTGGGCAGGACACATGATGGAAGATCCGGAGGCCGGCCACGTGTGAAGAAGACACAACAAGAGTTGGACAGAGTCATTGGCCATTGAACAGGCTGAGGCCTGTGAGCCACACAGATTGTCAGAGCCTAAACATGTGTGCAACGCAGGACTGAGCCACAGTTGACATGGGGTGGCCGATAATATGGCAGGCAATGTATGTAACCAAGGACTCATATTACAGTGATCATCCAGTCAAGGACACATAGGGGCATGCGTGCAATGCACATGGAGCATGAATGGGCACTCATGTCCCTGCGGGACATCTGACCCATGCACAGTACAAGTGGGATACCCTGCATAGAGTACTAAGGCTGTACCACACGGCATATGTCTGGCAGTTTCTAAGCTGGAAGTTAGCATCTACACAGGACACATGAACAAGAAACTACACATTGGCAAGAATGTAGCAGACCAGTGCAAAGGTGGAACTCGGGTGCAGAGTGGCGGAGGAGGGGCAAGGGGGCATGCCCACATGGAGTCCCGCATGCAGGCAGAGGAGACATGCATGACGGTAGCATTGCATTACTTACACATCAGAACCATGTACACGTCACATGTAGCAGCAATCATGCACTACACATCCCACAAGTGAAACACACACGTCCTCAACAACTACGCATCAACACTCACTGGACTGGGCATCAAAGTCCAGCATCTCTCCCACACCTTCGACCAATTCTGGTGGTATGAACTCCGCAACGAGAGCCTCATGCGGAGTGAGTTCTTCCTCCTCTGGTGCAGGCCTACTGCCAGTCACCAGAGTCAAGTTGTAATTTGAGGCACGCTTAGCCTTAGTGCTGCGCTTGATGTCATTCCAGCGCTTTTTGCACTCCTGCGCCGTGCGCACCTCATGGCCGAATGAACTAACATGTTCCGCAACATGCTTCCAGTGGGTGTCACGTTGGGCAGCCGTAGTCTGACTATTGGCACCCACTAGCATGTCACGGCTGTGTCCCCGCATGTAGTCCACAAGGAAGTCCAGTTCCTGCTTACAGAAAGGCTTCTTCCTCGACGTGCAGGAGGTCGTGGCTGTGTGTGGGGTCCCAGCCTGTGCTGCAGGTGCAACCTTCCTCCTCTTGGACTGTGGCGCAGACCCTGGCTGGCTAATGCCGCCCTGACCAGTATGGCCAGTGGGTTCGGTGGATTGAGCCGAGGGAGTGGCAGGTGGAGGGATGACCAAAGGCCTGACTTGTGTCAGTGGCAGCTGGCTGCCCACTAATGGACCCTGCGCAGCAACATCAGCTGTGGCAGGGTCATTGACCGCAACGGTCCTGGTTGGCAGACTCACAACTGGGGTGCTGTTGGGTGCATCTGCCCCTGCACTTGCCAACACCTGGCTGTTCGGGGCAGCAGATGACATGACTGCCCCAGGGACACGTGTCTTGGTCTGAGCAGCCCGGCGTGCCCCTATGGTTTCCCCCCTGGCCTGTTGGAGATCCACCAAGGGCTCTTCAAGTGCCAACGCAGCCTGCGCTGGCAGACCCTGAGCCTGGGTGGCGGTGTCCACAGCTGCACCTGCAGCTACCGCTTCCCTTGGGCCCGTGGCAGTCGATGGAACGGACTGCCGGGTCATACGGGTGCCAGTGCCAGATGCAGGAGCTGCATCCCCCGGAACAACATTGTGCTCAAGTGGCGCACCCCTGCCTCTTCCCCTTCTGTGGCTGCCCTGGACACCCTGGAGTCCCCCTACTCCCTGGTCACCACGGCCACGTCCCCGACCACGCCCGCCACGAGGAGTACGCCCAGCTGAGGCGCCCCTCACCTTTGGTGGCCTCCCAACCATGGCACAGATGTAATAGTGCTGGCACAGATGGAGTGGTGCCAATGGGAGGTGTACAGCACAATTGACCTGGGCAATTGGGGTGAAGGGGGTGGGAAGCAAGATGTTAACAGCCCCCCTGCACCTGCAAGGCTGTATGTGACCCCGGTGATGTGGTGACGGGTCACGCAACGCTCATGCACCCCAAAACTGCAGTAAAACCGTGCACGCAACCCTGCAGCCTACGTGCGTGGATTTAACCTCCCGCAGTACGCGGTGGCACCCAGTAACACGAATAACGCGTACGCGTGGGACACGCAGGCTACGATGACATCGAAAATGGGTGCAATACACAGGGGCACCCGCAGTGGGAAAAGGAGCGTTTGCGACTCACCGTCTGACTAGCGCGATGCAGAAAAACACGCGTAGCCAATACCCCCGCCAAAAGAAGAGATACGTCCTTGAGAGCTGTGAAGTAGATGGCGCGCGAAACAACTGGAAGCAGCAACACCCGTCGGTCTCCACGAAAGGCACGTACAGCGAACTGCTGGGCCCGCTCACCTTTAACCCGTGCTGAGGGAAACGCACGCGCGCGTCACGTCACATGCGGACTTGCAGATTTTCATGCGCGATTACGTGCATTACACGTGGACGTGCAGTTTTCCACACGCGATTACGCGCATTACACGCGGACATGCAGTTTTCCACACGCGATTAGCCTGGGTACGTGTGTTTCCGGGTGCGCGGGTAGTTCCACACGCGATTAGCATGGGTACGTGTGTTCCGGGGTGCCGTGAACTTTCACACGCGATTGGTTGGAATCCACGTGTGTTCTGTCATCACGAGCAATGAGGGATACACCCTCGCACGACACGTCACAGACGCGCTCACGCGCTGAGGGCCTTTGGTCCAATGAAAATGCGTATGCGTGCAGACGCGCTTACGCGCTAAGGGCCTTTCCTCGAATTACACGCTGACGTGCAGATTTTTCACGTGCCAAATCACTCCGTATCAAGCTGGCCACGCGAATACACACGGAAGACCACGCTCCTGCCCAGAAGGCCGAATCACTGCCCCCCAGTGCCCCGAGCAGCCTCCCACATGCCATCTGCTGCTGCCTGCCTGCCTGCTGCCACCGTGCCCTGCCATTTGGTGCCTGCACATCAGCCATCTGCAGGGGTCCAGTTGCTGTGTCCACCCCTGCTGGAACAGTAGACTCCCGACTGGGATACCATCGCTCCACAGCCCAGCCCCAGGACCCAGTTGCCCACCCACACCTGCCTCGGGGGTCGCCATGTCGGGGCAAGCACCATCTGAGACCAGTGGCGACCCCCAGCCAGAGAGGCAGAGGGCCACCAGCTTCAGTGAGAAGGAAGTTGGTGTCCTGGTGGAGCATGTCCTGGGGCATTATGATGCCCTCTTCGGAAGACCACGCGCCAACAAGGAAGGACGGGAGAGGATCTGGGACGATGTAGTGGTTGCCATCAACGCGGAGGGGGTGGCAACCCGCGACATCAAGCACATCAAGAAGCGCTGGGAGGACTTGAGGTCCAGGACCCTCAATAAGGCCCGGCGCCTCGCGGAGGGGGGCCGGGCATGCCTGAGTGACATCCAGATGAGGGTCCTGGAACGCGTAGACCCAGCGCTCCACGCCCAGATCCTTCGGAGGCAGGCCCATCTGGAGTTGGCCGGTAAGTGGCCAAGCATTACTGTGTGAGACAGGGCATGTTGCAGTGTGCTGGTTGTCTGATACCTGCCTGTATGTGTGACATAGGCCATGTACGTATGTGTGTGTGTGCAGGGACATCATGGTCAGGCATGTGAGTACAGTGATGTGTGAACCACATGGTTGGTGCATGTGTTCTATTGCAACATGGGGGGCTCTGTGCGGAATGGACACATGGAAGCATGGCAGTCTCTGTTCCTGGACATGGGTGGGGGTGAGGGATGGGTGCTGGTCCCATGTACACGTATGGTGTCCATGTGTGTGTGTCTGACCTGCGTGTGTGTGACTTGTAACTGCCATGGATGCATGACACATGTCTGTGACAATGTTCAGATTCACTGATGCAGCCTAGTCATCCTTGTATCCACTGCGTCTGTGGTGTACGAGGCCAGATGGATGGAACTACGGTGAGGTGTGTGCATGTGATGGCAAGACCCATGATGCATGTGAGTTTAAAACCAACATTGTATGAATCATGAGTCCCCTGGTCATGTATGCCAATGTCCATGGCATGCGCCATGCCTGTTACTGTATGTGTTTTGCCTGCACTGACCCATGTGTTGTGGAGGGACATGATGGAAGTGATGTATGACAGTGCCACTCATCTGCCTTTGCTTCCTGTCTAGGGGACCATTGTACAGTACCCTGATGCTTGTGTTCTATGTTTCCCTCTACACAGTGGCAAGTGAAGAAGAGGGCAGAGAAGGCGCTGTGGAGCAGAGCAGCGGGGATGCCGCCACGGCTGCAGCGGAAGGGGTGGGTGAGCCCCCACATGGGCTTGCACCGGCGGAAGACGGCGTGGAGACATCCAGGTTGGTGGTTTCCACAGAAGGGGAGGAGGCCGCTACTGAGCCACACATGGGGCCTGGTGGGGGCATCCCCGCTGGTGCAAGTGGTGCAGTCCAGGGCCAGGGGCAGGAGGCAGCACAGGTCGCCGTGGAGGTGCCTGTGCATGTCACTGTCCCTGACACTGTGACTGCACCACCATGCACCAGCAGGGATGCCCCATCCCAGGCCCGTCCGCAGGTAGGGGAGATGTCCATGTCATCTGACACTCCTCTACCTGCGGACGAGGGGACCCCTGGCCGTGTGGGGAGGGTCCTGATTGGTGTCGCGTTGCGCACGGCTGGCATTCGTGATGAGGTGCATGCTTCCCGGGAGGAGCATGCACATCATCACGAAGAGCACCGTGCGTACGTGAACCATTTGGGAGCCGCCATGGTCGGGGGTTTCCTACATGTGTGTGGCCTTCTGGCGACCCTCTCCTCCTCTGTGGAGGCTATGCGCCAGTCGTGCTCCATGCCGTCTTCTGGCCCAGATGCCACCAGGGCCCCCTGTGGACCTGCCCCAACCAACGCAGCCAGCTCGGTGGGGACCCCATCCCTGCCACAGTCGGGAGTCGAAGGTCCAGCAGGGGTGGACACACCAGCAACTGTCCCCCTGCAGATGGAGGATGTGCCGGCATCATCTGGCAGGGCACGTGCACGACGGCATCGGTGGATTCCATCAGCCTGGATGCCGTCGTGCTGGCAGAGGCAGTGGCGTCGGAGGCAGCAGCAGGCTCGACGTGGGAGGCATCATGGCTCAGGGCCATGAAGATCAGAGGGGCAGGCATCGGGCGGAGGGCAGGAGAACCCTGGGATGGCAGTGTCTTCCGTGTGGGAGCAGTTGGTCCAGCGGATAGGTGCGGAGCGGCAGCGGGCAGAAGAGGAGCGACTCACCATGGTCAGGGCGGAGTTCTCCATGCGTCGGGCGTTGAGGCGGGCTGAGTGCCTCGAGGAAGCTCGCAGGGAGTTTGAGGTGGACACGGGGTTGTCCCTGCGAGACCTCGGGGCCAGGACAGAGTCCCGCCTCCGGGACATCGACATGGAGTTCGATGATGCCCTGGCCGGCAACATCACAGAGTGAGCCGCAGGACTTGCCCGCTGCCATTGTATATAGTTCTTTAGTTAGTTAGTGTTAGGTTTCCTTTATTTTTTAAGTTTTTTTTGGACCGCTCGGACAATGGCCACTTTTCTGTATATATTTTTTTTATTAGTTAGTAGTAGTAGGTTTCATTTATGGTGTTGGGCTCATGGACCCTGGGATATTCTTGTACATAGTTTGATGTTTGGGAAACTTTTGTTGGATTTATATTTGTGTTCACCATGAGGCAATGGTTTTTCCTTGTTTTTTCCCCCCATTATTTTGCTTTGGACTACATTAGTTTTTGGATTCCTTTGTTTTTTGATTTTTTCTATTAGTTCTCGGACATGGCCCATTTGTTTTGTCATCCCCATTGTTGTGTGTTTTATTTCTTTACTTCATTTTCATCTTTAATACATATATTTATTACTTACATTTGTGGTATTTTCTCATTGGTTTCATGCATGTCATGATATGGGTTTTGACATTCACTTGCACCCATTGTGTATGTGTGTGTGACGGACATGTGTTCATTTGCATACTTGCCATTGGGGTTGTATCATGTAATTGCATCTACTATGTGGGTGGATGCAATCCTTGGCTGGGTGTTTGTGCTGGGTATGCTGCCCATTACTGCCATGATTGCGTTTCGTCAGGATCTGGGGGCAGGGGGACATGAGTAGGACATGGTTGGGGGCCTGCTGGCAGGTGCCCCACAGTGCTGGGGGGTGGGGGGTGCAGGGGGACATGAGTGGGGGCCTGCTGGGGGGTGGGGGTGCAAGGGGACATGGTTGGGGGCCTGCTGGCAGGTGCCCCACAGTGCTGGGGGGTGGGGGTGCAGGGGGACATGAGTGGGGGCCTGCTGGGGGGTGGGGGTGCAAGGGGACATGAGTGGGACATGGTTGGGGGCCTGCTGGCAGGTGCCCCACAGTGCTGGGGGTGGGGGTGCAAGGGGACATGAGTGGGGGCCTGCTGGGGGGTGGGGGTGCAAGGGGACATGAGTGGGACATGGTTGGGGGCCTGCTGGCAGGTGCCCCACAGTGCTGGGGGGTGGGGGTGCAAGGGGACATGAGTGGGGGCCTGCTGGGGGGTGGGGGTGCAAGGGGACATGAGTGGGACATGGTTGGGGGCCTGCTGGCAGTTGCCCCACAGTGCTGGGGGGTGGGGGTGCAGGGGGACATGAGTGGGGGCCTGCTGGGGGGTGGGGGTGCAAGGGGACATGGTTGGGGGCCTGGTGGCAGGTGCCCCACAGTGCTGGGGGGTGGGGGTGCAAAGGGACATGAGTGGGGGCCTGCTGGAGGGTGGGGGTGCAAGGGGACATGAGTGGGACATGGTTGCGGGCCTGCTGGCGGGTGCCCCACAGTGCTGGGGGGTGGGGGTGCAGGGGGACATGGTTGGGGGCCTGCTGGCAGGTGCCCCACAGTGCTGGGGTGTGGGGGTGCAGGGGGACATGAGTGGGGGCCTGCTGGGGGGTGGGGGTGCAAGGGGACATGAGTGGGACATGGTTGGGGCCTGCTGGCAGGTGCCCCACAGTGCTGGGGGGTGGGGGTGCAGGGGGACATGAGTGGGGGCCTGCTGGGGGGTGGGGGTGCAAGGGGACATGGTTGGGGGCCTGGTGGCAGGTGCCCCACAGTGCTGGGGGTGGGGGTGCAAAGGGACATGAGTGGGGGCCTGCTGGGGGGTGGGGGTGCAAGGGGACATGAGTGGGACATGGTTGCGGGCCTGCTGGCAGGTGCCCCACAGTGCTGGGGGGTGGGGGTGCAGGGGGACATGGTTGGGGGCCTGCTGGCAGGTGCCCCACAGTGCTGGGGGGTGGGGGTGCAGGGGGACATGGTTGGGGGCCTGCTGGGGGGTGGGGGTGCAAGGGGACATGAGTGGGACATGGTTGGGGGCCTGCTGGCAGGTGCCCCACAGTGTTGGGGGGTGGGGGTGCAGGGGGACATGAGTGGGGGCCTGCTGGGGGGTGGGGGTGCAAGGGGACATGAGTGGGACATGGTTGGGGGCCTGCTGGCAGGTGCCCCACAGTGCTGGGGGTGGGGGTGCAGGGGGACATGAGTGGGGGCCTGCTGGGGGGTGGGGTGCAAGGGGACATGGTTGGGGGCCTGGTGGCAGGTGCCCCACAGTGCTGGGGGGTGGGGGTGCAAAGGGACATGAGTGGGGGCCTGCTGGGGGGTGGGGGTGCAAGGGGACATGAGTGGGACATGGTTGCGGGCCTGCTGGCAGGTGCCCCACAGTGCTGGGGGGTGGGGGTGCAGGGGGACATGAGTGGGGGCCTGCTGGGGGGTGGGGGTGCAAGGGGACATGGTTGGGGGCCTGCTGGCAGGTGCCCCACAGTGCTGGGGGGTGGGGGTGCAAGGGGACATGAGTGGGGACCTGCTGGGGGGTGGGGGTGCAAGGGGACATGAGTGGGACATGGTTGGGGGCCTGCTGGCAGGTGCCCCACAGTGCTGGGGGGTGGGGGTGTAAGGGGACATGAGTGGGGGCCTGCTGGGGGGTGGGGGTTCAAGGGGACATGAGTGGGACATGGTTGGGGGCCTGCTGGCAGGTGCCCCACAGTGCTGGGGGGTGGGGGTGCAGGGGGACATGAGTGGGGGCCTGCTGGGGGGTGGGGGTGCAAGGGGACATGAGTGGGACATGGTTGGGGGCCTGCTGGCAGGTGCCCCACAGTGCTGGGGGGTGGGGGTGCAGGGGGACATGAGTGGGGGCCTGCTGGGGGGTGGGGGTGCAAGGGGACATGAGTGGGACATGGTTGGGGGCCTGCTGGCAGGTGCCCCACAGTGCTGGGGGTGGGGGTGCAGGGGGACATGAGTGGGGGCCTGCTGGGGGGTGGGGGTGCAAGGGGACATGAGTGGGACATGGTTGGGGGCCTGCTGGCAGGTGCCCCACAGTGTTGGGGGGTGGGGGTGCAGGGGGACATGAGTGGGGGCCTGCTGGGGGGTGGGGGTGCAAGGGGACATGAGTGGGACATGGTTGGGGGCCTGCTGGCAGGTGCCCCACAGTGCTGGGGGGTGGGGGTGCAGGGGGACATGAGTGGGGGCCTGCTGGGGGGTGGGGGTGCAAGGGGACATGAGTGGGACATGGTTGGGGGCCTGCTGGCAGGTGCCCCACAGTGCTGGGGGGTGGGGGTGCAGGGGGACATGAGTGGGGGCCTGCTGGGGGGTGGGGGTGCAAGGGGACATGGTTGGGGGCCTGCTGGCAGGTGCCCCACAGTGCTGGGGTGTGGGGGTGTAAGGGGACATGAGTGGGGGCCTGCTGGGGGGTGGGGGTGCAAGGGGACATGAGTGGGATATGGTTGGGGGCCTGCTGGCAGGTGCCCCACAGTGCTGGAGGGTGGGGGTGCAGGGGGACATGAGTGGGGGCCTGCTGGGGGGTGGGGGTGCAAGGGGACATGGTTGGGGGCCTGCTGGCAGGTGCCCCACAGTGCTGGGGGGTGGGGGTGCAAGGGGACATGAGTGGGACATGGTTGGGGGCCTGCTGGCAGGTGCCCCACGGTGCTGGGGGGTGGGGGTGCAAGGGGACATGTGGCTTGGCTGGGGGGCATGCCCATGGTGGATGGGCTGCCTGCGGGACATTACCAGGGGTGCAGGGTAGTCCCCTGTGGTGTGGGCTGCCTGCAGAGGTCGTGGACGGGGGTAGAGGGGAGACCTGGGAGGACCCACACTGGCAATTCACCTCTTCAACTTCCCGCACACCCACGTAATACACTGCCCCACTCGCACAGGCCCAATCGCGTGTGGGATTTCTCGCGCACCCCTGTAATACACGTACCCAGGCCAATCGCGTGTAGAATTTCTCGCGCACCCCCGGAATACACGTACCCAGGCCAATCGCGTGTAGCATTTCTCGCGCACCCCTGAAATCCACGTACCCAGGCCAATCGCGTGTAGATTTTCTCGCGCACCCCTGTAATACACGTACCCAGGCCAATCGCGTGTAGAATTTCTCGCGCACCCCTGAAATCCACGTACCCCGCTCAATCGCGTATTTGACTTCCCCCGTGCCACTTTTTTGATGCGCTGGGACTCTACCGCCTGCCTTCGTGTGGCGGCCGTGTTTCAGCTTGTGCGTGTCTTTGGCTGTGCGTGGCTTTGCCCTATTCGATTCCATGAATACGTGTGGTTCGAGTGCGTGTGGGCTTTCCGTCTGCTTCCCTGCAGTACATCCCCAGTTACGCCCTTATTTTTGCGTGTTGTTCCCCATTCCGCGCGTTACGCCCCATGTCCCGCCCACTTTCTGGTGTGTGCGCTGAGGTTGTGCGCTTTCACTGTGCGCGTCACGCACGCCTTTCGCGATGTTGCAGTGACTTGTGCGCCATGCACGGGTTTGGCGCACATCCCGCGGTGAACACGCGCAGGGACTTCCATGAATCGCACGCGTGCGCGTGCGCCTGTTTTTTTCCGCTTGCGCATGCTTGCGCATGCTTGCGCGAAGATTTTCGGCGCACGTTTGTTCCATGAATCGGCCCCTAAACATTAACTGCCATTAAATCTGAGTATATGAAAAATAGTACCAAAGTATACCATCTGAAAATAGTAATAAATATAACTGACACACATTTTATTAAGCAGAAATTAAAATAAAAGGCACAAAAAAATGAAACTACCACTTAAATTAAATAGGCTCAAAATATTACCAATATATGTCATCTGATAGCAGTGGAAATGTATCTGACACATAACACCCAAATACACGTTTAAATATTTACCACTTTCCTGATACCCACTTCCACAACAGCCACACTCTCAGCATATTCTATTGTGGAGTTCTGCAATATAAATAAGAATACTGCACAAAATGGTGGCTTTTATACTTTCCAAAATGAATACCACAAAAAGAAATGGATGACACATGTTCACTACAACCAAGCACAGACAGCTACACAAATAAAACAATAACAACGACCAATAACAAACAATCAAACTCACAGAAATGTACTTTATACCTGCCCATTATCTTTCATGGCCACGGCTATTCAACGTGGCTATAAATCTTACCTTGTAGCCATAGCTATGCATGCAGTTTTTTTGCAAGCTCAAAATCAAACTAAGCCGACCTACAAAACTTCAAATGAAACAAGGGAACACCCAAGCACATAAAATGACCAACATGAATGAAATTCGGTGCTGTATCATCCACATAACAACATGATTATTGCACAGAAAATGTATGTTTCAATAGACGCAGATGTTACCATAGCCGCGTTAACAAGAACAGCCAATACAATGATGTATGGTCAGTAGCCACGGCTACCACATGCCCACTAACACACAATTTTTCATTTGCCACCGTATACCCACAGCATGCCTCGTGTACTGATGGGTCGGAGTGCCGCACATCGTGAGGACGTTGTGTGGCTGCAGATAAACACTCCAGTCGTTGCGCTGCTAAACACGATCCTCAATACACCAATCACTCCCCTTTTTGTATAGCCATGGCTATAACTTGTTTACAAAAAAGATCTGAGTATGGAATTTGAATGATGAAAGAGACATTAGTAATACAATGGAAGTTAACAGATCAATACAGTAAATGACTGCTCATGGAGTTATGTAGATGATGACAAAGGGAGCAGAGTACACATGACAGTAAACTAGGTGGGGATACATTTAATGGGTAAAATTACACAAGATATATTTATTTTATTTTTTATTTATTTTAATTTTTGTAAAGACCCACATGCCTATAGGCCTCAGAGCACACACAAAACACAACAGACAAACAACATATAGCAGAGCCGAGGAGGGTCAGATCATGGGACATGCTTAGTCTGAACAGTTAGAGAGGCAGGTTTTCATAGCCTTCTTAATGTCAGTCAGAGATGGAGAAGTTCTTATACAAAGAGGGAGACTATTCCATTTTCGGAGTGCATTTATTTTTAGTTTCTTCCACCAAATAGGCCTAGTTTAAAGCATGGTTGACATAGTGTATGTGTGTCGCCTGCCCGTAATATTCATACAGAATGTTTGACTTTTAGGCAGTTAGTTAGGAACTGAGGAGCCGCAGCGTTCCTACATTTATAGGTGAGGGACATCATCTTGTGTATAATCCTCTGTTTATTGGGTAGCCAGTGCAGAGATTTCCTATGTAAGGTTACATGCTCACGTTTATAGAGACTGCAAACTCCTCTGACTGCACCATTTTCAGTTGTTTGTAGGCGGTGAAAATTAGATTGTGATTTGCCATTCAATAGACTGTTGCAGTAGTCTAGTCAGCAGTTTAACATGTCAGATGAAAGGAGGGCTCTGTTCTTAAGGGATATGAAGGGTCTGATCTGGTGAATAAGTTTATTGGTGTTTCACAGCGAATTCACAGTCAAGATACACTCCCAGTTTTTTGACACCTTTGGAGACTGGTATCTGATTACCCAGGATTGTGAAATTGGCATATAGTGGAACTAGTTTCTTTAACTGTGGTCCTGTAGCGAAAATGAGGAGTTCTGTTTTTTTGCTATTGAGGGCTTATAAGTTAGATGCCATCCATAGTTGTATTTCCATGTACGCCTTATCCAGGATTTTATGGTCTTCTGACGATTCCCTGACAATTTCAGGAGTACCTGGGTGTTATTGGCATAGTTAGCGTATCGGAGCACCCAGGCTATCAAGGAGGTCAAGAAAGGGCCTGAGGTAGATGTTGACGATAGTAGGGGACAGGCATGAGCCCTGTGGTACTCCACATGTGGTGGTAATAGGAGGGGCCTTGCCATGTTCTACAGCTACTCTGGATGTTCTTTGACCTAAGAATCACATGATCCATTGGGTTGTTTTCTCTGAGCAATTTACTATTTCTTCAAATCTTCTTTGCAGCAGCCTGTGATCTATAGGATCAAAAGCCACCAATAGGTCCAACAACATCAAGAGTGCTGGGTGTCCTTTCTCCACAATCTCAATGATGTTAGATTTGAGATCGAGAAGTTTGATCTCAGTCCTAAATTGGGTTCTAAATACTGATTTAGAGGTCCCTAAGATTTTCTTGGCCTCTATGAATTCTTGCAGCTGCTGGTAGGCCTCTCTGTCTAATATCATGAGAAAGTACGGTACATTGGTAATAGGTTTGTAATTCTTAGTGGATGACGGGTCTAGAGTGATCTTCTTAATCAAAGGAGTAATCCATACCTCTTTCAGTGACTGAGGAACTGTGCCATCTGCAAAAGACATGTTAACTCTTTTGGTAATCCATGGTAGAAGTACCTCCATAGAGCCCTTTAGTATGTTTGTGGGACATGTATCCCCCAAACATGCTGTTGGTTTGAGTTTCTGGACTATGGAACTGATTACGGCTGCAGTACAGGCTTTGAACTCAAACTTAGGAGATGGACAGTCATGGTTGGGTGATGTCAATGTGTGATGTGCTTTAGCATCCTCTTGGGCCTTAGTTAGGGAAACCTGGCGATTGGAAATGGCATGCTGGTGTCTGGTGGTTTTATTCAAGAGTGTATTTTGTATTTCCTGGCACCAGGCATCAGATCTGATGACAGGAGGAAAAGGTAATGTTTTTGTTTTGAATTCCCTACACATTCTAAATAGCTTTTTTGTACTGGAGCTTGCATTAGTGATCCTTTGGTTGAAACCTTTTGCCTTTGCTTTTATAATGGTTCTGTTGAAGGCTTCAAATCCCTCTTTACATTTACTCAAGGTAGTAAGATAAGTGTCCATTTCCCTTACCTGTATGATGCTATAATTAAACTATGCATTTTTGATATTCTCACTTTTGATTTTCTTAATTTTCTCAGGTGCCAGTGCATCAATGATAGAGGCAATGGTGTATGAAAGGTGTTGTAATCTGTGACATTATTAAATGATTCCATTGGTCACAGGTTGGCATGGAAAAGCGTTGAGAAATTAGTACCCATTATGTTTTTAAGTCTCCTACATTTCCTTTCTGTTCTTGGATTATTATCCAATCCAACGGGCGCAGAAGGTAATAGTATAGATGCATTGACTAACAAGTGGAATGACCATGGGCATACCTATATGGCGATTAAAACACGCTCATGTTATATGTCAGTATACAGTCTATTGTATGACCTCCTATGTGAGTTTGATCCTTAACCTGTTGGGTAAAGCCTGTGGCCAGAAAAGCTGCCAGGAACAATGCTGCCTGTGTATCCAACGGATCCTCTGGCCACAGATTAAAGTCTCCAGCTACGATGACATATGATTTGGGTTTAATGGTACTATTCTCTACTGCGAGAAGTTGTTCTTCAAATAATGGCATATTTTGTGGGGGTTTGCAGAAGAGAAAAATTGTCAAAGAGCAGTTGGGGTTAATTTTCATATTTACTGTCAGGCTTTCACATCCCTCAATCACCGGGGTGTTTATGGGGTGACAGTCTATGTATTCTTTAAAGGTGAATGCCACACCACCTCCTCATTGCTCAATGCAGTCGGTTCTTAGCATTGTATAGCCTAGTGGCAGGGAAAGTGAGGCTGAGATCTGAGCTATCTGTTAAACCATGTCTTGCTGACTGTCTGCATATCAAGATCATGGAGGGTGATTTTGTCGGCAACATCTATCCCATGCTGGACCAGCGGGCATGTGTTAAGTAAAGACATTCCTGGTTAAGGGAGGTCACATTAATATTGCTTTTAGGATGTGGGACCTCAATGGGCTTTGGGCCATGGTCTAGTGATGTCAAAGAGGATTGCCGTGTGATCATTTGTTTTTTGCTATCTAATATGAGTTGATCACTATCGGAGCCAATTACGGGCTATTTGGTATTGTCTATGCAGCCTGGCAATGAGTCATTAGCAGCAAAAGTTGCAGTAGTCATATTAGATGTTTTAATAAAGAATGAAGGCTCTGCAGTTCGATAGCGCTCCAAATCAAGTACATGTTTGGTTTGGAAACTGTCATGGTTCGTGCTTGTCCTCGTCTTGTTTGTATCAGGGTTGACACTTTTGGTTTGGTTGGGTAGTGAGGCTATGGGATCAGGTAATGGGTCCTTGCCCTCAGTTTTTGTCAACATGATAGCCTCAAGGTATTGAATTTAGCTAAAATCTCGGATTGTCAAATTTGAAATCTGTGTTTTAATAAGGTGGGCATGTTGCAGCGTGCTCTGTGAAGGGCTTACCTTCTTGGTGGTAGATGAAAACACTATGGAGTGCTGCAAATAGATGCAGCAGTAGTTGAGGAAAAGAGGGGGCTCCCTTGCATGCACCTTGCAGAAATCGGCATTAACCAGCATGTCAAATGCGCCAGCGCTAACATGCTGCCAACGTGTAATAATAGATCAGTTGCTACTGTATGATGTAGTTAAAAGGAACCATTGTGTGCAGTGTATACCAGGTGTTACAGCAAGCCGGGCTCAGTGAAGGTAAGATTTCAAGTGAGCTAGGTTAACAGGCTCAAAGTGAGTAAACAGAAATGCTGGTATTAATTAACACAATCCCACGAGACTATGCAGTCTCACTGGGAGCAATTTAGAAATTTCAGTAAAGTCACACTTTGCTGGAATAAATTGACTTCTAAGCTACATAATGAATGTGTGGCACCGTCATCAACAATACAGCAAAATAGGCATTCACATAAGTCAGCACAGTTCTATAATGTGCTGTGAGTGTAATAAATCAATCTGATTCAAAAAATACAAAGTAATGCAGTTTTCAGTCAGACAGCACAACGTTCTCATTCATGCAGTTAAATGAAGGTCTTCAGAAAATGTCCCCTTAAGTACCAGCTTTAACTGGCCTGTCAAAAGCACCAGTGCTGATGTGCCGCCAACGTCTAATAATATCCCAGTTGCGGCTGGATAATATAGTTCAAAGGAACTACTGCGCTCAGTGAATACCCGGCGTTATATAATATATAATATATATTAGCATGTGTGAGAATAAACTAGAGTAGGGGCGCTCCTTTTTGTATTGATTTTTTAAAAGAATTTTCTTCTTTTTTTTTCCACAGTCTCACATGTAAGAAAGTTTGAAAACACACATCCAAAATTGGTAAAATACCTTCTGTGCCACTGACCATGACCAAATGCCAGGGATTTCTCACAGCCAACGCCACTATACCTATAAAAATAACTTTAAAAAAGAAAAAAAACACTAACCCACCAATACCTATAGCCGCGGGCACAGAACTACTCATACCCACGGCTATCTCTAGTCCTGTATAACCTCAAATAGAGCTGCGATTATCCCAATTACGGATAATAAAATGCTTTCATGCCCGCCCAGGCCCTCATCAAGTGCTCCCTCATTTCTGCCAGCCCCTCACCTCAGATGGTCTTCTCACCTCACCTACCATCACTGTTTCCCCCAATAACACACACTGTTTCTGCGACACAGTTTGGTTTGAGATGTCCGCTATTCGATGCTATAGCCGCGACTACATAGACCTTCATTTTGCAAAGTCAGTCCCTGGACCTCCTATATCTCCCAAATTTCACATGGTATCCTCCAGCAACCTCCCCACCCCTAGACTAAAGTAATTTGCAAATATTTTAATGTGCAAATAGCTTTTTAACTACTTTTCATTTCTGGTTATTTTCGGCTATAGCCACGGTTATCTCTCACATAGAGAGAAAGAAAGGATGGCAGTCATTTCATTTCCCTTAAGTGCCAAGGGCGAAATATCTCGTCCTTGGCACTTTAGGGGTTAATGAAACAGAAAACATTAGAAGACATTGAATGGCGAAATACCAAAATCACCAAAAAGTCCTTGGCACTCGGGGGGAAAACCCAGGGCAGTTAAAAGGTTAAAACCCCCAGTTTTGGGTAAATCATTGAGATGGAGCTATCTATTTTTAAAAAGGGGACAGCCCCTTCTTCATCAAACCTTTAAATAACTACTGCACTGAATAACCTCTTTTAAACGCTTTGTGCCCAAGTTGTTTAGGACCTTGTCCAAATCCATCGAGCTGTTTGGGCTGTGCACTTTGGCAAATATTGACCTTCTTTGTCTATGTGAAATAGAATGGGAAGTAGGCCACAACTTTAGAAAAAGAAAAATGTTGTCTTCTTAATAACGTTCTTATTTTTTAAATTATCTTTACACAACTTTGCAGTCTGGGGGGTGGAGGGGGAGTCACAAGTCCCAAATAACTTTCAAAATTTCGCTCGAATCCGTTACTCGAACCAAAAGTTATTAACAATTGAATTTCACGAGTTTCCTATGGGAGTCTGATTCACCCTATATATATATATATATATATATATATATATATATATATAAATATTCAGTAAAAAAAACCTTGTTAAAGGGACGTTATGGTTTCAAGTAAAACCAAAAACCCCCTGAAATTCACTAGTTATGGTAAGCTTAGCAACCATAACTCGCGCCACCACCGTGCATTGCTAAGACTAACACCCAGGACATCAAAGATGACATCACAAATGTCATTGATGAAATCACATGTGCATGTACTTTTCATAAAAAGTCTGTACAAGGGATTCTTGTTATAATGTTGACAAAAAAAGTGTCAAGGATCATGAGCTATGAAGTGCATTAAGCAATGCATTGATATAAAATAGCATTCTATTATTACAGTATAATAATCTACTCATGTATAAACATAAGCATTGTGTGCAGCATACATGATGGAGGTGCAATATTCATAATCTTCCCATGTTGAATAGTGAAATGATAAATGCTTTATTAGAGGTTTGTGTACTGTGCAACATGTAATAAGTAGCTAATGAAACCCACTTCCTATATAATTTCATTATTACATACAAAACACAAAGATGCAACAACACATACAAATATATATACAGGGAAAGTGAAGTACACAAAAAAGCAGGAGTAGAACCAGAAAGTGTTCATAACCAACCTGATTATCTTTATGCACAGAAATGATTGTTCTGCTTCAAACCTACTACTTCCCTATGAACAACTATCACATGATGTGACTGCACCCTAAAGATAGTAATGCAAATACAAACATGAGCATATCCAGAGAAAGTACAGTAATAAAAAAAACAGCAGAACAATAAGAGAGTGTTGATAACCTTACTGATTGTCTTCATACACAGAAAGCATTGCTATCTTTCAAGTGTGGATTCTCCCTATGTATATGTTTCATATGTCATGAGTGAACCCCAAATGAATTACTGTAAGAACATATTTGAAGTATAAGTCTACAAATATAGTACTTTTTGATTTCTTTGTTCCTAAGTATTACTGGCTAAGATATAGCACCAAAGGAAAAAAGAGGGAGCCAGAGATGTGATGTCATCAGTGATGTCATCAATGACTTTTTTGATGTCATCTTTGATGTCCTGGGTGTTAGTCTTAGCAATGCCCGGTGGTGACGTGAGTTATAGTTGCTTAGCTTACCATAACTAGCAAATTTCAAGTTTTTTTTGGTTTTACTTGGAACCAAAACGTCCCTTTACCAATGTTTTTTTACTGAATTTTATAGGTTTTTAGTAGCGCAACTTAACCATAACGTCCCTTTAACAAAGTTTTTTTACTGAATTTCATAGGTTTTTAATAGCAAAACTTAACCATAACTTCCCTTTATCAAAGGTTTTTTTTTTTTACTAAATATACATATTCATAGTGTGAATTTGATAGATGTTCACAAGGATTCCCTTACTTTATATACATGTAACATAGAATATACTGAACCCCCTGCTAGTAATTTTGATGTCCGTGGACTGTGCGTAGGTCCGCGGATGGACGCGGACATCAACACTACCCAAATACTCAGTGAGTATCTTAAATTGTTCTTTCATACCATATAAACACTGAACACTTTCAAAAAGCAGAACATAAACATATTATATGTAATAATAAATAAGAAGTGGACCCTATATATGTAACACATCAACAGTCCATTTAAATAGCATACGTACTGAAATGGAATATACTAAAAACAAAAAAGTTATGCCACCAACATAATTACCTCACAGAAACTGCACAGCAAGAAGCAACAGCAGACCTACACAACAGTAACAACAAAACTTACCAGAAACTAATGAATAAACTTCTTTTTTCTTATATATTTCTAAACTTTCTGTATTAGGTACACTAAAAGTAATATATTTTTTTTACACAGAAATGTCCAGTACTTTGGAATAGCTTGAAGAACATCTCCCACGTGAGGAAATGACTGAAGACAGTGATACTGATGGTAGACGCTTCTCTAAATAAGAAAATTAATAATCATTACTTTATCTGTACTTAACATATATATTTTTTTAACAGACCGTACAAAAATATTGAAAATAATATAGCAAAACAGACATTAGAAAATACTCTGCAGCGTATGGAACAAAAAATGGATATGCTTATGGAAAATTTAAATTTTTTAAAACATTTTGTGGAGAACCACATAAAATAAAAAATAAATATAATTCTCCTTGCTGAAGGCCAGGCACTTTGCCCAGACATCAATGTTATATCAATGTTTTGTGTTCTTACATTTTACACTTTTGAAAAAAATGAAACGCACAACATATTTGCAATACCATGCTTTGAAGTTCATGCTGACCCTCCTCGTGTATATTTGCTGCAATCGCATCCAGCACTTCAACCTGTAGCCACAAGCATATTTTTTTTCCCATTCAAACCTATCCCAATTTTGAAAAACTTTACCACACAGCCGGTCCTTGGTGGACATGCCCACTTTAACCCCATTGCTGGTCCGTCATGGTCATGGCCAGTAGCCAGATTGTCACACAATCTGGGCCAATGGCCACAGGCTATATCTCAGTCACCAAAGTTATATCGCTATTTTTTGTACCTACATTATGAAACTTTTCAAAAAATAGAACAAGGACACATTTGCAAAACCATGCTTTCAGGTCCTTGCCAATGCTCCTTACATGAGTATAATACAAATCCACCAATGTTTTATTTTTTCAAGTGTCAAAATGTACGTACATAAAATAGTCATATAACTTGGCTCTCATTTGACAAAATCCATTCAGACTTTGCACAAACATTCAAAGTTGGGTCTATAATCTTTCTGAAAACCTTTGTCCTCATTCGTCAAATGGCAACAAAGTTCTAAGCCACCGAAAAAGTTTCAGACTCTGCCTCCAATTATGTCCCCTCTTGACAAAATCCCACCAAACTTTGAAGGAAAAAAAACGAGTGTGTAGGTTTACAATCTTTTTGCAAACTTTTGTAATTCAAATGGTACCACATTTGTAAGCCTTTAAAATATTTTGGGACCCGCACTCAAAACATTTTCCCTTTTCACAAAACAGCACCACACTTTGCAGAACCATTCAGAGTCAGGTCTAGAATGAAATTCCACAATGTCATGCAGTTTCACTGAGTGGTGACAAAGTAATAAACCACCCAAAAACTGCTTTTCACCAACTCTGTAATGCACAAATAAGCCTCCATGTTGCCAAACGTCTGAGATGCTAGCAAATATCACTCGACATGCGTCCGTTTGCGGACCTCAGAGTTGGAAAGCCGCCCATTTGTTGGGCTTTTTAAGGCCATATCCAATCCCATCGCATCTTCATTACCGCTCACCTCTACAGAGATTGTTTTATTAGTTTGACAAGTGCAATGTTGTGTTTTTTAATATGTTTTTACCGCAATGTTCATGTACATTGGCTGCTGTCCACGAATGCAACACAGCGGGTGTTTCCCAAACTCTGACGCACCTCATGCTTTCACTATCCAATCAGCGGGCATGTCCGGTGTCCGCGGACATCACGTCTTCCTATGGTCCAATCGGAGGTCCGTCCGCAGACAAAACAGGGAAGTGAGTCCGCTGACCGAACCCAGATATCAGTATTTTTTTAACCTACTTTTTGGCTGTTTTCAAAAAACTACTGGACGGATCTACACCAAATTTACAAAAGCACACATTCAGAACCAATGAGTTGCTTCTGCTGCAAATTTGGTGAAAACCCGTCCAGCGGGTTTGGGCTGTAGGCATGAGCAAAATTTGTTATCCATTGCGTCTATGGGGAAAAACATGCATTTTGGGATCCCCTAATAACTTTGCCCTCACCGAACTTCACAAACTCAATCCAAATGCAATGTCTAGTTACCATTCGTCCAGGAGGGAAAAGTTATAAGCCGGCAAAAAAGTGCTCTTCCTATGGTTTGACAAACTTAACCATAACTACCGCAGGCCCTGTAATTGAGTGAAAAAACTTTGTTGAAGCGTGATTATGGTTACAAGTAAAATCAAAAATTCCAAGAAATTCGACAGTTATGGTAAGCTATGCAACCATAACTTGCGCCACCATCATGCACTGCTAACACTAACACCCAGAGCATCAAAGAAGGCATAACAAATGGCAACTGAATTTCCTTAATTTGTAGAAAAACTTAACAAACTGTACAGCTCTAAATGCACATATGCATATTTTTGTTTTAAAAAAATGCTCCTCAAAAGAAACATTTTTAAAAGAACATCATTTTTCCTTACATATAAATGTAATATTTTCCAACCTTTTCTATCACATCCCTTATAGTGCCACCATTCTCCACCTTCTCACATATATGGGTATAGTGTCAATGTATGTATACTTCTTTTCCCTTTCAATAAATTCCTACTATAAACAAGCCACACAAAGAATAGTCTTTTTCAACCACTACTACAACACACCCTATATTAACACAATACAGTGCTGCAACTTCAAAGTACCACAGTATTACAACTAGGTCACAGTTTGCCCTACTGTTTAGAAACACTGCAACACATTACAAATCAATTACACCATAACAATTGCACTTTCCATATTAAAAGCACCAGGACAAAAACGTCCCTACTGCAAAAAGATATATTTTTGATGCATTTTTGCAACATCGCAAATTTTGCGGTACAGTTTATACCATTCTAGATTAGTTCTTCTGCAAACTTTTCTGTGCTGCAAAAATGCACCAAATGCATCCCTTTTTACACTATGCCTTAATAAACAGAAAACCTTTGCTACTAAACTACTTCACCATTACCACAAATACCAACTAAATTTCTTTTATAAATACAGCAAAAAAAAGAAAACCCTTCACGTCCTACAAAGTATTTTTTTTTATTTCAAATTTCTTTATTGGGTTTATTAACAACATAACAATATTGTAATTATAACTTGAATACCCCCCCTTCTTTCCCTCCCTCCTCCATCCCAAGACCACGATTCTTCTTCTTTCAATTCTGCCTTTGCCAGATGTCGGTCATGGGGTGCCTGCTTCTTCGGCGGAAGCGTCTTCCTCTTTGGGGCTGAAAAGTGACTCCGTGAGCGCCACACATTGATGTAAATCATCGCTAATGTCAATTTTGTGTCAGTAAGCGCTTTCGACCATGCCCCAGTTTCTGCCATTGCCCACTTTCGGAGGTCCTCCCACCATAGTGTAGTGCTTGGGTTTTTGGGGCTTTTCCAACCCATAGTAATGCGTCTCTTGGCTAAGATGTACATCAGGTTCTTGAGTTTGTTCAGGGGCTTCTTCTTTTTGCTTTTAGTATATGTGCCCAGAATGCATACACTTGATGACGTGACGTCTAAGTTAATGTCTGCCTCGGCCACCTTTGCAGCAATTTGTTCCCAAAAGGTTTGTATTATTGGGCATCCCCCAAACATGTGTGTCATCCCCATGCAGGGTTCTTTGCATTTTGGGCATTCTATGGTGCTCGCCCCTTTGAACTTGGAGATGACCTCGGGTGTGAGATATGCTCTATTGGTAATATAGAACTGTATAAGTTGCAGTCCGGTGTTTCTGGACACCTTCTTGTGGTAGTGGGTTATGGATCCCCATTCCTTGTCCTTGAATTGTAGGCCCAACTCGTGTTCCCATTTCTCTTTGCTCTTGAGCTCTTGCTTAGTAGTGCTGTCTATCAATGTCTCATAGAGTCTCGAGGTTTCGTGTCCCCCCTCGGCTACGTTCAGCATGTTCTCTATGGTCTCGTGCCCTGTCTCAAGGTCTTCGGTCTCGGGCCATCTATCAGCGAGCCACCGTACCACCGCACTATGAAGTAGGAATTGGCCCTTTTGAAGTCCTGAGGTCTCATGTAGTTCTGTAAATGTCAAGATCCCTTGTTCCCCCACTAGGTCACCCAGGGTAGCGACTCTGCAGGGCTCCCATATGTTTCTGACCTCCTGTAGGCCCCCAGGTCTTTGCGTCATGATGGCAGCTATTGGGATCTGGGTAGAGTATGGGTCGTTTATCTTTACGTTCTTGCATGCCCGTTTCCATGTTTGGATTCCCAGTTTTACCAGATAAGGGTTATGTTGAACTGCGCTTGCAGGGGCCCAGAACAAGTCTCTGAGTAGCAAGTGGGGGATGGCTGGTTGTAGGAATCGGGTGTCGGTTGTGGTTTCGTCTGCCACCCATTGGACCATGTGTTTTAGTTGGCCTGCAAGGTAGTATAGCTCGAAGTTAGGAATTTTCAAGCCTCCTTTTTCGTAAGGTCTCTGAAGCACTTCTAGTGGGACTCTATTCCTCCCTCCCTGCCAGAGGAATCGTCTGCAAAGCTTGTTTAGATCATTGAAAAACCGTGGCGGAATGTTAAATGGGAGGTTGGTGAAGTGATGTAAAAGTCGAGGCAGTGCCACCATCTTAAGGAGTCCAGCTCTACCTGCCACCGAGAGCGGGAGTTTGCTCCAGAAGTCCATTGATTTTTCTAAGCTTTCTTTTGCTCTGAGTGTGTTCAAGGTGTGCTCGGTCTTGGGGTCTCGGTGGATGGCTATACCCAGATATTTAAAGGTGATGGTCTCCCATTTAAAGGCCATGGTCGGGAGGCGTTCTTCTCTAATCTCGCTTAGGGCAGCCAGGAGAAAGAGACATGACTTTTCGTGGTTGATTTGTATCCCTGTATATCTATGGAACCCGTCTAGAGTCTCTAGGATGTAGCGCAATATAGGTTCTGGATTATTGAGATATAGGAGGGTGTCGTCTGTATACATGGAGACCAGGTGGGTCACTCCATCTATCACAATGCCCCCATCTCCATATTCCTGCCTTTGGTATGCTGCAACAGGTTCAATGGCTATGATGTACAGCATGGGGGAAAGTGGGCATCCCTGCCGCGTGCCCCTATGAACAAACCACTTGGCTGAGTATGTGCTATTCGTACGCACCCTGGCCATAGGGTTGGTGTATATGAGTTTGGTCCATTTTAAAAAGGACGGTCCTATCCCCATTTTGGTCATGGTAGCATGCAACGAGGACCATCGGACTGAATCAAATGCTTTGGTGGCGTCCAAGGAAGCCACTGTGCATTTCTCCGGGCTGCATTGGGTGCTATATATGACATGGTGTCATTTGCACAGGTTCTCAGTAATGGTCCGCCCCGGCATGTAGCCGGTCTGATCATGATGGATCAGCAGGGGAACCACTCTGCGCAACCTCCTCGCCAGTAGCGCTGTCAGCATCTTATTATCAGAGTTTAACATTGATAGGGGGCTTTATGAACTGCACTCCTCTCCGTTCTTGCCTGGTTTTAATAGGGGAATAATTACAGCCTCTCTCATGGTGTCAGGGAGGGTGCCTAATTCATATGCTTCGTTGAACACTTAGTCTAGGAGGGGTGCCAAGGTCTCTTCGTATGTTTTATAAAACTCCCCCGGGAGTCCGTCTGTTCCTGGAGCTTTTCCGGAGGCTAGGGATCTAATGGTGGCTGCCACCTCTTCTGGGGTGATGGGCTCATCCAATGCCTCGGCCATTTGTGCGCCTAGTTTGGGTAGCTTGATGATGTCTAGGACATCTTCTATTTCAATGTTTGTGGGGACGAGGGTCGGTGTAAAGGTCTTGGTAGAACTCAGTAAATACCTTATTTATCTCGACCTGTGTGTGCACTACAGCGCCGTCCGGTCTGCGGACTTGGCAGATGGGCTTTCTGGGGGCTTCCTGTTTGTAGAGCCAAGCTAGGAGCCTCCCTGGTTTGTCACCAAGGGCATGGCTTCTTTCCATGTGTTTGATATAGCTGAGCTTCCTTATTTTTTCCCAGTGCACTAGACAAGGTTGTCTGAGCTCAACCACTTTTTGTACGTGGTCTGGATCCGAGAAGACCTTGGCTTCTTACTCCAGAAGCTCCTTCTTGGTGTGTGCTAATGAGGCTACGATGGATCTCTGGGCCCCCCCTGTGGCTGCCACCATCTGTCCCCTCATGACCACCTTGTGCGCCTCCCATACAGTGCTAATGATCTGCACGTTTTTTTCATTTGTGTGCCAAAAGTCTAGTGTGGCCCTCTTGATCTGCTCACGGAAGGCCTCGTCCAACAGGGCCTCACTTCTGAGTCTCCATTTGGGCGCTGGGGGTCTGGGTGCGAACACTGACCAGGTGGTTGTCAGCGGGGAGTGGTCAGACAGAACCCTGGCCAGGAATTGCATGTCCCCAAATGAGGCTTGTTGTTCTTCACTCACAAATATGTAGTCCAGTCTGGTGTGAACGGCATGTGGGGGTGAGTAAAAGGAGTACTCTAATTTTTCTGGGTGTTGCTCCCTCCATATGTCGCACAGCGCGAACTGCTGCTTTAGTGCAGTCAACACTTTAGCAGGTGGGGACGGGCGGTTGTGCTTGCTGTCAGATCTGTCTATGGAGGGGTCCAGGGTGCAGTTGTGATCACCCCCCCATATCAGGGTACTGTCTCTGCAGGGGCCTCGACAGTTAGAAAGAGATTGAAAGAAGACCGTGGCGTTGTGGTTGGGGGCATAGGTGCTAATTAGGCAGACTTCCTTTCCTTCTATTGTGCCGTGCACCAGGGCCATTCTGCCTTTGTGTCATGATCTCTGCTTCCAAAGGGTCAGGACTTACCCAACTCCCTTGGAAGCAGACCCATAACCCCGGTTCCGGGAGCTGGCCAGTCCCAATTGGGACCTTTTGGACCCTGTCCTGGCGCCAGTGGCACCAGGCTCATAAATATGCCCAGTCCCAGCGCTGGAAGCGCCGGGCTCATAATGCTTGGGTGGACTTACCTGCAGCAGACCATGCTGCTTACTTACCTGCCAGTTGAGCCCCTGATCCTCTTCTGTTTGGGACTACTTTTCCTGTTGGGTGGGGCAGGAGCCACTCCCTAGGTTCAGAACACTGGAACTCTTCTGGAAAGCAGGAACTCTTTTCTTACCTAGGCGAGGCCGTGGAAGGAGACACCTAAGCACTACAGGAGGCTATTTAAACCACACCCGATGGATGAATCTTGCTTTGCGTTATTCTGCATTCTCTGCAGCAGAACGCTCACTGTGTCTTCTGATCCTGTGCCTAAGGGAACAAAGGCTTACCATCCTGGAATCCAGTCTTCAGCAGCACCTATAAAGACAAAGAAAGAACAGGTTAGCACTACGGTCTTCAGTGGCAGCGCATCTCTTACCTGGTCCAGCGGCTGTCACCAACGCCTCGCGCTGCATTCCGGCATCAGAAAGACAAAGGCTTACCGACTCTTCGCACGATCCGGAGGTCTTCGCGCTGCATTCCGGCATCTGAAAGACAAAAGCTTACCGGTTCTTCGCACGCTCCGGAGGCCTTCAACGCTGCATCCCGCATCTGAAAGACAAAAGAAGGTGCGTTTAGAGACATTGGGCAACTTTACTACTCACGTGCCATCACTCCTTCCCACGCCGAAATCAGCGGGTATCCCAGCACCCTTCATCTTCTCTAAAGCTCCGAACTTGTACCTGCAAGGTAAAAGAGACAGTTAGTGCGCATCGTGAAGCAGGCAACAAGCGCTCACTTACGTGCTTCCAAGCGCTTTTATTGCTCACGCGGGTTCGATCCTCAACTCTCTTCAGCCCGCCATCCGCCATCGCCGGAACCCTGCAAAACAAGAGGTATCATTACAAAAGAACTTTACATAAGTCAAAAGCCATACTCACGTGCTCCTCGGCATCGCTCCACAGCAGCCACGCCTTACGCACTTAAAGACTTTTAAGACATTTGAAGTGCCCAGAACTTACCGTTCGTGCAGTAAACGACGGACAGCAGTCCTCTGAGGTCAAGAGGCCTGCACCCTTATCCAGTGAAGAAACTGGTTACGGCACCCTGCCCCCGAGGCAGATGGAGAGCTTGGCGTTCACCTACCTAAGGTGAGATCGTTAACCTTTGGGGTCCTACAGGAGAAGAGAAAGGGAAGAGGAGAGAGGCACCCAATAACCCCAGTTCATTAATCCCATATTTTCTATCTGCAGACATCTTACCCTCCGAGTCAGACACACAGTGCACAGAGGTCCAGCCCGAGGAACCAACCGTGTGTTACACATCACCTTTGAAGACACGGCATTCACCCAGTCAAGACCGGCGCCTCTGCGGGAATCAGGTGAGCGTTACAGAACGCAAAGCCCACCGCAAAACTCCCACCCAGGCGCTATGGAAACCTTGGATACCGACCAGCTAGCCCAGTTACTTGGGGAACTAAGAGCAGAAGTGCATGCAGCCCGCCAGGAAACGAATGCTCTAAGAAGGGAACTGATTATTTCCAAGGAGCGAACAGATGATCTCGCTAGACAATTGCTACAGTCACAAGCCGGACAAACTCAGTTGCCCGCATCAGGGGCAAATCATCCTTCAACATCCTCTACGAACCCAGTGCAGATCAACCTACCCGGGAATGTGCCTCGGGCGCCGGCCGAACGATTTTCTGGTGACCCAAAGAGGTTTGCAGTATTCATTAATCAGTGCCGCTTGCACTTCTTATGCCGGCCAGCAGCCTTCCCAACAGATCAAGCTAAGGTAGCTTTCGTGCTTTCGTACCTCAGTGGCAGTGCGGCAGATTGGTCGATCCCTCTAGTTAATCAGGATGATCCGGTTCTCCATGATTTTCAAGCTTTTCAGCTCAGCATGGAAAAACTGTTTGCAAGACATTCACTGGGGCAGGCCTTGGACAATGAGCTCCTTTCATTATGACAGGGTAATCAAGACCTTTTGGCTTATATTGCGTCTTTCAACAGACTGATAGTGGAAACCCAATGGCCTGAGGACAAAAGGATTACGCTGTTTTATAGAGGTCTACGTGGAGAGCTCAAAGATGTGTTAGCCCAAGTAGTGAATCCCCCGCAAGACTGCTCGGACTATATTGACTTAGTCGTTCAAATAGACCACAGACTACAGAACAGGAAGGCCGATCGTTCCAAGTTTGATGCTCGAGTGTGTTCCAAACCACCCACTCCTACCAAAGGAGCAGACTCCGGGGAACCCATGCAAATAGGGGGCCTGAAAGGACCACTAACCCAAAAGGAGCGGGAAAGGAGAAAACATCTGCAATTATGCCTCTATTGCGGAAACTTGGAGCACTTTCTTCGAGACTGTCCGGTGAAACCAGCCAAGAAGGCAGTAGGAGCTGCAGTTACCAGGGTCACAAACTCTGAGCAGGGAAACGACCTCGCACGACAAGAATAGAGGTCCTCTTGCCGAGCGTTAAAACCAGTTCTGTGACCTCGCATTTCGTGATACCTATGGTCCTCATTAGCCCTGAACGTCCGGATCGATTACATGCGATTGAAGCTTACGTCGACAGCGGTGCCATCGGCAATTATGTGGATCATGAAATGGTATTGAGGATGAATCTGACTCTTTGTCCAAAGGCTCTAAAGGACGTCATTACTACGGTGGATGGTACGGAGATAGCTTCCGGACCAGTAAGGCATACCACCCAAGAAGTGACGTTAGTAAGTCAAGATGGACACTATGAGAAGATCGTGTTCGATGTGATCAAGGCCCCTCAGTTCCAGATTATTCTAGGAATTCCTTGGTTAGAGAAGCACAATCATCAGATCGATTGGCGAGCAAGAACGGTTCAGTTTCCAGAATGTGTCTCCATTTGTTACCCTCGACCTGATGTTGCACTGGCAGCAATTTCTTCGGAGGTTCCCCAGTTACCTCCCGAATACCTAGAATTCCAAGATGTCTTCCGGAAGGATCAAGCTAACTCTCTACCTCCTCATAGGTCTAATAACTGTCAGATAGACCTGATACCTGGATCTACCCCTCCTTGTAGTAGAATTTATGCCCTCACCGAGCCTGAGAATCTTCACCTCCGACAATACCTGGATCAATACCTAGCGAATGGGTTTATCCGTCCTTCCAAGTCCCCTGCTTCCTCAGCTTTGTTCTTCGTTCCAAAAAAAGAAGGGGACCTTAGAACTTGTATAGATTATCGCGCCCTGAACCAGATCACCGTTAAGAATAGATATCCGTTACCTTTGATCCCTGAACTCCTGGACCAAGTCAGAAAAGCATGCATATATACAAAGCTGGATCTTAGAGGAGCCTACCACTTGGTACGAGTAAAAGAGGGCGATGAATGGAAGACGGCCTTCCGCACCATGTATGGGCTATTTGAATATCAGGTCATGCCCTTCGGACTTTGCAATGCCCCGGCCGCCTTTCAATATTTTATGAACGACGTCCTCAGAGAACTCATAGATGTGTGTGTCGTTGTCTATATTGACGACATCCTCGTTTATTCTTCATCGGAAACTGAACATCGGAAACACGTGAAAATGGTCCTCGAGAGGTTGCGTCAACACAAACTTTTCGCTAAGTTGGAAAAATGTGTTTTCAACGTGACTGAAGTTGAATTCTTGGGATTCATATTATCACCTAGCGGAGTGCGTATGGATTCAAAGAAGGTCGATGCAATTCTCAAGTGGCCTTCGCCATCCTCCGTAAAAGGTGTTCAAAGCATGTTAGGCTTTGCTAACTTTTACCGCAGGTTTATCCCCGAATTCTCTCGAATAGTCCAGCCCATCACCGCCCTGTTAAAGAAAAACAAACGTTTTGAATGGTCTACCGAGGCGGAACAAGCTTTCCAGAATTTGAAGACTAAATTTATCTCTGCACCGATCTTAAAACATCCTCGCCCAGAACTCCCCTACATTGTTGAAACTGATGCTTCGAGTCTTGCCATGGGAGCAGTTTTATCACAAAAGGACCCAGTAACCAATCAGTTGCATCCCGTGGCATTTTGGTCCCGCAAATTCTCGCCTCCTGAAATCAATTACACTATCACTGATAAGGAACTTCTGGCTATCAAGTCCGCCTTTAAGGCTTGGCGGCATTATCTTCTGTGGGCCCGACACACCGTTACTGTGATCACAGATCACCGTAACCTGCAATATTTGAAAACCGCGAAAGCTCAATCCTCTAGGCAACTCCGTTGGGCACTATTCTTTGCCGAGTTTGACTTCATAATTACCTACCGACCTGGTACGAAAAACGGTAAAGCTGACGCCCTTTCTCGGATGGGAGTGGAAGAACACTTGATCAATCCTAAACCTGTACCTATCATTCCCGAATAAAGAATTCTGGGTGTAATCGCCACACAATCCATTGAAGAAGTTAAGGATAAAGCCAGGCAACTGGTAACTCCAGCAGACATACAAAATTGGCATCTGCAGGGAAAGGACTTTACGGTGAAGGACAATCTATTGTATTTCCAAGGACGGTTATACCTGCCCAGCACAGATTTACAGAAAAAGGTAATCTCCTGTTATCACGATTCTTTAATGGAAGGACATCCCGGTATGGCCAAAACCTCGGAAAAGATCAAGCGCTACTTCTGGTGGCCGTCTTGGAAAAAAGATATCAGAGACTTTATAATGTCCTGTGGAGTATGCGCCCAAAACAAGAGTCAAAAGGAAAAACCAGCCGGCCTCTTACGCCCTATTGACATCCCACCTTGCCCTTGGCATACGCTTTCTATGGACTTCATCACCGATCTACCTCCATGCTCCGGATACAATACGATCTTAGTAATCGTGGACCTATTCTCCAAGATGGCGCACTTCATTCCACTCAAAGGCTTACCATCAGCAGCAACTCTGGCCTGAGAATTTCTCGAAAACATCGTCCGACTGCACGGTTTTCCTTCGGTTCTAATTTCGGATCGAGGAAGTCAATTTATTTCTCATTTTTGGCGAAGCTGCTGTCGGTCGGCTCAAATTGATGTGAGACTTTCGACCAGCCACCACCCCCAAACCGACGGACAAACCGAGAGGACCAATCAAACTCTGGAACAGTATTTACGCTGCATGCTGCAACAAACTGAAAAAACTTGGAAAGATATCCTTTGGATAGCCGAATATGCCTACAATAACTCTGTCCACTCGGGAACCGGGAAGACCCCGTTCTTTCTTTTATACGGTAGTCACCCTCGAACCTCGGATTTGGATCCACTCCAAGATCTTGGAACACCAGCAGTAGACCACCTGCATTCCACAATCACCCAAGCCTTTAAGGAAGCCGTTTCTCACCTTCAAAGGGCTAAAGAACAATACAAGAAAGGAGCAGACCAACATCGGAAGGAAGCCCCCCAATATCAAGTAGGAGATCAAGTCTGGTTATCCACCAAATATCTACCTCTAAAAGGACCACGCACATTCAACCCAAGATACCTTGGTCCCTATTCAATCACTACCATAGTAAATCCGGTAGCGGTCAAGTTGGACTTGCACCATCACATGAAGATACACCCGGTCTTCCACGTCTCTCTACTAAAACCCGTGCAACCTAAAACCCGACTAACTAAATCTCCAAAACCCATCCTAGTTGATGGAGAACTCGAGTTTGAAGTCAAAAGTATCCTGGATTCTAAGATCTCCAAATCTAAACTATTTTACCTGATTGACTGGAAAGGTTACGGCCCCCAAGAAAGGTCCTGGGAACCTGCAGAATATGTCCACGCGCCTTGTCTAATCAAAAGATTTCATCGAACATTTCCTAACAAGCCCAAACCCCCGGAGAAGCCCGGTTTGGGAGGGGCCTTGAGGGGGGGTGCTGTCATGATCTCTGCTTCCAAAGGGTCAGGACTTACCCAACTCCCTTGGAAGCAGACCCATAACCCCGGTACCGGGAGCCGGCCAGTCCCAATTGGGACCTTTTGGACCCTGTCCTGGCGCCAGTGGCACCAGGCTCATAAATATGCCCAGTCCCAGCGCTGGAAGCGCCGGGCTCATAATGCTTGGGTGGACTTACCTGCAGCAGACCATGCTACTTACTTACCTGCCAGTTGAGCCCCTGATCCTCTTCTGTTTGGGACTACTTTTGCTGTTGGGTGGGGCAGGAGCCACTCCCTAGGTTCAGAACACTGGAACTCTTCTGGAAAGCAGGAACTCTTTTCTTACCTAGGCGAGGCCGTGGAAGGAGACACCTAAGCACTACAGGAGGCTATTTAAACCACACCCGATGGATGAATCTTGCTTTACGTTATTCTGCATTCTCTGCAGCAGAACGCTCACCCTGTCTTCTGATCCTGTGCCTAAGGGAACAAAGGCTTACCATCCTGGAATCCAGTCTTCAGCAGCACCTATAAAGACAAAGAAAGAACAGGTTAGCACTACGGTCTTCAGTGGCAACGCATCTCTTACCTGGTCCAGCGGCTGTCACCAACGCCTCACGCTGCATTCCGGCATCGGAAAGACAAAGGCTTACCGACTCTTTGCACGCTCCGGAGGTCTTCGCGCTGCATTCCGGCATCTGAAAGACAAAAGCTTACCGGCTCTTCGCAGGCTCTGGAGGCCTTCAATGCTGCATCCCGCATCTGAAAGACAAAAGAAGGTGCGTTTAGAGACATTGGGCAACTTTACTACTCACGTGCCATCACTCCTTCCCACGCCGAAATCAGCGGGTATCCCAGCACCCTTCAGCTTCTCTAAAGCTCCGAACTTGTGCCTGCAAGGTAAAAGAGACAGTTAGTGCGCATCGTGAAGCAGGCAACAAGCGCTCACTTACGTGCTTCCAAGCGCTTTTATTCCTCACGCGGGTTCGATCCTCAACTCTCTTCAGCCCGCCATCCGCCATCGCCGGAACCCTGCAAAACAAGAGGTATCATTACAATAGAACTTTACATAAGTCAAAAGCCATACTCACGTGCTCCTCGGCATCGCTCCACAGCAGACACGCCTTACGCACTTAAAGACTTTTAAGACATTTGAAGTGCCCAGAACTTACCGTTCGTGCAGTAAACGACGGACAGCAGTCCTCTGAGGTCAAGATGCCTGCACCCTTATCCAGTGAAGAAACTGGTTACGGCACCCTGCCCCCGAGGCAGATGGAGAGCTCGGCGTTCACCTACCTAAGGTGAGATCGTTAACCTTTGGGGTCCTAAAGGAGAAGAGAAAGGGAAGAGGAGAGAGGCACCCAATAACCCCAATTCATTAATCCCATATTTTCTATCTGCAGACATCTTACCCTCCGAGTCAGGCACACAGTGCACAGAGGTCCAGCTTGAGGAACCAACCGTGTGTTACACATCACCTTTGAAGACACGGCATTCACCCAGTCAAGACCGGCGCCTCTGCGGGAATCAGGTGAGCGTTACACTTTGTCGTCAGTTTTCGAGTGTATCAATTTTATGGGGATGGTTGGGGCAGTCCAGATCAGGACTCCTCTGGCGAACGTGGAATATGTGCAGCCTATCAGTGTTCCTCCCCAGGTTTTGGCTAATGCAGCAAGCTTTTGCACGTCCAGATAAGTCTCTTGCAGTAGGGCTAACCCAACCCTGCTCTGTTTGATGAATGTGTGAATTCGGTACTGCTTGACGTAACTATTCATTCCCCTAACATTCCATGTCATGATTCTGATTTTATCCGGCATGACCTTTGCATGTTCAGGGGTTCGGGGTGGCGCTTATGGTGGACATTATTCTGGTTCCGGCAGCTCCTGATGCTATGGGTGGTTTTAGCTTTCCCTTACAAAATTCCCCAACTAGAATACCAACTTCCGTGTTCCCTCCCTCGCTAAACTTTAAACTCCCTATTAACAAAATATGTCTAGCAATGTTTCCCCCATTCTGACTACCCCGTTTCCGCTCCAGTTGACCGTGTAGTGGTCTCTTGGTGCCCTACGGGTGGGTAAGGTGTACCCAAATTACTTTTGGGGGTGGAAGAAGTCCGCTGCGGCTGTTATCGTGTTAGGAGAAGACCGGCTTTGGTACGGCTCCAGAAGGGTCTGTGTTGCTGCGTTAGGATGTAATTTTTGCCTTTTGCGTGCTTGTCTTGTCTAGTGACTGGGTTCACGATGGTCCATCTTGTTTAGCGTGGTTTGCGCTCTTTTACTTCTAAGTCTGGGATTTGTTCCACATCCATCCATTCTCTGGCCTTAGCCGGCACGTCGAACAGGAGCGATTTGTAACCATGCAGTACTTTCAGCCTCGTGGGGTATAGGAGCATATATCGCAGGCCCGCTTTTTTCATTCTTGCTTTGGTGTCAATGAATTGGGCTCTTTTCATTTGGACTTGTAAAGTGTAGTCTAGATATATGGCTATCTTTGCAGAGTCATGTTGTATGTGGCCACCTGATCTCGAGAAGACTAAGATAGTCTCTCTATCAATAAAGTTAAGTACTTTGGCAATTATTGGCCTGGGCGGGGTTCCAGGTGGCGGTCATTTGGTGAGGGACCGATGGGCTCTTTCAATGGTGAAGCCTTGCGATGGTTTCCCGGCCCCAATTTCTTGTAGTAGGAGGTCTTCGATGTAGTTTGTGGGGTCGTTCCCTTCGATGCCCTCCAGCAGGCCTAAGATTCTAATGTTATTTCGGCGCACCCGCCCTTCAGCTTCCTCAGCCCTATCTTCAAGTTTTTTAACCTTCTGTGCCAGTTCGTGAACGTCCTTCAATAGCTGTGTTTTGGTCTCAGTGTTGTCTCGAACCTGGGTTTCGAGTGGGTCGGTTCTGCCAGCGATGATGTGGACATCCTGTCGTAGTAGGTTCAGGTCTATGGCCACAGCGTCAATTTTGCTTTCCATAGTCGTTTGGAGTGTTTTTATGGCTGCCAGGATCTGCGAGTTCCCTGGTTCTGTGGTCGCGGCAGTGGGTTCGGGTGTTGCTGTTGCAGTGCCAGTGGCGCTGGTGTCGGGCTTAGTTGCTCCACCAGCCATGTAGGTCTCGATGGTGGTCTGTTTCTGCTTGCTCCTACCCCTTTTTGAGAACATTACACCGCTTGGGCGCAGGGCGCACGTCCTACAAAGTAAGTACATTAATATAGCATGTGTATCTCTCCTATTGAAATAACATACTCTCACTATATATTAGCCTAAAGTATTCTTTTTTACTCAACAATATTATATTTCACTCTTTCTCATTAGATTGCAGCATCCACACTCTTTCTAACCCTATATCAGCATTTCTCTTTATTCAATACACCACACATTCCTTATTGCCTAACAACACAACCGTCTCTCATGAACTTCTATACCACAACTTCATGTCTTTATTATTCCATGACACTAACCACCTCAAGTCCTCAATTCCAACCCAACAACTTTCAAACTCATTGCATTCGAAATGACTAACACACTTTACCACTCATACACACTCTTCCTCACCTCTTTTCAATTACACCCACACAGCCCTCATACCTGTACACTAAATCACACCATTACAACAATCACTGTTTTCCTCAATGTCGTATAATATTACTACTTATTGATGTCATCTTTGATGTCCTGGGTGTTAGTCTTGGCAGTGCATGGTGGTTGCGTAATTTATGGTTGCTTAGCTTATCATAACCAGTGACTTGCAAGGTTTTTCTTTTACTTGTAACCATAACGCCGCTTTAACAAAGAGTTTTCACTGAATTTTAGAGATTTTATTAGTGCAACTTAACCATAGTGCCCATCTCTTCCCGCCTGTTCAGTTTGTAGTCTAATCAACACCATTGAGGTGGAGGCACCCCGACACAACAAGAATCGAACTAACAAACAGTCTTTATAAATAGACAATAAAGAGATCAAACCTTTTTTTCAAACAATTACCACACATAATCACAAAATGTCCTTTGAGGACATTGAAGCACTCACCAGAAAAAGGGCAGACACATTAGGTTTCTCCACGGAGGAAGCAAACACGATCCTGGGATTAATCAAAGACAGTGGATTCAATAAGGATACCACAGGAAACCAAGATCCTACCAAAAGGATCAAGCAACTAGAGTACCTCATCAGAAAGGAGAGAAACCATAAACTACACGTTATAACACTAGGAAGATATTATAAAAATCAAAAAATACCTAGAGGCTTCAGGATTCAACTTCGACCCACACTCTGCAAGGAGAGTAAAATGTTTGTGAGGAAATGGGAAGCAATCCTTAACAGATGCTCATTAGACTTAATACTATTGACTATTCAAGAACTCACCATTAATTTACAATCAATTGACACAGAAATAAAAGAATTCCAAAAAGAATTGTCAACACTCAAACTAAAGAAAGAGGAAATAGAAGAAATATTCTCAGGCATTAATACCAAGTTGGCAGAATCCAAATCGGAGTTGGAAAACAAAAAAACAGAAAATTCAAAAGGGATACTTACGATGACATTAATGATGAAGTTTATACTTGGATGGAAAAATATGGACCACCACTGAGGAGACCAAGGTACAATAATTCAAGCAACACATCAAGCTCTGAATCAGAAGCAACAGGTCAACCCTATGCAGAGAAAGATATACAACCAACAGGATCATCTGGACCAACAACAGGCAGGGCTGGTACATAAGGGGTCTCTTTTTTAGAAAGAGGATCAAGAGAACAAGGAGGGGGAAAAGAAAGAGGACACGGAGGAACATTGACGCGATTACAACAGAGGAAGACTTAGTGATTAACCTATCCTCAAGAATACTAACAACAGCAGAAAAGGAAACTCTCCAAAAGGGGCTGAGTTTTGTACCAACATATAACAATTGTTCGACACCAAAGTCAAACTCTTTAAATTGATAAGGAAAATGAAGTTGAAGATCTTTTTTGAAGAACTTGAAGAACAACCCCAACCTAATGAAGAGCACACATATTTAAGGCTAAAACAAATTTCATACCTCCCACAAGCACACCAGTGGTTGACATTTTTGAAAAACAAGTCCTAAAAGATCTGTATAAGATTCATTTCACAAGTACTAAACATAAAAATGTGCAACCAGATGAACTAGCATTGCTCAAAAATCTGTACAGTGATGAATCAATAATTATTAGACCAGCAGACAAAGGTGGCACATTGGTCATTTTGAATTCTGAGGACTATGATAAAGAGTGCAGAAGACAACCTGCTGATCCCAACACATATACAACACTCGCTAATCATCCCACAACATCAATCATGCAAGATCTGGAAGCAATATTGGAAGAGGCAGAGGAGAACGGATGGATCAATCACCATACCCATACATTTCGACATAACCCCAATCCATGGATACCTAACTTTTACACGTTACCAAAGGTGCATAAAGATTCAGAGAATCTGCCGGGAAGGCCAATTGTGGTGGGGATTAACAGTGTATTGCAACACATAGGAAAGTATGTAGATTACTTCCTACAACCTTTGATCCAGAAAACAACCACATATATTAAGGACACAACTCAATTTTTGCAACGTCTAAGTGAAATACTGCATACTACAAATCAAATATTGTTTACAATTGATGTTAAGAACCTGTACAAGTCTACTCCACACAACCTGGGGATTCAAGATGTTGAATGGTTACTATTGAACACTGGAGAAATTGAGGCAGAAAAATAATTCATAATCATATTACTCCATTTCATATAAAAGAACTCATACTTTCAGTGCAATCAACAAATCTATTTACAAATCGCTGGAACATCTATGGTGTCACCATGATACCAGCCTATGCGAATACTTTTATGTACAAATTTGAACTGGACCATGTCCTCAATAATCCCACATGGAAACCGTATCTGGCAACATGGATATGTTACATCGCTGACATTTTCGGTATATGGACGGATACTGAAGAACGGCTGGGAAAAATTGTCAAATACCTTAATTCCATTGACCATAGGATCCAATTCACACACAAAAACTCAAAAGCAAGTATACATTTTCTTGATGTTAATATTCAATCAACAGAGAACAGTTACAAGACCAATATATACAACAAAGCAACTGATCGTAATAACCTACTTCATAGATCCATAGATCCGATTCATGGAATTAATGTGCGCTGAAAATTCCCGCGCAAGCGTGCGAAACCGTGCGAATCGCAGTGCAAGTGTGAAAATCGCAGCAAAACTGCAAAAATCGCAGCGAAACCAGCGCATATCGATTAATGGAAGTCCGTGCGTGAGTAAAATCGGGGATGTGCGCTAAAAATCTGTGTGGCGCACGCCGGCGCACAGGTCATCTAACGGCGTGCGCCACGACCACAGCGAAAGCGCCCATAGCGTGGCGCACATAACAAAAGTAGGCGTAACACTGGGCGTGACACGCGGAATGGGGAAAAACTCGTGAAAATGTGGGCGTCACGGGCAAGTACAGGAGGCAAGTGCGCAGAAAACGCCCACACGCTCGCCTACAACACGTATTCATAGAATCGAATAGGGAAAAACAGCGCACGGACAAAGACGCGCACAGGCCTAAACACGTCCGCTACACGAAGGCAGGCGGTAGCATCCCTGCGCATGAAAAAAATGTGCGCCAAAATGTGTGCTAACAAAAAGCACGTATATACAGCTCTGATGAATGTCACATACTGTGGCCCTCTAGGACAAATGACGTGCAAAGGGGTACGCGACAAACACGACACCTGCTTTGTCAAAAATAGCGTGTGCGAGTATTTCGGGGGTTCGCGGGAACTTTCACACGCAATTGGCCTTGGGTGAGCGGGGTACGTGTAAATCTGGGGTTCGCGTGAAGAATCACACGTGATTGGCCTGGGTACATGTAAATCTGGGGTTTGCGGGAAGTTTCAAACGCGATAGGCCCTGTGCGAGTGGGGTGCGTGTATTCCTGGGGTTTGCGTGAAGTTTCACATGCGATTGGCCTGGGTACGTGTAAATCTGGGGTTCGCGGGAAGTCTCACATGCGATTTCAGCAGGGTATGTGTATTTCGGGGGTGCCGTGGAGTCCTACACGTCAATTGGCAGTGTGGCTCCTCCCAGGTGTTCGCTCTACACTCTCCACGGCCCCTGCAGGCAGCCCACACCACAGGGGACTACCATGCACCCCTGGTCATGTCCCGCAGGCAGCCCATTCACCATGGGCATGCCCCCAGGCAAGCCACATGTCAGCTTGCACTACTGATCACCAAAGCATGACCCCCTCCACCCCCAGCACTGAGGGGCACCTGCCAGCAGACCCCCACTCATGTCCCCCAGCACCCCCACCCCCAGCAGTGCAGGGCACCTGCCAGCAGGCCCCCACTCATGTCCCACTCATGTCCCCTTGCACCCCCAACCCCCAGCAGTGCAGGGCACCTGCCAGCAGGCCCCCACTCATGTCCCACTCATGTCCCCCTGCACCCCCATCCCCCAGCACTGAGGGGCACCTGCCAGCAGGCCCCCACTCATGTCCCCCAGCACTCCCCAGACGCGCTAATCCAGAAAGACGTACACCTGCAGGAAGCAGGCGTACGTCGACTCGCGCAGCATAAAAGTGCACGCAAACAACCAACAAGCTCAGACGCCAGGGTGAATATAGGTTCCTAGCAGCAGTGGCCGTGGGATACCGCAGGAGGAGGAGGAGGATAGTCAGGGCCAGAATGTTTACACCCAGAACAAGTCTTTTTGGGATGCCTGATGACCAGGTGTATGGGAGGTACAGGTTTCCACCTCACATAATACTCGACCTGGTCAGTGAGTGGGAGGATGACCTCATATCACCCACCCTGTGCTCCCAAGCACTCAGCCCCCTGCAGAAGGTCCTCAATGTACTGCACTTCTTGGCCACTGGATCATTTCAACGGACAACTGCTATAGCGGGGGGGGGGTGTCACAGGCCACGCAGTCACACTGCCTACACCAGGTGTTGGCCATCATGACTGCACGCCCATCAGTCCGCAGGCACATACACTTGCCAAGAACACCTGCAGAAAGGCAGGCTGTTGTCCAATATTTTTACAGGTGGCACACTTCCCCAAAGTGCTAGGTGCCATTGATTGCACCCATGTGGCTCTACGTCCCCCCAGGGCATCAGAGCACATCTACAGAAACCGCAGTCACTGGCATTCCATCAACGTCCTGGTAGTATGTGATGCCAAGGGAATCATCACCTCAGTATATGCCAACTATCCAGGGTCCTCCCACGACAGTTTCATTTACAGAATGTCAACCCTAAACCGGGACATAGAAGCTGGGCAGCATGGCTATAAATGGCTGCTCGGTGAGTATAAATGCCACAGCACATGCATGCATGTCAGATATTGAGCAATGTCACAACCCCACTAATGATACCCATCACCACCTTCCCAGGGGACAGTGCCTACCCTCTGAGCACCCACATGATGACGCCAATTCGGAACCCCACCTCGCCACCCGAGGTAAGATACAACACAGCCCATATTGCAACCTGGGGCACAGTGGAGCGCACATTCGGAGTGCTCAAGTCACGCTTTCGCTCCCTTGACCATTCTGGCGGGCAGCTGTTATACGCTCCCCCAGTAGTGTGCAGGATCATAGTGGCAGCATGTGTCCTGCACAACGTTGCAACACGCCGGGGTCTGCCGGTGGACATGGTGGTGCCCCCACATCCCCAACCACAAGCACGGCCGCTTCACATGGGAGGGGAAAGGGCACGGGGTGAGGCAGCCCATGCACAGCTGGTGGATAATTACTTCACCTAAAATCACACCTCCGTGGAGTGCACACAGCCCTGGCACATGCCAGCTGACAATCAATGATGATGACATAAGGGACAGTCAACTGTCACAACTATACGAGCCTGATATTGGTCACCTAGAAGTGTTACATTGTGTGCCATACCTACACAAACATCACCAATGCTGTGTCATCAAAAGACACACTTCTATGCTGCAAAAATCATTACCCCCTTGCAAAATACAACATGACAACAGTGCCATGTCACCCAACCCCTCCCCAGCACCGCCACCCAACACACCATGGCATGTCATGCTATGTGAGAGCAAACAAAGCAATCCCCAAAACATCACACAAGTGTCAAAGTACAGTGTCCTCCACGGAAACTACCCACACACAATATGCTCCCAATAATGTAGAACTAAAAACAAACATGACCAAATAATTACCAACAATTCAATGCAGCTACACAACCTCAAACATAGCATAAACATGACAGTGCTAAAGTTAAAGTTAAAGTAGTGGTAGTCTTACAACCTGATCATGCCAGCAGATTGGCCACTTCCAACTGTACAGTGCTGCTGCCATGCAAATGTCCAAGTGCACTGCTTACAACATGAACTCCATCTCCAAAGTAGACGGCCTTGTGAAGACATGAGGAATTAACCTGCAAATTAGGCAAAAGACATGGATGCACAAGCACATAGCAATACACCATGCAGTGTACAATTCAACAACAATATCCACTAGGAATGTATACACAGTATTGACTACAGCCTGCCCAACAGCTCATGGGTGTCCTACGTCACCGTGTAAGTCAATGTCACTTGGGCACACCCTTTGCAAGCCCATGGAAACGGGAAGCAGGAGGGGTGTGTGTCTCACGAACCCAAGGATCTAACCCAAACTCAGGACAAGCCTGCATGTGCCCAGCCGGAATACAGTGGATGCCCACGGGAGCCACACAAGGCAACACACTGCAAAAAAAAAAAAAAAAAATCAAAAATAGCCATGTGGGGGCAAGGGGGCGAGAGGCCACCCAGGAGGTCTGAGGACAGGGTGCACACCAACACCCACCTGTGTGGATGTTGGGAAAAAAAACCACCTCCATGGGCTCATGGCCTGCACGGCAATGCCAATGTGGGAGAACTGCTGCTGTCGCTATCATCACCCTCTGTTGCTGCCACAGGAGGTGCTGCTGCCACAGGAGGTGGTGGTGCAATGGGAGGCAGCCCACACAAAGCCCTGGTATGGTCCTCCATGGCAGCAAGCATGCGGGTGTGAAAGCTCTTGTTTTGGAGGATTATAGTGCGGAGATCCCCATGCAGCACCTGACGTGATGCACGGATCTCCTCCCGAGTTGCCTGCATCTCAGCTGGGAGCGAACGTGTGAGCCGCTCAAGCTGCTGTTCTGTCCTCAAGTTAGTAGTAGCCTCAAGGTCAACAAGAGTCTCCCTGAGGTGATGGAGTTCTACCCTCAGGGCTTCCCTGTGGCCCTAGGACTCTATTGATATCGAATGGCATAGAGTCTCCAGTGCCGCCCATCTGTCCCTGTTGGACGCCAACATGTCCTCCCTGTGTGATTGGCAAATGGAGTCTGTTGCCTGCTGTAGTAGCTCCATCTGCCTGTCAGGGGGGGACAATGGAAGTGGCCACCCTCTCCATTGCTTGAGCCATCATCTCAACTGATGCTGCCTGTTGGGTTGCCATACCATAAATGGATTGCTCCCATGGGGTATTGCCTGGTGACGTACGGCCACCGCGTCGGCGGGCACCACACCTGTTTGGGGCAAGGCGATCTGCGCCTTGCTGTGCCGGCACTGCCTGAGGCTGCAGGACTGCCTTCCCCCTCTGATCTGCTGGCCAAGGAACAGGATCCGATTGTTATGGAGTGTGACCCTGCATCCATAACCACCAAAGGCGGACTTACCAACACTGAAATCCCCATAGAGGGTTCTACCCCTGGTACAGGTGGGTTGGACAGAGCAGAATCCCTGCCAAAAACACTTACCTGCGACGCCACATAGGTCTCATCATCCGAATCAACACCTGAATAGAGGTCTGGGGAGGTGCACCCAGAGGCACCCCTCGATAGAATGTTCTGCAGCAAGATTGGGTTCTCACCCACCACCACACCACATCCCCCACTGGTGCCCGGTCGTGCCTGAGATTCCTCCTGGGTATGCACCATCTCCTCAACCTCAACAGCATCAAGTGCGTCATCCCCTGTAAATACATGAAAGACAAAAAATGGAAACAGGCATTAGCACCATAGCACACAAACAGCCTGACAAGCTACAGAACTACTACATGATTTACACGATTTACACATGTCCCACATGACTATAACCCTCCCATGCATGCACTGTCACTGAGTTTGAAGGGGACCCAAAAGGCAGACACTGATGACACCTACATGGAAGAGCAACACATTTGCTGCATGCTGGGTAGCACTGCCATCACACATTGGCCTGTGGGTGGCATGTCCAGTACACATACATGACACATGCCATCACACTAATGGCATGTACCATAGCCATGGTACATTCCACAAGTACATCCATATGTCAGTGTATGAATACTGTCAGCCATCCATGTGAGATGGACATGATGAGATGAAAAATGCTACAGAGTGTGACAAAATAGGCATGTGCCACACACTGCAACACATCCAGTGTCCAAAAATACAGTGATTGCAGGCCGATGTATACATCAATGGTTTGTCACTTCAACATGACAGGAAACAACTATCATGTTCCACATTCAAACAGGCCCCAAAAATTCATGTGATCAGGCCAATACTCAATTAGCCTGAATGGTCAAATCATTCATCTAACAAGGTAACACATGTGGTCAAATGTGGGGTTCATCAGAAGCATGTCACAAATGTGACAATAGGGCTGAGGAATGCGTAGCCAAAGTGGGAGAATTGAAACAATCAGCCTGAATGAACAATGAAAAATACAAACAATGTTATTGCAAGATGCCACTTCAAGGGCAACTGCCGTAATGTTGAGCCAAATTACTAATGTGGGCAGAAGGGATACTGTCACACCCAAATCCCAGGCCGCTGAATGTTTTGGATGAAGCACATGGGTGATCCATACCACTCAGGCACACACACCTTCACCTGGCACTCAATCAGAACTTGTCACCCAAACAACATACACATGCATTACACACACATGCATGGGCACTCACCGGACAATGCTTCATAATCAGGTAGTCCTCCCACACCTTGGATCTGTTCCTCTGTGACGAAGGCCCCAGCAACAGACTCATGTTCAGTGAGTTTGTTGTCCTCTTGTGGAGACCCACCGCCAGTCACCAGAGTAGCAGCATGATTTGAGGCCAGCTTGTTCTTTGCTCTGCGTTTCAGGTCGTTCCACCATTTGTAGCAATCATCAGCTGAGCGCCTCACAAATCCAAGGGCACTTATGTGCTGTCAGGCTGAGAGGTCCTGTGTCCGCGGAAGCTGCTGAACCCCCGACAATCCCCCTGAGATGTAATTCCCAGAACTAGATATAAATTCAGCTCTGTAAACTACACCCCAAAGGGAAAGGGGGAAGTGGATAACATAACAACACCAGGCTGACTGCGTCAAGGCTAGCCAAGGCTGAACCTGGTTCTTCTCTTTAAATTTCTTCGAGAAGCTTGTAAAGAAGCTGAAAATCTCTCTTACTTGAGTCTCTTGACATTCACAACAACTTCTTATTTTGGGCAAACCTGGAAAGTATTGCTCTTTGCCTTTTTCCAAAGGTAACTAATTGTCCAGTTAAATTTTCTTTAATATTCTCTTTTTTTTTTTTGAACTTTTCTTTAGTTTCCAAAACCTTTTTACAATTCAATAGAGTTTGAGAATTCTTGAAGAAACACGTGCAAAAGTACACGCGCCGATGATCTCAATGCTGAAGATTCGCACGTTGAAAACTTCCCGCGCTGAAGAACACGCGCACTGAAAGAAAAATCCACGCGCAGAAACCCACGCGCTTGTAAACACACGCGAAGCAAAATTCACGCGCAAACGGATTCTTGCGCAGAAAACACACGCGCTAGTATTCACCCGTGCTGTAGAACTCCCGCGCCTATTCACACGCGCCTTTTAAACCTCGCGCCAAAGAGTTCACACGCGGACTGAATTTCGTGTAAGAAAGCACACGCGCTGGAAATCACACGCGCTATTGAGTTCACGCGCAGAAACACACACGCTTGAAAACGCACGCGCAATAGAGTTGTCACGCGGCGAACAGATTCTCGCGCTAGGAAGCACACGTGCTGGAACTCACACGCGCAGTTGAATTCTCTCGCCAGGAAGCACACGCGCTAAACTCACACGCGCAAAGGTTCAACGGTTAGTCTCTGATTCCCCGTAGTACGTGTTTAACAAAAAGCGTTCACCCGTTAACCTCGCGCTAGATTTCAAGCACACTCAAACAGTTCAAAATATAAATTCAAAGAAAACATTTTACGAGTTCTCACTTAAATGTCTTTAAGATAAACAGAGTGGCAGTCTAAAAATCTCTAAACAAAGTCACTTATCTCCAGAACGATTTTCTAAAGATCTTCAGAGTTTTCTGTCTTCAAAGCGCATTCCTGACAGCTGAGAACTTCTCCTGAAACCCCCAAGAAAGTAGCCGCTCAACTGCTAGCGCCTGAAGGATAAAATCCACCAGGCCCAAGTCTTAAGCAGGAGCAGCCACTACACACGTCCTCTCAGCTGGGGCTTAGATGATGAAAGGCAAAGAGTGACAGTTTAGAATGTTCATTGTTGTTCTGCAGTGTCTTCTAACCAATCAGAGCTGTCACAGTGAAACTCCAATTTGCCTTGGGTCAGAACCAGGATTCTGAATCAGGAAGTTAAGGCCAAACCAACTACAATAGAAAACTTCCCACCCACACAAGGCTAAACTAAAAAAGGATAATAAAAGAGAAATAAAGAGAAAGAAACTTGAATAAGGGAAAATAGCCTGAATAGGGGAAGGAAACCTTATATGTGGTTGACGATGGTCTGCCAGTGTGCCTTACGTTGACCAGGTGTTGTCTTGCACCCTGCAGTCACCAACATTTCGTGGCTATGTGCCGACACATAGCGCACAAGTGCATCAAGTTCCGCGTCATTAAAGCAAGGCTTCCTTGATGTGCCGGAGTGTGTAGCCGTGTCTGGGGTCTCAGCCTGTCGTGCCAGAGCACTCTTCTTCCTTTAAAGGTGGAGCAGAGCCAGAGTGACTTACGCCACTCTGGTCAGTAGGGGCAGAATCACTGGTGGACTGGGTAGTAGGAGTGTGGGAATGCACAATGACCATAGTTCTTCATGCAGGCATTGGTTGCTGGGTAATGTTGGCAGGGGGAACGTCAGTTTGATGGACTGGGACTGACACTGTCCTGGCTGGGAGAGTCAGAGCTGGGGTGGATGGAGCTGCAGCTGCCCCTGCAGCCTCCCCACCCTGCATACTTAGGGCAGCAGATGACATAGCTGCCCCAGATCCACGTGTATTGGTGACAACAACTTGCACCACCACACGTGGCCTAGACTTGCTGACCTGGAAGTCAGCCAGGGAGTCATCCTGTGCCAGGTCAGGTGCCACAATGGGTTGGTCCAACAGGGGCTGAGCATGGATGGTGTCAGCCACGTTTCCCTCAACCATGGGGGGGGCATGGGTGTCCCTGATTGTTCCTCCACACATGGGGGCATAGGGGCATCCTGCAAATCCCAGCCACATCCCCTACAGTGCTCACCACGCCCACCTTTTGAGGGTCGGCCACCTTTGCCTCCCTTACCGCTTGGTCGCCTCCCAGCCATGGCACTGATGTTGTTGTGCGTATGGGAGTTGCAGTAAACTATTGCCCTGGGACATTGGGGATCAAAGGGGTAGGATACCAGATGGAATACGTACCCTAGTGCTCTAACAAGGCTGTCTGTGACCCGTGGGGGAAGATGACGGGTCACGCAACACACAGGCAGCCCAAAATCAAAAATAAACATGTACGCAACCCCTCGTAGACCAGTTGCGTGAAAAAATGAACTCGCACTACGCTGTGGCACCCAGAAACACAAAAATAAGCGTACGCATAATACACGCAGCCTACAATGACCTCTGAAGGGGAACGCGACACACGGGGCAAGCACAGTTGCTAAGTACGTGCGGAACTCACCGTCTGCCTGGAAAAAGAACGTAAAAAATACACACGTGTGCGCGTTGGCAACACCCCCGCCAAAAGAAGAATTGTACGCTGTCTGAGGAGACAGGGCAAAAGGAGAAGTGAACTCGGGTTGAGGAAACAGGCCCAACAAAAAATCAGAAAAGAGCTGTCAGAGGTAACAGGGAGTACGAACTAGAAACGCTGTGAAGTAATGAACCGACAAAAAGTACAGATTTCACCCACTCGCTCTCCATGAAAAGCACGTACAAGGAAATGGCGTCCTACACGCAGCTTTCAAACCGGCCCACACGTACACGTCAGATACGCGTGTACGCGGACGCTTTCCTCCAATTACACGCGATGACACTCGGACGTGCAGTTTTTCCACGTGTGCTCTGTCATCACGTGCAATGAGGGAAACACCTGCGCGTGTAATGTAATTTACGTGCCTACGCGCTAAGGGCCTTTGGTCCAATGGAATCGCGTGCGTGCGCTGACGCTTTTACGCGCTAAGGCCCTTTCCTCGAATTTCACGCTGACGTGCAATTTTTTCACATGCCAAATCACTCCGTATCAAGCTGGCCATGCGTACACACACGGAAGACCATGCTCCTGCCCTGAAGGCCATTTTCCTGCCCCCAAGAGCCCCGAGCAAGCTCCCACCAGCCATCTGCTGCTGCCTGCTGCCCACGTGCCCTGCTATTTGGTGCCTGCATGTCAGCCATCTGCAGGGGTCCAGTTGCTGTGTCCACCCCTGCTGGAACAGAAGATTCCCAACTGGGATTCCATCGCTCCACAGCCCAGCCCCAGGACCCAGTTGCCCTCCCACTCCTGCCTCTGGGGTTGCCATGTTGGGCACATCTCCATCTGGCACCACTGGCAACCCCCAGCCAGAGAGGCAGAGAGCCACCAGCTTCACTGCCACCAAAGGTGGTGTCCTGGTGGAGCAAGTCCTGGGGCAGTATGATGCCCTCTTCAGAAGTTCGCGCACCGGTAAGGAAGGACGGACCAGGATCTGGATGGACATCGTGACTGCCATCAACGCGGAGGCGGTTGCAGTCCAAAGATTCCAACATGTCAAGAAGCGCTGGGAGGACTTGAGGTCCAGGACCCTCAACAAGGCCCGGCGCCTCGTGGAGGGGGGCCGGGGCAGCATGAATAGCATCCAGATGAGGGTCCTGGAACACGTAGGCCCAGCGTTCCACGCCCAGATCCTTCGGAGGCAGACCCGTCCGGAGTTGAGCGGTAAGTGGCCAAGCATTGCTGTGTGGGACAGGGCATGTTGCAGGGTGCTGGTTGTCTGATACTTGCCTGTATATGTGACATAGGCCATGTATGTATGTGTGTGTGCAGGGACATCATGGTCATGCATGTGAGACCAGTAATGTGTGAACCACATGGTTGGTGCATGTGTTACAATGCAACATGCGGAGCAGCATGGGGAATGCACACATTAATGCATGCCTGTCTCTGTTATTGGGCATGGATGGGGTGTGAGAGATGGGTGCTGCTGTCATAGACATGTATGGTGTCCATATCTGTGTGTCTGACTTGTGTGTCTTTGACTTGGAAATGCCATGGATGCATGACACATGTCTGTGACAATGTTCAGATTCACTGATGCAGCCTACTCATCCTTGTATCCACTATGTCTGGGGTGTACAAGGCCAGATGGATGAAACTAGGGTGAAGTGTGTGCATGTGATAGGCATGACCCATGATGCATGTGAGTTTCAAACCACCATTGTATGTTTCAAGAGCCCCTTGGACATGTATGCTAATGTTCATAGCATGTGCCATGCCTGTTACTGCATGTGTTTTGCCTGTACTGACCCATGTGTTGTGGAGGGACATGATGGAAGTGATGTTTGACGGTGCCACTCATCTGCTATTGTTTCCTGTCTAGGGGACCATTGTACAGTACCCTGATGCTTGTGTTCTATGTCTCCCTCTACACAGTGGCATGTGATGAAGAGGGCGGAGACGGCGCTGTGGAGCAAAGTGGCAGGGATGCCCCCACCGGCCGGCGACGCAAGGCCCAGTCACCCTCCGAGAATTTACCATTGTCCGGGAGTGAGGGGACTAGTGCTGCGTCTGCCACTACGGCTGCAGTGGAAGGGGTGGGTGAGCCCCCACAGGGTGGAGCCATCCAGGTTGGTGGTTTCCACAGAGGAGGAGGAGGCCGTTACTCAGCCGCACATGGGGCCTGGTGGGGGTGGTACCACTGGTGAAAGTGGTGCAGTCCAGGGCCAGGTGCAGGAGGCACAGGTCACCGTAGAGGGGCCTGTGCATGTCGCTGTCCCTGACCCTGTGACTGCACCACCATGCACCAGCAGGGATGCCCCATCCCAGGCCTGTCCGCAGGTAGGGGGGATGTCCATGTCATCTGACATTCCTCTACCTGTGGACGAGGGGACCCCTGGCCGTATTGAGAAAGTCCTGATTGGTAATGTGTTGCGCACGCGTGACATTCGTGATGACGTGCGTGCTTCCCGGGGGGAGCATGCACGTCATCAGGAAGAGCAGTGGGCCAACGTGGCCCAGTTGGGAGTGTCCATGTTCGGGGGTTTTGTACATGTGTCCGCCACTCTGGCGGCCCTCTCCTCCTCTGTGGAGACTATGCGCCAGTCGTTCTCCATGCCGTCTTCTGTCCCAGATGCAAACAGGGCCCCCTGTGGACCTGCCCTGACCAATGCAGCCAGCTCGGTGGGGATCCCATCCCTGCCACAGTCGGGAGTCAGAGGTCCAGCAGGGGTGGACACCACAGCAACTGAACCCCAGCAGATGGAGGATGTGCCGGCATCATCGAGCAGGGCACGTGCACAACGGCGTCGGTGGATTCCATCAGCCTGGATGCCGTCGTGCTGGCAGAGGCAGTTGCGTCGGAGGCAGCAGCAGGCTCAACGTGGGAGGCATCATGGCGCGGGGCAATTTACATCAGAGGGGCAGGCATCGGCCGGAGGGCAGGAGGACCCTGGAATGGGAGTGTCTTCCGTGTGGCAGCGGTTGGGCCAGCAGATAGGTGCAGAGAGGTGGCGGGCGGAGGAGGCACGACTCACGATGGTCAGGGCGGAGAAATCCATGCGCAGGGCGCTGAGGCGGGCTGAGTGCCTTTAGGGAATTCGCAGGGAGTTGGAGGTGGACATGGCGTTATCCCTGCGAGACCTCGTGGCCATAGAACAGGCCCGCCTCCAAGACATTGAACAGGAGTTCGATGATGTCCTGGCCCATGACATCAACAAGTGAGCCGTTGGACTTGCCCGCCGCCATTGTATATAGTTCATTAGCGTTAAGTTTCATTTATTTTTTCTTTCATTTGGGGCACATGGACTATGCCCCACATTTTTGTATATAGTTATTAATTAGGTAGCTTTCATTGTAGGTTTCATTTATGTCGTTGGGCTCATGGACCCTGGATTTGATATTTGTACATATTTTTACAGTGGATTTTTCTCCTTCATCTTTATTTTTCTTCACCATGGAGCAATGGATATTACGCTTTTCTTTCCCTTTGGATTTGTTTTGTTGGATGGTGACTTTGGACACATTTTCATTTGGATTAATTTGGATTCTCATTTTTTTAATTAATCATTTTTTGGGACATGCAGCATTTTCATTATTATTGGCATTATTGTGTGTTTTTATTTCATTCACTTCATTTTGACTTACTTACATTTTTTTTTCTTACTGTGTGGTCTTCTCTCATTGGTTTCATGCATGTCCCAATGTGGGTTTTCTCAGTCATGTGTCGCCATTGTGTGGGTCGGACAGACTTGTACTCATGCGCATACTGCTTATTTGTGATCTATCATGTAATGGGGATTTCACTTTGGAGTGGATGTAAAGCTTGTTTGGGTGTTTGGACTGGGGTGCTGTGGGGTGGGATTTGTGTGGCCATAAGAGCCAGGAATCTGGATTGTGATGACGTGTTGGCTGGGGGACATGTGTCAAGGCCTGCTGGCAGGTGCCTGTCAATGATGGGGGTATGGGGGTGCAGGGGGACATGTGTGGGACATGTGTGGGGGCCTGCTGGCAGGTACCCCTGACTGCTGGGGGGTGGGGGTGCTGGGGGACATGTGTGGGAGCCTGCTGGCAGGTGCCCTGCACTGCTTGGGGGTGGGGGTGCAGGAGGAATGTGTGGGGGCCTGCTGGCACGTGCCCCTGACTGCTGGGGGGTGGGGATGCTGGGGGACGTGTGTGGACATGAATGGGGGCCGGCTGGCAGGTGCCCCTGACTGCTGGGGGGTGGGGTTGCTGGGGGACATGTGTAGGACATGAATGGGGGCCTGCTGGCAGGTGCACCTGACTGCTGGGGGGTGGGGTGCTGGGGGACATGTTTGGGGGCCTGCTGGCAGGTGCCCTGCACTGCTGGTGGGTGGGGGTGCAGGGGGACATGTGTGGGGGCCTGCTGGCAGGTGCCCCTGACTGCTGGGGGGTGGGGGTGCTGGGGACATGTGTGGGACATGAGTGGGGGCCTGCTGGCAGGTGCCCCTGACTGCTGGGGGGTGGGGGTGCTGGGGGACATGTGTGGGGCATGAGTGGGGGCATGCTGGCAGGTGCCCCTGACTGCTGGGGGGTGGGAGTGCTGGGGACATGTGTGGGACATGAGTGGGGGCCTGCTGGCAGGTGCCCCTGACTGCTGGGGGGTGGGGGTGCTGGGGGACATGTGTGGGACATGAGTGGGGGCCTGCTGGCAGGTGCCCCTGACTGCTGGGGGGTGGGGGTGCTGGGGACATGTGTGGGACATGAGTGGGGGCCTGCTGGCAGGTGCCCCTGACTGCTGGGGGGTGGGGGTGCTGGGGGACATGTGTGGGACATGAGTGGGGGCGTGCTGGCAGGTGCCCCTGACTGCTGCGGGGTCGGAGTGCCGGGGACCTGTGTGGGGGCCTGCTGGCAGGTGCCCCTGACTGCTGGGGGTTGGGGGTGCTGGGGGACATGTGTGGGGGCCTGGTGGCAGGTGGCCCTGAATGCTGGGGGGTGGGGGTGCTGGGGGACATGTGTGGGGGCCTGCTGGCAGGCGCCCTGCACTGCTGGGGGGTTAGGGTGCAGGTGGACATGTGTGGGACATGTGTGGGGGCCTGCTGGCAGGTGCCCATGACTGCTGGGGGGTAGGGGTGCTGGGGGACATGTGTGGGACATGAGTGGGGGCCTGCTGGCAGGTGCCCCTGACTGCTGGGGGGTGGGGGTGATGGGGGACATGTATGGGGGCCTGCTGGTAGGTGCCCCTGACTGCTGGGGGTGGGGGTGCTGGGGGACACATGTGGGGGGCTGCTGGCAGGTGCCCCTGACTGCTGGGGGGTGGGGGTGAAGGGGGACATGTGTGGGACATGTGTGGGGGCCTGCTGGCAGGTACCCTGCCTGCTGGGGGGTGGGGGTGCTGGGGGACATGTGTGGGACATGAGTGGGGCCTGCTTGCAGGTGCCCCTGACTGCCTGGGGGTGGGGGTGCTGGGGGACATGTGTGGGGGCCTGTTGGCAGGTGCCCCTGACTGCTGGAGGGTGGGGGTGCTGGGGGACATGTGTGGGGGCCTGCTGGCAGGTGCCCCTGACTGCTGTGGGGTGGGGGTGCAGGGGGACATGTGTGGGACATGAGTGGGGGCCTGCTGGCAGGTGCCCTGCACTGCTGGGGGGTGGGGGTGCTGGGAGACATGAGTTGGTGATCATATTGCAACGTGACATGTGGCTTGGCTGGGGGGCATGCCCATGGTGGATGGGCTGCCTGCGGGACATGACCAGGGGTGCAGGGTAGTCTCCTGTGGTGCGGGCTGCCTGCAGGGGCCGTGGAGGGGGTAGAGGGGACACCTGGGAAGACCCACACTGCCAATTCACGTGTATAACTCCCCGCGCTCCCCCGAAATACACGTACCCAGGCCAATCGTGTGTGAAACTTCCTGCACACCCCTGAAATACACGTACCCATCCCAATCGCGTGTGAAACTTCCCGCGCACCTCTGAAATACACTACCAAGCCCAAACGTGTGTGAAACTTCCCGCGCACTCCCGAAATACACGTACCCAGGCCAATCGCGTGTGAAACTTCCTGCGCACCCCTGAAATACAAGTACCCAGGCCAATCACGTGTGAAACTTCCTGCGCACCCCTGAAACACACGTACCAAGTCCAATCACGTGTGAAACTTCCCGCGCACCCCTGAAATACGCGTACCCAGGCCAATCGCGTGTGAAACTTCCCGCGCACCCCTGAAATACACGTACCCAAGCCAATCGCGTGTGAAACTTCCCGCGCACCCCTGAAATGCACGTACCCAGGCCAATCGCGTGTGAAACTTCCCACACACTCCTGAAATACACGTACCCAGGCCAATCGCGTGGAAATACACGTACCCAGGCAAACTTCCCGCGCTCACCCGTAATACACATACCCCACTCGCACAGGCCCTTTCACATGTGAAAGTTCCCGCGAACCCCGTAATACACGTACCCTGCTGAAATCGTGTGTGAAACTTCCCGCGAACCCCAGTAATACACGTACCCCACTCGCACAGGCCCTTTCGCATGTGAAACGTCACGCGCACCCCAGTAATACACGTTCCCCACTTGGTGTTTGCTGTTTGGCAGCCCTGTAAACTGGTCCAGGGTTAGCACAGCCCTTTGCGCTAAATTGGGAATTTTGATGGCTTTTCCTTGCGCGAGGGCGTTCTTGGGGGCGTAAATGGCGCTGCTGCAGGGTCGCTGCGCCACTCTGCGCCACGGCTGGTTTTGGAGGCTATAATCCATGAATACGCTGTGCGCGGAAATCGATTTTAGCACACGCGGCTGGCGCAGACATTCGCACGCGCACACTGTGCGCCAGCCGCGTGCGCCACTTTTGTGCGAAATTCTATGAATTACCCTGTAAGTTTTCACCAGCCAAGTTTTATACGTAATCTACCCTATAGTCAGATGCTCAAGGTAAAGTTTATTATTTGTAACCCCACAGATTACACTACTGAACTTGAAAAAAATGGGGGAAAAAATTCATCAGAAGGGGTTACAAAGAAGAAGAGATTATGGCAGCTAAGATGAAAGTAGATCTCCAAAATAGAGAACAGTTGATGATAGCACCGAGAAAATTGAAATCTGAACCTTCATTGGTATTTGTATCAAGATATTCTGAGTAATCACATTAAAACAATAATCAAGAAACATTGGCAAGTGTTGACATGTGATCACTCTTTCGCATAACAACATAGCAGAAACTTTAGAGACTGCCTTGTACAAACACGACTGCCTGGTGGAAGAGTGGACACCAAACGTAAAGGAACATTTCCTTACTTATAATGTAGTAATTGCAGTTATGTACAGAAAGGTCACGCTGTTAATCATCCCCACACTAGTGAGAAGATAACACTCAGATATTTTGCGACATGTTATACGCAAAACATAATATATGGAATCAAGTGTCCATGTGGATTATATTATGTAGGCCAAGCAAGAAGAAAAGCAAAACTACGTTGGAATGATCACCGGTCATGCATACGTAATAAGAACACAAATGCTCTAGTAGCCAGACATTGAGTGAACAAGAGACACAATTTGGCACAAATCCGATTCTTTATACTAGAAGTGGTTCACAAAAATTAGCCCCATGAGAATCTAAAGAAAAGAATGGACAGAAGGGAATGCTTCTGGATTGAATGCTTACGGACCCTTGCACCTATGGGACTGAACGAGGAAATGAACTGGACATGTTATCTTTAAAGTTTACTGTACACCTCCTTTTTGGTTATTAGACATCCCAAACACGAACAGCTACATGTTATGGTTTTTATATGGTTTTTGTTTAGTTGCTAAAAAATACTCTTTTGGATGAGTGTGCATTACTGATTGTTAAGATATACAGATATGTGGCATAGGTTATTATGGTTAGTGTCTGTGATAATCTACAGTACAGTATTTCTTTCATTATGAAAAAAAACCTTCCTTTGTTTTGGGTTCTCTTCTCCATCATGGGAATACATCTCCTATTTATCTCACTATTTCTTTACAGAATAGACCCTGAGTTTGTCTGAGAATATTTATGCTTTCCGCAATTACATTGCATCTACAGTAACACTCGCTATTAAATATAAATACAGTACAGCATTTCTTTCATTATGAACAAAAAACCTTCCTTTGTTTTCGGTTCTCTTCTCCATCACCGGAATACATCTCCTATTTATTATTGTTAGTGTCTTTGATAATCCACAGTACAGTATTTCTTTCATTATGAAAAAAAAAACCTTCCTTTGTTTTGGGTTCTCTTCTCCATCATGAGAATACATCTCCTATTTATTTCACTATTTCTTTACAGAGTAGAGCTTGAGTTTGGCTCAGAATATTTATGCTTTCCGCAATAACATTGCAACTACAGTAACACACACTATTAAATATAAATATCATACATCGTTTCTAATGCATTGTATTCAAAACAGTTAACACACGTTTCAATTTTATCTACATCATCTTTATGAGTATGTTGTATTTGATATAAGCATATCATGATGTTACTAATATACATGTAAACTCCAGCATGGCAAGGCTGGGTATAATATGACAACTTATCTTGGAGTTAGGTACATGGACTAAATGATGCATTGCATCCATTATGAATTGTTATCTGCAATAAGTACACATACCGTCAACACGGCTTGGATGATCCTCTTATCCCGTTCGCCTGTTTCCATGGGGACACGGGACGCGAGGCGCCGGAACGTCGGCACACATGCCGATGATCCGTGATGCCTTGCGTGATCGCTATAGTAACATAATAACAATTGGAACTTCATGGCCACATCCTACGCCGTGGCTTGGAGCATTCTTGCACTCTTGCGACCTGCTTTCTGGTAAGTGTTATCTTACCCTCTTTGCAATCAGATGAAGAAGCTGCATAGTACGATAGCCAACAGTTGACATTTATAATATTTGTTACAGCCCGATCGTATGTACGCTATGTAATATATATATATGTTACTGAGCCTGCAGTAGCGAGCCAGTAGTTATGGTTAAGTTGCTAAACCCATAGGAAGAGCACTTTTGGGTGGCTTATACCTTTGCTCCCCCTGGACGAATTTTCACCAAACTTTACAAAACAAGTATATGGCCCGCTCTGAATTTTTTGCAAAGGTTGGAGACATTTTGTCAATGGGGGGCAAAGTTATAGGGGGTCCCAATTAAATTTTTTACATTGACTGAATGGAGAAAAACTTTGCTCATGCCTACAGCCCAAACCGCTGGACAGACTTTCACCAAATTTGATTTTGTAAATTTGGTGGAAATCCATCCAGTAGTGTTTTTTTAAATGACCAAAAAGTAGGTCCAAAAAAATAAGTGATATCTATGTCCGCTCCGTGGACACACTTCCATGTTCGCTCCGCGGACAGGACACCGATTGGCTTAGAAGGCAATGTGGTGTCTGCAGACATCGGACATGCCCACTGATTGGATGGTGAAAAGTGTGAAGTGCATCAGATTTTTGGAAACGCCCGCCATCCTGGATTCGCGGACAACGGCCGGTGTCCCCGGATATCGCGGTAAAACAATATAAAACAAAAAAAAAATTGCAGTTGTCAAACTTATTAAATAATCTCTGGGGCAGTGAGGGGTGATGAGGATGGGATGGGATATGGCTGCAAGAAGCTAAAAAACAGGTGTTTTTTTCACCGTAAAAATCTGCAAACATTACGGATGTTCGCAGACAATCCTGAGAATTTCGCGGACACCTCAGCATTACAGGGTTGATGAAAAGCAGTTCTTGGATGGCTTATAACTTTGGTGCCACTTAATGAAACGGAATGAAATTCTGCAATTATATCCCTGAACTGATTCCGAATGCAAAGATTGATGGGATTCTGTCAAGAAGGAGCAGAATTAGGGGGGTATCAAAATAATGTAAAGGCTTATAAATGAGGTGCCATTTGACGAATCTACACTTAATTAGGCATACTGATAATAGATCTAGATATAAATATTTTTGTGAAGTTTGGTGGGATTTTGTCAAGAGGGGGAAAAATTAGAGGGGGTGTCCCAAAATATTGTAAAGTCTTATAAATGTGGTGCCATTTGGCAAATCTACACAAAGGTTTGCAAAAAGATTATAGATCTAGATATAAATGTTTTCGTAAAGTCTGAACGGATTTTGACAAGTGGGGGCTGGGTTATATGACTATTGTATGTGCATACATTTACACTTTTGAAAAAATAAAACATGGGTGGATTTCCAGTAAACCTGTGTAAGGAGCATTGGCAAGGACCTGAAAGCATGGTTTTGCAAATGTGCCACTGTTTTTTTTTTTGACAAGTGTCATAATGTAGGTACAAAAAATAGTGATATACCTTTTATATGATATAATATGATATAATGGGGGTCATTACGACCCAGGTGTTAAGGGGTTAACAGGGCCGTAAAAGGTTGCGGCACTGTTAACCCCTTAACGCCTTACTATGAGTTCCCTTTGAGGCTCCCAACCTTAACGGCTGGTCTGTAACAGCCGTTAAGGTAAGGACTCGCAAAGGGACTTTGAAGGTAATTACGGTACAGCATTTTGCGGTACCGTAATTACCGCCTTCCCCATTCCCATTGAGCCCTATGGGGCAAAAATGGGAATGGGGAAGGGCCATTGGTAAATGGGGAATTGCCGCCCCGCCAACCTTGGAATGGGGTGGTAATTCCCCATTTCACTATGGCGGAATCGGTAAGTTACCGGCATTAACCATGGCGCTAATAGCGCCATTGGTTAACGCCGGAGTCGTAATGAGGGCCAATGATATGATATGATAGTTTATTTATATAGCCCCTATACACAATGTGTTTCAAAGCACTTCAAGGCAAGGGAGGGAACAAGGGAAAATACAATGACATTCTTACAGGCCATGGACAGTAATGATGTGAAATTAACTATCGTACTTGGCCTGACGACATTTCAGATAGTTCAAGAGCGAAGACATAGATAAGGAAGGGAGGGGGAGAGTAGGAAGGAAATGGAAACAGACAGGTGACTACCGTACTAGGCCTGACGACATTTCTGGTAGAGCCAGAGAAAACAAAAGGTGAGGGAGAGAGGTGCAGAAAGGGAGGGGAGGAACAAAACAAGCGACTATCATACTAGGCATGACGACATTTCAGATAGTGCTGGAGGGGGAGTGGAGAGGAAAAAAACAGTAATGGGAGGTTGGAGGAAACAGATGAGGTTGCTATCGTATTAGGTCCAGGGACAATTCTGATAGAGTAAGTGCAAAGAAGAAAGTACGGGGAGGAGATAGGAAAAGGATGGGCTGGGCTTGCTAAGTGGTGAAAAAGAGCGGCAGGCAGGAAGGCACCAGGTGGGTGGGGCTTAGGCCAGGTGACCTAAATCCACTTGCACCTGCTCCCCATCTGCAAAGGAAAAGAGGCTGGAGGGCTCCTTAAGTAGGAAAAAGAGCAGCAAGCAGGAAGGCACCAGGTGGGCGGGGCTTGCTAAGTGGTGACTGAGATGTGGCCTGTGGCCAGATTGTCCAGGTCATGGAATAAGGTCATGATCCGGACAATCTGGCTAGTGGCCATGACCATGAGGGACAACACATGGGGTTAATGTGGCCATGTCCACCTAGAACTGGCTTTGTGCTAAAGTTATTCGAAATTGGGATAGGATTGAAAGGGAAGAATAATGTGCTCCTGGAAATATGGTCAAAGGGTTTTCTTTTCGCCTTCTGCAGGCTGCCATGGAAAGGGAAGAGGGGCCCTGTATGGAACCCTGCATTCCCTTTCGATGGTGGCCATCTTGGAAAAGGATTTTACTTCTTACACCGGGACGCTGTAGGCGTCCCCATGTAGGAAGAAAAATCCTTTTTTTAGCACCCGGGTACCTGCTTTGGGAACCTAGGGTGCTAATGGCTTTCATCCACCATTACAGGGGCTGGAATGGGGGATAATGGTCTGGATACCTCGTTATCCACCCTCGCTTTTCTTGGGCTGATAACTTGTGCTGCAGTCCCTGCAACGGGGGATGAACGCCACAATATTCCCATTGGCATTACACAAAATGAAATTGGAAATGTTGAAACATTTTATTGAGTCTATTTACTTTACTGAGAAATATGAAGTAGATGCAACCAAGAACAAAGTGATAGGTACTACACGTGCAAGCCACTGCACACCCATCCCATGTAAGATCTATAGACATACAGCTAGGAGTGAAGCCTCTGGGCAGAAGAACTGAAGGATAACACACCTATAGAATAACCCCCACTACCACACATCACTGAGATGGTTGTGGGGAGACCCTGCACTCTTGGGTGCATGGCCAAAGGCCATGCACCCAATAATACACTTATACCTTCTTAATGACGTATGTTCTATGGCCTCCTTGTACGCACAGAAAATGAGGGGTCCAATAAGGCCAGTATTTCAGCCTGTGCAGTGCACGGGGGAGTTGTTAGAGTTGTAAGGACACGTGTGGTGTAAGGGAATATTGAAATTGACACCATGCCGTAATTGCTATACTTTTTCCTAAGTTGTTATTGTTGTAAGGACACGTGTGGTGTTAGGGAACATTGAAATTGACAGCCCGTAACATGTGCCACCCATGCATACACCCGTAATATTGTGTTTCGATTGGCAAGTAGTGGGGAGTACGTCCAGTCTTGGGTGCATGGCCAAAGGCCATTGAAGAGGGAAAATAGAGATCAAACCCATGCCCCCTCACCCCAGGCGCATACACAGAAGAACAGCAGGAAGAACAAGGAGCGCACTTATCATTTGAACCAGGCCCCAGCGCACCCATGGGTGACAAATATGCTGAAACACACCCACTTCACCAACAGTGCAACTTCCATGCTACATTAGAATCAATGCTGCAATATCAGAATCTACAAACAAACACAAAAATCCCTGTTTAAAGGCTTGCAAATGCCTATATGAATTAACATGGTCTAATTGCACAGTGTAAAGCCATGTTTCAGGAAAATTACAGCCAAGTTCATTTCTCTCACTGAACACTGGCTGCAGAAGCCTTCAGCAATGCTCCTCGCAAAACCCATGAGCAGCCAAGGTCGCGCAGTCAGATAACATTGCTTCGTGCAGACAAACATTTTTTAATTCTCCAATAATGCGAGTAAGCCACGGCAACCCAGTGTGTTTTTTTCCTTTTCTTTCTGGGAAAGAAAGACATTTTCGCAAAGGCTCGCACAACATTTGAAACATAATTGTAACAAGAATGGCTCAGGCCTAGCCAATGAGCACTCAGAGCTCAGGTGCGAAATGCTTGCTTCAGCTAAAAAGTTATGGGAACAAATTCATAATGCAACAATCTAGAATTAGGTAATGGTGGGCTGGCACAGCTAAACCAACCCACTGACGCAAAACTCTAATGTCCAATTATCAGGCTCTCTATAAGGGCTGCATAGGTAACCTATTACTTAGCAGCCAATAACAGGAGCAGATAGGTTTCTGTGAGGTCAGCCTGCAGTGTGATTACAAAGCTGGCTTCCAAGCCAGCCCCGGGGGAGACGGCGCCTGAACTCTCGATGTGCACGATGCTCTGCATGTTTTTTTCTTTTTTTGCTGCCCAGAAATAAACGCAGTTTGGAACATGCTGCTGCCTGCTTGGGACTCTGTTGCATTTCTGTGGGCCAAATGGGAGGTGTAGGGGTCTCCCATAGCTGGTGAGGGTATGGCTGCTGGGCCCCACAGCCCTGGTGGGGGTCCAGATTCTCCCCAACAAGTTGGTGCCCTCTGTGAGGCTCATTGCTCATTGTAACATGGGTGAATGAGCACTGCCTGCGCAAGCCCTGCGTTGAACTGCAGTCCCTGCCGCTGACTCAAGGAAGCTGTGGGACCCTCGCCTGCACCTGAAGACCACCGGAAAACGCATAACCGGCTAAAGGCTTCGGGGGCCACTTGGAAATACCCCGCTTGAGGGCAGGTGAGAGCCCTGCAGAAGAAGGGGTCCGGTGAAGTGCCTTGAGGGGGCGTCCAGTAGCAGAGCAAGTGCCAGTGCAGCATAGGAAATGTAAGTCAACCAGCAACATGGGCTTTGAGGGGGGGAAATGTTTCAAGTATTATAATGTATTGTTGATCAGTATGTTGCAGAAATGTTAAGTTCTTTTGTTTGGGTAGAAACTGGGGGGAGGCACTGTAAATTGGGTGGTGGGAGATTGTACATTGTCGCAAAATTCAGCGAATTGGTGGTGATCGGCACGTGAATTGTAGTTGGGACTGGGGTGGTGGCAGTGGTCCCTTCTTGTGTTTTTGAGCCTATTGGGTGGGGTAGTGACTCCCCACATATAGGACAGGAGTGCCGCGCTGGTTGGTCTGGATGGCGATTTCATGTCTGGATTTCCTATGAATTGACGTTATAGATCAATGAGTAGATGAGGTTCCCTGCTAATTGAGTGCTTTAGTTCAGTGAGTGGATGATGTTTCCCCGCAGAAGGTAGCTAGATTTTTCCCGAGTGCGGAAGATAGTTGGCTGGTTAAGGTCCCCTGGTGAGGAGCGTATCACACGCGAGGCGACGCAGCGTGCGCAGTCCAATTATAAGAGTTTTGATTGTGGTTTACCTTGTTCCAGTTGAGACAGGAAGACAGCTGTGGGGATTGTGGGGTTTTATTTTGGGATTTTTGTGGGGTTGGGAGAAATGGGTTATTGTTCTGCGTATGCACATTTGTCTGTTCATTTGCACTGTGTTTTTAGTTTGGTGACGTCACCTTTAGATTGATGCATAGGACACAGAGTTTTGATGTTGAGGAGATAGTGGTGTGGTTTTGGATTTGGAGAATAGGTGACCCAGAGGCGGTGTGTGGAAGACACATGCGCAAGATTATGGGGGTGTGCCGGAGAAGGCAATGGTTTGGTGAAGATGGGCTGCACGTGGAGTGCACTGGCTAAGGTGCTGAGCCAAGAAGGCTCACAGAAATTGAAAATATGTTCAATTATCTTCTAACTTTTGCTCCCTGAATAGCGGACTATCGAAATTTTCAAACTGAGGTGAGGTAAAATGTATCACACAATACAGAAATGACTCCCCTTCACCTGTTGTGTAGCACACAGCTTCCATGACAAAATAAGTTAGTAAAACATAGTGTGCAAAGATTCAAAAGTACTGAAGGTAAATAAAGGAGACCATGGCTGCCCATAGGCAGCTTCTCCAGAAGCGTGCAGCAATCGCTAATGACACACATGCATAGCACTTACACAGGAAAGAAGCTGGGGAAAAAGCACCTGGCTACAGTTGAACGGTGTGCACAAAGGGTAGGGAAGTGGCGAGGCGTCAGCAGACGCTGAACCAGCACGAGCAGAGGGAAGAGGGGACTCACCCTTCTGCACCTCCGGGAGTGTAATATTTGATGACACAGATGTTAAGCAAGGAATGAATTGCATGATAGAACTGAAAACAGCAGAAGGACATTTAAACACCACACACACACACAATCACAATACACTAAAGAGAACAAACAGGAGGTGCAGAACAACCCACTAGCAGCACAGGAGCGAGCAAGGGAAGGCTGCAGTGCATGAAAGGAGATTTGAAGGAACAGGTACGGAGGAAAGAAGATTTGAAGGAACAGGTACAGAGGAATTAAATTTAAGGGAAGATAACGGGGGAGGTGCAAGGAGTAACAATAGCAAAAGAGAGTGGGGAGAAGGAGCACAAAAGCTTGACTGGGCAGTGCACATGGAGGGAGAAGAGAGAGAAGGGAGATGGACCGCGAAAAGAAAGTGCAGTGCAAAGGGACAGGAAGAGAGCGGGGGAACTGGAAAGGGAAGAAAGGGAATGGAGGAGGAAGGATGAGAGGGAGATTATGGGAAAAGAGGGTGGAGAAGGGATAGATGGCAAGAGAATGGGTACAAAAGAAGGAGGATGAACAAGTGATTAAAGTGGCCAGTGAGTGGGTTGCACTGGAATAAGAAAGGAAGTGATGGGAGGAGGAGAGAAGGACTGAACGAGAAAACACAGCCAAACATGATGGAGGTTCAGTAAGGGGTGGTGCAACATGCATGGTGTTATGGAAGGGAGGAAGGAAGGATAGCACGCTAGATATTGACTGTGTGCACTGTAGATTGTGGCAAGAGAAGACGGTTAAAAAAAAAACGGGAGAGGTATAGAAAGGCAGATGAGGACAAGTACGAACAAATTAAATTATTAAAGTATTCAATGGGAGGGGCAGTTAAAAACAGCCTCAACACACACGCACAAGCATCACAATAGTAGTATGAACAACCACCACAATATGCACCGCCCATATGGGGAGGATACATGGGGCAGGACGGGATCGTTTCAGCAGACACCACAACCACCATCACAGGCACAGTCACCACCACATGTACAGACACAGACACAACAAATGACAGCACCACTACCCCAGGACGCACAAGCATCACAACCCAGGGGCACTGCACAGCAGTAAGCACCCATACAGAACACTGACACAATTGCAACGGTACCGGTTACATGACTGGGAGGGGTCTTCCTGATGGGGAACAAACCTTTCAAAGGACATAGATTGACATTATACCCTTAATAGGACAGCCCAAGACAAACTTGATTTGACTCACTCTGCCACACACACTCATGCTCCACCTCCCCAACGGAGTGGGCGAGACACACGCCGACACACACACTCACGCACACTCAATAATGCAGAGGACAATTGCATAGGGGTGGTGATAGGTATAAAAATATTTTCTTTTCTGGGTGACAGTGGGGCGACTAGGCCATGCATTAGGGAAGAGACATTTGTGACATCATGAGCGATGTGGATATAACCACCTTATTAATAGAGAAAGCCATAACTTGTTAAACACCAGGCATAAACATGTTGAAAGTAAGGAAGATTGTTTAAGAATAGTGGGGGTGGACGGTACAGAGGGGGGTGCATAGAGATAGCGCGTAACAAGAGAGTACATTTAGCTATATTCTGAGCACACATCTTTCAGCAAGGAGACTGAGCTCATGCATACACGAATAACACAGCAATTAAATGAGACACACAAGGTGGAGGAAGGTGCACTTGAGGGGGGGCGTACATTTCATTGACAGTTGATCACGGGAGGAGAGAAATAGAGGAAAAGGGTGGATGATCCATGTTCCCAACAGACTCAATTTGGCGATTAAATAACACAGTGCAAGTAGTAATGCCACTAGCGCTTTTGAACACAGCACTGTCACAAATGCATTAGCCAACACACATAGGGAAAGAGGTCATTGCTGCACGAACTGGAGAATAATGGTTGTATTAAAATTTGAGAGCAGATATTGGGGGGAGAAATATATTGTTTAAATGTAACAGTAATTAAAGTAGTGGAGTAATAAAATACTAGACTAAATGAGTAATTAACAGAGTAGGTAGGGTTTAACAAGTGGACATGGGGTGGGATAGAGAGCATGGGAGTAAATTGTGACGGTGGGTTTGAAAGAAAAGAGGAAGTAAATAAATAAATAAATAAATAAATAAATAAATAAATACAAAGAGGGGGAGGGACAGGTAGCGAATAATTGGTAGTAAATTTCATTAGTACCAGCTTAACGTGCATGCAGTTCACTGCGAGACACGCCCTGAGAAGTTGAGAGAGGAGCCATAGAAAAAAAGATTTAAAAACCCTGCGATTATCTTAACTAAGTAACATGGTCCACTTAATTTAGAAACACAGCCACCCTATATGACGAATTTACCACCCTGATGTTTCCCTGTTTAGCTTGTCAGTGTCTGATGCCCCACGGGACAAAGGCACGCACTATAAATAGCTTACAACAAAAGCACAGTAAATATAAAGATCAAAAGGCCCATTTTTACACTAGCACCTAAATTGCGTATATATGATCCAAGTGTGTAATGAGTATCTTCAAATAAATTAAGTGCCTACCCATTTTCCAGGTACATTTCGAATAGTGCAACAAGTTACGGTCAGACTGTCATTGAACGCCACCAGGTGGTGACAGGATGGTGCATAAATGTACCATTGGCTCCTCCCACTAGGACACTGAATAGTGCAAGAGTAATGCAGAGAGGTTAGGTCAAGAAATTAAAGAATATGTAAATGCTCAGGTCTCAAGCGTTTCCATTTCATTTCTCGCCAGACATAAAGGACCCAGGGCAGGCCTGAAGACAACGGACAACTAACACCAATGGCTACGGACTACAGTGGGACATTTTTCCCTCCTGACAGACTTTGTTAGATGTGTGAGGCGTCAAGCCCTACAAAGCGGTGGCCACCCTGGCAACGAGGGAGCAACGATCAACAGGGCCAACGCAAGAGATTTTCGTGAACTGCAAAATAGCACGAACACTCCCGAGTTAGGAAAATATGGCCATCCTCTGGTCCAACGCACACTAGCAACTAGAATAGGGACCGACACACGCATGTCCAAAGTTTAATTGAGTTTCATATTACATTTTGTGCACCTACAGCTGTAACGCTGTTTTGTTCCTTCTCTTTTCCCCGCACATGCAGGTTGTTGCGTATGTATGCTGATAGAAATGTGTAGGAAATTTCCTTAATGTTATCTTCCATTAGTAACCCTAAGGCCTACTCATAAACCATCGTAAAGCATTCCCCACTCAATTGCCCACCCTATCAGGAACCTCAGACCCCTTAGAGCATGATTCCCTGAAGTATATTTCCTTGCTTCCATTGAATAAACAGCCCAAGATTTTCCCTACCCGTATTCAGAAATTTTGAAAACACGAAATGTCCAGGGGGAGGTTTCATTTTGACCTTAGTGATTGTTTAGTTCGCGCAGCTTGAGGTTACTAACAAGTACTAACGTATTAACGCCTTTCTTGCGATTTTCAGGTGGGCATCTTTATCATCTCATCAGCTGCAAGGACCCAGCAGTGTAAGTGGTTATGGGCAAGCAAATAAGGACTTTTACCTTCACGATGGGACTATTAATGATGAACGAAATAATGGGGGTGGTAATTTGAAAATTATATGTAATAGTGAGCATTACCGCTGTATCCCCTGCTAACATTCCCTAACCTAAGCAGGAAGAGTTACGGTGTCAGTGGGTGAGGAAAAGCTGCTGCTAAAATAAGGAGAGGTAAGGGCAGACACAAAGGGAGTAAAACATACACATAACACACATAGCAGAAGTGACCAACAACATGCACACATGTACAAAATTGGTAGGGACACCACTGGAGAGAGCTGTCCTGACTGCTCTTTAACATATGCCGTGAGAGAATTGATTACAACAGAAATTACTATAGCAGAGGACGTCGCCCATGTATCCCAAGGTGTGAAGAAGATTGCAAGGGAAGACAGCAACATTGAGATTGATAAAAAAAAAGGGGGAGTAATCCCCTATGGAAGATGATTACATATAGCAGCTAATTGGAGAACAACTGGTTGTGGAAAGTGACCAGAGAGAAGAAACAACCAGCAAATACACCAGTGAGCAAGCTGCAAGAGAAGAAAAAAAAAACAAAAGAAAAAAAAATAATAAAAGAAGAAAGAAAAAACAAAAGAGAGAAGAAGAAGAAAATAAAAAGAGACAAAAATATGATAATTGCCTAACGGAGGGAGACAAAAGAGTGAAGATGGTCACTTGGGTGGAGAATGAAGAAGGACGTATACTGTGAAGGTACCAGCCTTATGTTACCAGCACAACAGTGACAAGAAGTGGACAATAATGCTGGATGATAGAAGGTTGAAAGAAATAGGGAGAGCAGGAACATCACCGCTTATGGACAACTATTGACCATATGGATATAAAGATCAAGAGAAACTACCAGCGAATTGGGGAGGCAACTGTTCGTTGGTGCACATTAACATGCCCTTGTTGGTGATGTCCAAGGAAGATGTGAAGAATGACACATTCACCAAGATGGAAAACAACGGAAGAAGAGAAACAGACAGAGGAGTAAAAAGAAGGGGGAATTACTTCTCGAGCGAGACAGAAGAATCATTGGGTGAAGTACCAGCATACTAAAGAATGATCAGCAAAAAATGCATCTGAAAAGAGAAAGCAAAGAACTAGCTAGTGCTTGCATGGTAATGGATGACATCATGACTGCCTGGTTGATTGAAGGTGATAACGGAAGCACTAGTACCGAGCACAGCATCATTGTGCAAGATCGAGATACATTGCAAGATGTGAGAGAACAACAGAAGAAGACATCAGAATGCAAATAAGAGACATGGTGAAAGGAAGAGCCGGACTAAGGGAGAAGATAGCGGTGTGCGACATGGTTCCAGCAGTAATAAAGGTGGCCACTCCCTGTGATCAGAGGAAGTACGAAGGGAAGTGAGTGTGGTGGAACACAGAAGGAGAACACTCCTATATGTACTGTTCATCAACAACAATGCAAACAATTATGGACACTTCAAGGAATTGACAAAGATATGCAGACCGGAAGGAGGTGAATGTTGCTTGGCGGTGTGGTCGACAAAGTCGACCAGAGGGGGGATTGAAGAGCGAAAATTGAGATCAAACCCATGCCCCCTCACCCCAGGCGCACTTATCATTTGAACCAGGCCCCAGCGCACCCATGGGTGACAGATATGCTGAAACACACCCACTTCACCAACAGTGCAACTTCCATGCGACATTAGAATCAATGCTGCAATATCAGAATCTACAAACACAAAAATCCCTGTTTAAAGGCTTGCAAATGCCTATATGAATTAACATGGTCTAATTGCACAGTGTAAAGCCATGTTTCAGGAAAATTACAGCCAAGTTCATTTCTCTCACTGAACACTGGCTGCAGAAGCCTTCAGCAATGCTCCTCGCAAAACCCACGAGCAGCCACGGTCGCGCAGTCAGATAACATTGCTTTCTGCAGACAAACATTTTTTAATTCTCCAATAATGCGAGTAAGCCACGGCAACCCAGTGTGTTTTTTTCCTTTTCTTTCTGGGAAAGAAAGACATTTTCGCAAAGACTCGCACAACATTTGAAACATAATTGTAACAAGAATGGCTCAGGCCTAGCCAATGAGCACTCAGAGCTCAGGTGCGAAATGCTTGCTTCAGCTAAAAAGTTATGGGAACAAATTCATAATGCAACAAGCTAGAATTAGGTAATGGTGGGCTGGCACAGCTAAACCAACCCACTGACGCAAAACTCTAATGTCCAATTATCAGGCTCTCTATAAGGGCTGCATAGGTAACCTATTACTTAGCAGCCAATAACAGGAGGAGATAGGTTTCTGGGAGCTGATCCAATTCTGTGAAGTCAGCCTGCAGTGTGATTACAAAGCTGGCTTGCAAGCCAGCCCCGGGGGAGACAGCGCCTGAACTCTCGATGTGCACGATGCTCTGCGTGTTTTTTTCTTTTTTTGCTGCCCAGAAATAAACGCAGTTTGGAACATGCTGCTGCCTGCTTGGGACTCTGTTGCATTTCTGTGGGCCATATGGGAGGTGTTGGGGTCTCCCATAGCTGGTGAGGGTATGGCTGCTGGGCCCCACAGCCATGGTGGGGATCCAGCTTCTCCCCAACACCATGCACCCAAGAACAAAGTTATAATTACTACCCCTGCAAGCCACTGCACACCCATCCCATGTAAGATCTATGGACATACAGCTAGGAGTGAAGCCTCTGGCCAGAAGCACTGAAGGATATCACACCTATAGAAAAACCGCCACTACCACACATCACTGAGGTGTTTGTGGAGAGACCCTGCACTCTTGCGTGCATGGCCAAAGGTCATGCACCCAAACCTGAAGTCATAAGTAGTGGAGTTACAAGTCAATATGGGTGTGGTGTAATGCTCTAGTTGTGTTGACGCCCTAGTGTCTTAGCTTCATGGCTGCAGACAATGGTCCGAAAAGTAAATTTATAAGTAGGTAATTTACAAGGACCATGGTTTTGATATGCAGCAATGGTTGTGGATAGGAACTATACTCCTTGTACCTTGGTCGTAAGGCGTAGTGGTAGGTTACTCACCGAAGATGCAAGGGCCAGCCTACAGGCACTGCAGCACATTAGTACCATACATTAGACGTGTACATTCCCATGTGGAGAAAATGACTGCCAATGTACTCACTCCTTACTTTGTTCAGAATCCAAATACATTTTTTAAGTGGCTATCGTACTTGGCGGAAGTATCACTTTTTCCATTTCTGTGATGAAAGAAAAAGCTGTGTTAGTGTTTGCATTTTTGGAAAATTTACTACATTGCATAATAGACAGTTAACCTTTTTTTTTACCCTCTTTTTTACCCTCATATTTAGTTTACAAACCAATGTACTGTGCATTGCGCTCAGTTTCTGCGTCTGCTTTTGTAATCCTTGGGTCTGGGGAAATAAAATCCTTGACGGATAAAAAAAACCCTTCATTTCCTATGGTACTAACTACTTCCTTGTTTCCTTTGAGTGTTTCCTTCATCTTTCTGGCCAATGTTATGTTTGCTGCCTTCCTGCCCATTTTAACAACAGTTAAATACCTGTACGCGTATTCTACCTGTGCATTTGTATCCATCTGTGATAATCATTTACTTGTGTCATTCTTCCATTCTGTTCGGTAGTTAGATACCTGTGGGCGTATTCTAACTGTTTGCAGTCTTTCACATAATTTGTTGACAATCTTCAAGTAAACATTATTTCGAAAATGTTGGCTTTAAGAACATTAAATATGCATTTGTTAGGTTAGCTGGCAATCTCTGCTTTAGAGTTATGGTGCTTTCATTACATTCAAACCATCCAGAATTCTTTTTAATATATGCAGTGTAGTGACCTGCATTGGTTGTAGCTCCTGCATGGTAGAATATTCCTACTGTTGTAAAGGTTTTCTTTCCAAGTGACACTTTACCGTGTTTGAATCCAGTCAGTTTGCAGTTGTTTTTGGTGCCATCTCCATTATAATGTAGAAGCATAAGTATTATGTAGACACTATGTGATTGTATCAGTAAGGTGGAGCGATTTTCTGAATTGCAAATACTACATAATCTGCCATGGATTGCATTTTGTACAAGTTGCTGAAATGGAATGCTCTCACAATTTGGTATGGAAACATACACAAATCGCTCATTTGGGATTTCCTCCTGTATCACTTTGCTACAGAGAGTGCATGTATGTTTCCACATGTACGAAAATTGGAAGATTTCATTTACAGGTATGCTTTTGTTTTCCAATACTAATAGTATATACATTAGAAATTCTTGTGGATCTTCTTGTGAGTTCATAGTGAATCTCACCATTCCAGCACAGTCGTCAAATTGTTGCCTTACTCCATGAACACTGTATGTGTTGTCAGGATTGCTTGTTGCATTTCGATGCAGCAGTAACATTTGCAAACACAATTGGTCTGTACCGTGCAGGTAAATATTGTTAACAATTGGTGGCAATTGAAAAAGAATATTCATTGCTACATTTGCATAGCAACTTACCCCACTTTCATTTGCAAATTTGAATGGCCCAGCAAATTCTGTATCTGAGTGCATTTTTTGGTTTTTCTGTTGCTTCATTGCCGACGTCCCTGGTTTACATTCCCTAATAGGTTGTTCTATGTTTGCGGCAATTGATGAAACTTTAGCTTCTTTTCTTTTCTTTATGGAATTTGCTGTTGAATTCTGTTGTATTTCTGTTTAATTTACTTTTCTTTTACCATGTTTCACTTTATCTGGAACAGGGTATTGTTTCAGATGAATGGTGCAGAGTGAACACACTCTATTGTATTCTAGAATGCAAGGAATATCAGCTTTGACTTTACTTGAATCAAAGTTTAATAACAATAGACCGTCAAGTGTACATAAGCGTGATAATGCTACGTAGCTCATCCCTTCCTTAAACATTGTGTTTCCTATATCTAGCAATGCTTTGTCTAGGGTAAGACATGGGATTTATGAATGGTAACTGCATATGCAAGAGTTAGAGAAAATTGCTCTCTACGTACATACATGTCTTTGAAGAGAAAGAATCGAGCAATTGAGCACCCTATCCTTTTCAATTCTGAAACTTTATCAAAGTGAATATTTACAAACTGAATGTTGCTATCACGTGGATATGATTGAAAGCTAACAACTGTGCCCAGTACTTCATTAACTAGCCCTTGCTCTACGTCAAGGTTACGTTTAAGCATTACTCTACAATTTAAGGATAATTTCAATATTTCTTCCAACCCAGCTGTGTTGGAGATTGAATTTTCTAAACTATTTAGTCTTGTTGTGGCTTGCTCACACATGGGTATTGTCATACCATGTACGTCTAGTTTGTCTGTGGCGCTAATTTCTATTATTGTTTGCATTTCTTTCTTTAACATTGTTTCATTGACTTTGAAACAGCTTGCAAGAGTTGGCATTAAGGCCATACAATTGACATTGTGTGCCCTATTTGTTCCATAACATCAGTTTCACATGCATTATCGCCATAAAGTGCATGTATATGCCGGTTTTTCAATACAACTTGCGCTTCTTGTGATAATACACCAACTCTTATACTTTTTAAGATGTTGGCATGAGTGAGATCTGCAGATTGCCGCATGTTCTCAGTCAATTCTCTGCATTGGAAATGTTGCCAAAGGTTAACATTACCTATGCTACCAACAGTTTTCTGGCAGAGTTTGTGGCCTAAGGTTTTAAAAATCGGTTCACCTTTCACTGGTGTCAATTGTAGAAGATCTCCGAAAACAATAATGTGTTTCCCTGCAAAGAGTTCTTCGTTATTATTTTTAAACACTTCTTGCAATCTGAGATGAATCAAAGCGAACATTAGGTTGGAGACCATGCTAACTTCATCTATTAGTAGCATTTTAATTTGTTTCAATACTCTACGTAATTTCATTGCAGCTTCTGCAGAAAGTTTGTAGTAGTCTAATTTATTTTGATGCTCTACTGGAATGAGTAGTAATCGGTGTAAAGTCACACTGCCTATGTTGTAGACAGCTAAACCTGTGGGGGCCGTTACAAAGGCTGACAGTTTGTTGTTTGTCATTTGTTGAAAGAACTTGCTGATGATTTTTATTAAGAATGTTTGCCCTGATCCAGCTTCACCACTGACGTACAGCAGTATAGGTTTGTAATTTTGGCAGGTACATTCTTTATTTTCGTGTTATACACCATGTACAATTTGTTTTGTTATGTCTTCAAAAATGGTGCGCTGATCGTTGTTCAGTTTTGCTTGTTGTACAGTTAAGTCTTCTGTATCTTCTTGATACTGACACATGGTGTTTTCTACTTCTGCCATAGCTACTTCAGCCTCATTTGCTATTAGTGGTTGTCCTAGTGGTTCTTGACTTCCTGTTACAGAAGTTTCTCAGAAGTCCTCATCTAGTTGGGCCTGAAGTTCTTCTTCCTGTTGCTGCTCATTGTGTAACATTGTTTTGTACTGCGTAAAGTTCACATCGGTGATAGTGCTTTCATTTGCTTTGAAAGCATCTTCATAGCAGTCATAATTATCTAGTATGTCTTCCTCTTTTCTCCATGGTTTGAAAAGTTATAACAGAGACATGTAATATAGTGCTTTCCGTTGACGAGTTTTTAATGACAATTGTACATGATTAATTAAGCTTTGTTTGGTAAGTTTCACTAGGCTCCCTTCACAATCGGTCACTCTATATCTACGTTTGCTTTCATCTGGTTTTACATTATTTTTGTATGCAAAGTTTTGAGCTATGTGGTATAGACACATGCTTTCCTGAGTGGTACTCCTGTTCGGATAGTATGCGTCCAGTAAATTGTTTTTTAGAATGTCTTGGCTGTTGAGATCATTTCTGGCAATTGTTTCCATGTCCTCATATGATTTCAGCACTCTTTTTCTAGATTTTGCAGGACCAAGACTCAGCCATACTATGTCGTCTGATTTTCCATACAAAGCATTGCCGGTTAAACGATCTGCTGCTTCATAGGCCCTACATTCTCTATGAGAGAGCATTTTTATGCCTAGGCTGTACAATTTCTGTGATAATGTTTTGTCTGATGCTAGGTCATCCCAGAGGTCTTGAAGCTCTGTTTTTTCAGCTTTTGTTAAGTAGGCTGTAAAATATCATGCAGCAGCAGTTCAATTGTCTGAAATGTACTGCACATCTATGTTTGCATTCCATAAGAGGGCAATGATTGAGTTGTAATCATTGATATAGTTTGATTCTTCCCTTCTTTTTAGTTAATACATGTTTTTAGGTGATTTACCTTTAACAATATGTCAAACTGAAGACATGAAGTTGTTTACTTCACCTGTTTCTGTAACTGGTCTAGGGAAACCAAAGCGGCATTTATTGTAGTATTTACCTTTGTTTATGTATTTGCAGTGACAATATTTGCCACATTTGTGTCTTTGAAATTGTAAAATCTGCCCATGCAGCTCACTATGTGTCTGTTGTGAAGGGATTTCACATGTGAAATATTTTTGGATAAACTGCAAAACAGTGCTATCACTGTTGTGCCCAAATTTCGGTGCACCTTTGATCCATAACAGCATGTGAATATGTGATGCTCTTCTCGCTTGATATTCTTTTATCCAAAAGAAGTGCTGCACTTCGCCAAGGGGAGGAACAGTTTTATTGCAAATAAAGTGTAGCATGGCAATGAAATGATGATGGAAATATCTTGAGACATTAACTGGATCTAGAGAGCAAAGTTCTCCAGGTGTTCATATATCTATGTTGTTTTTGTTGCTGTTTGCTATGCGTAGGAACTCATGTAAACCTTCCCAGGCATATTCTGCACAACTTAGCGTAACAAACCAAGTCGGTGGTCCAAGGTTTCTGATCATGCAACGCACGTCACGTCTCCATGCCGTCTGAACCAGTATTCCTTTGTACCACGCATGTTTGCAAACAAATTTGTTATGTTTGATTGTAAAACCTCATATTTTTCCTGTACTTTTTGTATTAACTGCATAGCTGACATATTTTGAAAGTGGGTTCCAGATTTAAGAATGTGTGCAACTCCATAACATAGTGTTGATAATTCACTTTCATAGAGTAGGTGGAATATGTATTCCACATTTTGTCTAAATCTGGGATCTTGCGAATACATTCGTAATGAGCGGTATTCTGATGCCCCAATCTGAGTGGGTCTATCATCGTATCTTCCACCTTTGCCAGTAGGAAATAGCAGTTGAAAAGCACGTGCTTTTATACTTTTTTCCCAAATACTCATTGGTGATCCTTTGGTTTGTCGCTTTTGGTAAGTTTCTAGTGCATCATCTATGCTTTCATTGGAATGCAATCGATGAATTGTGTAATGGTCCAAAAGAGTGGCTACTGTAACTGGATCCAGAAGTTCGAATTGTCCAGTTTCTGATGGCTCTTGAATTATTTCAGTTGTTTCTCTTAAGCTTTCATCAATATTCATTTCCTTGTAGTATTCATTATTGTCTTTTAGATATTGCAATGCTTGTCTAACTTTGTGTAAGTCCACACATTGTTGCCAATTTTTTTTATCCTTTGTTGCTACTCCATTGATCAAGACTATTAAAGAATGCTCTATTGAACTTTCCACTCCTAGAGTGTGTACATTTTCTGTTAGCTCTAATGGCAAATAAACTACTTTGCCACAAATGCCTTTCACCAATTCAGAGGAAGGTAATATTGCTGTTTTTGGATGAAGGCGTATAATTGTTTGAAATGGGTGAACTGTTTGAATTATTATGCTCTGATACATATTGAGCTGTTGCAGGATTTTTGGTAATGGAAAAAATTCCAAATTATTTGTAATAGCACGTGAAGGAGTGTGGTTGTTGTCTAATTTTGCAATACAGTAACTGCAACGTATTAGGCGTTCAGTTAGTTCATATTTGTTTTCAGCTAAAAGGTACACAGCTAATTCAAACCATTTAGAGTCTTCATTGTCTTCTATTTTGTATGATATGTCCACATTTCTTGTGTTCCTTTTGTAAAACGATCTGCGGCAACACACACACACATGGTTTGGTACTTCAGCCGATGACCATTTACATTTTACTATTTCTTTTCTGTAAGTGTGTAATAGAAGGTTGCTATGTGCAGAATTGTTGCTACTATGTTCTAAAACTGTTGCATTTAGTAAGTGGCTCTCACTTCCAAAATACTTTTTCTGAAAACGGTTAATTTCTTCTTGTAAGTATTTGGGTGTACCATGCAAAAGAGTGGTATTTAAATTGCCTAATTCTGAAGCTGGACTTTTTGCATAGCATATTTTATACACTAAATTTCTTACATTGGAATGATGTATTGATATTCTTTTGATATCATGGAAGGTACTTTTGCAAATAGACCCAGAAATGCAGGCTAATGAGTGTCCTTTTAGTCCTGTGTCTTTCCGCACTGGACAAATATCCATATTTTGCAGCACTTACATTTTACTTTTGTCTTTACCTTTTACATATTGATTGAGGAACTGACGTAAAGATTTGAAAGCTTTGTTTGGAATGGCACACATTGATGTGCACGGCCATTTGTACTGGACGGTGTGGTTCTGCTGAATCAAGAGGTAATTTTGAGTTTTCAGGCAATAGTTTTGTAAGCAGTGTTTCTTGTTCCATGATGGTAGTATTGATTTTCTCATACCCTTGTCCACTGCTATGGAGGGCAATTGTGTTTGTTTGATTTTGTTTGTATGCTTCTTTATTAAAATATGGCTCTGTGGTTGTTGTGTGACTCCATTCACCACCACAAACATATAAGAAATTATTTTTGTTCACATTCCGTTTATTGCTGAGTTTCTTTTGTAGTTTGGTACTTAGTTTTGTTAGTGCTTTCATCCTATTTAACACTAATATGAACAACTTCCTTTTGAGAAGGATTGCACTGTCCACGAGAGCTTGTAGGATTAACTTTCTACCGTAGGTTTTAAGGGGTGAGGATGATTTCGGTCCTCTTCTTAGTAGATTCTGAAGGACTCTGTGATGAAACATTTTTGCTAAAATACTTTTTTTACTATGGGTTCTTTTTACACTATCAGGATTATTAGGAATATTGTTAGCTGTACTGGTAGGCGTTTTTTTGACAACATTTTTGTGTTTTGTGACCCTTTTTGATGGAGGAGGTACAGGTTAGGTAGTTGAGACTTGCTTTATTTTGTTACCCGACTGCATTAGCTGGTTTATACCAACATTCTCTATAAAATCTACAACAGGTGGATGCTTATATTGGGCACCTTTATTTTTATTTGCTCTACTTCTGCGTTCCTTTCTACGGAGTTGCTTTTTGGTAGGCATTCTTTGGTGTCTGTTGAGAAAAAATATATACTTTGGTCTGTTGTCCAATGTATATGTGCAGTGTGCATGTGTGCATGAGTCTGATGGGGAACCTTTTTGTCATGGTGTGTCAAAGTGCATTGAACTCTTGCAAAGATTTGGTAAGGTACTTTACTGTTTGTGTACATGCTTCAGATGAGACTACAAAGTGGCCTACTTGTGACGAGAACCATTATTAATAACTGAAATGCCAAAAACTTGCTACAGCAACTTCTTTTCACAATCTAACCTTCTAAGGATTACGTATGTTATGTGAGTACCAAACACACAAGGATTTGTCAGCCACTCTGCCCGTCATTCTTTGTTCAATAAATGGATATTTGTAGGTAGAATGGTTTACAAATCACTGCTTGCTTTGGTGCCCAAAATAAACACATAACCCACGCAGCCTCTTTGAGGAGTAGTTACAATATAAAGGTTGTACTGTAATTACTTTTTTGTGCAAGATGACCAGGTTTCTTCGGATATGTCGTCTGCAGTGTAGATGCTGTTGATTCTCAGGAGAGTAGTGTTCACCGTGATTCAAAAAAACAAAATCAATTACTTTGTGTGTTTGCAGCAGTGATGATACTGCACACATTAATTGTGCTTCTTTCGTCAGAGCATTCAACTTTCATATTTCAATCCAGTGCACGTGTACATTTCACTTCACTGTGTGCAGTCTTTGCATGGTACTTGAAAGTCCTTCAAAATAGCTAAAACCTTTAAGGGTATGGAAATGCCTTGTTGTTTACAAAGTGTACTATGCATAGGAGAGAGGTTTGTAAGCGATAGGGCATAGTATTAGATGGGGAAACATTTAGTTTCTACTTGTAAATTAAAAGCACAATGCCGAAAAATCGGGAGACCCTAGAAGGAAATGTCACCACCGCAATCGGGAGCGCTTACTATTCTCATACGATCACATTGCATGCAGCATTACTATGGGCCATACAGAGTACACAACTCCGACATTTTCACATACAAAATTGAGTTCTGCCCTAAATAGGCATGCTTTCAACGTATGTACAGGTTATGCAGAAGACAGTAAGCAGTCGTGTGATTTGTGAATGACAAATCAGACGTCTTGCACTTTAAAGGGGGAGAGTTGTTATGTATTCACTATGGACATTTAGCAGCATTATTTTGTCTAAATTGAATCATAAGGGTTCCACATGTTCTCTGATTAAAATATACATACCTGTACTCTATACTCATGCATGTGCACATGCATGGAGCTGTACGTAGTAATTTGCAATACTTGTACAGTAGCTTGTGAAGTAGATGCTTTGCAATGATATGCGACTTCCATTCAGAATAATCAACAGTAATTTTGAAGTGCGCAATGTTGATGACGGAGTTAAAATTAGCAATGTTCAATGTAATTGGTGGATGATTGTGCAACTGCTTAGTTGTGTCCAATGAGGGATTCGCTTTGGTACCGCTGTGGAAAGGGTGGAAGGACTGGGTAAGTTTTACGAGCCGCACATAGGCAACGCTTGTCCGCTGGTAGGGTGTGTCACATACGGGTTTGTACAGCAAATCCTGCATCGAAAGGCGACTGGAGGCATCAGCCAATCAGATGTTCACATTACTCTTTTGTGTCGAAAGACGGTGCGCACACTGAAGATGACAGAGGTGGAGAGGGTCAGGGTTTTGATGCTTGGAGACATTTTTCTGCAAGGCTTACAACACTATGGCGAGAGTAGGCATGTGGCACACCATTTTGATGTGAGAGGAGTGGAGGTAGTGTGGAGCGCTGACGCTGATGCCAATGCTGCGGCAATTCTGCAAGTTTGTAGAGAGATGCGCACAATGACCACTCCTCATGTCGTAATTTTGCACTACGGTGCTTGCCATTTAGGATACGTGACTTCACATACTTTGTTGGCAGATTTGGCACAGTTGGTTGAAGCACTCATGACCATCTTCCCAACAACGAATGTAATTTTTTCTGCTTTACTCCCAAGAGTACACTGGAACAACAATTCTGTTTTGTGTCCAGATCAAAGCATCGGGAGGTGTATCATCAATCGTGGCATGCATGCATTCATGCTATGAGCTGGTATGTTTTTTTGCAGCTACAATAACATTGCTCCAAGCAATGCAGATTACGTTGAAGGAGATGGTGTAGCGCTATCTTCTTTGGGAAATGCGATGTTCTTTTGGAACGTAAGGCTTGCTTTAGAGAAGGTTCTGTAATGTTTGCAAGAGTAAATAAAGGACAAAAAATACAAGAAAATAAATAAAATACCAGATGTCTGTACGGTATCTGGCCCCCAAAAAAAAAAAAAACGGCTCTTTTCAGGGCCTACCTTGAAGGGGAAAAAGGGGAATAGTACTTTAATGTACTGTCGTCACACTCTGATCCTGTACATGTCTGCGAGCATGGCGGTAGTTTGTAGCCAGCACATATCACCAACGGGGATTCAGGGGTGGAGACGCATGTAAATGAGAATGAGCGGAGCTAGGGATTGGTCCGTAAAGTTCAGTAGGTGTGTTCTGACCGACGTACTTTAGTAAAACTGTCTTCTACCTCACAGGAGACCACACAGCCATGGCTTTCCATGCTCGAAAACAGATTATCATGGATACATTGGTTGAAGGTGCATGCAGAAAGCTGCAGTTTATCTACAAATCTCGGATTTCCTCATGTGGAAGTGCACTGGCATGGCGTGCATGGCATGAGATGGCTGGACTTGGTACCTCTCTGTGTTACTTTACGGACAGAGCGTCCTCCAGATATACTGATCATTCATTGCAGAGGAAACAGTTTAGGCCATGTATCTGGAATTTTATTTGCAATTTGCAATGAAGGAAGGACTTGCGAAGCTCATGGACATGTTTCCAAGTTGTCACATACTTTTTTCCCGTATTGCACAAAGACAAATATAGCTGCGTTCTTCTGCGTTTGGTCTACAAATGGAGAACGTGAGACAAAATGTGAATAAGGCTGTGTGTGCATTTTTAAGAGATGTTGGCATGTCCTTTTTCCACAATGAAAACATTTTGTTTTGCAGCACTTTCATTTTCCGCAGAGATGGAGTCCACCTCACATATGCTGGCAATCATATTTTTCTTCGCAATGTACAACATGCATTGCAACCTCTTTTGCAATCACACTAACTTATCTGACAATCCGTTTTCACCAATCCACACTTTATGACCCACACAACACACCACCGAAAGGCTCTTTTCAGAGCCGCCACTTACTCCCCCCAGCGTACACTTCATTGTGTTTGCTCCCCTTGCACCCTCCCTTTTTTCACCTATGACTGTCCGCAAACTTTTTCAGAACTCTGCGGGGGTCTACGACCATCACTTCATAGTTCTACTGCTATACTGAGAAAGGCGGCTCTGAAAAGAGGCTTTTCTGTAATTTGTGTTGTTTTTACGTTTTTTGCTTAACAGAACACGGCACACTAGGAGAAGAGGCCAAAGGAGGGTAAGGAAGGGACACCAGTCACGGGGATAAGAAAGGGGAAGTGACCAAAGAAAGATTTAGGGTGAGCTTTATTTAGGTAAGGAGCAGATCTTCTGGTGCTCTGTGACTGCAGCCTCAAAAGCACTTAGAAAACTCTCCCCCCTGCAGAGTACTGCGTCACAATACGTGCACACTACTGTCACCTTTGAAAGGTAAGGGTCAAGAGCATTGCGAATGGCTTGTGAGACAGCAGGAGTGTTTCGGACATGGAGGATGCTGTGGAGGAACTCAATCGACTACGCTCTTCACATGGCACCACCTTGCGAATGTCCGCAGTTGGAACGAAGTGAGGTGTCGCTTCATGGTTGTCGTACCAAAACTGTACGCACCAAATCTCCCGCGACACAGCACCACCTCACACTGGTTACACTTCACCAGGTTCGCAGGTGGTTTTGGTACGTTCCCATAAACGGAAAACAACCGCCACACCCACGACTCCCGGTGAGTGCTCTTAGTGCAGAGTTCCTCCACTTCATTCTCTTCCTCCTCTTCTTCCTCGCTCTCTACATCCCCACCCATATATCTCTCTGCAGGCCCTTGGGGAGGTGGTGTTGATGGCGGGTTTGGGGGTGGTGCAGAGGCTAATGACCCAACAGCAGCCATGGAAGCCATTCCGATTAGTTTCCTTTTGGTCACTACAGCAGTAAAGTCAGTATAGCTCAATCTGCTATAGCTAGAAGTACAATGAAGATGTTCTCTGGGGTGTGGCCATTTGTAGGGGTGGAGAGGTGTGCCTCGTGACCCTCTTCATCCCTACAAAGCGGTACAAATATTTTTCACAGAAAGTCCTGAGGTCAGCTATTGTCTGGGATATGTCAAATTACATTTTTACACTCTACAATACTTTGCCTTGTGTCTACAAGTTCTTTTGTACTATTGCGGAAGCACACCAACCATAGTCCCCACACTCAGCGTGGGTGCGGTCACATGATGACGTCCTCAACACATCCGCACCACTAATGAAAGCCCCCTGGGCAGCAAATGCACAGAATCAAACGTGCGCATGCTCGCAAGTGTCCTACAGACAGTGTTTCGGTTCTCAAAGTAATTCAAAGTGCCACAAGAGTGAGGCGGACAGTTAGGGACAGGCGCAATGTTTGTTATACTTACGTTTGTACTGCGCATGTGTACACATGCTATGTTCACTGTACGAACAGTTCCAGCGTCCTTAGGGCAACTCCATTTTGTTTGCCCTACGAACTTGCCGGCCACCGCGCCTGTTCTACGGACGCCACCATTTTGGCTGTGACCGATACGGACAGGTATACTGTCCTCACCACACTCCCATTTCGCTCATTTACAGCCATCCTGGACATCTGGTGTGAACATGTTTCATCCACTTTGTAAGCGGTACGGCGAGGTATAATGTCCATAGGACGGCCTTTCTGTTTATGTACGCACAACTTTACCAGATGGTGCAGAAAAACATCAAAGTCCATCCTACATCACATTACTAAGGGAAAGTGTACTGCCTTTATAGCGCCCACATTCCATTCCTTACGTATAGGTCGAACAGGCGCGCTGATCGCAAACATTTTACCAACAAACTCTATACCAACAACTACTGTACAAATAAAAAATTACACACACACCCTTCACTCCAAAGAAATAGCGGGGGAGGCTGACACTGAAACAAATATGGGGGAATTGGGATTCAACACAGGCTGGTTATCAGGAGAAGATTTGTGAGGGGGAGAAGGGATGGATATTTCGTCAAAACATCTCTTTTCTCCTTGAAGGTTTGGGGAGGGTTAATCCTGTCTTCTTCTCTCTCATTTGTTGACCTTTCTCTTTTCTTTCCTGGTATGTACAAAAAAATTACACATATGTCAAATGCCTACAAAATACTGGTCATTATTTTGCATATGCACATCAATGTCTACCATTATTGTCGCTGTCCTCAGAGATTTCCCCATGTGGAAAGTTCTCCTCCAGCCACTCCAAAGTACTAGCCATTTCTGTGTCAAAACAACATAAAGAAATTAATATTTCTGCACCACATACCAATCTAAAAAAATTCACACATACAACAAAATGACCTCCACTCACTCTTTTCCTGTAATCTCTTCATCAATGATATTTGTGATGTCATCTTTGATGTCCTGGGTGTTAGTCTTAGCAATGCACGTAGATGGTGCGAGTTATGGTTGCTTAGCTTACCATAATTGGGTAATGTTTAGTGTTTTTTGGTTTCACTGTGAAGTATAACATCCTTTAACAAAGTTTTTTTACAGAATGTACATATGTATACATGGCAGGGAATGAAAACAAAGGGGCTAAACATGTAATGTCATCAGTGATGTCATCAGTGACATTCGAGATTACATCTTTCATGTTCTGGGTGTTAGTGTTAGCAGTGTACAGTGGTGATGGCAGGTATGACATCACAATGGTATCACAAATAACATTGATGGCATCACTGATGACATCACATGTTTGCCTAATTTATTTTGGTGCATTGAAAAATGTAGGCTAGGTGGTTTTAATCACTGACCAGCACAATATGAAAATTGAAAAGGTGCTGTATAGCAAAATGATACCCTTGTCATGGTTTTTAAAGTACTTTCCTTAGGGTCTGGTGTAAGCTTATGATGCACATGCATGGGGCAATAGTAGGCCTCAAACACACAATTAATTTGTGTACAGGAAGATAAACTGTCGGATGCTACTAGATGTTTCTAACTTACTTCAGTTGCCTTGTATGTGCCACTCATTTATATGCGTTGGGTCGTCACATGTATTGTTTGTTGTAGCACAATTGTGTATTAAGTCTAGATTTGTGACCTAGTTATTTCATGTGTAACATTACACAATCACCCCTCACATCTTGCTACCAACATAGTAGAAAGAACCCCTTGTAGGTAGGGACTTTTTAGGAATATTATTTTCACATGTGATGTCAGCAGTGATGTCATCAATGTTATTTGTGATGTCATCTTTGATGTCCTGGGTGTTCGGCTTAGCAATGTACGTAGATGGTGCGAGTTATGGTTGCTTAGCTTACTATAAAGGGGGAATGTGCAGTGGAGTGTGGTAGCACTGTGAAGTGTAAAATTCCTTTAGTGAAATCTTTTTACTGAATGTACATATATATGTATGGCAGGGAAGGGAAAGAAAGGGGCTAAGCAAGTGATGTTGTCATTGATGTCATCAGCGACATGTGAGATGACATCTTTCATTGTCTGGGTGTCAGTGTTAGCAGTGCACAGGGGTGGTGGCAGGGTTGGGGGCTTAGTTGACCATAACTGTCGAATTTCAGGCGTTTTTCGGTTTTAATGTGAAGCATAAAGGGGTGGTGGAAAGTTTTTTCAGTGAAGTGTACAGGTTTTTGCTGGGGCAACTTAACCATAACGTCCCCTCAACAAAGTTTTTTTTGTAGTGAATTGCACTGGTTTTTGGGAGGGCAACTGAACCCTGACGTCCCCTTATCAAAGAGTGTTTTGTAGGGAAATGTACAGGTTTTTGGAAGGTGGAACTTAAGCATGAAATTGTGGCAATGAAGTTGGTGAGCAGAATATGTACTGCAATCATGTGATTTTGAGAGGTATGTAGTACTTGCCATACATTTAACATAGAACATTCAGAACTCCCTCCCTATTGACTGTAGAAAGGGACGGACTGAGCGCCTGTTTGCGGATGGGGGCGTACAGGATCAACATTACCCAAAGAGGCGGGGGGTATCTGAAAATGTACAATTGTTTTACACAAAAAGGGTGAAACGGTGAAGAAGGGCATAAAGATTTAGTAAGTACTAATAAGTAAATATGAAAAGTAGAAGGTAGGAAATGGAAACTACACAATTAATAATCATGTAGAATGAAGTAGATGGTACCAAAAAAAAAAAAAGGATGCCACCACTGTAGTCACTTCACAGAAACTCAGCAGGCTGGAACGATAGTGGACCGACGCATTTGGAAGAAGGGAGATTACAGCAAAAGAGTGAGTGAAGGCCATTTTTTTGAAGTGGTTGTGTTTTTTTTTTAGTATGTGGTGCAGAAATAATAATTTCTTTCCGTTGTTTTGACTCAGAAATGGCTAGTACTTTGGAGTGGTTGGAGGAGTATTTCATGAAGGAGGAAATGTCTGAAGACAGTGACAACAATGGTACACATTGGTCTGCATATGGAGAATAGTGACTAGTATTTTATAGGCATTTAACTTGTGGTATTTCTTTTTTCAACAAACCAGGAAAAAAAAGAGTAAAGGGCAAAAGAAGAGATAGAAGAAGACAGAATTAAAAGGATAGAGTCGAAAATGGATGTTTTGAATGACAATTTTCAAAGTTTACAGGAGTTTGTGGAGGACGTTGTGAGAGGGAAAGTTTGGTACCATTGTCCCACCTGCACCTGCCATGCTTCTCCATTCCCTAGTGACCCATCCCCAAACCTGCAACAGGAAAATAGACGTTTTGACGAAGTATCCATCCCTTCTTCCCCTCACAAATCTTCCCCTGATAACCAGCCCATGTTAAAGTATGTGTTGATTTTTTTTTTATTTTTTAAAAGACGTAAAATGTTTGCGAACAGCGCGCCTGTTCGACCTATCCACAAGCAATGGAATGTGGGTGCTGTCTAATGCCAAGTAAGATGGATGTGATGTGTGACAGCACCATCTTTTCACAATGTGCGTACATAAACAGAAAGGGGTGTCCAAAGGATATACTAACTCGGCGTACCGCTTGGGAACAAGATAATACATGGTGGTAGAACACACAAGATGTCCGGAATGGGTGTAAATGAGTAGAAAGGGAGTGTGTGAAGGACAGTATAGCAGTTCGTATTGGGCGCAGTCAAAATGGTGCTGTCCGTAGAAGAGGCACGGTGGGCGGAAAGGTCGTAGGCAAACAAAATGGAGTTGTCCTAAGGACACTGGAACTGTCCATACAGTAAACATTGCATGCGAGCACATGCGCAGTACAAATGAAAGGATTGGCAACATTGCGTCAGTTCCTAACTGTCCGTCTCACTTGTGTCACACTTTGAAGTACTTTGAGAACCCGAACACTGTCCGTAGGACACTTGTGCGCATGTGCATGTATGATTCTTTGCATTTGCTGTCCAGGGGACTTTCATGAAGGGGGCAGATGTGTTGAGGATGTCATCTTGTGACCGCTCCTGCGCTGAGCATGGGGACTAGTTTCCGCGGTTTGTGTGCATCTGCAACACTAAAAATGAACTTGTAGACACAAGGCAAAGTATTGTGGAGTGGAAAAATGTAATTTCACACATCCCAAACAATAGGCCACCTCAGGAGTGCTGTGTAAAATTGAGTGTACCGCTTTGTAAGGATGAAGATGGTCACGAGGCAACCCCTGCACCCCTTCAAAAGGCCACACCCCGGAGCGCATCTTCATTGTCCTCCTAGCTATAGCAGATAGAGGTGCATTGCCTTTACTGCTGTAGTGACGAAAAGGAAACCAATTACTATTACTTCCATGACTGCTGTTGGGTTATTAGCCTCTGCACCTCCCCCAAACGCACCACCATCACCACCTCAACAAGGGCCTGCAGAGAGATATTTGGGTGAGGATGTAGAGATTGAGGAAGAAGAGGAGGAAGAGAATGAAGTGGAGGAACCCCGCACTAGGAGCACTCGCCTGGAGTAGGGGGTGTGGCGATTGTTTTCCGTTTACGGTAACGTACCAAAAGCACGTGCGAACCTGGTAAAGTGTAACCAGTGCGATGTGGTGTTGAGTCGCGGGAGATTTGGAGCGTACAGTTTTGGTACGACAACCATGAAGCGCCACCTCACTTCGTTCCACACTGCGGACATTCGCAAGGTGGTGCCATGTGAAGAGCGTAGTCGTTTGAGTTCCTCCTCAGAATCTGATCCTCCCACCACAAGAGACACTCCTGTGGGGGAGCGCCTCCCTCCAGCTGCTTTACAAGCCATTCGCAATGATGTGGACCCTTACCTTTCGAAGGTGACAGTAGTGTGCACGTATTGTGACACAGTACTCTGCAGGGGGGAGAGTCTTTGAAGTGCTTTTGAGGCTGCAGTCAGCAAGCACCAGAAGATTTGCTTCTTACCTAAATAAAGATCACCCTTAATATGTATCTGTTCAGTTGCCCTTTCTTATCCCCGTGGCTGGTGTCCCTTCCTTACCCTCCTCTCGCCTCTTCTCCAAGTGTGTGTAGTGCTGTTAATCAATGAATGTAAAAACAACCAAAATGACAGAAAAGGCTCTTTTCAGAGCCGCCTTTCTCAGTGTAACAATAGAACTATGAAGTGAAGGCCGTAGAGCCCTGCGGAGTGCAGCAAAAGTTCACGGACAGTCGTAGAGGGCAAAAAGGGAGGGTGCAAGCGGAGCAAACGCAATAAAGTGTACGTTGGGAGTAAGTGGCGGCTCTGAAAAGAGCCTTTTTGTGGTGTGTTTTGTGGGTTGAAAAGGAGTGGATTGGGTGAAACGGATTGTCAGATAGGTTAGTGTGATTGCAAAAGAGGGTGCAATGCATTTTATATATTGTGAAGAAACATCTGATTGCCTGCATTTGTGAGGTGGACTCCATCTCTGCTGAAAATGAAATTGCTACGAAACAAAATGTTTTCATTGTGGAAAGAAGACATACTAACATCTCTTAAAAAGGCACACACAGCCGTATTCACATTGCCTCTCACTTTCTCCATTTGTGGACCAAATGCAGAAGAACGTAACCATATTTGTCTTTAGGCAATACGGGAAAAAAGTATTTGACAATTTGGAAACATGTCCATGAGCTTCGCGAGTCCTTCCTTCATGGCAAATTGTAAAGAAATTCCAGATACATGGCCTAAACTGTTTCAGCCACAATGAATGATGAATATATCTGGAGGACGCTCTCTCTGTAAATTAACACAAAGAGGCACCAAGTCCAGCCATTTCATGCCGCACACACAATGCCAGCGCACTTCCGCATGTGGAAATCCGAGATTTGTAGATAAACTGCAGCTTTTGGCATGTACCTTCAACCAATGTATCCATGAGTCTCCCACAATCCAGACAATCTGTTTTCGAGCATGGTGTCCTGTGAGGGAGAAGACAGTCTTACTAAAGTACGCTGGTCAGAACACACCTACTGAACATTATGAACCAATCCCTAGCACCGCTCATTCTCAATTACATGCGGCTCCACCCTTCAGTCCCCGGTGGTGATATGTGCTGGCAGTTAAAAGAAATACTAAACTTTAAAAGGTCATCGGCTGAAGTACCAATCCATGTGTGTGTATGTTGCCGCAGAACATTTTACAAAAGCAACACAAAAAATGTGGACATAGCATACAAAATAGAAAACAATGAAGACTCTAAATGGTTTGAATTAGCTTTGTACCTTTTAGCTGAAAGCAAATATGAAGTAACTGAACCTCTAATATTTTGCAGTTACTGTACTGCAAAATTGGACAACAACCACACTCCTTCTCGTGCAATTACAACTAGTTTGGAATTGTTCCCATTAACAGCAATTCTGCAACAGCTCAATATGTATGAGAGCATAATAATTCAAACAGTTCACCCATTTCAAGCAATTATACTCCTTCATCCAAAAACCACAAATTTACCTCCCTCTGAATTGCTGAAAGGCATTCGTGGCAAAGTAGTGTACTTGCCATTAGATCTAACGGAAAATGTACACACTCTATTAGTGGAACGTTCAATAGAGCATTCTTTAATAGTCTTGGTAAATGGAGTACCAACAAAGGACAAACAAATTTGGCAACAGTTAGTTGACTTACACAAAGTTACACAAGCATTGCAATATCTAAAAGACAACAATGAGTACTACAAGGAAATAAATATTGATGAAAGCTTAAGGCAAACAACTGAAATAATTCAAGAGCCATCAGAAACTGGATCCAGCTACAGTATCCACTCTGTTAGACCATGGAGTTGCACACATTCTTAAATCTGGAACGCACTTTCAAAATATGTCAGCTATGCAGTTAATACAAAAAGTACAAGAAAAAGATGAGGTTTTACAATCAAGTATAACAAATTTGTTTGCAGGCATTTGCTGTACAAAGGGATACTGCTTTAGACGGCACAGAGACGTGCGTTGCATGATCAGAAACCTTGGACCACCAAGTTGTGCAGAATACGCATGGGAAGATTTGCATGAGTTCCTGCACATAGCAAACAGCAACAAAAACAACATAGATATATTAACACCTGGAGAACTTTGCTCTCTAGATCCAGTTAATGTCTCAAGATATTTCCATCATCGTTTCATTGCCATGTTACACTTTATTTGCAATAAAAATGTTCCTCGCCTTGGAGAAGTGCAAGCAAGAGGAGAATCAAATATTCACATGCTGTTATGGATCAAAGGTGCACTTACAATTGGCCACGACAGTGATAGCACTGTTTTTCACTTTATCCAAAAATATGTCACATATGAAATCCCTTCACAACAGAGTCATAGTGAGCTGCATGGGCAGATTTTACAATTTCAAAAGACACAAATGTGGCAAATATTGTCGCCGTAAATACAAAACCAAAGATAAATACTACACCAAATGCCACTTTGGTTTCCCCAGAGCAGTTACAGAAACAGGTGAAGTAAACAATTCATGTCTTCAGTGCGACATAGCGTTAAAGGTAAATCACCTAAAAACACGTATTACATAAAAATAAGTGAAGAATCAAAATATATCAATGATTATAATGCAATCATTGCCCTATTATGGAATGCAAACATAGATGTGCAGTACATTGCAGACAATTAAACTGTTGCTGCACGATATTTTACAGCCTACTTAACAAAAGCTGAAAAAACAGAGCTTCAAGACCTCCTGAATGACCTAGCATAAGACAAAACATTATCACAGAAGTTGTACAGCCTAGGCATAAAAATGCTCTCTCATAGAGAAGGTGGGGCCTATGAAGCAGCAGATTGTTTAACCGGCACTGCTTTGTACGGAAAATCAGACAACATAGTATGGCTCAGTCTTGGCCCTACAAAATCTAGAAAAAGAGTTCTAAAATCATATGAGGACATAGAAACTATTGCCAGAAATGATCCCAACAGCCAAAACATTCTGAAAAACAATTTACTGGACACATACTATCCGAACAGGAGTACCACTCTGGAAAGCATGTGTCTATACCACATAGCTCAAAACTTTGCATACAAAAAAAATGTAAAACCATATGAAAGTAAAAATAGATATAGAGTGACTGATTGTGAAGGCAGCTTAGTGAAACTTAACGAATGAAGCTTAATTAATCAAGTGAAATTGTCATTAAAAACTCCTCAACAGAAAGAACTATATTACATGTCTCTTTTACAACTTTTCAAACCATGGAGAAAAGAGGAAGACATACTAAATAATTATGAGTGCTATGAAGATGCATTTAAAGCAAATGAAAGCGCTATCACCAATGTTAACTTTACGCAGTACAAAACAATGTTACACAATGAGCAGCAACAAGAAGAAGAAATTCAGGCCCAGCTAGATAGACTCTTCCGACAGTAGTCAACCTTCTGTAACAGGAAGTCAAGAGCCATTAGAACAACCACTCATAGCAAATGAGTCTGAAGTTGCTATGGCAGAAGTAGAAAACACCATGTATCAGTATCAAGAAGTTACAGAGGACTTAACTATGCAACAAGGAAAACTTAACAACGATCAGCACACCATTTTTGATGGTAACAAAACAAACTGTGCATGGTGTACAGCACGAAAATAAAGAATGTACCTGCCAAAATTACAAACCTATACTGCTGTACGTCAGTGGGGAAGCTGGATCAGGGAAAACATTCTTAATCAAAATTATTAGCAAGTTCCTGCAGTAATTGACAAACAACAAACTGTCAGCTGTTGTAACAGCCCCCAAAGGTTTAGCGGCCTACAACATAGGCGGTGTGACTTTACACCGATTACTACTGCTTCCAGTAGAGAATCAAAAGAAGTTAGACTACTACAAACTTTCTGAAGAAGCTGCAATGGAATTACGGAGAGAGTTGAAGCAAACGAAAATGCTACTAATAGATTAAGTGAGCATGGTCTCCAATCTAATGTGTGCTTTGATTCATCTCGGATTGCAAGAAGTACTTAAAAGTAATAAGGAAGAATTCTCTGCGGGGAAACACATTATCATTTTTAGAGATCTTCCACAATTGACACCAGTAAAAGGTGAACCGATTTGTAAAACCTTAGGCCACAAACTCTGTTGGAAAACTGTTGGTAGCATAGGTAATGTTAACCTTTGGCAACATTTCCAATACAGAGAATTAACTGAGAACATGCGGCAATCTGCAGATCTCACTTATGCTAACATCTTAAAAAGTATTAGATTTGGTGTATTATCGCAAGAAGCACAAGCTGTATTGAAAAAGCGGCATATACATGCACTTTATTGCGATAATGCATGTGCAACTGATGTTATGGAACAAATAGTGCACAAAAATATCAGTTGTATGGCCTTAATGCCAACTCTTGCAAGCTGTTTCAAATTCAATGAAACAATGCTAAAGAAAGAAATGCCAGCAATAATAGACATTAGCACCTCAGACAAACTAGACGTACATGGTTTGACAGTACCCATGTGTGAGCAAGCCACAACAAGACTAAATAGTTTAGAACATTCAATCTCCAACACAGCTGGGTTCGAAAAAGTAATGAAATTATCATTAAATTGTCGAGTAATGCTTAAACGTAACCTTGACGTAGAGCAAGGGCTAGTTAATGGAGTACTGGGCACAATTGTTGGCTTTCAATCATACCCACGGGATAACAGCATTCAGTTGGTAAATATTTGGTTTGATAAAGTTTCAGAAGTAAAAAGGATAGGACGCTCAATGGCTCGATTCCTTCTCTTCAAAGACATGTATGTACATAGAGAGCAATTTTCTCTAAGTCTTGCATATGCAGTTACCATTCATAAATCCCAAGGTCTTACCCTAGATAAAGCATTGATAGATATAGGAAACACTGTGTTTAAGGAAGGCATGAGCTACGTAGCATTATCACTCTTACGTACACTTAACAGTCTTTTTTAATTAACTTTGATCCAAGTAAAGTCCAAGCTGATATTCCTTGCATTCTAGAATATAATAAATTGTGTTCACTGTACACCCCTCATCTGAAACAATACCCTGTTCCAGATAAAGTGAAACGTGGTAAAAGAAAATTAAATGAAACCGAAATGTAACAGAATGCACCAGGAAATTCTGCAAAAAAAAGAAAAGAAGCTAAAGTATCATCAATTGCCGCAAACATAGAAGAACCTATTAGGGGATGTGAATCAGGCACGTCTGCAAAGAAGCAACAGAAAACCCGAAAAATGCACTCAAGTACAGAACTTGCTGGTCCATTCAAATTTACAAATGAAAGTGGGGTAAGTTGCTATGCAAATGTAGCAATGAATATTCTATTTCAATTGCCACCAGTTGTGAACAATATTTACCTGCACAGCGCAGACCAATTGTGTTTGCAAATGTTAGTACCGCATAGAAATGCAACAGGCAATCCTGACAACAGATACAGTGTTTATGGAGTAAGGCAACAATTGGACGACTGTGATGGAATGGTGAGATTCACTATGAACTCATAAGAAGATCCACAAGAATGTCTAATGTACATACTATTAGTATTGGAAAACAAAACTATACCTGTAAATGAAATCTTCCAAATTTCGTACATGTGGAAACATACATGCACTCTCTGTAACAAAGTGATACAGGAATAAATCCCAAATGAGCGATTTGTGTATATTTCTATACCAAATTGTGAAAGCATTCCTTTTCAGCAACTAGTACAACATGCAAACCATTGCAGATTATGTAGTATTTGCAATTCAGACAATCGCTCCACCTTACTGATACAATCACATAGTGCCTACATAATACTTATGCTTCTACGTTACAATGCAGATGGCACCACAAACAACTGCAAACTAACTGGATTTACACACGGTCAAGTGTCACTTGGAAAGAAAACCTTTCCAACAGTAGAAATAATCTACCATGCAGGAGCTACAACCAAAGCAGGTCACTACACTGCATACATTAAAAAGAATTGTGAATGGTTTGAATGTAATGATAGCACCATTACTCTAAAGCAGAGGTTGCCAGCTAACCTAACAAATGTGTATTTAATGTTCTTGAAGCCAAAATTTACGAAATAATGTGCACTTCAAAATTGTGAACAAAGTAAGTGAAAGACTACAAACAGTTAGAATATGCCCGCAGGTATCTAACTACCCAACAGGATGGAAGAATGACACAAATAAATAATTATCACAGATTGTGGGAAACCAATTTACAGGCAGAATACGTCTATACGTATCTAAATGTAGTTGAAAATGGGCAGGAAGGCAACAAAGAAAACATTAATGGGAAAGATGAAGGAAACAGGATGTAACAACGACACAAATGAATGAGTATCAAAAATCTGTAGGAACAAATGCACAGTTTGAATACTCCTACAGGTATGTAACTGTTGATAAAAAATGGGCAGGAAGGCAACAAACATAACATTGATCAGAAAAATGAAGAACACACTGAAATGATAAAATGAAGTACTTAGTTGTATAAGAAATTAAGGTTTTTTTTTAATCCCACAAGGATTTTTTTCCCCAGACCCAAGGATTAGGAAAGCAAACACAGAAACTGAGTGCAATGCACAGTACACTGGTTTGTAAAGTACAAATGGGGGTCTAACAAAAATAATTCACTGTCTATTAAGCAATGTAGTAAATGTGGAAAATCTGCAACCATTAACACACCTTTTTCTTTCATCTCAAAAATGGAAAAAGTGATACTTCCGTCAAGTACGAAAACCAAACACACATTTTTTTTTCTGGATTCTAAACAAAGTAAGGAGTAAGTATATTGGCCGGCAGTTTCTACACATGGGAATGTACTCACCTAATGTGTGGTAGTAATATGCTACAGTGCCTGTAGACTGGCCTTTCATCTGCGGTGAGTAACCTACACACCTACGCCTTACAAACAAGTTGTAAGGAGTACAGGTCCTATTCACAACCATCACTGCATATGTGAAACATGGTCCTTGTAAAGTAGCTGCTTATATATTTACTTTTCGGACCTTCGTCTGCAGCCATGAAGTGAAGAAACTAGGGCATCAAAACAACAACCAGAATCCGCCACACCCATATTAACTTGGAACTCCACTGCTTATTGCTTTATTATTGCATGCATGGGCTTTAGCCATGCATCCAAGACTGCAGGGTCTCCCCACAACCACCTCGGTGATGTGTGGTAGTGGGGGTTATTCTATAGGAGTGCTATCCTGCTGTACCTCTGCGCAGAGGCTTCCCTCCTAGGTGTATGTCTCTAGATCTTAAATGGGATGGGTGTGCAGTGTCTTCCAAGTGTAGTACTTACCACTTTCTTGTTGGGGGCATGGGCTTCGGCCATGGACCCAACACTGCACACACTCCCCACAACTTGCCAATGAAAATGCAACACAAGGGGTGTATGTATGACTGGCATATGCGGCGGTGTTTATGGCCAGGGCCTAGAGTCTTGGAAGTAAGGCCTTCGGCCTTCGGCCATGCATCCAAGACTCTAGGCCCTGGCCACAACCACCGTAGCATGTGCCAACCATGTCAGCATACTAATGAAGATAATAATAGCCATTGGAAACAGTAATGCACGTGTCCCTAAAAATCTAACAACTCCCACGTGCACTGCACGGGCTGAAATACTGACCCTATTGGACCCCTCATTTTCTGTGCGTACAAGGAGGCCACAGAACATACATCATAAAGTATGTATAAGTGTATTATTGGGTGCCTGGTCTACAGCCTTGCACCCAAGAGTGCAGGATGTCCCCACAACCACCTCTTTGTTTTTGGATGCATGGCCTTTGGCCATGCATCCAACACTGCACGCACTCTCCACAACTTGCCAATGAAAATGCAACACAACAAGGGGTGTATGCATGGTTGGCACATGCTACGGTGGTTGTGGCCAGGGCCTAGAGTCTTGGAAGTAAGGCCTTCGGCCTTTGGCCGACGGCCATGCATCCAAGACCTCTGTAGCATGTAGACCTCTGTAGCATGTACCAACCATGTCAGCGTACTAATGAATATGATGATAGGCATTGGAAACAGTAAGTATTAAATCTACATAACTTGTACACAGTTGATGCGTCAAAATCCAATCATGCCAATAGATTTTTTTCTTGGCTTTGTCGGAATTAGTAATTAACAAATCAATTGAAATATCAGCATCAACTAGCGAACTCAAGATGACTTTTACCCACTGTTTAGGGAATGCATCATGAGATGAGCAGGGATACATAGCCGGTGATCGCTAATGTTTGTGTATTAATCTTCCATAGGACCAAAGCAGAGAGTGAGATCAAACCTAATTCATACCTTAATAAACAAATCGGAGTACACAACGGTAAGCATAACACTGCTTTCCAAAATTTACCTTCAAGGTGATCCCAAAATGTTCTGGGCTGTGGTATCAAGGTCTCAGCTCCGTAAGAAAGAATGGGGATGACTTTTTGGTTGTAAAAGGTGACAACATGAGTAGATGTACATTTTCCATATTTATGCAGTATTATCCTTGCTTGTGATGTTAAAGTCATAGTTTTTGCCCTTAATGTGTCTGCATAAATTTGATTTTTTACAGAGCCTGAAAAGGGAAGACCTAAATATTTGTAATTAGTTACAATTTTTAGAGGTAATAAAAACCATTGAAAATTAGACATTGTTGTGTTCTTTCTTTTTTGACAGGTAACTATCTGCGTTTTACTCACGTTGATAGTCAGATTGTTATTACCAACATACTCATCTAATTTGTTTAGTAGTTCTTGCAGTCCTTTTGGGGTTTGTGAAATTAAGACTAAATCGTCGGCATACAAAAGCCATGTGATTTTTTGGGACCCTAACTTGGGAGCATCAGAGAGTACTTCCTCAAAGGAGATTCCTATATCTAATAGGAAAAGATTAAATAATGTTGATGCTAAAATGCACCCTTGTTTTAGGCCTCTCAGTGTCTCAATTTTCACAGATAATAAACCCTCAAGAGATAGTCTGACTTGCATAGTTGTGTTTGAATGAAGCTTTTTGATTATGGTTAGTACTGATGATGGGCAGCCATAATTTTTCAGTTTCTGAAAAAGCAACATTCTATCCACCGAATCAAACGCTAAACGAAAGTCTACAAATGCCATATATAGTGGTTGATTAATCTTGGCGTATTTCGACTTTAGCATGTTTAGCGTGATTAAGTTTATCGAGGTCCCTAAACCCGCCACAAAACCAGATTGAAACGGGTCTCGTTTAAGATCAGCTGAAGTCCATCTGTTCAGTTATTGTATTATAATGCGACAATATAATTTTCCAGGGGCATCTAATAAGGCGATGGGTCTGCAGTTCTCAGGTAGACTCCGGTCTCCTTTTTTGTGGATAGGAACAATTAGGGAGTGTTTCCACCAGACAGGAATCTCTTGCGTGTCATTTATATGCTCAAAAATTTGATACAAAATTGATGTCCACAACTCAGGATGCTGTTTGAAAGTTTTATTGGATAGGCCATCTGGACCCGGAGCTCTGGAATGACTTATTTTGTTAATAAAATATAATATATCGGACTTAAAGATGTCAATGTGAAATGGTTTATAAGGAAGTGTCCCAGAATATTGCATAGAGTTAGGTGGAAGAGCATAAATTTTGGAAAAGTGATTAACCCAACTCACTTCTGGGAGACTCTGAATTTGGGACATCGCCTGCACCTGAGATATGGCATCCGTTAAAACTTTCCAAATTTGAGCCGAGTTCCTATCTCGAGTGATTTTTAACATCAGCTCTCCATCACGCTGGAACAGTTTGCTACGATGGTGGCGCCGCCAATTTCTGTATGCAGTTTTAACTTTGTTTAATGTTTCATATCTAATGCTCAGTGGGAGCTTTAGCGCATTCCTTATTTGAAGTCAAAATTCTGATTTTTTATTTTGCGCTTCTATGTCAAATCGATGAGTGCGCCTAGGGTTCAGTGTTTTATGAGCTCTGCTGTCTGGAAAATATTGCATCAGATCATAGTAGGGAGTATCTATGGAAGCTGGAGCATTCCGCGAGTGGCAAAAGGCAACTCGCAAAGAGTTGTCGAAGTTACTAAGACTGGTTTCATTCCAATATAGGCGATTTAAATGGTTTGAAACAGACATTTGACGGGAGATCACCATGGAGTTATATTTAGTATGGGCAACAGTGGACAGCCATTTGATAGAGAGAATGCAATGGTCGCTGTTTGCATTTAAGTCAATGTTAAAGGCTTGGATTTTAGAGAACAATCTATCATCTGTGTAAATATAATCAATTGTGGCTTTTAAGGAACTCTGTTGCCACGTATGATCAAGCACACCTATGTCTAGTCTGCTCCCATTCAGCATACAAAACCCTCTATTTGACATTATTTTTTCCCACAATCTTTGTCTCGAATTTTTCATCACATACTTTTCTTGTAGGCAGTGCAGATTGAGGTCACCGGCAACAATAGTGTGCTGAATATTCGGAACTAATACAATAAAGTCCAGCATGGTGGATAAATCCATCAGAAACCTTCGATTTTCAATGCCTTTGGGATTCTAGTATAAGTTTACTATCGCGTACAAGATTTTCTCAATTACTATGACCGTTAGTTGGGCAAAAGAATTTGGAGAATATGTAAATATTATGCTGGTGTTCGAGGTCAATTTGGAACCCGTCAAGAGGCCAGACATCGGCCGACCTTTCTCTCCCTTCATTGCTGGCAAGAAATGTATGCTGTGATTTTCCCAGGAGGGAGCAGACATAAGCCAGGTTTCTTGTAAAAGAATCACATCATAGTTAATGAAGGGGTCTTGCGTGTTATTAAGTAGGTGGCGGAAACCCCGCGTATTCCATGAGGCAAGACTGATGGATCGTTCATTTTTAACCTTGTACGGAAGTTAACTGCTGGAGTCACAATTACAATGGCATTTGGAGGGAACATTTGTCACTGTTTTAGCTTCTCTGTCACTCATAGGGTTCATGATCTCCTTCAAGACAGATTCAATCCAGGCATATGCACTGTAGGGACCCTCAGATGGATTTGTAGGGCCCAATAAAAGAATGAAACCTAGCGCTAATAGTTGATCTTTGGCTTCCCATATGAGATTCCTAATAACTCGGGATGTGAGCCATATACACGCCATGCTCACTAGGTTATCATTAAAGAACTCCACTTGAGCTATGTCTGCTGACCCAATGTCTTGTAAGAGTGGTATATCAGAAAACACCTCTAAAATGCTATGACGATTTAATACATATTGAGGATGTGGCGCTGGCCGACAGCCTAGCACTAAGGCAATATGATTCTCTTTGTTCGCTTTCGTTTCAAGATGGACTTTGTGGCAGGATTCTTAGGAGGAACTGAGACCAAAGAGGACTCGGAATTAAGTGGCACTGGGCGTATCAATTTTAACAAGGTGGCAATTTCTGCATTGTGACTAGGCGATGAAGGTGAAGAAACTACCAGTATCTTCTCATGGCTGCTCTTAAAAGTGACCGAGCGTCTAGGCACAAGGGACTGGGTTGTAGAAGTTTTGCACTTGCCAAAATTAAGTGTTGGGGCTTTGAGTGTCGGTTGGGATACAAAGGCACTCATATAAGCATCAACTTCCTTTCTGATTTCTGCTCTTCGGATTGCCAGCAAATCTTGCTCATAATCATCAGATGTATTGGATTGGGAAGTTAACGCTAGACTCTTTTTGGAGCTTTTGGAAGTTCGGTTAACAGTTTCTCTCAGGGCAGTCTTCTGCAGTTTAATACTGACCACCCGCTCGGGTAGCTGAGTCTCAGAACGATCTTCCTGCGTGCCAATGTTTTTGTAATCTTGGGCTGCTTGAACTAAAAGGTCAACTGAGTGTACTTTTTTGTGATGGCACTGGAAGTTAACTGGCTATGCTTTTTAGGGAGGGTGAGCATGTCAAAAAAGGGTTTGGAGCAATTATTTCCGATGGCTTAACATGTTTGGATTTTTTACAAGCAACCACGGCCTTTGTTTTTTTGTTTGGTGTTACCACCAGAGTCAGATTTGGTTTCTGCCAAAGCGGGATTTTTATAGAAAATTGTATAGGGCACTTGAGTAGTAGCATTGTTGGTAGAGCCAACTGGACACTGGTTATTATCTGGCATCATTTCGCTAATAATTTGACCAATATACGGAAGGGAGCACAAAATGCCTGAGTTATCTACAGTAATTGGTGACATTTGACTCTCAGCATGTTGGTGCAAGATTGAATTATCGACCGCTATTGGTAATACATTGGCAGAAAATAATTGGGCACTTTGAACGTCCAGTTTAGTATTCAACGTATTAAACAATGTAGTAATTGTTTGCATAGTTAGGTTCATTGCTCCCAATGTTAATTCAACTACCGTAGAAACATTTTGTGGCAGCTGCAGTTTCTCTGCCGGAGAGCATTTACGCGGAGTCGGATGTAAAAAGGAAGATGTTAAATTAGATTTTGTGCAACCTCCATTCGAGTACAGCTTTGGTGAAAAGGACAGATTGCCAAGAGTTTGTTGCAACAAAAAATCCGAAATCACAAGAAGGCGAATCAATCACCGCTACATCTTCAGGATTTCTCACTGACGATGATCTCTGTTTGTTTTCAGAGTTTGGAGCCATTGAGTCCCCTCTTAACACTGTGCTGTCAGATAGAGATTCATGCACTTTCGTACAACACTCTTGATTATTTATAACTTTAGGCAGAGCAACCTGAGAATTGCCTTTAGTAATCTGCACAGTTGGATTTTGTGTCACACAATCCGGGTAAAATAAACGTATATCCTGTGTACTTACAGATTGTTTCTTAAGGTCAGTGGCGTGAGATGTAATACGCTTTTTCAATTTCAGGGAACGCTGCGCTTTAGCTCCTAAGCCTACCGCGCGAGGAGTCGATACACAGGTAACTGCCTTCACTTGCATGTTGCTTGAGTTCAGGTTCATATTCGTAGTGAGCAAAGAAGGCATTCATTATACATTTCGTTTCATGATGCCTCCAGGGAGCGAAAGTCACAGACACTTGACGAGTGAAGGTCAAAACCAGGAGACTTTGTCACGATTACCACTGCGAAGCACCAAGATCTCAAAGTTTCTAAGCAAATAAATGGGTAAACAAGAAAGGGCAACAAGCGGTTTTTCCCAGAAACTCGCTTTGCTCGCGCCGCCGCGGCGAAGCGGCAAAGCGGGGCTTTACGGGACTTCGCCGGTGTGCGCACACGGTGCGCGCGTGAGTCCTCTTATATAGGCACGCCCACAGAGGGAGATACAGAGCCTACAAGTAAGTAAATACAGAGTTAATATATGTTAATATATGTATAATAAATATAGTCTCTTAGATGCTGGGTGTTGAATCTTCAAAAGTGCTTCCTTCACCTTATGGTTGTTTGAGTCCGTAATAGTCCGTAGTAATAACGGCGATCCAAAGCAAACGTCAGTTGCAAAAAAGCAGCACAGAGCAGCGGGCAAAGCGGGACTTTACGGGACTTCGCCGGTGCAGCGTACTAATGAATATAATATTAGGCATTGGAAACAGTAATGTATTCACAGCATGTAGGCAATTTCAATGTTCCCTAACACCAGACGTGTCCGTACAAATGTAACAACTCCCCTGTGCAATACATGGCCTCAAATACTGCCCTTATTGGACCCCTCCTTTTCTGAGCCTACAAGGCAGTTGAACAACATACGTCAGTGAGCAGGTTTAAGTGTACTCTGCGTACAAGATGTCCATATACATTAGATCATGACGACCGACCCCCAGAAAAAGTGCTTTAATCACCCATATGTGAAGACTGCAGCCCCTGGCCACTACCACCGTAGCATGTGCCAACCCATCCACTACATGCAGTCCAGTGTTACAAATTTCCTGCCCACTATATGGACTGAAATGCTATCGTTATTATCCCCCACATTTACTGTACGTACAATGTGTGCATAGAAATTACATCATGACGGCCGAGGAGAAAATGCATAGATCACCCATTTCTTACTGTGTGAACCTTTCCCAATGCTCTGTGCCACAGCTAAATAGGGTAATGAAAAAAGCTTGTGTACGCTGTTTGTTTCTCCGCTTCTCCGCTTTCCGCGGATCCAAGATGTCAGGTGCATCCAAACCATCTGATGCAGAAGACGTCTCGCAGCAACCAATGGACAGAGACGTTGCGTGTGCGCGGTCATGACGGCAGCCCCTTAGCCAATCGGTTTCTGGTTCTTCTATCGAACAGGGAAGTGTGACCGCGGAGCGAACATAGATATCACACATTTTTTCAGACCTACTTTTTCATAATTATAAATGAACGTACTGCGTGTAGGGTGACAAAATTTACAAAAGAAAGTTTCTGGACCAAGCCCCTGTACCTGCCGCAGATTTCGTCAAAATCCGTCCAGCGGTTCGACCTGTAGCCGTGCGCAAAGTTTTTCCCCCATTCAGTCTATGGGAAAAAAGATGTTTTGGGACCCCCCCTATAACTTTTCCCCCCCTGGACGATTTCTCATGAACTTTACAAAAATATTCAGAGTTCCCCATACACTTTTATTGCAAAGTTTGGTGTGGATTCGTCCCAGGGGAGCGGAGTTATAAGCCGTCCAAAAAGTGCTCTTACTAAGGAAACAGCAACTTAACCATAACTACATGGCCCCTACCGTGGCCATGTAATATATATATATATATATATATATATATATATATATATATATATATATATATATATATATATTACATGTTATATATACATTTTTGCAAAGTTTGGTGAGGATTCGTCCAGGGAGAGCGAAGTTATAAGCCGCCCAAAAAGTGCTCTTCCTAAGGAAACAGCAATTTAACCATAACTACATGGCCACTACCGTGGCCATGTTATATATATAAACATATATATATATATATATATATATATATATATTACATGGCCACGGTAGTGGCCATGTAGTTATGGTTAAGTTGCTGTTTCCATACGAAAGCGAAGGAAGAGCACTTTTTGGGCGGCTTATAAATTCGCTCTACCGTGGCCATGTAATATATATATATATCAATGACATTTGTGATGTCATCTTTGATGTCCTGGGTGTTAGTGTTAGCAGTGGACGGTGGCGGCGCGAGTTATGGTTGCTTATCTTACCATAACTGCCGAATTTCAGGGGTTTTTCGGTTTTACTTTGAACCATAACATCCCTTTAACAAAGTTTTTTCACTGAATTTCATAGGTTTTTAGTAGCGCAACTTAACCATAACGTCCCTTTAACAAAGTTTTTTTTTTACTGAATTTCATAGCTTTTTAGTAGCGCAACTTAACCATAACGTCCCTTTAACAACGATTTTTCACTGAATTTCATAGGTTTTTAGTAGCACAACTTAACCATAATACCCCTGACTTCATATACATGTAACATAGAACATACTAACCCCCTCATAGTGATTTTCATGTCCGCGGACTACCGCCATATCCGCGGACACATCGAAAATCTGAGCGTGGTGAATGTAAATTTAAATATTGTGCCCCATTTCCCCTTTGAAGTTGGCTCTGAAAAGAACCGTTTTTTTTCTTTTTTTACAGATGCTTGACAGACACCTGTTATTTTGTATTTTTTTCTTGTTTTCTTTTCTTACTTTACTCCTAAAATCTTTACATAACCTTCTCCAAAGCAACCCTTACATTCCAAAATAGAAAGGCATTTCCCCTAAAAGATAAAGAAATGCCATCTTCTTTAAAATTAACAGCATTACTGGCATCAATATTCTCATTGTTACAGAAGAACATACCAGCTGTAAGCATGAAGGCACACATGCCTCGGTTGATGACACACCTAGCAATGTTTTGCTGAGGACAAAAAACTGAACTATTGTCCCATATTGCCCTAGGTAGTAATCCAGAAAAAATTACTTTCGCATTTGGAAGGATCTTCATTACGGCTTGAACCAAGTGTTCCAAATCAGCCAACAAAGTAGGGGCACTGACGTTGCCCAAATGGAAAGCACCATAGTGCAAAACTACCACATGCGGATTGTTCATCGTGGCCATATCCTCACAAACTTGTACAATTCCCTGTACATTGCAATCAGGCACAGTGCTCCACACCACCTCCACTCCTTTCACATCAAAGTTCTTTGCAACATGCCTGCATTCAGCATACTGCTGTAAACCATGCACAAACATATCTCCGAGCACCAACACCCTGACTTTCTCCACTTCTGCCATCTTCACCACACAAAGTCTCTTTCAACACAAATCCACAACCTCGAAATCTGATTGGCTAATACGTACAGTCTTCTTTCCATGTTGGATTTCCTGGAAAAACCCGGATGTAGCATGCCCTGTCCACGAACAGCCGTGGTGTCCGCGGACGGCGTCCACTTTACTCTCTGTGCCATTCCCTCATTGCATACAGCTAAGCAATCACACAATACAAATAACGTCCTCAGAACACCCCCATTTTGTGAATTTTTGAACATTTCAGGACAATTATTTCATTATTCAACATATTAACATTACAAGTATTATACTTTCATCTTGTACTCTGCACACAATGCTATGTTTCTCCATTAGTAGCCCAGTATACTAGACAGAATCCCATAATACAATGCTATTTATATCAATGCATCGTTCAAAGCACTAATAACGGTATGATATTTATTGCAATATCCTTGACACTTTTTTCGCAACATTATAATAAACATCCCTTGTACACAAATTCCATGAAAAGTACATACACATGTGATGTCATCAGTGATTTCATCAATGACATTTGCAATGTCATCTTTGATGTCCTGGGTGTTACTCTTAGCAGTGCACGGTGGTGGCGCGAGTTATTTTTCATAGCTTACCATAACTTGCGATTTTCAGGGGTGTTTCGGCTGTACTTAAAACCATAATGTCCTTTAAACAAACTTTTTTTAATATCACGCAAAAAATATACAAACATGGCGTGCAAAAACCAACTTCTACATATGGCTTTACACAGAATGTTGCAAAGTAAAAATTTATGCTCGTTCACACTGAAGGTCAGCTGCTTCCATTTTTTTCTCGGGCCCCGGAGAGGCTCACGAAGCAGACTATAAGGTTGTATTGTGTTTTGACCTTGACAGACAGAGATTGTGATGAAAGACTTCTCTTGAAGGAGTGTTGCTAAAACGTAAGAGAAGATAAGGATGAAATGTATGAATCGAAACCACTTTTATATATTATATCACTATGCGAAAGATCGTTGGCACACGCGGAGTCGTATTTTGGGACTGCACCACTTGTAGACAATGGAAATTGCAATTGTACTGTAAGTAACCCTTTAGATTATTTTATACCAAATATAATTACAATAGCGTAGCATTAAAGACCGCTCAAGTTGAACTTGTTCGTTGAAAGTGGCATAATGTTTTCTACCGCGCACTATCACCGCCGAATTGATCCCCTGTTGTTTAGAGGGCTCTGAAAAAGGCAGACGACACAGGGTGGGTTACTACAAATAATTTAACCGGTCTATAGGCGGTCAAGCGCTCCACTCACTGTGCCACTTCACTGTAGCCTGTCAAATGGCACAGTGAGTGCAACGCTCGCTAACGCAAGTTCGAATCCTGGCAAGGCCAAACTCAGCCTTTCATCCTTCCGTGGTCGATAAATGAGCACCACACACGTGGTTAATAATAAGCACCGCTTAGATACCTCACAGTTCTTAGCGCTATATGAAAGGGAAAATATTATTAACATACTCCGTTGCACTATCTTCGATAGCAAATAGTTTCACGCCCTAATAAATAAAATTATGATTTTTAATGAAGATCAGCTGGTGAGACTAATTTATGTTTTTTAAAACAGGTATGTGGCCCCATTTTGCCTATGTCATGATTTACAGACTCCAGCGGATGGGGTCTTCAACTGCCAGGTGCAGGTCCAAGTATGCAACTTCATGACTCTCACCATTTTATGGGACAATCGCCAAGGACCAATACGCCCTTACGCAGTACTAGCGGCTACAAACAACACACCAACCAATAGGGTGGTCTAATGGCTCGTTTTTGGAGCAACCTTCCGATTATCAGAGCGACCATTTACTGCTTTTATCATAAACCAACAGCCTATCTACCGCAAAGGAACAACGCGTGGCTCCAAATAAACTTTTGCTGATCGACAGCAGAGACAATAGCAAATCGCTGAATATTCACTAAACATTTCATGTGAAATAAATGTAGTTTACCAAATGTACAATCCTGCTGTTTACTTTTAAACCACAGTTTCATATTCCGAATTGTGGCGCACTGAGTTGTAAGCTGATCTAACACCCTCTGTACCGCAAAGGAACATCGCGTGCCTCAACATGAACTTTTGCGGATCGACAACAAAGACAAATGCAAATTGCTGAATATTCTCTAAACATTTTGATGTCAAATAAATGTACTTTACAAAATTTACAATCTTGCTGTTTGCTTTTAAATCACTGTTTCATATTCCGAATTGTGGTGTGCTGTGTTGTGACATAATATGTGTTGTCTTCCGGGTTCTGTGTAAAGTCACTTAGGACTGGAGAGGACTGGGCGCGTTTGATGATGCACCATGTAACGTCACGGAGAAAGGCGGGGAATATGAATGCTTTGATAATATCAGGCTTAGGGGCGGGAGATATGATTTAGTGTCGCAAAAGCAAGGCAGCCAGGTCAATAGCGCCAGTCATAGGATTATCACATAATGTCGGCGCACACCAGCCAGATTTATCGTTTCTTTATTGGACAAAAAGTCGTTGACGCCCATAGGAAATTGTACTATTAGCGGACAAAAGGAGTGGTCTTAAAACACTTTCACCCTGACAACAAACAATACAAACAACATTCTCAGAACACCCCCATTTTGTGTAATTGCAACCATTTCAGGACACCGCAAGTGTTTTTAGAACACATTCAACTAGACAGATTACAATACGGACAGCTTCCTGAGGACACCCCCAGTTTGTGTATTTACTAACAATTAAGTACACCGCGAGTGTTCATAGCTCATTTTTACCTTCCTTGCGAACAAAAATGACACATACTCCGTCCTCTAAACACCCCACCATTTATTTTATTTACAAAATGTCTGAACAGCCGTGTTCTCCGCGGACAAATCGAACGCAACAAAAACGTCTAGCACATAAAAAAACAAAACATTGAACCTAGCCTCATACTCCCCCACCCTCCCCAAACACTCTTACACACCAACACAGGGCACTAAATACAATTTTTTATCCACGTTTCACCGCGCTGTACGTGGTCGACGGAGAATACAAGATGGCGGGCACCACAGAAAATCTGACACGCTCCACGCCCCTCGCCGTCCAATCAGCGAACACGTCACATGTCCGCGGACATGACGCAATGCCATGGGCCAATCGGGGTGCTGTCCGCAGAGCGAACAGGGAAGTCCGTCCGCGAAGTGAACACAGATATCACTAATTTTTTTGCCTTACATTTTGGTCATTTTTTAAAAAAACTACTGGACGGATTTACACCAAATTTGCAAAAGCACGCTTTCGGGACCAGGCCGCCGCTCCTGCCGAAGATTTGGTGTATATCCGTCCAGCGGTTCGGGCTGTAGCCGTGCGCAAAGTTTTTTCCCATTCAGTCTATGGGAAAAAAAAAGTTTTGGGACCCCCCCTATAACTTTCCCCCCCCCTGGACGAATCCTCACCAAACTTTGCAAAAAAAATCAGAGTGGGCCATATACTTTCTTTGCAAACTTTGTTGAGGATTCGTCCAGGGGGAGCGAAGTTATAAGCTGCCCAAAAAGTGCTCTTCCTATGGAAACACCAACTGTGTATATATATATTACAATGCCACGGTAGTGGCCATGTAGTTATGGTTAAGTTGCTGTTTCCATAGGAAGAGCACTTTTTGGGCGGCTTATAACTTCGATCTCCCTGGACGAATCCTCACCAAACTTTGCAAAAAAAGTATTTGGGTCACTCTGAATATTTTTGCAAAGTTTGGTGAGGATTCGTCCAGGGGGGGCAAAGTTATGGGGGGGGTCCCAAAACATTTTTTTTTCCCATAGACTGAATGGGAATTTTTTTTTGCTCGTGTCTACAGCCCAAACCGCTGGACGGATTTTGGTGAAAATGCGTCCAGCAGTTTTTTTTAAAATTACCAAAAAGTAGGTAAAAAAAAATTAGTGATATCTGTGTTTGGTCCGGGGACGGACTTCCTTGTTCGCTCCACGGACAGGACGGTTATTGGGCCAGCAGCTTGTGTGATGTCCGCGGACATCTGACGTGCTCTCTCATTGGATGCGGTGGAAGCGTGCAGTGCATCTGGCTTCAGAGACGCCCTCCATCTTTCTTTGCCACATGAGAGGCTTTGTCAGGTCAGCAGGAGCGTGGCTGTCTCTTGTTCCTACTACCCCCACTCATGCCCGTGTCTGCCCCACCCCCCGCTCATGCCCCGTGTGTCCTTTCTGTCCCCCCCACCCCCGCTCATGCCCCGTGTGTCCTTCCTGTCCCCCCACCCCCACTCATGCTCCGTGTGTCCCCTGTTCCTCCAGCCCCCCGCTCACGCCATCGCACACGGTGGCCAGCGGAGGGCCGAGGAGCGGGATCTGCCACACGGACTCATGTCCGTGCGGCATGTCCGTGTTTTTATTTGTCCTCCTCACCCCCCGCTCATGCCCCGTGTGTCTGTATTCCTCCCGCCCACCCCCGCTCATGCCCTGTGTGTGTCTCGCCCTCCCCCCCACCCCCGCTCATGCCCCGTGTGTCTCTATCCCTCCCGCCCACCTCACGCTCATGCCCTGTGTGTCTCTCTCCCTCCCCCCACCCCCGCTCATGCCCCATGTGTCTCTCTCCCTCCCTCCCACCCCCGCTCATGCCCCGTGTGTCTCTCGCCCTCCCCCCACCCCCGATCATGCCCTGTGTGTCTCTCTCCCTCCCCCCCACCCCCGCTCATGCCCCGTGTGTCTCTCTCCCTCCCCCCCACCCCCGCTCATGCCCCGTGTTGGTGTCCAGCGGAGGGCTGAGGAGAGGGATCTGCCGCACAAACTCATGTCCGTGCGGCATGTCCGTGTTTTTGTTTGTCCCCCCCACCCCCCGCTCATGATCCCGTGTGTGTCTCTCCCACCCCCACACCCCCGCTCACGCCCCGTGTGTCTCTATCCCTCCCGCCCACCCCCCGCTCATGCCTCGTGGGTCTCTTTCCCTCCTCCGCACCCCTGCTCATGCCCTGTGTGTCTCTCTCCCTCCCCGCCACCCCCGCTCATGCCGCGAGTGTCTCTCTCCCTCCCCACCACCCCGCTCATGCCCCGTGTGTCTCTAGCCCTCCCACCCACCCCCCGCTCATGCCCCGTGTGTGTCTCTCCCTCACCCCCCCTGCTCATGCCCCGTATGTCTCTCCTCTCACCCCCTGCTCATGCCCCATGTGTCTCTAGAACTCCCAGCCACCCCCACTCATGCCCCTAGCAATCCCACCCATCCCCCGCTCATGCCCCGTGTGTCTCTATCCCTCCCGCCCACCCCCCGCTCATGCCCCGTGTGTCTCTCTTCCTCCCCCCACCCCCGCTCATGCCCCGTGTGTCTCTCTCCCTCCCCCGCAACCCTGCTCATGCCCTGTGTGTGTCTCTCCCTCCCCCCACCTCCGCTCATGCCCCGTGTGTCTCACTTCCTCCTCCCCACCCCCGCTCATGCCCCGCGTGTCTCTCTCCCTCCCGCTCTCCCCCGCTCATGCCCCGTGTGTCTCTATCCCTCCCACCCACCCCTCTCTCAAGCCCCGTGTGTGTCTCTCCCTCCCCCACCCCCGCTCATGCCCCGTGTGTGTCTCTCCCTCCCCCCGCTCATGCCCCGTGTGTCTCTCCCCTCACCCCCTACTCATGTCCCATGTGTCTCTAGCCCTACCACCCACCCCCCGCTCATGCCCCTGGCCCTCCCACCCACCACCGCTCATTCCCCGTATGTCTTTATCCCTCCCACCCACCCCCCGCTCATGCCCCGTGTGTCTCTATCCCGCCCACCCACCCCCCGCTCATGCCCCGTGTGTCTCTATCCCTCCCACCCACCCCCCGCTCATGCCCTGTGTGTCTCTATCCCTCCCACCCACCCCCCGCTCATGCCCTGTGTGTCTCTATCCCCCCCACCCACCCCCCGCTCATGCCCCGTGTCTCTCCCTACACCCACCCCCTGCTCATGCCCCGTGTGTCTCTCCCCTCACCCCCTACTCATGCCCCGTGTGTCTCTATCCCTTCCACCCACCCCCACTCATTGCCCGTGTGTCTCTATCCCTCCCACCCACCCCCGCTCATGCCCCGTGTGTCTCTATCCCTCCCACCCACCCCCGCTCATGCCCCGTGTGTCTTTATCCCTCCCACCCATCCCCCACTCATGCCCCGTGTGTCTCTATCCCTCCCACCCACCCCCGCTCATGCCCCGTGTATCTCTATCCCTCCCAACCAACCCCACGCTCATGCCCGTGTGTCTCTCACTCCCCACCCCCACTCATGCCCCTTGTGTCTCTATCCCTCCCGCCCACCCCCCGCTCACGCCCCGTGTGTCTCTCTCCCTCCCCCCACCTCCGCTCATGCCCCGTGTGTGTCTCTCATTCCCCACCACCCCCGTTCATGCCCCGTGTGTCTCTCTCCCTCCCCCCACCCCTGCTCATGCCCCGTGTGTCTCTCTCCCTCCCGCTCATCCCCCGCTCATGCCTCGTGTGTCTCTCTCCCTCCCCCCACCCCCGCTCATGCCCCGTGTGTCTCTAGACCTCCCACCAACCCCCCGCTCATGCCCTGTGTGTCTCTTGACCTCCCACCTACCCCCGCTCATGCCCTGTGTGTCTCTTCCCCCACTCGCCGCTCATGCCCTGTGTGTCTCTAGCCAGCCCTCCCACCCACCCCCCGCTCATGCCCCGTGTGTCTCTAGCCCTCCCCCCACCCCCTACTCATGCCCCGTGTGTCTCTCCCCCCACCCCCTGCTCATGCCCCCCATGTCTCTAGCCCTCCCACCCACCCCCCGCTCATGCCCCGTGTGTCTCTCCCCTCCCACCCACCCCCCGCTCATGCCCCGTTTGTCTCTCCCCTAACACCCACCCCCCGCTCATGCCCCGTTTGTCTCTCCCCTCCCACCCATCCCCCGCTCATGCCCCGTGTGTCTCTACCCTATCGCCCACCCCCCGCTCATGCCCCGTGTGTCTCTATCCCTTCCCCCCACCCTCCGCTCATGTCCCGTGTGTCTCTATCCCTCCCAACCACCCCCCGCTCATGCCCCATGTGTCTCTCCCCTCCCGCCCCCCCACGCTCATGCCCTGAGTGTCTCTATCCCTCCCGTCCACCCCCGCTCATGCCCCTATCCCTCCCACACACCCCCCGCTCATGCCCCATATGTCTCTATCCCTCCCACCCACCCCCCGCTCATGCCCCGTGTGTCTCTATCCCGACCACCCACCCCCCACTCATGCCCATTGTGTCTCTATCCCTCCCACCCACCCCCTGCTCATGCTCCCTGTGTTTCTATCCCTCCCACCCACCCCCCGCTCATGCCCCTGTGTCTCTAACCCTCCCACACACCCCCGCTCATGCCCCGTGTTTCTATCCCTCCCACCCACCCCCCGCTAATGCCCCGTGTGTCTCTATCCCTCTCCGCCACCCCCCGCACATGCCCCGTGTGTCTCTATCCCTCCCGCCCACCCCCCGGTCATGCCCCGTGTGTCTCTATCCCTCCCGCCCCCCCACTCATGTCCCGTGTGTCGCTATCCCTCCCGCACACCCCCACGCTCCTGCCCCGTGTGTCTATCCCCGGTCGCCCTCCGACCCCCCGCTCATGCCCTGTGTGTGTCTATCCCCTCCCGCCCACCCCCTGCTCATGCCCTGTTGTGTTCTCTTTATACACTCTGCCTTCCCTTTCCATGGTGGCCATCTTGGTAAAAGATTTTCCTTCCTGCACCAGGACGCCGCAGGCGTCCCGGTTTGGGATGAAACATCTTTTTTTTACCACCTGGGGTTCCCAATTTGAGGACCTAAGATGCTAGTGGTCTTCATCTATTGAAAAGGATGTTATGGTGATGTTGCACTAATAAAAACCTATGAAATTCAATGAAAAAACTTTGTTAAAGGGACGTTATGGTTAAATTGCACTAATAAAAACCTATTAAATTAAATGAAAAAACTTTGTTAAAGGGCCGTTATGGTTATGTTGCGCTACTAAAAACCTGTGAAATTCAGTGAAAAAACATTGTTAAAGGGACGTTATGGTTAAGTTGCGCTACTAATAGCCTATGAAATTCAGTGAAAAAACTTTGTCAACGGGACGTTATGGTTCCAAGTAAAACCGAAAAACCCTTGAAATTCGCCAGTTATGGTAAGCTAAGCAACCATAACTCGTGCCACCACCGTGCACTGCTAAGACTAACACCCAGGACATCAAAGATGACATCACTGATGACATCACATGTCTGGCTCGCTCTTTTTTCTTTTGCTGGCATGTCTAGGCCACATGGTTTTCTTCAGTAACAGTCAGAAACTAAAAATGTTATTTTATTTGTAGATATATCCTTCAAGTAGGTTCTTACAGTAATTCCCTTAGAGTCCAGTCACATCATATGAAACATATACATACGGGAAGACACAAGCTTGAAAGACAGCAATCCTTTTGTGCATAAAGATAATCAATAGACATATGAGCACTTCCTGAAAGTTCTGTTGTTTTTTTTTTATGGCTGTACTTTCCCTGTGGGTCCAATCACATCAAGTGATACATATACATAGGGTAAATAGCAGCTTTGAAACAGAGCAATCATTTATTTGCATGAAAATAATCAGTTAAGTTATGAATTGTTTCTGCTACTACTGGTGCTTTTTTGCTAACTTCACTTTCCCTGTATATACCCATATTGGTATGTGTTCTTGTGTCTTTGTGTTTTGTCTATAGTAATGCAAATATGTGATACATGTGTTTTATTAACTATGTATTACATATTTCACAGTACACAAAAATCTATTAAGAAAACAATTATCATTTCAATATTCAACATATTAACATTACGAATATTATACCTTCATCTTGTACGCTGCACACAATGTTATGTTTCTGTATGAGTAGCTTAGTATACCAGATAGAACCCCATAATAGAATGCTATTTATATCAATGCATCGTTCAATGCACTAAATAGGGTATGATATTTATTACAATGATCCTTGACACTTGTTTCGCAACATTATAATAAGAATCCCTTGTACACATATTTCATGAAAAGTACATACACATGTGATGTCATCAGTGATGTCATCAATGACATTTGTGATGTCATCTTTTATGTCCTGGGTATTAGTCTTAGCAGTGCACTTGGTGGCGCGAGTTATGGTTGCTTAGCTTACCATAACTGGCGAATTTCAAGGGTTTTTCGGTTTTACTTGGAACCATAACGTCCCTTTGACAAAGTTTTTTCACTGAACTTCATAGGTTTTTAGTAGCGCAACTTAACCATAACGTCCCTTTAACAACGTTTTTTCTCTGAATTTCATAGGTTTTTAGTAGCGCAACTTAACCATAACGTCCCTTTAACAATGTTTTTTCAATGAATATACATATATTACATGGCCACGATAGTGGCCATGTAGTTATGGTTAAGTTGCTGTTTCCATAGGAAGAACACTTTTTGGGCGGCTTATAACTTCGGTCTCCCTGGACGAATCCTCACCAAACTTTGCAAAAAAAGTATTTGGGTCACTCTGATTTTTTTGCAAAGTTTGGTGAGTATTCGTCCAGGGGGGGCAAAGTTATAGGGGGGGTCCCAAAACTTTTTTTTCCCATAGACTGAATGGGAAAAAATGTTTGCTCGCGTCTACAGCCCAAACCGCTGGATGGGTTTTCACCAAATTTGGACCAGGAGCAGCGGCTTGGTCCCGAAAGCGTGCTTTTGCAAATTTGATGAAAATCCGTCCAGTAGTTTTTTTAAAAATGACCAAAAAGTAGGTCCAAAAAAATTAGTGATATCTGTGTTCGGTCTGCGGACAGACTTGCCTGTTAGCTCCGTGGACAGTGTCCTGATTGGCCAATCGGCTTGCATGATGTTTGCGGACATGCAACGTGTTCGCTGATTGGACGGCGTGGAGCGTGAAGCGCGTCTGATTTTCGGTAGCGCCCGCCATCTTGGATTTGCGGTCGTCCGTGGACAGCGCGGTGAGACTTTGTTCAAAATTTGTATTTAGTAGAGTGTGTTGGTGTGTAGGAGTGTTTGGGCAGGGTGGGAGTGTATGAGATAGGATGAAAGTTGTGTTTTTTATGTGTTAGACATTCTGTTTGTGTTCGATTTGTCTGCGGACCTGACGGGTGTTCTGAAATGTTCTAAATAAACTGAATGGTGGGTGTTCTGAGGACTCAATATTTGTCAGTTTTGTTTGCAAGCAAACTGAAACTGTTCTAAGAACACTCACAGTGTCCTGAAATGTTCGCAAATAAACAAACAGGGGGTGTCCTGAGGACGCTGTCCCTATTGTCCATAATCAAGTTGAATATGTTCTAAGAACACTCGCGGTGTCCTGAATTGTTCGCAAATACACAAAATGGGGGTGTTCTGAAGACGTTGTCGAACACTCGCTGTGTCCTGAAATGTTCGCAAATATGAATGGGGTTGTGGCTGACAAGTTGAATGTGTTCTAAGAACACTTGCGGTGTCCTGAAATGTTCGCAAATAAACAAAATGGGGGTGTCCTGAGGACGCTCTCCATATTGTTCTCTGTCAAGTTGAATGTGTTCTAAGAACACTTGCGGTGTCCTGAAATGTTTGCAAATAAACAAAATGGGGGTGTCCTGAGGACGCTGTCCGTATTGTTCTCTGTCAAGTTGAATGTGTTCTTAGAACACTGATGGTGTCCTGAAATGTTCGCAAATAAACGAAATGGGGGTGTTCTGAGGACACTGTCCGTATTGTTCGTTGTCAAGTTGAATGTGTTCTAAGAACACTTCCGGTGTCCTGAAATGTTCGCAAATAAACAAGATGGTGGTGTTCTGAAGACGCTTCTAAGAACACTTGCAGTGTCCAGGGAATGTTCTTAGGGGGTGTCCTGAGGACGATGTCCGTATTGTTCGTTGTCAAGTTGAATGTGTTCTAAGAACACTCGCAGTGTCCTGAAATGTTCGCAAATAAACAAAATGGGGGTGTCCTGAGGACACTGTCCGTATTGTTTGTTGTCAAGTTGAAAGTGTTCTAAGAACTATTGCATTGTTCTGAAATGTTCTAAGAACACTCATAATGTCCACGGACATTAAAAGTTTCCATAGACCATAGTTGAAATGTTTGACTCTATGGATGTGATATGCTGCTATGGTTCCCCTTAATATTGTATACTTACTGTTTGGTCCAGTAACGGGAGTCCATGTTTTTCTTGTTAATTTCTGTGATTTAATAAAATAGCATGTTAGTATTAGTATTTTGTAATTACATTGTATAATCAATATACTTTTTTTTGTACTCTCATATTTAGTAGATTACAAATCAGAGTACTGTGCAATTTGCTCAGTTTCTGTATTTGTTGCTAAAATCATTGGGTCTGTGGGAGAAAAAAAAAATCCATGTTGAATTAAAAAAACTTTTTCTGTTATGCTACAGTTTATTTATTTGTTTTCAGTGTTCACTTGTTGTTTCTGGCTAATGCTTTATACTTTGGCTTATTGTATTTTTTGGAGCAGTAACATATTATTTATTTGTTTTGATATTATAAAATTTTGGAGCAGTTAGATACCAATTGGCGTATTCTAACGGTCTATTTTTTTTATATATTTTAGTGGTATTGATTTATCTATTTGGATATTGTTAAATTTTGGGACAGTTAGATACCAATTGGCGTATTCTAACTGTGTATTTTTTGGTCTAATTTAGTGGTATTCATTTATCTGATTAGTTGTTGTAGAATCTTTGAGCAGTTAGATAGCTTTGGAGTATTCTAACAGTTTATATTTTTTTAACACAAGTTTACTTAGGGTTTAAATACAGTTTATTTATCAAATTTTGGTTTTAAGACCATCAAATAAGCGTTTGTAAGATTTCCTGGTAATCTCTGCTTTAGAGTAATGGTACTATCATTACATTCAAACCATCCACATTTCTTTTTTATATATGCAGTGTAGTGCCCTGAATTGGTTGTGGCTCCTGCGTGGTAGATTTTACCTATTGTTGTGAAGGTTTTCTTACCAAGTGATATTTGACCATGTGTGAATCCAGTCAGCTTGCAGTTGTTTTTGGTACAATCTGCATTGTAACGTAGAAGCATTAGTATTATGTATTTACTATGTGTTTGTATTACTAACGTGGAGCGATTATCTGAATTGCAGGTAGAGCATAATCTACCATGGTTTGCATTTTGTACAAGTCGCTGAAATGGAATGGATTCACAATTAGGTATTGATATATATATGAAGCGTTCATTGGGGATTTCTTCTTGTGTCACATTGTTGCAGAGAGTGCATGTATGTTTCCACATGTATGAAATCTGAAAGATTTCATTTATAGGTATGTTTTTGTTTTCCACTACTTGTAGTAAGTACATTAGAAATTCTTGTGGATCTTCCTGGGAATTTATAGTGAATTTCACCATTCCAGCACAGTAGTCTAATTGTTGTCTTATTCCAAAAACACTATAGGTGTTGTCAGGATTGTTTGCTGCATTTCTGTGAAGTACTAACATTTGCAAACACAATGGGTCTGTACTGTGTAAGTAAATGTTGTCAACAATTGGTGGTAATTGAAATAGAATATTCATTGCTACATTTGCGTAGCAACTTACACCAACTATATTTGAGAATTGAAATGGTCCATGTAGTTCTGTATCTAACTGCTTTTTTTGGAGTTTGTCTTCCTTCTTTAAAGAAGTACTTGGTTTACTTTCCTAATTGATTCTTTTTTGCTTGTGGTACTTGATGAAGTATTAGTTTCTTTTACTCTCTTTGGAGGATTTGCAGTGACATCCTGTTGCATTTCTGTTTGATTTATTTTTCTTTTATAACGTTTTACTTTTTGTGGAACAGAATATGTGTTTAGGTGGGGGTTGTATAGTGAGCGAAGTCTATTGTATTCTAAAATGCAAGGAATATCAGTGTTTATTTTACTTGCATCAAAGTGGATTAGAAATAGACCGTCAAGTGTACGTAAGCGTGATAGTGCTACATAGCTCATGCCTTCTTTAAAGACTGTGTTACCAATATCTATCATTGCTTTGTCTATGGTAAGACCTTGTGATTTATGAATCGGAACTGCGTATGCAAGAGTTAGAGAAAATTGTTCTCTGCGTACATACATATCTTTGAAGAGAAGGAATCTAGCTGTTGAGCGTCCTATCCTTTTTACTTCTGAAAGTTTGTCAAAGAGTATATTGACAAACTGAATTTTGTTGTCGCGTGGGTATGTTTGAAAGCCAACAACTGTACCCAGTGCTTCATTAACTAGTCCTTGGTCCACGTCAAGGTTACGTTTAAGCATTACTCTGCAATTTAAGGATAATTTTAATATCTTTTCTAAACCTGCTGTGTTTGAGATTGATTTTTCTAAACTATTTATTCTTGTTGTGGCTTGGTCACACATGGTTAGTGTCATACCATGTACATCTAGTTTGTCTGTGGCGCTAATTTCCATGATTGGTTGCATTTCTTTACTTAGCATGATTTCATTGAATTTGAAACAGCTTGCAAGAGTTGGCATTAAGGCCATACAATTGACATCTTTGTGGGCTAATTGTTCCATAACATCTGTAGCACATGCATTATCGCCATAAAGTGCATTAATGTGCCGGGTTTTCAATATTGCTTCTGCTTCTTTAGAAAGTATACCAACTCTGATACTATTCTAAAATGTTGGCATAAGTGAGATCTGCATATTGCTGCATGTTTTCTGTTAATTCTCTGTATTGGAAATGTTGCCAAAGGTTGAAATTTCCAATTCTGCCAACAGTTTTACGGCAGAGTTTGTGTCCTAATGTTTTAAAAATAGGCTCACCTTTTACTGGTGTTAATTGAAGCAGATCTCCAAAAACAATAATGTGTTTTCCTGAAAAGAGCTCTTCATAGTCTGTTTTGAGTACTTCTTGTAATCTGAGGTGAATCAAAGCTAACATCAGGTTGGAGACCATGCTCACTTCATCTATTAGTAGCATTTTCATTTGTTTCAATACTCTGCGTAATTCCATTGCAGCTTCTGCAGAACGTTTGTAATAGTCTAATTTGTTCTGGTGTTCTACTGGTAATAGTAGTAATCGGTGTAATCTAACACCACCTATGTTGTAGGCAGCTAAACCTGTGGGGCAGTGACAACAGCTGACAGTTTATTGTTTGTCAATTGTTGAAGGAACTTACTAATGATTTTGATTAGGAATGTTTTGCCAGAACCAGCTTCACCACTGACGTACAGTAGTATAGGTTTATAATTATGGCAGGAACATTCTTTATTTTCATGTTTTACACCATGTGCAATTTGTTTTGTTAGTTCTTGAAAAATGCTACTTTCCTCATTGTTTAGTTTCGATTGTAGTATAGTTAAGTCTTCCTTATCTTCATACTGACACATGGTGTTTTCTACTTCTATCATAGCTAATTCTGCCTCATTTATTATTAGTGGTTCTCCCAGTGGTTCTTGGCTTCCTGTTACAGAAGGTTGACTAATGTCAGGAGCGTCCTTATCTAGTTGGGCTTGGAGTTCTTCTTCGTGTTGCTGTTCATTGTGCAACATTGTTTTGTACTGTGTAAAGTTTACATCAGTTATAGTGCTTTCATTTGCTTTGAAAGCATCCTCATATGAGTCATAGTTATCTAGTAATTGTTCTTCGTTTCTCCATGGTTTGAAGAGTTGTAGCAGGGACATTTAATATACTTCTTTATGTTGAGGAGTCTTTAAGGACAATTTGATATGATTAATTAAATTTGGTTTAGTGAGTTTAACTAAGCTGCCTTCACAGTTTGTTACTCTATATTTACCTTTTTTTTCATCAGGTTTCATATTATTTTTGTATGTGTAGTTTTGGGCTATGTGGTATAGACACATGTTTTCCAAAGTATTACTTCTGTTTGGGTAGTATGTGTCCAATAAATTGTTTTTTTTAAATGTCTTGGCTGTTGGGATCATGTTTGGCTATTGTTTCTATGTCTTCATATGATTTTAGAACTCGTTTTCTAGATTTAGCTGGACCAAGACTTAGCCATACTATATTTTCAGATTTACCATACAATGCAGTACCAGTTAAACAATCAGCTGCTTCATATGATCCACATTCTCTATGGGTGAGCATTTTTATGCCCAAGCTGTATAATTTCTGAGATACTGTTTTATCTGATGACAGGTCATTCCAGAGGTCTTGGAGCTCTGTCTTTTCTGCTTTAGTTAAGTATGCTCTGACATATTGTGCAACTGCAGTAGAATTGTCTGCAATGTACTGCACATCTATGTTTGCATTCCATAAGTGGGCAATGATTGCATTAAGATCATTGATATATTGTTCTTCTTCTTTTCTTTTTATGTAATATGTATTTTTAGGTGACTTACCTTTAACACTATGTCTAACTGAAGACATGAGGTTGTTCACTTGACCTGCATTTGTAACTGGTCTAGGGAAACCAAATCGGCATTTGGTGTAGTATTTCCCTTTGTTTTTGTAATTGCGACGACAATATTTTCCACATTTGTGTCTTTGAAATTGTAAAATTTGTGCATGAAGATCACTATTTGTGGCTTCTGATGGAATTTCACAAGCAAAATATTTTTCAATAAACTGTAAAACAGTGGCATCACTGTCTTGACCAAATTTAGGAGCATCTTTAATCCATAAAAGCATGTGGATATGTGGTGCTCCTCTGGCTTGGTATTCTTTTCTCCAAACGAAGTGTTGCACTTCTCCAAGAGGAGGAACAGTTTTATTACAAATAAAATGTAGCATAGCAATGAAGCGATGGTGAAAATATCTTGAAACATTAACAGGATCCAAAGAACAAAGTTCTCCAGGTGTTAGTATATCTATGTTTGTTTTGTTTTTATTTGATTTGCGTAGGAAATCATGTAAATCTTCCCATGCATATTCTGCACAACTTAATGTAACAAACCAAGTGGGTGGGCCAAGGTTTCTGATCATACAACGTACATCTCCATGACGTCGAAACCAGTACTCTTTAGTACCATGCATATTTGCTAATAGATTTGTAATATTTGATTGTAAAACCTCATCCTTTTGTTGCACTTTTTCTAATAATTGTGTAGCTGTCATATTTTGAAAGTGTGATCCTGATTTTAATATGTGTGCAACTCTGTAACATAAAGTTGCTAGTTCACTTTCAAAGAGTAGGTGGAATATGTATTCCACATTTTGTCTAAATCTGGGATCTTCAGAATACAACCGTAATGAGCGCTATTCTGAAGCCGATATTTGAATAGGTCTATCATCATACCTTCCTCCTTTGCCAGTAGGAAAGAGTAGAGGAAAAGCATGTGCTTCTATACTTTTTTCCCATATGCCGATTGGCTATCCTTTTGTTTGACACATTTGGTAAGTTTCCAGTACATCTTCTACGGTGTCATTACAGTGCAAAGGATGATTTGTATAATGGTCTAAAGTATTTGATATTGTAGCAGGATCTAGTAGCTCAAATTGACCAGCTTCTTGTGTTTCTTGAATTATTTCAGTTGTATCTTTCAAGTTTTCTTCAATATTAATTTCTTTGTAATATTCATTATTCTCTTTAAGATATTGGAAGGCTTGTCTAACTTTATATAAATCTACCAGCTGTTGCCATATTTTTTTGTCTTTTGTAGGTACTCCATTTACTAAGATAATTAAAGATTGCTGCATTGGACGTTGCACTCCTAGGGTATGCACATTTTCTTTTAGATCTAATGGTAAATAAACTACTTTTCCACGAATGCCTTTTACCAATTCAGAGGGAGGTAATTTTGCTGTTTTTGGTTGAAGGCGTATTATTGCTTGAAATGGGTGTAGTGTTTGAATTATGATGCTCTCATATAAATTAAGTTGTTGTATGGGTTTTGGTACTGGGTATAATTCCAATTTATTTGTGATAGCACGTGAAGGAGTTTGGTTGTTGTCAAGTTTTGTAGTGCAGTAACTGCAAAGTATTAAGGGCTCAGTTATTTCGTATTTGTTTTCTGCTACAAGGTAGAGAGCTAATTCAAACCATTTAGAATCTTCATTGTCTTCTATTTTGTATGATAGGTCTACAGTTTTTGTGTTACTTTTATAAAAAGTTCTACGGCAACATACACATACATGGTTTGGTACTTCAGCAGATGTACTTTTAAATTTTAGTATTTCTTTTTTGTATGTGTTTAGCAAAAAGTTGCCATGTGTAGAATTGTTGCTTAATTGGTTTAAAGCTATTTCATTCTGTAAATGGCTTTCACTTCCAAAATATTTTTTCTGGATATAGTGAATTTCTTCAAGTAGGTTTTTTGCTTTACCATGTAGAAGGATGTTATTTAACTTTGCTAGTGCTAAAGCAGGACTTTTAGCATAGTACAGTTTATAGACTAGATTTCTTATAGTTGAATGATGTGTTGATATACTTTTGATATCATGGAAAGTGGTTTTACAAGTAGGTCATGTAATGCAGGCCAATGAATGTCCTTGTAGTCCTGTGTACTTGCGCACTGGACAGGTATCCAAATTTTGCAGTAATTTAATTTTGATTTTGTCTTTGCTTTTTACATATTTATTGAGGAATTGGCGTAAAGATTTGAAACATTGTTTGGGAATGTTACACATTGACGTGCATGGCCATTTGTACACTAGACGTTCTGATTCAGTTGAATCGAGGGGTAATTCTAAGTTTTCAGGGCATATTTTTGTAAGGAGTACTTCTTGTTCCATTATGGTATTATTCACTTTTTCATAACCTCGACCACTGCTATGTATGGCAATTGTATTTGTTTGCTTTTGTTTGTACGCTTCTTCATTAAAATATGGTTCTGTGCTCGTAATGTGATTCCATTCACCTCCGCAGATACTTAAGAAGTTCTTTCTGTTGACTTTTCGCTTATTGAGTAGTCTTTTTTGTAATTTAGTTATTCGTTTTGTTAGTGGTTTCATTTTGTTTAACAGTAAAATCAATAACTTTCTTTTCAGAAGAATTGCACTGTCCATCAACGCTTCTAAGATTCATTTCCTACGATAGGTTTTAAGCACTGAACCTGATTTCTCTCCTGTTTTTATAACATTTTGAAGGACTTTGTGACGGTACATTTTGGCTTACTTTGCACTATATTAAAATTTGAAGAAGTAATTTTATCTGTAGTGATAGCTGACTTTCTGTTAATTGTTTTTTGGTTTGTTTTACATTTTGATAGAGGAGGCAAAGTTTTTGTACTTGAAACTTCTTGTGTTTCACTAAATGACTGTATTAGCTGTTTTGTTTCAACTTTTATTTACAAATTCTGCTAGAGATGGATGCTTATGTTGGACACTTTTATTTTCATTTGCTCTACTTTTGCATTGCTTTCTACGGACTTGACTTAGGGTAGGCATTCTTTAGGGTCTGTTGAAAAAAATAAAGAAGATATGGGTTGGGGTGTTCTGGAATGTATGTGTGCTGTGTGCATGGGTGTTTGAGTAAGATGATAAAGATGTATGTAATGGTGTGTGATTGTGCATTGGGAACTACAACTAGTAGGGATAGGTATTCTTGAATTTATGTGTTACTAAACTGGGGTTCAGATGACAAAAAAAAGTAAGCTAGTGGTGTGGAAAAGTACAAATAGTAAATCTAATGTATACAATTAAAACAGTTCTATAATATGAAAATGGTAGCGGTTCAGTTGGGTAATTTGTGTGTCCAAAAATAGGAATTTGTGGGCCATTCTGGCTGTAAATCACTGTTTAAGACATGGAGATTTTTGGACAAAATGGTACACAATCTCTATTTTTAGGCACCAAAATAGCTTGTATTAATGTTATAGTATGTTTGATTAATAATACAAATATTATGGTGATATTCTACTTACTTATTTTCTTAAATTAACAGGTAACTTCTTAGTTCTTCTTTGTTCTTCGAATTCGGCTGCTTCTTTTCAGTAGACTAGTCTTCACTGCAATTGTAAAAGCTTCAAATTAGTAACTTTGTTTGTATATAGTGCTGTTTTTAATTTAGATATTGATTTTTTTAATTGAAATCCTCAGTGCCTTGTTTAAAACCATTAAACTAATTTATTTACATGAGATACATTGCATCAGTTCAGTACATATGATATGTTCTTAATGAACAAATTGTATTGAATGACTAACTGTAGCAAAAAAAATATCTTTACTATGTCTTGTGAAATTTATAATATACCAGTGAATACCACTATTTCTGTAAGTAAGATGTTCTAGGTAATAGCGCCTCAATGTCATGTCTAAATTAAAGAGATTAAGTAAATAAATAAAAACAAAAAAAATATGAAATTGTATAAGTATTTTTTTAAAGATTTAAACATAGATTGTGCTTACATGCAATTTTGTTTGAATATATGTAGTCTATATATTTCATTTAAAAAATGTTAGTTTAACATGATTTGAGTGTGTGTGTATAAAGAAAGTAAATAGTATAAAGGTTTATAAGTGATAGTTGATTTTAGGATATTGAAAAAAATACAGTAAATTCATTTTACAGATTACACAAGCTAAAAGTCTGTTTGAAAATGTGTTTATCTACTGTACAGAAAATATGCATACCTGAAGTTTGTGTTCATGCATATGGATATGCATCGAGCTGCAAGTAGAAATCTTGGAGACTTGTACAGTATTTCTGGTAGATGGTGCTTGCCAATGATATGACACTTGTACTCAGAGAGATTCACAGTACATTTGCAGTGCTGATCTATGATGATGCAGTTAGATCTAGAGGTCTTGAATGTGATTGGTGCATGGTCATGTGATGTTTTAGCTACATCCAATGAGGGAATGGCAGAGAGAGTGAAGTGGAAATGGTAGAAGGGCTGTTCATGTTACGATATGTCCGCGGACATGGCGGTAGTTCGTAGACATCGGGAGTTATATCCGGGGATTTTTGGGTTCAGAAGTCATGCAAATGAGAATAAGCACTGAAAGGGATTGGTCAGGAATGTTTAGTGGTGTGTTGTGCCAGGAGAGAGTTTCTCAGATACTCTTTTTGCTGAGAGAACAAAAGATAGCTATGGCTGTGTGTTTCAGAAATCAGATTGTTTGGATTTTGGGAGATTCGTGGATACATTGGTTGAAGGTGCATGCAGAAAGCTGTGGAGTAGCTGTAGATCTTGGATTCCCACATGTGGAAGTACACTGGCATGGAGTACGTAGAATTAAGTGGTTGGACTTGCTACCTCTCTGTGCTACTTTGGAGACAGAGCAACATCCAGACATAATTGTAATTCATTGTGGAGGGAACAGTTTAGGACTTGTGACTGGAATTTTTTTGCAATTTGCTATGAAAGAAGGACTTGGGAAGGTTATGGACATGTTTCCTAATTCTCAAGTGATATTTTCACAGATTGCGCAGAGACAAATGTGGCTTCGTTCTTCTTCATTTGGTCCACAAATGGAAAAAGCAAGGCGCAATGTTAATAAGGCTGTTTGTGCCTTTCTAAGAGATTTTGGCATGTCCTCTTTTCACAATGAAAATATTATGTTTCGTAGTACAATCATTTTTCGCAGAGATGGAGTCCATCTTAATTATGCTGGCAATCAGATTTTTCTGAGAAATGTACAAAATGCATTGCAACCTTTTTTTGAATTACAACAACCATTTTGAAGTAGGTGTTAAGCATTTATAATTTTTGACTTACAAACACCACCCAAAGGCTCTTTTCAGAGCCACCACTTCTTCCCAGAGAAAATTGCAATGTTTGTGATGGGGTAGCAACCCAATTTTTTAAATGCTTGCGAACTGTCCGCGGACTTCTAAAAAATACAAAGGGCCCTGCTTCATTTATTTTCACTTCTATTTTTTAACTGTGAAAGGCGGCTCTGAAAAGAGCCTTATTTTTTTTTTTTTTTTTTTTTTTTTTTATTATTTGATTTATATTTCAGGCCAAGACCTGTAATTTTATCAAAAAGATCTACGCATTTAACCCTTCAAGATTCTCCGGAGAGTTGGCTTTCAACAAATCGAGGTACATCTTTTAATAAACAGTAGATACGTTTCAAATATCATTGTTCAGATGCTCCTTAGGTTTGTACTAATGAGGCGTCTTCGATGAGGAGAATTTCATTTATCTGTTTGAAAGCCAACTCGATTAGGTTTGTCATGGCCATGGTCCACCGCGTAGCTTCACCTGAGATCAATCTGTTCCATATGTTATCCTCTTCGAACATCCAGGGATTTGTAATCAACGGAGATAGATAAGTGATTCTGTTCTGTTTGGTGTATGGACAGTTTAAAACCAGGTGCCTAATCGTTTCCACGGTGTCCACGTTTTTACATAACCTGCATGCTTGGTTTTCCACCAAACCTCGGATGGCAAGTATTTGCTTTGTGTGAAGTGTATTTAGTCTCGCTTTCATAAACAAGTGTCTTTTTTTCTTTTCTGGAAATTTGCTGACGTATTTTATAGGTACCTTTAATTTATTGCATGTAGGTGGAAGATGCTGTAGCAATTTGTTGTCTGCTGCTATTTCTATTGTTTTAATCCAGTCCATTTCCTGCATTTTCCGCTTGATTTTGTCTGGATTTTCTTTTAAATCTGTTTCCGTGCACATTATTTGCGACAGTCTTTCTTTTCTAGTTTCGGCCCAATTTCTGAATATCATGCAATTCCCGTTTAACATTTCTTCTTTAACTACAGCGTAGATCGGGAGGGAGTCTGCCAGAATGATTTTTCTAAATAACCTCATTGCGCTAACGTCGACTATCGAGGCCAAAGACGTTAGCCCAAGTTCCCTTCTGATGGCCGCAATTGCCGTTGATTTGGGCAATCCCAAAACAGATCTCCAGACCATACCTTCTATCTTGTTCCAAATGTTCTCCGGAATACAGAGAGAGGCTTCCATACCGCTTGTTAGCGAGGGCACTACTTTTATTTTATAGAAGTTGATTGCCGGAGTTAAGGTGAATTTACCAAATTTCTTGTCTATTGTTCTCATTTGCGCTATCAGGCTCTTCACTTTGTCCCAGAGTACTGTTTGCATAGCTTTGTCTGTTGTTGTATTGTCTATTTCAAACCCTAGATATCTGATATTTAGTACTTGGTTGTTAGGTTCTTTCTATGTTTCTCAAGGTTCATGATTTTTGTTTTATTTCTATTTATCTCCAGAAGGTTTTCATCTGTGTATTTTTTCAAGTTTGTTAATTTCCGTTGTAAACCCACTTTAGTCTGGTCGATGAGAATCACGTCGTCCGCGTATAGGAGACGGGGAATAGGAGTTTTCCCTAGTTTCGGAGGGAACGTTCTGATCTCATTTTCCGAATATTGCAAATCTCCCAGAAAGGCGATAAAAAGTGCGGGCGCAAGAGGACAACCCTGTTTTACGCCTCTTTTTACTTGAATTTCCTCTGAGAGAATTCCCTGTTGGTTTAATTTCACTCTTACCGTTGTATTTGAGTGCAGGGCAATTAGTGGATCTAACAATGATCTTGGGCATCCCCACCCATTCAATTTTCCCCAAAGCATGTTTCTGTCCACTTTGTCGAATGCTTTTGACATGTCCACAAAAGCCAGATATATTTTTGGTGCTCCTTCTTTGATTTTTGCTTTGAAAATGTTTATTATCAGAATGTTGATTGCTGTCGTTCCGTTTTTCTGGAAGCCTGTTTGTAATATGTCTTTCGATTTTGATGACCTTTCCCATATCCTCAGATGGTCCAGGATGAGGGATGAAAAGATCTTTCCCAGAATGTCTAATAAAGCAATCGGTCTATAATTAGCGGGGTCCTCCCGACTACCTTTCTTATAGATTGGGACGATGACCGCTTTTAACCAAGTATCTGGAATTTGATGGGATTGTTCACAGATCTCGAAAATCTTTCCAATCACTTTTGCCCAGTCTTTTGGGAACTCTTTTAGGATGGTGTTTGTCAATCCGTCCGGGCCGGGTGCTCTAGATGATTTCAAGCTTCTTATTTTTTTTTCAATGTCTACCACATTGGCTATCGACACCCAAGTCGTGTTTGTTGCAGGTTTCAGAACTTTTGTCAGGTTCTGAGGTTCCTCAAATTCATTCGAAATGTGCTCCATCCATTTTGCTTCTGATACTGCATTTGTTGGTGTTAGATTGTGTGATGCGTTACTTTTTTTAATTAAAGACCAGAAGTCGCTAGATTTGTTGGTGATCAGTTTTTTCATCATTTCTTCTGCGTCCAACTGGTATTGTGTTGCTTTTGTTTGTTTTCTCCAGGCAGTGTATCTTTTTACTTCCAATTTCCAGTTTAACCAGTCTTGTGCCTGATTTGTTTTTTTTGCCTTTCTTTTTAGTTGCCGCCCTAGTTTCCTTTGTTCTACAAGTTCTTTGTTGTATGCGTGGGCGGCCTGTGGTACAGGCTTCTTTCTAGCGACTATTGGTTTCCGGTATGGTATTAGGAGTGGTAGATAGTCCGGTTTCTCAATTGTTTTTGTTTGTTGATTTGCTCTTACTTTTTTATCCCATGCTGATTTTATTTGTTGAATATTTGCCTCCGTTATGCGTAGACGGGTTTGTTGCACATTTGTTTCAAGTGTGGCTTTGTATACCACTTTAGTTGGTCTCCGGCCATTCCACTTACAAATAAGTAAGTTGTGGTCGCTGTTGTTCGTTTTCAGCACTTTAAAGCTCACTATGTTTGCTGCCAGTCCAGATGATACAAAGATGTAATCTAGGGTTGCTTTTGATTCTCCCCTTTCCCAAGTCGGGATATTCAGTTGACTTGGGAAGAGTGTCGCTATGTTTTGTAAGTTTCTAGAGCTTGTTACTTTCATCCAGGCTTTTCCCCGTTCTTGTGTTGCAGTTGTTTCTGTTCTCTCTATTTCTTCATTGCAATTGGCGTTTAAATCGCCGCATATCATGATCTCGATATCATCGAAATCTTCATAGAGCTGATCAATAGTCGCACTCATTCTTGCACAGAAAGCCTTTGTTGTCGTCCGCTGGGGGTTCCAATAGCAATTTATAATTGCTAGGGTGTTTCTTGTGGTGCCATTACCCTTTTCCATGGGGGGAGACCATGTGGAAAGGGTCACCAGCATTTCGTATGCTTCACTCCATTTCTTTGGAGGTTCCAGTCCTAAGCCGTTTTTGATGGCTGTGAGCAAGCCAGACGATGGTCTTCCTAAAGGACCTCTAATTGCTGCAGATGTTTCCAAGCAGAATCCGTCCAGCGAGGGTTTCTCAAGTAGCCACGTCTCTTGAAGGCATATTATATCAAGTGAGCCCAGATTTACATCCCCCGGTACTGTTAAATGATTATGCCCTCTGGTGTTCCATGAGCCTACCTTGTAGTGGTTTTGTTCGGGCCGTTCCTCTAGGGTTGAGGCCGAAGACAAAGTCTCGGGACTCCGCCCTATTTGTTGCTATTTTTGTGATTTCTTTAACCAGGTGGATGTAAACCAGTCCCACGGTCCTCTCGGCGATCTTGATTCTTGTGTTTTAGCTAAACTCTTTTGAGCCATTATTTCTCCTCCGGAATGTTTGATTTGTTGTGGGGATTTCTCATTTTCTCTGCTTCTATTGGTAGGTCTCCGTTCCTGTGGGTCACTACTGCTTTCTTGGAGGCTACTCAGACGTGATTTGCTGTTTCCCCACTTAGAGGCCCCCTCCCAATTCAGCGGCCCATTTCTTCGGCTATATTTTGGGTCTTCACGAACGTGCTTGATGTCCCTCTTTTCGTTCCATCGCTTATGAGAATACAGCCTTTCAGTTTTTGAATGGTAATGTGTGCTCTGATCGTTCATTTTTGTTGGATTTCTGCTTCGCTCTTCCCGCTGTGGGTGTGTTAGCTCTCTCAAGTAGAAGCCCATATCTTTCAGCTCTTCAAACACTGATTTGTCCAGATGCATTATACTCTCCGCTTTTACATGTAAAAATGCTTTTGCTGTCTTACCCCTATGGTACGGTTCGACCAAGTCTAGGTCCTTTGTTCTGAGGTCCCTGAGAGTTTTCGATTTTTTCAGGATCTGCAGAACCGTTGGCCTGTTTAGAATTAAATTGTCTTCTTTGATGACCTGTTGCTCAAGTTTGAACAATCGGGTTTTGCCTCTTTCTTCTGTTGTCATTTTCCCATTTCCCCTCACTGGAACTTGTTTTCGCGGGGTACTTCTGCTTCTTCGCCTCACTCTATGTGGTGATGCTTTGTTGTCTTTCTGACTTTTACTGTTATAATCGCTAACATCTCTTTTTTCGGGCAATTTTTCCCTTCGCTTCACAAGCACCCACGTTTCTTCATCGTTACTCAGCGCTCTTTCTCCTTCTTTGATGTTTGTTTCATCATTCTTTAACTTGTCTATCGTGGCAGCTGTTAACACCTGTGACTTCGTGGTAGTTTTGATTTGTTTATCATGTTGTGATATATTCATCAATGCTGAATCTAAAATGAATTCTTCCACCGTCCTAGGTGATCTCCGATCTGAGGGCGTCTGAGGGGACTGGGCGTCAAGAGTTTGGATCTCATCTTTCTTCATCTCTGTTTTGTTTGGACTTTTGGCTAAATATGGTGGTTTTGCTCTAGCCTCCGATGAGAGTGTATGTGAAGCTCTCGGTATAGCTGATTTATTTTGAGTCGATGGTGGATTTACTGAGCTCTTCTCTGTAATGACCTCCAGGCCGTTCAGCTCATAATCTAATTTTTTTAATTTGTCTACCACATGCTTGTCCCCTTTTAAGTCTTGTGTTGTTTGCGGGTTATTTTTTTGTTTCTCCAGCAGTTCGATTTTCCTTTCTAGAGTCTCGATTTTATTTTCCCACAGGATCTCTTGAATACTTTTTTGTGCTTCTACTGCTGTTATATAGCTTTCTACATGAGCCATTTTTGCTATCATATTAGAGAGCATTGCTGTGTTGTCCTGGATTTCTTCTTTTAGTGCTTCATATAGCTTGCAAAAAGGTGTTAGAACAATAGACATTGCCGACATGATTGTGGTCATGTCCGGTTTTTTGGTTGAAGAATCTTTATGAATAGCCATGGCAATGTCGCTTAACCGTCGATTTTTTTGTGATGACTGTGGTTTTTCTGTTTTTTTTGGCGTCTCCCAAGTCTGAGGACCCAGGCAGTCCATTTGAGAGATGTTAGCCTGATCTGTTACTTGTTGGCTCTGCCCGGTTGCTCTCAGGTCTTGATTTATGACTTCGTTGCTTGTTTCAGTCTCTGGGGAGGTTTGAAGTCCTGCAGTCTGGTGGGGTTGCGTCCACGCCAGCCGTATGTCTTTTTCTTTGTTTGTTTGAGATAGATTTTGTTTTTCCTTCACAGGCTGGCTTTGGATACGGCATACTTCAGTCGCCTCTGACTCCCCTCCGTTGATCCCTTCCGCAGCTGTTTTTTTTATGATAATTGGATCCCGGGAATTGTTTTCTCGGTCCAACTGAGTCTCTATACCTGGAGACTCTAGGTTACTGATCTGAGTTTGGGTGTCACCCTTGGTTGTGACACTAATTTCACTTTTGTTCTTGTTTCTATTTATTACGCTTTCTATGTTGTTTTCATGTTTATTCAACCCTCCGACCTTTGTTGAGGTTTCCGCTGTTCTTCTTACTTTCGACCCTGGCATAGTTTCTTGGAACACTTCTAACATTTCTGCGTCAGATACCTCGGAGTCCACTGTTAATTTTCGTTTGTACTGTTGCGTAAAGAAGGTTTTTAAGGAGCACGATAATAGTGGTGCCGGCAGCTTTGTGGTTACGAGTTTTTTTGTTTTTATCGCATTTCCTTCCACTCTACTTCTCTGATTTTGGTTTTTCAAAGTCTTCTTATTTACTTGAGGTATGGTCTTCTTTCGCGGGGTCTGATTTTTCTTCGATTTCATTTTTTTCTTTTTTTGTTGGTTACGGCTTGTTTTTACTTGTTCGTAATCTGTTTCCTTAGTTGAGTCTTCCTGATCGGTTTGTCTGTTATTTGTGCCTGTTGTTTCACTGTCTGTAAAGACTTCGTCACTTTCTGATAGTGATTCCGCGAAGCTTATCTCTCCTGATCTCTTATTGGCTTTTGGAGTTTTTCTGTCCAGTTGTCTCCTCTTTGATCTGGTGGATTTGCTTTGATCAGAAATCTGCTCTTTATAAGTTGAGTGGATCATCGCTTTGACGTTTAGTGTATTCTGCACCAAGTCTGATTTGTTTATTGTAGTTTCACCAATTTCACCAGTTTTTTGGCAGGATGGCCTCTGTCCTACGGGTCCCTTTGGATCTTCCCCCGTTTGCTCAAGATGGAGGTCCTGTTCCTTTGTTGTAATTTTCCCAGGAAGTTTACCCTCCGGGTTTGTCGAAGTTCCGTCTACCTCTCCGATCTGACCACCCCCCCCGCTCCACCGCTATGGCCCCGCGAAGGTGCCGATGCTGACCATCCTCCGATAGCCAATGCATCCTCACCTCTCGTCGTCAAGACGGTATGCGGGCCCCCAGCAGCGGCGTAGGCGGGCTGGACGGGCTGGACGGGCGTGCTGCCTATCTCGTCTGTTGATTCTGTTGATTCCCTCTGGGTCCTCACATCCGTCACCTGATCCATCTCCTCGGCCTCGTTGGCGAATGCTCTTTCCGAGCGAAACTCTCGGGGTACTCGATTGACCCCCCCGGATCGCCACACGAGGTCTACGTGGTCCACCAAATCCGAAGGCTGTTGGTTGGCATCCGGTGGATAATCCTTTGCCGTTTGCCTACTCAATGGCAACAGCGACTGCGCCCATAATGCCGGTAAACCTGTCTGTGAGAGTTTCTGAGGTTTCAACTGAGTCCTCATTGACGGCTTACCTCTGGTCGGTTTCAGAGTCGATGCTGGAGCATCTCTCCCGTGCTCTGTTGGTGTTGTTAGTTCCCTTTCCGGGATGATATTGGGAGGCAGCAAAGGCTCGTCCACTCCTGTCGGCTCCCGCTCCCGCTCCGATGATGGGATCACTAGCAGCGGTCGTGCTTCTGGCCGTACCTCGGGTTCCATTTTGCGCTTGCTGCGCGTCTGCAGCGGACTGCCGCAGACTGGCTCACACCTCGGCTCGCAGCTCCGCTCACCGCTCCGCGGTGTTCTGGGGTTTTTAACAAAAAAAAAAAAAAACGAACTTCCTCACACAATGATGTGGGCTGGTTGCAGGACTGCCGCAGACTGGCTCACACCTCGGATTTTTGATATTTTGTATTTTTTTTGGTTTTTTATACACAACACACTAGGAGAGGAGGGCAAAGGAAGGTAAAGGGGTGGACACCAACCACAGTGATAAGAAAGGGCGAGCTGAGAGAAGAAGATGTAGAGTATGTTTTATTTGGGTAGTGAGCAGATCTTCTCGTGCTCTGAGACGATAGTCTCAAAAGCACTGTGAAGTCGCTCCCCCCTGCAGAGTACTGTGTCACAGTACATACATACAACTGTGACCCTCGAAAGGTAAGGGTCATCAGCATTCTGTATGGCCTGTGAGGCAGCTTGAGGAAGACGCTGTCCCACAGAGGTGGTCCTTGTGGTGACAGGATCAGAAACAGAGGATGAACCTGCTACGTTCTTCGCAAGGTACAACCCTGCGAATAGCCCCAGAGTGAAATGACCTCAGGTGTCGCTTCATAGTAGTGCTCCCAAAGCTGTACTTACCGTGCTTCCCACGACTGAGTATCATTTTGCACTCATTGCAGGTAACACGGTTCGCACGAGCCTTAGGAACATTACCATGAATGGTAAATAACAGCCACACCCAAGACTCACGCCTAGTGCGGGTAGTAGGGTTTTCCTCTACCTCATTCTCATCATCCTCTTCTTCCTCCTCCGCATCCTCACTCCTGTTCCCCTCTTCAAGCCCTTGGGGAGGTGGTGGTGGTGGAGGGGGTGGGGGCGATGCTGAAGCAGGTGCAGCACCAGGTGGCAGTTCTCCAGCCAGGGATGCCATTTCAATGGTGTAATCAGCAAGTTGCTGGAGAAATAGCTGTGCTCTGAAGAATAGCCAGAAACACAATGAGAATAAGCTCTAGGGTGTGGTCTTTTATAGGGGTGCTTGTGCGCGGTTCGCGGACATGCGCACTGTCCGGGGACATATCGAACACAAAAAAAAGTTTGAAAAGTTTCAAAAGGTATGTAGAAACTCAGGATTACTATGTGGGACTTGTGCCATGGTGAAATTTTATTGAAAAATATTATGGAATAATTGAAAATCTACTTTTAATTTGTTCGGGGACCCGAACAGTGTCCTCATTCAGAACACGCGATCAGCGTGGGCAAGGTCATATGATCAAGTCCGCGAAGGAAGCGCATGTCCGCAGGACACCAAATGCACGGAGATTGGCTAGCGCATGCGCGTTGATGTTCTACGGACACTGTTCGGGTCCTGAACTAATTAAAATTGCGTCACACGTGAAACAAACATTTCAGGACACTGCGTGTGTTATTAGAACAGTTTAAATTTGCTAGCGAACAGTAAGGACAGATATCGTGTTCTTCAGGACACGTTCAATTTCATTTATGTACGAACATTTCAGGACACCAATTGTGTTCTTAGAACATTTTCAAGTTTCTAGCGAACAGTATGGACAGGTATAGTGTTCTTTAAGACACCTCCATTTTCGTCTAATTACGAACAATTCAGGACACCGCGTGTGTTCTTAGAACAGTTTGAACTTGCGAGCAAACACTACGGACAGATATAGTCTTCTTTAGGACACTTTAATTTTTTTTTTACGAACATTTCAGGACAACGCGTGTGTTCTTAGAATAGTTTCATCTTGCTAGCGAACAGTACGAACAGGTATAGTGTTCTTCAGGACACCTCTATTTTCATTTATTTACGAACACTTTAGAACACCTTCACTGTCCGCGGACACCTACATTGTTTTTTAAAAAAAAAAAACTATTTACAACACAATATAAAAATTAAACTTTATTTAACATATATTAATAATTTATGACAGAGAAGGTGAGGCAGAAACAGAAACAAAAACAGGAGAATTAGGGGTTTCATCATGATTGTTATTAGGTGAAGAAGGGATGGAAGTCTCATCAAAACGTTTTGGGTTATGGAGAGTGTTTGGGGATAATTGACTGGCATATGGTGAGGGGGGACAAGTACATGTGGGGCAATGGTATGACGTTTTTGTTTTAAAATGTTCTTGAACAAAAGTTTTCAAATTATTAAAATTGGTCAACAATAAATCAATTTTTTCTTTTATGCTGTCAAGCGTGTTTTCCATAACAGCTTCTTCAGAGGTAGTTTCTATTTTGTTATGCTCTGTACAAAAAAAATATATATATGTTAAATGTATACAAAATAATAATAATTAAATGGTTTATATTATAAAGTGTTTACCATTAGTTTCACTATCTTGTGACATTTCTTCATGTGGGAAATGTTCCTCTAGCCATTCCAGAGTACTAGACATTTCTGTGAGAGAAAAAAAAAAGATAATATATTTTTGTATCTAATACAGAAAGTTTATAAATATATGAATAAAATTAAGTACACTTACTATTTCAGGTAAGATATGTCCTATGTACTCAGTGGGTCTGCTCTTGTTCTCAGTTCTGTTGTGTTTGTGAGGTAATTATGTTGGAAGCCAATGTATTTTCTTGTGGTATATTCCATTTTAGAACATAGTGCATTTAAATGAATGGTTAGTGTGTTGTATATATGTGTTACATTTCTTATGTATTAGTACATATAATGTGTGTGTGTGCTTTTTTTTTAATTTATTAAATGTTCCTATGTTATGATATAACAATCAAACATAACCCCCCAGAGTTTTTTAGGTAGTGGTACTGTTCTTCGAACATGTCCGCGAACATTAAATGAGTTCGCGGACATCAAGTACAGTAGAAGAGATTCAGTCAGTTCCATATGATATGTATATAAAGTGAAAGTCATTATTGTTAAATTGCACTACTAAAAACCTATGAAATTCAATGAAAAAACTTTGTTAAAGGGACGTTATGGTTAAGTTGCGCTATTAAAAACCTATGAAATTCAGTGAACAAACTTTGTTAAAGGAACGTTATGTTTAAGTTGCGCTACTAAAAACCTATGAAATTCAATGAAAAAACTTTGTTAAAGGGACGTTATGGTTAAGTTGTACTACTAAAAACCTATGAAATTCAGTGAAAAAACGTTGTCAAAGGGACGTTATGGTTCCAAGTAAAACCGAAAAACCCTTGAAATTCGCCAGTTATGGTAAGTTAAGCAACCATAACTCGCGCCACCACCGTGCACTGCTAAGACTAACACCCAGGACATCAAAGATGACATCACAAATGTCATTGATTGATGACATCTCACCCATTCCCCCTACAGCACTTGCTATTCCTGTGATGAAGTTTGCAGTGAAATGTTGGCTATTCGCGGCTATTCTGTCTGATTACCGAGGGAACAGAACGGCAAATTCAGTCCCTAAACCTCCTCCAACTCCAAAATGTAACTTGATGTCTTATTACCCCCCACCCCACATCTCTACCCAAAAGGCATTTCCTTAATTGTTCACCTGGAAATGGCATTTTCCTGCTTTTAGTTTTTTGGCTAACCAATGGTATAGCAGCTGCGATCTCTCACATTGAGAATATAAAAAATATGGTGGCTGTGTTTTTTTTTAAACAACACGTTTCCACACCCCAGATATAGCTGTCTATTTGGGAGAAGGGGCATTCCTTTCTCTGTCAAATACTAAAAAGAGTACTGGATGTAATAATACCAAACCAAAAAAGGATTGCAAGTCAATGCTTCGTGCCCAAGTTGGTTTCGGACCTGTTTCAACGTTTTGGCTGTGCAGTCCATCAAAAATTGACCTTTTTGTCTATGGGAGAATGAATGGGCACAAGACTGAGACAGCATTTTTTGTTTTCTTAATATCTTTTTTTTATTTTTTACATACTGTTTCTGATTAAACTTTCCAGTCCTTGTGGGGGGGGCTGTATGAGGGGAGGGGCTTGGGGCAGGGGTGCTGAGACCAACTTTTATTTTGCAAAATATGAGCCAAATCCATCACACAAGTCAAAAGTTATTAGCAATTCATTTTTGGGATTTCCTATGTAAATCTGTTCTTCCTTAACTCTAGGGCTTCGACCACCACCCTATAATGTTTATATTATATATATTCTTATAGATCCTTGAATGGACATTCCTTTGTTTTGGACTGTTAAACATTGGTATTTAGGTTGCTACAGAACCACATTAACACCACTCTTGAGAACATAGCCTTCCCTAGGCCCAAGTTACCACAGAAGGTGAAGCAGGCATATGTGTTAACTGTGCCTGCTTTATCTTTATGATTCGGTTGGCTCTTGTTTTTTAGACGTGCGAGGGCTGAGTATGTGCTTTAGCCTCTACTCATCCTTTTACTCCTGCAGGGAGAAGTCAATTTGTCACATTGATAGTAAATGATTTCCACAAGCCCATGTCTTTTTGCTAAGTGGTGAAGTCAGGAATTAAGCCCAATATGAAATGTAACCACTTGAACATGTTTCCCTTATAGTGACATGTTAGATAAAAGGGTATGCGTGTAGCTTTATATCCGCATCTTAACCATAAGACTATTATCATCATGCAAAATAGTGTGCGCCTAAACACATATATCTTCCAACTTTTACAGCTGTACTTTAAAGACTTATAGACATAAAGTGAAATAAATGAATGAATGTGTCACCTGTTTGAAGTCATTTTTCTACAGATTAGGCAGTGTTATATGCACACCTTACTCTAATAACCCAATAGAAACAGTGCTCTTCTAGTCTAATCTTGGAAGTTAGTCTCAGAGTCCTGAAAAGGTTGGGAACATCTGATCCCTAAAACAGCTAATGGCCCAGACAACCACCCACTTCAACCAACTCTGCTTGTGCCTGAAATGACAGTGTCTACTTACAGATAACACATCCATAGTTAACCCAAAACAGCAAAAGTTAAAGGAATGGTTCGCCTAAAAATCTTTATTGCAAAAAAAGATGGGCAATAATAAAATAATCGATTGCCACTTTTTTTAATTAAAAAAATAGCACTTACCGAGATGCAGCTAGCTGGCTTTTCCTTCATTAGTGCCGCAGAAGCCAAAGCAAGCACAGCGGCGGGCATCCATTTCACAAAATGGATGCTGCCGTGTGCTTCCCTTTGAGCTTAATTTTCTCAAAATTTTACATAGGGACTTTAAAAAAAAAGTGCCAATCGATTCTTTTTATTATTGCCCATCTTTTTTTGCAATAACATTTTTTGGGCGAACCATTCCTTTAAATGTGTCAAATAACTAACAGATAATGTAAAAGTGATGTAAAAGACGACAAGCTGCAGGCCATAGAAATGTCATGAAAAAGGGAGTGGGACAGCTTTGTAAAAAGAAAAGGACCCTTTCCCATATTAGAAAACGTTCCACCAAATGTTTAATTGAGGAAATGATGATAAAGTACAAATAATGGCACAGAGCTGAACCAGGAACATAATAGCACAAGCAATGTTCATATTTTCCACAATTGCACCAATGGAAAAAAAAATGTGCTCTTGATTTCCTGGGACATCGAGGTACAGGCGATTAAATGTTATGTAGCCTGTTATTTGGTGTGTGAACTGATGTCAGCAGGTGTTACAAATGTTTAAGCAGCGCTGGTGGAATCTAGCTTAATCTACAAGGACCTATCGAAAGAATGTTAGCTCCTTCCACTGAGACGAAGACTTTGGGCCTCATTATGAGGTGGGCTAGTAAAGGTGCTGGAGCCGTTAACCCCGTACCGCCCTATTACGAGGTCCACTCGCGGGACCCGCTCTGGATGTCTGGTTTTACCAGACATCCTTTGCGGGTCCCGCGAGGGGACAAGCATGCTAACAACGGGCCCGTCATTAACAGGCCCGTTGTTAGCATGCTCCCCATTCCTATTGAGCCCTATGGGGGCTCAAATGGGAATGGGGATGGTCTGGGTCCGGGTTCCCTGAATGGGGAAATACCATGCCCTCCAAAGTCGGAATGGCCTGGTATTTCTCCATTCAGGGACCACAGACCCGGACCGAGTTTGGAGGCAGCCATGCCCTCATTAAGGGCATGGCTGCCTCCAAACTCGTAATGAGGCCCTTTGACTGGATGGGAGCCTTCACACAAACTCCAGAGACTCATAGGGCCTCATCACGAGTTCAGTGGTATCCCGGCTGTAATAATGCCCAACAGTAAAGTGTTAGCGCCCACCAGTCTGCAGGATCATGGGCTGGTATAGTGTTCTTTAAGACACCTCCATTTTCGTCTAATTACGAACAATTCAGGACACCGCGTGTGTTCTTAGAACAGTTTGAACTTGCGAGCAAACACTACGGACAGATATAGTCTTCTTTAGGACACTTTAATTTTTTTTTTACGAACATTTCAGGACAACGCGTGTGTTCTTAGAATAGTTTCATCTTGCTAGCGAACAGTACGAACAGGTATAGTGTTCTTCAGGACACCTCTATTTTCATTTATTTACGAACACTTTAGAACACCTTCACTGTCCGCGGACACCTACATTGTTTTTTTAAAAAAAAAAAAAACTATTTACAACACAATATAAAAATTAAACTTTATTTAACATATATTAATAATTTATGACAGAGAAGGTGAGGCAGAAACAGAAACAAAAACAGGAGAATTAGGGGTTTCATCATGATTGTTATTAGGTGAAGAAGGGATGGAAGTCTCATCAAAACGTTTTGGGTTATGGAGAGTGTTTGGGGATAATAACGGTAAATCCCCATTCCCCATTGGGTCCATTGGATTCAATGGGGCATTTTCAGTGCTAATACCACGCGCTAATATAGCGGCGGTACTAAAGGGCGCTAAATGGGATTTTCACCTCCAGAAAAAAAGCTGCAGGTAAAACAGCCTATTTAGGACCAGCTTTTAAATGTGGCGGTAATACCGTTACTGCTGCATTTAAGGGCTACAGCCCAACTCGTGATGAGGCCCATAGGAAGTACTCAACTGCTGGGGTTTTACTTAGAGATTCCAAAAATTGTGAAAAAATCTGCTATGCACGGCTGTAATCTAACACATGTCTTCTGTTACCAAGTTGTCTGTCCGTTCTCCCTCTTCTAAGCACTGTGATGAAAGGTTGTTATAGCTCAGATTAATTGTACTGGCATTCTCAATCTGATTCCCATGGCAACAATGGGTAACTGTGTTTATGGTTTGCACCCTGAGCTTTGAGGTGTGCTTTCAACTCGTGAGCTATCTTTCTGGCTTCCTAGAAGAATTTGAACGTGAACCTTTCATGCAATGGACGTATTTGTCAGGCATCTCAGAGTTTTCATGCATTTGGCTACACAGGAAATGGGTAAATATCATTATAAATAAATCCCAAAGTAAGATGTAGGACACACCTAATTGGAGTCTTTTAAGACCACACTGTGATCTTTTAAAGCCCGATATCTAAAAAAGCTGCGCACCAATTTTTGTATTTTCTACGTGACTATAAAGTGTGAAAAGGGATTTTCTTTTTGCTGGAGCCTCTCATAATTGCTCTTTGAAACACAGGGTAATTCATGTAATTAACATTATGGTTTCTGAGGGCAGAGAAGCCTGCTCTATGCTAATTAGAAACTGTTGCAGTAGCAACATTCCCTGGCTTCAAAGTCTATCATTTTGCGTCTGTGATAGAGTTCTATGATTATCGATACAGTGTTCGGAGCATTTAATATAACATCATGATTTTTTGCAGTATATTGGAATTATGTGTTGCGTTTTAATACAATAAGAGAAAAAACTCAGGTGGTCACTCACCATCCTGCTCAGGTTAACACATTGTATTCTGGATGTGCATGGCTATAAAATATTCAGTATATCGGTACAATTGAATTATAATGTAAATAACATTTAAAGAGCATCATCAATTATGCTGGGGAATGATCAAATGATCCTCTGAAATGTGCAGGAGACAAAGAGCCATGCGTAAGTAGTGTGAGTCTGAGGAGGCAAAGAGCACGCAGCGCAGGGGGAGAGAGACAATGATTGATAAGTATGAAGTTGTCGTTATTTTCGTATTGCATTTCATGAAGATGTTGTTAAATTGGCATGGAAGAGTAGCAGTTATAAGACCTCAATGGCGAAAATAGTTCAGGGGGTTGAACCTGATCCACCGCTTATCCTGAATCCCCATGCCTGCTTTATTTGCTTGGTGCCTCTGATCCGAGAAGAGAGGGCGATTTATGAACTACCCACACTTGTCCGAACCATATGCTTCTTCGGTAGTGTCTGGGCGCCGTACTTTGCAGTGGAGTGGAAATCTTGGTGCCCGGTGGGAGAGACCTGATAAAGGGAGGATTCTATGGAAAACGAGGGTGATCACGGTGTACAGTGAGGGTGCGAGGACTGATCCACTCCTGTTTGAGTCCAGAACTAGGATCCTTTTCTCCAGATGGCTATTGATTAGGTGGGTACTTAGGGCTGTAATGAAGGAAGGACTGGCATTCCTGGGAATGTTATGTGATATGATGCGGTGAGGGAGACTTTCCCAAATGTTGGAGGCAGCACTGGCAAGAGAATGCCTCTTCTGCCGCGGTATTTGATAGAAGATTGTGCCATTGCACAGCACTCTGATTAGAATCCAAGCGTCCCAATTTCCACGTATGCAATCAAATCTTTGGAATTCCGTAGGATAATATTGATGGGCAGGCTAAATGTCCTGTCATTAAACAGTAGGATGAGTTGGCGGAGCCCAGGTAGGGTATGTCCATGTAGTCTGGTCAGAGCTGAAGATTTAATACACTTTTTAAAATGTGTAGATCTTTTATCGATTTTAGGAAAAAATAGTTTAGGCCACATTTTATTAAAGATAATTTTCGGACATGCACGGATGCTATGATGATATTCATATCATGTAATCATGCATAACTGCCATGTGATGTTTTTTTGATTATGTAAGGGCAGCACTCAGAAGAAGACTTCTGAAGAAGATTGCATGAATCTGCTATAGATACACAACATGTATCACAGTATGCAAAGATAGCACTCACACGAAGATGTATCACAGGGAGAATTTTATGTATTACTGTTTTGTTCTGTTGTACATGTGTTGATAATATTGTTCTAATGGATACAATCTGAAAAACTTCATTAATTAACTGATTTGAATATATTGACAATATGTTTACAAAGGTTGTGGTGCACAACCCACAAGGCAAGTGCAAGTCAACCATAGGCATGTGAATTACATTGGCTCTCTCACTGGGTATTGGTGGAGGGTGTTTAAGAATGGTGCTCTCAATTACGTTATTTTTGAGGAAAGCAGGAGTCTAACTGTCATGCTCTGGACTTTCTTTTATCACTGCAGATGGTTTTCCAAGAGTCCATCAGAGAGGTATTGTCAAATTTACAGTTGACCACCCTTCTCAATACTGTGTACAGTTTGGGATGGTATAGGTGCATGTCTTTTTAAGCTGCATTAACTAGTACAAAGAACTCTTTGTGTCAGTCCTCCCTTATTCATATATTGGGTGGCTTGGGCAGAATACTCCGAAGTTTATGTTGAATGAGCTGAAGACACTGAGATTGAAAGGTGTGACGTTTGGAAAATGTGCTCTAGCGGCAAATGGAGGTGAATCAAAGGATCAGTGTTTTTGCTCTGTTCACTTTGTATGTACCTCTGCTCACCCACTCCTTTGTGGTGTTGAAGTAGTTATCTTGCCAAAACTTCTGAGTCTTGTCCTCCAGGTACATTTTGTTGTTACATCATTGGAGGAGTCTAGGATTGGAGTGCGGACCCTACGTGTGGACATACTAGGGAGCACAGACATGTTGAAGAGTATGGGTGACAATGGAGTATCATATGGGACACTGATGATGACCACTCAGGATCTGAGTGGTAAGAGGCTAGCTTGAGAAATTTCACATCGCCAGAGAACGAACATCCAGACCACTCAAAGGTAAATCCTGAAGCTCTTGCGGTGGGATATATGTTGCTAAAGAGGTTGTAGTGGAAAACATTCCCAAACGGTAGCAGAAAGATGAACAGCAATCAGAATTATCAGTGTTGATATGTTGCTTAGGATTTTCTTTCAGTCTGTAAAGAACACCATTTTGGTTACCATGTCTTAGATGTAAAGAGGAATGGCATAGATTAAGGGCACAGTTAGTTGTCAAGAAGGGTTGATGCAGTGTACACACAGACTTGGAGTACCATTGTAAGGTAGACATCATTCATTTGTCCCGAGTTGGCTTTTTAAAAAAGGGGGCCAGACAGAATGCTTAAAGGTGTTTGGTGATAAAAAAAAAAAATCGCTATTTATTAAAAAATCATATCAGTGAGTGTGTTACACAAATCATTGCTAGGGAAGAACGTGTTGTATTGATAGAATCATTGGAAGGACTTCTGTGGCTGTCCAGAAGGACTTCTCTTGGAGCTATGTCAGGGGAGATGAGAAGGTTACTTTATAGAAATGTGTGGAAAGTGGCATTGAAGCATGGCAGCGCAGGGTGTTCAATTAGGATATGAGATTTATCAGAAGCTAGTAGCCTTGTCAGAGAAGACATTGTTCATGTCTGTGCAAAGGTTCTGTGGGGGGTCATGGGGACTGTGTGCCAGTGGGCTTACAGAAGCACATATGGTTTTGGAACAGATGATTGGATTTCACAAGGGTGCAGATATTTGTTTTTTGTATAATAGATTTCTTTTTGTCAGAAGGTTTGGTCTTGTGTGGGTGATGTTATCTTTGGATTATGGCTTCATTACAAGTAAAGGGATTCTTGACAACTGCACCTGTGCTTGAATGTTACAATAACTGGCAGCAAACATAGGGGGATTAGGGAAGCGCGAGGAGCTGTTGCAAATAGTCAGCTGTGTGAAGGACGTATATCTGTTTATAAGGCGGGAATTCAAAATTCACCCTACCCTCTGATTCTACTGACACTACCAACCCCACTGGCTGAAGTCAGAACCAAGAACACAAACTCTCATGGACTAAGTAACTTTAAAGGTTTTGCTATCATTAGTGATTTTCCCATGATGAACAATCTAGCCACCTTCCAGTCACACTTCCAAGGCATATTCTAATGCATACTATAAACATTTAAATATCAAAACCCTATTATGCTGCTTGGCAGTAGTAGTTCTACCTTTCTATAGCAATTACCAAAATGGCCTATGAAAAAGTAAATCACGGTATAGGATAGCTAAACTGTCACCATATCTTGGAATTCAACCACCAAAACATGTATGATATAGCTCACTGCTGACAATCCTACAATGGTTTTAAACTACACAGGTAGAAACAATGTGTCTTCCAAAAACACAAACGACTTTAATATAGCCAAAGATGCATATGACCCAATGAAACAACACAAAGTTGTCAATCACACAGTAGCAGTGGTAGCCTCCATCCAACAGATACCTAGGAGCTGGAAAGCATCACCTATCCTAATGCCATCACTGACCCCAAAACAATGTAAAATATGTTTATTATGCATGATTGGAGTTGTCTGGGTCGGGACTCCCTACCACCGCGCACCTTTCTGTTTGCACAATTAGTAAGTCAGCCTGCAGCCTGGCTCCTGGTTTGTCTGGGACCAACTCCAAGGTTCCCAATTGGCTGAATGATTGGGTGGGATGACAGACCTGCGGAGAATGAATATTATTGCTTTTGGAATTCCGCTTCGTGATACGTGATCACTGCTCCCATCCGCCGATTGCGGCACAAGAACAGGCTAATTAGCCCCACTGGCCCCCGGACCCGGGAGGACCAGTTGTCAGCTCTAATTCAGAGCACACCATTCTACTCAAGTGGCCCTGAAAAAGACAGGTCGAAACACATGTCGGCTGTTTGCACTCACCTATGTTCAGCAACTGGCATTATCTGCCACTATGATGTTTCCTAATAGCTTTTATGGAATTCCAAAAGCAATAATAAAGTAAAAATGTATAAACACCAATACGACTCCTCTGATCTGACCATGAATCAAAACCCAAGCAAACTTGTTAATTTTGTGGACTATTGAATCCTCCCAGCGCCCTTCATTCTCAGCAGGTCTGTCATCCCACCCAATGTTTATTATGCATATTTCTACTATAAGAAAATTAAACTCTCTTACAGCCATGATAACCTCCATCCTTTGACCACTAAGATCATATGTAACATGTATCCATAGCCTACCGTATCTTAATGATGCAACAGGTAAACGAATATAGCGAACTTCACCATACTCCAAAATGGAATGGAAGAAGAATATTTCTTTGTCCTAGCTGTAGTTCAGAAAAACACTAGGGCTTGGCTAAAGGTGCAGTGTGCCAAGCACATTGGAAAATTGGAGGGCACCAATGAGTTGCATCTAGATGAGTACTGCGGAAACACTTGGAAGTACTTTGAGAGTAGCCAACTTACTAACCATCCCGCCACAGACTGTGCACTGCAAAACATACACTTTGCACAATTCCATGAATCACGGTTTGTGTTGGCAGTGCAAAGTCACTTTTCAGCAGTGCAAAGTCACTGAAACCGTGCACAGAATTGCAGGAATCAGGTCCGTAGTGTCCGTCATATTGTGCATTCTGCGAGTAAGCCATCCACTGTAAGGAGATTTTGGCAGATGGGCTCTTCTAGTGAAAGTTTTCAAACAGTGTCCCCCAATATTGTATTGTACGTGGAAGTGCATAAAATGACATAGGAACTAGCAACACTTCTGAAGCTGATATCCTGACATGAGAATATACTCAAAGTCATACCAGTGTAACAGGGAAAAGAGTATGGATCCAGTATAAGCACTGTTGCCAGTTGTAGAAAAGCCTATGTGGGCGGCACATAGCAAAACCTCATTGCGGATTTAGCCGCAAAGGCATCATTATCACGCAGACGCTTAAAGCAATGTTTGCCATATAAGAATAACATTAAGGGTCCGATTCATGCAATATTTGCCCTGTTCAAAGTGACTTGGCACTGCTGAAAAGTGACTTTGCACGGCCGACACAAACCCTGATTCATGGAACTGTGCAAATTGTATTTTTGCCGTGCAAAGTCCGGGCAAAACCCTTTTGTATTGTAAAAATGACTATGCGCTGACTTTACCCCGACTTTGCACTGCAGAAATACATTTGCACGGTTCCATGAATCAGGGTTTGTGTCGGCAGTGCAAAGTCACTTTTCAGCAGTGCAAATTCACTTTGAACTGGGCAAATATTCCATGACTCAGGCCCTAAGAGTGTGCAAAGTATCCCACCTCATGTGCATTACGTTTTGCACATGAAGGTGCTGAAGGCATGTGTGGTACATGCCTACGTGCTGCCTCTTACAACGGGATCTACTCATATTCAGCAAAGACAGATTAATTAAATCCCCCTTTGCCGAATATGAGTAGCGGGAACCAGCCTACCGACACATCTGTGCAAAGAACACATAATCATAGAAAGTCTGGTCCGCTTTCTGCAAATGTGCATTCAGCGTGCAAAGGAGCAGGAAGTGGAACAAGGTGGCACGTAAGAGGAGTATGGAGAGGATGGGGCTGGGGTGGGGCCGGTTTGGTGGCACATGAGAGGACCCAGATAGGAGTGGGAGGGGTCTGTTCTTGCTGGTGTGGAGGGCACAGTGGGTGGTATGGGGGGCGGAACCACCATTGACAGCATACCTGCCTACATTTGAAAATCAAAATATCTGAGATTTATGCCCTGCCCACAGCCACACAAAACTCCACCCATTTCCACATGACTCCGCCCACATGTCAAAAAGGTAAACTCTGTTGTAATGTGTTGCGATGTCAGAAATTTCCAGTTCAAATTGAAATATGCACATTTCATTAAATTGCCTTTTCACAACCACCCACATTGCATTTGCCTTCCATAAAATCAACACGTTAAAATGTGCACATGTAAACTCCAAGAACCAATACAAAGGTTTTCCCAGAATTTTGCAGTACCGAAATTGGACATTTCATCTTAGTTGTTTTTCTTCAGGTTATGTAGTGCAGTGGTGAATTGTCCAGCCTGCAAACCTGATGGCTGTGGTTCAATGGGGCTGAGTCCACCATAACCTGGGCAAAAAGAATGAAAGCAAAAGAAACACGCGTTCACATTGAAAGTCAGCAAAAAAAATGAAAGGTGAAGCAAAATAAATGCGCGTTATTTTGCTTCACCTGCATTCTTTTTGCCAATGTGCTGGAAGCGTTACAGTCATTGCAGCAGACACAAAGCCACACTCAGAGTCCGCGGCGCAGTCCTGCAAGCATAACAAATAAATCAATCAGTGAAAGCTGTCCCCCACCAAAATTCCTGAGCTTTCAGGATCTTTCCCAGAGACCTGGTGAAATGGTTAAAATTCCTGAGTCTCTGGGAAAAATCCAGAGGTTAGGCAGGTATGATTGACAGGTGAGATGCAGTAGGGGGGAATTAAGGGCACAGAAAGCAGGGGAGAGGTAAGGAGCCACATTGCATAAGAAGAAGCAAGGTAGTGGGATGGAATGAGGTGAAGTTTGCGACTCATGACTCGGGGTGAGGTGCTTCAATGCAATCACGCAGTACCTTACAGTGATGTAATGGTACCCCTTATTCTGTGCCTCACTGTCCTAAGGATGATTTTGCAGGGTCTTGACACATGATTGCTCTTTAGTATGAACTACCTCTTTCCCATTCATTGGCTATAACGAAAAACTCCCATCATAATGGCGAACACAGGAGAACACCAGTGCTATACTGTGCTGGGTTATCGATGCCTACTGCTGGCCCTTTGCCCATATCCCAGTAGAATTCCTGCATCGGAAATGACAATACCCAGGGTGCTGTAATTAGTGTCAGAGCGATGTTCAATGTGCCGTCGGTCCTGCTGACATATGGGAGGGTTTTCCGCTTGGCAGGCTTCCCATGTTCAGTGGTTACGACAATGTGTAAGACATGCTGAAAGATACAGAGGACAGGCCTATGTTCAGTGCTGGGCGGAAGTTGCCATGCTTTGCACTTCCGCTCAGGTGCTTGGGCTGGGGAGGGACTTGTTTCGGGGTTGGGCTGCTCATGCTTTTTTTAAAATACTTATAGTTATCTAACAAACGTATAGGATCCCATTTATAATGCCCTTATTGTTTGTGTCTCTGGATGGAAAACAATGTCTCCCAAAGGGATTTCCTTCCTCTAACTGATGTGTGGGCCTTTGAGCCTCTGCTGCAGTGGCCGCTGAATATCACACAGGATGTGTCTCTCAGACTCACTATAAGTGACAGATGGGTAAAATACTGTGGCCCGCATTCCGAGCTTGGTGCTAGTCATGGCGCTATTAGCGCCATGACTAGCGCCAATACTGGTACCGCCATCGACTTGGTGGTATGGGGACTTACCGGTCTATTCCGACCTTTGCGGGACCGGTAAATCCCCATTTGAAAAGCCATTCCCCATTCCCATTTGAGCCCCCATAGGGCTCAATGGGAAGGGGGAAGGCGTCAATACCGGTACCGCAAATTGTGGTACCGTTATTGTCCCCGGTATCCCTTTGTGGGTCCCTCCCTTAACGCCTGGTAACCAGGCATTAAGGGAGGTACCCGCAAAGGGACCTCGGAATAGGGCGCAAAGGGATTACCGGCACCAGTGTCATTAGCGGTGCCCGGTATCCCTTTGCGCCCAACTCGTAACTATATTTTGCTCCATTATAGCGGCATGCCAATTATTTTGTGACAGATTTCAAAATGACACATTTTCCACTTTTTGTTGCAAGTGTAAAATCACTATAAAATGGGTGGTAGAAACGGGCCGCGCTAGGGTGACTTTTAAGCCATCGTATACGTTCCTGTCGTTCCTGGCTTGTTCATGTTCCAGGTGGTGACTACGCACATGCAAGGCTTGGACGGATTTCGAATCAGAGCAGGCAGCCCCTCTACTAGGCAGGGGCTCCCCTTGTGGAAACTGCACGCTTTCGCCACCCGAGTTACAGTTATTGTTGGTGACTTCTAAATTGGGTTCTGATCCCTAAAAGACACTCCCGCCCTGTGCCAGAAAGCATGATGCGGAAATTAAGCATGTGTGATTCCTGATTTGTCACTATTGATTGTCAATGTACAAAGTATGTGCTGTTGCTCTGCAAAACAAATGTGCAGTACAGTCACTTGCATGTGTTCAAAGCACTTTATTTGTAAAATGTATGTATTTCCTTGGAACACATGTTGTTAATTAAACGAAATTAACATGAACAACTATTTTGTATCTTGCATAGATTCCTGTTCAAATGCTTTTCTCAAATTCACCCCAGATTTATATGCGGGGGGGGGAAGCAACAGGTTTGGTGTGAAACACATGTAAGTAAACTACATTTAATTATTATTATTATTATTATTATTATTATTATTATTATTATTATTATTATTATTATTATTTTGATAGATGTGCAACATTTCTCAAGTGCCAAGGCTGGAGTGCTTATGTGCTAAACCTGCACTGTTCATGTGCAAACCTAGACGACCCTCATTGGCAAAGCTGATGTTCTATTATGTTTGAGCTGGACCTTCGCTGAGCTGAATTCTTCATGTACCAATGCATTTAGGCCTATTTATATTTTGGAATTAGGGGGATATTTTCTTTTTTTTTACAGAAATCAACCAGTGGCCACTGCGAATGCTGATTTGTGTCAGCTTCATGTTATGTGATAAACGAGTACAACAATCCCTCATTGCAAGGCAAGGCCTGCTGGCACTCACTCGAGCCTGGCTGTTCCAGACTCCCCAGCACCACTGTCTAGCCATGCTGCCTAACAGGAGTGTTGGACTCACCCACTTAGGCCACGTGCGGGTATTTTGCCTGCAGAACCCACCCGTCTAACAAGTACTGTGGGGCATTTTTATTGATCATCCAATGGGCTATTTTCTGCCATTGGCCCTTGCATGAACCAGTCTGGACATGATTCAACAGGATTAGTTCATAATCATGTTTAAGACCAATTATTACATGCACTGTGTTTGCATATGAAGCATGCAAGTACGCAACACCGGAGGCAACAGTTATCAAAATAATAGAATCGCCACAGAATCTTATCTCACCCAGCTAATTGTGAGGGCGAGGTAAGCATGCTTACAGTGGCCCTGCCTGATTCCTTGCCTCTGAAATGTCAATATCCACCTGTCAGAAAACTGCAAACTATACTTTCCATCTGTAGGCCTAGTTGAGGGGGGGTGGGCTACTTGAACACGCCATCTCTAGAGGGTTAAAAGCAGGATGCCAACCTGGATGTAATGCAAACCATATCTCCATTCCCTCGGTCCTCCATTTCTTGGGTATCCAAAAGAGTAATAGGGGGAAAACACGTGCATTTTCCTCCCAATTCAATTGTTGTTTGGAAACGATGAAATGTTCAATTTAATGAGAATATATTAACTATACAGCATCATTAATAACGTTTGATTGGATAGGGGGATTTACCTGGCTACCTCGCCGTTTTTGAATTTTGAAAAAGTAGATTTTCCACCCTCTTAAAAATTTAATTGACATCAGCCTTGATAAAGACCCACGAGGTCGAAACACGCGTCGGCTGACCACAATTGGGACCATGAGTCCACACTCTAATTGATGAATAAACCTGCACTTACCACTAATGCAAAGAGAGTGGAAAAACGACTTTTCTAAAATTCAAAAACTGCGAGGTAGCCAGGTAAATCCCCCCAATCCAATCACACAAGAAGGTGTGGGCTTCACCTCAAACATAACCTGTGACCTTGCACCACCACCAAGAGCAGCATAGAAATCGCCAGAGCTTAGCAAAGGACGGTTCCAACTCTAGGGCCCAATTTCGCTTCGCATTAATGAAGTATTCTCGTCTCAGAGACAGATTCTGCTATGTGCTCTGCTATGGGAAACGTATTCGCCTTATGGTATCCACGAGATACACAGCGAATCATCCATCTAGTGTACAGCTCAATATGGTATTCGAAGGTAGGGAGCGATCCCACCTCCAAAAACATCCTCGCCGATACTATGCAACTGGAAACACATTACAGACAAATTACCAGAGTTCCACAGCGCTGCATAGCTTTTTATTTTTGCAAAATATTTGCTTCCAGCAGAGTGTATCTTAATTTGTAAAATGTGGAAATCTGTCATTAGGATTTGACCCAGCTGCCTGGCATTGTCAAATGCAATAACGTATCTTTTAATAGTTTTATATCAAGTAGGGGTATAACATATCATTAGTTTAAATGTATATGCAAGCAATTACCCCCACCAGGATATTTGTGAACGCTCATGTAAAATTGATGAAATCCTGACATGCTTAAGCACCGTTCATTTAACTCTATTCGTTATGTATAGAAAAATAGAATAAATAATTCCGCAGTCGCTCGCGCGCCACTGCCAGGCGTTCTCATATTATCCCCGAGCTCATTCTTGCCTTTAAACCATCGCCTTTGGTAGTCATTTTCAGTAACAGTTTCATGTATACTTAATTTTCAATAGATATTCCAAATCATTCATTCCCTTTATTGTTGCTGAATGCCATAATGCAAACGCACAGCCAATTCAGTTGCCTTTTGTCTCCGAAAAGGGCTAAATTATTAAACGAGTAGCGCTTGTTTGACAGCGGCTTTTCCGGTACCGTACAAAAGAAAGATCGTTGACATTCAGTTGTATTTTTTTCCTGTAATGAATATATAGGAAATCACATAAAACAACCTGGCGCTTCAAAGAAGCGCTGTCGGAGCATGGGATTGTTTACGTCCGGGTCGACTTGGGTTACGCTGCCTTGTTGCTAGTTGATACCTTGCAGCGTCAATTGTCCTTTCTTTCTTTTAACGTTGTACTTGCCAAACTTTTTTGACTTATGCGATTGTTACGTTAACAAAGCAATGCTGCTCTCTAACAGTTCACATATATAAATGTATATCCCACTCATTGGCATTCTTAAAAATAAATAAAAGGAAAATACTGCAGCCATTTGGTCCATGGGCCTAATTTGCAAAATATTTATCTCCGTGCAAAATGACTTTGCGCCATAGAAGTACCCTTTGCGCGTACTAAAAAACAATTTCTGATTCACGGATCAGACTTTGCACGGGTTCTTTCTTGTGTACGCTGTGCACAGGTCAGTGGGGGCACGGGGAAGAGGGCGGACTTGTGGGTGCTGCTTTAAATTGGGGTCTGAGGCATAGATTAGTGTGGTTATGTGTGTACTGCTTTAAGTTAGGGGGCCGAGGTGCTGTTTAGTGTGGGTACACAGGTACTCTTTTAAGTTCGAGGGCAGAGATGTAGTTTAGTGTGGGTACGTGGGTACTGCTTCAAGTGTAGGCTGAGGTGCAGTTTAGTGTGTGTACGAAGGTGCTGCTTTAAGTTAGGGGGCCGAGGTGCAGTTTAGTGTGAGTACAGAGATACTGTTTTAAGTTTGGTGGCTGAGGTATAGTTTAGTGGGGTTGCTTGGACGAGGACTTGTCAGTCACTGAAGTGGCGTGGGAGTAATGGTGATTGCTATTAAGTAATCCTTGATTACTTGTCCATGGGTCCAGCACAAAGGTTCTGCGACACTGCTATATTCTGTTTGTAATGGGGGTGTCTTGGATGTGTTCCGGGCACTACTTGTTTTTCTTTGCGCTGCTGGTTTCTGTGTGCATTTAATTCCATGAAGCAGCTCCCAGCGCTAATCATTTCATCCACGCAAGGTTCTTTCTCGTGCTAACAATTTTGCTTGAACCTACCAATTGCTTTGTAAATTAGGCCCCATGAATGGTTTGTCCATGAGTGGCGTAATTTCATCAAAATCAAAAGGGTAGGAAAATTGACATTTCGTGACACTAGACTGAGATCAAACAAAAAAGGATATCACATGGACTTTGATGATGATGAGGGGTGATTGCATGTTTTCTTTTGTTAAAAATCTTTACTGAATTCTCAAGCCCCCATTAACCTAATAAACAGGAACTGATTACAGGTAAAGACAACTTGCATAAGTATCATTAATCACGCTGGCTAAATTAACAAGCGTTGAAATATTTTTGGAAGGTATTCATGTAAATGGGGTTCATGTTAAGTGCAATTAACATGAAATCATATGTGCTCATACGCACTTGCTTATCCTTCATATAATGCAGTGGTATTCAAACGGTGACGCAGCCTTGTGTCCAGGGGGTCGCGCACCCACAGTTTGAAAAAATTTGATTCTAGACTAAAAAAAAGTTGTTTCCTATTAAACGCTTTTTATCCAAAACACTTTAGAATACAACTTTTTAAACACACTAATTATGTATGCCCCAGTAGAACATTATACTTGTCAGCATTTTAAGATGTGACTTGGAGATCAGCTACTTTAAAGTCATTGATTACAGTTTGTTTCTGGACGTTCCTAGAACTATTAATACATACCTGATGTACTTGTTTGCATCTGCGTTTAGGTGTTTTCCATAGCATTAACAGACCTCCACAACCCACATGGGTAAGTGCTCTGGAACACTGTAATCATGCTGAAATGTCCGAGCAGATATGGTTCAGACAGCCATAACAAACAGAGTGAGCATCAGAGCACATGCTGTATTAACTGGGTTGCTTTGCCCTAAATCCCATGAGGATCTTGTAAGCCCCGACATAGGCTTGTTCATGGAGTAGGGAAGAAGGTGACAGCACAGGGCCCAGAATACGGGAGAATGCAGGATTGGCTGTTCACACCCAGAACATGAAGGGCTTTGTCTCTACTCATTTATTTTTTTTTTTGCTTTGCATTCCAAGTGCAAATAAAGAAACCTGAGTCTCTTTGTTATAAGCAGAGTATTTTGATTGTGTGATTAGATGACTGCAGACATAATATTTGGGAGTGACTATGGTTAGTGGGATGCCCGTTAAGAGCTGCGAAAGTTGGGTGATTAAAAATAGAAGGGGTAAATAAAGTTGCAAGATAAATGGCTACACTTTCTTTCCATGTGTGTCAAAGGTTTTCAGGGTAAGTTTAATAAATCTACAGTCATACACTTTTCACTCAACATGTTTCCATATTAATTTTTTGTCAGTCCTGTTTAGTATGTGATTTGTGTACTTTATTTAAGTCATCTCTATAAAAACTACATTATTTCTGACTGGGAAAACTAAGAAAAACAGACATCTGTCCCAACCTGAGCTGGAAAGGTTTGTGGTGACGTTATTCAATTTGCAGTGTACACTGCTCAAAAAAGCCTCCGTTGTGGTAAAATAAACTATAAAGTAGCACTGAAAAGTAACAGCCTTTGGATAGTGGAATTGTTTTTCGTGTTGCAACATATTAAACATATGAAGAAATATTTGATGTTTCCTATTGTGTGGGTCACCCTGAGAATACCATGCCTGCCCCTGTTCCCCCCAGTGCCAATTGCAAACTGTTTGGCTTTTTACCCAATTTGTTTTAAAAGTGTGCTCTAAAATGCAGCAGTTTAACCCATTATTTTTTTATTTAATCCTGAGAGACAACTCCTCGTGCCCCCTTGATTAATTCAGACTCCCATGCTATGCTTAGTCGCTGTGGCAAATTTGGGGGAAATATTTATGCCCCTCCACTTAAAAAAAATCACCAGCCGCCACTGGCCATGGGAATGTGCTCGGAACAGGGTCGGCGGAGCCCAGTGACTGTGGTGGGAGCAGGATTGGGGGAGCTATGGGATATTTGTGGGAGCAGGGTGGGGAGAGACCAGGGACTTTGGTGGGGAGGAGAGAGCCCAGGGTCTGGGCTAGAAGTGGAATGAGGCAGTCCAGAGACTGTGATGGGAGCAGGTGGGGGGACCAGGGACTATACTGGAATTTGGGTGCAGCAGCAGTGCTTGAAGTTCATAGCCATTTGAACCTACCGTCCATTTGGCATTTTTGGGGGGCCCAGCAGCCCACATTTTGCTCAGGGGGGCCCAGGCCAAAAATGTTTGAAGAACACTGATATACCAAGAAGATACAAGTGAAATATCCCACCCGTGCAGCTATCACTAATTGAATTATATAATGTCAAAAAGGTTTTCATAACAACAGGAGGTTCCCGTTACATGAAACATGTAGAGGTAATGTACTAAAAAGCTTTCTCCAAAAACTGTCAAGAACAACATATCCTGCAAAGTACATGAGCAATACTTTCCATCTGAAGGCATTATGAAACATATTGATGCTTAGGAGGCTCATTGAGTGTCAAAGATAAGAGTGACAGGTATGACTCCTTAGTGTTTTTCACCAAATCTCTAGCACATTAACATGCTTTAGCCAGGTCTGTGTCTCAGTGGACTAATGCATCCATTACAGGGGCTTGTGTTAGACTACATGATCAAAGCTTCGAATCCAGGCAGGTCCTCTCAGCCCTTCATGCATGCAAGATCGACAAAATGAGTACCATTCAGCTGGGAAACAATACACCTCTGTTATCTGTTAATAGTGCTAATATACCACTCAGGGGGAGCACGTGTGGTCTTCAAATACACATTGTTTGAATTGTTTTTTAAACTTTAGGGGTCACTGTCTTGTCTCGATAGGAGTTTGGCATCCTATCTGAGTTCCTCTTTTCTGATAGAAGATTCCAGATCACCAATCTGTGGCAAAGATGTATTATATGGTGTGATGTTTGGAGTTTAGGCAAGACTGGTGTCAGCATAAAAAAATATTTGTGGGGGCAGAGGAGCATTTTCAAAATTGAGGCGCAGGTTGGGCCATGTGGGATCACCCAGTACCCAATGCCACTGACTACAAAGGCCTTCATGTCCATTATCCATTGTGTCTTTGCTTTGTGTGTGCACACTCTGGCCTCCGAAACATAAGGGGCCTCATTACGGGGTTGGCGGTAAAACACACTGGTAGACGACGAGCTACCGCTGACCCTGTAGCACTGTTTCCACCACTTCATAACCCTGTGCCACCGAGATATCATAGGCAGCGGCGGAATGGTTAGGACTCCATGGGAATGGGAAACCTGAAGCACCAGCACTGTTAGTAACGGTGCCTCAGTAAAAAGCATGCCGGTAGGGGGCCTGAACTCCCCGCAGGTCAGGCCTGCTGGAAGTTCTATGCCCCTACCAGCAGACTCTTAGTTTGGCGGTTCAGAATGAGTGCTGGTAGGTTGCTACAGGCACCCTTATTTCCAGACCGTCAAACTTGTAATGAAGTCCAAGGTGCCTTTCTGCTCCCAACTAATCTGAGAAAAAAACGAGAATAAAAGGGAGCATTGTGATCAGTGTTGATAATTTACTAGTGCTGAGAATCAAAGAGCACCCGTTTGAGGTGATGTGAAGTATATAGGTTTCAGCATACAAAAGAAAGGTGAATAGGTATCTCACTAGGAACTGGATGTGTGGCCTGCATGTTACAAATAGATTCCTGCAGCAGTTTCAATAGCCCATTGGGTCGTCTTATTAGGCTTCAAGACTGTGATTTTCAAGTTTAACACACACGCATATAGTCACATACACACATACACCACGCCCAACACCCGCATACTGGCCTGACACAGATCCAAACACACCCCTCTTCTGGTTATCTGGCTAGAGCAGGAGGCTGAATATTGTTTTCTTTCATCCCTTTTTTTCATTTATTATGCCTTTGTTTTGCCCACTAAATTAATGTCTATCTGTGTTTTACTTTCACAAAGAGATACTAATCATTTGGAGGTGTGAGACGTCTAAAAGCTGAATTGAGCAGTTCATTATTTTCCCTGATCAGAGGGATGTATTGATATGGACAGTGAAAGCTGATGTTCTCTGATAATGTACGTTGGGTGTATTGATATGGACAGTGAAAGCTGCTGTTCTCTGATAATGTACGCTTGGATGTATTCATATGGACAGTGAAAGCTGCTGTTCTCTGATAATGTACGTTGGATGTATTGATATGGACAGTGAAAGCTGCTGTTCTCTGATAATGTACGTTGGATGTATTGATATGGACAGTGAAAGCTGCTGTTCTCTGATAATGTACGTTGGGTGTATTGATATGGACAGTGAAAGCTGCTGTTCTCTGATAATGTACGTTGGGTGTATTGATATGGACAGTGAAAGCTGCTGTTCTCTGATAATGTACGTTGGATGTATTGATATGGACAGTGAAAGCTGCTGTTCTCTGATAATGTACGTTGGATGTATTGATATGGACAGTGAAAGCTGCTGTTCTCTGATAATGTACGTTGGATGTATTCATATGGACAGTGAAAGCTGCTGTTCTCTGATAATGTACGCTTGGTTGTATTCATATGGACAGTGAAAGCTGATGTTCTCTGATAATGTACGTTGGATGTATTGATATGGACAGTGAAAGCTGCTGTTCTCTGATAATGTACGTTGGATGTATTGATATGGACAGTGAAAGCTGCTGTTCTCTGATAATGTACGTTGGATGTATTGATATGGACAGTGAAAGCTGCTGTTCTCTGATAATGTACGTTGGATGTATTGATATGGACAGTGAAAGCTGCTGTTCTCTGATAATGTACGTTGGATGTATTGATATGGACAGTGAAAGCTGCTGTTCTCTGATAATGTACGTTGGGTGTATTGATATGGACAGTGAAAGCTGCTGTTCTCTGATAATGTACGTTGGGTGTATTGATATGGACAGTGAAAGCTGCTGTTCTCTGATAATGTACGTTGGGTGTATTGATATGGACAGTGAAAGCTGCTGTTCTCTGATAATGTACGTTGGATGTATTGATATGGACAGTGAAAGCTGCTGTTCTCTGATAATGTACGTTGGATGTATTGATATGGACAGTGAAAGCTGCTGTTCTCTGATAATGTACGTTGGATGTATTGATATGGACAGTGAAAGCTGCTGTTCTCTGATAATGTACGCTTGGTTGTATTGATATGGACAGTGAAAGCTGATGTTCTCTGATAATGTACGTTGGATGTATTGATATGGACAGTGAAAGCTGCTGTTCTCTGATAATGTACGTTGGATGTATTGATATGGACAGTGAAAGCTGCTGTTCTCTGATAATGTACGTTGGATGTATTGATATGGACAGTGAAAGCTGCTGTTCTCTGATAATGTACGTTGGATGTATTGATATGGACAGTGAAAGCTGCTGTTCTCTGATAATGTACGTTGGATGTATTGATATGGACAGTGAAAGCTGCTGTTCTCTGATAATGTACGCTTGTTGCTGCCTCCTGTTAATGATTGTTTAAACTTGGGATGGGTGAGCCTTAAAATGATCGGCTTGAAACATGGTTTGAAACATTGAAAAAAAGGTTTGAATCGGCTCGAGCCATCATGGAAAAAGCTTGCAAGTAAAATAGAAGAGTCATTAATGCTCGATTTGTCTCAAATTGGCTAGACCTAATTCAAGCCAGAGGGTTCTATTGCTTGAATATTATTAAATCGATATGGATGTTATGAAAGGATGAGTCAGATTCTCAAAACCTTTTTGACACAAGTGATTTGCTTGCATATCTCATATTTTGCACCCAACAAAGTGTGCCCTTTTCTCAGATGAAGACATTCAGATGCCCTTTTCCCACCCTTTGTGTGTTTGTGCAAATAAGCCGGCATTTCTACACACACCAAAGCACATCAAATCCGGAAAAAGAAAGCTCTTTAAAATGTTTATAAAATAGTCCCCTGTGCGTTTTTGTAACTGGCACTAGGGATGCACAATGCATTTCACAATGATTTCCGACCATGTTGGGCATTTTCTTATAAATGAAAGAGCAGTGGTATAAACTGCTATCGTCCCACTTGCATATCTATCCCTGAAACAGCGATAGACTCTTTTTTTCATTTTTTCCATTTCACAATTTGTGAAACGTGCTCTAAGCGTCCAAGTGAGTGCTGGGAGCCTATCATATATTAGCACCCTGGAAGGGACACTGGCCAATCAGGATGCTCAGAACGTGGCCTTCATTGTCTGGTTCAAGCCCGGGTTCCGTGCTGCCTGTGTGCTACTGGCCAGTGCGCTCTTCCATTCCCCGTGCCCCTTCAACTCTTAGCACCCATTACTAAGATTGTGTAATTTGTAAAAAAAAAAAAATAACCTACATTTGTTCTACTGCTCAGCGCTGCACCAAGGTTTCCCCAAGTCCGTTTTGAATGTTGATGGCGTCTCAGTCATCATCATTGAAAACAGACTCGGGAACATGACGAAGCGCAGCAAGGTACGTTTCAGTTTTGATCAAGTCTGTTTTCATTGTTGATGACGTCATAGTCATGAACATTGAAAACAGACTCAGGAACCATGTTATGGCACCGGGCTGCACAGTAAGGTAAGTTTATTTTTTTAATAAACACTCCATTAACACTCACGTACTGAAATGCTAATGGCAATATTCTCGTCAGCGGCATTCTGTCTGCAGGTGGTAACGCCCCCCCTGCCCTCGCTAAGGCACCCTCATTTCTCTCTGCCCCTTATGTCGGCCTGCGGAATGTTACCGACAGGATCGGCCTGCCGCCTCGGGTAATATCGCTACGATAGGGTCAGAAGTACACCTCAACAATAGTGAATGAAAGAGAGCTGGTCAGCACATCAGTTGTACTGTCACACAACCCTCTAAAAATGCAGGTCACCTTTGTGGAAAAGATTTTGAGCTGCAATGAGGTTCTCATCACAGGTACTAAAAAAAACATGCACCCTATTCTCAAAGGGCATCTGAATATGCGCATCACAGATGCAGACATTAACATGCCCTTTTTCAGCACCTTTGCACATTTGTGCAAATCAAGGGTCATTTTTGTGCATTTCAAAGTGCTCTACAAATCCACAAACACAAAGTTCTTAGAAATATGGAGAAAACAGTCGCTATTTAAATATTTCCTTAGCCACCAGGAATATTGAATTCTAGGAAAGTGATCCACCATTCTAGAATTTAGTATTACCAAAGAGCTGTATTCGAACAAAGTTGTACCATCCAATATGCATTTCTGTATGAGTGGCTCGAATTCTGGTTCAAACGTTTGAAACTATTTCAATCATCAGCTCCAAATGGCTCCAACTTTTTGAGCCTAGTTGAACCCCCATTGTTTAGATAGGCTTGAAAAAAATTCTATCCGGTTAAACCAACCCTAGTTTAAAAAGTTCTAGGTGATTGTACCAACATTATTTAATTCAAGGCATCATTTTACCAAAACATTTTTTACTGAATAAATACTGTTTTTTTTAGGGTGGGGGCTGACCACCCAAGCCTTCCATTTCCGCATGTTTTTAACCCCCAACTCCCTCCCCACCTGTTTTAACCCCTTACAACCCCTATATCTATAATTTTTTGAATCAGTACTTTTTAGGTAAAGATGTTTTGGTAAAAAATGCCTCGAATAAAAAATCCTTGGTAAAATCACTGGATACCATTTAAACACTCTGCTCTCACAAGTAAGCGATTTTACGGGTTTTTGCTGCAGTGCTCCTTTCCCATCTGCATCAGGGCTGAGATTATTTGCAGAGTGCTGTCTCCTGTATCCAACTTCATGAATTTGACAGGTCTTCAGGCCCTCCAAACCCATGGCTGGCTCCACCACTAGTTTCAGGACAAGTGGCAGTGGCTTTCCCGGAAGTTTATGCATCCAATTCACAGTGGTTTGGTCACAAACCTGCCCTGCACAAAACATCAATGGAATATTTGGGACTCGCCTCACAAAAAAAGCAGTTCATGTAATTCGAAAAGGAATGTATGCGTTTAGGCAGGGCTGCGTGGTCTTTGATCGTGATGCAAAGCATGGATCACTGGTAAGAGACAACACACTTTGCTATGAGTTGGCTGCCAGTAATTAAGGGTGGTAGCGGGACAGTGGGCTGTGAAAGTCCAACATCCATATGAACGATGGTGACATATTCAAGAGAACAAGCCGGACATTATATACCTTCTAAAATGGTATTTTTACATTTCTCTGAAAAAGGCAAGCAGAACTCTAGTTGGACACTCCTATGCATGTGCGCGCACACACACATGTGCACATTAATTCGGGCAAGGACTTCTAAATGCAGAACTCAGTCACTTCATGTTGCACTGTATTCCAATTTCAAGGAAAAATGCACTCTTTAATTTCCAGGAAACGTATTCTTAACACATCTTTCTAGATAATCTGGACTCAAAATAACGTGTTATCTTGTTTGCAGTATTCAAAATCAAGTACTAATTTGTGGAAATGATCCCATCTCCTCTGCACGTTTTGGGTGACAAGGCAAATCCTAAAGGACTGTCTGTACCACGGCATAAAAAACATTTAAACAAAGGAACTTGTTTTACATTAATAATTCTTAAACTGACTAACAGTTGCCTCAAATCAATTTTTATAACCATTCATGTAATTCTCAGACAGGACACGGGTACAAGAAGTACTTCATTACAAAATAGGCATTAATTGTGCAATTGCAAAATACAACAAGCACCTCGAATAACATATATAGCTTTCTAAACAAGCAGATTCAATTCAACACTACAGCTAAGTCAATGCCTAGTCTGGGATGCTGAGGGAAACCCTAATTGATATATTTTTATGTCCAGTTCATTTACTCTGGATGACAACCCTTATATAACACCCCTCTCTTAGAATCCCCCTGACCCCACTGAGCCAAGAAGTAGGTTTGTTTTGCAAATTAAAAGGTTTATTTGAAAATTAAACAATATGTATATATCACACTTTTATAATAAATTAATATTTGATATCACACTTGTGAATATGAGCAGTAATCAGCAATAGATGAGGTGATAATAGCACGCTGGTTTAATTACTTCGGAGTAGTATATAGGATAAGGTAGCTGAGAATGCTTTATATGGTACAAGGAAATGCAAGGTGGAAAAGAAGCAACACAGGAATAAACTTGATATGATTTCAACCAAAACAATGTAATCACTTAACCCCCTGGTAGCAATTCACCGCCCCCTTTATGCAATGTAAAGAGATGGAAGGAAGGCACACAGTTCTCAGGAATGCAATCAAATATAATTCACTTCCCCCCTAGCAAGCTTAGAGGAAAACAGGTAGGTGTTTTAAACACAGGCAAAATCCTTTTAAATGTGGTGGCAATGAAGTGAAAAATAAACTCAAATTGTATTTAATTCCCTATAGGAGGTTCAGGGTGAGTGAGGGATACTTTAAATTAATTCAGGAACACTTTGGCAATGCTATATGAATGATTGTCAGGTTGCAAACGAATTTCAGCAAAGGAAAGCAAGGACAAATATTTTTACACGTGGCTGAAATTAAGCAAAATGTCAAATTGCAACAGATTTAGTCGCGTGCGTCGACCGCAATTAAGGAGGGAGTAGGAGGAGTAGCAAGTCAGAAAGCTTGGAATCTCAGCTTCAAAATAAAAGTAAAAAATCTTGCTTCTATCACAAACGGTTCCCGAGATACGGCCGATTTAGTAAAGGTAGTTTTTCGGATTTGAAATTTGAAAGCTCAGAATGACGATGACAGTTTTCAGGTTTAAAGATGACAGAATGACACGATTCTAGGAGGCAGTTCTAAATAGGTTAAAATAGTTTGGATTAGATTATTTTAAACTAAGAGTTTTGCACAGTTCTGGCAGTACTCACACTATATTTTGGACAGGAATGCGACTTCGCCACGGATCGGGTCAGGATTGGACTGCAGTTCCCTTGCCACGGACGGTCTCGGCCTGGTCTCGGCCTGGTTCTGCTCACTGGATAATTCTACCTTCTGGGTCAGCTCTGCTAGCGGCACTGCACAGCGGTCTGGATCTCTGGTTCTGACAAAAGTTCTCGGCACTGCACGGCGGTCTGGTCTCTGGTTCTGACAAAAGTTCTTGGCAAAAATTCAAACAGCTCGCCTGGCTGTTGAATAGTTTGCAAATGATTTGGAGGCCTGCTGAAAAAGGATTCGGCTTGTGGATTCAGGCCTCTCTGCTACAAATTCTGGAGTTAATTTCTGGTCTCTGGAGATTGATGGATTTGAAGTCTGGATCTCTGGATGTGAAGTCTGAAGTCTAAATGCTCCACAGAATGTGAAAAAGAAAGTGTTATCTGGCTTCCAGTGGCTCTTTTTATGTGTTTAGAAAGTGGGAGGGTCGGCTAATTCTGCATGCCCAAACCTCTCAACTTATCATTGGCCAGTTCCTCCTCTCTTTTATGGTTTATGGTGAGAGGATCCTCCCCTTGTCAAATTGCACACAAATCTATTTCTGATCCAAATACATATTTATCTATGTACCATTTTTCTAATATTATACGTCCAGTTAACATATTTTCTGTAGCACCAAACCATCCGATCCCTGTCTTTGTAAGATGTTGTGTCCACTTATGACAGAATTCTCCCCTTTTCATCCAGATAACGACCTCTAAACCTTTCCAGATTTTACACAAATGTGCACCAGGGATATGGGTTGCAGATGATAAAGTGTCAGATTTTTAACATGCATACATTTGGAGTAACAACATTTATCCCGCTACTATCCCCAAGAACATACCACAGGGTCCTAACACCTCTTAAAATGTGCACAGAAAAATCACAAGAATGATGATGTTATTTATATAATTTTTACAAGTCCGCACTATGAATTATCCATCTTTTTAAAATTATGCTCTGGCCCCAAAGGGGTGTGGTTTTCCAAAGCACATGGTGGAATTTCTGGTTTATCCAATTCCCCCAAGCTCAGCTTGCTCACAGATGCAGTGCCCCTCCCAGTTTCTCCCAAGTGGAAGCCATTTTACGACCCCCCCCAATATAACATTTGCCTGAGTCCAGGACAGGGCTTTGTTCAATTTCCTGCAGTCTGCAGGTACCACTCCCCTAATTCAATCAGAGAGGTGTCATCTCCTTTTGGCAGGGGCAGCAGGATGCAGCCAGGCCTGGGAACACAGCTGCTGAATTCCCTCTCCTGTCGGGGGTAGTTGTCAGGCAGAATCCAGTTTCATTAAGCTAGGCTTCAGCTAAATGTCACTTTTGTTCCCAGTTTTTCTTCATTTAAATCAAACTCACAATTTTTACACATGCAGCTAGAATGCTGATTCTCGGATCTTTGCTCCCGGTCCCCGGGTCGTCCTCCTTTGTTGGTGTCCATGGTTTCATCTCTCCTAGGATGATAAAGCAAAAGCGGCAATACCTATTCGTAGACATTTCTCCACCACTATTAATGGTGTGGCGAACACATACATTTTATACATCCGGTTACATTTTTCAGGCTTGTTTTAAAAACAAGATATAACAGGAAACATTTTTCTACCAGAATCATGATATTTTTTTGAGACTATCTGTGGGATATTTTAGGGTTGGAACTGAATTACTCTGGAGCGGCCCCCTCTGGTATTGCAGAGGACTCCTCCAGTTGCTGCAGAGTGTGCCTGGGATGGCAACACTTTAGCTGATTTATATGTACCCACTTGTCTTCTCCTTCCGCCAGACTACCTCTGGGCATGCAGATCTTATACGCTACTGGGGAGATCTTGTCTATAATTTCAAACGGTCCCTTCCATGTAGGCAAAAATGTTCGCTGTTTGGTCTGGTTCGTTTGGAAATTGTATAGATAGACCCGGTCTCCCACAGTATATTCCTTCCTGGTGGTCTTCAGGTCGTAGTGGGTCTTCATGCTATCAGCTGATCTTTCTAGATTCCGCTGCGCATAGGCAAAAGCATGTTGGAGGTGTTTCCTTAAATTCTCCACATACTCATGAGTTGTGGAGGCATTTATCAATGTCTGCTCTTGGGTCCTGTAGAGCAAATGCTGGGGAAGCACCATCTTGCGTCCAGTCATCAGCTCAAACAGTGACATTTTAGTTGCAGATGAAGGGGTAGATCTGATGGCCATTAGGACCAGAGGTAGTCGGATATCCCAACTTGGCCCAGAATCTGCACCAAACTTTTTTAAGATGCTCACAATGGTTCGGTTGTATCTCTCCACTGCTCCAGAAGAAGCTGGCCTGTAAGCAATGTGTAGCTTCCTTTTAACTCCCAGTATCTCCCACATCTTTGTCATTACCTCGCTGGTGAAATGGCTACCTCTGTCTGACTCAATCCTTTGAGGTAGACCACAACGGGAAAAGATGTGGTTAATCATCAGGGCAGCTGCTGTTTCTGCCTTGCAGTTTGGGGCCGGGACAAATTCCACCCACTTGGTAAACAAGCATGTAACCGTCAACATGTACTTGTTTCCTCTAGACGAGCGAATCACAGGGCCTACAAAGTCGATTTGCAAATCTGACCATGGCAGTGTCATCCCCCTCTTTTGGAGAGGCGCACGGTGTGTGAGGGATGATGGCTGAAATTGTGCACACACCAGACACCTCTTCAAGTATTGGTCGAGGTCCTGCCCCATGTGTGGCCAGTATGCAACCTCTCTTAATATCTCAAGGGTGTGTGAAACCCCCTATGACCGGCCGTGGCCGCATCATGGGTGTGACTTAACATCAGGCTTCAGATTGAGGTAGGGACCACCCACTGATCATGGCCAGCTTGGGATTTCCTTACCAACAAACCATCTTGGATCCGGAACATCTTTGGACATTTCATCAACACTCTAAGGTCCTCCTTCCCAATGTAATCGGTATCCGTCAGGGGAAAGTTCTCAGGGTCCTCAATGTGTTGATAAAACTTACCATTTATTGGATCCCCTTTCTGAGCTGTAATCAAATCAGCATCAGGGGTCTCCTTACTCCATTGTGCAGTTGAAAGATCATTGTGAGCATTTGTCTGGGACCTAGTGATAGCAGTGACCTGGATATCCCCCAACAGGGACTCTATTTCTATTAGATCCCCTTGGATGGCCCCGGTTTCGGCCAGCTGATCAGCTAAGTCATTTCCAGTTTTGTCTGGTCCCTCTACTTTGGAATGACCCTTGATCTTCTTCCAGTAGAGGGTCATCCCATTCGAGGTGACCAGATCATCAATGTTTTGAATTAACTTCCCATGTTTCAAAGGTTTGTTATTAGCACATAGCATGCTGTCATGATGCCTACCTCCAAGGAGCCAGGTCCGACCCAGCAACCCCAGAGGCAGGCATCATTTCCCCCAGGGGAGTGCCAGCGGGCCCAATCTGGGGCCCTTTGGACGCAGTCCTGGCGCCTTAGGCACCAGGCTCATGTTGGACCTCTGTCCTGGCGCCTTAGGCACCAGGCTCATAAAGCTAGACATGTGTTCAAGTGTTTTAATGTGCACTTACCTGATGCAGACCATGCTGCCACATCCAGGCCCTCTTGTGGCCTGAATGGAACTACTTTACCTGTGGGACCACATTCCACCCGGGTGTGGTCGGGGAAGGATACATACCTGATCAGAGGAAGGATACACACTTGGACCTTCTTCCAAAGCTATTTAAACCACACCCGATCAGCAACTCACGCTTCGCGTTGTTCTGCTCCTCGCAGCTGGACGCTCACCGTGTCAGCTCCTGCATCTGGACTTCAGCCACGCCTCTCAGCATCCTGGGTCACCTGCAAAGGGAGACAAGAGACCTTACCAGCTAAATCTGCACCACGGAGACATCACACCGACGATCCTGAAAAGGAAGACATCATTTTTAAAAGCATTTCGTTACGATCGCTGCAGCGCTGCATTTCACTCACCTTTCCTGGGTGCCTCCATCTTCAGCAGCGATCATCCGGATACACAGCCACTTCCCAGAGCCTAGAGAAAAAGACAAGAACAAAAGGTGAGAGAAGGAAGGGAATAAGACTTACCTGTTGGGTCATTCCCATTTCATTTCGGGTCTTGCCGCTTCCAGGCATATTCCGGACCCCGGCCCCTATGGGGAAAAAAGACAAAGACATTGCTGGTTACAACACAATCCTTGTAATTGTGGACCTATTCTCCAAAATGGCTCACTTTATCCCTTTAAAGGGTTTGCCTTCAGCTTCCACATTGGCCAAGGAATTCCTGGAGAATATAGTTCGCATACATGGTTTCCCTTCCATATTAGTCTCGGATCGTGGAAGTCAATTTATCTCACATTTTTGGAAAAAGTGTTGCCAACTAGCACAAACAGATGTGCGGTTATCCACCAGCCACCACCCCCAGACCGACGGACAAACCGAGAGAACCAATCAGACTCTCGAGCAATATCTTCGGTGCATGTTACACCAATCCGAGTTAAATTGGAAAGACATCCTTTGATAATCCAGCGAATAGTACATCTGAGGAAATTATGATTTCTAAACCTTTGATCAAATCAAAATTATGTGAAATGTCTCTAAAGGTGTTAGACAATCAGGACAACGGATGTGCAACAACTCTAATCGAACCTGTTATCGGCTCTGTAGTAAAAAGTAACTTAAGGGACTTTTTCCCGATTATAGGGAGATGTCGTATGATGAAAAACAACATTATTCACCCGGGCCCTCATGGTAGTGTCAATTCGATTTCACTAACTAGGAAAACCTATAGTGAAGTATGTTCGAGGGATGTGACTACTGAACTCTCTGTGAACAATATCTCCGAACAGCCCAAAAATATACCCTTAGTTGCTGTAAATGGCATTGGTAAAATAGGGAAGGTAGAGGTAGATGAAATAACTAATATTATAGAAGAGGAGGTGAATATGAGTAAGTCTGTAATTGCAGTAAATGGCACGGGAAAAAGAACTACTTTGGTTGAGCCATTGGCCGTCCTTCATAAGGAGAGCCCTAAGTTCAGCTGTTTCGATCAAACTGGATCAATTGATAATGTAATGACTCCAAATCGTATATTTATACATGGCCCAGCACAAAGCAGAACACTATCACAAAACATGAATCCCAATTCTTTCTTGCATAAAAATGGCGAAGCCTCTGTAGCTCTGAGTAAAACTTTTCACATGGATAATCAGAATACAAACAATCATAGCAAGATCTTATTAAAACAACCTAATAATTTATTAATCAATCCTGCTGTTGAAGCAGGAACTCCAGTTGTCTCAGCGCCAATTTCACACAGGCCCTTGCAGTCAGATGAGATGAAGGATTACATTATAGGACTTGAAGGAAATGCTGAGGAATTGGTAGATAAACGTATTAATCGTTCATTTATCTTCTCCCTTTTCTCAAAAATACCTCAATTGAGAATGGTTAAATCCAATGATATTACCAGAGTCTCCCTGGCCAGAATCAACAACTTCAGGGCCCTATGTTATTTTAGTTCTGAGGCAGTAATGAAATTTATCTGGTCCAATCGGGAGGAAATAAAAAGAGAGGGTTTGGTATTACTTACCTTCGGATCCGAGGATGACGCTGCTCTATTCCTAGATCCACCAAAAGTGATCGATGGAAATTGTACTGACATGATCGTACCTATTGTTAAAACAAATATGGGCTCTGGACTTGATTTGGCTGAGATTCTGAAAGTTGTAGCTCAAACAAATGGCCTTTCTTGGCTGGAACCCATGCTCTTGGCCATTTTGTCTTCTAATACTTCTTTATTACCTACAAAACCAGTCACATAGCTATCTAATCACAAAGAACTTAAAATCATATCTTGGAATTCGTGTGGCTTTGTGAATTTAATGAATTGGCATCTCAATCTTATCAGTGATGAACGACCAACTATAATCATAATTCAAGAGTCGATGAAAATAGAACCTTTACTTATCCCTGGTTATGTTACTTTTAACTCATTAGCTAAGAGACATTTATCAGGCCGCCCATCTGGGGGCTTATCGATTGCAATAAATACTTCATTTAAAATCCAACCTAATCTAGTTTGGAACTCTCCGAGTTTACTAGGGGTTCATCTTAATATACCCTCAATTAGATATCCATCATTAATTATCATCTCACTATACTGGAACCCTGCCAATCTAACTATTGAAGAGATGTTTGACGACCTCGAAGCATGCTTGGAACTCTCCGCTAGTATATATCAGAACTGTGAGATCATTCTTGGTGGCGATTTTAATTGTGACTGTAGAAATGTGAATGAAACTAGTCTATCTAAACTCGCAACCTTAGCATGCATTAGAGGAGCCAAGTTTAGAGAACTCTTAACTGATTGGGACATGGATCTCTTGGCGACACACGATATGAAATCAAAAATTACATGGGAAAGAGGAGTTAAGAAGTCAATGATAGATTTTATCTTTGTATCTTGTAATCTTATAGCTTACATGGCCCCATTAGTAATAGATCCTATATTGATTGGTGATCATGCACAACTTATAACATCATTGAAATTGAAATGTCAATCGCTAGGGGCAAATAGTTCACTAACAGCAGTAGAAATGGATCGCCCTCAGCACTCAATCAGGTGGAACAATGGCTTGTGCGATCAGATTGTTAAACACATATATCGAGAAACACTGCGAGTTGACCGATATGGTGCCAATTTAAGAATAAAACTATCTGATAGGGATTACTCCAAAATAGTTGACACCGTTTTGCTCAAATTTTGTAAAAACCACAGTAGTGCGAAACATACTCATATCTATGATCAGAAATGCAAATTGTTGAAAAGGGAAAAAAACAAAGCCCTAAGACAATTGAAATATAATGTTTTAGGCACTGAAAGACTCAGAGAAAGGCGGAATCAAATCACCTCTCAGTACAAACAAAACTTAAGATTCACCCGGATCTCAAGACATAATGAGGAGAACTGTACTTTAATCCGTGCCATCACGTCACATGACACTCGAGTTATATGGCGTACTCTAAAAGCTGACCCAAAAAATGCCGTGTTTTCTATGCCGAACTGTATTTCTGATCAGACATGGCAGACGTATATTACTGCCAAATATCAACTACCTTATAAGTTCCAATTTCTTCCTGGTATATTGCTAGACTCTACCAGGATCCCTCGGTTCAATTGGAGCATTAGTGACATCATTTGGGCAATCTCGAGGCTGTCGTATTCTAAGGCTGCAGGACCAGACGGGCTTCCCCCTTGTCTCTATAAAGCGGACCCTGCCATGTGGGCAGAAATTATAAATACCAAATTCGAAACCATCTTCAACTCTGGGGAAATTCCACCATCTTGGTTAACTGCAAACATAGTCCCCATATTTAAGAGGGGAGATCCTTCCTGTCCTGAAAATTACCGCCCGATTTCTCTAATCGATACCGAGGCTAAAATCTTTGCGATTCTACTTCTTCACGATTTGGAGAAAATTATTGAGTCCAAGGGTCTTTATTCTAAATTTCAAACGGGTTTCAGAAAGAATATGAGTACCACTCTAAATGCAATTATCCTTGCGCATGTTATTGCTGGAGCAAAAAATAAGAACTCTAATCCGGTATATATCGCAATGATTGACATGAGTGCGGCCTTTGATAATGTTGTCCGTAACTTATTGTGGATGAAAATGTTGGCTTTTGGAATTCCAAAAGATTTAATGTATTGGATTATGAAATTGCACACCAATACATCTTATAGAATAAAAATATCACAGGACGGGGGCACTACAGCTCCAATAGGAACAGCACTGGGCTTAAAACAGGGCTGCAACCTTGCAGCAACCCTGTTTAATCTATACATGGCGGATCTGGATAAAAACTGGGAAAATAGGAACCTGTTCTCTGTGAAGGTTGGGAGTATCTCTTTGCAATGGATCGCCTTTGCAGATGATATTATCTTGTTTGACCCTACTCCTGTAGGTTTACAAACGAAATTAACACTTTTTGAGGAATTTGCAAAGGACCATAATTTGACTCCCAACCCGGCAAAGACTGCCATTATGAAATTTGGAGTGAAGCAGAAAAAGGGCAATTTTAGATGGCATATTATGGATACGCAGATATCTTGTATTAACAACGCTATTTATTTGGGGTATCATCTCTCTGATCAGAATTCCATCAAGGCATGGACAGACATTATTAAATGCAAAACCAGGACACTCCTTTCACAAATGAAAAGGATTTATACCCGGTTCTGCAAATTTTCATTAACTCCGTTAATTGAATATATGTCCTTGAAGACTGAGAGTATCATTCTTTATGCACTGGATATTTGTTTGTGTGATATGTCTAATATGTTGGATTGTTTACAAGGTTCACTTTTAAAAGCAGCAATGTTCTTGCCTATGTCCATTCCAAATGCCATCATACGTCATGAATTGGGGTTGGTGGCACTATCGTCTAGATGGAAATGGAGACAGTTATCTCATTTTGCAAAAATGAATTACCCACCGACTAATTCACTATATGCGGATTTGAATAAGATGCTGGGTACCCACTGTCTTCCTTCCTTTTATAATTATCAACTGAAAATGCAACAACTTTTAAGTGAAGTGAATATTACAGTGAATGATGTCCATCTTCGTCCGTGCCATGCAAAAAAAAAACTTTTTGATTTAGACTGGTGTGTAACTATTGATCAAATTATGACATACAAATCTTATGAAGAATATGGTGCCTTTGTTAAACAGCGCATTCCTCGCTATGCACATATCACTTTATTCCCCTGTGAAACTACCAGGAAGGCATATATTCGATTTAGATTTAATCTTTACCATACTAGAGATAGAATAAAGAACTGGCGAACAAATGCCGCCACATTTGCTGTGGGATGTCGATTCGATGAGTGCAATGAACCACGTGAAACATTGAAGCATCTCGTACTTTATTGTCCCCATTTCAACAAAATACGTACAGCAAGATTTATGAAATTTGTTGATATAGGATTTGAGGACTGCCTTGAGTTTTTATGGTCTCGGATGATGCAAGGAGCTCACAACCGTTTAATTTATGAATTAGTAAGTTTTTGTAAGCATATAGAAAAAGAACTTATTTTGAGTGGAGTATGAAATGCCTAGTTGGTAAATTGACTGGTTTATTTTCTCTTGCACCTGTATTTTAAATAGTATTTTAAAGTATTGTGTGTTAATGTAAAATAATGTAATTTCAAATGTTTAAATTTTTCTTTCTTTTTACATGGATTTTAACTTGCTCTTTTGCAAAGGTTCTACTCGAAATTATTCTTGTAAATGAACTAAATGCAAATAAAAAAAAAAAAAAAGACATCCTTTGGATCGCAGAATATGCATACAACAATTCAGTGCATTCTGGAACTGGACAAACCCCCTTTTATACTTTGTATGGTCACCATCCTCGGACCTCTGACCTAGATCCACCTCTGACCCTGGAAATGCCCGCAGTAAATCATCTGCATTCCACAATAACCCGAGCCTTCAAAGAAGCTGCAACTCATTTACAGCAAGCCAAGAAAAAGTATAAAGAAAACGCTGATTTGCACCGAAGTAAAACTCCTCCTTACCAAGTAGGAGACCATGTATGGCTAGCAACTAAACATTTACCCCTCAAGGGCCCGCGAACCTTCAATCCCAGATTCATAGGACCTTATCCCATCAAAGCTATAATCAACCCAGTGGCCTTTAAACTGGATCTACCGTCCAACATGCGTATTCATCCAGTTTTTCATGCATCACTTTTGAAGCCAGTACAACCAGGAACCCGATTGTCCAAGCCTCCAGATCCAGTTCAAATTGAAGGGGAATTAGAATTCGAAGTTAAAGACATTTTAGACTCCAAGGTGGTAAAGTCGAAACTCTTCTATCTTGTTGACTGGAAGGGATATGGACCTCAGGAGAGATCGTGGGAGCCTAGTAACCATGTCCACGCACCTCGATTAGTACAAAGGTTTCACCGGAGATTTCCGAACAAGCCCAAACCCCCAGAGGGAAGAACCTTGGGAGGGGCCTTGAGGGGGGGTACTGTCATGATGCCTACCTCCAAGGAGCCAGGTCCGACCCAGCAACCCCAGAGGCAGGCATCATTTCCCCCAGGGGAGTGCCAGCGGGCCCAAGCTGGGGCCCTTTGGACGCAGTCCTGGCGCCTTAGGCGCCAGGCTCATGTTGGACCTCTGTCCTGGCGCCTTAGGCGCCAGGCTCATAAAGCTAGACATGTGTTCAAGTGTTTTAATGTGCACTTACCTGATGCAGACCATGCTGCCACATCCAGGCCCTCTTGAGGCCTGAATGGAACTACTTTACCTGTGGTACTACTTTCCACCCGGGTGTGGTCGGGGAAGGATACATACCTGATCGGAGGAAGGATACACACTTGGAACTTCTTCCAAAGCTATTTAAACCACACCCGATCAGCAACTCACGCTTCGCGTTGTTCTGCTCCTCGCAGCTGGACGCTCACTGTGTCAGCTCCTGCATCTGGACTTCAGCCACGCCTCTCAGCATCCTGGGTCACCTGCAAAGGGAGACAAGAGACCTTACCAGCTAAATCTGCACCACGGAGACATCACACTGACGATCCTGAAAAGGAAGACATCATTTTTAAAAGCATTTCGTTACGATCGCTGCAGCGCTGCATTTCACTCACCTTTCCTGGGTGCCTCCATCTTCAGCAGCGATCATCCGGATACACAGCCACTTCCCAGAGCCTAGAGAAAAAGACAAGAACAAAAGGTGAGAGAAGGAAGGGAATAAGACTTACCTGTTGGGTCATTCCCATTTCATTTCGGGTCTTGCCGCTTCCAGGCATTTTCCGGACCCCGGCCCCTATGGGGAAAAAAGACAAAGACGTTGAATGAGCGTATGCAAAGACAGTTCCCGAGCGCTCATCCAGAACTTACCTGCCATTTACTGGAACTGGAACTGCACGTTTCACTTCGGGTCGGCGCCATATCTCCGGCATTCCGAACCCCGGCCCCTAAGGGGAAAAAAGACATAAGCATTAGCGCTTGCTGCAATAAGACAATGAACATTATTATTAAGCTTGGACTTTTGAACTTGCAACAGAACTTTTACAGAGCTTTACCTGAATAGTCAAGCTTACCTGAACTCCCATCAATCCTCAGTCCAGTGAAGTAACTGGGTTTCAACGCGCCCCTGCATCAGAAGCAGGATGGAGAGCTCATCCTTCCTGACCCTAAGGTGAGACTTCACGGGGAATCGTGGAAGGGTATCATGGAGGGTTGGAAGAGAGTGGGAGGCTTGAGCATAACTCAGTCAGTAGGTAATACTCCCTTTTCACGCACAGGGGAATATTCCTGCAAGCCGGAGAAGCCAGAGTAGAGGGCCCTTCCTGTCCATCTTCAAAGTCCTGCGCTTCACCATTGAAGAAGCATCAGCACTCGAAGCCAGACCTGCGCTTCCGTGGGAATCAGGTGAGCGTTACACATGCCTGTGGTTTTCCAGTTAACCAGGTGCTCCACGAACCCGTTCCGTACATAATCCGAATCTGTGATTATGACCAGTTTGTGGAGTTGATGTTGGACTGCAGTGAGGATGGCTTGATGCACAGCCATCAATTATGCCACCTGACTACTTCGGGGACCAATTTTGTATCCAGCGGAGGGTTCTGGGGACTCATTCACCCATGTGTTCCCTACGCCGGCCGCGAGTTCTTTTTCCCCGTTGTTGTCAACATGGTAAGAGCATCCATCCACATAGACAGTGGGCATTCCCTCACACTTGTCTTCTTCAAAGACTTTGTGTGGGGAATTAAGGTATGCCTCCATATTGTCCTTGATTTTTCGACTTTCGTCCTCGAGACAGTTTTCTCTGGCACAATCATGCAAGTCAACCAGACCTTGCGCGAGGGGACTCTTCTTGTTTTGGCCATATGTGACCTCCACAGGAAAGCCTTGCATTGACAGAATCCAGGAAGTAATTCGAGAATTACTCACATTTCCGGCCCGGATTCTGTCACTTTGGAGATATTGCAGAGGCTGGTGTGGAGTCTCCACTATGATGTGTTCCCCCTGGATAAACGGGCAGTAATTCTTCAATGCCCACACGGTTGCCAGGAGTGCCTTCTCACAATCGTTGAATTTTTCCTCCACAGACGATAAAGTTTTGCTCGCATAGGAGATTACTTTATTGACCTTGTCATGCTTTTGGTATAATACTGCCGTCAAGCACGTATTAAAGAACCCTGTCTCCAGGAAGAACTCCTTGTTTCTGACAGGGTAAGCTAGGCAAGGTGCTTGTGAGAGGCTCCTCTTGAGTTGTCTTACTGCCTCGGATTGTTCTGGACCCCATTCCCACTTGACCCCCCCCTTCAAGAGATGAATCAGGGGTCTGGTGATCTCTGCGTAGCCCTCAATGAACTTTCTGCTGTAATTAGTCAGTCCAAGGAGGCTCCTTAGTTCCCGCAGAGTTGTGGGATCCTTCAGTTTCTGAAGTGCTTCCACTTTCTTTTCCTGGGGACAGAGACCCTGAGGAGTAATCTCATGCCCCAAGAAATTAACACGGGTTCTACACCATTGTGCTTTCTGAAAGGCAAGCTTTGCTCCGGCGGCCCTCAACTGCATCAGAACATAACGGATCTCTGCTATGTGTTCCTCCACAGATGAACTTTTGATGAGGACATCATCTAATCATCTACATAAGCCAGGTTACCCCTCGCACCCAGGTCGGGCATGGCCTTATGTAGGAAAATGTTGAATTCATTGCCGGATTTGAGGTATCCAAAGGGAGTCCGGGTCCATGTGCCCTGCTGGACCCCAAATGTAAAAGCCAGTTTGTATTGGTCCTCCCTACTGACAGGCACAGTCCATTATCCATTGGTCAGGTCTATTGCAGTGAATACCTGTGACCCCTGAATCTGGGCCAGCCCTTGGTCAATGTAGGGCAGAGGCAATCGGGAAGTATGGTCCCATTTGTGGAGCTACCTAAGGTCGGCAGAGAGTCTCCAATGGCCGTTTGGCTTCAATATTCCCTGCACCGGATTATTGAAGGTGCCGTGTACTGGACGGATTATTCCCCGGGACTCAAGGTTCTTAATTATTTCAGTAAGGGACTCCATGGATGCGAGAGGCAAGCGATATTGCTTCACAAACACTGGAGTCATGCCAGGGTCCGTGGGAATTGTTGTTGTGTGGATGTCGATGCGACCACAGTCATATGAGTCTACCGCAAAGAGATCTTGGAAATCCAAGAAAACTTGTTTCAACTTTTGCTTCTGTTCCAGAGTTACGCAGGCATCAGCTAGGTTGACTCTCTCTTCCACCATCTGCCTGAAGCCTGGAAAGACTTGTGGTTTGGCTATCTCAGCGGCCTCCTCCAGCTGGGTGGAGAGGTCCCTGGTCAGAGTGCTGATTTGGACTGGAGGGATCAGGTGGGAAAGGCAGCCTTCATGGACCTGGAAAATCACCTCATCCCTCCTGAAGTCACAAGTCACATCTTCCTTACCATAAGGGCAAGAAGTGTACACCAGGAAGTTCCCCCCATGCCGGGTGAAAATCCTGTCTGGTGTTGTATTGTCATCACTGTCACTGTCAAAACAGTCCTTGGGGATTTGTCCTAACAGTTCATTTCCTAAATCAATGGAGAAATGTCGGTCATCAACCGCCATTCCAATGATGGTGCCTGCGGCTAGAGTAATACTCTGTAAGTCGCTGTTATCCACCTCTATTGGAATGGTGTCATTTTCTATGTTGACTAATGGTGTTGGGTTTACCCCTAACCCTTGTTGTTGGAGAGAAGCATTTAGGTGAATATAAGCATCAGGGCTTTTCAATTTTTGTCCTCTTTTAACTTTCACTTCCAGGGAGAATTGTCCGGTCCTTTCTAGGATGGTGACTTCCTCTTTAATCTGAATTTCAACTGCATAAGGTAGCAATTGAGCTGAGCTAAATGCTTTTTCTGGATCATCAAAGCCCATGGGATTATCCTATCCGCTAATCGGGACCAAGCTTTGAAGTTTATTAGGTCCAAATTAATGGCAAAGCGATTGAGAATGTCACTGCCTAAGTAAAAGGCGGCAGTGACGTCTCGCATGACCCAACAATTATGGACTATGCTCTTGTTGCCAATGGAGATTTTGAGCATACACCTTCTTGGCAGGAGATGTTTGGAATTGGGTGCTTCCAGGTCCATTTCCCATTAGTCTATCAGTTTGAATGTGGGAATGGCTGGATCTTTTGGGAGTTGGCGGAACATGGCTTCGCTGATGAAGCTCTTACCGTTGTTCACACACACACTCGGGCGAGAACAGAGTCCTTCACATCATTTAACTGAACAGGGATGAACAACTGCTCTCCAATTTGCTGAATATCAGCCAGGCTCTGAGCTGATTTTACATCTTTCTGGACTATAGGAGTAGGAGTGTCTGATTGTGGATTGGTAAAGAATTTCAGAGTGTTTCCTTCCAGTGTGGAATACCACCTTAAACTGGAAGGAAGGTTGATTTTCAGAAATAGAGAGGACCCCCCATCACCAGTCTGTTGTCCTACTGCTATTACTGTCACGTCTGGAATTTAGTTGTTCTGGAAGTGAAATTCTACTTGGTCAGATTTTTGTTCAACCATGTGGCAGGTGCCATTTAAACTAACATGGTTGACACTGTGTTTTAATTTTATTGGACGGCTAGTCTGGGTCCAGAGGACCTTGTTCACGCAATCTATTAGGGGTGACAACCTTCTCAGGAGGTCATTCCCTAGTAAACAAGGGGTGCCCTCTGGAGTCACCACTATGACCGGGTGTTTCACCTTGTGTCACCCAATTTTGATGTCCAAATCTGGAGTCCCCTCGACGGGAATTTCCTTCCCGTCAAAGTTCTGCAGTTGTCCAGGAAGAGAGGTGAGAGGAATGCGGTAATTCTCCCCCCTTCCTGCATTTAGTTCATCAAAGTCCCTTTTGGACAGAAGGGTAGCTTGGGATCCAGTGTCCACTAGTGCCAAAATTGTGCCCTGCTCCTGTACTTGTACCGGGGCATAGTATCTTCCCTCCTTCTCCTCAAGGGGGCACAGATAATGCACATTTTTGGACAACTGGTGGGCTCATTTTCTGGTTTTGGACATTGCTAGCGAAGAAATTTGGGCAGAATTCTGTGGAGAGCCTGGGGAATCTGAAAGAAAAAGTTGGCAACTGGAAATGGTTTCGGGTTCGAGGCCGCACCCCCCTTTTTGGAGGCAGTCATCAGGATGAGTTTGACCCATGGGATTTTGGTATTGTTGGTTCTGGGATAGAATGATGAGCGGCGACAGCTCAATCCCTACATCTACCCAGTCTGTTGATTCGGTTTTAGGTTCCTCTGGTTTCGGTTCTGGGCCGCCCCTGCCTTTTTGGAGGCAGTCACCAGGATGGGTTTGAACCAGGGAAGTTTGGTTTTGTTGGTTCTGGGATAGGATGATGGGCGGCGACAGCTCAATCCCGACATCCACCCAGTCTGGATTGGAATCTCTTGGGACCCATTTTTCCTTGGGAGAAGTTCCCCCATCTCAGAAGGAGAAGATCGTTTTCCCAGGACCCTCTGAGGATCCCTCTCCCTCAAATTGGAAGACCCGTACCTCCTCCACAAAGTGGGTCTGTTTGGGTCCTTTGTTTCTCCTACCCCCCCCCCCTCTGCTCCTTGGGAGGCAGGCTTTCAGGGGCAGGAGATTTTGTTTCCGGTTCCTGGTTTTCCAGGGGCTGTTTACAAGTTGGGAAGGAAGCTTCCTCCAAGGCTTTACACCCCTCTTCCCCTTGTGCCTCCTCCCTGGGAACCGGTGGGTTATCGGGGTGCTGCCCCCGTCATTGTTCTGGAGCACCAGGTCCAGAGTTTGGGGCATTCTGCGGTGGCATGCTCATCTGAGGGTTCTGTTGAGCCCTCAGTATGTGACACAGATCCCGTGCCATATTTTGGACCTGGCACTCAAGTTGGGAAACCCGCTCAGGTTGATACAGGGTTCTGTTTTCTCCCCTGGGCTGATCCCAGGAAGGGTAGCTATCCCTTCTCTGGTAATACCCCGGGTTGGGAAGATTTGGGTACCCCTCCACCCTTGGCCTCCCCTCTCCCGGATTAGGTTGTCTGGGCTCAGGGAATTGGGGAAAGAAGGATGGATGAGTTTGGGGCTGGAAACCTTGCGGATACCTGGGGAAAAAGTTTGGCCCAGGGTTTGGTGAATTTCTGCCCTCCTGGGAAAAGTTTGGAGGGAAGTTCTCTGGGTTAGGTGCTTGACTGAATCCCCCCTTGGGCTGGAGGAGTCCACACATAACCCAGGATGGGTTGGTTTCCCTTGTAGCGGGGACTTACATAATCAGGGGAGCGAGGGACCCCATTTGTGGAACTACATCCTTGACTCCCTGTCTGTGACTGGCCCGAGGGCCTTCTGGAGTTAGAGTTATTCTGCGCAGGCAGATTTTTAGGCCCCCCCCATCTCCGAATCTAAAACGGGGGCAACCTTTACCTCTGCCACCTTGGCAGCAGCAGGGGTGCTGTTGGTTTTGGGGTTTTTGGACGCATCACTTTTATTTTCTATGGGCTTCTGCACCTCATAGATCCGGGTGGCTTGCTCAATGACCCAGTCTAAAGATCTTTTCTCGTGAAAATCTCTCACGAGCTGGGCCATTATGTACTTGGGAAGAGCATGGAAAAATGTGTTGATGAATTCTCTGCTGTCCGTGCGCACCCTTCTGGTGGTCTGCGCAAAGGCACGCTTCAATTCTTGCACAAATTCTTGTGGGGCCTGATCCTCCCCACATTGCAAATTGTAGGCTGCCTTGCGAGCCTCTTGGGGATTTCTATGTACAGAAAAATGTTTCGAGATGGCAGCCCTATATGTGGACCATCTTGAATGGTTTTGGTCCTCCAGCCCCGCAAAGAAACTGGAGTATTCAGGGGAGAATGTCCATTTGACGTACTGGATGCAGCTACTGCTGTCCTTCAAATGGAAAGTCTCCATCATTTGCTCATAGAGCTCCAAGTGTTCCCAAACAGAATACTTGGCGTTCTTATGATAAGGCGTGATGACACTCCTCATTGCCTTAATCTGTTTTAAGGGGTCCTTAAGCAAGGCCCTTTTCACCTTATTGGCCTTTTTGGTTCGGGTAACCCTGGTCCATTCATTCTCTGATTCAGAAGCACTGCTCCCAGAGGTGCCTGTCTGATCTTCCAGGTTTTCCCGGATTCTGCGAGCCTGGGAATAGCTGGCAGAATGTGGGGACCTGGTCTCCTGTGTCCTGTGACGCTCAGAGGAGTCTTCAGATCCCTCCTTGCTACCAGGATTTGATGGGTACCCCCCCACTGACCTAACTGGGCAGAGGTTTTCAGGATTCCCTTAGTGGGCCTACTCTCATGGGGTTCCCCACTAAATTGCACTGTACTTAGGTGCCCATACCCGGATGCCCGCCCATCCATTCCTGGGTGGTACTGGCCTATGAGCCCATCCTTTTGGCTGGATAGTAATCTGCCATCCCTGTGGCCCTGTGCTCATGTGCGCCAGGGGACATTGGGGTGGCAGAGTCCAGGGACTGGGAGAGATGAAGGCCTCTGGTACTAGGGCTCCTGAGGTTATGCTCAGGCGTTTCCCTTTCCCAGTGAACCTCATCTCTATCAGCCCCTGCTCCCTGTTGCAATGCAAGAGCCTGCGCTTTCAGTTCCTCAGTTAAGGCCTTACTAGACTCTATCAGTCTCTCCTGCATGGCTACCTGTTGCTGGAGTCTATCATTGTGCTGGCAGAGAGCCTCATTCTCTCTCTGTGCCTCCTGATTGGTCCTGGAGTACTGGTACAGTCTTTGCTGCAGGAGGGATACCTCCTGAGTCCCATACCTACTGGCCTGCTCCGTTCTTGCCAGAGCCTCTTCCACCCTCCTGGTGTGCTCTAACAAGTTCTGATGCTCTTTTTGGAGGTCACCCAGCCCCTGGAGGGCCAAGTGATTTTCTTCAGTTTTTCTTTTTAAATGGCAGACTTCCTGGCCTGAGGTGTCCCTTTCCTGACTAAGAGTATGCATCTGTGCCGCCAGGTCGTCCCTTTGCCTTTGAAAGGCACCAGCTTTCTGGCGCTGCTGATCAAACTCTGGCTGGGTATCCAGGTCTTTCAGGATCAGTTTATTGCTCTCTGCCTTTTCCCTATCTAGGTGGCTTTGCAGGGTGACTACCTGTCTCAGCACATGCCCTATTGAAATCTAATTGTTGCTCCAGCTTTTTCTGGCTCTGCAGTAGGGAGTCCAAACCTTCTTGGTACTCCTTCTGCAAGGCCAGAAATCTGGTATCCTGGTCAGACCTTTCCTGTTGCAGGATACACATGTCCTCTTTGATTTTAATGAGATACTGTCTGCTCTCATTTTCTGACTCCTGGCTTCTGTGCATCCTCTGCTCCGAAGAGACCAGGTCAGATTGGGCCTTCTCTAACGCGATCTGTTGCCTATTTGCCAGATCTTGGCCTTCAGCACATTTGTCCTGCATGGCTCCCATATATAGATACAAATATGCCGCTATCCTAACCATCTTGTCATGTTCCTCATTAGCTTTAGGAGCCATGCATAGTTCACTCAGGGCCACATGTAAGGGACCCTGATCTCTCCAGATATCTAACCCAGTTGCAGCGACCTGTTGTGTGTTTGCCTGCAACCACGCATCCTGGCCCTGCTCAGTCCATTCACCTCTCACAAATAGCTTATGTAAGAAGTGCTCTCTGGCTATTTTGATGTCTACCAGTGTCGTCATTCTGGAATTGAGTTCCTTCCTGACTTACAGAAGTTTGTATTTTGTTTTGCAAAACAGACCGTTTCCTTAGAGCATTCCTTTGAGGAGTGCTTTACAGCGTAACACAGCGTGGTGATCTAACCGGATATGTATCCTGTCAGCTGGCACACTGTATTAATCTGCACAAGTGATAGATCTAATCCAGAATCCCCGGCTACAAGCCCCCACTTTGTAAGTGGATTCAATTCAACACTACAGTTAAGTCAATGCCTAGTCTGGGATGCTGAGGGAAACCCTTATTGATATATTTTTATGTCTAGTTCGTTTACTCTGGATGACAACCCTTATATAACACCCCTCTCTTAGAATCCCCCTGACCCCACTGAGCCAAGAAGTAGGTTTGTTTTGCAAATTAAAAGGTTTATTTGAAAATTAAACAATATATATATATCACACTTTTATAATAAATTAATATTTGCTATCACACTTGTGAATATGAGCAGTAATCAGCAATAGATGAGGTGATACTAGCACACTGGTTTAATTACTTAGGAGTAGTATATAGGATAAGGTAGCTGAGAATACTTTATATGGTACAAGGAAATGCAAGATGGAAAAGAAGCAACACAGGAATAAACTTGATATGATTTCAACCAAAACAATGTAATCACTTATCCCCCTAGTAGCAATTCACCCCCCCCTTTATGCAATGTAAAGAGATGGAAGGAAAGCACACAGTTCTCAGGAATGCAATCAAATATAATTCAGTTCCCCCATAGCAAGCTTAGAGGAAAACAGGTAGGAGTTTTAAACACAGGCAAAATCCTTTTAAATGTGGTGGCAATGAAGTGAAAAATATACTCAAATTGCTTTTAATTCCCTATAGGAGGTTCAGGGTTAGTGAGAGATACTTTAAATTAATTCAGGATCACTTTAGCAATGCTCTATGAATGATTGTCAGGTTGCAAACGAATTTCAGCAAAGGAAAGCAAGGACAAATATTTTTACACGTGGCTGAAATTAAGCAAAATGTCAAATCGTGGCAAATTTAGTCGCGTGCGTCGAGTGCAATTACGGAGGGAGTATGTAGCAAGTCGGTTTAGAGCTATTTGGAAAGCTTAGAATCTCAGATTCAAAATAAAAGTTAAATCTCGCTTCTATCACAAACGGTTCCGGAGATACGGCCGATTTAGTAAAGGTAGTTTTTCAGATTTGAAATTTGAAAGCTCAGAATGACAGTTTTCAGGTTTAAAGATGACAGAATGACACGATTCTAGGAGGCAGTTCTAAATAGGTTAAAATAGTTTGGATTAGATTATTTTAAACTAAGAGATTGGGTTTTGCACAGTTCTGGCGGTACACATGCTAAATTTTGGACAGGAATGCGACTTTGCCACGGATCGGGTCAGGATTGGACTGCAGTTCCCTCGCCACGGACGGTCTCAGCCTGGTTCTGCTCACTGGATAATTCTACCTTCTGGGTCAGCTCTGCTAGCGGCACTGCACAGCGGTCTGGATCTCTGGTTCTGACAAACGTTCTCGGCACTGCACGGCGGTCTGGTCTCTGGTTCTGACAAAAGTTCTTGGCAAAAATTCAAACAGCTCGCCCGGCTGTTGAATAGTTTGCAAATGATTTGGAGGCCTGCTGAAAAAGGATTCAGCTTGTGGATTCAGGCCTCTCTGCTACAAATTCTGGAGTTAATTTCTGGTCTCTGGAGATGGATTTGAAATCTGGATCTCTGGATGTGAAGTCTGAAGTCAAAATGCTCCGCAGAAAGTGAAAAAGAAAGTGCTATCTGGCTTCCAGTGGCTCTTATTATGTGTTTATAGAGTGGGAGGGTCGGCTAATTCTGAATGCCCAACCCTCTCAACTTATCATTGGCCAGTTCCTCCTCTCTTCCTTGATTGGGGGAACTGGGTTGTGAGTCAGAGTGATGTGGTAGGTTTATGGTCAGAGGATCCTCCCCTTGTCAAATTGCACACAAATCTATTTCTGATCCAAATACATATTTATCTATGTACCATTTTTTCTAATATTATACGTCCAGTTAACATATTTTCTGTAGCACCAAACCAACCGATCCCTGTCTTTGTAAGATGTTGTGTCTACTTATGACAGAATTCTCCCCTTTTCATCCAAATAACAACCTCTAAACCTTTCCAGATTCTACACAAATGTGCAGCAGGGATATGGGTTTCAGATGATAAAGGGTCAGATTTTTAACATGCATACATTTGGAGTAACAATCTTTTTTCCCGCTACTATCCCCAAGAACATACCACAGGGTCCTAACACCTCTTAAAATGTGCACAGAAAAATCACAAGAATGGTGATGTTATTTATATAATTTTTACAAGTCTGCACTATGAATTATCCATCTTTTTAAAATTATGCTCTGGCCCCAAAGGGGTGTGGTTTTCCAAAGTACATGGTAGCATTTCTGGTTTATCCACTTCCCCCAAGCTCAGCTTGCTCACAGATGCAGTGCCTCTCCCAGTTTCTCCCAAGAGGAAGCCATTTTACGACCCCACCAATATAACATTTGCCTGAGTCCAGGACAGGGCTTTGTTCAATTTCCTGCAGTCTGCAGGTACCACTCCCCTAATTCAATAAGAGAGGTGTCATCTCCTTTTGGCAGGGGCAGCAGGATGTAGCCAGGCCTGGGAACACAGCTGCTGAATTTCCTCTCCTGTCGGGGGTAGTTGTCAGGCAGAATCCAGTTTCATTAAGCCAGGCTTCAGCTAAATGTCACTTTTGTTTCCAGTTTTTCTTCATTCAAATCAAACTCACAATTTTTACACATGCAGCTAGAATGCTGATTCTAAGTTCAAAACTATGACATTTAACAGTTGCAAACTATGTGACACTCAAAAGTAGGTCACTCATTTAATTTAAACATTTTGATTTTAGTGGTTTTAAATCCAATTTGAGTTAAGCTGCTGACATCAACAGCTCAGCCAGTTTTGTTATAAACATTGTTTTGGGCTCTTCATCTTTCCAGATTTTGTATGCACACAAAACTTCATTCTGCCAGATGTCTGCTGGTGTTCAGTAAGATTTTTGAATATCCTGCAATGTTTGAAATAGGCATTTTGAGCTTGCATTCAGGGAAACAAAGGTGATTTTAAAGTGCTTTTTTAGCCAACCGGCACAGCTGTTTTTCCTTTGACACACGTTTCACTCATGGCACTCCTGGCCCATCATGCGTGCACTGGTGGGTGGCCGGTTAGGCAACCATTTTGGTGTGCGCACAAACTGCGCGGTTTTCGCGGATTCTGGCGCAACTGTGGGCTTTTCCGCCATCTTGGATTTTCTAAGCCCACAGCACCAAATGTTGCAGCTTAATAGTCGAAATGTGGGTCAGGACACCCAACATTATCATGCTGTGGGTTTTATGTACGTTTTCATAAGGAATTATACCTCTATGGATGCATGTCAAACATTCCATGGGCTCAGTCAAATTCCTTTATTTCGGATACACATATCAATAAAAGTACAGCAGCAATTAGTTATATGACATTATACAAAATATCAAATCACGAAATATGAAAGACATAAAAAAATATCACCACACACTTCTAAAATAGCCATCGTATGGTCTTACTAACAAATATGCAAATATGAGGAATCGCAGGCGCATGCATGAAAACCTTCCCCATCATTCGGCCCAACAAGAGGACATATTGTAGTGAGGGTCAGCTAAGCCTGTCCTTGATTATAAGAGAAACATAATCATTGTTCAAACATATTCATCTAAATTGAAACTTATCATTCGATGAGGGCATGGTTCCAGATGTCTTGAAATCAGCCTGGATAACTCCACTGTTGAAAAAGGAAAATCTTGATCCCACTAATAAAGATAACTATCGACCCATTACAAATGTGCCTTTTATTTTGAAGATTCTCGACAAGCTAGCATATGTTCAACTTCAAGCTTATGTTGAAGAGCATAACATTCTAGGCAATCGTCAATCGGGTCATAGGGCTAGTCATGGCACAGAAACTGCCATGCTTGACCTCAAGGCCACCTTAGCAGGCATAGCAGATAAAAAACCAAGCTGCTCTGTTGATGCTGTTAGACCGCTCTGCAGCCTTTGAACTTGTTGATCACACTCTGCTAGTGATAAGGCTGGGCGAAGTCCAAACAGTTCCACGCTGGCTTCCAAATGGATTGCCTCCTTTTTAGGTCCACGTACAGTGAGGGTTTGTGTTGGTAAAAATCACACTACCATCTCTCAAACCTGCGGTGTTCCGCATGGCTCGCGCCTGTCGCTGCTGCTCTTTAACTTGTATATTCAACCACTATTAGAGCTTCTGAACAGCCTCGGTGTGCAATATACGAACTACCCAGATGACACTCAGGTTGTTATTCAGCTCAGTGGCCAATACAGGAATGACGCAGAAACCCTTAATAACATCTATAGCGCCATTCAGAATTGGATGGCCTGCAACTCCTTGGCTCTTAATAACAGTAAAACTCAGCTTATGATTGTCTCCACCAAGAATACTCGTAGCAAACTAAGACCGGACTACTCCAAGTTTCTGATAGCAGACCATGGGCCTCATTACGACCCTTGCGGAAATGGAAAAATGATGGCGGAAATGCAAAACCGCCATCGAACACCGCTCGTTGCGATCATGACCCGTCACCGTAAAGTACGATGCCATTAGCGACACCGCAGTGAACGGCAACGCTAACTGCACCAAGTACGCGCACGCGCGCCTTGCAAAAGCGGAATCACCGCCATGGCGCAACGGTACGCGAATTCTGACCCTAGCGGACATGTACTGAACGCCATCAAGCACGTCGTAAAGTACCATTCCGCCATGGCGAGAAATACGGCAACGTGAACCAACCGTAAATGGCCCACTGAGTGCCTGTACTCCACTCCCTGGCCTCATTGCACAACTCCTGGCAGGCGCAATGTACTCACACTATGCAACCAGTGAAATCCACAATTCACCCATGCATGCCAACGTAGAAAAGCATGCAGGGGCTCAAAGCGCCCCGTGAGTGGGCATCCATGTACGGCATGTCACCATAGCCGTACTGACGCAGCACAGGCATGCGAAGGTACAATACATCAAAATGAAAATCAAGAACACATGACACAAAACAACAGTAGTCCCCCATCGCTTGCCACCAGCGCAAGGCAACATCCAAAACAGCATCCTGAGGGGGATTGCACCAGCCCTGTACTCATGCCAGTAAACAAACCAACCATCAGCAGAAGCATGTACCACACAAGTCGGCAGAGTGACTGAGCAGCCAGGCTCATCCCAAGAGGGGCCGATGGGAGCTGCAGGGCACAGATGGCATCAATACAGAAGCTATTCCAATGGACATGACCCCAGTCCCCCTCCAACAAACGCACGCAAACACAGTCACCTGTGACCAGCCACATTCTGAACAACCCATCATTCCACCAATCGACCTGGCTGACAGGCACCAGTCGGCCAAAAGCCAATCCCCCGCCCCTGAACAGCACATCATGTAAACAGACACAATGGCAGCCCCTATCCGTGACCATACTGTGCTACGTAGGCAAACGCGGCCAGTACTGTACCGCACAACTCAACTCAGAAGGCGGAACACAATGCAGATCATCTCGCAATACATACCGCCACAAAGCGAAAATCGCCACATCACCTGCAAAGAACAACGCAACACGACAAATATCGGAATACAATTTAAATGCACATCCAAATGACAAAGGCCCCACAGCAATTTGCAAAATACCACCAAAACAACCATCATCACCGAGGGCTGCATCTGCAATAATTGACCGGCTTCCACTTGTGTGACGCCCTGTACCATCATGGCACACAGGGCCTACATCAACGTTCCAAAAGGCAACATGGAAGCGGCAAGAACCGCAGGTCCGTCCCATGAGGCAGGCACTAGTCGAGCTGAAAGGCCGAAATGTTGCACCTAGCCACCAGTACAGCGTAAGGGCATGTGGCCCATTGGCGATCGTCCCATAAGATCGAAATGGTGCTCCACTGATTCACCCGAAGCTGCAGGAGTCGAGAGTAAAAACCATCTGGAGGAGTGGCGTAGAGATGGCATCTGCAATAGGGCAGGAGATACCTGTCACCCAAAAGAAACACAAATTAACCGATTGCATTACGGGACTCATGATGCATTACAATCTTCATTCAACACACCAAATCCACACCCATATGCATGCTAGCCCACTCCAAAGGAATATACACACCCCTAAATCAGTATCGAATCATAACGAAACCAATCGAGCCAAATACACCATTGGCAACGTCGGTTACTGTGCATGCGTCCGTCAAGATAGAACCCATGACATGGGATTAGTAACGTGCCTAGACACAAGTGTATGAAGGCGCGTCGAGACAGGGAGGATCCGACAAGGGCAGATAGACGTATGTCCCACTATGGCAGCCTTGCATCACATAACGCAGGGGAAGGGGAGTGAATCAAAAAACCCATGTACATGGCAGACCCTAAACGGAATCATCAGTCCATGCATCCATTCATCATTCCCTCATCCCGCAATGAAAACGCATGAATATTCACTCACATAATATGTGAAACTTCCATCGCGTCTGTGCGTAATGCAGTCCGCAAAAACCACTGTGCCCCTGGCCGGATCTGTAGTGTTGTGAAGCAAGATGGATTTGGGAACGTCCTGCCTTATCGTCCACTACGCTATTGCGCATCCCATTCAATTCATATCATTCATTGCCTGCTCGTTATGGGCCATGTCCCAAGGACATTCTACAATAGAACGTTACATTTCCAGCCAGACCTGTGGGCGTATCCTCGCCGCTACTTCAAAACCCAAAATGCTGGCCTTCGAATTCCTCACTTGCAACATTACGTCGAAAAGGCTTCTGTGAACGCTTGCATTCACAATTACATCAATGTAGTGCGGCTGTGTGTCATGATGCTAACTGGCTGCAATCACAAATGGGACGCCACGCCCGTCGGTGAAGTACGTTACTGTGCTGCATGAGGGTCGGCCATCGATCGAGCCCTACATACCACTGACTCTTCACAGGTATGTAAGCGGCTGCAATCATAGCATGTGTAACAATGGGAGCATACCATGAAGATCAGTCAAAGTACATCACACTGCCATCGGGATTAGATACATGATTCCAATCCCAAGATGCCATGCGGCCAAATGCAGCCTTACGTGCGGGACGTGCTCGGCCAGAAGGGATTGCATCTGCCACAGATTCATTCAATCAGCACAGGTGGAGGCCATACAGGCCGACAGCACATATATTGCAGACCCAAACCCCTCCCACAACCACTCCCACTCCAAAATGCTACCGGCAGGACTAGCGATGTTGGGCCTGGGGGACCAGATAGCACTGCAAGTGCTACAACTACAAGAAGACGACGAACAACAACAGGTACAACAACCGGGCGCACAGGGGAGACGGAGGAGAAGGAGGAGGAGGAGGGCAAGGCAGGGTCAGCAAGGCCCACAAGCACTGCCACTACCACCACGCAGGCGGCCCGCAATCCCACGCCTCTGAGCCGATCCGTTCAACCTCACTGCTGAGCAGATCCACACCCTCTACCGTTTGGACCGGGACACCATAATCGCCATTGTGGACATGACACATGCTGACCTCGTGAGCATGATAGATAGCCCAACCGCCATCCCACCCCTACTGAAGGTGGTGTCTGCACTCCACTTCCTGGCCACAGGCACCTATCAGCACACAGTGGGACAGTTGCATGGCATTTCACAGCCACTGTTCTCACGGACACTCTTCCAAGTGCACGATGCCCTCCTGAAGCACGCCGACGACCACATCACACTACCACGCACGTACCAGGAGATTACCAACGCTAAAGTGGGATTCCATGCACTTGGCGGCATCCCGGGTTGCATTGGTGCCATCGACTGCACCCATGTTGAATTGGTTGTCCCACATGCCATGGAGGTCCAGTACCGCAACCGGAAACAATTTCATTCAATCAATGTGCAAATGGTGTGTGACTCCAACAAGATATTTACGCATTGTTGTGCCAGATTTCCAGGATCTACCCATGATTCTATGGTCCTGAGGAACACAAGAATACCACGCTACATGGAGCGACACGCAGGGCACAGATCCTGGCTACTCGGTGAGTCTCATTCCATGCATGACATCGTGGCCCATTTGATGCGTCAATGACCTTGCAGGAGGGGGGGGGGGCTACTTAGCACTATCATTCCACTGACACCCTTCATTCGTCTCATACAGGTGATGCCGGGTATCCACTGAAGAGATGGCTCCTTACACCAATCCGGAACCCACAGAACGAGCATGAGGAGGACTACAACCATGCCCACTCACGTACCCGTGTGGTCATTGAACAGGCATTCGGCCTACTGAAGGCTCGTTTCCGCAGCCTCAGCAGGTCTGGCGGGGCACTCATGTACAGCCATGAGAAGGTTTCTAAGATGGTCATGGCATGTGTCATGCTGCACAACATGTGCATACGTAGGAATGTGCCCATGCCCCCTGACGCTGTACTGCATGCACCTGAAGATGATGATGATGATGAGGGTGGGGATGTGGAGGCACCTCAAGGAGTCCATGAGGCACAGGATGCACGTGCAATCCGACAGAGCATCATAGATGCATGCTTCTAGCAACCACGCATGGTGCCTATTACACGGAAAGGGGACCTGTGGCACTGTGTGTGTGTAGTACAGGCACATTGTGGACTGTACGCCTATGAAGGCCTCGTACGCAAATATCAATGTCCACACATGTCATTGGATGATTATGAGATGCTGTATTGTTAATGTGATTTGATTTATACACCCTATGGACCCGCCACCCAGTGAAGCCCAACACACCCCCTCCACCCTACTACCTCACCCCCCAACACCAGTGTCCAAATATGCATGCTGTCCGTGGTTGGACGCTATTGCAAGCCCCCTCTACGGGTATCAGGGGCACCCCTGCCCGTGGAGCGCAGGTTCCTGCCAGATCTGCGTTGGGGGCTGCCCTGGACGGAACTTGCCACGGATGATGTCTCTGCCTGCTCGCGTCCATGCATGTCTCTGAGGGTTTGTGAGAGCTCCGAGAGCACACGGCGCACAGCAGCAAGTTCAGCACAAACGTCTTTGGACGTCGCATGCAGTTCCCCCCTCAGGCTCTCGGTGCTTTTCTCCATTTGTGCTCTCAGGCTCTCGGTGCTTCTCTCCATTTGTGCTCTCAGGCTCTCGGTGCTTCTCTCCATTTCTCCCCTGAGGCTCTCACTACTTTTCTCTATTTGTGCCCTGAGTGTCTCGGTGGATGTTTCCATGGCTGCCCTGGAACCCCCGCATTCATTTGCATGGTCCTTGAGTAGCGTGGACACTTCCTGCTGTTGCTCGATCAGCAGGTCGAGGGACTGTTGCCTCTGCTGGGCCATGGACATTTGCGGTGGTGTGACAGGGGGGCTGCTCAACACATGTTGCCTTGGCACAGGACTTGTGGGGGTTGGCCAGTCGTCGTCTTCAGGGTGCCCCTGCGTGGTTTCGTCATGGTGTAGGGGATGGAACATGCAGGGGGATTGGGAAAGGTCATGGATGGTACCTACGTCGCCAGCACTGTTTTCCGTGTCGGAGCATGCTGGCATGACAGCTGTGTCACCTATGGTGCTGCTACCACCAGAGGCAGTGCCATCAGATACGTTCTTTGGGGGGACCTGTGGTGCTGGGGTTGTGGACTTGCTGGCTGCTGGGGTGCCTGTTGCAGTCCCCTCCAGTGTGCTGCCACTTGATTCCTGCTGCTGCCGTGTCTTGATCCTTGCACCTGAGGTGGAGGCTCTTGGGACGTTGGTCCTGGCCCTCTTTGCAGGCGTGCTGGTAGGGGTGTCCTGCAGCTCGTCGTTGGTATCGGACCCTGTGGTGGAGTAAAGAGGGGCGAGCGTTAGTTATGGGTCTGTCGGATTTGGAATGGCAACGTATCAAATGCATTGGGGGGGTACATGAGGCTGATTTGGGACTGGGCCTTGGAGGTGGTCTCATTTTCGTGTGGATTGAGGATGCATTCATTTGGCTGCCTGCAGTTAGGGGGTGCATGCTGCACATGTAGGGGTTGTTTATGGCTTCTTGATTGATTTGTTTGTTCATTCTGACTTTTAGAGGGCGCTGTCAGGGCAAAGTATGTATTGCACTATGGGGTCACATGGTACTGCACATGTTCGTGGTTTGTGGATTTCGCATTGTTTCTCTTGGCCAACCTACCTGATTCTCCGGATGTCGGCACTCCTTTCTCCATCCCTCCGACTCCCTCTATGCTCTCCATTCCTATGGTGGAGGCGCAGATTTCCTCCCAGGGGGTCAACTTGATGGGCGACTCTGAACCCCCCCCGGTAGCTGTGGCGATGTTCCTGTTCGCAGAAAGTATGCTGCGTACGCGGATCCGCAGGTCGTCCCACCGCTTGCGACATTGCTGTGGCGTGCGGGGTGTTGTCCCCACCGCACTTACGCGCTGTGCCACCAGGGCCCATATGGCCTTCTTGTTGGCAAGGGCCGTCCTGGTCATTTGACTGGAGAAGACGACGGCGGCATTTTCCTGGAGGGTCTCGGTGAGCACGGTCAGTTCCTCTCGGGAGAAGTGTACCTGCCGCTTGCGGTCACACGCTTTCTTGGCTACCTTTCCCATATTTATTTTTTTAACTGGGGTTGCTAACGGGTTGGGATGTGTGTCAGGGTCGGATTTTTAATGGTTGTGTTGGGATTCGGATTTTATAGTTGTGCGGCGTGCTGTTTCCCGTTCCGGCCACATGCTTTTACTTCCGTTTCCGTATATTTACGGTGGCCGTAATTTGCGGTGCCCGCTCGTTACGGTGACCGCTCATTACGTTGACCGCTAAGATGGGTGGCGGTATTGCACCTGGTGCAGCGTACGGCGGCGGTAAGGGCCGTTTTGGGGTCATTTCCGCCATCGCAGCCTTTCGGATTCCGCCATGGCGTAATGCTCGTGCCCGATGGGTCGTGATTAGCCGCACTTTGCTCCTTCGTGCAATGGCGGAAACGCTATTTACGCTGTTGCGGTCCGGTCAGTCACTTTCCGCCAGGGTCGTAATGAGGCCCCATGTCATAACTGTTTTAAGAAAAGTGAAAACACTGGGTGTTTATCTGGATGATGAACTCTCTATGAAGTCTCATGTCTCCAACATCCGGTCAAGCTGTGGACTCATCAATAAATGAATACAATATATCAGACCTTTTATAACAACTGAAAACTGTGCTTTCCTGTCCACAGCATTGATAAATTCCAGGCTGGACTACTGTAACAGCCTGTTGGCCGGAACTGCCTCTGCCAACATACAAGCACTCAAAGTCACACAGAACAATGCTGTACACAACATTTTTAAGCAATCGTGCCACACCGACATCTCCTCTTTCAGGAAAAAGCTACATTGGCTTCCTGTAAGACAAAGGGCCTCATTACACGGTAGGCGGTGAACCATGGGGCTATTAGCGCCATGGTTCATGCCGGTAAAATACCGGCACCGCCTTGGTGGAAAGGGGAATTACTGCACCATTCCAAGGTTGGCGGGGCGGTAATTCCCCCTTCCACCATTGCCCTTCCCCATTCCCATTTTTGCCCCATAGGGCTCTATGGGAATGGGGAAGGCACTAATTACGGTACCGCAAATTGTGGTACCGTAATTAGCTCCACTGGTCCCTTTGCGGGTTGGTTTTTAACACCTGCAAAAAGCAGGCGTTAAATTCCCCAACCCGCAAAGGGACATCGTAGTAAGGCGGTAAGGGTTTACCGGTACCGGCAAAATACCGGTACCTGTAAACCCTTACCGCCTACCGTGTAATGAGGCCCAAAGAGTAACACACAAAGCACTTACTTTAGCACACAAATGTGTGTCTCTTTCAAGTCCTGTATATCTATCAGAGCATATCAAGATCAAGCCTAATAATAGAAATCTTTGTTCTACTGTAGCTACAACACTTGTCCAGCCGAGATCTAAACTGGCCAGGTTTGGAGGCACTAGCTGTAATTCTCAGGCCCCCACGCCTTGGAATTCACTTCCGGCAGCCATATGGCAAATATAAAACTATTCTCTCTTTAAAAAGGCCATAAATACTCATCTCTTTAACCTCAATTAAGAATATCTGTTTCTACTCCTCCTCCTCTGGCCTGCTCTCATGTTTTGTGTGTTCTGTTTCTGTTCTGTGTGCGCCCGGAGGCCTGCAGGCATGTGGCGCATTACAAGAATGAAAATAAATAAAACAAAATAAAACATTCTCAAAATAATGTTAATCTCATTATGCATCCATTAACATAGCCCAAGGAAACAGAAGTATGTTGGTCGTTTATATTTGTAGATAGGGAAAAGAGACTGCATTACACATTATGATTTTTGCCATTTGTCATTGCAGTTGCTTCTCAGAGAATCAAAATAATATGGTAATTCAATTTCATGAGTAAGTTAATGTAGTGTTATTATAACAATGACTAAGATCATGTTACATGTATACGTTAAAATTACTTCATTATGTAATTAAACCATAACATCTTTTGAAAAGCAAATTGTAAGTATTGTAGCATACACACGCACTGACAAATTGACGTTATTTACAATAGTTATAGTCCGAGCTACGGTGGCAACAGCAATTGTAATGTAGATACAAAGATGATGTTTCAATTTCAAATTAATACTTAACAACTGTTAACTTTGTGTACGGTCATAACTACAAACACACACCAAGCATGTTTAAGCAAGCTAGATGGCACTCTCTACATTAATATGAGCTAATATGACGTCTATCTCAAACAAGCATTGGCAATTCCAACGGTGTGGGCTTTTGGGTAGGCATGGGAAAGGCGCTTCCTAGGCCCTTCTGTAGTGGTATTAACTGCCAATGATGGTAGCAGGTACAAAAGAGTATACATGGGCATCTAAATGTCTAATCTTTACGCATGAGCCAAAACGGTTGGCTTTGCCAATGCTTGTTTTTAACAGTGAAGGAAACAGAGCTTTTAAATCGAGTGGCTGAAGGCAGACATTGTTAAGGCATTTTTCTTACACCAGCAGCCGATTTACAGCTCCAACTGAGTCATTAACCTGTGAAGACTGCTTTGAACAAAACACTGGCCGGCGCTTGAGGCTTGATTAAAGCAAGCTCAAAGAGGTCCCATGAGAAGGTGTTTTTGGAGGGGCGTGGCAGGAACTGGGGGGAAGTGGCCAAAGGGATTAGCATTGCCATGGCCAGTTACTGGGTGGGCAAATAACCAAAACACATCTATAAACTGTGTCCCTCCTCGTGTGCCATTTCTCCCTAACTGTACTCCTATGCAATAGTTTTGTTTGGTGGAAGCACCACTGAAAACCTGGAAACATCGGATTGTAACTCGGACATGTCCCACTACACCGAAAAGAGGACAGGAGAAAGCCGTTGCTCAGCATCAAAGAAATATTAAGGATACAACTAAAATATTTTACAGAAGGGCTATGGGAGCCTACATTTATATATTAGACTCTGACTCAGAGTCTTTAACACTGGTCCGCGTTTGATGGCTTAGCATTTCTGAAGGGAAATATTACACAATGAGGTCAAGATCTATTCTTCCGGCTGTTAAATGGTGGTATTGTTATTTGTCACATCAAAATTAAAGGAGCAACACTGGTCCAGTCCAGGCTGCAAAGCACCGTTCCCATCCCATGAATAGTATCAGGACTTCTGAGAAATGCCAAGCTGTGCCATCATTATCTAAGCAGCCCGGTTGTGCCCCATCAGTGCCTTCCGGGAAGAGCTGGCACTGCCACATTGAAAGCATCTCAAAGGAGGCCTGCAGAAAAACGTTGGAGGTGTCCAACAAAAGGTACATTAGACCAGATGAGATGTGTAGGTACTGATGCGGTTGTGCTAGATAGAATGAGGGCGTCTGGAATAAATTCTCACGCATCCACCCTACCTGCATGACCCTTTACCTTGCCCTCACATTCCCCTGCACTCATTCTCCACGACCCTCCCGAATGACGCTTCATATTTTAATATCTAACACTGACAGTCCATGGGAGTTCCTTAAACAGACAATGGGACTTTTCTGGACCACTTCGGGCATAACATGACAAGAGCCCGCGCCCCGCGAGCCAAGCATCCACCTGATGGGTCCCCGTGCTCTGCAGCACCTCCCTCCCTCCACCACCACCACGGTTCGAGGAAAGCGCACACCCTGCCTGATTCTATCGCTTCTCCACCTTGTGATGTTAGCAGCCAGGCAAAGTCATGCCAAGCAGAGCTTTCTGCAGGCATGCCAGAGTTACTGCCAGTTTCATCACCCCTTTGATAAAACATACAGCGTGCACATAAACAGTGACACTGCACATAAACAGTGGAGTAACTTTGATGAAAATGTTGGGGGGGACATGATATCTGAAGAAAAGGTGCCCAAGCCAAATGAATGGGGAGAAAATGGTGTGCCATGAAAGTTGGGGGGGACAAACACCCCTGTCCCCCCCTAAAATTACGACCATGCGCAGAAATACAACAGGAGAAAGTCCCCAGGTTTCTCTCAAGTGCGAACTTACGGAATGATCAGTCCTCAGGGGGCAGGCCCAGGCTGCACTTTGTGTGCAGGCATTCTGCATGGCCTTGTGTGGGATCTCCCACTTGATCGGGCGCTGGTCTGTGTAACGCACGGTCAAAAGTGAGCACATCTGTTGCATCAGGGGCAATGTGGGCTCTATTGCTTGGAGAACGGGGCAGCGTTTGCCCCTTCTCCTGCATTACTTTCACCTGAAAGAGGGCACCAGTATACACAGTAGGCAGCTTTATGAAACCCTCCCATCTCTTATCACGCACAATCCGCATCATTTTAATGCATAATAATCACACAGTAGCTGTAGCCATCTCACGCAAAATCCGGAGCAGCATTTTTCTTACAATTTCTGATTGTCAACTATTCAGTTCTTTTTTGTTTATAATCCTTCCCGGTACCAAGAAAGCAAATGCACTTAGCAAATAAGAGAACCAGTGTCATGAGTGAAACGTCCAGCCAGTGCTGGCATTTTAGCTAACTGCCCTGTCCCTTCTGAGATTTATCGTTTTTATTAGCACGTAAACTGGGTTTATTTTGCATTGGATTCAAACGTGTTATTTTGCAATACATATGCAGTATGATACAGCAAATTATTGATGCATTTTATATTTTAATTTAGCCCAATTCATGTAGTAACAAAGAGGTAGATATAGAAGCATAGAGGAGCATGTCTACTTTAGCTATTTTAAACAATATATCATTTTATTTGGAAGATGCATGGTATCTTTCCCAATCAAAGATGGCTGCTAGTTTTGCCTTGTTTCCAGAGAGCTTCATTAGAGACAGTCATCCAAGATGGCTGTTCCTTGTAAGTGATAAAAAAAACTCAAAGATTTCCGAGATGGGCAGGAATTGGTGGAATTACCCACAGGGATTACATGGGCTAGGGGCAGGGAATGGAACGGTTTGTAACTGTGTATCCCTCCTCAAATATATCTCCATTGGAAAAGCATTACAGAACCTAATTAAAGCCCATATTTGAAGCTCTCGTGTTAATGACAATAGTTTTGGCTTTTAAGGTAGGGCTTTCAGTACCACCTAATAGCCCAAACTAAAAATAAATAGAAGAAGAAAAAATATATCACCTAGCCGAACAACATCAGTTATAAAATCATGTTCTTAAATAGCTACTAATATTCTCACCAATGTTACATAAGCATTTGTGTACAGTCACTCAACATGCTTTTTAATGCTTTCTTTCAAAATTAGAGCCATCCCATTATCATTGAAGCACAGTTGTTATCTAAATTCATCACAGTTAACTAATGTTATACATGTATATCCCCTTAACAGAATAATGCAGTTATTTCTAATAGCCATTTTATCACAAAGTATTCAGTTATGTGGCAATTTGGTAGTGTTTGCAAGAAACCTTTTGTTTAGAGTTGATGTCTAGTGGAGACCATGGGAGAGAAGTCCTGTAGCGTTTTGTTTTATGTACAAGGGTCAAGCAAATTAATAGTCTTTTATTCCAACTCGCTATTAGGAAGACGTGGTCGATTCAGAAAGCTTCTCTCTGATTAGTAACTATCCCACATTTATTTTCCTTTGTGGTTTCCTAATAACTTCCAGCACTGAAAATGTAAGCTTTGAGATATTATGTTGGTTCTTCAACCAATGTCATAATCCTGAAGATTAGATTTTTCCCATAACAAAATCCATCTCACTGTTACTGTGCATAACATAGTATTACTGTACATAAAACATTCATTGATTATCATGTTACAAAAACATTTAAGACCATCTTCCTTGATAATCGATCACATAACATATTGCTTTAATCGACATTATTGCAATGTCTACAAATAACACTAAAAAGAAATACTCCTTGCAAATAAGCCATTTACATATCTAGCAAAGTGAAACAAATGTCTTTATTATATTGTGTTTGTATAATGGCATAATAAGCTTCTGAAGATGGGCCTTCACTCCAGAAATCCAAAGAGCAATAATGATCATTTAGACATATTCCCACTGGTTACTGAATACTTAATGAAATAATTAATGTTTCTGAATACATATTATAGCAAGCCTTGTTAAGAAAATGAACGACTTTATTTTGAAACATTAATTTTCTTGAAATTTGAATGCACTACAACATGGGTGATTGAGTTCCTCTTTTAGAAGGCCTGGTCTGGTCGAATTTGGTGCCTGCAGCAGATGCCCCCTTTCAGACCAGCTGCCATCTATGAGATTCACTGTCTTTTTGAATGACCTCTGGTTGAGTTTTTTTCCTATTGCCGATAATTATTTTCCCATCACATATATGCCTATGGAAAACGTTAACGTCACCTTTCCAGTCAGACAGATACTTCACTGCCCATACACATGGGTTTCCCATTAAAAGCACGTGGTGATGCATTGGGGTGTGTAAACACATACCAATTCGTACATTGGCTTAAAGCATACACTGTTAAATTGTGACGTGAGTAGCAGTTTGTGAGAACTAGGTTCGAATACTCTCTCCACAACAACTGTTTTAATTGGCCTTGTGTTTTTATGTTTTTTTAATCATCATTCATTTTATTGCTATTGCTTACCCATTGACAAATGAAGCAAAATCAATTTGTATGTAATATGAGATAGAAGTTTGTTTTTATCATGGACCGTTTTTTAGTTCCCTCTTCACTAACAGTTCCAGAGGCTCTACCGACATGTGATGTATGAGGGAGGATATGTTAATGATCAGTTGCTGGAACCGAAAAATACGTTGGTTGTGGAGCCAAGGCTCGTGTGCCCATTTAACAATGCTGGACAGGCACATGTTCAAAGCCCCTCGACATCCAATACCACTTTTTAGAGCCAGGTCCACAATCGCAATGTTATACCTGCTGTGGTATGTGAACCTTTTCATCTGGCTACTAATCTGTGTGCATTTTATTTTATGCAGTTGTGTTTTGTTGTTTTTGTAACACAAGTCTGTGCTTGGTCAAAGCTCAATCTGAAAACAAAAACAGAAGTAAACTGAACTGGAGCAGCCATGAGTGCTATGTTGTCCAGTGTAGTGTGATTCCCATTTACTGTAACTTGCCAAAGCGTGGTTTCTGTTAAGACCTCGGCATGGTCTCCAAACTCTTTCTTGCTTTCACTCCAAAGGTATCTCTTTTTCATCTAGCCTTTTCAATTGTAGGTCTGGGTTGTTGGTGGGGACACCCTATTGATAAGGTAAAGTTAGCCTCTTGCAGACTGTCAATATCACCTTTGACCTCTTACAAGGTGTTCTCATCTATTCACATGGGTGATTTCTGTCTGTGCGGGATGCAAAACACCAGTAGGCCCTGAGTAGGGCATCAATCCTAGATGGCCGTACTTAAGACAGAGCTCAGTGATAATATTAAAGCACATCCATAGAGAAAGGGCATCTCATTGAAGATCCCAAGCAAAAACAGGCAATTCACCAAGTGTGTATGTAAAGCTTCCTAGTCCTACTCATCATTAATTACACAATAGAATATCTTTACAATTTCCCTCAGGTCATTAATGTATATTAGGACATGGATATTGTTATTGACCTCCTCTCAGCCAATCAGAATGTCCAGAGAGCAGTCAATACCTACTGGTATTAACTGAATTCTTAACATTTTGACTTCAAAAGCAGACAGGGGAAAAATAATGCAATTTCCATGAAAGATGCCTTTCAACAAGACACTTCCTCTTTAAGAGGATCTGAGCACCTTTTATTACACTGCAACATCCTATTTAGCACACAAAGGAGACAATTTAAATATGTACAATATGTAAAAATGCTTTCACTTTTTTAAAGAGACACTGTTTAATGTTACAGGACCCCTGATGCATGCTCATGTTAAACCCACTGCAGTTTAACCAAGTTTGCAACTGAAATGCTTAAAGTATGAAGACAAGCTTGTTATTTAAATACTACAAAATACAGCCACATGTAATTTACTAAATCAATTTGTCGATTTAAATGATAATTATTAAGCTAACATGTTTTACTTCAGGACCAATGCTCCAAAACATGTATCGCCACAACCAATATGTGCTACTAGCCTTATAGAGCTTGGAGTCGCAATTATTGCTTGGTATAATGACCTTTCCCCACCTTACGGCCCTCGGCTTCACCTCACACAATAACTTGGTTGCCAGTCATTAGCCCACATTAGTGACCCCTCACTCTGTCTATAAAGATATATTATTTAAAAGAAATAATACCATTACTCAATTCAAATATATTGCCAATCTCGACAATATATCATTGTTATTCAGGCAATCACAAAACCTCCTTAACTTAATGAAAGTATAACTGTTTTTATTCCATGTTACTACAATTCATAGGTTTTCAACACATAAAGGCATAGAGTGGACAGAAATGTACTCCAGCTGGTGTCTGCAATGGTGATGCAGAAAATGAAGCCAATGCGAAAAACATAACACATTTACGTGTTTGTAATAAGCTGCACAAAAGGCTGAATGTTAGTTATACATCCCACTTAAGAAAATAATCAGCGTAGGTTGGACTTAGGTAAAAACATGGAAGGAACTGAGCAAAATATCACAGATTGGTAATGTAGTTTTAAGCCCTGGTGACGTTTGCGTGTGAAGATTGAGGGATCTGTTTGATGGCAGAGGCATTTCCACTAGGAGCAGAAGGTAAATTGAGAACTTAATAATGAGCTACTTGTTTGCCGTCTTGAAGAGAATGTCCTTTGGTAAGACCTTCATGAGTTGAGTCCAGTTATTATACTCAGAGCCCACTACAGATGTGTCAACAAATGGGTTATACTCCGAACCCTTCCATTTCGCGCACGGGACACAACAAGGCTGCACTCTCTCACCTTTATTATTTGTAATTGCAATTGAGCCCCTATATTCGAACATCAGGCATGATGTAAGAACTACTGGTGTTAACTTTGGAGGGGTCAACTAAAAGCATTGGTGTTATGCTGATGACCTACTTTTACTGCTAAGCGACCTGGACATCTCACTGCCGGCACTGATCAATCATATTGCAGAGTTCAATGTTCAATCTGGATGAAGGAAATAATAGTGAATTTGGGGTTTAGATGGTGTCCGAAAGGAATAAAATAGTTGGGCATTTGGCTGACCAGTACACCGGACATGATTATGTCAGAGAATATGGCAAGAGTGCTGTGGAGTCTGAAATCGGAAAGATGGAAGCAACTAAACCTGTCTTTATGGAGGAAAGTCAATGCATTTAAGATGAATTCTACATGAAAGATTAATGATATCTTCAGTATGTTCCCATTGCCCGAAGAAGGTCTAATCAGGAATTGACATTCTAACACAAGGTTTCCTTTGGGACGACAAGCCAACTCGAATGAAGCTCTGTAAACTCCAACTGCCAGTACACAGGGGTGGGCAGGGGAGGACTGGGAGTGCCAAACTTCCAGGCTTGCCATCAAGCTTTCACAGACGCTTGGCACCATTTCTGAAATCTGAGCCTGATGAGTGAGCTAAAGCAGAATCTAGTTTAAATGGGCCTTTATGACTGAGAGTACCCCGTCAACGGAATCCATGTAGCCCTTCATCTCCACACCACTAACAGGCTTCTTGAGGTTGTCCTGGAGAAAAGATTATACGCTGTGGGGGAACCCATTACAACGTATTTACTCTATGTGGTACAACCCAGTGAGCAAAGAAGGGGAAAAATGTTATTTTAGTTGGATTGGTTCCTTGGGGGCAGCAAATGGATTGAGGACCTTAGAACAAATGGGAAATGGCTTACATTCAACAAGCTGAAAGCTGGCAATCTCATATCTAATTGCACAATCCATAAATATCCCACTCTCAAGAGATCTATATCAGGAATGTCAGAGAAGGGTGAGGTTGATATTGGACAGATGATTCTTCAAAGTGAATCAGAAGGACATCAAGCAAGCAGGTTCTACAAATTAATCTTACCTTCGGTCAATAGTAATACCTCATTATTGCAATAGTCAGAGAAGTTGACTGAAGAGATGACTGAGGAGCGCAGGGTAAATATTTGCAAAACGTGAATCTCTCTTCTATCAGTCTCTGTGAAAGGTCAAGACAAATTACGATTCTGAATAGTCTATTGCACACCTAAACGGCTGCATATGTGTGGTCTAGCTGATAGGAATGTGTGCTGGGATATTCTCACAGGGCAGGAACACTAGAATACGCTTTGGGAATGTAATGAGGGAAGTTCTTCTGGGGTAGACTAACCTTAATATGCAATAGGGTGTTGGGAATGTCACATGACTATGATTTCTATACCTTAATACTGGGAGAAGATCAGATCATTGAGGGTTTACCTGTTGCACAGTAGAAGTTGTTATTTAGGGGCTCTTTAAAAGCTAAACAAATTAATCTTGTGACACTGGAAGCCAATGATACAGCCAGAGGAGATGACTTGGATTGAAGAGGTTTGCAGGCTTCGGATAATGGAGAGAGTTAAGTACAGACATCAGAAAAAAACTAAATGTTCGAGAACATCTTGGGCAGATTCTTGGAGTTGTACTAGACTCTGTGACACTATGAAGAGGTTGGGGTTGGGGAGGGATTGTGTGGGCTTTTTTACAACTGCTCTGAATTGTTATAAATATGTAAATAAAACAAATAAAAAATTATTAAAATGTACTTGTGAATAAAACAATTTGCATGTAGAGGTTTTGCCTCCCGACACATCTTTTGCATTACAAAGGAAGTACTAACACTCATGAAATAGTTTATATCAATTTCAACATTGTTTCTGTGTCTTTTCATTTTTAAAGCCAATGCATTGTAGTCAAAATAGAATTTTAAAAAAATACAATATATTTATCTTATTAGGTAAATGTGGTTTTGTGGTCACATAAACAAGAAAGAGAGTTTGGAGGTTCATCACAATGGAAAAAATGTAATCATTGCTACGTAATGTACTATTAGACTAATGGAGGGGTGAATGAGAGGCCAAGGGATACGTTGTGGAAGGGTCATTATCCTATGCGATAATTGCCCCACCCGATTTCTGTAAGGCTATTAGCACATGGCAGTAGGAATACATGTTTCCGAGTTTTGTTGGTGAAGTAACAAAATGTACTTAAAGAGTGAAAACAAGTAAATAGATAACTGAGTGAGGAAATGGAATGTGCTTTGTGTTGTAGTATTTAATTGACATGGTTGTCTTCATAAAATAAGCATTTTATTTGCACCTTGGTTGAACTGGAACGGGTGTAACATGAGTCTGATTTAGGAGTCATGTAAAAGTAAACATTTTCTTTATAAGAAACTGAAAGCTTATTCCAATGTTTTAGCTTTCTCTTTCGCCTGTTAAATAGCATGTTTCAGCAAAAATAAGTACCTCCCTGAGAGGAAGTGTTTTGTTGAAAGAAATCATGCCTGGAAATTGCATTATTGTTTCCCTGTTTGCGTCTGAAGATAGAATGTTCAGAATGCTGTCCAAACCAGTAGTTATTGACTGCACTCTAAACCTTTTCATTGGCTGAGATAGGCCAATAATTATCTCCATGTGCTAATACAAGTTAATGACCTGAGTGAACATTAAAGGTGATTCTTTTTGGTGCGTAATATGTTGCCCTAAAATATTTAAACAACAGACTTTGGTATCTCTTGTTCATCCCTCCTCCAATGTTCTACACCATTTAAAGTGTGACATTCTGAAATTACTGAGTTAATTCATAGATTGTGCATTTGCAACTCATAGCCTAATTCTCATACTGTACTAGCTATGCACTTACTTCTGTATCTGCAATGCGGAGTAAAGACAGCATCTCAAAGATGTACATGGAGCCAAGTGAGATTTTGGCACTGGGCACTCCATTATGTAAATAAGCAGTTGCTGATCATGTTCTGAATTTACCTAAAAATGTTGACTATCTACTATCACACTCACAGAAGAGGTAAATTAATCAGCAGGATGGGTAATTGTAATATAGTACTGTTAACTGTATCAAGTGTGAGCACTATAGGGTTTTGCACTCTGATTATATTTTGATACTTATTTAGTGACTTAAAGCCATAGAAAAGGGTGTATTACCTGAAACACTGGCTTTAAAGTCATGCATAATGTTTGAGGTTTGGGTGACGGGGCAATACAAGCACCCATACAAATTTGTCTGGCTTGACTCAATATCTCAAGACAAACATGTTGACAATTTTTATATACTGTTCAAAGATAACTTATTGTTGTTACAGTAACATTCTATTTTGCTGGTGCTTAACTTAAAACACGTGTTCACTATAAGAGTGGCAGTCTCTGCAGGTTCAAGGCGTGCTTCCTGTGCTTCCAGTGATTGGAAGTCTTTCTCCAGTGTCTACTGTGTGAGGGCAGAACTTTAATACTAAAACCCCTCTTTCCCGCGGAGCGGCCGCGGAGTGGCTGCAGAGTGGCAGTCTCTACAGGTTCAAGGCATGCTTCCTGTGCTTCCAGTGCTTGGAAGTCTTTCTCCAGTGTCTACTGTGTGAGGGCGGAACTTTAATACTAAAACCCCTCTTTCCCGCGGAGCGGCCGCGGAGTGGCTGCAGAGTGGCAGTCTCTACAGGTTCAAGGCGTGCTTCCTGTGCTTCCAGTGCTTGGAAGTCTTTCTCCAGTGTCTACTGTGTGAGGGCGGAACTTTAATACTAAAACCCCTCTTTCCCGCGGAGCGGCCGTGGAGTGGCTGGAGTGTGGCAGTCTCTGAAGTCTATGGCAGCTAGGGCAGCGCGACCTGCCAGTAGGAAAAACAGCGCCTCGCACACCTTGGTTTCTGCCAAAAAATCTGAGACTCTTGGTCCTCGGTTACCTAGCGCCAAAACTACCATGACGCTTCTCTCTCAGCTGGATAAAGAGATGGACCCCCTTGCGCTGATGCGAGTAAACACGGAACCTGGACTGGTACCTGAACTGGATCCCGAAACACTCTTGAGGGACGCCGTGGAGTCTCCTACCTCCATCAATCCTGTGATCCGGACGGAGCTCCCACCTTCTACCTGCTGTCCCCCGCCAAGCGACGCGAGTGCAGCGCGGCCCCTCGGAGGAGAGGAAACGCTGCTCGCCCCAGGTGAGGTGGTATCAGTGGGCGGAGGGGGGGGGAGAGTGTCTCGCTCAGACCTCTCGTCTGTTTGTCCCCGGGGGTTGGTCCACTAATGATAATTCCAATTCCTCTTGATGCAGAGGGGTGCAACGACCAAGATGGGCAGGAGCCCCAGAAAAACTTGCAAATGAAGGAGACAGACCTCTTAGCCTCCAATGGCCCCATTCGGGTCCCTATCCTGCACCACCTTCCTCTGGAGCCCTGTGCCGCGGTGACCGGAGCAGCTCCATCACGGTCTGAGCGGACAGAGGGTGACCAGTACACCGCCTCTGCTCATTTGGACCTAGTATCACCAGTTACCCAAAGGGAAGTGACGATCAAGGACATTCACACCAAACCTTTTCATGTTTCTGCAAATGCTGTCCACCATAAGAAAAAGGGAGGCCCGTCGCGTAGGAAATGATCCGCTCATCAGCGGCCAAAGCTGGGGTTGAAAGCCCAGATACCAAAGCGTCAAAAACTTACAAACGCCCCTGACAGGCCTCCAAATCAACAGAAGGACGACCCGCCTAAATTGCCTACTAACAACAGATTCTTTGCCAACTTTTAAAAAAAGAAACCCCTGACTTCTGTTGAAATTTCGGATGCTGAGATCCTGAGAGTCGTCACGGACCAAACCCCGGCCACAACATCAGAGCAATCTAACGACGCGAGGCCAGTATTCTCGCTTAAACCAGTGTGTTTTTCTTTTTCTAGCACAGCCCCCGATGCCAACATTAGGTGGCATTTTGGATCTCCAAGTACTGCTCTACCTCCCCCTCCAAGTCAGCCCTCAATTTCACCAAATCACTCAGAAGTAACGACAAATTGGCCACGACCAAAGTCATTGGCTCCGGCTAAAAGGCCTCTCTTAGCCATGAACTTTGATTCCGGGGAACCCGTGACTTCGTCCCTGAAAGCAGGGTTTACATGTCACACACCCAAGGACTCTTCGCAAAACAAGGAGCGGTATTGTCCTCCGACAAATCCCATCGTGGTAGAAAGCGACGTGGAGGATCACCAGCTTGAGCAGTCAGTGTCTACATCTGAGATTCACCCAAAAGACCTGGAAGCCTACGGCCTTGTGCCTAAGACTCCGAACCTAGGATCATCGTCGGGGGTTACCCGGCCAAACTTGGAGTCCGGGCAGACCTCCTTGACAGCTCAAGCCTGGGATCCCCGTAACCCCCTTAGACAAGGGGAGAGATCCACTCTTGATGCTCCAAGGACTCCAGTGATTTCCAGAGTGGGCACCCACAATTCTAGTCCCCAAACGGTTCCCAGTCCAACGAGAAATCGACGTTCCAGTGAACTCACAGGGAATCCATCCAAGGACTCCTCGCCTAAAAAGACAGATTTAAGATTAATAATGTCTACAGTAACGTTGGCGATGGCGCCCTTCTGCAAACTGTACGAGTCGATAAATGACTCGCTGAAAGACCATACGTCTATTACAGCCATGATGAACAGCCGTCTGATTTTCCTGGAAGGTTACATCAATGCCTTGAACAGCAAAATGGAAACAAGGCACAAGGACGACTGTGCTGGAAAGACGAAGGACAGTACACCCGCTATGCGAGTCCCCCTTTCAGACTCTAGCACCTAGACCTTCAAAGGTGGGCCGATCATCGATCTCGAGGGGCCTACCCTTGAGGGAGGTCAAGTGCCCCCTCTCAGGGGCCTTATGACAAAAAATGTGAAGGACTCAGCAGTTAAGGTTAATGGATCGATCTACAACGACCAAATCTCAATCTTACCAGACAGTGAGCTTGCACATTGCTCTAACAGAAAAGACAGTGCACCTGTAACAAAAGGCCCTCCCATAAAGCAAAAGCAAACGATAAGCAAGCTCTTCACTGCAAAAACGAACAGACGTAAACAGGGGCCTGCAAACGAGAAGGTGGAATTACACATATTGACCGACAAATCTGGGGGCAGAAAAATTCAAAGACAAGAAGATAAAGTGAACTATCTAACAAAGGATAAAGACGACATCGCATCTGGCAGTCTAACAGTCTCAAAGGAGGACAATCAAGAAATAGACGAGGACATCTTAAATCTCAGTGTTTACACGCTGTCAGACGATCAAGAGGAGACCCGAAACATGAACTGTACGATGGAGGACAACTCGCCTTTTCAAACTTTGGAGAGTCACTGCAAGAAGCTGCAAAATAAATCTAGTTGGCGCCCGTGCTCACTGAAGAGCGTGCCACAAGAAAGTCACCATGCACAGTCCCAAGACTATGACCTATATGAGGCTACTCCTTACAACGTCTCTCAGAGATACAGGTCCCAAAAAACAAAATGACTCTGCTCCTAGAAAGAGCTCTCCCCAAAAGAGCAGATGGGTGCACGCGACACGGACCAAAGATGTCCCAGAATCAAGAAAGTATGCAGAAGCAATTCTAAAAGATACGCGGAGCCAGCACAATCAGAGATTCAGTCCAAGGAAAGTGGCAAGGTCTGGAGCGCAGGCCCCCAAAACTAAACACAATTTTTTGATTGAACAATTACCGGATAAAGACAAATATGTTATACTGAATAGAGGATTCTTGTTACAACTTCTCAAATGTGTGCCGTCGCTTCGAAATGTCGAAACAAAGGATTTAGCTAGAGTTGAACCATTCCACCAAGGTAAAACGGCGAGTGCCTACCTCCACGTTCATACTAACTGGGCGAAAATCAGAATAGCAGAGGCAGCTGAATACCTTCTAAAGCTGGGATTCAATCTGTTTGAACTCGAAGAAGGGGCATCCTCTGCTGTACGTGGTGAACCAGTCGAACAGCGGGGACAAATTAAATCTCCACACTCTGAAAATTCGAGCACCAAACAGAAATTGACGAAAAGACAACATGGATTAGACAACATCGGAGCAACCTTTACCAACACGATGCGGAAGCCATGCTGAAACTGGTTTGTGGTCATCACCCCAGAGAGTTCTGATCATTGATCAGATCTAAGCTCTCTCCTCCCAGCGATTCGCTAACAAACCCGATTTGTGAAGCTGACTGGACAAAATTTTATTCCAATCTTTTTCAGACACCTACACACTCGGGGACATCGCTGCCAAGTACAAATTTGGAACCGTGGGCTGATCTGAGCAACGAAACAGAGATCACTAAAATGCTTCTCAGGCTTAAACCATCGAGAGCCCCTGGACCGGATGGCATCACAAATCTTGATCTAAAACAATTCCCGAAGGAATGGTCTGCACTGATTAGTGAGATCTTCAAACAATGCAAACAGGCCAGACAAATTCCGCTTTCATGGACAACCTCAATAGTGGTGCCTATTTTCAAAAAAGGACGTAAAAAAGATCCCAAGAACTATCGTCCTATAGCCCTTCTGGACACGGTTGGAAAGGTGTTTGGTTCCATATTACTCCAGCAATTCCACCGATGGTTCAAAGATACAGTTTGTGCTGACCCGTTTCAAACGGGATTTACCAAGAACAACGGTACGTCCATAAACATCATGTTTCTCAGTGCGTTAAAAAGCAAGGTGCTAGCAGGAGGCCCGAGAGTGTTCCTGCCCTTCATTGACTTGGCGCAAGCCTTTGACCAAGTTAATAGAGCTAATTTGTGGAGGAAACTGTCCCTGTGGGACTGTCCAGCAGAACTACTTCAACCAATCCAGGCACTACATACGGACCCTAAGCTCCGCGTGAGGTTAAACCAAGCAGGCTTGCTATCGTCAGAAATTTCAGTCGGCAGAGGAGTAAAGCAGGGATGTCCATTAGCTCCTGCACTTTTTATCACCTACCTCAGTGACTTCAAGGACTCCGAACAATCTATTCTCTCCTTTCCGCCGTCATTGGGAAACTGCAAAACCACAAGGTTACTTTATGCAGATGACTTAATCCTAATGGATATGACCCCAATTGGCCTTCAGCGTCAGCTTGAAAATCTGGCTGTTTACATTCATGGAAACAACTTAACCATCAACGTCTCGAAGACCAAAATTTTGACGATAGTAAAATCCAAACGGGCACAAGAGAAATTCTCCTGGTATCTGGAAGGTGTGGCGCTCGATAAAGTATCAAGTATTAAATACCTAGGAGTAACTTTGGACAGCTCTAGTGTAAACACAACCTTCCAGACTTGCTTGGTCGACAAAGTAAAAAAATTAGCTGCACAGGCTCGTGCACTGGACAAGAAGTATGGACACTTTCCTTGCTGCCAGCGATCAAATTCTGCCGTACAAAGGTGGTTCCATCACTCAACCATGCAGCGGATGCTCTTCCTCACACGCCCCCTCAACTGTGGCTGAAGCTAGATGGGTACTTTTGGCGCACGGTTTTGGGTCTGCCAAAATCAACATCGGCGCCTCTAATTAGAAGGGAATTGGGTTAACTCTCACTGCAAGGGACTGTGGAGACCAAATTCATGATGCTCTACAGAAAAATGCTACTTCCTGACTGTCCTTACGTGCTAGCCACGATTCGCACCGAAGTCCAAGCAGCACGCTGTCCGGTGCTAAAATCCTGGGAAACAGCACAAAAAGTTACATTAGTGGAAATTCATTCCTCGGAACAAGAGCTTATCCGCAACCCTCTAAAAATAAAAAGGAAAATAGCCAAGTATGACTGGATAAAGACTTTGGATTATGCAGAAAAAGCAAAATCAGTCAATCACCTTCCACCCTACCAAAGTAGACTTAACATTGTTCCCAACTATCTGAGCAAGTTTCCTAGCAAAGCAGCTAGAAACCTGTTCCTGAAAGCACACTTAAACTTACTGCAGACCAACGAGATTCTGAAACAAAGAGGACTGAGTGACTCAGATACATGTCGTTTCTGTAAGGACTCCACAAAAGTTGAAACTATACGCCACCTGCTTCTAAATTGTCCAGGTACACAAGAAATTGGCGAAAAATACCTGCAGCAACATCTTTTGGCATCTTACACCAGGGAAGTAGAATTCTGGTGGAATCGCTCAATGAGCGGAGAAAGAAATACCTGGACAATTGCGACCACTCAAACTCTAAAGGCTATTTTGTCTTTATGAACTCTTCTTTTTTTTTTTGGAATTCATGTTTCTTCAACAATGTTTCTTCATTTCTTCATTTCTATCGTTCTTCTTCAACTATGTTTTGTAAAAATCATTAATTTGATTAAATCAAGGAAATAAATAAAATAATAGTTAAGCTAAAGAGAATCTTGTTTTGAGATCAGGCATGAATATCAGCATAGACCTAATCTTCATTGCTCACCAGGCTTTGTACTGGAAATGTAGATTACAAGATCAGTTACATTTGGGTGATAACCAGAACAGTGCCCAAGTTGTTTATTATCAACATGCCTTATTCCTACTCGCTGGGCTTTTCCCACTTCTGTTTTACGTCTGGGAAATAGCCAGAACACTGTTTCTTTCTTTAATTATAACCATATCATTTTCTGACTTCTTGGGCTTCCCTCACTTTACATGTGCATTATGTTTGGATGGTAACCAGGACAGTTTTCATGTCATTATTATGAACATTCCTTATTCAGACTCCTCTGGCTCTCCTGCTTAAATGCATTATGTTAGGGTGAAAACTAGGTTAACACTCAAGACTCCAGAAAACTCATCACTATGGATATCAGAAAAAATAAATGACTCTGAGGTAAGGGCATGAACTACCTTTTTGAAAATGTTGGTTATCATTGCTCTACAAAGATATTATCACTATATAGTTCATTTAGAAAAACATACTGCAGTAATCATTTAATTTGGAACAAAATATAATAATATCAACGGTAATGCTTCCACTATAAAACAATATGTAGTCCTGTAAACAATACATATACTCACAACTAACACATATAACAGGTACAATATAAATGCACTAGTGGTTAGAGCATAAATAGGTTATGTGGTGTATTTTAGCATAATTTATGGTAATAGAAAAAAAATCTGAAGGATCTTACGCCTTTTACATGGATTAGTAGTAACATCAAAGAGAATCCTTTGAAAGTTCAACATAGTACATATGGCCAATTGTTGTATCTGCTACTCTTTGTCTTGGATTCAAATGACAGGGTGTGTACTCAAATATATGATGTTGAGCGATGTCAGGTTAATATAATTCATGTGCAGCATGATTCGAAATAGACATGAGATCAAAAGATAAAGGAAATTGAAGTCAAATAAACTTAAAAACGTACATGAAGAATATTATTGTTATAATAAAACGCAACAAGAAATATTACAATGAATACTTACACAATAAATAAGTACATTGAAAAAATGTAATTTACTTTGTTAGAGAAATAGTGTTTAATCAAATTAATTTTTGTTTATCTGTTTTTTTAATGAATATATTTTCTTACTTTATGCAACTTGAAGTATGCTGTTAAAGTGGTATCCCTGTCTTGGGCCTTTTCTGCTGCTAATTGTATGTTATCATTGTTAAAGTACACATTTTGTTCACCTGGAAGATGAAACTGAGTCTTATAGTTGTGTGCGTAAGGCAAGAGCTCCCTCTAGTGGTGAGATTACACATTTTGTTTGCCTGTAAAATGAACTTGAAGTGTTATTGTTGTATGTTCAAGGCAACAGCTCCCTCTAGCCATGATAACAGGCGAAGTGGGCAGGACGACTTCTGACAAACATACACCTGCCCTTTAATTATATAGTACGATAGCAATAAAAAACATACATTTGTAGAATGATAAGTGAGACAATGCATGCAAAAAAACTCTCCCGACCAAATGACTAATGACCTCAGTTCAATCAAGGTCAAATTATCTTTATTCGGGCTTGTCCATTAAACAATATACAATAATTACATAATGCAATTACCCCAACATCCCAAATAACTTGGCATTGGCATAGAATAATATAAACTATCCCATAATACCAGCTATTCAGAAAAATGTGATCCAAATAAGAATTCCTAATTGCATTTGTTCATTATAGCATTTCTAAATATAAGCTTCCCATATGTACTCATAGAAATTAAACATGAAATCCTCTTCATTACAGTTCATCATATGAGGGCAGCTTGATAAGTATTAATTTTGGCCTTTAAAAAATGGGGCCTAATCCACTTTCTCCGCTGAACATAATAATTTCCACAGATTTACAGAAAATGCCCCTGGCCTTCATTGACTCCCATTACACAATTGGTCACCTTTTCCAGATAGATCGATCATTGATTGGGAGGACATTAAGCTTTATCCTTACCTAATTCATTATCAGCACAAAAGGATTTCCTTGGCAGCTCTGTTTTATTTATTTTTAATTCCTGACCAGACAACTCCTTCACTCCCTCGTGTCCCCGCTTGGTTAGAATGGCACTGCTCAGATGTTAGGTGGAAATGCAAATGGATACCAAGGGCAGTGCCATTCTAATACCATTTGCATTTCCACCTAACATCTGGGCAGGACATCTCCGCCAACACATTGTGCATTTTGGGGTTGCTCAGGCCCAGCACAAGCAACTTTAAAATGAAAAATACCATCCTAAGTTTTGCAAGGGTAGTTATATTGGAGCATCCAATTCTAGCCTACTTGTGCTGTTTGCCGTCAGTTAATTTCTTTCACATTTTATTCCGGGCCACCTCCAATTGATCACATTCAGTGAAACCCTAAATTTCACTCCTGTACAGTTGCATTGTCCCTACTTAAGTTCTGTAGCCTTCCAAACATTTGTTTAGGATTTTGACCTGTATTTGTCAGAAACTCTCAACAGACCCATCCTCAACCTTGATTTTACAGCTACATCAGTATTTTAGTTTTCCCAGAACTAAATGTTTGACAAATTGAAATATATATGTAATAACAATATAATGCAATATTTCATATGTATTGTACAAATGTGTGTTTTACTGGATACACATTCATATAGTACATAGGACATTTGTTAGTTTCTGTAAGTATCTTTATAGTTTATAGTTGTATGCATTGTTTTTTGTTGGCATCACTACCTTGGATTGTTTTTTAATTTGTTCCTACTGAAATTATTAATAAAGCATTGTCTCTATATGAATTATGTAGTGTTCGTATCTTTTTATCTCATTCATAATCAACATTGTCAAATACCTAGTTTATTACCCTTACTTTAGAGCCATTTCTTAGTGGCTCTAGCTAGATTTTGTTCAGTTCATTTGTTATAGTCATGGATTATTCTGACTCCTTTGGATTATTTACGCCATAGATTTTTATGTCCTGGTAGTAATCATGAGAATGTTTTTTTTAATGATAAGTATGTTGTATTTAGACGTCTTATGCACCTCCCTGTGCATTATGCTTGGCTGTAATCAGGACCTTGTTCATGTATCTTATTATAACCATGTCTAATTCTGAGTTCTTGTCTCTCCCCCCAGCCCGCCTGCACATTACGGTTGGTTGATAACCAGGACAGTGTACACTTCTTTCTTTATACAGGAACCATGCCTCATTCTGACTCTGCATGATATGCCCTTTGATCTGAAACATCAATTAAGGCCCACCTGAATGTCTGAATGGTGACAAAGACTTCAATGATATCCCATTAATGGATGGGACTACCAGAACCCCCGAAAAGTTAAACATGTTGACCATCAGAAGGAAAGGGCATCTTTTGAGAAAGTCTGCACTGAACTAGCTAGTTAAGGTAAATGACAGGGGAAGGATCTCAAAGAAGGTCCTATGACTGATGTATTTTTAGGGCATTATAGCCATATTTAAAAAACATGAATTATGAAGGAGATGTTGCCTTTTATGATGTGGTATAATTTACAGGACACAAGAAAATTATGAAACAATTGTTTATGTTTATGTTTATGTTTATATGCTTCTATAGCGCCGTAAGCCCGCAGGCATCAGGGCGCTGTGACACACAATAGGCTAAATTGGACATCATGATCTTTGGCTCCGGTGGGTGTCAAGAGTCCTATTTGAAAAGGTGGGTTTTCAGGAATTTTCGAAATTGGAGGTGATTTTCTTGGCTTCTCAGAGTTATCGGAAGGGCATTCCATATCTGAACCGCCTTTACTAAGAAGGATCTGCCCATACCTGATTTGAGCCTGTGTTTCTGTTCAACTAGTAGGTACTTACCAGCTGAGTGAAGATGTCTCTTGGGAGTATAAAATTCAATATTTTTCTTTAATTAATGGGGCGCTTTGCCAAAAAGGCATTTATGTACCAAGGTAAGGGCTTTAAATACAATCCTGTCTTTGACTCTAAGCCAGTGGAGAGATTCTCTCGCCGTTTTAACATGGGCTCTTCTAGCCAGTTGTTTTACAATCCTGACCGTGTCATTTTGTATGACTTGGCAAGTATGTATGTCTTTAGCGCTGCCCCCTATCAATAGGGCATTGCCATAGTCCAACCTTAATAGCACTACTACCCTGGCAATGGTAGCCATGTTGTTCTCATTCAAGAACGGTCTGATGGCCCTCATTAATCGCAGGTAATAGGTTGTGTTCTTACGTAAGAGATTTGCCTGAACCTCTGAATTAACCGAGGAATTCATCATCATACCCAGCGTCTTTACTTGACTGGAGACTGTGATGATGGCTTTTTTAATCAGGGATGTTTTATATTCCCCACCCAATTTTTCTAATTGATGGCTGGAGCCAAAAAGCATCAGCTCCGTTTTTGAGTCATTTAAGCTCATCCAATTGGATTGCATCCATTCATCAATTTTGCTGTATATTGCGCCTAATATCTCACTGTCTTTCTGATGAGATCTCTCTAGTTCTAATATAAGTTGCGTATCATCTGCATAATTGCAGAAGAATACATCCAGTTCTGTCAATAGGTCACACAGTGCTCGCGTGTATAAGTTGAAAAGCATGGGTCAGAGGCTCGCACCCTGAGGCACCCCAAACAGAATTTGCGTGGGGTCTGAGAAGTTCTCACCCCAATGGACTCTAGCTTGACGATTGGTAAGAAAGGAATCCAGCCACTTCAGGGCCAGGTCCGAGCAGCCTACGTTGTCTCTAAGTGCTTTGACCAGCAAGTGGTGGTCCACCAGGTTGAAGGCCGCACTTAAATCTAATAGCATCAGGATCCCCATTTTCCCTTTGTCCATGAGGCCCAGCATATGATTTTGAAGTTCCAACATGGCTGATTCTGTGCTAAGAGCAGCTCTGAAGCCAGATTGCCGATGATGTAGGGATTCTTGTGTTTCCACGTGTGCCTGTAATTGCAGGGTAGCCAATTTGTCCAGAATTTTCAGGATGAAATTAGTGTTGGTTATGGGTCATAGATTCCCTGGATCCTTAGGATCTAGCTCCATCTTCTTTACTAGGGGTGTGATTGTCACCTTTTTAATTTCGTCCGGAACGGTACCTTCTTTGAATGATGCATTAATGATCTTAAGTAGTATAGGGGCAAAAAGCTCCTTGTGTTGCAGAATAATGTCGGGGGATAGGACATTTTCCACGCACGATGTAGGTTTCATAAGATCAAGCAATTTTAGTAATTCTAGTTCCGTTATTGGCGTAAACATAAACGTTTCCTGACTCTGTTTCTTTTTATACTCATAGGTGCTATCGTCCTTTTCTTGTCTGGCTGAAATGATGTTTTGCCTGGCTTTGGCTATTTTTGCTATACATGCATTTTGAACAGTGTTACAGTCTTCTTTGGATGGGGCTAATGATGGTGTGAGAATTGTTGGTTTTTCCACACTCTTTAAAATTTTAAAGAGTTTACTTGTTTTGTTGTCTGCTGACTCAATTTCCTTGTTAAAGTGGTCGGCTTTATCTAGTTTAATTTTTTCTTTGTATTTCTTATTAGCTGCTTTCCACAATTCTTTATTTTCAGCGGTTTTATCTGCGAGCCATTTCCTCTCAAGGGCTCGTTTCTCTATTTTAATTGCCTCTATCTCTGAGTTGAACCATTTCTTATGGTTACTGTTTTTTCTGATGAGCTTATTTTTGAAGGGTGCAATCTCGTCTACGAGTAGTTGTATTTGAGCATTATATACTTTGAGCATTTCCTCACAGCTATCTTGCTCCTGAAAGGTGGTAAGTATTTTATCTATGCATGGCCGGATGTGGTCTGTGGTGATTTTTTTTTAATTTCTACTGGTGACCTTCGAATGGGGATTGTCATTGGTGCATGATACCTGTACTTCAATATTTAGGGTGATCAAGTAATGATCACTCCATATGCATGGCTCTGTCTTGCAACTAGAGAATTTAAGGTTGTTAGCTATGATCCAATCCAACTGATTACCTTGTGGAGTTGTTGGGGCCTCATTTATAATGCTAAAATCCATATTTGTTAATTGTTTCTCTAGAAAAATGGCTTCCTTATCCTTTTTGTTTCCATGCCAAAGATTAATGTCCCCCACCACCAGGTTGGATACATTGGTGGATTTAAGCATGGCTAGTTGGGAACATTGTTCATTGTTGAAGTCTGAACTCAGTGGGGGGGTCTATATATGACTATTATATTAAGGCAGTTATGTGGGGTGAAAGTAAGTTTCATGTGAATTGTTTCACATCCTTCACAGCTAAAGGAGGCCTTAAACAATTTGAGCGTCTCTTTTGCTATGTTAGCAACTCCACCACCTACTGCTCTCTCTCTGTTAACGTTATATATGATATATCCGGATGGGACCGCTACTTCACATGTGGGGCCAATGGGATCATTTAACCAAGTTTCGGTCACGCAACATATGTCCAGATTCTGTTCCAGAATTAGATAATTTATGTTGTGTGCATGTTTTACCAGCGATCGAGTGTTAAGCAAGCCTATCTTTAATGTGGAATGTACTTTGGTGGGTGTTTGGATGCTCTGATGTATCTCGTGTGTCTCAGGTATACTACTGACCCTATCCTGCGTGTGCAAGGTGCTTGTAATTTGGTCGGTCATAGTGACGAGTAAACACGAGAGAATCCAATAACGAGAAAAGTATTACCTTTAATATGAGTTGAAAAGGGATTAGTGGAGCGGAGCTCTCCCGGAGTTAAACCGGAGTAAACCGGCTTGGACGCGCCGGCGCTGGACACGCCTGACTTCGTAAGAAATAGCAGAAAGAACTACAAGAGTTCTGGGAGTTGTAGTTTTTTAGACAACTAACACTCCTGCAGCAAGCGAGGCACACGAAGCCGCTCACTAGCACTACAAATTCACATATAACTTTCCTGATCTGGTCAACAATGGAATCTAGCAAGGAATCTGTATTTAAAACAAATTAAAACAGTTCTGCAATAAAAACTATAAAACTTTGTATATGAGCCTAATAAAGCAGGCGGACAGACATGAGTCACAACTTCCGCATAAATGAAAAAATTGGTGTGTCTTTACCTGTCTTTGCCTGTCGGTTTTTAAGAAGCTATCAATGAGATATGGCTTTCCAGCTGAGTATTTATACCGGAGTAAACCGGCTTGGACGCGCCGCCGCTGGACGCGCCTGACTTCATAAGAAATAGCAGAAAGAACTACAAGAGTTCTGGGAGTTGTAATTTTTTGGACAACTAACACTCCTGCAGCAAGCGAGGCACACGAAGCGGCTCACTAGCACTACAAATTCACATATAACTGTCCTGATCTGGTCAACAATGGAATCTAGCAAGGAATTTGTATTTAAAACAAATTAAAACAGTTCTGCAATAAAAACTATAAAACTTCGTATATGAGCCTAATAAAGCAGGCGGACAGACATGAGTCACAACTTCCACTTAAATGAAAAAATTGGTGTGTCTTTACCCGTCTTTGCCTGTCGGTTTTTAAGAAGCTATCCAATTAGGACAATACACTTCTATGCAGCAGTCTCTTTTGGGTAATAACAGTTCACTCCTCGTCTAATCCTCTGCAGGGGACCTTGGCCGAACTTCAAAGGTTCCACTAGCATGTTCACAAACCCATCAACAAGGTAGAATGATTGCAAGGTATCTCAAGGATCCGATGGCTGATACCTGAGCAAGGATGTAAAAACACACTTAGAAGGTGCTTACCATGGTCCTAGATTGAAATGGTGCCTTGGCCAGTATGTCAATGGAATATATGCTCCACCCCCTCGTTAATGCTCATACCATTATGATATATAATGTTATGTAATGGTGATTTTATACTTCATCAGTTACTCAATAAACAAATTTAATAGGTACATTCTGTAACTGTTGGAACACGTTTTATTGCTGAGGAGGAACACAAGTGCAGCACAGTAAACTGTAGAGAGTAGTTGAGGCAAGATTTGCTTTCTTTACAGTGTAATGGAAGGAAGGTAAGGAGACTAAGGAGGAGGGGTAAAACAGTAGAATTAGGGCACAGGGTGGGCCACAGATTCCATCATTACATAAACAGAAATGTGTTTATTTTATTTTTGCAAACATGATATTAATTGCCCTGGACACTTGTGTTCACTAAGTGAGGATGGTCAAAAGTGGCCAAATGGTTGAACCATTTCACCCATACAGTGCTTATAGACACCATTAATGACCTGTTCAGTCTAATTAGCTGGCAATGTAAATGAAGTTTTCTTCTGTGGAGTCACGGACCAGGCTGGGGGCTGTGTGGCACTTGGGGTATCAAATGGTAAAATGGGTGGATATCAGTCATCCAAAAAGACTGGCAAAGAGACAATGAGCTGGTGGTACCAGAGTGTGCATGGGTGAGGAGATGGTGAGGGTTAAACATATTATTGAGTGTGCACCCTTGATATGTCTAGCATGAAACAACAAGCCCAAGTAATGAGGTGGTTATTTACCCTGTGGCTCAAATGTCTACCTTTTTAATATCAAAAATTGAGAGCTGTTTACAAGCCAATATAAACTCCCTCAGTAGGAACCCCACTGATTTAACATTGAGGGGTTCCAAAGAAATTAAGTAGATATGTAATAAATTCCACTGTTGGTGGCTAGATAGGGTGGTTACAGGGGCCAAATGCCACTCCCTGCAGCATGATTCTGGGCACTGGGTCAGTAGATACCATACCACAGCTCTGCATCAGGGGACTGTCATAGAATAGCAGCCTATGAAGATCATGTATCTTGAAGGATTGCCCTCGTAGGTATTGTGCAGCATTGGTCTAATGTCCCCTATGTTACTGTCATCTCTCCTGATTATTTGAGTGGAAAGCAGGAGAGCACAAGGCTTACTAACTCTTCAGGATTGTCTTTTTCCAGCTTGAGAGCCTGCAGAACCACATATCCATGGCAGCAGTAGGGTGGTGGAGCATTAATTGAGGGTCAGTGTTTGCATTATTCAAAATAGTGGACAAGCATTTGGAAGACTCAATCAATGATATGCCATAGACCTGAAAGTGTTTGTCTTTCACATATGTACACAAACAAGTCACACAGTACACCAATCACATTCATAATAACTAACATTCATAGGTGGACCAGATTAGGAGCATTGTGCCATAGGAGGAGCAGAGCACCATTAAAGTTTTAAGCTGCTTTGTCGGGGTGTGAGCATTAAGAAGCTTGTTAGTTTCACGGAAATCAAAGAAAGGGGCTAGTGGTAAAAGGGAAACTGGAAGGAGACTGGTGTGGAAGGCTGAATGGATTAACAGGCAATAGTTGGGGATTGGGTCATAGGAGGGAGTATTTGAGGAAGCATCTAGCAGCTGGAAAGCATTTGTGAGATGGAAGTGGGAAGAAGGGGTCATAAGGAGATTGGTCAGAATAAGAAGAAGGGGTTGGGCAGAAGTAATAAGGAGGAGGTTGGACAACGTGGTGAGAATGAAATGGGAAGTAGCACTGACAGGGGTTTCAGCAGGAACATCTGAGGCACAATGTGCAGAAGCGCTGGAGAGAAACTTGTAAGGAGTTGTATGGAGGAAGGAGGAGAAACACTAAGGTGGAGGAGAGGTGGCGAATAATTAAAAAGGTGTAGAGTAGTGCAGTGGAGGTGGTGAAAGAATGGCAAAAGAATACACCCAGAGGGTTTTGAGACTCAATTCAGGAGGTTTGGTTGGAGGAACAGTAGAGAGATGACAAGGAGAGAGGAGTTTATAGAGAGGTTCCTCTAGGAAAGAGATAGTTGTGAATCATCAAGGAGGTCGAAAAGGCTGGGGTTTCAGGGAAAGAAATAGCACGCTGTGGCAGTGAGAAAGAGAGAACGAGATGATAGAGAAGCTCAGGTGACCCATTGCCTGGTCGAAAATCAGAGGTATTGCCAGTTCTTTATGGGCCCTTGTAGAGGTCGTTTGGAAAGCATGTTATGCTGCCATGTGGACCTGGGCAATCCTGAGGCAGTCCCCCCCTGTAACATTAAGATTTAGGACTGGACGATCAGGAATGGAAGGTCTGTTTATTCAAGAAAGAAGTGCTGAGGATATGCAAACCCCCTGCACTGTGACTAGCTATAAACATATAGCCAACACTGGAAAGGAGACTGATTTGATGAACTCATACTCTAATCAAAGGAGAGTCATATTATTGTTGTTAGTGGGAATTGCATCCAATTGCTTTCCATAATTTATTTGGCTCAGTCGTTAAAATGCCATAAAATCCCTTCTTTAAGTTTACCTTTCCTTGTCTGCCTTGATGCTCAACTGACCTGGCTTATTGACAGTTGCCGAACAGAGTATCAATGTTTTTCACAGAGACGGTCAGAGTCCATGTATCCACAGGATCTCTGAGGAGAATATGAATGAATTTTTACATCACGATGCAGAGTAGAGGTCCCACCATGTATTTTGAAAGGCTGACTGTGGCACTGATCATGACATGTTTTGCAGTTTGGAGCTTCACTATGAAATGGGTGAGGATCCTGGTCTTTAGCAGAGGTTTTACCATAGTTTACTGGTCAAACGCCTCATTTATCCTGCTCATTATACCAAATTTCACCCTTGGAAAATCAGCCATTAAATCTGCCATAGAACCCTTAGTTTAAATCACCCCACCTTGCTTCACAGTTAGCCATGTTGCCTCCCCCTGTCTTTAACCCAATGTCACCAATGTTAAAGCAGTCTTTTAAACTGGGTTTAACTTCTTGTTTATATTGGCACTGTTTAACCATCAACTGCCCTTGTTTAAATTGGACCTTAAGCCTGGTTTAACCCATGTTGAAGATGTCATTAAAACCACTTCAATGATCCCCATTGTTTATTGTTTAAGACCTTGTTTATTAAATTGACAAAATTCACTTTTTCTTCTTTAATCTTACTAATTTTGAAATGTGCAAAATACATATCACTTACCTCCATCTGCTGCTAGACCACTATTAGACCATGTGCTGATGTCACAAATTCTTCGACCTGCAGCAGGCTCTCAAGCAATAGTGTCCCATTGATGGTTGGCCTGTCGCACAGTATGCCACAATGCAGTTTTTAGCGGTAGGCATTCCACCACGTCACATTTGCTAGATCTGTGTTCCGCGTGCATGGCCTGAGGCAGGTGGTGTGCCACATACCGTATGAGGCACGGCACCACCTCATCAGAACATTGCAGGAATCGCCCTGGCCATATTTGAGTTCAGGCAACTCAACGTTGCCAAATAAAAGCCAACACACAGAAGAAGATGTCCAGGGTCATCTAAGGTTCCTTTGGGTTCTTTTCTCAAGTTATTCCAAGGAAAATATAAATAAATAAAATAATTACCAGAAAAAAAAAACAGCACAGCCAACTCACGAAGACCAGGAAGGGAGGGCCCGGAATTAAAGGTAAAAGTCGTAAAAACACCAAGGAAAAGCTCCACAAAAATATAAATGAAAAAAAACAAAGTCAAACTTTCGAATTCGACTCACCCTGACTGTCATCTTTATATACCCGCCTCCATCACAATTAAGCATCACAATTAAGCACAAAGTCCATTAAAAACGATTATGCAGATTAATTATTCATCAAATGTAGGCCGCTATGTACAATTTTGCAAAGAATAATTCTGCATGCATCAAACATACTTCGAGTATGCTTTAGGGAGTATGATTAAGGAGTTTATATACACTTTTTTTTATTTTATTTTACAGTAGTGTTCCCTTTTTAGTAAAATGCAGGGCTAGAGGTTTTTCTAGTGCACTCAACTCTCCAAATATGTGGAACAATAGATAACAAATACAATTGGGAAGGTGCGCAAACTTTGACTACTTTTCAGAAGGTTTTCAGGGAAAAGGAAACCCTGCCTTTTTCTGAGGAATATTTCCTTTTTGTAATCACCTGGAGATCAGCGTTTGCTGACATAATCAAGACGCGTAATCCTTCACATACAATTTAATTAATAGGGTGCAGAGAAAGCCTCCATACTGTAATCGGCCTCTCCAAATAGGTTACGATGACTTGTCTCCACTCGATGTTTATTTTGTTAACTGAATGTGATTGATTCACTTGCGTTATTTAGTAAGAGCGAATTTGGTAATCTAAGCACTAGTAATACTTAACCCTCACCTTTAAAATAAATTAACAGGCTTTGTGCAGCAATCAGCCAGCGAGGCAAAGCTAAAATTATCTGTCACTTAGCGAGCACTTCAAACACATTGCAGCAAGGGTCTGGAAATACACGTTTCCTGTGCTACATTGATTTTCAGCACATTCTTTGTGTTGTTAAACTAAGCCGAACATCACAGTGGCATGTCTCCCTATGGGCCTTTTATTGAGACTTTCCAATATTATTGGGAGGTATAATATGTTAATTTAAAGAGAAAACGACTCTTTTCTTTAAAGGCAAGAATGAGGCGAGGAAGCATTAAAAAAAATATCTACAAAGGATAACATCACCTTCGAAATAAATTTTAAATCACCCTAAATACAGTCACTTTAAAAAAAGAAATATTTTCACAAAAATACAATGTTGCATACCACTTTGCCAGCCCGGAATGGTTACTTTCCAAAGGGCTTTGAGAGTGAAAAAATCATAATATAACAGTCCCTCTGCCTGAGAGACTTGCTCACACCATGATGTATTTCAACTCATACTGCTAGAGACGTTAACAAACTGCTCCTCTGTTTCATTGACATTAAAAGACAACTGATCATCTTACGGGGATGCCCTGTGTCTTTGGTATTAGTCTGGCATGTTGGACATAGGAAGTCAATTGGTGGGGCATTTGGAGTGTCCCATTGTGGTGGGATGAAAAGAAATGAACTTCATGGTTCAAACAACACTGTATGAATATGACATTAACATCGATTGCTACCAAATGCATACAATGGGCCTCATTGCGACCCTGGCGGTAGGGGGTTAACGGGGCTGGTAGAGATGCCGGCCCCATTAACCCCCTACTGCCTCATTACGAGGTCTCCTCGCGGGACCCGGTAAGGACGCCTGGCTTTACCAGATGTCCTTAGCGGGTCCCGCGAGCGGCCCAGCATGCTAACAACGGGCCCGTCATTAACGGGCCCGTTGTTAGCATGCTCCCCATTCCCATTGAGCCGTATGGGGGCTCAAATGGAGATAGGGATGTACCGGGACCGGGTCCCTTGAATGGGGAAATATCCAGCCCTCCTAGGTCAGAATGGGCCGGTATTTCCCCATTCAGGGAACCCGGACCCGAGTTTAGGGGTAGCCATGCCCTTATTAAGGGCATGTTTACCTCCAAACTTGTAATGAGGCCCAATGTATATTCTCTCCCACTGGTAGAGTCTGTCTATTTGGTGCGCTCCTACACAGATGAATCTACTCAGCCACTGGTGTATGGTGTCTATGTTGTGGGATCCTACAAAGATGTGTATTCCTTCCCAATGGTGGAGGGTGTCTATGGGGTAGGCTACAACAGGGATGTATCTTCTTTCTGACTTGTGGAGAGAGTCTATGTGGTGTGCTACGACAAAGATTTGTATTCTCTCTGACTGCTCGAGGGAGTCTATGATGTGGGTTATTATAGAGATGTATCTTTTCTACCACTGGTGGAAGGTGTCTATGTGGTGGGCTACTAGAGATATGTCTCTTCTCTCCCAATGATGGAGAGTGTCTATATGGTGGAATTCTATTTTGATGTGTCTTCTCTCCCACTGGTCCCACTGGTCGAGTCTTCCTATGTGGTGGAATCCTGCAGTGATGTGCCTTTTCTTCCACTGTTAGAGATAGTCTGCATGTTGTTTTGTGGTGGGCTTCTGCAGAGATAAGAGATGCGGTTTCTCTCCCACTGGTGGAAAGTGTCTATATGGTGGGCTCCTGCATTGTTGTGTCTTCTCTCCCACTGGTCGATAGAGTCTGTTTCGTGGGCTCCTACAGAGATATACCTTCTCTCCCACTGGTGGAGGGAGTCTATGTGGCTGGCTCCTTCAGGAGAGATATGTATGCTTTACCCCTAGTGAAGGGTGCCTATGTGGTGGGCTCCTACATAGCATTTTTTACAACTGACGTAGAACATCTATGTGGTGGATTGCTATAGATAAGTGTCTTCTCTCCCACTGTATGAGGCTTACCTATTTGGTGGGTGTATACAGAGATGTGAATTCTCTCCCATGGTGGAGGGAATCAGTGTGGTGGGTTACTACAGAGATATGTCTTCTTTCCCAATGGTGAAGAGTGTTTACGTTGTGGACTCCTCCAGAGATATGTCTTCACTTCCCACTGGTGGGGGGTCTATATGGTAGGCTCCTACAGTAATGTATCTTCTTTCCCACTGGTGGAGGTAGCCTGTATGGCGAGCTCCTATAGAGATGTATATAGTCTCCACCTGACTATGTGGTTGGTCCCTACATAGATGTGTATTCTCTACTATTGGTGAAAAGGTCTATGTGGCGGGCTCCACCAGAGATGTGCAGTTTCTCACTTGTGGAGGATGTCTATGAGGTAGGCTCGTATAGATATGTTTCTTCTCTCCCACTGGTGGAGGTAGCCTGTATGTCTGTAGGGATGTGGATCAACCATAAACATGCAAGGTCGGATTCTGGTGTAGTCAGTGAATTCGGGATATGTGGAACATCTTTTGCAGTGTGTTTCTGACGTTTAGACTACGAGGATAAGCACACTTCATTTGCAATTCGGAGGGACGTGTGAATATCAGCTATTCGTATGGAGAATGGGAGTTAGAAGACCTTTATTCTAATCCAGAACCACTTGTCTCAAGCAGCAACTAAACAGGTGCTAAGCACTAGGAACCCAGGAGGTGCCAGTGATAACAATTGTATGAACAACTGGTAAATAAGGCACATTTCAATTAGCCCTGGCTAGTGCCCCACACACGTTATTGGTTCTTAGGTTAGAAGAACCTGATTCTGATCCAGCAGCATTATTCAAGAGCAGCTTTACACCTGGGGCTAGAATCTGGGAGTCCGGGTCCTACCGGTGAAGAGAGGTTTCGTGCATTAGTTGCAAATTGTCTGTATATCAATCAAACCTAGATAGCGGCCGTCACATGGATGCACCCGGGTACTTGTGGTGAAGTGGCGGCATGTGCTGGAAGAGATGGGCTATATACCGCAGAGGTGGTGGTACATTCAAAATTAACTGACATTTCTGCTGGCAATATTCCCATTTTTGAAAGTACACCCACAAATTCCATTAAGGATAGGTTAACACTATTTAAAGGCCAAAGTCATTTACGACATCTATGCCACCATCTGGAATGGGACACACCACGGACATGCCGAAATAGCAAACTACTTTGTGGAACTTTAGAACCTCAATACACAACATTAGAATCAGGCCTTCAGACGTCGTGGGGACATTTAAGGTGATTTTGTTAACAGAAACATACTGAGTACATCTTTAATACCGTTACTCTGGGATTGAAAAAGTAGACACACTGAGCCTGATTCAGAAAGCTGTTTCTTGTGAATCAGGCCCACCCAACACCTATTTCTTCAATTAGAGCACATCTCATTCAGAAATTACTGTGCCATCTAGTATTTAGACATGCAGTTAACAATAAAACACTTTTGTACTCTTTCAATGTTATGTAGAGCTAAAAAGACAATGGGCCTCATTACGAGGTTGGCGGTAACCCGTCGGTGGCACCAGAGGGTTGCCAGCAACCCTGTAACCCCAAATCCGGTGCCTGACTTCCGGGTGCATTGGGATATTACAAGTCCCGGCAGCGCGCGAAGTGAGGCGTCAGATTTTGTAAGTCCCCATTCCCATAGAGTCCCTATGGGAGTGGGGAGACGGAAGCACCGGCACTGTTGCTCATGGTGCCGGTGCTTCCGTGACAACTCTGTCTACCGTGGCTTCTGTGCCTGCCAGGGTCAGACCTGTCTGGCGCAACGGCCCCAGCAGGCAGACTCTTAGGGCCTCATTATGACTTTGGCGGTAGCCATGCTGCTATTGGTGGCATGGCTGCCGCCAAAATCGGGTCCGGGTTCCCTGAATGGGGAATTACCGGGCCATTCCGAGTTCAGAGGGCCCGGTAATTCCTCCCTCCAGGAACCCGGGCCCGGACCTTCCCCATTCCCATCTGAGCCCCCATAGGGCTCAATGGGAATGGGAGAGGGAGCTAACAACGGGCCGATTGCGAGTGGTAGTTGTTAGCTCCCTGGTCCCCTCGCGGGACCAGGTAAGGATGCCTGGTTTGACCGTAATGAGGCGGAACATGTTTAATGGGTCCGCCTCCTTTAGCGGAGCCCATTAACCCATTCTGCCTCAGTCATAATGAGGCCCCTAGTGTGGCAGTCCGGAAACAAGGGTGCCGGTGAGCTAACCGGCACCCTTGTTTCTGGACCGCCACACTTGCAATGAGGACCAATATCACCCATACCATCTAGTGATATCGGCTATGAGGCAAAAGGCTAGCATTTCATCAGTAAGTGCCTTGTTGTGCATGTTACAGTAACAATTAAAGCATGCTGTGTTATGAGTGCCGCTTGTTTTCCCCCGATCACATGATTAGAACTTGTAGCTGCATGCAGTATTATATTAGTGTATACCGCACACGGAAAAGAAGGGCATACAATACCAATCTATGAAACTCCAAATGTGATATTTACAGATACCATATGCAGATAATGGGCCTCATTACGGGTCTGGTGGTAAGCTTGCCGGTAATACCGGCAGCTTGCCGCCAGAGCCGTAAAAAATTACGGATGCCTGACTTCCCAGTAACACTGTGGAATTCCAGCCCCGGTGGCCGGGAAGTCTGGCACCGGTAATTTTTTAAGTCCCCATTCCCATGGAGTCCCGTAGAACTCCATGGGAATGGGGAGCACGGAAGCACCGGCACTGTTAACATCAGTGCCAGTGCTTCCGTGAAACTCTGCGGGTGGGTGACGTTCCGCCCACCAGTTCTGACCCTGGTGGGCAGGACTGCACCCGCCCGCAGAGTCATACTCTGCCGGTCCCGAAACACTGGTGCTGGTAGGGTTACCAGCACCAGTGTTTCCAAACCGGCATAGCTATAATGAGGCCCACTATCTTACAATTGCGATTTGAAATACCATACTGGAAATGCAGTAAATCCCGCAGAACATTACCTCCAGCAAAATGTTGGTGGCAATAACACCATGTGAAGACAATTCATGGATGGATAACTTCCTTTAAAGCAATATTAAAGTTGAGAGTGTTTATTATACTTGCAATGTAACAATTCTGTGGCAAATGTAGCCAGTGGCAAGTGTGTGTAATTGGATACAGTTTGTTTTCGTGCCAATTTTAACATTTTGGGGAAATAGCAGTATTTGATGACCTTAGACTGAGGAGATAACCTCCATCACTTTTGCAACAAGGAGTCACATTGCAGCTTCTGTGGCTTGGTGGTTGGAATTAGGGTCATGGCCCTCATTTTCTATCTCCTGTCCCCACGGGTACTAACCGGTCTGATACCATGGCGGTTCTTCTTTTCCAAGACAAGGAAGGTGATTAAGGCACAAACTATTAGTAAAAACCCCTGGTATGATTGTGACTGCCGTTGGGCAAAAGGCACTCTTGTGAAGCAGCCAAAGTCATAGCCACCAGGGAAAAAGAAGCTGACATTAGTAAGGCAAAAAAAAAAAATCAACACTACCACGAGAACCTGATATGGCACCCTTTGCTCCGGGCAATAAATACTGGGAGTATGACCATTATTTTGGAGATCATGAGTGGCAGCCAGCAAATGGAGTCCAATTGCATGCAGGGGTCCATCCCGGAAGCTGTATGGGTCAAACACTTTGAGGATCAGGTCATTTGATGTTGGGCATCCTATTGGCATGGCCATAGGGCAACTGCATGATTGCCTAACCTTTGAGGAGGGGGAAGTCAGACTTGCCCTGGAGAGTCAGAAAAAGGCAGTCGGATATGGTACCAGTGGACTTTTTCGCTGACAAATCCCTGGTTTGGGTCTCATACCTCACAAGTCTCTTAAATGTGGCATTGGCCCTGAATAGGATACCAGAGTCTTGGACGCAGGCAATTATAGTACCCATATTCATGAAGGGAGATAGGATACGCCCGGCCAACTATAGGCCTGTCTACCTTCTTGACATGGGGGGAAGGTGTTCACCAGGGCCATCTTAAAACTTTTTGAGGCATGATTGAGGGATGGTGGTGTTCCAAATCATCTGCAGGCGAGCTTCCAAAAGAGAGTCATCACAATAGACCAGTGCCTAAGATTACGCCTTCTCTGTGATAAGTTCATTCTACTATGGAAAATGCCTATTTATGCTGCCTTTATTGACTCAAAGACAGCATTTGATACTTTCGTGAGAGAGAGACTTTGGGCTACTCTGGAATTAAGCATGCCAAAGGAGTTGTTGAATGCTATTAAGTCACTACATGTAGGCAATGGTGCAAAAATCTGCCGGGGGGTTGATGGTGCTCTGTCTGGCACAGTGAACATAGAAATGGGGGTCAGGCACGGCTGTATGCTGCCCTCCTTGCTGTTTTGTGTGTTCCTCAACAGGGTAATTAATGACTTGTTGAATGTCCTGAAAGATGCACCTTTGCATGCTGGTGATAGGATTCCGATTATCATGTTAGCTGACGATGTGGTCCTGCTCTCACTAATGCCAATGGGACTGCATCATCAGATTGACATTTTTGCAGGCTTCTGCTGGAGGAACAGCTTGTCAGTAATGTTCAGAAGACCAAGGCCATGGTCCTGAGAGGTAGTAGGGCAAAACAAACCTTGCCTTAGTAGATGGCATAATCGAGCAGGTCACTGCCTTCGACTACCTCGGGATACAAATAAAGGAGGGTTGTACCTGGAAGGAGCAATTGGGCAAGGCTAACCTGACACTTGCAAGATATAGCCGGGCACTTGCTAAGTTCACCAGAGAGCACTGGGGGTGTAGAGGTGAGGGTTGCCCTTGAGGCGTATAGAGCTCAGGCTAGAAAGGCAGCCCTCCATGGTGCAGAGTTCTGGAGCAGGGCTAATAGTGCACGCTTGTCTGTGACAGAGAAGCTGTTCTTGAATAACCTTTTGGGTTTACCTACTTCTGCACCCAATGTATCTGTCACACTTGAACTTGACCTGCAGCCCATTGGAAAAGCTTGTAGGGCCAAGCCACTGTTTCATTGGATAAGATTCTGGACCAATGAAGAACTACTTAATTATAGGTGGGTTGTGAGGACCTTATGTCACAGGAAGGAGACGCTTTTCTACCTTGGTTTCAGACACTGATAAAGGAATTCCAGATCCTTGGGCTTGCTGACTATTGGGACAATCCTGATGCCATCGGCAGTAGCACCAATACTTGTATTGATGATGCCCTGAGAATCGCAAGGGATGATATTTACCTGGGGCTGGCTTGTTCCAACCCGTTCTTAATGTACTAGTCAATAAAACAGACTGTGGGCTATGAAGATTACCTGGACTCAATGTACCCAAGACAAATGAGATTTTTGTTCATCAAAGCTCGCATGGGCATCTTGTCTTCAGACGGTGTGAGGAATAAATAGAACCATCATATTATTCCCACATGCCCTTTCTGCCTGGATTTAATTGAGGATATGACCCATTTTGTCCTGTTCAGCCCATAACATGGAGCCCTGAGAAGAGGATCTTTGAAGCATCTTTTCAGGACCCGTATGGTTGGTTCTGCCGCTGAGGCTATGGTTCTGTCCCTCACAGCGAAACATAGACTTGCAACCTTTGCAATGGGATGGAATTTAATGAAGGTATGGAGGAGAAGGTCTAATTATGCAGTTCAACTTGAGGGGGCTAGCGAGAGTGTTGCAGAACACATGGGCTATGCTTCCTGCTGTCAATAGGGCCGGAAATCCCTGGAAATGCAGATCAGTGAATGCTTAGTTTGATCATTATACATTGCTGAGCTCTTAACTGTACCCCAGGTCTCATGCATTGTATCCTATAACTGCATTGTTTTTCTTGTTCTATTAGTATTGAATGCACTTCTAAGTGCCTATGCACTTTATAAGGACAATCGTGAGAATGAGGCATTTTTTAGTTATCACTGAATGCATTTTAAATCACGTATGTACTTCATAAGGATAATATTGTGAATAATGCATCCCTGCCCCACCGGAATGCCAGACCACGCCATGACCATGTTCTCATGTATTGAAAGCAGTTCTTGCACTTTTGCACTTTGATAGATTTAATTTTGATTAATGTATACCTATCCCAGTAGAACCTCAGAACACTTCTCTTGCTATGCCTTGAATCTTTGTCTATTTACGTAAATCAGCTTTGTTTTTATTATATTTTTTGCTATTATTGCTGCTTTTATATTTGCCTGTATTTTGTATTTTATGTGTTGGATTGTATGGCAATTGCTGAAATAAAGCACGAACGAATGATACCATTCAGAAAGATGTTTTGCTAAATCATGAGCACAGAGGAGTTTGGTGTCCGTGGAGAATAAATGAGAATGCCGAAATAATGAATTAAAGATCTAGTCCAATTTCCTTAAGTGATGCTATCCAGAAACACATGTGTACAGCTGTGTTATAAATGACTTATATCATATCATATCATATCACACCTCGTCAAAACAGCCCAATCTCCACATCAGAAGCATTTCTGCAAAGTGATTCCATGCCAATCAACTGCAAATGCAGGATCTATATTTGTACTGCTCTTGCATTCCATTTCCCAAATGGATTGCGGTGCTCCTGGGCCCCTGTGCCCAAAGGAGGTCACCAGGAATGAGACAACTTGTGCAGCTGCAGGTCCTCCAGCAGGAGATATGGTGGCAATATGTAACTGGGGCTTCTCTAAAATTTAAAAAACACCCATTCAAGAAAGCTGCTCCATGATCTGGCCTAGCATTAAAAGGTTACTTTTGGAAGTTCCCTATCCCTATCCTAGAAAGTACCAACCTGGTGCACTTGCTGGCTGCCCCTCAAACTAAAAAACAAATTGTTCGCCTCAAATGAGGGACCTTTTTTTGAGAATTAGATTAAGATGTATTCTACTTAATATTGAGCCAAAAGAATGGGACATTAATTTCTTTGTATTTTCCTTGATGGGGGAAGGTCACCCTTAGTCTAATAATTCAGAGGAGGTCTATACAGGGACTTGAATGAGCACAAATGTTTTACAATTGTTGCTCATGGATTTGTTTGTAGAATGCTGTTCTGGAAGGATTATGCTCCTCCCCATTTTGAGGTACTCATTTCATATCTTCTGGGTGTTTGTCACTGGTTCAGGTCACCTTCATGATGCTAGGGAGTTTCATGGCTGGTGGGTAGGCCTCACATCGATCATAGTAAAGCTGTCACCACAGCCAGGATCTTTCCTCTTTCTTCGTACTAGTGCTGCAAATAACTTGACAATCTGTGGGTATCCTGCCTGTGTCTTTCAGTCATCAGCATTCAGAAACTTCTTGCAAGGGTGAACATCCTTAGTTTTCCAGGCATGCATAGAGCCCTCTCTTTGGAAAATGATGCTTATGACAAGAAACGTTAACGTGTCCAGAGGCCCCATGTAGAACACCAGACACAGCAAACAGGAGACCCCATTGATGGAGACAGACTGACCCTGACTCGCCAAGTAGGAGGCTCAGGATGAATACTGCTCTACCCTTATATAGACCTGGCTATGTCAGCCAGAAACACACTCCTGTATAGGTCCCGCTGCACAAACCAATGGCTGAAAGAAACTACTGGTGACCTGAATCTAATTTGCCTGCAGAACAGAGAAATGAGTGGGAAAGTCCTGATCTTATCACTTGCATACGTCCAATTTGTTCAAAGATTGCACACGTTCCTCTCACAAGCCCATTACTCTTCAAGGGGATACAGGTATGCAAAATATTATGAGGAGATCTTGTGTGACACTTCTTTTTACATAAGGCTCTACATTATGCTTAATGTGTCTTACATTCTTGGACAAGAAAAGTACAAATGACATAATGTGTCTAAGAACAGGAATACAAATACAATGTTTAGGTAGCACTTTTGATCAAAGCACCAAACACCGATTTACACACAGCCATCTGTTAGATGTAAACATACTAACACTGACTTCATTTGATTAGATATAATGTTCACAGGATTTAAATACAGTGGTCTCCCTTCACACTTTCATTATCAAAGATTGCAGTCATTATCATTAATATTCTCATAGAAAATGTAAAGCTTCTTTACGCTGAAAATAAATGTGTGCAATGGGCGTATTTACAGTACTACACAGTTTCTGGACCAACAGTGCCATGTTGATAAAGTATATGTTTATAGGGTAGAGTGTGAAATCTGTCTGGCAACCCCCCACAAGATAACTGTTGAGTCATACGAACTGGAAATCCCATTGAAGATCCAACATTGCACTATGGCATACACATTAATCCAAGCCTCTATGAAACTCAACTGGGAGGTTTGGAATCAACCAAGTGGATGAATGGATTAGTCAAGGATGCTTTTCAAGAGGGAGCATAACAACCCAGTACTATCTAATTTCAGGACACTTAGGGCCTCATTACACGGAAGGCGGTAATGGTTAACGGCCACCGTTAATGGTAACGGTGACCGTTAACCATTACCGCCTTACTACGAGGTCCCTTAGCGGGTTGGTGCTTTAACGCCTGCTTTTTGCAGGCGTTAAAAACCAACCCGCTAAGGGACCTCGGAGCTAATTATGGCACCGCAAAATTGCGGTGCCGTAATTAGCGCCTTCCCCATTCCCATAGAGCCCTATGGGGCAGAAATGGGAATGGGGAAGGGCAATGGCGGAAGGGGGATTTACCGCTCCAACAACCTTGGAATGGGGCGGTAAATCCCCTTTCCGCCAAGGCGGTGCCGGTAATTTACCGGCACGGTCCAGGGTGCTAACAGTACCCTGGATCACCGCCTTCCGTGTAATGAGGCCCTTAGACAGATGTGCGCATGATACACTCTCAGTCATTGAACTAGGCCAGAAAAGACAGTTATAGCCACCCACAGATGGAGCACATAGAGTACTTGGTAATTGTGTACACATAGCACTGTTCCAACTCTTAGACAGGTACTGTCATGCAAATAGAAATGTGCAGGACCTGCCTCTTAGCAGGTAATCGTACATGTATCAAACAAGCGCACGATGGAGTGAAGGATTCTGAGCCTCTGAGTCAGTGGTACAGTTAAGATGAACCCATATGATACAGATAAACGTGAATCTGCAACCATTGGCTCTCCTGGTGTTTTGGACTACAACAGCTATTAGCATGAGCCAGCCTAGTCAATGGCAAGTGATCGCAGGAGTGACAGTTTAAAACATCTGGATAGTCTCGGAATGACCCCTGTTGTAGAGCATTTTCTCACAATGTGCACACAACCCTGTATGCATACCTGTAATTCAGAACCTGTCACTCATAAATTTATTCACAACATATGAGTTTGAAGTTTGCTTCTCTTCCAGTTCACTGGGCATGACTTACAGAAAAGCAGACAAGAAAATGTGGTCAATATGTTGCACCCATGATACACATTCAAAGACACAATAGAGACCTCCAAAAACTCTGCAAGAAGGCTTGTCTTGTAAGACAGAATGTGCGTACATTCTGCTGAAGTTGTGTTGATGAGGTGATGAGTGGCTGCTGGGAACTGTGTATCACTCAACTGTTGTCAGATGCTGAGCAGTCAGTGATAAGCATGTCTCTCCATATGGGGAGAGGGAGACACAAGCCTTGAACATGCTGGTGTGGGTGGGACTGAAAAAGGAGAGGGTCGTTTGGTGTGGCATGCAGTTCCACATAAATTGGTACAGACGGAAGGAGGAGACATGGTTCATTGATTATCTTTCCACAGGTCAACCGGGGAGAAATAATTTCTAAACCTTTAGCTTCTGGATTCAAGGTGCCACCATTTTCCTCAGTGTCTAAAGAAAAATACGGTCATTTTTGAGGTTATTATGCTATAGCATAAAACAAAAAGATAAACAAAACTGGAATTAGCTTTCTGTGGGCACAAGCCCAACAACAATAACGCCAGGCTGATTGTGTGGAGTGAAGAATGTGGGAAGCATGCAGATCAAGATTCCACTGGTGAAGAAATGGCATCAAAGTGGAGGAATATAGAAGTTGTGAACCACCTCATTAGTTCATCATTGGATTTTACTCAACAAATTGGGCAGTGATGGGAAGGCTATATGCACAACATTAAAACCATCATTGAACATAATATAACAGCAGCCTCCAATACTTCTGCCATCTTGGAATAGAAGAAAAAAATACCAGCCATCTTTGAACAGAAAATGCTCTTTGTTTATTTATATGTCAGGAACAAATTAAATTTCAATAACTGTTAATCGTCTATAGGCAAGAAATGCCAAATGCACCGATTTTGCCAAGAGCCACCCCGCCAGGCTGTTCCAACACCCTCTGGTGCATTTATGGTCTAGAAACACCCATGGAATCTGATTTCTCAAACTTGCCTTAGTACCCTGATGATCCTAGCACCCACAAGTTTACTACTGGGTGTGATGCTCACTCATACTATGCTGATTCAGGTGCAAGCATGATAATGCAATTCACATTTTCGACCAGATTGAGTGATACTATTGTTTAACCTATTTTATGGCATTCCATACTTTAAATAAATATGCTGTGTTGATGGGAATAAGATAAATTAAACAAGCACAAGGACATGTTTTTTAGTTACTTTTAATGATTGGGCTTTGGTTTCAAGAACAAAAATAAGATTGCATTAGGTATTTGGGAATATACTAGAAATGTTGCTATTCAGTGCATCCTTGCTTCTAACGATTGTGACAAGCGCATGGGGGAAAGTATTTTTTAAATGTTAGAATGCATCATAGGTTTTAATCATAGGTTTTAATAGTTATTTTAGATTTCTCAAATGTCATTAGGAATGCATGGACCCTAAGATATTCTATTGACCAGTTCTGAGATAACCTTCCATCAGGTCTGCAGGATATCTCTTTTGTGTCAGTGATGTCCCAAAGAACAATCCAAAACTCCAATAAAGTTCAAAGTATTTATTTAGGAGGATATTTGCATGGGTTAAAGTCCTTATCCCCCTTTGGCATACCTCAACCTCTTTTCTTGCCTTTGTTAAATATCTTTCAGTCTCTGCCTGCATCCGGACCCTATCACTCACCAGGAAATAATGATTAAAAGATGTTGCTCTTTCGTTTGAGGTTTTACAGGCACTGACCTTAGTTCCTTTTCATTGTTTTGATATTTTCTGGGAGCGGACTCTCTCCCATCATGCAACATCATGTTGTATAACATTGTGCTTTTTCATTTCATCATATTTCTGGAATTTACTTTCATTTTCATTTTTCGTTGGACAATTTGGATTTTCTCTTTCCAATGTAGTATCTAAGTTGCATGTCTTTCAGCACTTTGCTCTATCAGCTCGCTAGAGTATCCAGATGTACTTTCCATGTCCTTTATCATGGGATGGTCAAGGTTCTGTTCACTATCCCAGGATGAAGTGGTTGAATTGTGCTACTTTCAGCATGTGCTACTTTCAGCACTGGACTCTTTCACCCCGTGTGACAACATTGAATTGATATAATGTTCCTTCCCAAGAGCATGCTGTGGGAATTACTTAGGATTTGCCTATGTCTCACAGAATGCAGTGTTTCTGTTGCATTCTGTTTGTTACTCCCTTTATTTGAGACATTTGAGAATCAGATTCCCATAATACAGGCTTTGACAGTTAATGATTTATAATAGGTTTCACTGTTCTTCTTGTTATACCAATGATTTCTTCTCTCACATGTTAATACCACTTGGACTGGACCACTCTCCTAGGACACAGGTAGTTCATCCTTTCTCACTGGTTGCACAGACCCACTCTTGGTGTAAATGTATTTATAGATTTTTAGTTATTTTCTTCTCTTGGTTACTTAGCTTGACCTGTACCAGCCTGTGCCTTTCCTTTTACTAGTTAGGACGTTTATGCTCCTCCTCGCTGACTCAACTGTTTAGACCACTCGTGTGTGCAAGGCATCTTGTGCCTTCTTTGGGATTGTGGTTTCTGAATGGGTTGATAGCTCCTCCTCAGAATCACTGATTCCATCATTCATCGCTTCCATCTCACCTTCAGATCTCTCCTGATCTCATCACAACAGAGATCCTCTGTAGCCACCACCACTCAACTCCAAAAAGTGCCTGCCCTGCACAATATCAACCCAAATACATGTTAGGGAAATTGTGTGCCTTAACTCTATTCAATGGTTAATATTTTACTTCTCATTATTTACGTTGATAGCCTAATTCTACTAATGACAGGAATACATTGGCACTATCCAATTAACACATTTGCCATGTATGCTCTCACCAGATTTTTTTCCTGTCAATCCACACCTCACAGACACTGCATGAATACCAGACAAAATAGTGGGAATTTTCAGATGATGGAGATATTGCACTGAAGGATTTTCCATATGTGTTCAACCACATCAATCAAACCGAGAATAATGCTGTCACTGTTGGAGCATATGTCTCCCTCTCCTTGTGATCAATGCTAGTTGCAAATCTCCATGCTACTACTTTATCAACTCCCTCCCAAGTTTCTGTCTGAACATATCTTTTCTGCATTTCTCCTTAAGTGTTTCATTAATGAATGTAGGGAGGATCTAAAAAGCACGCAATGCACCAATGCACCAGGTAATTTCAGCAATGGGGCTACCCTTCAGACTTGGACTAAGGCATCATTTCTGTGAGTGTTGCAGAGCCCCTATAACTGTACCTGTCCTGGTTATCTGCAGAACAAAATACATTACTGAAATCATGTCATCTCTGGGTAAAATATATGAAGTTTCAAATATTCTGAGGCAACAGCACTCCTCTTTGCTCAGTGAAGATGTTCCATTGACACAACATTCCTAAAGAGCATATAGCTGCAGCAGATGTCGGACCACAAGAGAAAATACAAGCATTTCTGCACTTTTCAAGACAGTTCAGTGATAAGTATGACAACAATTTCCAAAGTATTGAAGATTTTGATGTAAGTAAGCTATTCAAGATACATTTTGTTTTGTAAGTGTAACAATGAGACAGGGAAGACCCAGCAATTACTTGTTAACATTGTAAAAAGATTGTTGCTGATTATGAAATTGCACAAACAGAAACCAATGGCACCAGTTCCTTCACAATTGTTTACTCACAAACCTCTGTGTAACCATTTTGCCATCCCATACCAAACATGCCTTTCGCAATCAAATCCTAGACGTTAAGGTATCTCTTGTATGCAAACTATGGTTTTCACAGGTCAAGAATGGGATCGATAATGTAGTAAGGGAGTATGTTTATCTTCTTTGCAGTTTTACCCCTTGACAAGAGAATCTGTATGCCATGAATAAAGCATGCACAACAACATTGGCTGCTTTCAAAACGTAGAGCTACTAAGAACCCCAAGTAAGTTTATGAACTCTGATTGTTTGATTGGATGAAACATATTTTTTGAGAGGGACTAGATTTGTGACTCATGGTCGATTGTTTTGTTTGTTCACCTGCAGGCGTAGAAACATGAGACAATAACTGTTTACTCATGCCATATATTTCAGTTTCATCATGGGGAGTTATCTGCTGTTTGTCCTGATAAATGCCTAGCCAAATTGAGGGATGCTGAAGATAGAACCTCCCTCACAAGAGGCCAAAACACACGTTTGTCATTTTTGTAATACACAGTGCATTTTCTACGTATTTTTTGTAATAACACGAGTAAATCGTATGTTTGAAATTGTTAGCTATTTATTCCATTGATAATGTAGCATTTATTATTTTACAATTGTAAATTAACACATTAAAAATATTGTACTATTTTGGTACATGCTGGAGCCATTGCCCATGTGTATGTATGATTAGGTTCCTGTAATTACTACAACACTCGAATATAAAGTTTCTTTAGATATTAACATTCTTTAATACATTAAGTAGTTTATGATTGATCTACCAATCACCCGTGACATCTCGTTACCAATATTAGGAACACAACCCCTTGTAAGGACTTTTATTATAATTATTTTAAAATGCAGGTCTGAGATGGAACACATGACATTTGAGAGTTTGCGTAGCCCGTCATGTGCTTGCCAAAGTCATTTGGCCATAAGAAAACATTTAAGTAGAGTGTGAATATTATACAAGATCAGAAAAAAGGTATTTATGCTACAGGTCCAGACCCACATCTGTGTAAAAAGAAAATAATAAGAAAAGTGAATTTGTTGTTAGTCCTGTGTGTAATATTTTTGTATTTAGCTTTTTGAGTCACTTTTACTAACCCATTACAAAATATTGTGAAAAATAGTCTGTTAGTATATGCAAGACTGTTATTTGGTGCTATTGATATTTTCATATAATTCATATATAATAAAAACATTTGTTTTTGTGCATTAAAACATTGAGTACAGAAATGTCCCTGCAGGAAGAGTGAGCTTTGAATGGAGTGTGACTGAGCAAGAAAGAAGATGATAGGCGATTGGTTAGAGTCATGATATTCACACTTGTCTTCCATTGGTGTACTTTTTTTCAAGACAGGAAAGGACATCAAAATCTCCTGGCAAATCCACCATGTTACCTCTTCCTTTCTGTCAGTCCACCGGCCCCCAAATACCTTTCAAGAAATCTGGTTCTGACTTAAGAAAGGCTTTTGCATTTTGATGCCTCAGGAAAAGTCCTCCTTAAGAAAGTTTGTATCAGCTATATCCAGATGGAACCCTAATCAGCTTTTCTCCTGTCAGGTAGACACTTCTCCTTTGCTACCCAGCACACTCCAGCCATGCAACATAATTCGATGCATCCATTTTGTATTGGAAAGAGCCTGTGAGAGGTTCCTTCCCCTAATCACACCCACAAGAAGCCTCCTCTTTGTTCAATTGGCTCAATTTATTTTAAAATGTCATAATGGGATGTATCAAGCTGTGAATTCGTCCTCTTCATTGGAATTATGATGTAATTGGACATATGTCTTTCCCTTATCATTTCTTCTATGTACCTGTGCTATTATTAGCACCTGTAAAATTAGTGTCACAAGACAATTCTGAATTCACTCAGAAACATCATTCATGTTTCTGTAACTACAGGCATAACAGAGTTTCTAACATAAAATGGTTGTATTATTAATTTGTACATTATAATACATCCTACCTATGTGCATGTGACTAGGGCTTCTTGACTGAATTCAAAAATATATATGTTTTTAAATTGAATTTCATAACAATTCAATGTGTTAAATTTCCATTTTGAGCAACAAGAGCAATAAAACATCTTATTTGTACAAAACAAGGTGATAGAGTAGATGTGCAGATAAAGAGTGACTGCTGTGCCTAAGCAACATCAACCTAAGTGATCAGACATATCACATATGTTACAACAATACTAATTCAAATGATACATATATACACACGTATTTTGCATTACTTGGCCCATTAACCATTACATCCAATGTCTAAATGCACATTTAAACCCTTAAACATTACTTCACGGTCTTCATCAGGATGAATCTTCCTCTTGTTTTATCACAGCCTCTATATTGTGATCTCTTCGGGAATATTCAAACATTGAACATTACATAAAGTAATATAAAAATAAAAACCATAAAATTGTATGCAACATTTAACATTTCATTTCAAATACATATCAAAAGATTTTACATTTCATTTTAAAATTGCATCATAAGATAATAACATTAAAAAAGTGTAAACAGAAATAATTTTGAGCTAGACATTATGCGCTGCAGCCATAATAACATAGTACTCTGCACTGTATAACATGCTCCAAAACTGATCAGAACCATGGCTAACAAAATGTGCATATCCCCTTAAATAAAATGTACTCAATACCGGACACTCGGTCAGGATATGCCGCACTGTTTCAATTTGAGAGGTGACAAGCCTACAGCTATGTTCCTCTCTCTTAATTACCCTCCAAGCTCCTGTTTTTGCCAACACCAGAATCAGATCAAGGTGAACACAAAGAATAAACCGGATAACATCAGGGAGCTGCAGGGTAACAAGATATTTCCTCAGGTAATTGCCAAAAACTCCCTGCTGAGAATATACTGCATACTTTTGCATCTCTGCCAACCTACTCAAAGAAGAAATACAGTCAAATATGCATGTTTTCCTGTTCAAACCACACATGTATAGTGGCACGTCGGGCAATCCAGTACAATGTAAATCAATAACCTGATGGTAACCTCCCACCATGGACTCCAAATCCTGAAACCAAACACTCTTTGATAGGAGGTCACTGTGAACTTGTACAGCACACACATTCACCGTGACCTCCTATCTACGAGTGTTTGGTTTTTGGATTTTGAGTTCATGGTTGGAGGTCACTGTCAGTTTATTGATTTACATTGTCCTGGATTGCCCGACATGCCACTATTAGTCCAGTTATATTTTATTTTGACACAGAATTCGCAAGGCACAATTTTCCATATAGATAGAAATTACTGGAGGCCCAGTTCTAATCTCAAAGCCTCAACTGGAACAGCAGTGGGGAGATTTAATATAGACCATAGGATTTTAGCCTCCAACTCAGTAAGCCAGAAAACTGACTTAAGGGAAAAGAATTCCAATGGATACAGGATCATAGCTGTTATAGACACCCTACATGCCATTACAAGTGTGTCTATGCTTATAACCCCATTATCACAAATGACCCCCCATATAGCCAGCCACTTGCCCCATACTCTGGCCACTGTCCATTCCTCAGGATGCACTAGTGATGGAGAGGCCTGTAAAAATAATGCTGAGATACTTGTAGGAATGGACTAGATACAAACGTACGTTGTCTAATACCCAGACAAAGGTACCCTTTCCATTGGATTTTCTGCCACACATCATGACATTTGTTTTCCTGATGTTAATTTTCAGGCCATTCATTTTCGAATAAACTTGTAGCATGTTAAGAGAGCACCGTAATCCAATAGGGGTCCTGCCCATGAGCACTGTATCATTGGTATACATAAGGGAAACGGTTTTAATTTTACCAAAATGAGAAGGAAAAATCAAAGCTGACGCAATAGCCCTGTGCAAATCTGAAACATAAAGATTATAAAACTGAGGTGCCAAAGTACACCCCTGCTTAAGCCCCACATTAGTTGGGTAATGCCCTTTCAATGCTCTCTCCTCGGAGAGTCTCACTCTGACACTGGTATCACCATACAGTAATTTTATAAACCATAATAGGGTGCTGTCGATGCCCCATGCCAAGAGTTTTTCCCATAGGCGGGAGTGGATAACGCTTTCGAAGGTGGCGCTGTAGTCCACAAAACTTAAAGTACAGCAGCACCCCCGAATACCTATAAGCATCGGATATTAGGGTCTGAAGTATCCATATGGAGTTGGAGGTGTTACATCCCTTCCCAAACCCTGCCTGGTGGGGTCCCAATAGATGTTTATTTTCAATTGAAGATGAGAATAACTGTAAAAGAAGACCAGCATAGAGCTTGGAACTACAGTCTAGCAGAGCTAGTAGGCGGTAACAGATTGGGTCTGCACGTATTCTCTGTTTAAATATGGCACTTAGATGGAACCACACCAAGATAGGGGAATATCACCATCTTCACATATATAAAAGAATTAATGTTTCAGTAATGCTGCCCATAATGGGGGAATCTAATTTCAGGACTGCATTGCAGAGACCATCGGGTCACACAGTCTGATAAGATTTGGACTTTCTAATCCTTCCCTCTTAATCTGCAGAGACCACATCGGACCAGAACGTAGAATAAGCCATAGATGCAACCATTTGCACAAAGGTAGCCTCTGTTGAAGCCCAACAGTGGATAATGATGAAATTACCACAATCCGCTTCTACTAGACTGAAGATTACCTGGGCCTATGAAGTGGCACTATAAGAGCAGAGCATGTACAAAAATGTCTTGTCGTCGTGTGTTATTCTCAGAATGTGTAAAAGTTGCCATCTCGCGGATATATGACTAACTCTGTGGGCCTTAAACCTCACCTTATATTGATGTTTTATTGTTTCATTTGTTCCTTGACAAACAGGGACACCATAGTCATATTCCGCTTAACATGTCTCAAAGCAGACCTGACTTCTCTTTCTTTACATGCAATGGTCGCATCACAAGGAAGACCAGGCTTAGATGTAATAAGACACTTAGACACATCTCTGCCCCTGTGGCCAAAAGACCTCACTAAGTTGGCCCAAGTCCCAGTTGCACATCTCCAAGACAAATTTCGACGTACAATTTCCCCTGGTCAGAGCCTGGTTAAAGCTGCCTATATTGGCTGAAGACCAAAGTAGCTTGTTCCCCTGAAGTTTAACATGTGGGCTATCCATAGGGTAATCTATATTTGTGCCACTATCCTCTTTACAATACATTTTCATCAGTACATGATCACTTATACTGACTTGTTGGGTACATAGATGGGAAGAGAGTTCCTGATAACTGTGTTAACAAAGATAAAGTGATTCTGCTACAATGGACCGCATTTGACCAAGTGACCCTCACTTCAGGAGGATTAATGATCAAGGGGGTAGAATCTAAAGTGGCCAGTAACTCACACCATTCTCTTGCTCATTTCCTTTAGGCCATACCCGAGTGACCTCTTGGGGCCGGAGTGTCCTCAGCAAGGCAATCCACATTGAAGTCCCCTGCAGCGATAATCCTCAATTCTGAGATTAACCCAACCAGACCTTTAATGTACCATATACCCCATCCATAGCTTTTGTGTCTTTCTACCCCATGGAGGGTCATAGAAGATTACCACCAAGGTTCTACCCGCCTAAACCAAAACATCAGAGACGATCACTGCCCGAATGAAATCCTCCTTCTTCACCCCAGAAGGTGAGTGGGAGAATATTGACATCTGGCCCCTATACATAGACCACCAGTGGGGATGCCTGACAGTTGGCGAAGAGAGAGGCAGAAGAACATGAAATAGCCATCTAGGGAAAACGAAGAAGTGAGCCATGTTTCCTGTAAATAAAAAAAACACGTGAAGATAACAGTTCCTTTAGCCCAGATGGATTGGCAAGGAATTAACGGTGGCCACGTGTATTTCAAGAGAGAAAAAACTGGTCACAGACTGAACTGCGACACTTCAACCGTGAATATTATGTACGTATGCACAACACCATCCCATTCTCTCCCTGGATATATCGGGACCCATGTGTTATTTCCTGTCATCTGGTCTGAAACCCCACCTAAACCAACTTCCCGACCATGTGCCCCACTAACCGTAGGAGCAGAGGCAACACAAGAATGAAAAGCACACGTATCAAAACCCAGCTCATGTAACTAATTGGCATTCTTACAAATACAGTCTGCCACCAGAGGGGAGGCCAGAGATATTTGCACCCAATTAGTGGGGCTACCATATGATGGAAGTTCTAGGCTCAGGATGTCGTCCGACGTAAGTCTGGAAAAGTCTTGTATGAAATGTAATAGATGGAGCAGCCAGGTATGGTTTAAAAATGGCTGGTTCAACAATCTTGACTTGTTTGGGTATAGCATTCTCCCTGCTAGGATCATAGAGGGGCCTCCCATTTCCATGAGACCTACCCACGTGCTCAACACCAGATTTCCAAGCTACTTGAGTCAGATTTGCACCACCCTTTGCACCCCCCTTTTTTTTGGCAGTGGAACAAATTCCAAAGTATTAGCCCGCTGTCACGCCCACTGGACCAAGAACACAGGTACCACACCCACAGGTAGTGGGTGCCGTGAGTTACTACCCTAAATCGGGTCATGTAAGTCCTTTAAGGACAAATATACACAGGCGGCCCAACTGGGCTCAGTCCTGGTGCCTCTGGCACCAGGCTCTTATGCAGAAGAGAGACTACTTTATTTTCCATTTGGGGCCGGTTATCCATGGGCCAGCCCCATGTGCAGGCTACTAGGCATGGCTTGGTGTTTCAGGTAGGGCAGGCTGATGGGCGGGGCCCAGAAGTCCAGCTATATAAGCTGCTCTGTTCACGAGGCTCATGCTTCGCGTTACTTTGCACTCTGGTGCAATGAGAGGCTCCCCGCCGCGTGAACCTTCTGACACGCACCTTTGGTCCAGCGATCCTGCTCCTGACTCACTTCTGCTGTGGTCCTCTAGCAGCTACTCACCTTCGGAACCTGCATCACTCATTACTTCTTCGACCGCTGCAAGAGAAGAACAAGACAAGATTAGGACATCTCTGAGAAGACCGCGCTTCATTTTCAGCACGCGCGCTGCCCAGCGAGACAATTTACCATCCGCCAGCGGTTACCGGTCCCGTTCTCCTTCGCCGCTCCGTCAGTCGCCTTGACCTCAGCCGCTCCATGGGTCCGCATCACCCCCCTGCAAGAAAGAGAGCAAGAACGGGGTAAGATAAGAGCAACATAAAACAGAAAGAACATTGCTACAAGAAAGCAAATCAGCAGCAGGACAATACAGAAGACCAAAACTAAACTAAAATATTGCTACTTACCCAAGGACCAGTGAAGAAACTCCACCCTTCACAGACAACATCTCCTATCACGCAGGACCAGTGCAGGAACTCGGTCTTCCTCCACCAAGCGCCCCTGCCCAAAGTAGCAGGACGGAGAGCCCACGCATCCAATACACCAGGTGAGCTCCTCGCAGCAGGGCAGCGGAATCCACACCACGGGAAGAACGGGAGGTGGGAGCAAGGACCCTAAGCTAGCATACTCACGTTCCATACTCCATGCAGGTGCAGCCTTTAAGAAGCAGCTTCTCTGCATCGCTAGAGGCACAGAGGGAGAATTCCAAGACACCCACATCCCTGGGAGGGCTGCAACTATGCCCCAACGCCCCCGCAGAGAACCTGTGAGCGTAACACCCACACCAACCCCTTGGAGTATGCTCAGGAAAATGTCCAGCCCCTGGGCATCCATCTAAGGTGCTAGCTTCACCTCAATCCTCACAAAAATCTGGGGGCATAGTGTACCTGGCTGACTACCATCGGTGGTTGGCCATTTATGCAGGGGACCATGCAGTACTACTTGTTTCGAAGTTCCATCCGGGAGGACATTTGTAACAATGTATTTATCCACACTCAGGTGATCTCCACAGGGCACCAATAATTTCTGATCTGAGGGGACTGCCACCAATACCAAAGGGTGTGCACCCTTGATTATGGGCAGATCACACACTTAATGGTGGAGGCATCGTTTTTTCCTCATGGGTGACACACCTGGAGTTTTAGATAGGGCCTGTTCAACATTTAAGGCCTCCATTGCTTGCTCTCTGGTCTCTGCTGTTATCCTCAGGGTGGAGCCCTGCAAGACCATGGAGTGAAGAGCCTCATTCTTATCAGTAGTGTGGACAGGCCGTAGCAATTTGCAAGACAAAATGACCTCCCCCCTCCACTGCAGGGATTTTCTCACTGGGGGGCCATTTGTAAATGTTTGCCATTGGAGGCGGAAGATGTTTTGTCCAATATTAGCTGTCCTTTGATAGTGTCAAAAATCGGACTCATTGAGTACTTAATGGCAATGTGATCCTCAGCCAATTTGGAGCAGAGTAAAAATAGAGCATCCAATTTTCACATTGTCATGTCCAAAGTAGATTCCAGAACCACTGGAGCCCCACCCACAGGGCACTTGGAGTTTACTTCTTGCGCAAATTCTGATTCGCCCCCCTCACTTTCAGAGTAGGACAAATATTCAGGGGAGACCAAACATTAAAGGTTGGGTGTGTCGACCAAATTGGCTATTTCAGGATTTATAAAGCTCCATGTTTGGCGCTAATGAGTTAGGCTTCAAATTTAAACAATGATTTAGCGATGATTCATTATTGTCAATCATGAAGCAACTTTGCAATAAGCCCACAGGATGAACATCACACAGTACCTGATCTGGTTTCCCGTTTGCGGAATTCCCCAGCTTGTCCTTGTGGGGTTTACTTTTAATATACGTAGTCAGTTTCTTTTGAGCAGAGTGGCAAAGTGGAGGGGACATCTAAGCCCTGCACAGCTTTCTAAGAGTGCAACGTTTGAGGTCGTGTAGTCTTTGCTATATTAGAACTACGTCTGACTAGACCGATTGCTGCTCTATGAAGGGCAGGCTTCCAAGAATTTATTTTCCCCAAAAGAACTATCAAGAAGTAAGTGATAGTGTGAAAACATGTCTCCACAGACTAAGGCACAGCGAGGATGCGTTTAGGAAGTGAGTGGTTCCGAGCAGTAGAGGGAAGCCAAAGTTGAAGAAAGGGAAAAGTCAAGAGCCACGACTCACCAAGCTCATTCTGCTGTGGAGCCTCTTCACCTGTGTGCTTGACGGTACTGTTGTCCACCGGTGACTGTAAGCCGGACTCAGCACCTTGCTGGGACTCACTCCTGGAATGAGCCACCTGAGAGTATTCGATGGAAAAGAAGTATGACCTCTACAGAGCATGGGCTAAAGCCCTAGAGCTACGTTCTTACCCTGCCAAACACTGCCACACACTTTCAGCACTTTGCTACGCTTCACTGGACTTACTGTTTATGAGTGGGCATCCCGTAAGAATCTTAAAGGGACAGCACTCCTCTGATTTCAAGCAGCACCACAAATCAGCATTCTACTCGCACCGCTCACTGCCAAACACTTGCAGCACTTCACTGCGCTTGGCCGGACTTCCTGCTTATGAGTGGGTGTCCCATAAGAATCTTAACGAGACAGCACTCTTTTCATTTCAGGCAGCACCACAAATCAGTGCCCTCCTCGCACCGCTCTCCGCCAAACAATTGCAGCTCACCAACATATCATATACATATATTCAATGAAAATATTCACCATGGTTTTTTACAATTGCTGATTATTTGCGATATTCAAATCCGCAATGTTGTGTTGCATCTATGTGGTGTGAACACCCGTTCCGGTGCCTGAACAGGTCCTTAACGTCATTAGCACCCTGGGTTACCAAAGCGGGTTGGGATGCTAAAAAAGAAAAAGAAAAAAGGATTTCATTCATTGAACGGGACGCATGAGTCGTCCCATTCAATTTTCCAAGATGACCACCATGGAAAGGGACGGCAGGGCTCTTCGGAGTCCCTCTTCCCTTTCCATGGCGGCCAGAGAAGCAAGGAAGCAGGTGCAGCAGCGGCCTCTGCCGCCAGAACAAACAGGTAAGTGGGGGTGGAAAAAGGGCAAAATATTTTTAAAAATAAGCGAACAGAGGGTGGGGGATGATGGCGGCTGGGAGCCAGACGTCAGGCGCCACAGAACGTGGGCTTGTATCAGTGTTTGAAACCTACATTCCTAGCCACCTGATTGGCTGGCTCCCCCCCATTAGTGTGCTAATCAGAGATACATGATTTGTCCTTGCTGAAATTGATATGAAAATACTTTTAAATATGTTCAAAACTCTACAGACCCAATATTAAGAAAAGACACTCACTTCTTATGTGATTGTCATTCTCATTTACATTTATAATCCCTTGCTTGAGTATTGGGTTGTTCCTTTGGCAGGGGAACAATTAGGTTAATGATACGGATGTATTTCAACAGAAATACATGCTGATAAAGCAGCAGGAACATTCCCAGGCCAAAGAACAACCCAATAATGCAGAGGAAGGGACTATAAACCGAAAACGAGAAGGACAATCACATGAGAAGGTAAGTCTTTTTAAATTAATATTGTGTCTGTAGAGTTTTAAAAATATTACAAATATTTTCTTTTTCTTATCAATTCCGTCAAAAGTAAAGAGAAATCATTGATCTCTTATAGATGCAACACAATGTTGAGGATTTGTATATGGCAAAGAATATAAAGGTATTCTAATAGAGTTTGGGTACATATTTTGATTGAAGCAATACACAAGACATGTGGATGAGCAGCCTATATGGCATTTTGAATATTCCCAAAGAGATCATGAAAAAGATGCTGTGATAAAACAAGAAGGAGATGTGTCCTGATGACAACCCTGAAGTAATGTTCAAGGATTGAAATGTACATGTAGATGTTGGACGTAGAGGTTTATGGGCCAAGTATTTCAAAATACTTTGGCATATATGTTTAATTGGTAATAAGATTGTAGTAGGCTATGTGATGTTTTTGGACACTTAGGTTAATGCTGTTTAGGCACAGCACTCACCGTCAATCTGCACATCTACTCTATTCCCCAGTTTTGTATAAATAAGCATGCAATTGTCATGAAATAGAATTAAAAGGATATATGATTTGGTTCAGTACAAGCTGTAAAAGTGTATTCGTTAATTCAGCTCCCCTATTATTGGTTAGGTGAATTAAAATCTAGTCTCTGTTTTTAAATCGATGGAAGGGTTCAAACATTAGAGCCAATACTGTACTTCATTATTTGTCACTTTAAAGGCATTTTATGGTACACATTTGACTATATAATTCAGCTTCAATTAGGTGTGTTGCTTGAGTACTGGTGCCAACAAAGCCATCTCCTTTATCCAAAACAAAATACCATTTTTAATATGTTCCTAAATTGACATATACACACTTTAAAAGAGGTAGCATTGCTGAGCCAGGTCAAGTGTCAAAGGGGTTTTTTAGTTTGAAGTTATCATTACTGTCTCATCAGCCTTGTGAACTTTTTGGCCTTGCTCGTATCTTAAAAATACAAGTGCACCAAATTCAGCTGAATCCAGTATTTAGCTCATAGGTAATTATTTTGATGCACTTTTAATTTAAAACAAGGCCTTTTTTCCAGGGTGCAAACAGCTATTCGTTTTCATCCATTGAACAGATGGAAGTCTATCAAATATTTAATCAACCTTCTGTGAGAATCTATTTTACAGGTGCCACTCGGGTTGACATTAGCATAACTGATGTTTGATGACTGGAAGGTGACCCCATAGACTGAGGGACCTTTAAGACGAGGTAGCAATACTTAGAGATGGATGGGGATGCAGAATTTACTCAAACATCAATAATCAAACTGACTCGGGAAGTTGGCAAAACTTGTTCTGTTTTATATGCAATTATCTAAAATAGGGAGTTACAATGGACATCAACAGACGTTTTCTCAATTTCTCTCAGGCCATTTTTATAAAAAACACAACTGTTATAGTCAGAACTCATCATCAGTGACACCACACTATGTGGCATACTACAAAAACCTACTTGGGTATGTGATAGGCTTACAAGGAACATCTAAGTAGACGTTCCAAACTGACAGGGGAAGTGATTGGTTCTCTACTGTCAAGTGGGCAATCGCAAGTGCAAGTCGTCTTCCGTGTCACACTAATACTCTACACTTTATTGGTCACATAAACTATAGGGCTCTTTGAAACATGGCCCTCTGCCATTGGTTTGGCACTCTTGTACCCTTCTGGAATATTCGACATGCTAGCACTATGCAGGCTACCACTACAGGTGCAGGGAGGGTCAGCATGATCATGCCTCCCCTCCCAATTAGCCCAATATCTATCATCACTCTTGCAGTCTCCCAGTCAATTAAGGCTTTGAACTTGCTGTAGCTCGACCCAATGTCTATTTTGATCTGACCATGTGACTTGGAGAACGCATGTTCCTGCTCTTTACTGCATTTAATATTATTAAATGATAAACTCTTGATGCCTTCAGTGTTTTTTCACTCCACCTCAAACTGAAGTTTGTTTCTTTCTCACAATATACTTGATGGACAACCTGGCTCACGGTGGCCTCAGCTTCCTGGTACTGGGCCAACCAAGCCTTTCTTGATTTTCTCCTCCGCCATTAGTGATTTTACAACTGCCCCACACTGAAAACCGTTTCCAATCACACGGTTTCAAGCCGTGCTAAAGTGTATTGTGGAATATCCAGGTTCTATACATTCCTATGTATTATACATTGGCACATCGCCGCAACTATTCACTACGTAGCCAGCCTTGAGATCACTTACTTTGTATACTTGCATTCCTACGTCTGTACAAGTGAAAACTGATTTTACATTGTATTCAGCGTTTCTGTAGCATGAGCATCTTCTTCGCGAGCCCTAACTGTTGCTCATCTTTACCACCTCCTCTTCAGATCCTATAGAATGTCTATGTTCTTTTATCTCGTTCATCTTTTCTGGGTGGGGCATCTCTCCTTCTCATGACATCACCAGTCTTCTTTCTCACTTTTTTCACACTTCCTCTGGGACTTTGTGCAAAAGTCCATTATTGCTTTGTAAATGCATATAGGGTTTTCTCAATGGTTACCTTGTTTCCAGGATTCTCTGCTCTACAGGCATCCTCACTGGTACTGCACCTGTCTCAATTTCTGGCTCCCAACATATAGGCAACATGGGGTGGAGCTTTTGGTGGGGGCACTTGACTCCTCCTCTACAAAGTCTTTGAATTAATCATAACAACGGGCATTGAATTGTTCATCCACCCAGATCAATGTGTTTTGGCCCGCCATGCAATTTTAGAGAGGGAAAAGCCATATGCAAACCATGCTTTGTCCCACCTGAAAAGGGACAGACATCCCAAACTGCTATGTCACATCCTTTCTAGCACGACCCGTACCAGACTCATTGGACATTGGGCCTCATTACACGGAAGGCGGTAATCCAGGGTGCTATTAGCACCCTGGACCATGCCGGTAAATTACCGGCACCGCCTTGGCGGAAAGGGGATTTACCGCCCCATTCCAAGGTTGGAGGGGCGGTAAATCCCCCTTCCGCCATTGCCCTTCCCCATTCCCATTTCTGCCCCATAGGGCTCTATGGGAATGGGGAAGGCGCTAATTACGGCACCGCAATTTTGCGGTGCCGTAATTAGCTCCGAGGTCCCTTAGCGGGTTGGTACTTAACGCCTGCAAGAAGCAGGCGTTAATTCCTCCAACCCGCAAAGGGACTTCGTAGTACGGCGGTAAGGGTTAACGGTCACCGTTGCCATTAACGGTGACCGTTAACCCTTACCGCCGTCCGTGTAATGAGGCCCATTGTCTTTGAAGTTTAACTTGGTTTCCAAGCACAGAAGTCTCACAACCCGTATATGGGCAGTTATTAGATATTGTAGGTATTACAAGCTGGGAGGATAGCTCAGAGGCAACATGATTATCTTAGAAGCAAGACAACAGTGAGCAGCATGGGCTTCATACTCAGTCCTGTGCTCAGAGTCTGTACCAATGTTTCCTCTAATTATTATTCCCTAAGTGCGGAAATGGTTAGCTTTCATGCACACATTATTTTCCATGTGCGCAACTGAATAACAAGGTACGCCACATTGTAAGCATGTGTACTTAGTTAGCTACCATGTCTGAAGAGTTTGAAAGGGAATTTTCTCTTCCCAACCACTGCAATTATTTACAAATCAGTCTAAAAGGTGCATCATCCAGCACTTTTTCCAAAAACATAGGGTACAAAAACAAATATTTAATATGGGACTTATAAGTAGTGCACATCAACCAGTCCATGATATGCCATAATACCTACTAAAAGTTCTTATGAGCAGAGAAAAAAAAACATTTATGCACAAAACATACTCAGGATAAAGGATAGGTTTCTTTGTGGCTATTCCTTTGTACACACAGCTCAGTGACCATGCAGAAAGTGTTTAATGCCACTGGAAAAAAACACTCCTGTTTATTAGGAAAAACATGAATCACTCACACTGATGAGGCTAGCCAAATGGAATAATCAGACCAGAACCAAAAAACATACCAATGGGAGTGAATCTGTCACTTTAATGAAGTAATCCAAGTGCCAGGAGAACATGCCTCTCAATTTGTGCAAAGATGATAATTGGATCAGAATAACTGAACCACAGAATATTCTCATCAGAAATCCGGGACCTCTGATTACTATCCACATTATATTGTCCTGTGAGTTGTGTTAACAGTTACTCAAAATGAGTATTACAGTTTAGAGACATATACACTATACCTTTTTACTCCCTAAAAACAGGAATATGTGCTCAACAAAAGTGGGAAACCATAAACATAAAGGAGCCCACCCCTTGCTTCTACCCACAAAGTTTCACTGATTTGTTTTCAAATCAGTGACCAGCAGAGTGGTGGTATAGAGAGGAACTGCCTGGTCTCAAGAGGAATTTTAAGGGGAAAGAACAGGTTTCTTCTGCAGGCCCATTGAAGAAAATCGCACAATTTGCTTTTTAAATCAATAGCAGCAATGCTCACAGGTACAACAGATTAAGTGCTGTCTTCTTTAACTAGGGTTGCCTCTTCTGAAATTCACTGTTATCAGTTAAACAAGATGCATGGAGATGCTAGAGGCAAGAAACACAAATGCATGACTATATTGAAATGCCATCAGCAGTTGAGCATAGAAAGAAACAGGTGGTGCAGTTTCCTACACTTTTACTAGAGCATCCTATCATTTAGGAACAAGAAAGACATTGCCTTCACTGTATTGTACTGCCAACATGTCTGATTCAAAGTTTTCATGAGTTAACTATTATAAATGATGTTATGTCTAATTCCATTATTGATGTAATCAGTTATATTCAATGTAATTAGTGTTGTCACCAGTGATGTCATCTGTGATGTGATCTGTGATGTTATCATTGTGGTCATAGGCTGCGCAACAGGGGGTGCAAAGTTAAGGTGGCTTTAGCTGAATTTAAGGGGGTTTTTTGCGTTAAGTTCTCACCTTAACGTCCTTGCAACTAAAGTATTTTTCTTGAATTTATATATAGTGATGATTTAGTTGCATTCCCCATACATTGCTAATCAATGAAGTGGCACAAAACCTTTGAATTCATATTTTTGGAAAGTATGGTGTCGTTTTTTTAGGCATAGAAAAGTTATGGTGTGTCCCAAAACTCTGGCTTGACTTGATTGGGAAAAACATTTCTCTTCCGCCTACAGCCCTAACAGATGTGGGCGAATTTACACCAAAAGTGCATAATTGATTGATTGATTGATATTTTATTTCTATCGTGCTCGTACACAAGTGTTTCAGAGCGCGACAAGGCAAGGGAGGGGAACAGGGGAGAACAAAACAGCGATCTTACTAGGCCCAGTGACATTGAGAACGCGCAAGTGCATGGGAGAAGGGGGAGGGGGAAAGTGCATGGAAGCAGGGAGAGGTGGAAAGTGCGAAGCAGAGGAGAAAAAGATAAATAACAATAAAAAATAATAAAGGCAACAAACAGTGGTAATGCAGCCAGCAATTTGCAAGTGCTAGGTTTAAGGCAGCAGACAGGGTAGATCTGATAAGTGCAGGAAGAAAAAGGGGGGGCTGTATGTGTACAGATACAGACCCCAGTGCAAGGGGTGGCCCGGAGGCAGTGCGGAAGGGTGGCAGGATGAGCAGGTACCTGGGCCCAAAAGACAGAGGGTGGCCAGGTGCATGGTGAACAGATCAGCAGGGGAGAGGGGGAGCGAAGGCAGAAGAAAAGAGGAAGGTCTTGAGGTGCTTCCGGAACCAGAGATGGTTCTCCTCAAGTTTTAGAGTGGCAGGGAGGCTGTTCCAGAGGGAGGTCCCAGCCGAAGACAGAGATCTACCCCAGCTCGTTTCTTAGAAAAACGACTGACCCTGAGTGAGTTGGAGGTAGAGGAGCGAAGAGCTTGAGAGGGGAGGTATTTGCGGAGAGAAGCTGAAGGTATTTTGGACCCAGGCCCCAGAAAGCCTTGTGGACAATGCAGAGGGTTTTGAATTTAATCCTTGCATCCACTGGGAGCCAGTGGAGAGATTTCAGAGCTGGAGAGATACGATCCCAGGGCTTGAGGCCAAGGACAAGTCTCGCAGTCCTGTTCTGGATTAGTTGCAGAGGGCGGAGAGTAGAGGCAGGTAGATTTAGATAGAGGCTGTTACAATAGTCCAAGCTAGAGAGAAGCAGAGCTTGAGATACCATGAGCTTCTGGGGGAAGGAAAGGAAAGGCAGAGTACCTCTGAGGAGGTGCAATCGGAAATTTGACTTTTTAGAGACCTCAGAGATGTGGGCGGAGAAGGAAAGGGTGGAGTCAAAGATGACCCCGAGGTTCTTAGCCTCAGAGGTGGGGGTAGGAGGAGGGCCAAGGGAGGCTGGCCAGAGAGTGAGGGGAAAGGATGGTTGAATGTGAATCAACCTGAACTAGAAAGTGTGGTTTTGTAAATATGGTGTTCATCCGACTAGTGTTTTGTTTGTTTTTTTCTCCCAAAAATGCCAAAATATACACACAAAAAATAGTTACCAAACCAAGATGCATGATGCATGGCCTGCAGCCATGGCCAATAGCCAAAGCCACCAGGGACTGGCTTTGGGATTAAAGTGGACACTGGGCCTGGCTTGTGGCAAGGCCCAATGTCTACACTGAGATGGGTAACAGGGCATGCAACATGGCTGAAGCCCATGCACAAGAGACTATTTCCCATGGCCACTGCCACCATCCATGGACAATTGCTCACGGTCCTGTTATGTGGCTGTGGTGGCCTGTGAGATAGTCCACAAGCCATGGCCAACCCCTACTATGGGTTGATTCATAAGGTTTTCAACATGGATGAATCCCATGGGCCCACAATATGAGAAAGATAGCCACTGGACTGGGCCGCAGGCAATGATCCGTATCTACTGTGGTTGCTTTGAAGGGCCGGCAACATGGCTGAAGCCCAGCCCCCAAGGTTTGCAGCCATATGCCATGGCTAAAGGCTGTAAACAGTGGCCCACGACCCCATTTTGCTACAATGGCCAGAGCATCAGGCCGCAGGCCAGGACCACTGGCTCGGTGGGGCCTGGCGCATGACCAAAACACATGCTATAGGCAATTCAGCCATAAAATTCATCCTCAGCATGCGCTTCTTCAAGGGACAGACATCAATGTGCATTGCACACAATATGTTGGTTAAAGAAACATTGTAATTTTTTCATGTACACCATGCTGAAACAGCATGAAAAATCTTAAGTTATCAAAACCGTTGAAATTCACTCCAAAATACATTGTTATTGGCAGCTATGGTAAAATTGGCCTGTCCAATTTCTACTGAAGATTGCTTGGAGAAGCCCAAGGATATTAGCATAGTTGACCTAATAAAAACTTGACCTACTCCGATTTGACCGCATCATTTTGGTCAAATTCTGTAGGTCAGCTGGTATATTTTAATACACAAATAGATGTGGGGTGGGGTAAGGGAATAGGTTGAGGTGGGGGAAATCAGGTGGGTGTCGTGGGGTCTCCCCCTGCATTAGGTAAAAACAAATTTGACCAAAGAAATTAGGTCAAATCGGCAGAAGGTCAAGTGTTTTATGCCAAACAACCCATATCCAAGTCCAAGACCCCAGAGATTGTGTCCACTGGCAATGGTGGCACGAAATCGACTGTGTCCCACAGTGTCATTAAGAGGGCCTAGTTGACACTGGACCGGGCTGCAGGCAAGATCCTGTGGATATTGAGGTTGGTTTGGTGGGGCCACAGTCATGGTTGTGCCTCACGCCCTAGGGAATTCATCCAAAACTTGCATCCCCAGCATGTGCTGGTCAAAGTGCCACAAATCAATATTTGCTGCAAAAATATTTTTTGTTGGAGTAGCATTATATGAGCATTATATTTATTTTGTATGTGTTAAAAGAGGGCATAGCAATACCTTACAAACAGTACTGTAACATCATGAAACAACTTCAGTAATAAAACCCATTGAAATGCTGTGAGAAAAAAAAAACTTCGTTAAGTGGTCATTATGGTTAAGTTGCCCTAATAAGAACCTGTGAAATTTGGAGAAACAAATGTCAAATAGACGTTATTTTTCATATATTCTAATACAAACCTTTGAAATTCAGTGAAAAACTTTGTTAAAAGTGGTTTTGGGGTTCAAGCGAAACATCAAAAAACGGAAGAAATGGGCAGTTATGCTAATTTATGCAACTATAACTCTTGCACCGTCTATGCACTGTTCAGTCTAACACATATTAACCAAAAAGATGACATCAGAAATGTCATCTCGGATGTTCATGATGAAATCGTTAGCTTCAGCCATGCGTCATTTAGTGTCTCACCGTATCTTGGCGAGTACAAGGCTAGCACCAGCCCATGCCTCACAATTTGGGGCTTCACAATCTCATTAAGGATCTTAAAGGGCCCTGCATAAAGATTTACAAAATGCAATGCAATGGGCCTAATTACGACCCTGGCACGCCCGTATTGAAGTGGGGTGGTACAGCACCGGCCCCCTTCATTCCGGGAGCACAGATTACAAGCTTCCCATCGCGGGACCCGGATCGCATGCCTGGTAAACCCAGGTGTGCTTTCCGGGTCCCGCGAGGTGAAAAGGGAGGCAATAACGGGCCAGATGTAATCTGCCCGTTATTACCTCCCTCCCCATTCCCATTTGAGCCCTATGGGGGCTCAAATGGGAATGGGGAAGGGTTCCTGCATGGAGGACTTACCGGATCCTCCTATCTCAGAGTAACCCGGTAAGTCCCCATTGCAGGAACCCGGTAATGGAGCCCGGAACGGTGGCAGCCATGGAGCTAATAGCTCCATGGCTACCGCCGTTCTCGTAATGAGGCCCCATGTCTTTTTACCACTAACAAACAGGGGATATACATTTGCAAAAGCAGACATTTCAACGGCTTCTGTAACGAGCTGAGAAAAAATACAGCAACAGGTCAGAAATGCACATTCTGTGCTTTGTGCACTATCCAGAACCTGCTCTGAAATGATGTAGCAGGGGTGGGGGTCGCTTTCATTTGTGTGCGCATCCCACATATGAAAAAAACGTGATCCACACAAAAATACCAGAACCTATAATATCACTCTGTGGCCCAAAAGTACTTCATTTCACAATGTGAGGTAATTCCTAATCTGAATGTTGACATCCATGACACACACTCATTCGGTTGCCCCTTAAGCAAATACATGTGCACTGTGGACATGCAGCCTCGGAAGGATAGCTCAGGGGCAACGTGCTCACCTTAGAAACAAGACGTCAAGGAGCATCGCAGGTTCGATCCCCGGGTCCGTGCTTGGAAACCTTTGGGTATGAAGCACGTCATAAATAATCTATCATATCAAGTAGAAGCGCGGCTTCTTGAATCTTGCCCGAATGTATTTACATTCTGCTAGTGTAGTCACGTGATGTATATACATTTCGTTAGCCACCACGCCGGTTGCGACAGTAGAGCCCTTTGATATTAATATATATTGCACAGCATGACACCTTTTCTCGCGACCTGCCTTTAGCTGATCAGCATTATTATAGGAGCACCATCTACCGGGCTTTCTCCGATTTAACTACACGACTGGTATCTAATGATCCTACTTTCTGTGATTTTAATAATAATGAGTGAATCCAAACTGTTAAATTGCACTTTCTACCTCAGCAAAATTGAACTGTAATTGTATAGAGAATCATTTTATGGTTGATGTGTGACCGGTATTTTAAAAGATTAGAATAATGTGCTCTCATACGCAATGTCCTAGCAGGTGCAGGCACTTACCTGGGCAATTAAAAGCTTTTTAATATACAAATCACGGCCAGTGAGACTGCTGGAATGGCTAATACATCTTCTGTGCTTGGTCTGTAATGATTGTTTGTTAGGCTGAAATGTTCCAGCACGTTTTAAAATGTAAACGCTGATTCAGACTAACACGAATGGTTTCATTAGTAGGTATCTTTTAATCATATATTTAAAGTCGCTGTTTGTTTAAATGCTAAATTGATACAGCTGCCAATTGTATCCATATTATCCACATTATAGTGCCTTATTACCGTATCCCCTTGTAGATCATTCTGTTGCTTTACAATGCGTTTAGCGCTATATAAACCCAGCACACACAGAACATGCACATAACTACATATGCATTCTGATGATATAAAGCAGTGATTTCAGGTGCGTGCCCCAAATATTTTTTAGTGTTATTTTTGTTACTTGGAAATCACACAAGCTTCCATTATTTTATAGAGGGAAATATGAGGCACGCATATCCCTGAAACAAGAGTAACTTCATGCCCATTAAGAACATGATCAAAAAAGTGTGAAATGTAAAAAGAAATCATATCAGACAAATGTAGCCTTATTATACTCCACTACAGTATACTTTTGAGCACGTGACACCAAGATGTATCCAATTTAGTGAGGTTACATGGTCTTGTTTTCACCTACCAAGAGACGGTGTCATCCTGATGTCTGCATGACTGGCTTTTGTAGAGATAACTATGCCTATGTTTGAATTTGGCTTGTTCGAATATTCAGACATTTCCTTGCCTGCTGTATTCTATTATTTAGATGCCAACAGTGTAGCTGTTGACGCCTTATTTCATTTGAGACAAATGAAATGAGTCTCGGGTTGCGGCCGGACCCGTAATAGTTTACCGGCACCTGACTTCCCGGTGCCACCAGCTCATTATGAGTCTGGCGGCCTGGGAAGTCAGGCACCAGCAAATTGTTAGTCCCCGTTGGCAGTGTGGACACAGGAGCACCGGCACTGCTAGCAACGGTGCCGGTGCTCCTGTGAGGAGTCTGCCTACCATTACTGCTGAGCCCAGAAAGGTCAGACCTGTCGGGCACAGCGGCCACGGCAGGTAGACACAGAGTTGGCCGATCCGGAAACAAGGGTGCCGGTGAGCTTATCGGCACCCTTGTTTCCAGACCGGCACACTCCTAATGAGGCCCAATGTATGTGTAGCACCCTGACTGTTCATATCAGGATATATGAACGTGCTTTGGAATTTAGAATCTGGCTAGCCCCAGATTCCAGAAAAGGCAGTCAGACAGGATTTTAGGATAGGAGCTTGACGTGAACAGATGTATCAACTATACTCTCCTGCCTAACTTCTTATCTTACCGCTGTAACATAATGAAGCAGTTTCCTTTTCTACCTACTTGCATCCTGAGTGTTCCTGCTCTGTGTGTCACTTATCTGGAGTCCCAGGATGTATATTTGAATATTACACAGTGGCAACACACTTTAGAAATGATCCCTGTGCAGTGATGATGAAGATGGGGCTGTCTCGTGGAGCCCATGAAGTGGCCAGGTACCGATGAAGGGTCTTGTGTGCCTGAGATGTTCAGGTGTCAAGAAGATGAGTGCTGCAATAAGGAGAAGGTGCCAACCAACTGCAGTGGTTGTAATAGCAGCATTGGAACATCGCAAGTCCCATGGAGAGTCACCAGACGGGCCGATTCATTCATGTATGGCGGTTGTGAGGCCACAAGGACCAAGGGACAGCAAAAATGACCAACAGATTTTTCTGCAAACTGGAGCTACCCAGATTCTACATTCCAAAGCACCTTCATAGAATCCTGACTGTACATATCCCGATGCACGGAGGTGCCTTGGAATGCAGAATCTGGGTAGCCCCAGATTCCAGAAAAGTTAATTGGACAGGACTTCAGGATAGGAGCTTGAACTGAATAGCTACTGTAACATAATAAAGCAGTTTCCTTTTCTACCTACTTGCACCACTTGTCACTTATCTGAAGTTCCAGAATGTATCTTTGAATATTACAGTTTCTCAATTTGGCAAGAGAAAACTCTTGTATTTGTGTGATGTGACTCGGTATAGAGCCTCATCACACCATTTGCAGTGGTGTTCTATGGGTGTAGGATGTCTATTCATACATTTTCCAGCCAGAGGATAGGTTGTAGTTGAAGGTGTCTGTGGATGCTTGAGGATGCAGTTAAGGGGCAAAAAGGGACAACGAGCCTGTTATTTTTACAGAGAGAGTGGGGTGCCTGGATTGAGCTTTGTGATACCCTTTGGTGCAGTGGCATGCTACTACTGCGGATCTACCACACTATCAGTGTGACTAGAAGAGTTGGGGACATTTGTGCCGGATCTCTCGCAATCTCCATTTTGCCATTTCGCCAGTGGTACTGAATTCATAGCCACCATAAATGCCAACTTGACACATTTCATTTGTTAAATCCTTGTTCAGTCTTTTTTTAATATGCATTCTCTGACTTACATTTCTGGTTTTATATTGGGGAAGTCCAAGACTACAAGTCCCATAATGCAGATAAGAAAACAGGACTGCATTACCATCTCCTGACTGGAATGGGGCATACTGGCAATTATGAGCCAGGGCATGCTCACCCTCGTTATTCTCCGATAACAGAGACTTATTTTAACTTAGAAATGCATATTGGGCCGCAGTGCCCTCCAGGCTGTATGTCTTCTGTATAAGAAGAAGGCCTGCAGTATTTTTCCTTTCCATGACATTTGTGACCAATAAAAAAGAAAACGTTGCACAGTTCTTTTTGAGCTTTTCAAACTGTATTTGTCCTGAACAAGAGTGGAGCGTTGATAGCTGTTGCTCACTGGGTATTTGTTCTATGTGTGAGTGAAGCATGCTCTGCTTTGTCCACGTTGTACCTGTCCTGCTCTGTAGTTAGCATCTGCATAATGTAACATTGTCCAGTTATTGTTGTAGGCCAGCAGAACAGATGTTTCAGGAATAGATGGGTTTACATGAGGCTCTGAGTCAACAGCCATTGCTGTACTGGCATCAGAAGATGGACCAGTGGGCAGAATTGAGGAAAGTACCCACAAAGTGCTTAGAATGTCCTGCAACATGTGCATCCTAGGAATATGTCCTCCGTGGATCGGGGCCAATTATAACAGTAGAATGACCAACTTGTCCAATGACAACTGCCACTGAGGTGATGTGAATCAATAGACCATCAGACGAACTATACAGTGTATTATGCGCTTTTTTAGGGATGCAGTGCACCGGATATATCAAAAATAATGTTCAAAAGGTTGGTTGAAAGAAACAACACGCCTTTCAATTTTGGATCGGCTAAAGTAATGATCTACAGGGTGAATAAAAGCAACTAAAAGTCTTTCAGTGCAAGATCGTAGCATGTCTTCCTTGTGTTTACTGGTTTTTCACACACTCCTCAACAATGACCACTTCCTCATTCTAATGTTCTTCAAACTGCTAACCCATCCTCAAAAATCCCTCACCTTCTTCCATCAAATGTGCACCAGGTGCCTCATGAATCTCAGCAACTTCTTTCTTAAAGTCTCATCCTTACTCTCACCCAATGTCTCTTCCAGATTTTACCCACTTGCCCCTTAAGCTGAACAAACCACTCCCTCTGATGCTCACCTACTTCAATCTCCACAACCACCGCCTATAACTTAAAAACCTTCTGGGAATGATTAGGACGTATGCTTTGTAACCAGAACTTGGATAATACATTGATGGTTTACATTGTTACTCAGTTTTTGAAGGAATACTTGCAATAACTAAACCAAAACTGGTCCTGATGATGCTATCGCTGTTTTGATGTTCATGCCGTACTATGTTGATCATGTTTTGTACTACATAAAAATACATCTTCAGCGAACCACATTGATGAAGTACAAACAGCATACACACTGGAATGGTAGACTGTTCTTTCAGAAGTGTATAAAAGGCTTGCTATTTCTCAGACGTATGGAAACATTTTTATAAGCAACCAAAACGTGTATTTGTGATGGTATTTCATCATACCATCAAACGAAAAATATGTGCTCTCTACCTGACTCTCTTTATCTGCCCTATGCTCTCTCAAACAATAGTATCCTGGTTTACTAATTTATGCAAACTACAATAGCAGGGGTTGTACTGGTCAGTTAAGACAGCCACTCCTGGGTCCAGCCTGCCAATGTAAGTGTCAATGTACCATTGTTATCATCATCACTCTCTGTCAATGTCTAAAAATAAAATGCATGCACATATAGTAAGGAAAGATGACACAGAAACTGAATAAACCAGTGTCACTTTAACAGAGGTAGCAAAATAAAAAGATATCCAAATTAATGAAAACATATTTTGTCACAACAATATGCCCACACTCCAAACATAATGTGGTCTGCTATGTACTATTTGTTGGAACCACAGTAGAGCATATCAAGTCTTCCATGTCATCCTTTCAAAATTCAATCCTTCCAAAAGGCAGCTACAGCCCATTTCTCCTGCCTACCAATAATAGCCTGCAGGTGATTTAGATGTTATTGCATGTGTTCTGATTTCCTTAGTGATAAGCACATAATGGTTGTACATGCACTCTCTATCCCAACAGGCTTGGGGGCATGCCAGGTAATGGCTGGTCAGGTGGGCTCATGACCCAAACAAGCTGCATCAGTATGGGTGTGCTGACCCCCTGAATTCTGTCGTGAAGGTGATGAAAAGAGGTCCCTATTTGTGCTACATATGCAGATTTGTGTTCTTCTCTGGAATCAGAAATGTATTACAACCACCTGGAACATCACCACCTTTGATACACTATCATTTTGGGAATAGATACATTGTTACATGTGGGAACAAAATAGACTGGTGCACAAGGGAGCATGGTTTTAGGACGCAAAAAGTTACCACAGACTTCACCGTTGTTTACTATTGTGATTTAGAAAATAAGACAAAGAAACAGGTGAATATCACTTTACTTTGAAAGTGAACATTTGAAATGTAGGACATGTATTAGTCAACACATGTTTGACATTTCTTCCGGACTGTAAAATGACTTATTGCTAGAAATCAAGAAAACAGTCAGATGGAATACAAAGAAAAAGAAACATTGCAGATAAGAACATTATTTAAGAAGAAATAGGGTATAAAGATATAGGTAATAAAACATGCTAGGAAAGAAACCGGACATATACAAAGACACATTGATATGACAGGTTACTTATGACGCGCTTAATACCCAGAGGTTTCTAAGTGCGCACCTGGGGATCGAACTTGTGGTGCTCCGTGCCGTTTTGCTTTCAAGGCGAGCACGTTGCTCCTGAGCTATCCTCCTGAGACCTTCCTATTGACACACTGTGCATATAGATTTTGAACAGAATTTGTAAACTATTATGAATCCAGAAAAAGGAAGGTGAGGTGCGCACTCCAGTTCCCAGTCATATATACCTGCTGCAGTTCAGTTAATCTTCTCCTCCAAGTGCTTTCATGTCCCTAACAATATTCAGGGAGGAGGGCTTTCTTTTCAGGTGTTACTGATTAGTTTCAAGTTCAGTCTCAATGAATTCTGGTAGCTGTAGTGATAGATGGCACAATGTACTGGTGTACCACCAGGTTTGAAAAGAAAAAAGGTTATGAACATATCTGAAAGTTTTCGGAGATATATATATATATATATATATATATATATATATGTATATATATATATATATATATATATATATATATATATATATATACATATATATATATATATATACACATATTACATGGCCACAGTAGTGGCCATGTAGTTATGGTTAAGTTGCTGTTTCCATAGGAAGAGCACTTTTTGGGCGGCTTATAACTTCGCTCCCCCTTGACGAATCCACACCAAACGTTGCAAAAAAAAGTATATGGCCCACTCTGAATTTTTTTGCAAAGTTTGGTGAGGTTTGGTCCGGGGGGGCAAAGTTATAGGGGGGTCCCAAATTTTTTTTTTCCCATAGACTGAATGGGAAATAAACTTTGCTCACGCCTACAGCCCAAACCGCTGGACGGATTTTCACCAAATTTGGACCAGGAGCAGCGGCTTGGTCCCGAAAGTGTGCTTTTGGAAATTTGGTGAAAATCTGTCCAGTAGTTTTTAAAAAAAATGACCAAAAATTAGGTCAGAAAAAATTAGTGATATCTGTGTCTGCTTCGTGGACAAACTTCCCTGTTCGCTCCGCGGACAGGATGGGGATTGGGCAAGCGGCTTGCGTGATGTCCGCGGACATCTGACGTGCCCTCCCATTGGCTGCGGTGAAGCGTGCAGTGCGTCGTATTTTGAGAGACGCCCGCCATCTATGTTTATCGCTTGAGGAGTGGGATCTGCGCCTGCATAGTAAGCTCAGGCCCCGTGTCTTCCTCCCGTTCCCCCCACCCCCGCTCATGCCCGTGTCTTCCTCTCATTCCCTCCACCCCCGCTCATTCCCCATGTCTTCCTCCCGTTCCCCCCACCCCCGCTCATGCCCCGTGTCTTCCTCACGTTCCCCCGCTCATGGCCCGTGTCTCCCCTGTTCACCCCCACCCCGCTCATGCTCTCTGTCTGTCCCCCTCCTTTTCCTGCCACCCTGCTCATAGCCCGTGTCTCCCCTGTTCACCCCCAACCCCCGCTCATGCCCCGTGTCTCCCCTGTTCACCCCCAGCCCCCGCTCATGCTCCGTGTCTCCCTTCTTCCCTCCCCATCCCAGCTCATGCCCTGTGTCTCCCCTCTTTCCCCACCACCCCCCGCTCATGCCCTGTGTCTTCCTTCTTTCCCCCTCCACCCCCCGCTCATGCCCCATGCCTCCCTTCTCACCCCCATCCCCCGCTCATGCCCGTGTCTCCCTTCTTTCCCCCCACCCCCCGCTCATGCCCCGTGTCTCCCTTCTTCCCCCCCACCCCTGCTCATGCCCCGTGTCTCCCTTCTTTCCCCTTCCACCCCCCGCTCATGCCCCGTGTCTCCCCTGTTCCCCCCACCCCCGCTCATGCCCCGTGTCTCCCTACTTTCCCCCCCACCCCCGCTCATGCCCCGTGTCTACCTTCTCCCCCCACTCATGTTCCATGTCTCCCTTCTTCCCCCCCACCCCCCTGCTCATGCCCTGTGTCTCCCTTCTTCCCCCCACCCCCCGCTCATGCCCCGTGTCTCCCTCCTGTAACCCCCAGCCCCCGCTCATGCCCCGTGTCTCCCTCCTGTACCCTCCACCCCCGCTCATGCCCGTGTCTCCCTCCTGTACCCCCCACCACCCGCTCATGCCCCATGTCTCCCTCCTGTCCCCCCACCCCCTGCTCATGCCCCAAGTCTCCCCTGTTCACCCCCACCCCCCGCTCATGCTCCGTGTCTCCCTTCTTCCCCCCACCCCGCTCCTGCTCTCTGTCTGTCCCCCTCCTTTTCCTGCCACCCCGCTCATAGCCCGTGTCTCCCCTGTTCACCCCCAACCCTCGCTCATGCCCCGTGTCTCCCCTGTTCACCCCCAGCCCCCGCTCATGCTCCGTGTCTCCCTTCTTCCCTCCCCATCCCCGCTCATGCCCTGTGTCTCCCTTCTTTCCCCACCACCCCCCGCTCATGCCCTGTGTCTCCCTTCTTTCCCCCTCCACCCCCCGCTCATGCCCCGTGCCTCCCTTCTCACCCCCATCCCCGCTCATGCCCGTGTCTCCCTTCTTTCCCCCCACCCCCCGCTCATGCCCCGTGTCTCCCTTCTTCCCCCCCACCCCTGCTCATGCCCTGTGTCTCCCTTCTTTCCCCTTCCACCCCCCGCTCATGCCCCGTGTATCCCCTGTTCCCCCCACCCCCGCTCATGCCCCGTGTCTCCGTACTTTCCCCCTCACCCCCGCTCATGCCCCGTGTCTACCTTCTCCCCCCACTCATGTTCCATGTCTCCCTTCTTCCCCCCCACCCCCCGCTCATGCCCTGTGTCTCCCTTCTTCCCCCCACCCCCCGCTCAGGCCCCGTGTCTCCCTCCTGTACCCCCCAGCCCCCGCTCATGCCCCCGCTCAAGCCCCGTGTCTCCCTCCTGTACCCTCCACCCCCGCTCATGCCCGTGTCTCCCTCCTGTACCCCCCACCACCCGCTCATGCCCCAAGTCTCCCCTGTTCACCCCCACCCCCGCTCATGCTCCGTGTCTCCCTTCTTCCCCCCACCCCCCCGCTCATGCCCCGTGTCTGCCCTGTTCCCCCACCCCCCGCTCAAGCCCTGTGTCTCCCTCCTGTACCCCCCACCCCCTGCTCATGCCCTGTGTCTCCCTCGTGTTCCCCACCCCCCGCTCATGCCCCGTGTCTCCCTCGTGTTACCCCCCACCCCCCGCTCATGCCCCGTGTCTGCCCTGTTCCCCCCACCCCCCGCTCATGCCCCGTGTCTCCCTCCTGTACCCCCACCCCCGCTCATGCCCCGTGTCTCCCTCGTGTTACCCCCACCCCCGTTCATGCCCCGTGTCTCCCTCCTGTTCCCCCCACCCCCTGCTCATGCCCCGTGTCTCCCTCCTGTACCCCCCCGCCCCCCGCTCATGCCCTGTGTCTCTCTCCCTCGTGTACCCCCCACCCCCTGCTCATGCCCCATGTACCCCCCATCCCCGCTCATGCCCCGTGTCTGCCCTGTTCCCCCAAACCCCCGCTCATGCCCCGTGTCTCCCTCGTGTTACCCCCACCCCCTGCTCATGCCCCATGTCTCCCTTCTTCCCCCCCAACCCCCACTCATGCCCCATGTCTCCCTTCTTTCCCCCCAACCCCCGCTCATGCCCCGAGTCTCCCTTCTTTCCCCCACCCTCGCTCATGCCCTGTGTCTCCCTTCTTCTGCCCCACCCCCGCTCATGCCCCGTGTCTCCCTCCAGTACCCCCCACCCCCCGCTCATGCCCCTTGTCTCCCTCCTGTACCCCCCACCCCCCGCTCATGCCCCGTGTCTCCCACCTGTACACCCCACCCCCCGCTCATGCCCCGTGTCTCCCTCCTGTCCCCTCCACCCCCGCTCATGCCCCGTGCCTCCCTTCTTTCCCCCCACCCCCAGCTCATGCCCCGTGTCTCCCTTCTTTACCACCCAGCCCCCGCTCATGCCCCTTGTCTCCCTTCTTTCCCCCCCGCTCATGCCCCGTGTCTCCCTTCTCCCCCCACCCCCGTTCATGCCCAGTGTCTCCCTTCTTTCCCCCCCACCCCCGCTCATGCCCCGTGTCTCCCTCGTGTTATCTCCCACCCCCCGCTCATGCCCCGTGTCTCCCTCGTGTTACCCCCCACTCCCGCTCATGCCCCGTGTCTGCCCTGTTCCCCCATCCCCCGCTCATGCCCCGTGTATCCCTTCTTTCCACCACTACCCGCTCATGCCCTGTGTCTCCCTTCTTTACCCTCCCCAACCCCTGCTCATGCCCCGTGTCTCCCTTCTTCCCCCCCACCCCTGCTCAAGCCCCGTGTCTCCCTCCTGTACTCCCACCCCCGCTCATGCCCCGTGTCTCCCTCCTGTACCCCCTAGCCCCCGCTCATGCCCCGTGTCTCCCTCCTGTACACCCCACCCCCCGCTCATGCCCCGTGTCTCCCTTCTTTCCCCCCACCCCCTGCTCATGCCCCATGTCTCCCTTCTTCCCCCCCACCCCCTGCTCAAGCCCCGTGTCTCCCTCCTGTATTCCCACCCCCGCTCATGCCCCGTGTCTCCCTCCTGTACCCCCCACCCCCGCTCATGCCCCGTGTCTCCCTCCTTTCCTCCCCACCCCCCGCTCATGCCCCGTGTCTCCCTTCTTTCCCCCACCCCCCGCTCATGCCCCGTGTCTCCCTCATGTACCCCCCACCCCCTGCTCATGCCCCGTGTCTGACCTGTTCCCCCATCCCCTGCTCATGCCCCGTGTCTCCGTCGTGTTACCCCCCACCCACAGTTCATGCCCCGTGTCTCCCTCCTGTTCCCCCCACCCCCCGCTCATGCCCCGTGTCTCCCCTGTTCACCCCCACCCTCCACTCATGCCCCGTGTCTCCCTTCTTTCCCCCCACCCCCGCTCATGCCCCGTGTGTCTCCCCTGTTCACCCCTACCCCCGCTCATGCCCTGTGTCTCCCTTCTTTCCCCCAACCCCCGCTCATGCACCGTGTCTTCCTTCTTTCCCCCCCACTCCCCGCTCATGCCCCGTGTCTCCCTTCTTCCCCCCCCACCCCTGCTCATGCCCCGAGTCTCCCTTCTTTCCCCCATCATGCCCCGTGTCTCCCTTCTTTCCCCCCCACCCCCCGCTCATGCCCCGTGTCTCCCTTCTTTCCCCCGCACCTCCCACTCATGCCCTGTGTCTCCCTTCTTTCCCCCCCACCCCCCGGGTCTCCCTTCTTTCACCCCCACCCCCCGCTCATGCCCTGTGTCTCCCCTGTCCCCCCCACCCCCCTCTCATGCCCCGTGTCTCCCTTCTTCCCCCCACCCCCCTGCTCAAGCCCCGTGTCTGCCCTGTTCCCTCCACCCCCCGCTCATGCCCCGTGTCTCCCTCCTGTACCCCCCACCCCCGCTCATGCCCGTGTCTCCCTTGTATTACCCCCCACCCCCCGGTCATGCCCTGTGACTGCCCTGTTCCCCCCACCCCCTGCTCATGCCCTGTGTCTCCCTCGTGTTACCCCCCAACCCCCGTTCATGCCCCATGTCTCCCTCCTGTTCTCCCCACCCCCGCTCATGCCCCGTGTCTCCCTCCCTCGTGTACCCCCCCACCACCCGCTCATGCCCCGTGTCTCCCTTCTTCCCCCCCAACCCCCGCTCATGCCCCGTGTCTCCCTTCTTCCCCCCACCCCACGCTCATGCCCCGTATCTCCCTTCTTTCCCCCACCACCCGCTCATGCCCCGTGTCTCCCTTCTTCCCCCCCACCCCTGCTTAAGCCCCGTGTCTCCCTCCTGTACTCCCACCCCCGCTCATGCCCCGTGTCTCCCTCCTGTACCCCCTACCCCCCCGCTCATGCCCCGTGTCTCCCTCCTGTACACCCCACCCCCCTCTCATGCCCCGTGTCTTCCTTCTTTCCCCCCCACCCCCCACTCATGCCCCGTGTCTCCCTTCTTCCCCACCACCCCCTGCTCGCTCAAGCCCCGTGTCTCCCTCCTGTACTCCCACCCCCGCTCATGCCCCATGTCTCCCTCCTGTACCCCCCGCCCCCTGCTCATGCCCCGTGTCTCCCTCCTGTCCCCCCCACCCCCCGCTCATGCCCCGTGTCTCCCTTCTTTCCCCCACCCCCCGCTCATGTCCTGTATCTCCCTACTTTCCCCTCACCCCCGCTCATGCCCCGTGTCTCCCTTCTTTCCCCCCCAATCCCGCTCATGCCCCGTGTCTCCCTTCTTTCCCCCCACCCCCGCTTATGCCCGTGTCTCCCTTCTTTTCTGATGATGCTGTTTCTTTCTTCCGTAGTTTAGTTTCCCTGTATGTGCATCTGATTTATATGCATTGTGGTTCTTCATATGTATTGTTTGTACCAGCACAAGTGTTGTAAGTCTTCAATTGTTAGCTAGTTATTACATGTTTAAGATTACTCAAAACTCTGATAAGGTAGCATTCATGATTGTACTATCCAAAATTACAAGATTATAAATAGTGTACTTCTATGGTGCATGCTGAAGTCATTGCTTATGTTTATATATGATTAGGTTTCTGTATTAACAACAACACTCCAATACATTTATTTTAGATTAGTACATTCTATAATAGATTGCGTAGTTCATGATAGGTCTCCCAATCACCCAAGACATCTTGTTACCAACAATATAAACACAACCCCTTGTAGGGACTTTTCATCAAAATGTATTTCACATTTGTGGTGTCATCTTTGTTTTCCTGGGTGTTAATCCGTGCACGGTGGTGGCAGGAGTTATGGTTACTTAGCTTACCATAACTGGCGATTTTTTTTTTATTTTACTTATAACCACAACGTCCCTTTAACAAAGGTTTTTCATTGAATTTCATAGGTTTTTATTAGTGCAACTTAACAATAACATCCCTTTAACAAAGTTTTTTTCAGTGAATTTCATGGGTTTTTACCAGTGCATGCTATTTTCCTACAATTTACTAATATCAATCTAGCACTATTTGTGTCCAATTTACAAAGTGTCACCTTACAACTCTGCCATTTCCCACCTTCTAGAATCCTTTTTAACACTTCTATAAACTTTTTGCAACTATTTCAACTAGTTTTGCATCCGTAGACGTCTACGAACATCTGACTTCTTCATTGCGGACCTTCCGGACAGTGCCACATGACCATACGCTGGCGTGCACCATGATGACGTATCCCAGAACCCATCTGCACTTCACAATAAGATCCGTGTTTCGCGGGCAGTTCGGAACTGCATTTTCAAATGATCTAGGAACTTTCAACTTCAACATTTCCATTGCAAAGCTCCAACTCCTATTCCTACTCATTATCTATCAACAATCTAGTACACAGTACATACTTGTAGCAAAACTGCTATTTATCTTAAATGGCATCAGCTAATGCCATCCCACCTCCCCACGAGCCACCACCACTGCTGTAATCAAGGAGCACGAGAAACACTGCCCCCTACCTTAGAAATAAAACACACGCAACATTTCCCCTGTCCACCTACACTTCCTTATTAGCGTTTGGTGCCTCTTCCCTCATTTCACTCCCCACCTTTAGTTCTTAGCTCTCCTGTCAAAAAAAAAATAATACATTCAAAAACAATAAAAAGAATTGTTCCTTTAGGAACCACCTTTCGCAGTTAAAAAATAGAACTAAAAAAAACGTATAGACTCCATCTCCTTTATATTTCTCAGTAAACTACATAGACTCAATAAGATTTTCCAACATTTACATTTGCTTTTTGTGTTATGCTAATGGGAATATTGTGGCGTTCATCCTCCGTTCCAGGGACTGGAACTGTGGATACCGGCTGGCAGCCCAAGTTATCAGCCCAAGCAAAGTGAGGGTGGATAAGGAGGTATCTGGACCATTATCCCCTATTCCAGCACCTGTAATGGGGGGATGAAGGCCTTTAGCACCCTAGGTTCCTAAAGCGGGAATCTGGTGTGCTAAAAAAAGGATTTTACTTCCTACCTGGTGTAGGAAGAAAAATCCTTTTCCAAGATGCCCACCATGGAAAGGGAAGGAAAGGTTCCATACAGGGCACCTCTTCACTTTCCATGGAAGCCTGCAGAAGGCAAGAAGAGCACTTTATAAACATATTACCACAAGCACATTTTTCTTCCTTTTCAAATCTATCCCAATTTTCAATAACTTTACCACAAAGCCAGTCCCTGGTGGACATGGCCAATTTAACCCCATGTTTTGTCCCTCATGGTCATGACCAGTAGCCAGATTGTCCGGATCATGACCTTATTCCATGACCCACACAATCTGGCCACTGCCTATGGCCACAGGCTACACCTCAGTCACCAAAGGTTTAGCACTATTGTTTGTACCAACATTATGACACAGGCACATTTGCAAAACCATGCTTTCAGGTCCTTCTCAATGCTCCGTACACAAGTTTGCTGGAAATCCACCCATGTGTTATTTTTTCAAAAGTGTCAAATGTATGCACATACAATTGTCATATAACCTAGCCCCCACTTGACAAAATCCATTCAGACTTTACGAAAACATTTACATCTAGATCTATTATCTTTTTGCACACCTTTGTGTTGATTTGTCAAATGGCACCACATTTATAAGCTTTTACAATATTTTGGGACCCCCCTCTAATTCTGCCCCCTCTTGACAAAATCCCACCAATCTTCGCAAAAACATTTATATCTAGATCTATTATTAGTTTGCCAAATTAAGTGTTGATTCATCAAATTGCACATCATTTATAAGCCTTTACATTATTTTGGGAGCCCCCCTCCAATTTTGCCCCCTCTTGACAAAATCCCACCAAACTTCGCAAACACATTTATATCTATATGTATTATCAGTTTGCCAAATTAAGTGTAGATTCGTCAAATGGCACCTCATTTATAAGCCTTTACATTATTTTGAGACCCCCTCTAATTTTGCCCGCTCTTGACAGAATCCCACCAAACTTTGCAAACACATTCGGGATCAGGTCAGGAATATTACTGAAAGATTTCATGCAGTTTCATTAAGTGGCGCTAAACGTTATAAGCCATCGAAGAACTGCTTTTCCTCAACCCTGTAATGCAGAGGTGTCCGCGACCTTCACAGGACTCTTCGCGAACATCCAAACCATCTGCGTACTTTTGCAGTGAAAAACACCCGTTTGTTTTCTTCTTGCAGCCATATCCCATCCCATCCTCATCACCCCTCACCTCCCCATAGATTATTTGATAAATTTGACAAGTGCAATATTGTGTTTTTTAATATGTTTTTATTGTGATGTCCGTGGACAGGGGCTGCTGTGCGTGAATCCAAGATGGCGGGAGTTTCCAAAAATCTGACCCACCTCACGCTTCACTCCAACCAATCAGCGAACAAGGCGTGTGTCCGCGGACATGACGCAAGACGATTATCCAATCAGTGACCTGTCCGTGGAGCAAACAGGGAAGTGTGTCCGCGGAGCAGACATAGATATCACTAATTTTTTTAGATCCACTTTTTGGTTATTTAAAAAAAGTGCTGGATGGATTTTCACCAAATTTACAAAATCACGCCTTTGGGACCAAGCCGCCACTCCTGCCGCATATTTGGTGAAAATCCGTCCAGCGGTTTGGGCTGTAGGCGTGACAGAATTTTTTTTCCCATTCGGTCTATGGGAAAAATAGAAATTCTGGGACGCCCCCTATAACTTTGCCCACCCTGGACTAAACCTCAACCTTTGCAAAAAGATTCAGAGTGGCCCATATACGTTTTCCGCAAAGTTTGGTGAGGATTCGTCCAGGGAGAGCAAAGCTATAAGATGCCCAAAAAGTGCTCTTCCTATGGGTTTAGCAACTTAACCATAACTACATGGCCGATACCCCAGGCCATGTAATATATATATGTGATCAAGCTACAGGAAGTAGCGAAACGCATCGTCCCATTGATGGCCTCCTGTGATCAGTTGCTGGGCTTGGGTTGTGAACCCATGATTGTAAACAATTTTTTGCAATTGAAAATAATTTTTTTTAATAAAGACTACGTTTTAACTAAGACACGGATGGTTTGCAACTTTTTTCAAGGAAACCCTGAATTGGAATCCATTCAACTCCCACCCTGTGTAGTGCGGCTCACACTTCTGACAAGATGTCCTTTTTGGCGGAACAAAGTTCGATATATATATATATATATATATATATATATATATATATATATATATATATATATATATATATATCAACAAAAAGAGGAAAATGAACCGCACTCTCCGCAGTCAATTAGAACAGTTGAATGCCCAATTTCCAAACAGAAAAAGCACAGCACACAACACTAAAAAGGTCACAAAAAATTATTTAATGTTGCAGAAAGGAATTGTTTAAAATAAACAAAAAATGCAAAGTATGGCTGGAAAAGCAGCAAAAACAGAGGCAGGACGCCCGTCAGAACGGCCCGCACACAACGCGTTTCACACTCAACTGAGTACTTGGTCACGTGAGATATATATATATATATATATATATATATATATATTGAACAAAAAGGAGGTAAGATGAACCGCACTCCCGCGAGCCAGGCATAGGTTGCAAAACTCCAAAATTCTGGATGTAAACATAAAAAGCACGCCGTGTATATAATACGGATACCTTTAATGTTCAACAAGAAAGAATATACTTGTACACACAAGCATGTGGTACAAAAATGCAACAAAACACAGACAAACAGAGGCAGGACGCCATGGTATGCGACCCGCAAACAACGCGTTTCACGCTACACCGAGCGCTTGATCATGTATGGGGAAAGAAAAAAAGACTGGTTAAAATGCACACAGTGGAAAACAGTCCTATTACTCTGTTAGTTACAATGACAAGTCATAGCTGAGGATAGAAAAGCAGGCGGCCATGATGGAAAGGGGTAAAAGTGCATGACATAATATAGTTCAATGCATGGGCGAGCTAAACACAGCCAGTGTTGAAAATCAGCATAGCACAAATAATAAAATCACAGACTAAACGCATAGTGCACTATGATGGTCGGATTCTGCATGGAGTTAGAAATCAACGACCCCCACGTATATTCTGATGTGCAGATGTAAGTGCGTAGTCTTTGGATATAGCTGGTCTAATGCTCGAAATGACAACATTGCATAAATACAACTGAACATGCACATAATGAAATATAGAATCTCAAGTTGGCAACCGGGACAGAATAATGCATGGTGGGTGAAAGTTAGATACTAAAAAAACATCCCATCTCATGCAAGGCATATCCATAATCATAGAGTTTTACAAAATATATGACGGGTGCCAACAACCACAATAAAACCTTTGTTTTAAAAAGGAAACATAATGCTAAAGTGCAAGTGCATGGATGACAGTAAGCTAATTATCATGGAGGGTAATACAGTACTAAAACCAACATGCAGCAAACAGCAAATCCCAAATATAGCATTGCTAAAATGAACACACATATATATAAACAGTTGTAGCAAAAGATTAAAAACCGTATATATAGATAATAAAAATTCAATCCCTAATCATATAGAGAAGCCAAGATTTCAATGCCGGAAACAAATGACCACCCAGCCTCGGCTTCTGACACATACAGAGGTGGACGTTATTGTGTTATATGGTAAAGGCAAGTGTTATGTGTTGTATAAAGTGCAATATATATATATTCAGTAAAAAAACTTTGTTAAAGGGACGTTATGGTAAAGTTGCGCTACTAAAAACCTATGAAATTTAAAAACGTTGTTAAAGGGACATTATGATTCAAAGTAAAACCGAAAAACTCCTGAAATTCGCTAGTTATGGTAAACTAAGCAACCATAACTCACTCCACCACCGTGCATTGCTAAGACTAACACCCAGGACATCAAATATGACATCACAAACATCATTGATGACATCACTGATGACATCACATGTCTGACTGGCTCTTGTTTCCTTTAGTGATATATCTTGGCCAGTAATAGTTAGGAACAAAAAATTCAAAAAGTACTATATTTGTAGACTTATTCTTAAAATATGTTCTTAGAATAATTCAATTAGGGTCCACTCACAGCATATGAAACATATACATAAGGAAAATAAACACTTGAAAGACAGCAATGCTTTCTGTGTATGAAGAGAATCAGTAAGGTTATCAACACTTTCTTATTGTTCTGCTGTTTTTTTTATTACTGTACTTTCTCTGAATATGCTCATATTTGAATTCGCATTACTTTTTTTAGGGTGCAGTCATATCATGTGATAGTTATATATAGGGAAGTAGTAGGTTTCAAGCAGAGCAATCATTGCTGTGCATAAAGATAATCAGTTAGGTTATGAACACTTTCTGGTTCTACTGCTGCTCTTTTTGCGTACTTCACTTTCCCTCTGTATACTCATATTTGTATGTGTTGTTCTGTCTTTGTGTTTTGTATGTAATAATATAATTATATAGTAAGTGGGTTTAGTAAGTGGGTTTTATTAGATACTTATTACATGTTGCACAGTACGCAATCTTAGAAAGCATTTATCATTTCACTATTCAACATGGGAATATTATGAATATTGCACCTCCATCATGTATGCTGCACACAATGCTTATGTTTATACAGGAGTAGCTTACTATACTTGTACTTCAAATATGTTTTTACAATAATTCACTTAGGGTCCACTCACAGCGTGCAAAACTTCATAATAGAATGCTATTTATATCAATGCACTACATAGCTCATGATATTTATTCCAATGATCCTTGACACTTTTTTGTCAAAATTACAATAAGAATCTTTTGTACAGACGTTTCATGAAAAGTAAATGAACATATGATGTCATCAGTGATGTCATCAATGACATTTGTGATGTCATCTTTGATGTCTTGGGTGTTAGTCTTAGCAATGTAAGGTGGTGGCGCGAGTTATGGTTGCTTAGCTTATCATAACTAGCAAATTTCAAGGGTTTTTCGGTTATACTTTGAACCATAACATCCCTATAACAAAGTTTTTTTACTGAATTTGATAGGTTTTCAGTAGCGCAACTTAAACTTAACATCCCTTTAACAAAGTTTTTTTTACTGAATTTCATCGGTTTTTAATAGTGCAACTTGACCATAACCGCCCTTTATCAGATTTTATTTAACTGAATATACACATTCATATTGTGAATTTGATAGATGTTTACTAGGATTCCCTTACTTTATATACATGTAACATTGAACATACTGAACCCCCAGCTAGTGATTTTGATGTCTACGCACAGTCCACGGAAGGCTGCGGACAACATCAACACTACCCAAAAACTCAGAGGGTATCTTAAATTGTTCTGTCATGCCATATAAACACTGCACAAGTTCAAAAAGCAGCAGATAAACACATTATATGTAATAATAAATAAGAAGTAGAACCTATACATGTAACACATCAACCATTCATTTAAATAACATATGTACTAAAATAGAATATACCCAAACAAAAAAGATATGCTTCCAACATAATTACCTCACAGAAACTGCATAACTAGGAGCAACAGCAGATCTACAGAACAGTAAGAACACAACTTACGAGAAGCTAGTAAGTAAACTTCATTTTTCTTATATATTTCTGAACTTTCTGTATTAGGTACACTAAAAGTAATATATTTTCTTTTTTCCACAGAAATGTCCAGTAATTTGGAATGGCATGAGGAAAATTTCCCACGTGAGGAAAGGTCTGAAGATAGTGATACTAATGGTAGACACTTCTCCATTTAACCAAATTAATCATTATTACTTTATGTGCACTTAACATATATACTCCTTTTTAACAGACCATAAAAACATTAAAAATAATACACCAAAAGAGACATTAGAAAATACTCTGCAGCGCATGGAACAAAAAATGGACATGCTCATGGAAAATTTCAATCTTTTGAAACATTTTGTGGAGGACCACATAAAAGAAAAAAATAAATATCATGTCCCACATGTACCTGTTCCCTCTCTCCATATCCCAGTCAACTATCCCCAAACCCTCAACACCAAGAAAAACATTACAATGAGATTTCCATCCCTTCATCTCCTCCCATCCATCCTCTCGGAACCCCCAATTCCCCTCTGTTTGTGTCAGTTTCTGCTTCCCCCTCTCTTTCATAAATTTTCTATTTGTCTATAATAAAAAAAATATTATGTGTGTTATAATTCAGTCCTTTGTGTCTTATTTTTTTTTAAAAGGCAGTTAAGATGTCCGCTGACAGCACAAGTGTCCTGGATGTCCATAATTTTCCAAAATGGCGGTGTCCTAAGGACACTAAACCTGTCCGTATTGTCCGCTGGCAAGATCAAACTGTTCTTAGAACACACTAGGTGTCCTGAATGTCCGCAATTAACCAAAATGGAGGTGTCCTAAGGACACTATATCTGTCAGTACTGTCCGCAGGCAAGGTGAAACTTTTCTAGGAACACACGCGGTGTCCAGGATGTCTGTAATTAAACAAAATGGAGGTGTCCTAAGGACACTATACCTGTCTGTACTGTCCGCAGGCAAGGTGAAACTGTTCTAAGAACACACGCGGTGTCCGGGATGTCCATAATTAAACAAAATGGAGGTGTCCTAAGGACACTATACCTGTCCGTACTGTCCGCAGGCAAGTTGAAACTGTATTAAGAACACACGCGATGTCCGGGATGTCCGTAATTTAACAAAATGGAGGTGTCCTAAGGACACTATAACTGTCCGTACTGTCTGCATGCAAGTGGAAACTGTTCTAAGAACATGTGCGGTGTCTGGAATGTCTGTTTTAAACAAAATGGAGGCGTCCTAAGGACACTATACCTGTCCATACTGTACGCAAGCAAAATAAAACTGTTCTTAGAACACGCGCGGTGTCTGGGATGTCTGTAATTATCTGAGATGAGGGTTTCCTAAGAACACTATACCTGTCCGTACTGACTCTAGAACATCTACGCACATGTGCACCACACCCATAAGTCCTACGAACATCGTGCCTGTCCGTAACTGTCCGTCTCACTTGTGTCGCACTTTTAATTAGTTTGAGGAACCGAACACTGTCCGTAGAACAACAGCGCGCACAACCGTTCCTGTGCATTTGGTGTCCTGTGGACACCCATTTCCTTCGCGGATGTGTTCTCGATGTCATAAGGTGACCGCGCCCACGCTGAGCGTGTGTCCTGAATTACGGACACTATCCGGGTCCCCGAAAATTTTAAAAGTACTTTTTCAGAACATCCAAAGTATTTTATAGTAATATTCACCATTGCACATGTCCCTGACAATGACCCTGACTTTCTACATATTTTTTTGGAACTTTTTGAGCCCTTTTTGGGTGTTCGATCTGTCCGCGGACAGCGCGGCTGTCTGCAGAGCGTCCACCCGCACCCCTATAAAAGGAGACAACCCAGAGCTCATCCTCATTGTGCTTCTGGCTATCTGACAGAGCATTGTCTACTTTGGCTGCTAATCTTCCAGATGTTATTGCTCTTGCTGCTTTCCATCAGACCTGATGGCATCTATGGTTGCTGCTCCAGCTGGTGCAACATCAGCCTCAGCACCATCCCCATTCCCTCCACCACCACCTCCCCAAGGGCCAGAAGAGGGGAACAGGCATGAGGATGTAGAGGAGCATGAACAGGTGAAGACGATGAGGTAGTGGAAGTCCCTACTACCAGCACTCGCCTTGAGTCTTGGGTGTGGCGGTTATTTACCATTCATGATGACGTACCAAAAGCACATGCGAACAAGGTCACCTGCAACCAGTGCAAAATGGTGCTGAGCCGTGAGAGGCCTGGTTCGTACAGCTTTGGCATGACATCTATGAAGCGACACCTAAGGTCGTTCCATGGTGGGGCCATTCGCAAGGTTGTACCTTGTGATCAACATAGTAGGTTGAGTTCCTCTACCACATCCTCTGTTATCACTCCTGTCACCACAAGAGATACTCCTATGGGACAGCGCATCCGTCCAGCTGCCTCAAAGGCCATCCATGATGCTGTTGACCCTTACCTTTCGAGGGTCACAGTTTTGTGTATGTACTGCGACCCAGTACTCTGCAGGGTGGAGAGTCTTCGGAGTGCTTTCAAGACTACGTCAAGGAGCATGAGAAGGTCTGTCAAACACATTAATAAGGCCCACGCTTCATCTTCCTCTCTCCACCTGCCCTTTCGTATCCCTGTGGTTGCCGTCCCTTCCTTACCCTCCTTTCTCCTCCTCTGCTAGTGTTTCATGTGTAAAAAAAAAAAAAAATAAAACAACAAAAATCCAAAAAAAAGGCTCTTTTCAGAGCCACCTTTCACAGTCTAAAAATAGAAGTGGCAAATAAATTTAGCAGGACCCTGTGCATTTTTTAGAAGTTCGTTGACAGTTCGCAGAAATCTAAAATGTTGGGGTGCTGCCCTATCAAAACCATTGCACCTTTCTCTGGGAGGAAGTGGTGGCTCTGAAAAGAGCCTTTTGGTGGTGTTTTTATGTTTGAAAAACTTGAAATAGTCAACACCTACTGCAAAATGGATGGCTGTAATTCCAAAAAAGGTTGCAAAGCATTTTGTACATTTCTCAGAAAAATCTGATTACCAGCATAATTAAGATGGACTCCATCTCTGCGAAAAATGTATGTGCTACGGAACATAATATTTTCATTGTGAAAAGAGGACATGCCAACATCTCTTAGAAAGGCACAAAACAGCCTTATTGACATTACGCTTCGCTTTCTCCATTTGTGGACCAAATGAAGAAGAATGCAGCCACATTTGTCTCTGCGCAATACAAGAAAAAATTACTTGGGAATTTGGAAACATGTCCATGACCTTCCCAAGTCCTTCTTTCATTGCAAATTGCAAAGAAATTCCAGACACATGTCCTAAACTGTTCCCTCGACAATGATTTATAACTATGTCTGGATGATGTTATTGTCATGATCTCTGCTTCCAAAAGGTCAGGGTTTTCCCAACTCCCTTGGAAGCAGATCCATAACCCAGGTTCCGAGTGCCAACCAGTCCCAATTGGGACCTTTTGGACCCAGTCCTGGCGCCAGTGGCACCAGGCTCATAAATATGCCCAGTCCCAGCGCTGGAAGCGCCGGGCTCATAATGCTTGGGTGGACTTACCTTCAGCAGACCATGCTGCTTACTTGCCTGCCAGTTGAGCCTCTGATCCTCTTCTGTTTGGAACTACTTTTCCTGTTGGGTGGGGCTGGAGCCACTCCCTAGATTCAGAACACTGGAACTCTTCTGGAAGGCAGGAACTCTTTTCTTACCAGGAACTCTTTTCTTACTTAGGCGTGGCTGTGGAAGGAGACACCTAAGCACTACAGGAGGCTATTTAAACCACACCCGGTGGATGAATCTTGCTTTGCGTTATTCTGCAACCTCTGCAGCAGAACGCTCATCATGTCTTCTGCATCCGGTCCTGGGCCTAAGGAAAAAGGCTTACCATCCTGAATCCAGTCTTCAGCAACACCTATAAAGACAAGAAAGAACAGGTTAGCATTCCGGCATCTGAAAGGCAAAGGCTTACCATCCTGAATCCAGTCTTCAGCAACACCTATAAAGACAAGAAAGAACAGGTTAGCATTCCGGCATCTGAAAGGCAAAGGCTTACCTACTCTTCGTACGCTCCGGAGGCCTTCGGCGCTGCATCCCGCATCTGAAAGACAAAACAAGGTGCGTTTAAAAGACATTGGGGAACTTTAATACTCACGTGCCATTACTCCTTTCCACATCTAATCCAGTGGGTATTCCGGCACCCTGCAGCCGCTCCGAACTCGTACCTGCAAAATAAAAAGACAGTTAGAGCGCATAGTGAAGCAGGCAACAAGCGCTTACTTACGTGCTTCCAGGCGCTTCTATTCATCACACGGGCTCCATCTTCAACTCACTTCAGCCCGTCATCCGCCATCGCTGGAACCCTGCAAAACAAGAGACATCATTACTAAAGACTTTAAAGACATTTGAATGACTCGAAACTTACCGTTCGTGCAGTAAACGACGGACAGCAGTCCTCTGAAGTCAAGAGGCCTGCGCTACCTATCCAGTGAAGAAACTGGTTACAGCACCCTGCCCCGAGGCAGATGGAGAGCTCGGCATTCACTTACCTAAGGTGAGAGCGTTAACCTTTGGGGGTCTACAGGAGAGGAGAAGAGGAAAGAGATAGGGACACCCCAATAACCCCAGTTCATTAACCCCATATTTTCTATCTGCAGACATCTTACTCTACACGTCAGGCATACAGTGCACAGAGGTCCAGCCCAAAGAGCCAACCGGGTGCTACACATCACCTTTGAAGATACGGTAGTCGCCCAGTCAAGACCGGCGCCTCTGCGAGAATCAGGTGAGCGTTACAGAACGCAAAGCCTACCGCAAAACTCTCGCCCAGGCGCTATGGAAACCTCGGATACTGACCCCCTAGCCCGGTTACTTGGGGAACTAAGGGCAGAAGTGCATGCAACTCGTCAGGAAACGAATGCTCTAAGAAGGGAACTAATTATTTCCAAGGAGAGAACAGACAATCTTGCTAGACAAGTGCTACAGTCACAAGCCGGACAGACCCTGTTACCCGCATCAGGGGCAAATCTTCCTTCAACATCCTCTATGAATCCAGTGCAGATCAACCTACCTGGGAATGTACCTCTGGCTCCGCCCGAACGATTTTCTGGTGACCCAAAGAGGTTTGCAGTATTTATCAATCAGTGCCGGTTGCACTTCTTATGCCGGCCAGCAGCCTTTCCAACTGATCAAGCAAAAGTAGCTTTTGTACTTTCGTACCTTAGTGGCAATGCGGCAGACTGGTCGATCCCTCTAGTTAATCAAGATGATCCGGTTCTCCATGATTTTCAAGCCTTTCAGCTTAGTATGGAAAAACTGTTCGCAAGACATTCACAGGGGCAGGCCTTGGATAATGAGCTTCTTTCGTTGCGACAGGGTAATCAAGACCTTTTGGCTTATATTGCATCTTTCAATAGACTAATAGTGGAAACTCAATGGCCTGAGGACAAAAGGATTACGCTGTTTTATAGAGGTCTACGTGGAGAGCTCAAAGACGTTTTAGCCCAAGTAGTGAATCCCCCACAAGACTGTTCGGATTATATAGACTTGGTCGTTCAAATAGATCACAGGCTGCAGAACAGGAAGGCCGATCGTTCCAAGTTTGATGCTCGAGTATTTTCCAAACCGCCAACTCCTTCCAAAGGAGTAGACTCCGGGGAACCCATGCAAATAGGGGGTCTGAAAGGTCCTCTAACACAAAGGGAGCGGGAAAGGAGGAAACAGTTGCAATTATGCCTATATTGCGGAAACTCGGGGCACTTTCTTCGAGACTGTCCGGTGAAACCTGCCAAGAAGGCAGTAGGAGCTGCAGTTACCAAAGTTACAAACTCTGAGCAGGGAAACGACCTCGCCCGACAAGAATAGAGGTCCTCTTGCCGAGCGTGAAAACCAGTTCCGTGACCTCGCATTTCGTGATACCTATGGTCCTCATTAGCCCTGATAATCCGGATCGATTACATGCAATTGAAGCTTACGTCGACAGCGGTGCCATCGGCAATTATGTGGATCATGAAATGGTTTTGAGGATGAATCTAACCTTTGTCCCAAGGCTGTAAAGGACGTCATTACTACGGTGGATGGTACGGAGATAGCCTCCGGGCCAGTAACGCATACCACTCAAGAGGTGACGCTAGTAAGTCAAGATGGACACCATGAGAAGATCGTGTTCGATGTGATCAAGGCCCCTCAGTTTCAGTTTATTCTAGGAATACCTTGGTTAGAGAAACACAATCCTCTGATCGATTGGCGAGCAAGAACGGTCCAGTTTCCAGAATGTGTCTCTACTTGTCACCCTCCACCTGGTGTTGCACTGGCCGCAATTTCTTCAGAGACTCCCCAGTTACCTCCCGAATATCTAGAATACCAAGATGTTTTCCGGAAGGATCAGGCTAACTCTCTACCTCCTCATAGGTCTTATGACTGCCAGATAGACCTGATACCTGGATCTACTCCTCCTTGTAGTAGAATTTATGCCCTCACCGAGCCTGAGAACCTTCACCTTCGACAATACCTGGATCAATACCTGGCAAATGGGTTTATTCGTCCTTCCAAGTCCCCTGCTTCTTCAGCTTTGTTCTTCGTTCCAAAAAAGGAAGGAGACCTTAGAACTTGTATCGATTATCGCTCCCTGAACCAGATCACTGTTAAGAATAGATATCCGTTACCTTTGATCCCTGAACTCCTGGACCAAGTCAGAAAAGCATGCATATATACAAAGCTGGATCTTAGAGGAGCTTACCACTTGGTACGAGTAAAAGAGGGCGATGAATGGAAGACGGCCTTCCGCACCAAGTATGGGCTATTTGAATATCAGGTCATGCCCTTCGGACTTTGCAATGCCCCGGCCGCCTTTCAATATTTTATGAACGATGTCCTCAGAGAGCTCATAGATGTATGTGTTGTTGTTTACATTGACGACATCCTCGTTTATTCTTCATCGGAATCTGAACATCGGAAACACGTGAAAATGGTCCTCGAAAGATTGCGTCAACACAAACTTTTCGCTAAGTTGGAAAAATGTGTTTTCAACGTGACTGAAGTTGAATTCTTGGGATTCATATTATCACCTGGCGGAGTGCGTATGGATTCAAAGAAGGTCGATGCAGTTCTCAAATGGCCATCACCATCCTCCGTAAAAGGTGTGCAAAGCATGTTAGGCTTCGCTAACTTTTACCGCAGGTTTATCCCCGAATTCTCTCGAATAGTCCAGCCCATCACTGCCTTGTTAAAGAAAAACAAACGTTTTGAATGGTCTACCGAGGCGGAACAAGCTTTCCAGGATTTGAAGACTAAATTTATCTCTGCACCAATCTTAAAACACCCTCGCCCCGAACTCCCCTACATCGTGGAAACTGATGCTTCAAGCCTTGCCATGGGGGCAGTTCTATCACAAAAGGACCCGGTAACCAATCAGTTGCATCCCGTGGCATTTTGGTCCCGCAAATTCTCGCCTCCTGAAATCAATTACACGATTACTGACAAGGAACTTCTGGCTATCAAGTCTGCCTTTAAGGCTTGGCGGCATTATCTGCTGGGGGCCCGACACACCGTTACTGTGATTACGGATCACCGAAACCTGCAATATTTGAAGACCGCAAAAGCCCAATCCTCTAGACAACTCCGTTGGGCATTATTCTTTGCCGAGTTTGACTTCATAATTACCTATCGACCTGGTACAAAGAACGGTAAAGCCGATGCCCTTTCTCGGATGGGAGTGGAAGAACACTTGGTCAACCCTAAACCTGTACCAATCATTCCCGAACAAAGAATTCTGGGTGTAATCGCCACAGAATCCATAGAGGAAGTTAAGGATAAAGCCAGGCAACTTGTAACTCCAGCAGACATACAGAATTGGCATCTGCAGGGAAAGGACTTTGCAGTAAAGGACAACTTATTGTATTTCCAAGAACGATTATACCTACCCAGCACAGATTTACAGAAAAAAGTAATCTCTTGTTATCACGACTCTTTAATGGAAGGTCATCCCGGTATAGCCAAGACCTCAGAAAAGATCAAGCGCTACTTCTGGTGGCCGTCTTGGAAAAAAGATATCAGAGACTTTATAATGTCCTGTGGAGTATGCGCCCAAAACAAGAGTCAAAAGGAAAGACCAGCAGGCCTCTTACGCCCTATTGACATCCCACCTCGCCCTTGGCATACGCTTTCTATGGACTTCATCACCGATCTACCTCCATGCTCCGGATACAATACGATTCTAGTAATCGTGGACTTATTCTCCAAGATGGCGCATTTCATTCCGCTCAAAGGCTTGCCAACAGCAGCAACTCTGGCCCGAGAATTTCTCGAAAACATCGTCCGACTGCACGGTTTTCCTTCGGTTCTAATTTCGGATCGAGGTAGTCAATTTATTTCTCATTTTTGGCGAAGTTGCTGTCGGTCGGCTCAAATTGATGTGAGACTATCGACCAGTCACCACCCTCAGACCGACGGACAAACCGAGAGGACCAATCAAACTCTGGAACAGTATTTACGCTGCATGCTGCAACAAACTGAAAAAACTTGGAAAGATATCCTTTGGATAGCGGAGTATGCCTACAATAACTCTGTCCATTCGGGAACTGGGAAAACCCTGTTTTTTCTTTTGTACGGCAGTCACCCTCGAACCTCGGAGTTGGATCCCCTCCAAGATCTTGAAACACCAGCAGTAGACTACCTGCATTCTACAATCACCCAAGCCTTTAAGGAAGCTGTTTCTCACCTTCAAAGGGCTAAAGAACAATACAAGAAAGGAGCAGATCAACATCGGAAGGAAGCCCCTCACTATCAAGTAGGGGATCAAGTCTGGTTATCCACCAAATATCTATCTCTAAAAGGGCCACGCACATTCAACCCAAGATACTTTGGTCCCTATTCCATCACTACCATAGTAAACCCAGTAGCGGTCAAGTTGGACTTGCCCCCGCACATGAAGATACATCCGGTCTTCCACGTCTCTCTATTAAAACCCGTGCAACCTCAAACCCGACTAACCAAATCTCCAAAACCTATCCTAGTGGATGGAGAACTCGAGTTTGAAGTCAAAAGCATTCTGGACTCCAAGATCTCCAAATCTAAACTATTCTACCTAATTGACTGGAAAGGCTACGGCCCCCAAGAGAGATCCTGGGAACCTGCTGAATATGTCCACGCTCCTCGCCTAATCAAAAGATTTCACCAAACATTTCCTGACAAGCCAAAACCCCCGGAGAAGCCCGGTTTGGGAGGGGCCTTGAGGGGGGGTACTGTCATGATCTCTGCTTCCAAAAGGTCAGGGTTTTCCCAACTCCCTTGGAAGCAGATCCATAACCCAGGTTCCGAGTGCCAACCAGTCCCAATTGGGACCTTTTGGACCCAGTCCTGGCGCCAGTGGCACCAGGCTCATAAATATGCCCAGTCCCAGCGCTGGAAGCGCCGGGCTCATAATGCTTGGGTGGACTTACCTTCAGCAGACCATGCTGCTTACTTGCCTGCCAGTTGAGCCTCTGATCCTCTTCTGTTTGGAACTACTTTTCCTGTTGGGTGGGGCTGGAGCCACTCCCTAGATTCAGAACACTGGAACTCTTCTGGAAGGCAGGAACTCTTTTCTTACCAGGAACTCTTTTCTTACTTAGGCGTGGCTGTGGAAGGAGACACCTAAGCACTACAGGAGGCTATTTAAACCACACCCGGTGGATGAATCTTGCTTTGCGTTATTCTGCAACCTCTGCAGCAGAACGCTCATCATGTCTTCTGCATCCGGTCCTGGGCCTAAGGAAAAAGGCTTACCATCCTGAATCCAGTCTTCAGCAACACCTATAAAGACAAGAAAGAACAGGTTAGCATTCCGGCATCTGAAAGGCAAAGGCTTACCATCCTGAATCCAGTCTTCAGCAACACCTATAAAGACAAGAAAGAACAGGTTAGCATTCCGGCATCTGAAAGGCAAAGGCTTACCTACTCTTCGTACACTCCGGAGGCCTTCGGCGCTGCATCCCGCATCTGAAAGACAAAACAAGGTGCGTTTAAAAGACATTGGGGAACTTTAATACTCACGTGCCATTACTCCTTTCCACATCTAATCCAGTGGGTATTCGGGCACCCTGCAGCCGCTCCGAACTCGTACCTGCAAAATAAAAAGACAGTTAGAGCGCATAGTGAAGCAGGCAACAAGCGCTTACTTACGTGCTTCCAGGCGCTTCTATTCATCACACGGGCTCCATCTTCAACTCACTTCAGCCCGTCATCCGCCATCGCCTGAACCCTGCAAAACAAGAGACATCATTACTAAAGACTTTAAAGACATTTGAATGACTCGAAACTTACCGTTCGTGCAGTAAACGACGGACAGCAGTCCTCTGAAGTCAAGAGGCCTGCGCTACCTATCCAGTGAAGAAACTGGTTACAGCACCCTGCCCCGAGGCAGATGGAGAGCTCGGCATTCACTTACCTAAGGTGAGAGCGTTAACCTTTGGGGGTCTACAGGAGAGGAGAAGAGGAAAGAGATAGGGACACCCCAATAACCCCAGTTCATTAACCCCATATTTTCTATCTGCAGACATCTTACTCTACACGTCAGGCGTACAGTGCACAGAGGTCCAGCCCAAAGAGCCAACCGGGTGCTACACATCACCTTTGAAGATACGGTAGTCGCCCAGTCAAGACCGGCGCCTCTGCGAGAATCAGGTGAGCGTTACAGTTATGTCTCCAAACTAGCACAGAAAGGTACCAAGTCCAGCCACTTCATTCCATGCACTTCATGCCAGTGCACTTCCACATGAGGGAATCCAAGATCTGCAGCTACTCCATAGTGTTCTGCATGCACCTCCAACCAATGTATCCATGAGTCTCCCAAAATCCAGATAATCTGTTTTCTGAAACACACAGCCATAGCTAACGGTTCTTCTTTCAGGAAAAATACTTTCTGACAAACACTCTCCTTACACAACACACCCAGTAAACCTTACTGACCAATCCCTTGCTCTGCTCATTCTCATTTGCATGCCTCTCCACCCCAAAATCCCTGTATGTAATACGTGATGTCCGCGGACTACCGTCATGTCCGTGGACATATCGAAAATCTGATCGTGGTGAATGTAAATTTAAATAGTGTGCCCAATTTCACCTTTGAGGTTGGCTGTGAAAAGAGCATTTGTTTTAGTTTTTCTTGCAGATGCTTGACAAATACCTGTTATTTTGTATTTTATTTGTTTTTTTTCTTGCTTTACTACTTAAATCTTCACATAACCTTCTCCAAAGCAATCCTTACATTCCAATACAGCATGGCATTTCCCAAAAAAGATAAGGAAATGCCATCTTCTTTGAAATAAGCAGCATTACTCCAATCAATATTCTCATTATTACAGAAAAACATACCAGATCTAAGCATGAAAGCACACATGCCTCGGTTGATTGCACACCTAGCAATGTTTTGCTGAGTACAAAAAACAGAACTATTGTCCCATATTGCCCTAGGTACTAATCCAGAAAAAAATACTTTGGCATTTGGAAGGATGTTCATTACTGCTTGAACCAAGTGTTCCAAATCTGCTAACAAAGTAGGGGCACTGGCATAGCCCAAATGGAAAGCACCATAATGCAAAACTACCACATGGGGACTGCTCATACTGCCCACATCTTCACAAATGTGTACAATTCCCTGTACATTGCAATCAGGCACAGTGCTCCACACCACCTCCACTCCTTTAACATCATAATTGTTTGCCACATGCCTGCATTGAGCATACTGCTGTAAACCATGCACCAACATATCTCCAAGCACCAACATCCTGACTTTCTCCACCTCTGTCATCTTCACAACACTCAGTTTCTTTCAACACAAATCCACAACCTCAACATCTGATTGTCTGATCCCTACAGTCCCCTTTCCATGCTGGATTTGCTGGAAAACCCTGGATGTGGCACGCCCTGTCCGCGGACAGCCGCGGTGTCCGCAGACCGCGTAACGCTTGGACAGCCCTTCTACCCTTTCCATTTCACTCTCTCTGCCATTCCCTCATTGGATACAGCTAAGCAATCGCACAACCATCCACCAATCACATCCAAGACCTCTACATCTAACTCCATCATCAGTGTTCAGCACTTCAAATGTACTGTTGATCACTCTAAGTACAAGTCTCATATCATTGGAAAACACCTACCACAAAAACTACTGTACAAGTCTCCAAGATGTCCACTTACAGCTGCATGAATATCCACATGCATGAATACAAGCTATAGGTATGCATATTTTATTCAGAGTACATGTACAACTCTTATGAATGCATATAAACGCCACTTAACCTGTATAACCTATAAAATGATTATGTTGTAATTTTTCCCATCTGCTATAATCAACAGTCACTTCCAAACCTGTCTGCTATCTAAAAAATTGGTTACACACACACCTATCTAAAAAATTATAATATTAGAAGATGAGAGAAATAACAGTATAATTGTGGAAAAACACTTAGTAGTGTACTATAAAATTACATACAGCCAGGAAAGGGTCATGCATCTTCATATACTCACACACATAGACACTATCATTTAAAATCTCCCAGCTGCAATAATACCACTGCCTGTAAATCACATCCTTCTGCTTTTTTACCCACACCTTCACAAATGCATACATTCCATGCTTTTCTATACAGTTTCTGCCATTTACCTTATAAAAATTGCAAAATAAATATATGATTATTTCTTCTTTCTCCTAACATTCTATAACACAGGTTTAAAAAACCAAGCGAGTTTCATACACTTAATATTCTACTCATTTGCAAAGCATGTTGAACTAATATATTGTAAATAAAATATAAAGGCTGCACATAGTCAAATGAACTGCATGCATACACTTTGTTCAGATATCAAACAAGAATACTAATACAAAAACATAAAAATCAACATCTAAATTAACATCAGTGCTATAAACACACAAAATGACCAACTTCTTTCTTTTACAATTGCATTGAAGACCACTCTCCTGAAAAGCAGCAGCATCTGAGCTACAAACAACAACTCTGAAGAAACCTGCTCATTCCACAAAAAAAGAGTAAGTACAATACTACCTTAATATTCTTACTGTTACTCAAACACACTGTGCGGTTGATTCATGTAATTTGTGCACCAAAATAATGGAGATTTGTGCACCGTTCTGCCCACAAATCCCCATTTATTAAACAGAGATTAGCAGGCGGAATGTCACACAAATCCCTGTTTTTTGGAACCCAAATAACATAACTCAGCCCGTAGAATTTAAGTATTACAAAACAAAGAACTGTTTTAATTTCATACCATTAGATTTACTATTAGTGCTTCTCCTCACCACTAGCTCAGTTTCTACTGTCATCTGAAACGCAGTATAGTAACACACAATTAGAAGAATAGCCTTCCCAACTAATTATAGCTGCCCAATTCACAATCACACACCAACAGATACATCTTTACCATCATACTCAGACACTCATGCACACAGCACACATACATTGCAGAACAGCCCAACCCATACCTTCTTTTTTTTTCAACAGACCCCAAAGAATGCCTACCAAAAAACAAGTCTGTAGAGAGCAATGCAGAAATAGAGCAAATGAAAATAAAAGTGTCCAAAATAAGCATCCATTTCTAGCAGAGTTTGAACAAAAAGTTCAAACAAAACAGCCATTACAGTCATTTAGCGAAACAAAACAAGCTTCCAGTACAGAAACTTTACCTCCTCTATCAAAATGTAAAACAAAACAGAAAGTGATTAACAAGAATCCAGCTACCACAACGGCTAACCCTTAAAACCTACCGTAGAAAATTAATCTTAGAAGCTTTGATAGACAGTGCAATCCTTCTCAAAAGGAAGTTATTTATTTTAGTGTTAAACAGAATGAAACCATTAACAAAACTAACTACTAAATTACAAAAAAGACTTCTCAATAAACGGAATGTCAACAAAATTAACTTCTTAAATATATGTGGAGGTGAATGGAGTCACACCACGAGCACAGAGCCATATTTTAATGAAAAAGCATACAAACAAAAGCAAACAAACACAATTGCCATACATAGCAGTGGACGAGGTTATGAAAAACGTAATAATACCATAATGAAACAAGAAATATTGCTTACAAAAATATCCCCAGAAAACTCAGTATCACCTCTCCATTCGACTGAACCAGAACATCTAGTATACAAATGGCCATGCACGTCAACGTGTAACATTGCCAAAAAATCTTTCAAATCTTTACGCCAGTTCCTCAATCAGTATGTGAAAGGCAAAGACAAAATCAAAATGAAACGGATGCAAAATATGGATACCTGTCCAGTGCGCAAATACACAGGACTACAAGGACATTCATTAGCCTGTATTTCAGGACCTATTTGCAAAAGCACCTTCCATCATATCAAAATGATATCAACACATCATTCAACTATAAGAAATCTAATCTATAAACTGTACTATGCTAAAAGTCCTGCTTTAGCACTAGCCAATTTAAATATCCATCTTCTAAATGGTACAGCCGAAGATCTACTTGAAGAAATAGAGCTTTTGGAAGTGAAAGCCACTTACAAAATGCAGTAGCTTTACAACAGACTAGCAACAATTGTACAGATGGTAACCTTCTACTACACACATATAAAAAAGAAATATTAAAATTTAAAAGTACATCCTCTGAAGTACCAAACCATGTGTGTGTGTGTTGCCGGAGAACTTTTTATAAAAGTAACACAAAAACTATAGACGTAACATACAAAATAGAAAACAATGAAGATTCCAAATGGTTTGAATTAGCTCTCTACCTTATAGCAGAAAACAAATACGAAATAACTGACCCCTTAATACTTTGCAGTGACTGCACTACAAAACTTGACAATAGCAAACTCCTTCACATGCTATCACAAATAATTTGGAATGATTCCCACTACTAAAACCCCTGCAACAACTCAATTTATATGAGAGCATCATAATTCAAACAGTGCACCCATTTCAAGCAATGATACGCCTTCAACCAAAAACAGCAAAATTACCTCCCTCTGAATTGGTGAAAGGCATTCGTGACAAAGTAGTTTATTTACCATTAGATCTAAAAGAAAATGTGCACACTCTAGGAGTGCAACGTCCAATAGAGCAATGTTTAATTCTCTTAGTAAATGGTGTACCTACAAAAGACAAAACAATTTGGCAACAACTCGTAGACTTACATAAAGTTAGACAAGCCTTGCAATATCTAAAAGACAATAATGAATACTACAAAGAAATTAATATTGAAGAAAACTTAAGGGAAACAACTGGAATAATTCAAGAGTCACCAGAAAGTGGTCAATTCCAACTTCTAGATCCTGCTACAGTATCCAATATTTTAGACGCTTATACAATTCATCCATTACACTCTAATGACACCATAAATGATGCAATAGAAACGTACCAAATGCGACAAACCAAAGGATCACCAATCAGCATATGGGAAAAAAGTATAGAAGCATGTCCTTTTCCTCTACTCTTCCCTACTGGGAAAGAAGGAAGGTACGATGATAGACCTATTCAGATAACAGCATCAGAATACTGCTCATTACGAATGTATTCTGAAGATCCCAGATTTAGAAAAAATGTTGAATACATATTCCACCTACTCTTTGAAAGTGAACTAGCAACTCTATGTTACGGAGTTGCACACACATTGAAATCAGGAACCCACTTTCAAAATATGTCAGCTACACAATTACTACAAAAAGTGCAAGAAAAAGAAGAGGTTTTACAATCAAGCATTACAAATCTGTTAACAAACATATAGGTTTTAGGGATGCAAACAAAAACAAGAATAGGGAGAAAAAAGTATAAGAACAACACGTAATTATTACCATTTAAATAGCAGTGTATTTAGTGTTTGTTGTTCACAGATGTGCATTAATTTGTTATTGCTTATATCAATTCCATTGTCGATTAGCCTCAAAATATATACATGATCTACACTGAAGTTTAGATGCCATATCTTGCATGGATACTAGATGCCATTCTGGACATAACTGTTTTAATAATTGCATAACACAGAATTGACATTTGTTGAATTTTTACAGAATTATTTTTACTAATAACACCGTAAAAAACATAGTGAGAACATATTGACCAATTCTAATGCTAAAATGCTTTTTGGTATCAATTTAGTTTATCCTCACAATATGTACTTTGTATCACTAATTCGTACACAAATTAAGCCTCACTGGTATCTACAGTGAGACCATGTCGAACAACACTGCTGAAAAATATCTATGATACTAATCGGGTCATTCGCGTTTTCATGTATTTGACTCTATTAATATGGATACAATGTTCAAAACAACTACGAAGAGCACACTCATACTTCTTTCTTTTGTTTTTATTATAGGATCATGGTTGGTTTCTCCCCATTCAATGCTAAGCAAAATACGTCAGGCCAGTCCAAAACATGGCGGCCGTCCACCGAGCAAGGAGCAGGGTACAACTGAAATTGAAATAGGACAAGGGTTGCCATGGCAACCCCGTTTATACGAGATAGCACATTCAGACGCTGCACCCGACGGCGGGAGAATGTAATGAAACTTTGGAGGTAAGCCCTTAGGAGCATGATCGCACGATTGAGCGGGCGTCTCAACCAAGGCACGTTTATAACGTGGACCCGCGTGTTTAGATATCATTAAAAATGGTCTATGTAACTGAATGCAGTCTCAGAATGAGGATTGAACGGACATGTTAAGCAACGGTCTCGATTGCATTAGAAGTTTCTGACTTATTTATTTTCTCCATTTGAGCCGATATAAAGAAAACTGCTTTGTGCAACCACATGCAGTCCCAAAACGTGGATTGGACAAACATGTCTAGAAACAGTCTTGTTTGCAGTAAAAGTTTTAAGTTTTTTTGTTTTAATTGCATTATTATTAACTTGAGCTTGCATAGAGTAAACTGCCTTGTTAATCGCATGCAGTCCCAGACTGCCCCTAAAACCGACAGACACCCAACAGAATTATATGTTTGAAGGGGTTATGCTACAATGCTCCCTACCAGCGCACAAGTATACCATAGTAGGATTTAAATAGAGATAACAAACTGATAATTCGGAAATGCTGCACAGCCCTTAACCCGTGATTTCCAACTAATTTTTTAGGGGGATTCATCCTGTGATTTATTGGTTCTTCAGACTGGAACAAACTGATTTTGAATATAGGTAAGGCCACCAAGGGCACTAATAGTGAACAACAAACACTAAATACACTGCTATTTAAATGGTAATACGTGTTGTTCTTATACTCTTTTCTCCCTATTTTTGTTTTTGTTCGCATCCCTAAAACCTCCACTCCTTTCTACCCGCCCTTTTTTGTCTGTGATAAAACACTTATTTTTTATTTGATATTTCATTTACCAATGTTTATTTTGCATTGTATTATTATTTGTAATTGTTTTTGTTCTTATACTATTCAAAATTGTACCTGTGTTGAACTATGGAAAATATAATGCAGTTATTAGCCCTGATTTGAAAAAGACACTTGTTTGTCGAAACACGTGTAATCTAAAAAGGGCATTGTTTGTTAATTTATGTCAGTGAATCAAACTACATAAATCCAAACCAGTTCACCTACACAAGTGTGGCGCAGTTCTTCAAGTGTGTGGCGTGTTATTTCATTCCCTGCGGATAGTACGGACAGGTGTAGTATCCTCAGGACACCCCCATTTTGGATAATTACAGACATCCAGGACACCGCACGTGTTCTAACAACAGTTTGGTTTTGCGTGCGTACAGCACGGACAGGTATAGTGTCCTTAGGACACCTCCATTTTGGTTAATTGCAAACATTCCGGACACCTAGTGTGTTCTAAGAACAGTTGCATCCTGCCTGCGGACAGTACAGACAGCTATAGTGTCCTTAGAACACCACCATTTTGGATAATTGTGGACATCCCGGACACCGCGTGTGTTCTAAGAACAGTTTGATTTTGCTTGCGTACAGCACCAACAGGTATAATGTCCTTAGGACACCTCCATTTTGGTTAATTGTGAACATTCTGGACACCTAGTGTGTTCTAAGAACAGTTTCATCTTGCCTGCGGACAGTACGGACAGGTATAGTGTCCTTAGGAGACCCCCATTTTGGATTGTTACAGACATCCTGGACACCAAATGTGTTCTAAGAACAGTTTCATCTTGCCTGCGGACAGTACAGACAGGTATAGTGTCCTTAGGACACCCCCCATTTTGGATAGTTACGGATATCCCGGACACTGAATGTGCTCTAAGAACAGTTTCATCTTGCCTGCAGACAGTACGGACAGGTATAGTGTCCTTAGGACACCCCCATTTTGGATAATTACGGACATTCCGGACAGTGCGGCTGTCCACGGACAAGACAAACACAACGGGGGTGCATGCCGCCTAAGTAAATACAGCATTTGATCCATCTCTTACTCCCCCACCCTCCCCAAACACTCTTACACACCAACACACTTGCCAAAAGTTGTATTTCTTCCCCATTTGTCACTGCGGATCGAAGATGGCGGGCGCATCGAAACATTCTGACGCACTTCACGCTCTTCACCATCCAATCAATGAACACGTTGCATGTCCGCGGACATGACGCGAGCCGATCAGCCAATCGGTGTCCTGTCCGCGGAGCGAACAAGGAAATGTGTTCGCAGAGCGAACAAGGAAATGTGTCCGCGGAGCGGACATAGATATCACTAACTTGTTGTGACCTACTTTTCTGCTCATTTAAAAAAAAAAAAAACTACTTGATGGACTTTCACCAAATTTACAAAAGCACACTTTCGGGGCCAAGCCGCTGCTCCTGCTGCACATTTGGTGAAAATCTGTCCAGCGGTTTGGGCTGTAGGTGTGACGGAAATGTTTTCTCCATTCTGTCTATGGGAAAAATAGAAATTGTGGGATCCCCCCTATAACTTTGCTCCCCCTGGACCACACCTCAACCTTTGCAAAAAGATTCAGAGTGGGCCATATACATTTTTTGCAAAGTTTGGTGGGGATTCGTCCAGGGGGAGCAAAGTTATAAGCCGCCCAAAAAGTGCTCTTCCTATGGGATAAGCAACTTAACCATAACTACACGGCCACAACATTATTTGGCATTCTGAAAAATGGTTTGCTAAATATATAATCCCATTTGAACAAAAGCACAAATATATCTAGCTCAGTTATTTTAATGTCAAAATTACTGTAATTCCATGAACAGTCTAACATAAAGATGTAAACACACAGGTGATAAATGTGAATTACAGAACAAGTGAAACACATTAAAATTGGTCATGGAGGCTTGTTAGTTGTGTTCGCATTTGATAAATCCATTGTAGTTCTTTATAACTTTAGTTTATTTATTAAATGGGCGCGGTAGCATCCATGTAGTTTTGGTTAAGTTGGTGTTTCCATAGGAAGAGCATTTTTTGGGTGGCTTATAACTTCGTTCCCTCTGGACAAATCCTCACCAAACCTTGCAAAAGAAGTATATGGCCCACTCTGAATTATTTTTGCAAAGTTTGGAGAGGTTTGGTCCAGGGGGGGAAAAGTTATAGGGGGGGTCCCAAAACTTTTGTTTTTTCCTATAGACATAATGGGAAAAAACTTTGCGCACGCCTACAGCCCAAACCGCTGGACGGATTTACACCAAATTTGCGGCAGGAGCAGGGGTTTGCTCCCGAACGTGTGCTTTTGCAAATGTGGTGTAAATCCGTCCAGTAGTTTTTTTTTTTAAATGACAAAAATATAAGGCAAAAAAATGAGTGCTATCTCCGTTCGCTTCGCGGACGGACTTCCCGGTTTGCTCCGCGGACAGTGCCCTGATTGGCCGGGCGGCTTGCGTGATGTCCGCGGACATGCAACGTGTTCGCTGATTGGACGGCGAGGGGCGTGGAGCGCGTCAGATTTTTTGTGGCGCCCGCCATCTTGCATTCGCTGGTGACCGCGGATAGCGCGGTGAAACTTGGATTAAAAATTGTATTTAGTGGAGTGTGTTGGTGTGTAAGAGTGTTTGGGGAGGGTGGGGAAGTATGAGATAGGTTCAATGTTCTGTTTTATTTATGTGCTAGATGCTTTTGTTGTGTTCGATTTTTCTGCGGACAACAAGGCTGTTCTGAAATGTTAGTAAATAAACAGAATGGATTCGGTGTCAAGTTCAAAGTGTTCTAAGAAGACTCGTGGGGTCCTGGAATGTTCGCAGGGGGTGTGCTTAAGACGTTGTCTGTATTGTTCGTTGTCAAGCTGAAAGTGTTCTAAGAACACTCGCGGTGTCCTGAAATGTTCGTACATAAAGAAAATGGGGGTGTTCTGAGGACGTTGTCCGTATTGTTTGCTGGCAAGCTGAAAGTGTTCTAAGAACACTCGCGGTGTCCTGAAATGTTCGTACATAAAGAAAATGGGGTGTTCTGAGGACGTTGTCCGTATTGTTCGCTGGCAAGTTGAATGTGTTCTAAGAACACTCGCGGTGTCCTCAAATGTTCGAAAATAAACAAAATGGGGGTGTTCTGAGGACGTTCTCCATATTGTGTGCCTGCTTAGCTGTATCCAATGAGGGAATGGCACAGAGAGTGAAGTGGAAATGGTAGAAGGGCTGTCTAAGAGTTACGCGGTCCGCAGACACAGCGTGCTACATCCGGGGTTTTCCAGCAAATCCAGCATGGAAAGAAGACTGTAGGGATCAGCTAATCAGATGTTGAGGTTGTGGATTTGTGTTTAAAGAGACTGTGTGTAGTGAAGATGGAAGAAGTGGAGAAAGTCAGGGTGTTGGTGCTTGGAGATATGTTTGTGCATGGTTTACAACAGTATGCTCAAATCAGGCATGTTGCAAAGAATTTTGATGTAAAAGGAGTGGAGGTGATGTGGAGCACTGTGCCTGATTGCAATGTACAGGGAATTGTACAGGTTTGTGAATATATGGGCAGGATGAACAGTCCCTATGTGGTAGTTTTGCACTATGGTGCTTTCCATTTGGGCTATGTCAGTGCCCTTACTTTGTTGGCAGATTTGGAACACTTGGTTCAAGCAGTAATGAACATCCTGCCAAATCCCAAAGTAATTTTTTCTGGATTAGTACCTAGGGCAATATGGGACAATAGTTCCGTTTTTTGTCACCAGCAAAACAATGCTAGGTGTGTAATCAACCGAGGCATGTGTGCCTTCTTGCTTAGAGCTGGTATGTTTTTCTGTAATAATGAGAATATTGATTCCAGTAATGCTGTTTATTTTAAAGAAGATGGCATTTCCTTATCTTTTATGGGAAATGCCATTCTGTTTTGGAATGTAAGGGTTGCTTTGGAGAAGGTTATGTGAAGATTTTAGGAGTAAAGTAAGAAAAAAAAATACAAAATAACAGGTGTCTGTCAAGGATCTGCAAAAAACCCCCAAAAAAACAGCTCTTTTCAGAGCCAACCTCGAAGGGGAAATGGGGCACACTATTTAAATTTACATTCACCACGCTCAGATTTTCGATATGTCCGCGGACATGGCAGTAGTCCGCGGACATCGAAATCACTAGCTAGGGGTTCAGTATGTTCTATGTTACATGTATATAAAGTCAGGGATATTATGGTTAAGGTGTGCTACTAAAAACATATGAAAATCAGTAAAAAAACTTTGTTAAAGGGACGTTATGGTTAAGTTGCACTAATAAAAACCTATGAAATTCAATGAAAAAACTTTGTTAAAAGGGACGCTATGGTTAAGTTGCGCTACTAAAAACCTATCAAATTCAGTAAAAAAACTTTGTTAAAGGGACATTATGGTTCAAAGTAAAACCGAAAAAACCCTGAAATTCGCCAGTTATGGTAAGCTAAGCAACCATAACTCGCGCCACTGTGCACTGCTAACACTAACACCTAGGACATCAAAGATGACATCACAAATGTCATTGATGACATCACTGATGACATCACATGTGCATTTACTTTTCATGAAAACTCTGTAGGAGGGATTCTTATAATGTTGACCAAAAAGTGTCAAGGATCATTTGAATAAATATCATGAGCTAATTAGTGCATTAAGCAATGCATTGATATAAATAGCATTCTATTATGAAGTTCTATCCAGTATACTAAGCAACAGATGCAGAAACTTAGGCAGTGTGTGCAGTAGACATGATGAAGGTGCAATATTCATAATCTTGCCATGTAGAGTAATGAAATTATAACTGCTTTCTTATTAGAGTTTTGCGTACTGTGAAACATGTAATAAGTAGCTAATAAAACCCACTTAATACATAATTACATTATTACAGACAAAACACATACAAATATGGGTATATACAGGGACAGAGAAGTAAGCAAAAAAGCAGAAGTAGCAGCAGAAAGAGTTCATAACCTAACTGATTATCTTTATGCAGAGAAATGATTGCTCTGTTTCAAAGCTGCTACTTACTGTATGCATGTGTATCAAATGATGTCAGTGAACCCTAAGGAAAGGAGTGTGAGTACAATGTATACAAATATGAGCATATACAGGGAAGGTACAGTAATACAAATAAAACTATGAGAAAGTGCTGATGACTCTAATGATTATCTTCATGCACAGAAAGGAGTGCTCTCTTTCAAGTCTGTGTCTTCCGCTATATATATGTTTCATATGATATGCCTTGACCCTAAGTCTACAAATATAGTACCATTTCAATTTTTACTTCCTGACTGTTACTGAAGAAAACTATGTTGCTTAGATATGTCAGTAAAGGAAAAAAAGGGAGAGCCAGCCATGTGATGTCATCAGTGATGTCATCAATGACATTTGTGATGTCATCTTTGATGCCCTGGGCGTTAGTGTTAGCAGTGCACGGTGGCACGAGTTATGGTTGCTTAGCTTACCATAACTGGTGAATTTCAGGGTTTTTTTCGGTTTTACTTTAAACCATAACATCCCTTTAACAACGTTTTTTTACTGAATTTAATAGGTTTTTAGTAGTGCAACTTAACCATAACGTCCCTTTTAACAAAGTTTTTTCATTGAATTTATATATATATATGTAAGCTCAATATATAATTTCATTGGCACTGAGTCCCAATACAGTACAATCATTTGCTCTCCACATAGTTTTGTTGCAAATAGTGTTAACAAGTTTTGCATCTAAATGTGTTGGTCAAATCCAAGATCTATGGTATGTGATCATGGTGTTGACTGATATCATCATTTGGCCAATCTTTCTAAGGCTGCTTGGACATTCAATACAATGCACAAATGCATTAGTTTAAAAAAATGTCTCCAACAAGGTTCATAGCCGGTTACTGACTTGGAAAGTAAGTGCTTTGTTTGTAAATGTACAGACAATGCATATGCCACATGGGTCATTGTTACATAGCAGTCCAAGGTCTCATAGCGTGTTTTGGCATATGATACATTTGTGACTATGGAAGTAAGAGGGGTTAGGGACTGATCTGACTGTGTTTCCTGTGGAACACATTGTTGCTGTATCAAGGTATGTATCTGTTTGGTGACTATTGAAGTAGAGAGAGGCATTGTGTGAGAGATTATATACTTCCTTGTATGAGGGTGGAAGCAGGTTTCTGGACTATCTGGTTCTGAGTGTAATGTGTGGATGAGGTATGATGTTGTGTTGTCTTGCAAATCCTCCATGCCACAAAGTACAATATTGCTGCCTGCAAGAATAACAGCTCATAGAATATTGGGAAAGTGTGATGCATGTACAGTTCAATGCACCCCAGTTGTACCTGAGCTGGAATGACTGTGCATGGACCAGAAGGGGCCTCCCATATATTATTGCTAAACTCAAAAGTAACTCTATTCCTGCACCAAAGTTTAAATAAAACAATATGTGTTTGTACTGACGGACTCCTGCACCTAAGTAAATTAAGCTTTCTATGATAGAACACTTTCCCAATAGAACATGCTGAATCCATGAAGGGTGATATTCTGGTAGGTAAAAGAAAATGCAGGAGTAAGATATGGTTTTTTGATATGTGTTCATACAGTTGCGAGTAGGAGATATGTTTTTTTCTGACAACGGTTGCTGCTTAGTTGCAGAGAGGGAGTAGCTTCAGAAACGTTCACCAGCACAGGGGGCAGCAAGGAGAGAAGAAATGTCAAAACTGACTGTTGACAGAGGTAGTAGAGCTAATAACTCAAATGTCACTCTGAAAATCTCTGTTTATGCTGAAGGAGGAGCTCGAACGTACCCTCAACAACAGTGGAATTCTATCATATGCAGGATTCGCGACAGAAGAGAGTGCCACGTGTGGAGTAATCTGCTGAAAGTCAGTGGTGTTGCAAAAACCCCTGAAGGAACAGGTGTAGTGATAAACCTGAATCTGGGAATATAGTAAGAGACAGTGAAGCTCCTGTGGTTGCATACGTGCTGGTGAATGTATATCCTGTTTGAAAAAGTGAGATAAAAAAAATAAATTATATTGCTATTGTGGTATTAAAGTACCAGAGAGTTAACTATGGCAAGATAGGTACAGTCTGAAGTCGTGCAAAGATTATGAAGGGTTAACATCCATCTAACCATAATGAAATAGATTATAGATATTCTTAATACAAAGAGTTTCCAAAACTACTATGTGTAATGTAAGAATTGGAGAAGAGTGGGGAAAATAGTGAGGTGTGGTTACTACATTTCACTTAAGAATAAGCAAGCCATTTGGATTAATCATCTCGATGTGTATATGAAGGGTCTTGACATTGACCCAAACAAAATATGTATTTGCGTGACCCTCAACCAGCACACAGGGACATCTCATAACTGTTTGAGACTACTTTTCCAGTTGAGAAGTCTGAAAACATCCCTGAATCTCTGTGCAATACATTCCACCATGAATATTGGAAGACCTTTGCTTACATTGTCAATATTGCAACCTTATCCCCTCATGTTCAGCAATGACACATACAGGCCGATTCATGGAATAAATGTGCGCCGAAAATCCCGGCGCAGAGGGGCCAATACGTGCGCTGCGCCGAAAATTAGCGAAAAGCGCAGGGAAACCAGCGCACGTCGATTCATGGAAGTCCGTGCGCAAGAAAAGCAGAGGACGTGCGCTGAAAAAGCGCGCGGCGCAGGCCGGCGCACAGGTCAACCAACGTCGTGCGCCACGGCCACTGCGCTATCACTCCGAGCGCAGCGCACAGCTCTAAAGTAGGCGGAACACAGGGCGGGACACTCGGAATGGGGAATAAAATGGGGCACAACACTCGGAATGGGGAAGAATGTGGGCGGCACGGGGAAAGTATAGGAGGCAAGTGCGCGGAACGCCCACACGCTCGCATACAACACGTATTCATGGAATAGAATAGGGCAAAAAAGCGCACGCTCAAAGCAGCGCACAGGCACAAACAGGCACAAACACGACCGCCACAAGAAAGCAGGCGGTAGCATCTCTGCGCCTGCAAGAAATGTGCGCTAAAAGGTGCGCCAACAAATAGCACCTATATACAGACATGATCAATGTCCAATACTGTGGCCCTCCAGGACAAATGACGTACAAAGGGGTACCCACAAACACAGACACGCGCTGAGAGAAAAAATAAACGTGTGCGTGCATACCGGGGTGCGCGGGAAGTTGCACACGCGATATGGCCGGGTACGTGGATTACAGGGGTGCGCGGGAAGTTCCACACGCGATTAGTCAGGGTACGTGGATTGCAGGGGTGCGCGGGAAGTTGCACACGCGATATGGCCGGGTACGTGGATTTCAGGGGTGCGCGGGAAGTTCCACACGCGATTAGTCAGGTACGTGGATTGCAGGGGTGCGCGGGAAGTTCCACACGCGATATGGCCGGGTACGTGGATTTCAGGGGTGCGCGGGAAGTTCCACACGCGATATGGCCGGGTACGTGGATTTCAGGGGTGCGCGGGAAGTTCCACACGCGATTAGTCAGGGTACGTGGATTGCAGGGGTGCGCGGGAAGTTCCACACGCGATATGGCCGGGTACGTGGATTTCAGGGGTGCGCGGGAAGTTCCACACGCGATATGGCCGGGTACGTGGATTTCAGGGGTGCGCGGGAAGTTCCACACGCGATTAGTCAGGGTACGTGGATTGCAGGGGTGCGCGGGAAGTTCCACACGCGATTAGTCAGGGTACGTGGATTTCAGGGGTGCGCGGGAAGTTCCACACGCGATATGGCCGGGTACGTGGATTTCAGGGGTGCGCGGGAAGTTCCACACGCGATATGGCAGGGTACGTGGATTTCAGGGGTGCGCGGGAAGTCCCACACGCGATATGGCCGGGTACGTGGATTTCAGGGGTGCGCGGGAAGTTCCACACGCGATTAGTCAGGGTACGTGGATTGCAGGGGTGTGCGGGAAGTTCCACACGCGATATGGCAGGGTACGTGGATTTCAGGGGTGCGCGGGAAGTTCCACACGCGATTAGTCAGGGTACGTGGATTGCAGGGGTGCGCGGGAAGTTCCACACGCGATATGGCCGGCTACGTGGATTTCAGGGGTGCGCGGGAAGTTCCCAGCACTGTGGGGAACCTGCCAGCAGGCCCCCACCCATGTCCAACCCATGTCTCCCACCACCCCCACCCCCCATCCACCAGGGACACCCTCCACCAGGCCCCCACCCATGTCTCCCACCACCCCCACCCCCCATCCACCAGGGACACCCTCCACCAGGCCCCCACCCATGTCTCCCACCACCCCCACCCCCCATCCACCAGGGACACCCTCCACCAGGCCCCCACCCATGTCTCCCACCACCCCCAGCACTGTGGGGAACCTGCCAGCAGGCCCCCACCCATGTCCAACCCATGTCTCCCACCACCCCCACCCCCCATCCACCAGGGACACCCTCCACCAGGCCCCCACCCATGTCTCCCACCACCCCCACCCCCCACCCCCCAGGGGCACCCTCCACCAGGCCCCCACCCATGTCTCCCACCACCCCCACCCCCCATCCACCAGGGACACCCTCCACCAGGCCCCCACCCATGTCTCCCACCACCCCCACCCCCCATCCACCAGGGACACCCTCCACCAGGCCCCCACCCATGTCTCCCACCACCCCCACCCCCCATCCACCAGGGGCACCCTCCACCAGGCCCCCACCCATGTCTCCCACCACCCCCACCCCCCATCCACCAGGGACACCCTCCACCAGGCCCCCACCCATGTCTCCCACCACCCCCACCCCCAGCACTGTGGGGAACCTGCCAGCAGGCCCCCACCCATGTCCAACCCATGTCTCCCACCACCCCCACCCCCCATCCACCAGGGACACCCTCCACCAGGCCCCCACCCATGTCTCCCACCACCCCCACCCCCAGCACTGTGGGGAACCTGCCAGCAGGCCCCCACCCATGTCCAACCCATGTCTCCCACCACCCCCATCCCCAGCACTGTGGGGAACCTGCCAGCAGGCCCCCACCCATGTCCAACCCATGTCTCCCACCACCCCCACCCCCCATCCACCAGGGGCACCCTCCACCAGGCCCCCACCCATGTCTCCCACCACCCCCACCCCCCATCCACCAGGGACACCCTCCACCAGGCCCCCACCCATGTCTCCCACCACCCCCACCCCCAGCACTGTGGGGAACCTGCCAGCAGGCCCCCACCCATGTCCAACCCATGTCTCCCACCACCCCCACCCCCAGCACTGTGGGGAACCTGCCAGCAGGCCCCCACCCATGTCCAACCCATGTCTCCCACCACCCCCACCCCCAGCACTGTGGGGAACCTGCCAGCAGGCCCCCACCCATGTCCCCCTGGCCCCAGGTCCTGACGATACACAATCATGGCAGTAATGGCCAGCATACCCAGCACAAACACCCAGGCAAGGATTGCATGCACCCACATAGTGAATGCAATCACATGACACAACCCCAAAGGCAAGTATGCAAAAGAACACATGTCCGTCACACACACATACACAATGGGTGCAAGTGAATGTCAAAACCCATATCATGACATGTAAGAAACCAAAGAGAAAATAACACAAGTGTAAGATAATATAAAAATGTATTAAAAACAAAAATCAAGTAAACCAATAAAACATACAACTATGTGGCAAAGTAAATAAAAGGTCCATGTCCGAGAACAAAAATGATAAACCAAAAAACAAAGGATTAAAAAATCAATAGAATTTGTCCAAAGCAAAACCATGTAGTAGGAAATCAAAGAAAAACCATTACGTCATGGTGTAAACAATAAAAAAATTAAAAATGTATCTCCCAAAATATAACAATTATACAGGAATGTTCCAGGGTCCATGAGCCCAACACCACAAATGAAACCTAATACTAACTAATAAAATAAATATGTACAAAAAAGTGGCCATTGTCCGAGCGGTCCAAAATAATAAAAATAAATAAAGGAAACCTAGCACTAACTAACTAAAAAACTATATACAAAGGCAGCGGGCTAGTCCTGCGGCTCACTTGGTGATGCTGGCCAGGGCATCCTCGAACTCCATGTCAATGTCCTGGAGGCGGGACTCTGTCCTGGCCCCGAGGACTCGCAGGGACAACCCCATGTGCTCACCAAAATCCCTGCGAGCCTCCTCGAGGCACTCAGCCCGCCTCAATGCCCGACGCATGGAGATCTCCGCCCTGGCCATGGCGAGCCGCTCCTCTTCCGCCCGCTGCCGCTCCGCACCTATCCGCTGGCCAAACTCCTCCCACACGGAACACACCGCCATGCCAGGGTTGCCCTGCCCTCCGGCCGATGCCTGCCCCTCTGATCTTGATGGCCCTGAGCCATGATGCCTCCCACGTCGAGCCCGCTGCTGCCTCCGACGCCACTGCCTCTGCCAGCACGACGGCATCCAGGCTGATGGAAACCACCGACGCCGTCGTGCACGTGCCCTGCCCGATGATGCCGGCACATCTTCCATCTGCTGGGGTCCACTTGCTGTGTCGTCCACCCCTGCTGGACCTCCGACTCCCAACTGTGGCAGGGATGGGATCCCCACCGAGCTGGCTGCATTGGTCGGGGCAGGTCCACAGGGGGCCATGGTGGCATCTGGGCCGGAAGACGGCAAGGAGAACGACCGGTGGATAGCCTGCACAGAGGAGGAGAGGGCCGTCAGATTGGCCAACACATTTAGGAACCCCCCGAACATGGCCGATCCCAATTGGGCCACGTCGGCACGGTGCACTTCGTGATGACGTGCGTGCTCCTCCCGGGAAGCACGCACGTCATCACGAATCACAGCCGTGCGCATCGCGACCCCAATCAGGACCTGCTCCACGCGGCCAGGGGTTCCCACGGCCGCAGGTGGAGGGGAGTCAGTTGACATGGACATCCCCACTACCTGCGGACGGGCCTGGGACGGGGCATCCCTGCTGGTGCATGGTGGTGCACTCACAGGGTCAGGGACAGCGACATGCACAGGCACCTCCACGGTGACCTGTGCTGCCTCCTGCCCCTGGCCCTGGACTGCACCACTTGCACCAGCAGGGATGCTCCCACCAGGCCCCATGTGTGCACCAGTGTCGGCCTCCTCCTCCTCTGTGCAAACCACCAACCTGGATGGCTCCTCACCGTCTCCCGCCGTAGCAGGCCCCTGTGGGGGCTCACCCACCCCTTCCGCTGCAGCCGTGGGGGCATCCCCGCCGCCTTGCTCCACAGCGCCGTCTCCGCCCTCTTCTTCACTAGCCGCTGCGTAGAGGGAGACAAAGGACACAAGCATCAGGCTACTGTAAAATGGTCCCCTAGACAGGAAGCAATAGCAGATGAGCACCCCTGTCAAAGTACACTTCCATCATGTCCCTCCACAACACATGGGTCAGTCCAGGCAAAACACACACAGTAACAGGCATGGTGCATGCCATGCACATTTCCATGCATGTCCAATTGACTCTTGAAACATTCAATGATATGTAACTCACATGCATCATGGCTCATGCATATCACATGCACACACTTCACCTCAGTCACATCCATCTAGCCCCAAACACAACGAACACAGGCGAAACAAGGGTAAGTTGGGTGCGTCACAGAATCTGTGCATTGTCACACACATGTGTCATGCATCCATGGCATGCACAAGTCACAGACACGCAGGTCAGGCACACAGACATGGCTACCATATATGTACCTGGCATCAGCACCCATCCTTCACCCCCATCCATGTCCAGGTACAGAGACTGGCATGCTCTCATGTCCTAAATCTGCATAGGGCTCCCCATGCCACATTTCAACACATGCAACAACCATGTGGGTCACACATCACTGGTCGCACATGCATTACCATGATGTCCCTGCACACATACATGCATACATGGCCCATGGCACACATACAGGCAAGTATCATAGAACCAGCACACCGCAACATGCCCTGTCTCACACAGTAATGCTTGCACACTTACCGCTCAACTCCAGACGGGCCTCCCTCTCAAGGACCTGGGCGTGGAGCGCTGGGCGTACGCGTTCCAGGACCCTCTTCTGGATGGAACTCATGCGGCCCCGGCCCCCCTCCACGAGGCGCCGGGCCTTCACAAGGGTCCTGGACCTCAAGTCCTCCCAGCGCTTCTTGATCTTCTGGACGTTGCGGGTTGCCACCCCCTCCGCGTTGATGGCAACCACACAGTCGGCCCAGATCCTCTCCCGTCCTTCCTTGCTGGCGCGGGACGATCCAAAGAGGGCATCATACTGCCCCAGGACATGCTCCACCAGGACACCAACTTCGGTGGCAGTGAAGCTGGTGCCCCTCTGCCCCTCTGGCCTGGGGTTGCCACTGGTGCCAGATGTCGAAGTGCCCGACATGGCAACCCCAGAGGCAGGTGTGGGTGGGCAACTGGGTCCTGGGGCTGGGCTGTGGAGCGATGTAATCCCAGTTGGGAGTCTTCAGTTCCAGCAGGGGTGGACACAGCAACTGGACCCCTGCAGATGGCTGATGTGCAGGCACCAAATGGCAGGGCACGGTGGCAGCAGGCAGGCAGGCAGGCAGGCAGCAGCAGATAGCACGTGGGAGGCTGCTCAGGGCACTGGGGGGGCAGTAACTCGGCCTTCTGGGCAGGAGCGTGGTGTTCCGTGTGTTTTCGGGTGGCCAGCTTGATACGGAGTGATTTGGCACGTGAAATTCCTGCACGTCAGCGTGAAATCCGAGGAAAGGGCCTTAGCGCGTAAGTGCGTCAGCACGCATACGCGATTCTATTGGACCAGAGTCCCTCACCGCGTAAGCGCGTCTGACGTGATCCGCACGGGCGTTCCCCACTCAGCACGTGATGACGGAGCACACGTGGAAATACTGCACGTCAGAGTGTCATCGCGTGTAATTGGCCAAAAGTGCGCGTACACGCGATTGGCCAATGTACGTGTATTACATCGCGTGTAATTGGCCAAAAGTGCGCGTACACGCGATTGGCCAATGTACGTGTATTACATCACGTGTAATTGGCCAAAAGTGCGCGTACACGCCATTGGCCTATGTACGTGTATTTCAGGGGTGCGCGGGCACTTACACACGCAAGTACGTCAGCGCACCTGTATGCCTGCTGCGTGGGAATTTCCACACGCTATTGGAGTGGGAACTAGATTCCAGGGGTGCGAGGGTCACACGCTCGCCTAGAACACGCGCAAGGCATTAATTTGCGCACTTATCAATAAACAAGCCAGATGCCAGGATGAACATACCGTTCCTAGCAGCAGTGGCAGTGGGCTACCAAAGGAGGAGGAGGAGGAGAGTCAGGGCCAGAATATTCACACCCAGAACCAGCCTATTCGGGATGCCTGATGACCAGGTGTATGGGAGGTACAGGTTTCCAGCACACATCATACTGGACCTGGTCAGTGAGTGGGAGGATGACCTCACATCACCCACCCTGTGCTCCCAAGCACTCAGCCCCCTGCAGAAGGTCCTGAATGTACTGCACTTCTTGGCCACTGGATCCTTTCAGCGGACAAGTGCCATAGTGGGTGGTGTGTCACAGGCCACGCAGTCACGCTGCCTACACCAGGTCTTGAACATCATCACTGCACGGCCATCAGTCCGCATGCACATATATCTCCCCAGGACTCATGCAGAAAGGCGGACGTGCATCCAGGAATTCTATGGTGTGGCTCAATTCCCCAAAGTGCTTGGTGCAATTGACTGCACACATGTGGCTCTACGTCCACCCAGGGCAACAGAGCACATCTATAGAAACCGCAAGCACTGGCATTCCATCAACGTGCAAGTTGTATGCAATGCCAAGGGAATAATCACATCAGTATATGCCAACTATCCCGGGTCCACCCACGACAGCTTCATCTACAGAATGTCTACCCTATGCCGGGACCTAGAGGCTGGCCAGCATGGAGATACATGGCTGCTTGGTGAGCATGAATGCCACTGCACATGCATGCATGTCAGATACTGGGTCATGACACAACACCACTAATGATACCCATCACCACCTCCGCAGGGGACAGTGCCTACCCTATCAGCCCCCACATGATGACCCCAATCCGGAACCCCACCACGCCACCCGAGGTAAGGTACAACACAGCCCACATTGCAACACGGGGCATAGTGGAGCGCACATTCGGAGTGCTGAAGTCACGCTTTCGCTCCCTTGACCGTTCTGGCGGGCAGCTGTTATATGCTCCCCGAATAGTGTGCAGGATCATAGTGGCAGCATGTGTCCTGCACAACGTTGCAACACGCCGGGGCCTGCCCGTGGACATGGTGGTGCCCCCACATCCACAACCACATGCACGCCCGCTGCGCATGGGAGGGGAAAGGGCACGGGGGGAGGCAGCCCGTACGCAACTGGTGGCCAACTTCTTCACCTAGGAATCACAGTGCTGGCTAGTGCACACTGCTCTGGCACATACCATCTGACAATCAATGATGACACTACCTGACAATGTCACAAAATTACTTGACAATAAACTGTCAGATACACTTCAGCCTGAGATTGTTAACATGGAAGTGTCACTATGTGTGCACCCCTACCTACACATACACCAGCAATGCATCACAACGAAAAGACACAACTCCATCAATCAAATATGCATTGCCACAGGCGATTCACTACATGACAACATTGCCATGTCACCCATTCCCTTCACAGTCCCGCCACTGAGGACACCATGTCATGGTATGTGAGAGCAAACAAACTGGCCATCACAACATGACACCGGTGTCACAAATAGCAGTGCCCCAAATGGTACATAGCCGCACTTGAACAGCTAACCGCGCTGGAGCCACTACTACACACCTGTGTAAGAGTAATTTCAATCAAATTACACACCAACCCACCCTGAAGCCCACCCAAACAAGACACAATGCATGTAATCAATGGTAGTCTCATTACCTGATTCTGCTGGTATGTCCTCACCGTCCAGATGTACAGTGATGGCGCCACGCAAAAGTGTCAGTGCACATCTACCGACATGTAGTCTGACTCCAGAGAGTATGCCCGTGTGAAGAACTGTGTGAAATACCTGCAAAACATGAGCAACATATGTAAGTAGAGGCACATATCAAACCATCATGCATAGTTAGGTGCAACAACAATGTACACTATGAATGTCTACACAGTATTGACTATGGACTGGCCAACAGCTCATGGGAGTCCAATGTCACCGTGTAATTTGCTGTCACTTGGGCACACCCTTTGCAAGCCCATGGAAATGGAAGCAGGAGGGGTGTGGATGTCTGCTACCCAAGCATCGAAACCAAACTCAGGACAAGCCTGCATGTGCCCAGCCACAATACAGTGTATGCCCAGGTACCCACACAAGGCAACACTCTTGGAAAAGAAAAAAAAATATTGAGAAAAAATGGCCATGAAAGGGCCGGCGGGGGGGGGGGGGGCACCTATGAGGTCCGAGGACAGGATGCACGCCACAATCCACCTGTGTGGATCATGGGAAACTAAAACACCCCATAGGCTCGTGGCCCACACGGCTACTCTGTTGTGGGAGATGAGTCGCTATCGCTCTGGCCAGACCCTGCAGCTGACTCAGGAGGTGGGGGAGCTGCCTCAGAAGATGGTGTGACAATGGGAGGCAGCCCACGCAAAGCACGAGTTTGCTCCTCCAGGGCTGCAAGCAGGCGGGTCTGGTAGTTCTGGTTCTGGGTTGTAATCATGCGGAGGTCCCCATGCAGTAACTTCCGGGATGACCTGACCTCCGCACGAGTTGCCTGCATCTCGGCCGAGAGCGTCCGTGTCAGACGCTCCAGCTGCTCCTCTGTCCTTCTATGGGATGAAGCCTCAAGCTCTAACAGGGTCGACCTGAGGTGATGGAATTCTTCCCTCAGGCCTTCCCTGTGGCGCTGGGACTCCATGGAAAGTGATTCCCGCAGAGTCGCCAGTGCCGCCCGCCTGTCCATGTTGGACGCCAACATATCCTCCCTGTGTGCCTGGCAGATGGACTCTGTAGCCTGCTCCAGTCGCTCCATCAGCCTTTCTGGGGGGACAATGGAAGTGGCCACCCTATCCATGGCCTGTGCAATCATCTCGGATGATGCTGCCTGTTGGTTGGCCATACCGTAGATGGATTGCTCCCAAGCGGTATTGCCAGGTGGCATACGGCCACCACGTTGACGGGCACCACACCTGCCTGGGGCAAGGCGGACTGCGCCTTGCTGTGCCGGCAAGGCCTCAGGCTGCAGGACTGCATTCCCTCTCTGATCTGCAGCCCCAGGAACAGGATCAGAGATTGTGTGGTGTGGCCCTGCATCCGTAACCACCGGAGGCTGAGCTGCCGACACTGACATCCCCATTGAGGGCAATGGCCCGGCTGCAGGTGGGTCGGACAGAGGAGATTCTCTCCCAAGAACACTCACCTGCGACTGCACATAGGTGTCATCCTCCGAGTCTACACCTGAATACTGCTCGGGGGAGGAACCCCCAGAGACACCCCTCGACCGCACGACCTGCAGCACTTGTGGGTTTTCACCCACAAACACACCACGTCCCTCACTTGTGGAAGGTCGGCCCGGGTTGCCCTCCTGGGACGGCTCAACCACCACATCCCCAGCATCAACAAGTGCTTCATCCCCTGCAAAGACATGAAAGAGAAAAATGGAAACAGGCATTAGCACCATGGCATGCAACAAGGGCTGATGAACAACAGAGGCAGTAGTTCTACGACACATGTCCCACATGACTGGGAGACCTCCTATGCATTCACCATCACTGGGTCTGTAGGGGAGGCTCAGGGCATACAATGTACAGATTGGAGAGCAACGCCTGCTCACCATGCTGCCTAGCACTGCCATCACACATTGGCCGGTGATTGCCATGTCAAAGGCACATGCCATCACACACATGGCATGTGACATAGCCACCAAGTGAAGAGGGAGAGGAGGGCAACTTTTTTGGATTTCAACCACTCTGGTCCTGACATTGCATCATCACATCAATAAGTTAACATGTTGTACATGGATCTGCTAGTCCAAATTGGCCACGATGCACAGTGCCTTGTCTACATCAACAAAATGCAGTAAACAATGAGATTCCACCTCCCCATCACCTGTAAAGGAATCATATAGCATTCGTGAAGCACCGGTCCAGAAATGTATGAAGGTACAGCGGAGCACTGAGGGGTGGTGGGGCAGAAGGGGATGCCAGTCAACAATCCTACTGGTGCTGGTGTCATTCATGTCACGCAAGTGCAGGGGTGGGTGGCACAATGAAGTGCAAGGGGAAGTGGCGGCTGGAAGTGCTGTACAAGGTAAGTAGGACTTAACGTCAAGGGCAGATGGTGTTAGGCGCAGACAAGTGCTGGGGGGGGTGGCCTATAGGGGTACAGATACAATCATGCAGTGCTGTGGGCTCGGAGGGGACAGGGGAGGTACACACTGCATCTGGCTCGGCAAGGTCCTTGCAGATTTCTATGTGTCCTGCAGAGTTGTCACATGCCGCAGATATGTGCCCTTGGATTGGGGATCTCATCTTGGTGAAAAGGGTGAGGCGCTATTGCCTTTGGAGCATGTGGCAGGCCAGTTTGCCAGAGGATGAGCATGATGCAGGACATTCCCTCTCTGCCACCCGGCACCTGTGGTCTGGGTTCACAAGATCCGAGTCATGCCAGGACTCTGCATTGGCATGGGGCTTCAGACAGGTGGTCATGACCGTGGCAAAGACATCCAGTGTACCTGACATAGAGTGGAGCATGGAGTGGGCCCTGTCAGGATGGGAGTGAGCCTAAGGGGGAGCTGGATGGGGGGGAGATCTTGGCAGCATGAGCCTCGACTGACACACACTTCATGGGTTGGAATACCAAGAAGGTGTGTGACAGTGGTGAGGGTGGCTTTGCCTTTTGGGTGGTGAGGGTGAGCTGGGAGGAGAGGAGAATGTGATCACTCCAGGAGAGAGGAGTGCAGAGATGGACAGAGAGGGGAAAGTCAGATGAGATCAGAGCATCAAGAGTGTGCCCTGCAGAATGAGTAGGGACAGACGGGAGTCTAGAGGGTGAGAGGGAGTTGCTGAGGTCACAGAAAGGTCACGTGGGGGGGTCAACAAGCATGCAGGTGGATGTGTACAGCACCAAGGAAGAGGATTTCTGTGTCTGGGGACATGAGTGAGGAGGAGAGGTGAGGACACTCAGAAAGGAAGTAGTACATTTGACCAGTTTTCCCAGACACAGTACGCACAGTTTGTGAATGTCAAGGTGTGGTAGAGAGAGACGTCACACAAGCCATTCCAGAGTGGAGTAGGTCTAAGTAGGAGTGACAGTGGCAGGAATACCCTCAGGGAAGCCAAGGGCACACCCCCCCTGCACAGTAGTGGCGGGCCAGGGAGAGGGTCTCCTGAACATCAGGTAGGAGTGTGTGAAGGATGCAGACAGAGCTGGCCGTCAGACATGTTTCCATGAGACCAAGGATGTCAAGGTGCATAACCTCATGTAAGTGACAGATATCGGAGGAATGCCTGATGCAGCCGCAGTGAAAGGAGTGTAATTGTGGAGGAGGTTGACAGCCTTGGAGGACTTACGGGGAGTGCTAGAGATCAGAGGTGCAGCATGTGTAGGAGTTGGAGTGGGAGGCGGAGAAGGATCATGGGAGGGTGCAGGGAGGCAGTGCAGGATTGATGAGGAGAGAGGAGGGGGGACAGCAGGAGAGGAAAGGAAGTTGATGAGATGTGGGTAGCATTTCTCAAGGAGAATGAGGTTGGCCTAAGGGCCTTGGACTGAGATGCTCCCATTACCATGCACATCAATTGTGGCCTCTAAGGATTGGAAGGAGGCCAGGAGTACACCCCAACGGGTCCCACCATTGATGGTGGAAGAGGAGCAAGGAGACAGGACAGGGACCATGTGAAGGGTCTATGGGACAGGCAAAGGCATGTATGAGCAGATGTCAGTGAGAGTTAGCTTTGAGTAGGCTCAGATGCACTTGTTAGCAATAGGGTGGGTCGCATTGGAGGGCAGGGTGCCCTCATTTGACTGTTAGCAAGCAGGTGTCGTGAGTAGGGCACGATGGTCTGAACTGTAGAAGTCAGGGAAGATAGACCATGAAGAGCAGCATGGAGTGTGAGGGAATGGGGCTCGAAACCAGACGGTACCAAAGCACACAGGTAGGAGGTGGATGTCAAGGCAACATCCACAGTATGACAGCATGTTGGTTGGCATTTATATACAGAGGACGCATTAGCATGTGGTATCATTGCATGTCAGGCATGTGAAGATGAAACTTGATTGGCTGGGGGAAAGTATAGGAATGGTATGTAAGACATCAGATGAATAGACAGGGGAGTATGAGCAACAATGTAGTGACAAAATGACAATTCAAGGGCAACTTCCATGGTGTAGGGCCATATGTGCACTGTTGCCAGTTGGGATAGTGCTGTGGGCAGATGGTGTTGCACTGAACATACTGGATGAGGCACATGGGTGCCACTATCAACTCTGCCACACACCCCCTTGACAGGCACCCAACATGAATGCTTCACACACACACCATGCACATGGATAATACACACATGCATGTGCACTCACCGGATGATGCCTCGTAATCAGGGAGATCTCCCACACCTTGGAGTTGTCCCTCGGTGACGTAGGATCCAGCTACGGACTCGTGTGGTGTGAGTTCTATTTCCTGTGCTGGGGACCCACCTCCAGTCACCAAGGTTGCGGCATGACTTGAGGCCAGCTTATCCTTTGCCCTGCGCTTAAGGTCATTCCAGCGCTTCTGGCAATCACTAGCTGTGCGCCTCACTACTCCAAGGGCACTTATTCTGTCAGCAATGGTCTGCCAGTGTGCCTGGCGTCTGGCATGTGTGGTCTTGGACCCTGTAAAGATGACCATTTCCCTATCATGATCTGACACATACTGAACAAGTGCATTCAGTTCGGCGTCTGTGAAGCTTGGCTTCCTTGATGGGCCGGACTGTGCAGCCGTGCCTGGGGCATCAGCCTGTGCCGGACGTGCACTCTTCCTCTTGCGCTTGGAAGGGGGTGGGGATCCAGAGTGTCCTACGCCGCTGTGGACACTAGGGGCAGGAGCCGTGGTGGACTCAGTACTGGGTGTGTGGGATTGCACACTCAGCATGGGAGTAGGTGCAGGCATTGGGGGTAGTGGGATGGGGTCAGGCCTGATCTGAGGTGCATGAACTAGGACCGACACAGTCTTGGCAGGGTGTATGAGAGGTGGGGTGGATGGAGCCACACCCTGGCTACGGGGGCCAGCAGATGACCTATCTGGCATAGATGCGCGTGCCCTGATGACACCAATGTGCACCGGTGCACGTGCAGTGGACCTGCTGACCTGGATGTCAGCGATGGGATCACCCTCGGACAGGTCTGGTGCCACAATGGGCTGGTCCGACAAGGGCTGATCAGGGTTGGTATCAGCCACATGACCCTCAACTGGGGGGGGGGGCATGGGTGTCCCTGACTGGTCCTCCAGACTGGGGGGGACAGGGGCACCCTGCAAGTCACAACCACGTCCCCTAGTGGATCCTCCACGGCCACCACGTGTGGCTCGGCCACCTTTGCCACCCTTACGGCTTGCACGCCTCCCAACCATGGCACTGATGTTATTGTGCGTATGGGAGTCGGTGTGCACAATTGTCCTGGGCAATTGGGTGTCAAAGGGGTTGGGTACCAGATGGTATTCGTACCCTAGTGCAGTGGCAAGGCTATATGACACCCCTGGGGAAAGATGACGGGTCACGCAACGCACAGGCACCCCAGAAAAGTTAAGGAACGTGCACAATACCCCTCCTAGACCACGTGTGCTGATGGAAAACCCTGCACTACGCTGTGGCATCCATTAACACAATGAACGTATGCGTGTCACACACAGCCTAGAATGACCTCTGAAGGGGTAGGCTACACACGGGGCAAGCACAGAAGTTAGATACGTGCGTGACTCACCGTCTGCCAGGTAAAAGAGCGTGAAAAATGAGCGCGTTTGGTTGGCAACACCCCCGCCAAAAGAAGATGTGTACGCTGTCTGAGGAGACAGGACAACAGTAGAAGGGGACACTGTTTGAGGGAACAGGCCCAGGTAAACCAGTACAAGAGGAAAAAGAGAAAAAGCTGTCAGAGGTAACAGGGAGTACGAACTGGAAACGCCGTGAAGTAAATCGCGTGTGAAACGACAAGAAGTACAGAATTCACCCACTCGCTCTCCACGAAAAGCACGTACAGGGAAATGGTGTTCTACACTACCTTATATACAGGCCCACACGTACAGCGTCACTTACGGCGTGTACGTGCTTGGCCCATGTTCACCAATCACACGCTTTGTCACTTCTGCGTGTGGATCCTTTTTCACCAATCACACGCTTTGACACTTCTGCGTGTAGCTCACTTTTCACCAATCACACGCTTTGTCACTCCTGCGTGTAGATCCATTTTCACCAATCACACGCTTTGTCACTCCTGCGTGTAGATCCATTTTCACCAATCACACGCTTTGACACTGCCCGTGCAGGTAACTATAGACGCACATATGCTGGTGACGGGTTTTCGCGCGATTCGCTGAGTGTGGGGTTTTCACGTGCAAAATCACTCCCTATCAGGCTGTCCACGCGTTCAAACACGAAAGACCACGCTCCTGGCCAGGAGGCCAAATTACAGTCCCCCAGAGCCCTGAGCACGCTCCCACCTGCCATCTGCTGCTGCCTGACTGCCTGCTGGCCACGTGCCCCACAGTGCTGGTGGGTGGGGGTGGTGGGAGACATGGGTGGGGGCCTGGTGGAGGGTGCCCCTGGTGGATGGGGGGTGGGGGTGGTGGTAGACATGGGTGGGGGCCTGCTGGCAGGTGCCCCTGCACTGCTGGGGGGTGGGGGTGGTGGGAGACATGGGTGGGGGCCTGGTGGAGGGTGCCCCTGGTGGATGGGGGTGCAGGGGGACATGATCAGGTGTGCAGGGTAGTCCCCTGTTTTGTGGGCTGCCTGCAGGGGCCGTGGAGGGTGTACAGGGTACACATGTGAGGGCCCACCCAGCCTATTCGCGTGTGATAATTCCCACGCACCCCTGTAATACACGTACCCTGGCCAATCGCGTGTTGAACTTCCCGCTACCCCTGTAATACACGCACCCTGGCTGTTCGCGTGTGATAATTCCCGCGTACCCCTGTGATACATGTTCCCTGGCCTATCGCGTGTTCTACTTCACGCGTACCCCTGTAATACACGTTCCCTGGCCAATCGCGTGTTGAACTTCCCGCTAACCCTGTAATACACGCACCCTGGCTGTTCGCGTGTGATAATTCCCGCGTACCCCTGTAATACACGTTCCCTGGCCTATCGCGTGTTCTACTTCACGCGTACCCCTGTAATACACGTACCCTGGCCAATCGCGTGTTGAACTTCCCGCTACCCCTGTAATACACGCACCCTGGCTTTTCGCGTGTGATGATTCCCGCGTACCCCTGTAATACACGTTCCCTGGCCTATCGCGTGTTCCACTTCACGCGTACCCCTGTAATACACGTTCCCTGGCCTATCGCGTGTTCTACTTCACGCGTACCCCTGTAATACGCGTTCCCTGGCTGTTCGCGTGTGATAATTCCCGCGTACCCCTGTAATTCACGTTCCCTGCCTAGTCGCGTGTAGAACTTCCCGCGTACTCCTGATTTGAAGATTGCCCGCTTTGCTTTCCTTGTTTGCCTGCCCTGTGAAGTGGTCCAGGGTTAGCGCAGCCCTTAGCGATGATTTAGCGATTTTGATGGCTTTTCCTTGCGCGAGGGCGTTCTTGGGGGCGTTACTGGCGCTGCTGCAGGCTCGCTGCGATTCTCTGCACCACGGCTGGTTTGGGAGCATGAAATCCATGAATACGCTGTGCGCGGAAATCAGTTTTAGCGCACGTGCCTGGCGCAGACTATCGCAGGCGCACGCTGTGCGCCAGCCGCGTGCGCTACTTGTGCGCTGGATTCTATGAATTACCCTGTGAATCTCCTATGTGGTATCTTGTAGATTAGAGTGTATGAAATTACCTGTTTATTCTATTTCTACTGCTTGCTACTTTGCACCCCCTTGTGGACACATGCTAGTGTATGAAATACTATGCATTCCCCATACTTATAATTTCTTTCATTATGATAAGATGCACTCTGTTTCATGACCTTTGTCACCATGCCCATCACAAGTATATACACCCTTAAGATTGTCTATTTTCCGATATTGTTGATCTACCTTTTCTAAACAGGACATACATTCAGGGGCACTTATGCAGCAACCTTATTTCCATTGTCTTGTGTCATATGTTCACACAGATTTTTACCACTACATCAGTCCGATCAGGGGATTTGCTACAACTTTGATACAGCTGCAGATGACTCAGCCGATGGCATTTTCCCCTGCCACAATGAATGCATGCAACATACTCAGTCCCTCCTACCACAAGTTGACAACATGTATCCTTTGCAAATAATTACCTGACCACATTTCAGATCACCTTCAAAAATGTTATAGCGCTCTCTCCCCAGAGACATGTCAATGTGCAGGGTATCTCCATTTTTAATTAACATGGGTGACATGTCATGCAGGTCATGGATCCTATAGATCCTATCTGAAAGAAATGTCACGCATATATGGTTTAAAACATGGTGAATAACAGAGCAGATCACCACACTTTGTACATGCATATTGCCAATGGCAGTAATCCATCAGGTTCACTGTTAGACCATTCACCATCTACTATCTAAAAAGCCATAGCCCAGAAACCCATAGTTACCCCTTGTTCCCATCCCTCCACAATCATCTTTAGAATAAGGAGTGATCACATATGCTTTCAAAATTGCTGTTGTCCAGTCTCTTTTCAAAGATATGGCAACTGACCCCTAATACTGGGAAAGATACTGACCAATCTATCACATTCCTTAACATTAAAACCCTAGGGAAGGTTGTCTTCCAACAACTCCAGGAACTAGTGTAAACCAACAACCTCCTTAATGCGTCACAGCATGGATTTAGCCTGATGGGAGAAACATGTTCTACAATCTCCTCTACCAGGGAAATGCTGAAAGACAATGCTGAATTTCCAATAAAACAGCTGGAAGCTATAGGATTAAAATGCACCACAGTATGCTGGATCACATTGTTCCTCAACAACATATCACACACATGGACATTTCTGAGCTCGATCCCCATATTTTCTCTTATGAATTCGTACTACCCAATGTGCCAAACCTTTTTCCTCTTCTCTTCAATATTTCCAGGGCCCTCCTTCTGGTCTTAATAATATCTCAGGCCTCACATGCTTTATCTTCAAAGACAATAGCCAAATCAACTACAAATGTACAAATAACTCTATGTGAAATAAACTAAATCCTAGTGGATGCCTCCTGCATGTCAACATCCACATAGTGACAAATAGGCGGAACCCAAACTGAGCTGATAGTTTGTGCCACCAAAATCTAGTACCTTACAAAAATATCTTGGCATGAAGCAATTCGGACCTGGCCACAGCCAATGGCAATTTCAAAAAACTTAGACTCTTGATAAACAGCACTTTCACACTAGAACCACAGGCAAAAGCCATCATAAGACGCTGGCTTCATTCAACTATTTTCTACCTGGCATATCATCCCTTACCTGAGCTTATCACACAGACCCATGACAGTCATTGGTCCAGTATTATCCAGGTAGGCCACAACCTATAGCCTCTACTTTAGACTTCCTGATTAATTGCTGAAGAAACTACAAAGTCCAGTACTGACATAATACCAGCTCTCCAATACTCTGTTTCCCAATCAAATGTAAGAAACACTTCAAAACCAAATGTATCATACGCTGTGCCTTTAATAGCATTGACCCAGAATCAACCACGAGCAATTTCATATATATAAGCTAACCAAAGAGTTCTGACTCTGTAGTGTCACCGTAGTAAGTGAAACGCCAAGCAGATTGACTTTCCTTTTCTATACACCAAGCTCTGGAACACCATCCAAAGATGTCTGTGCACTGGCATTTAGAAAATCCCTTAAACTCTGACTGCGCAAATGTAATATTAGCATGAAACCCTTGAAGATAGGAGCAAACACAAGCACCCAGACCAAAATCAACCAGCAGACGCATCATTCGGATATTTAAAAGAAATAGACACTTGCACAAGCTGAAGCAATAAGCTTCAGCATTTTCTACATCATAAATACACACCACATACATTAACCCAATGGTTGCATGGTCCTGAAGACAACTAGAAGCAAAATCTTCAAAAACAGGACAATTATTGACCAACTGTAAACAATTAGATCCATTGACATGCAAGCTCTAAGGCCTTGTACCACAGACATTTCTACATCATTATAAAACACTATGGACATTGACTCAAACATTGCAGTGCCACAAGTGACTAAACGAAAGAACCTTCAAACTAGGACAAACATTTACATCAGCTGTAAATCAATTGACACTTTCGTATTCAAACTCAGAACTTTTTTTCATTTTGGGTAAACATCATGCACATTGAACCAGTCTGCAAAGTCCCAAGAGACTAGAAGAACAATCTTTCAAACCAGGATATACAGAGCCATGACCTTCTCTCTTCACTCTCAAAAACATGTCACACACCCATATACAATGCATCAGCCAAGGAAGTCAGGACATCGCACTCAGTTGGGTCAATCTCCTACCAACCCTCATAAACATAACAGAGATGATAAGAACTAATACAAAATTGCCACCCCAGCTCAACAGCTAGAAGTGTTCAGTCTATCCTTGAAACTCCTACAAAACTGTAATCATTGATAACATAACCCCCTCTTCTACCCCCACTATCCGACTCAAGTTTCCTTCTCTTATCACCTTACATTACCTACACAGTCACCCCTGCACACAGTAGTGAACTGCCTACAAAATGCCAATTAATAGAACAATGCCACTGCTCTCGTCTCTAATTCTATGTCACTGCGGTGGTTAACAAGGTCTGACAGGAACCAGAGTATACAGAACAATCGAAAGGATTTTGGTGGCTATGTGAATATTAAACCAGGATTATCGAAAATGTTGCTGCAAACTTACCAGTTCAATAAGGAGCACTATGAAGAAATGTCAACAAGATCAATATCAATATATATGAGTACTTAAAACTCTAAGTTCATTTGCAAGAATGTTCTTTCCTTACAAGATGCCCCAATGCTACATCTACCAGTTCCCTTCGCCTAAGCTTAGAAGGACATGTCTGTTAATCAGATTCAATAAATTGAAGGACCTGGCAATTAGAGGTACTTGGATGTTTTGGCTGATGTACATTTCAGGTCATAGTCCTGCCATGGTTTTGTCCATTACGAAAGTATGGTCTGTGGTGGAAGCAAAGTTGGCCTCGGTCCCATTAGTACCTTTGAGCCTTGAGGCCTTCCTGGGTTATGAGAGTCACTCTTTATTATTCCTGTAGTTAGGACGATCATAATCACACTAAATAAACACAATAAAAAATAGTGCACATGGATGGGGAGGAAGGGCACACTTTAAGCTACCCTTTATTATTAGTTTAGAAACAAGTGAGAGAGGGCTTGGGATGAATATCAGTAAACAAGAAAGGGTCACATCATTTGCATCCAGGGTGTTGAATGAGGTGGACACAAGATCTGTGGTCATCAAGACGGAACTCTTAGTGTGAGCAGTCCTTGTGTTTCACCAGAATGTAAGGGGACCAGAGTTTAGACTTCATTGAACAGATCACAAGCTCTTAACCTGAGTGTTAAATATCCCATGATATAGCAAAACTAAATTTGAATCTACATTAATATGGCACTGAAGATATGTGTTTACAGAGGAACAACAAAGGTATATGTTTGTGTGGGGGAATTAGTTGGGAGGAGAGTCTTAGAAATGACTGCAGATGTATCATTCATCTGTGGGAAGAGAAGATGCACACTGCAGCGGAAGGTGATCCATCTGGATACAATTCAACAGTACATGGAGGAGGGACAGTGCCTGCTGACAATCCCAATGGTGTCATATGTGTTTAGTGAGATGGAGGCTGTTATTCTAATGTTGTTGGGCATGTGATAACAGTTCACCACAGATATGATGTGTACAAACTTTATGGACATGTACTTTTATTTAGTGTAATGGGCTCCTTCCTCTATTCTGTCAATCTGTAATGTGTTCCATCAGGTCGATGTCGAGGCATTGCAATTTGTCAGAGGAAAGTTGTGTAGCATATTAGCATTTTAGACAGTCATGCCGTGGTATGGTATGAGTTAACTAGGGGCAAAAAAGGGAAAAGGGGAAGCAATTGTGTTGACAGTAGCATGTGAGTTGATCTCATGTTAGATCCAGTGTTTGCTGTCTAATGAAAGACAAATATGAATCATGGTTCCTTTAACGGGCCGAAATTAAGGTATGTTCTTACTTTTATTAGCCAACTGGTTTTCCAAGTTGGAAAATAAACTTGTTTTAATTTAGGATCGATTCAGAAAGTGAATCTCTGCATCCTCCAATCTTTGCAGAGGGGCATGGCAGGGGGTTTTCTCAGATAATTTCTTTTTTTCAGTTTGAACATTTTTATTTGAAACAAAAAGTTTACAAGGCATAGGATAAATACAACAACTGCTTTGTGGTGCAGAAACTATGAGCAATGTGTGCATTACAGAATATACATAAGGTATCAATGAGCCAAGTATATGAATGATGAAATTGTATAAAAGAATTCAAAACTTTTGAATAAGGGGATGAGTATAACAGAACAAAAAGACATACAAATCAGAACAAGAAAAGAGGAGACAGGGCACAAACAAAAGGGGGGGGGGCGCAGAATCATACATGGAAAAACCATGTCCAAAATGTATTAAAGAGGGTTCATGTTAGATAGAAAGCTTAGAAAAACTGCCATTTCAACTGATGTTTAAGTAGTGGACAAAGAGAGGAAGAATTACAACATTCAATCTATAGATATTACAAATGGAGTATTCTTATTTATAGTATCTTGTAATTATCAGCTGACAAAAAATTAGAAATTCAAAACAGAAATCTTGTTGTAGGTTAGAAATACTTTTGAGAGTATTCCACATGCACCTTCAGAACAGTTTAACATGTTGGCATTCAACAAACATATTGCGCTACTTTACTTTTGAAGAAGGAAACAGAAGTAATACAAGTTCTGTGATGAAAAAGTAAGATGGTGTGGAATAAGATAGCCTGAAGTGGTAACCTTGGAGATATTCATCCGCTGTAGGGGCCAATGTAGTTGGTTATCCAGTAGCATACAGTATTGCTGCCAATCAATATGCAGATCTTCCGCAATTGGAGAAGTGGTTCTTTCAGACAGGGCCTTATAAAACATTGAGACAGAATGTCAGAGATTAGCATGTGTAGCAATCTCTCTCATTGCATTATGAATATTGGAATTACTCATTAAAACCTAATAACTTTCCACAATTCCATAGGTAATATTTAAATTTGCTGCATAAAAGAGACAGGGATATGAATGTTAGTGACAAATTCATTAAAAGTGATTAGAGCACCCTGTAGAAAAAGCTGATTGATAAACGTAATGCCCCTAAACAGCCATGGCTTCCAACAAATACATTATCCATTAATTTTAATTAAAGGATTGAACCAAATATATAGAGATGTGAACAGGGAGGATTTTGAGATAGAGCAGAACCATCTAAGGAAATAAGCAGATTGACGAATAAAGGTATATTTTGTAAATGTGTTTTTCCTTTGATTAGGTAAATATCAGCAAGGGTAATAGGGGAAACCATAGCTCTATCTATGAGAACCCAATTGGGAACATTACTTGATTCTTCGTGGGTGAACCATAGCTGCATCTGCCTGAGAACAAAAGGCATATGGTATTTTTTAAATCTGGAAATCCTACTCCACCATGGGCACAAGATTATTTTAGATTGCTAAGAGACATTGGGGGTCATTACGAGTTTGGAGGTAGCCATGGCGCGGGTCCGGGACCAGTCTGGCTGAAAGGGGACTTACCGGGACATTCCGACCTGTGCAGACCTGGTGAATCCCCATTCAGTTGACCATTCCCATTCCCATTTGAGTGAGCCCCCATAGGGCTCAATGGGAATGCTGAAGGTGCTAAAACAGGCCCGAAGAGAACCGCTGGTCAGACCAGCCATTCCTGCTGGGACCCGCTAAGGGACCTCAGAATAGGGCGGTAAGGGTTTACTGGCACCGGCATCATTACCGGTGACCGTTAACCCTTACCGCCCAACTCGTAATGACCCCCATTGTATGTCTCTTTTTCCCCTTAAAAACATAGCTAAGCAGGAATCTATGGATTCGAAAAAGGAAGGGGAAAGAAGCAACATATAAAGAAGATAGAGAACAAATGAGGGAAATCATAATTTTAATAGTCTCCAAGCCCCATCAGGAGAGATACAGGGCAGACCAGGAGGTTGTTCATTCTGTAATTCTTTTTAGTAGGGCTTCAGAATTTTGTTTGAAGATATCTTTGCTGGATGCAGATCCATGAATAACCAAGTACTTAAAGCCTTTGGGATACTATTTCATACCTAGAGTTTGAGTGTGATATTTAGTGCAATGTATGTTGATGGGTAGGATTTATGATTTGTCATTTTTAACTTATAGCCAGCAGCTAGTGAGAATTTTGAGATAATGTTAAATAGGTGTTAACCACTAATGTTAGTATTTTTTAAGAACAATAATACATCGGGCCTCATTACGACCCTGGCGGATGGACCATGGTGCTAACAGCACCATGGTCCATGCCGGTAACTCTCCGACTCCGCCCTGGTGGAATGGGGAATTACCACCCCATTCCGAGGTTGGCGGAGTGGTAATTCCCCCTTCCGCCATGGCCCTTCCCCATTCCCATTTTTGCCCCATAGGGCATAATGGGAAAGGGGAAGGCGCTAAGTACGGTGCGGCAAATTGCGGCACCGTACTTAGCACCAAGGTCCCTTTGCGGCATGGTTTTTAACGCCTGCAAAAAGCAGGCATTAAAATCACCATCCCGCAAAGGGACCTTTTAATCAGGCGTTAAGGGTACGCCTGACTCGTAATGAGGCCCATCATCTGCATATGCCACAGTTTTGACATGTATGTGCCCACACTGAATTATTCAAATATTCGCTTATTCTGACTAATTGCTTCTAAGAAAGGTTTCTGAGCTAAAATGAAGAGGATTGGGTAAAGGGGCATCCCTGACATGTACCTCTAAACAAGGGTAAGTAGGAGGACATTTGTCCATTAACAAAGACAGCAGTTTTAGGATTAGAATATAGAACTCTAATAATAGAAAGAAATGGGGTGCCTATACCATGCCACCTAAGGGTTTCGAACATATATTCCCATTGTACCCTATAAAATGCTTTTTCTGCATCTAGAGCTATCGCTGCTTGGGGATCTTTGGAGTTGTTTATTATATCTAAGATATCAAAGAATAGTCTAATATTAGAAGAAGATAGCCTACGCTTAACATAACCAACCTAGTCATGTTTTAGAAAGCTAGGTAAGAAGGGAAGCAGTCATTAGATAAGATCTTGGCGAAAATGTTGCAATCTGTATTTATAAGGGAAAATGGACGATAACTTTGGGGTAATTTAATATCTTTATTAGGCTTGGGGAAACAATTAACATAGCCTCCAAGTTTAGATGTTAATAGGTTGCTAAAGTGGGCAAAAAAGTCAATAGGGAAGCCATCTGTGCCAGGGGCATTACCTTTTTTGTGGTCTTTAATGGCCAGGTGTATTTCAGTAGCGGGAATGGGCACATTCAATGATTGAAGATCGTCTTTGGGATATGTAGTATGAGGGATGTGTTGAAGACATTTTTGAATATGAATATTAACCAGAGGAGTTTCAGAGATATATAAATTAGAATAAAATTGAGAGAAAACTTGGATAATTTCTTTATCCGAAAATTTCATTTTGCCTCTATGATCCTTAATGACTAGAACCTTAGCTTTTTCTTTTTTAAGTTTAAGATATGAAGCAAGGGATTCACCAGATTTGTAGGGAGAATTGGTAAATGTTTGCTTTATATTTCAGCAGGTTAGCACATGAGTACTGTGAGATGATTTTATTGTATTGCAATCTTAGCTTTAAAATATCCTTAAGAGTGGAAGGGGAGTTAGTTTGTGCATATTGAGTTCCAAGGCATTTGAGTTCTTTGAGAATTGTATATGATTCTTGCTTTAGTTTTTTCTCTTTATTAGCGAAAAAGGATATGATGTGGCGTCTAAGAACAGCTTTATAACAGTCCTAATTATTATTGATAGATGTGTCCTGACTTTTATTTTCCAAGAAGAAGTTGTTGTGTTGCTGTTTAATTAAGGGTGATCATGATTCACCACTCAAAAGGGAAGAATTAAATCTCCTTCTCTTGGAGTTATGGGTGTTCTGTGGGGTTGTAAGTTGGAAGTATACTGGGGCATGATCTGAAATTGTTATGCATTCAATTTGGGCAGCAAGCAGGAGATTGACCATTGATTTGGAATGAATATATAGTCAAATCTCGAGAGAGAGAGAGTTGTGAGGATTGGAGAAGAAAGTAAACTCTGAATAAGTTGGATGTGTTATGCACATGCATCACTTAGACCTAACTCTGATATGAAATTAAGAAATTGTGCATGGGATTTGGTGTTTGTGAAGTGTACACTATACTTTCTATTTAGGAAAGGGTCCATAATCTCATTACAATCTCCACAATTAAATTATGAAGGTTACATTGGTTAATGTGGTTTCTCAGTAATCGCCGGAAAGAAGGGTCTGAACGTATGGGACCATAAATATTTAAAACTGTGTACTCAGTGGATTCCACTAAGATCCTAATCAATACCCACCTATCTAAATCAACAGATTCATTTGCTATCAGTTTGCATTTAAACGCCTTGTTAATAAGTGTGATGACACCATTCTTTTTACCATTTTCCGCACTTGAAAAAACCTGGCCCACCCAGTGACATCTGATTTTAGCTGCTTCCTCACTTGAGAGATGTGTTTCTTGTATGCATGCAATCAGTGGTTTTGTTCTATTAATGTGAGATAATACTTTTTGTCTTTTGATAGGATTATGCAGTCCTTTAACGTTCCAAGAAGTTATATTAAGTGGCATAAATTAAGGTAAAGTTAACATAAACATCAGAGAGTTTAAGAGGTACATTATATTTGTTATTATAATACGTGTTACAATGGCATATTTGAAAGTGTAGTCAAGATATACGCCCATGAAGCAGATAAATGAAGTTCTGCATGAAGGGTGGTAACAGTAAGGGAGCGATATAATAGAAGTGGGTAGACAAACACCATAAACATGGATTGTTGTCACAACAAGACATGGCAAGAACTGTAGATAGGAAAGCGGCTAACAGGAAACAGCCACACCAATCCATGTTAAGTATACTATGAGATGGGGTGGAGAGCCGATTGAAACAAGGCGTCCCTACCCCACTCTGGTGGAAGATGTTAGAGAGATTTTCAATGCATTAACCCATTAGATGTTGTAGTCCTTTTCAAGTGGGTGGTCTTGAGGTATCCATATCATCCCTTTTGTGATATTGAATAAAGTGTCTTAGATCCATTGGATTTTGGAAGGTGGAGGTATGCTCATTAAGGGTAACATTGAAGATAGCTGGATGAATAATGCCATATCTCTCATTTAACTGTCTCAGGACAGGTCTAAAGGTGGGAAGTTCTTTCCTTCTGGCCGCCGTTGCGTTAGAGACATCCTGGGATATACATATTTTCTTGCCCTCCCAAGACAGCTGTTTTATTTGCTCCACTTTATCCAATATGAGAAATACATGATTATAGTCCAAAAGGTCAAAGGTCAAAGATAAGGGTTCTAAGTAAGTCTGTAGTGTTTCCGACTGAATTGGTTGGTCCAAATCGATGCACCCTTTGGATATTCAGATGTATTGATGCTGGCAAGTCGAGGAGCTGAGGTAATAAAGCATGTCAAAAAGTAAATAGGATTATCTTTTTATATTCCTTCCGGAAGGCCAACAATGCAAACATTATTTCTTCTGTTTATGTTTTCAAGATTCTCAGCTAATTTTTGTAGAGATTAAATGGTGGTAATTACTCTGCTAGAAATATCTTCAGCATCACCAGCACGCCTCTCCACCTCATTCATCAGGACTCAAAAATAGACCATTTGGTATAAAGCTGGTGCAGTTTAGTATGTGTGTCTTCCATAAAAGGCTTCAAGGCCCTTATCTCTGACAGAATAGTTTGCATACCGGGTCTGAAATATCCTCTTTTGCTGTGGCAGAGTCACTTTTCTGCCTTTTGAGGGTAGTTGGTGAGGGTGAAGATAGTTCCATTGGTTGTCATTTTTAGACACGCTTTGCAGATATAAGGTAGTGGTAGTATATATGAAGTATAGCAAAGCTTATAGAATAATGGCACAATTCTCATGAAACCAGCAAGAGAGTTTGGAGAATAGTAATTATAAATAGTTTATCCAAAGATATCACCATAAGATAATGCTCCAATTATTGCAATACTGTTAACCTTGCTTCAAGTAGTGTTCCCAGAGTGTATAGTGCCAGCTACAATTTGGTGGAAGTTGCATTTGAATTTAGTTTAATGAAAAGTAATTTCTTTAGAAAGAGCAGTCACACACCCTTTAAAGCAAGAATTTGGGCAAATAATCCCGAAATAAAATTATGGTTATCACTGTTATAAACATCAGCTGCCCGGGTGTATTTATATGTGTAGCCTGTGTTGTGAGGAAATCACGTTACCGGCATTAGAGCACACTTACCACTCAATGATATCCGGACAGCTGACTGGAGATGCCGGCGGCAGGAGTCACGGGACTTCGCCATCATTTGCCCAGCCTACGGAAGACTCCAACATGCAGCAATGCCAAACGCAGCCCTCCTGAGATGTACCACAGACCACCAGTGAAGCTTAAGATAAGAGATACTAGTATTCAGGAAATAGATATGAGGCTACAAGGGTGTATAAAATTGAAAACAATTCACCCCATGATAGAATTCCACTGAGCTTGGTCTGACCATGTGCTGCCTGAAAGTGCAGGTAGACATTTTTCTACCTCACTTTGCCGTAAACAGAGTCACTTGAAAAGAATGAGGATCTATCGTAATTTTTACACGTTCGTACATAAGCAGGGCTGGACATGTAAATGATGAATTTGAAACAATGGGCCTCATTACGAGTTTGTAGGAAGCCATGGTGCTATTAGCGCCATGGCTGCCTCCAAAATCGTGTCCGGGGTCTGTGAATGAGGAATTACCGGGTCATTCCAACCTTGGAGGACCCGGTAATTCCTCATTCACAAAACCATTCCCCATTGCCATTCGAGCACCCATAGGGCCCAATGGGAATGGGGATGGAGCTAATAACGGGCCGTTAATAACAGGCCCGTTATTAGCTCCTTGGTCCCCTTGCGGCACCCGCAAAGGACGTTTGGTCTGACCAGACGTTCTGTGCGGGTCCCGCAATGGAACCTCGTGATAGGGCAGAATGGGTTTACCGGCACTGGCACCATTACTGGTGCCAGTAAACCCATTCCGCCAACCTCGTAATGAGGCCCAAGTGTCTGAGAGGTTCATTATAGAAAACGTGGTGTTATCACACACGTGGGGGTTGGGTTTGAGACTTGCAGAAATATGCAGACCACCAGTCCTCCATCAAGGTGAAGGCTTGGAGAGTATGTCTATGAACGACCTGGTATATGCCATATACAAGGATGCCACTCGTAAACATTGGCAACAACATGAAGGCCTGTCAGACTTAGGATGTAGGATTCATTTGGCACCTTTTAAAGTTTACTTTAAGCTATCTTCACATAAAGAAGCCAGTGTGTTTGTCATATTTACAATCATCGTCTTCAGTAAAATCAGCAAAATACTGATTTTGGAAGAATATAACTGAACAATCCAGGCACAACATTGATTGCACTTGAAATCCACAATCAAGTGGAGGTCCCAATACCTAACAGTAAATTCACATAGTGACAATGTTTGCAAGCACATGCAAAGATCCTGACTGAAACCATAAAGTCCTCACAGGTTCTAGTGTGAAATACGGGCGAGGAAATGAGATGCAAAAGAGTTACCTGGATGAGAGCCTGAGTGAAAAGGGTCACATACAATAAATCAGTGCACTGGAGAGAAAACGAAAAAACATACAAACAACGTACCATTTGGGGGTCATGTGGCACCCCATGGCAACTCTGCACCTGTATTATCCTGCAACACACTGTTAGTGTCCCTCTAGTCCCTTTGTTTCATAGAAATGCAAGGCAACTGGTAAACCTGTTGATTTTACCTTGGCCCACCCAACAGATGGATCTGGACCCAGTCGACCCCATCCTCACAGCCCATCCCAACCTCAATTAAATCATTTTCATTTTCTTCCCCACCCAATGGAGACCTTTTTTTGACCACTGTGCGATTGTGTTAAATGTGTTGGTGCAAACATCTTTATACAATGAATCTGCATAAATAACCCACTATCTTATTCTATTCACAATATTACCAAGAGCATTTGTTTGGCAATATTAAGCACTACATACTGTTTGTGCCACTTTTCTTAAAACATGGGGTACTACGTTATTTTTAATGTATTCATTTGTTTTTTGTTACACGCTATATATGTCCCCGTTCAAATACTTTGCTATGTGAATGAAGGGTTGGTGGAGTAATTCATTTGCAGAATTGCTATGTTTGAATATGTCCACAGATTGGGGATCTATCAGTGTTATGGCTCCTTATACAGATGACGGGATGAACTCAAAGTTTGGCTGGCCTGGCTCCTTTCAGGAGCGGGAGCATTCCAATAGACTTTGCTGATCAGGTGGATGTGTCGTTGGCTAGGACAGTATTAACACTTTTTTTTCGTGAAGGTGATTGCATTGCAGAGATTTGGGCTGTAGGACCTCTTCCACCTGAACATGCATTATTAGGCTCATTTTGTTTTTCTATACCTGAGATACCTAGGAGAGATGAAATGGCATCTAATGTCTTCCTGTTACATGCACATTTTTTCCCCAGTTCTATTTATGGGGAAAAGGTGGATAGGACCATTCTATTCTGTTTATCTAATGTGGGGGTCTTTGCATTACGGTCTTTATTTAGTTGACTTGGGGGATAATGAACCTGTTGCAATGGACACTTTGATGAGCAATGAGTCCAAGATATGACATGTTCGGAATATTTGTTTACAAGAAAGTATTTCAAAATAATTTCAAAATGAGCAAAGGCAGATTGTAACATAAACCCATGGGAATCCTTGCAGTGGATTTAGAAACTAACACAAGTGAATATAAGCGGCACTCAGGGATGCCCTTAAACTAAATGCAAGATGACCGCTGTCTGCAGTTATTTTAGCCCCTTTCTGGGAGACATGCACCCCTTGAAATAGGTCTGTCATTATTAGTGATTCCAATATTTCCCACACTTGGGAGAAATACCAGTTGCAGGCTTTCGTGTGTCCTCTGCCCTACCACGTAAGTACAACACACTCTACATCAGGCCTCTTGGTGCAGCACATAGCTGGCTTCCATGGTCCGAATGGCCACACCCCACTCTTGTCAGCTGGGCCCCTGAGGTTCGAGGTCCTGTATGGTAGACCTGGGAGTGCAGTCATGTCCACCCTCTTATAGACCTTCTTTCTCTCTTTGGGTTCTCAGAGTTGAACCTACCTCCATCCTGTCTACTCGTATTTGGCCTCCCTTACCTTCCCAATTTCAGCACCATCGTGTACCTGCTCCCATCTTCTGTACCTGCCTTGGACTGACCTGGTCCGCCCTAACCTTCTTAGACTGGCCAGTTGGTCCCATGACTACCCTGCCCTATTTTTCTAAGGGTATTTCCTCCCATGGGGATCACTCTCCAACTCCCTCAATATCTCTTTGTCCCCCTTCTGGGACTCCTTCAAATCTGCAATGCCTCAATCTGACACCTTTTACTCCCCTTTGGGCACAACTGTGTCTGCCCTCCTGATCTCTCACTCCCTTTATACCCTCTTCACCACATTGGGTAGCCTATCTCCTCTGTCCACGTCTCTCCCTCTGTCACCTTCTTCACCCTTTTGCCCAAAACTGTCCCTGGTCTCCCTCAGTCTAACTTTCTCCATTTTCCAGATCTTTATCTCTATGATCGTCTTCACCCCTTTGAGTATAATAAGCCATGTGCTTTAGCTATCTCTCTATTTGCTTCATCAACCATTTGAGTACAACAGTCTCCTCTCTCTAAATTGTTCTGGAACTCCTCCACACCATAGTCCCAATCTGCGGATGACTCCGGCACCTCTTCTCCCACATATATGGGTGACTCCTGCGCCCATTTTTCCATATCTCAAGGTGACCCCTGCACCTGTTTTTCAAATTCCCTGAGTAACTCTATTCCAGTATGCCATATATAATAAGAAAAAATAGCCTGAAATGCCATGATTGTTGTTAAAAAAAATGATTCTGGTAGTTCTTTCTCTAAAACTGAGGCCTCTAATAAGACTCCCCTTTCATAATGATCTAAGCTAGAAAGACATAATTCATACATGAAACTTTGCTGTGATATTTACTGACATCTCTCAGCAGCTGCCTCTTGGGTTAGCAATAGGGCAGCCACAAACTAACATGTGGCTTCCTGCCAGTAACCGTTGGAACCAAAAGTCCAGCAGCCAAGAGCGGCCTTTAACTGTAAGCAATTATGAGCTTAAATGAAATCATATAATTGTGTGTCCAAGGATCTGGTGGTAGATGACAAATCTAAATATGATGCAGGTCTGCTTATGACATGGTGATCTCTGGGATTCCAAAGCAATATTAGCTAACACCTCTAGATGTTATTATATTATTAGGATTATTATGTGTGACCATCTTGTCAGATGGTTCTGTTAATTCACTCTCTGAGGCTGAGTTTCTCCCAAAACATCATAAGCCTTTGTCTTCCTGGGTAAAAGTGTGCCACCTCCCAGAAAGGCAAGAACTGGGACAGGGAAAGCTTCACTACTCAAAAATACATGCTGTGCCATGCCAAAGGAATTCACACCACAGTGCTAATTAACAAAAATACAATGGGTGCGGTCGCAGAGAGGAAGTGGTCAAGCAAAACAACAAGAACAGACTTGACAATCAGAGAGGGGTTATACTATCTTGAATCTTCCTAGGACAACCAAACATCCTGCTCATTCCACATTTCCTGCAGACAAAGAACTCTGAAATTGACATTATCATGTAGAGGATTCTGAAACAGCAGTCAGTATTTGCCCTCTTGCAGAAGGCTAGAAGGAAACCAATCCACGGTGGCCTTTTTGCAATTGAAGTGTGGAGATTTTGATATTGATATTTCATTGTATCACGCTCATACACAGGTGTTTCAGAGCAAGACGAGGCAGGGGAGGCGTACAAGGAAGAACAAAAACAACGATCTTACTACGCCCAGTGACATTGAGAACATTCAAGTGCAGGGGAGAGGGAAGGGGGAAAGTGCAGGAGGGAAGGGAAAAAGTGGAAAGTGCTAAGCAAGGGAAAGCAATAACAACAAAGTGGGGGTGCAGCCAGCAAGTGGCAAGTTCTAAGTTTAAGGTGCAGACAGAGGGTGTCTGATAAGTGCAGAAAAAGGTCGGGGGGCTGTAGGGTAACAGATACAGACACAGGTGCTAGGGTTGCCAGGAGGCACTGTGGGTGCGTGGCATGGTGAGCAAGTACCTGGAGCCGAAATCAGAGGGTAAGCAGGTGCACAATGCCGAAGCAGAACAGATCAACAGGGGAGAAAAGAAGAGGAGGCAGAAGCAAAGAGGAAGGTCTAGAGGTGCTACTGGAACTGGAGATGGGTCTCGTCAAGTTTGAGAGTGGCAGGGAGGCCCCAGCCGAAGACAGAGATCCACCCCCAGCTCATTTCTTTGAGAAACGACTGACCCTTAGCAAGTTGGAGGTGGAGGAGCAAAGAGATCCAGAGGGATAATGTTTATGGAGGGAAAGTGGAAGGTATTTTGGACCCAGGCCCCAGAGGGCATTGTGGACAATGCAAAGGGTTTGAATGTAATCATTGCAGCCACTGGGAGCCAATGAAGAGATTTCAGGGCTGTAGCGATACGATCCCATGGCATGAGGACAAGGACAAGTCTTGCAGTCTTGTTCTGGATGATTTGCAAAGGGTGGAGAGTAGAAGCAGGAAGATTTAGAAAAAGGCTGTTGCAGTACTCCAACCTTGAGAGAACAAGGGCTCGAGAGACAATGAGCTTCTGGGAGAAGGAGAGGAAAGGCAGAATACCTCTGAGGAGTTCCAGTTGGAAGTTTGACTTTTTTGAGACATCAGATATCTGGGCAGAAAAGGAAAGCGTGGAGTCGAAGATGACCCAGAGGTTCTTATCCTCGCATGTTGGGATAGGGGGAGGTCCAAGGGAGGCCGGCCAGAGGGTGACAGGAAAGGAGGGTGAGGGCGTGCCAATGAGGAGTACCTCCTCATTGGCAGAGGAGATACTCCTCTGTCAATGAGGAGTATCCTCATTGGCATTCTTGCTGGCATTCAGGCAGAGGTCATTAGTGGCACACCACTCTTGAATGGAAGACAGGCAATCAGAGATGAGAAAAGGAGAAGAGGTGGCTGAGGGAAGCCTGAAAATGAGTTGAGTGTCATTCACATAGCAATAAGAATTGGAGCAGAAAACGGCAATGCAATGAGCAAGATTTGCCAGGTATTGGTTGAAAAGCCAGGGTGAAAGATTAGACCCCTGAGGAACACCACAGGTAGAGAGGGAGATAGAGGAAAGGAAGGACCCAAGTTGGACCTGGGAGGGTCGATCAGAGAGAAAAGAGGCCAGCCAGGCCAGAGCCTGATCAGTAATACTCAGGTTGTCATGGAGATGGTTGAGCAGGATTGTATGGTTGACCATGTTGAAGGCAGAAGATAGATCGAGTAGGTTGAGGACAGAGGGGATGTTAGAGTCAAGGTTGGAAAGCAGATCTTCACGGATGTTCAAGAGAACAATTTTCATGCTTTTGGCAGCTCTAAAGCCAGACTGATGGCAGTGGAGACAGCAGACATAATCAGAGTGAAGATTAAGCTGTGAGATGGCCAGCTTTTCCAGGAGTTTGCAAGGAAGGGATTGATAGAGATCGGGCGATAATTTGCTGGTCAAGAAGGGTCAGCTGTGGATTTTTTGAGAAGAGGGTGCCCAAGAGCGTGCTTCAGAGGGGAGGGGAAGGCTCCCAAGGCAAAGGAGAGGTTGCAGTAATCAGCCAGGGCAGGAGCAAGCGTATCAATGTGGTCCTTGATGGTTTTGGAGGAACAGGGAAGAACCTGTTTTGATGAGACTTTCATAGATCGGGCTTGTCTAGAGATCTCATCAGGGGAGAAAAGGGGAAAAGAAGAGAAGGAGGGTGGGGGCAGCTGCAGGAGAGCCAGTGTCTGCAGAAGGATAAAGGAGTGGAGGGGGAGAGGATAGAGAAAAAAGAGGAGCGGGAGGGGAAGAGAGGGTGGACAAAATGTCCTGGGTTTTTGAGATGAAGTGAGAGGCAAGGGCCGTGAAAAAGGGCCTGGGAGGTGAAAGGAGAGGTAGAGACTGCAGCAGGGTTGGCCAGCTCCATGCACATTTTGAAGAGTTTGGCTGAGTTGTTAGATGCCGCAGAGACACAGGCTTGGATGTGAGCTCTCTTTTTTGTATGGACAGAGCGTAAGTATTACCTTTGGAACAGGTAGTAGTCCAGTTTGTCAGAGGATGAACAAGAAGCCATCCATTTCCCCTCAGCCACCCTGCACTTAAGTTTGAAGGTAGCTAGGTCAGAGTCATACCAAGAATTGCACTTGGCTTTGGGCTTCAAGTTGATCCTCATGACAGGGGCAAGAGCATCAAGGGTGTCAGAGATAGAAGAATAGAGCCTGAAAAGGGCTGTGTCGGGGTGTGAGTCAGCCAGAGGCAGAGGGGGAGGATGGTGGCGGTGACAGCTTCAACTGACACATGCTTCATGGGACAGATGGCAGAAAAGGTAGGTGGCAGTGTTGGGGATAGCTTGGCCTGGTGGGTAGAGAGGGAGAGATGGGAGGAGAGGAAGGAGTGATCGCTCCAGGTCAGAGGAGTGGTCAGAGGGATGGGGAGGGGGAGGTCAGAGGTGATCAAAACATCAAGCGTGTGCCCTGTGAGTTTGTCGGGCCAGAAAGGAGGATAGAAAGGGAGAGGGAATCGCAGAGGTCACAGAAGAGTACAGAGGAGGAACAGGGAGAGTCAAGATGAATATTGAGGTTGTAAGAACAAAGAAATATCGAGGCTGAGTACCACATATGAAATACACCAATCACGGGCTGAAAAGATTCAAAGATCTTTTATTTTGTACAGTTTACAAAGAAACACAGATAGCTATCTGGCTCTCAACACCCCGCAATCTGTACCAGCATGACGGAGAGAGGTGAGAGAGTGCTGGACGTTTAAACATTTGTGTTTTTATACAATTTCAAATAGTATTGTACAGCCTCTCTTCATGTAAATAATTTGTGGTCTAGAGTTTGTGCCTAGTTCACATACAGCTTATACAGTAATATGCAAAGGATTACACAGGTTTGCATTTCCATAGAGATACAATGGCAATGTATGTTCCCAAATCCTGCAGTAAGCCTTAGTCTATATTCCTACACAATGCAGTTTGGCCTAGGTATACACTCGGGGTTTGTTCAACATTGTCCCAACGTTTAAACTGGGATGAGTCTTATGTGCGCAGACAATACTTAGATGACAGTTCATATGGAGTGCAGGGTCTCTTTACCTAGTCTAAACAGTCGGCTCTCGGACAGCCTAAACATTAACAGGACTCAAAGGTCCAGAGGCTTGGTTGCAAGGTGACAACACAGTCCACCATTTTAGAACAGAGAATCGCACAAACAGATATCAAAATGGCAGATGAATCTTAAAATGGCGGCAAAGTCAATCCGAAATCGGAACTTTGCAACGCGGTTTTCCTCATAGAGTGGCTAGGATTAGGCCAACATTAATCACAAAGGAGGGGCTATACATTTACCGTTTCACAAACCCTCCTTTTGGCCTAAGCCAAGAGCTTTACCTGTAACTTCATGTTTCAATGTCCATACATCCTGAATAACATTCATCAGATATATCAATCACCATTAGGTCTTTCTCGGTAATATCCTTCATCACAAATACATTAGTCATTTTCTCAGGCGCATGTACCTTTAGTCCTAGTGCTACTGCTGTTTGCGCGCAACATCCCCCTAGCATTGAACACATGGCAGGAAGACATTGTACGCAACAACAACAAAACAGCAAAATGCCAAGGATTATCATTAAGTCTGAGAAAAGCTTCCACCCCCAAGACTGTAAAGAGTCCCAGAACCAAGTACTAAGATCCCAGTTTACCTCGGGAACATGCATTTCTGAATTTAGGACATGCAGATTTTGTATTGTCTTAAATATGGTCGGGGAGGAATCTGGTACGAAAAGGACCTCACTCATTTCCATACTCCACCACGCTCAGCCAAGATGACGTCTAATACTATCCGGTTTTATAGTGCCACTAATCAAATTGCCTTTTGTTCTAGAGTCATATTATAGAGGATGTCAGTGGTCCGGTTGATGGTTCTCTCTAATACTCTTGCTAGTTTCCTAATATCCTCGGAATTCATAATCTGTCCCCAAAATGGTACAAAAGATTTTGCTACATTGCCCAGAACTTGTGAAGGAGTATCACCATTCTCGTGCCTCCTTGGACGAGCCCTAGAGATTTCAGTGTTACTGGCCACATATACCCCTGGTAGCAGAATTCCTAAATAACACGTTCCCTGCCAATCCCTAGGTAGCCATGGAAAAGCCTCATTATCACAAACAAAGTAGACAGGTTCGCCTACATACAAAGGTCTGTTCTCACTGGTCAAGTTTGCAACATTGGTACAATCCTCAAAATTGCCCATTGGATGAGTACCATTCCTTTGTATGCAGAAAGAAACAGAGTTGGGGCTATGATTAATAGTATAAGAAGGTGGCGTGACATCCTTGTTGCCTACAGGAGCCATCTTGAAAGAAACCAGTGATTGGAAAGGTCGGGACAGTCTATCAGAAGGCCTAATAGAAGCAACATTAAGCTTGCTCCTATTTGCAAAGAGTGAGCATCGCAGAGGCATTAGGACTCGCCTTTCAAATTCATTCAAATTCATCCCGTCAAAATTATCTGAGATGCTATCATTCCACCGGACAAAGAATAGTGCCTTTAAAGAGGGATAACATGCATTAGTTAAAGGAAAGGGATGAATATACCAGCCCAACCCTTTTTCCCCATGTTGCGGTAAGTAAAAGCATATCCAACAGTTGGTCCTATTCAAAATCACATGAGTTGCATTCATTCTTAACAGTAATGTATAGTTATGATTGCTCTGTCTATGTTGGGAGTCCATAGGAGATAAAGTGTGCAGGTGCACGAAAGGTGTAGACATAGTAGGAACATTATCAGTAGGCAAAAATGTTTCAAGTGGGTGCACTTCTTCCATATACCAAAATCCGAAAGTAATCTATACAGTAAGACTAGTTAATGCAATTATGAGAAAACAATACATCCTCACGGACCATGTATTTGATCGTCCAATGTCTTTGTTGGCCACACAGTCACTTGTTTGTCCCGCACAAGTAGGGAGGATAACAGGCATTGTTCCTTGAAGCTCTTCTCCGAAAAGATTCCTGTGAAAAACTCCATAGTCTGTTTGCTGGTGATCTCCTGATCACGTGGTTTCTTAGCCTTTCCCTATCCCCAGCCAGCTAATTTTCCTTTGGTGCAAAAAGTGTGGCGAAGGACAAGCTCTGCAGTTGTTCCCCTGTGGGCACAGCCGAGCTGTGCAGTAAGTCTAGCTCTGTGGACGCAGATTGTACCTTGTGACTTCTGGTACCGTATGATCTGTGAACAGTGCTTCGTTGCTTCCTGATGGAAGTGATGAATTGGCAACAGAACTGGAGAAAGGTGCAAAAGGATGTGTAGACGAGTTTGGAGACAAAGCAGTGATTTCCCCAGGCTCCGCTTGCTAAGGAAGTGTCTCCAACACACCCTTGTTGCTGCTCAATACTGATCGATAGTTGGGAACAGAGCAAGTAAGTTTCTCCTTTTCTTCTCCGTCATTTGGCAAAGGGAGAGGTATCCTCGTGACATGCGTCGCGTGTATCCAGTGTCTCTTTCCAGCTACTCGTACAGCAGTCTGTGTGGCCAATAGGACCTGGATGCTCTCTCAAATGACTTCAAGAGCACCCAGTCGCCGGGTCGAATTCTGTGACCTGGCCCCTCGTATTTAACTGGGAGGGCTTCTCGCACCTGTTGATAAATCAAACACAGATTTTGAGTTACCCGTTCACAATACTCAGAAAAAAGTAAGTGCGCCACATCTCTTAAATATCTGGTTTTAGGCAGATTCCAAATGTTAGCTGGCCTCCCCATAATAATTGCATAAGGGGAGAGCCCAGTCCTAGTCTCTGGGGTCATGCGCATTGAAAGGAGAGCTATAGGTAAAGCGTCTGGCCATTTCAGATTGGTGCCGGTGCAAACCTTGGCAATTTTATTCTTCAGAATACCATTGTGACGTTCTACCAGTCCAGCACTTTGAGCATGTCTAGCCGAATGGAACCGTTTATCGATCTGTAATCCCGCTCATACTTGCAGAATAACAGCAGAGATAAGATGTGGACCATTATCCGACCAGATGACCCTCGGCAAACCAAACCTAGGAAAATATTCCTTAAGCATGGTTTTTGCTGTTGTCATTGCTGTGGCTTCTTTCACAGGGAAGGCTTCAACCCATTTCCTAAAAGCACAAATAACTATCAAAACATACTTAAAATTGTTACAGCGCTCCATTTCAATGAAGTTGAAGTGAATTACCTCGAAAGGGACAGAAGGTGGACCAAAACTACCCCTTGGTGTCGATGTACCCTTCCCCACATTGTGCTGTAGACAGATCATACAACTTTGGACAAAACGTTCAGCAGTTTTCGGGATGTTAACATTTACCCAGACAGATTCTAACATTTTGCAAATTTTTCGAGCGCAAATGTGAGTGGGACCATGAGCCATTGAAATCATCAAAGTGACATACGCGTATGGCAACATCCGTTTTCCCTCCGAGTTATCCACCCAACACCCATCATCATCCAACCTCGCCAAGCCCTCAGCCTATTGTTTAGTTTCTTCTGGAGTGGCATTGGCTTGGATATTTTTTATCGAATCAATTCCTTCATCAATAGTACACACATTTGTGGCTTCCTTTGTAGTATACATTTCTGAATAGAGATCAGTAGCAGTCTGTTTGGCTATCTGGTCAGCGAAAGCGTTCCGTTTTCCTATATCATCTATGATTTTATGATGTGCCACGCACTTCATAATTGCTAGCTGAATGGGAAGAGCAAGCACTGAGAGTAGCTGAACCATCAAGGTGCCATATTGAATCTTTGTTCCATGTGAGGTCAAGAAAACTTGTTGTGCCCAAAGTCTACCAAAGTTGTGAAGCACCGCAAAAGCATACTGACTGTCAGTATATATATTCACTCTAAGCCCTTCGGAAAGTTCACAAGCTCGAGTCAATGCAATAATCTCTGCGGCCTGCGTGGAGTTGTGCAAAATTCTCTTGGTTTCCACAATCGTGCTTATTGTAGTAATGGCATAAGCAGCGGTGGATGTACCATCTGGATGTTTGAAGCCAGAGCCATTGCAAAACAGCTCCCCTTGTGTAACGTTCAAAGGTGTATCTTTCAGATCAATCCTGCCTTTGGTTTCCTGTTCTGTGGTAAAAAGGCAGTCATGTGATGTTTCATCACTGAAAGCAATATCTTGCAGAAGAGGTAACAATTCATCCGGATTTAATACAAAATATCTTTTCATTTGGATATGCGGTGCAAACAAGATCAATTTTTATCTTGTTAATCGTGCGGAAGTAAGATGTTGTGCTTGCGTTCTGTTTAATAGAACGTCTACAGAGTGAGGTACCAACAAGGTTAAATCATGGCCTAGGACCATCGCCTCACTCTGTTTTACAGACGCAGTAGCAGCAGCAACAGCTCTCCAACATCTCGGTAAAGTGCATGCAACAGGATCAAGGGTGGAGGAAAAGTAACCGCACAGCCTATTCTTCCCCCCATGTTCCTGTGTTAACACAACCAAAGCACATCCATCTCGTTCATGCACATACAACTCAAAGGCCTTTTCATAATTTGGTGTGCCCAAAACCGGTGCTGAACACAGTGCGGTCTTGAGCAGATCAAAAGCTTTCTGGTGTTCCAAGTTCCAAGAAATGACCTTTTTTATCAATGCCAACATTGGTTTGATCACTAGTGAAAAGTTCAGGATACACTGTTTACAGTAAGAAGCCATTCCTGTCAAGGCTCTGACTTCCTTCTGTGTATTTGGGTCGGACATGCCAGAAATGATTTCAATTCGTTCAGATGTCAATCTTCTTCCCTCCTTTGACAGGAGATAGCCTAAATAGGCGACTTCCTGTCGATAATATTGATAGTTTTTCAGTGAAGCTTTGTGTCCATGTTTTGCTACATGGATAAGCAATAACACAGTGCCTTCCTTACAAGCACTTTCTGAATCTGTAGCCAAAAGAAGATTGTCGACATATTGAAGCAATATACAAGTAGTAGGCAACTCAAGTGCGTCGAGCTGCTCTTTCAAAGCCCTACTGTAAATGCTCGGACTTTCCGTGTACCTTTGAGGCGCACGGGTGAATGTGAATGAGTGTCCCCCTAGGGTGAACGCGATCAAGTATCTGCTATCCTCGTGTATAGGAATGCTAAAGAAGGCATTCTTAAGATCCACAACGCTAAAATGTGTAGCAGAAGCTGGAATCATCGTAAATATCGTTGTTACATCAGGCACAATTGGAAATTGTGGAGCAACAATCTTATTGATAGCACGTAAATCGATAATAAAACGGAAAGGAATTGCATTATCACCTTTCTTATACACAGGTAAAATCGGACTATTGAGCAAACTTCCTGCAATTTCTTCAATTACTCCACGATGTACAAAATCAGAAACTATACACTTCAAAGCTTGCTCACCATCAACTGAAATCTTATATTGTGGAATTCGTGGCAGCTTGACTCCAGGTTTCAAAAAATTTTAACAGGTTCAATGTGTAAAGTACCAGCATCATTGTCATCAATTGCCATTATAAACTCTGGAACGACACTAAATTCCGGCGGCAAAGGTCTAGTCAGAAACTGTGAGGTAGAAATTTGCTGTGGTGAAATCGTCACACGTACTCCATCCGAAGAACAGTGAATTACCGCATTTAATTACTTCAACAGATTCAACCCCAACAAATTCTCTCCACAGTTTGTTGTCAAATGAAATGGCCAGTGATCAGTGAATGGACCCAGTGAAATTGGTACCGGCAAAGAAACCGGACTAACCACTGGCGTACCAGAAAACCCTACAGAAACATCAGTCTGCCCTGACAGTGGAATGTCTGGAGCCCATGAATGATCAATGGAACACTTCTGTGCTCCTGTATCTATCAAAAATAGATGTTTCCTATTTCCCACCATCATCTCAATGTAGAGACCTTTCCGATTAATGGGAATAAGAATTGGTTCCAGACCCTGCTTCGGGCTGTCCTAACGGAACAATATATCATCAAAGGGAAGATCTTAAGAAAGATAGGCAGTAGAAGGGTTATCGAAAATATTTTTGCTATCTACATTAGATTGCTGGTTATCTTGCAAAAAAGACTGGGAATTCTGAGCAAACTGGCTTCTACCAAGACCCCCTACCCTTATGTGTTATTCGACCTCTGCTGGAGGATCGGGCATTGTGCTCTCCAATGACCCTCTTGTCTGCAATAAGCACATTGGTTCACATGTACAGGACACAATGGCACATTACCTTGTGGAACATACTGACCCCGAAACTGTGTACTACCCCCTTTAGGCCCTCTAACTATCTGTTGCAACAATACCTTAGTTTTCAGATCTCCTTTTTTCTTTTCAATCCTTTCTTTCTCATTATTGACTCTGTTTTTATAATACTGAGCCATATGCAATATTTCAGACTGTGACTTAGCTTGCCAAGTGCTATCGTAAGTCATAATTTGCAACTGGATGTCAGGTAAAAATCCACGCACAAATTTGTCCACAAATAATCTTTTTCCGGACTCAGTGCTTAAATCCTGTCCGTTAAAATCTGAAAATACTTGTTTGAACCAATTAAAGAATTCAGTAGCACCTTCAGTTTTACCTTGAATACAAGCAATAAGTTTGTCCCAAATGATCCTTCTTTTGGGAATTAAAGTCTTTAATGTTGTCACTATTCTATCAGGCGAAGTCAATATCACCTGCAGTGGTTTTTCACCAGCTTTCCTATCTCTATCTTATCTGAGCAAACTATCCCATGTGTCACCCAAACCTGCTGCATCATCTACAGTTCTAATCTGTTTCCACAAATCAGCAGGTAGGAGCACAGGAAATAGCAAATCTATATCACCCAGAATGAACACTGACGAATGCAAGACAGATTCGATCTCTTTACAAAACCCTGCCGGACTCTTCCTAATATCTGGAATGGATTGTCTAATGGTATTCACCTCCTGTCTTGAGAACAGGACGTGAACAAACTGCGATACATAATGTGAGTCAATATCATAGGTGGCTACAACCGTTGCGGCATTAGCCGGGACCTCGACTTTAGGGACAAATGTCGGAGGAACCTCTCTCATAGGTAACTGAGTATCAGGCAACTCCGAACACCTACTGAGCAACAAAGCTAAATCAAGCGCTAAAGTGGTGGTAGCAGTGTCAGATGAAAAAGCTCTCTTATAGATATTCAATAATTCTGCGGGACAACAAATCTTTCTTTTTATACATTCATCCTGCAGGTATTCTACCATTACCTGTATCACTTTCCTCTGCATTCCTGGTGTATACTGACTATACATGTCATATACTTCTACAGGAGATATCGACATGTCTGAAATCCATCTAAGTGCATCTCTAGTGGAAATTTGCGTTTCTTCATTCATCAACTTCGAAGGAGGAAGGAACCGTTTCTGTACAAAAATAGCATTCAAACTATCACCATCTATTTCATCATTCCGTAACCTTTCTAACTCCCTTCTAAATTCAAATAACCTCTCGACGTGCTCATATACTTTCTCCGCAGTATCTCTTGAATATGCTAAAACATTCAGATCCCTTAACCATTGTGGGATATCTATATCATTCAGTCTGTTTCACATTATGGATAAATGGAGTCCCATCCCTTCAATAAAGACATTTTTCTCTGGAAAACTTTCTAGATTAGAGAGTGTAGCGAAAACATCAGATTATTCACCTTTCTCCATGCATTGTCTAGCCCATGCATTCAAGTCTCGCTTTCTTTCTTTAGAAACTGTATTACGAGTTACAATTTCTGATTCAGCACCTTTATCAACTACAAGCGGAACAGAACCACTTGGAAGAGAAAGTGTAGGCAAATCTTGTACAATAGGTAATGAAGGTGCCATTACTGGCATCAAAGCGAAATCTACCGGAATCACAACAATGGGAAAAGATGGAGGTATAGGTGGAGGAACAATAATAGGAGCCGGAGCAATAGCTGGTGGCGGAGGAACAGTAGGAGAAATAACAGGAAGAGTTGGAATTACTACGGGAGGAGGAACAACAGCAGGAAGAGATAAGGCAACAGGAATAGGTACATAGGTGGAGGTGCAGTAGCATCAGGCCTCCGTTCATTTAAAATCTTATCAATCCATTCATCTGATGCATGAAAATCTTTAGACGGATATATTTTCTGTATACCAAGTTGAAAATCCCTATCCATGTTTCTAACTGACTCTGACTGTTTTTGCTGATCATACAATAACACTTTCTCTGTGCTTGACATATGTCGGTGCGCATGTTTCTCTCTACTTTTAAGCTGCTGCATAGCTTCTTTTTTCCAACTTTGTAATATATCAAATGCTGCAGGTCTAGCTTTCTTCTTTAACAATATAGATTCTAAATATTCTATACGAGAAATCTCAAAGCTACCATTGATTGGCCACTGAAGTTCAGAAGCATGTCTAGTTTGTCTGTGCCAAATATCGTTAAACACTATAGTACCAATGCCGTTCTTACAGTACATAGTAAATGCCGGTGACCCCTCCTGTGGTGCCGGACGGCCAAATTCCAAAGATTGTCTGTCTCTGCGGAATAACGGCCTGAAACAGGCAGACAATTTCCCAGGCATGTCAGATTACTGGTGTTACCTTGTCAATAATTGTACTCGTGAGAACATACTCCAAATCAAATATCAGGATACTTAGGAATCGGGGCACGACTCAACTGATTCAAAGGACTAAGGGAGGTCCGATCGGATTGCTAAAGACAACAAAGGACCCTCATGGTTGGTGATTTCAGCAAAACTGGCCACCTCGATATATGGACCCTTGTCAAGATGCCGTCTCGGACCGCGTGCTCACCGTCCAGGGATCGGGTCGTGCAGTACTGTTGAGGTGTCGCCTCTCATCCAAGAAGGGGCCCCCTTTCTCACCTTCTGATCCCGGTCCATAGCCGCGTCAACTCTTCAACGAGATGGCATCAATCCTGAGAGTCCCTATTCAGGTGCCATCTGTAAGAACAAAGAAATATCGAGGCTGACTACCACAAATGAAATACACCAATCACGGGCTGAAAAGATTCACAAATCTTTTATTTTGTATAGTTTACAAAGAACTACAGACAGCTATCTGGCTCTCAACACCCTGCAATGTGCACCAGCCCGACAAAGAGAGGTGAGAGAGTGCTGGACATCTAAACATTCGTGTTTTTATGCAATTTCGAATAATATTGTCTATCCTCTCTTCATGTTAATAATTTGTGGTCTAGAGTTTGTGCCTACTTCACATAGAGCTAATACAATAATATGCAAAGGATTACACAGGTTTGCATTTCCATAGAGATACAATGGTGATGTATGTTCCCAAATCCTGCAGCAAGCCTTAGTCTATATTCCTACACAATGCAGTTCGGCCTACGTATACACTCTAGGTTTGTTCTACATTGTGCCAATGTTTAAACAAGGTTGAGTCTTATATGCGCAGACAATACTTAGATGACAGTTCATATGGAGTCTAAGTAGACTTTACCTAGTCTAAACAGTCGGCTCTCAGACAGCCTAAACATTAACAGGACTCAAAGGTCAGGAATCTTGGTTGCAAGTTGAAAACACAGTCCACCATTTTAGAACAGAGAATCGTATGAACAGATATCAAAATGGCGGATGAATCTTAAAATGGCGGCAAAGTCGATTCAAAATTGGAACTTTGCAACGCGGTTTTCCTCGTAGAGTGGCTAGGCTTAGGCCAACATTAATCACAAAGGAGGCACTATACATTTACCATTTCACAAGGTCACCAAGAAGGAGGAGTTGAGTAGTAGAAGCCAGGAGCAAGGATGAGAGGTCCGCCCACTCAGATAGAAAAGAGGTGATCTGACCAGGTGGCCTACAGATAGTAGCCATGGTAAGGGAGTGCCCCAGGAGAGAGAGAGAGAAAGCCTGCAGACAATGCATTTGAAAGAAGAGTATGTCTGCATGGGTATGATAGAGGCAGAAATCCACTCAGGGAAGATCAGGACTACACCCCCTCCAGACCAGGTGAATCTGAGTGTAGAGAGGATGTTGTAGCCATCAGGGAGTAGAGTGTCAAAGCTTTTGACAGAGCTGGCCGCAAACCATGTCTCAGTAAGACTGAGGATATTGAGGTCAAGTTCTTCCAGGGGGTGGCAGATGTCTGAGGAGTGTTTGACAGCAGAATTATAGTTGAGAGTGGCAAGATGAAGAAGCTTGCCAGCCTTAAAGGTCTTCGGGGAAGGGATACAAATCAGAGGTATGCCCCGCAGAGGTGAAGAAGGAGCCCGAGGGGGTGCAGAAGAGGGGGTAAAAGAGGGCAAGGAAACCAAGGGGGGGCTGAAGGGATGGCAGGAGATGAAAGGAAATTCATGAGGCGAGGGAAGCACCTATCAAAGAGGAGGAGATTGGCCTGAGTGCCTTGGACCATTACGGTGCCATTTAGGTAGACATTAATGATGACCTTAGAGGAGTCGAAGGGGACCATAAGGGCTTCCCAGCGGGTGCCACCATTAATGGGAGAGAAGGAGAAAGAGGACAGAGCACAGAGATCATACAAAGAGTCCATAGATCTGGCGAAGGGAAGAAAAAGAGGATGTCGGTGAGGATCTGTCTGGAGAAGCACTGGAAAAGGTGTCAGCGATAGGTAGACCAGGGTTGGTGGCCAATATATCCTTTTTAAACTTCTTCCTACCAGACTTAGTGAGAAGGGAATGATAGCTGATGGAGAAGCAGTTGGAGAAGATAGGAGAAACAAAAAGACCATAGGTGAGTTGAGAGAGGGATAGCGGGAAGATTAAAACAAGTACCCTCCCCTTAGTTGATTTATCTTTGGACACTTGAAGAAGAAGAGTCATCTGGAACTTGGTTGGGATAGCGCCCTTCTCCAAAGTCTTCCGTCATAGATGTGAGGATTGTGATCTTCCACTTAACCATTCCAAGGGAATATTTGAGGTGATCTGCTGGCTGCTCAAGGACCACTGCAGCTGAAAACACTTGTAGCCAGGAGTCTGCTCCACGGAGGTGACATAACCGTAATAGAGCTCTCTTAAAAAAATCCTAGTTGGGAAGTGCAGATGAAAATACTTCTTTTGCCCTTGCAGACCCTGGAGAGGTCTCTCCAGCAACCACAGAACATAGGAAGAGGCCCCTACATCTCCTAGCATCTATAAATCACAACAGCACCAGTTTCTACACCTTTGATGCTGTCCAAGTTGCTGCAAGGGAACCATTTGAGTAATCTTCGATTTTGACACATAACCACCTAGCACATCTGTGAGAACCTCTCATTGCCAAAATTGAAGCTCTGCTGACTCCAGATCTGAGACCCAGTGAGTCTTCTAGTTTCCCCAACCTGACACCACTGGCCTGGTTACCAGCCTCTTGGAGCCCCCAGTCATCACTGCTGCCATAGGACAATGCGGTGTTTTGTTGATTCAGTTGAGCCCAATCTTCACTGAAATCAAATCTTTGGTTCTCTGCACTCAAGGCTGTGAAGTCTTCCAGCACCACCTACCCAGCACTACCTATATTTCCCAGTGTCTTTGACTCTAACACTCCCTGACACAATCCTATCTTGGCTTAGAAAGCAACCAGACTTATAGAGTAAGGCCAAAAAGCCTGCAAAGCAAGAAAGTTACAGATTGTGGTTCCGTCCTACTGGCCTGATTTAAAGGGGACATTTTACCAGTAAGACCCAACTCTTTAAATTTTTAAAGGCATCTTCAGTGACTTTAGACATTGCTGTGGAAAATACTGCCTTTGCTTCTGTAGACCTGGGGTCTAGAGGGGGGACCCAAGGGAAAATCCCAAAGAAGTGTACACCATGCAAGAAAAAAAACCACCTTTATTCAACAGTTGACTGGGGGAACAAACAGCTCTATGTGCCTGAACTGTAATACATTCTCACCTCCACCCAGAAGGGCAACAGAATTTGTACAAGAACATCACTAAACATTCTTATTAATTATATGTTCTTATTGGATAAAAACCTTTCCTGGAACACCACCCTCAACAACCCTTGATGACGTCATGACCCTCAGGGGTCTCGCCCCTCAATTATATAATTATCTGCTCACCTGCAGAAACTCTGCCCTGCCATTGGTTTGCATCCGCTAATGCACAAGTTGCTAAATCCCTCAAAATGGATTGGACCCCTTTGTTGGAGACAGCGCGAGCCGCAGCATCCCACCAAACCTATCCAATGGAATTATGAGGGAACAGCACCAAGGTCAGGGGCACTGTTACAGCCTCTGAAACACCATATCCCGGTCCCCTGATTGGTTCCCCTTTTCCCTCACCCCCTGTACCTGTTTGCTCCCCCTCTCCACTCTTGCATTGTGCCAGCTCTAGGTAGAAAAAACGGTGCAGGACACTGTGAAACTGAATCTCTCCTATTTACTTCTCTTTTGCTACTGTGCTTGCTGCCGGAGCCCTTGGTACCCAGTCCGATGTCTTTCAAATTATCATGAGGGACTGCACCTGGAATTCGGCTACAGTTCATTTTCCATGAGAAACTTTTTTTCTGCAACAATTAATTAGATACTGTGTGCTTCTTGGTGTTGCACACTTGGTGAGCTGCTCTAGCATCTATGTGAGTGTCAGCAGAACTATAAAATGGCTTCTGTCTAATCTGCCCATTGCCTAATAAACTAGGAACAAACTGTTGTCATTAATATACCTAACCCTAAAACTCATTACACATCTAAGTTACATTTAAAAGGATATAATATTACTATTGCTGCACGTGTACTTTTCACTGAGGCAGCAATGCTTACCTATCCCTAGTTACCTACTAGTTAAAAATACATATAGGTTCAGTGTTTTCACGTGTGTTCTTTCCCTGCGCACCACCCTACTCCCTGGGATGTGGTGCGCTATGTGTAATGTAGATGTGATAAACATGTATCGCACATCGTGACTTCACCCTTAGCGTAATTTTTGGCGTTACTGCGTTCCTTCTTTAGATTACATGTGTGCATACCCTTATGAGCATTGGATCTGCATATGCATACATCTGTGTCTTCAAGCCCACAGTGCCCCTTTATTCCAAAGTCTGCATTCATGTTTTTTTTTGTCTAATTAAACTATCCTATTTTTATAAAATTTTGGTGGGACATTCTTTTATTTTGGTACCCCAGTACTATTGCAGTTGGGAATGTGTCTGTGTCTGCTTAGCTACCTCCTGACATGTATGGCATTCCCTCTGCCTGCGCTGCCATAGGAGGCAAAGTTGGCACACTTGTTCAGCTGTGCCTATTTCTGGGATCACTGATGATTTAGTCACAATGTGGCACTGAGTAGGAATTGTATTCACTACTCATGCATGTACTCCTGCAGAGTGGTAATCATATCACAGACTCCGGAACCCCCTTTGAAATCCTGTGGTTGCTCCTGTACTCCCTTATCAAAGCTTTGTTTTGAGTACTGTACTCCCTCTTCCAAATTACAGGGTGACCTGTGCACCCCCTTTCAAAATGTCTTTTCTCCTGAACCCCCTTCTTAAAATATCTGGGGGACAAGTGCACCACCCTCTTCCTTATCTTGTGGTGATTCCTCTACTCCCAATCCCAATCCAAATCTTGGGCGGCCACCTGCATCCTCTTCTTCCAAAACCAAAGGCTTCTCCTGCACTCCCTCTTCAAAATATCAGGGATTCTTCTGCTCCCCTGTTTAGAAAAATCTCTGGGTGACCTCTGCAACTCTCTCTAAAATTCTCTGGTTACTGCTGCACCCCTTTCTCCAGATCGCTGGGTAGCCACTGGACACTCATCTCTAAATCTCTTTGTGACCTTTGCAGATCCTACCATAAGACTCCACCCCAAACTCGTCAAAATGTCTCCTTGCACTGGACTCTGTTGTGTCTATCCATTTCTGGTATCTTCCCTGCAGCTAATTCTCCAGCAAACTCGTTCTTCTGCAAATCTCTATCCAGCAGTTCCCCTCTCAGAGTTAGCCACCGGTCTTATATAGTCTGGTCTCTCCTCCCCCTTGTTGGACTTTGGACATGGGTATACACGTGTATCTGGACATGTTTACACTTAAATGGAACTATCTCCTTTCCTGCTTGCCTGGTTTTATGTGCCTCTTTTGGCTGCCATCCCAAAGGTTTCCAGAAAGACCTACTAGGAATATCAAAGAGTCTTTGAGTGTTTGGTTTCTGTGCTTTCAACCTGCATTCAAGCGGGAACTCACTGAGGGTTGTTCTGAAATCCACCTTGTACCACATCGGGGCAAATCGTCCTCCAATGTGGGGCAGTGCCCAGACCTTTCAGCCACCCTCCTCGCAGCCCCCAGAGTTAGGCAAGAGACTTCATCACAGGCCTGATTCCCAGGGCTATTTTGCAATTGCAAGACCCATTACGCTCCCAAATAGTTGCAATTTGCGAGAGCCAAAAATGTGTATGTTCAAACAAGGAAGACATGTGCATGCAAATGCTTACACTGTGTGTGCTCACATAGCACGTCATGAGCCAAAGTTGCACCGGCAAAGACCTTTGATTGGGAGTGATCAACAGCTTGGTTTAAAGACATGAAGCACAAACGAGGGACATGCCTACATTTGAAACGAAACCCACGAAGATACAGCTAGCTCCTGCATTCCACGTAAGCAACCTTCCATACTTTAGATTTGAATATGGTTTAAATGTCAGGAACGTATTGTATGACTATTTCCTAAAACTGTTACACCTCCTCTATAAATTAATATCAGTTTTGCGTTGGGATTTGCATTTTCATGCATTTCAGTATCTAAATTGCCCATACACCAGTGGGCCTCATTACAAGGTTGCCGGTCCGGTAACAACGGTACAGGTAAGCTTGCAGGTACCACTGTTACCGGACCGGCAAACTACGAGGTCTGCTCGTCAGTGCCTGTCAGCCTGGAAAGTCTGACCTGCCGGGTGGTACACCACTGGCGCAACAGGGGCCCCCGCAAACATTTTTCTTTTTGAAGTTACTCTGCATTCATAAAGAAATTATTTCTGTAACAGAAATCATTTCTTTATGAAGGCAGAGTGACTACAAAAAGAAACCTTCTTTTTGAAGTCCGAGGGCACAGCCCTCCCCATGGCATGGAAGACCCTAGGCTGGAGGCCTCCATGTCATGGGGTGGGGGAGCCCTATGACTTCAAAAATAAATAGTTTATTGTTGAAGTCAGTCTGCATTCACAAAAGAAATGATTTCCATTATGGTTCGGTCCTTAACAGTAATGATTTCTTTATGGAGGCAGAGTGACTTCAAAAAAAAACAATGAGCCTCGTTACGGGTGTCAGTGCTACCGGCAGGTTGCTGCCAGACCGTAATGATTTACCGGCGCCTGACTTCCCGGTAACACCGGTGGATTACAACCCCGGCGGTTCGGGAAGTCAGGCGCCGGCAAATGGTAAGTCCCCATTTCCATCGGACTCTATGGGAATGGGGACCACAGAAGCACCGGCACCGTTTATAACGGTGCCGGTGCTTCAGTGAAAACACTGCGGGTGGGTGCCATTCTGCCCAGCAGGTCTGACCTGCCGGGGCGGGACGGCAACTGCCCGCAGAGCTGTATTATGCCAGTCCAGAAACAACGGTGCCAGTAAACTTACCAGGACCATTGTTTCCGGACCGGCATAGTTGTAATGAGCCCCAATTTCTTTTGAAGTATTAGGGTTCCCCTCAACCCCACGACGTGTGCGTGTGTGAGTGTATGGTGAAAGGGTGCACACTTAAATGTATAGGTGGCTGCCTGTGTGAGTGTATGGTGAACGGGTGCACACTGTAATGTACGGGTGCCTGTCTGGGTGTGCCTGTATGGTGAAAGAGTGGCCACTTAAATGTATAGGTGGCTGAGTGTGTGAGTGTATGGTGAAAAAGTGCACACATAAATGTATGGTTGGGTACCTGGGTGTGTGTGCCTGTATGGTGAAAGGGTACACACTTAAATGTACAGGTGGCTACTTGGGTGTGCCTGTATGGTGAAAGAATTCACACTTCAATGTATGGATGGCTGGGTGTGCATGTGTGTATATAGTGAATGGTGTGTGTGCTTGCGTTCAGGGGCGCAACAAAACCTACATTTCGGGGGGCTAACCCTTAAAATGTTGGGAGAGGCGCTAACTTCATTGGTGGTGGGGGAGGAGCAAACTTATTTGTTTGGGGGCATCTCATTTCTTTATGAATTTTAATGAGACTATTCTAGTGCAGCTTCAATGTTACAAGCAGTTAACTCTCTCATTTAATGTTGAAAGCACCACTTATGGACTGCTGTGAGAATGAGTGGTCACCTGTTCCCTCTCTACCCTTCCAATCACTCCCCTGGCATGCAAGTATTAAACCCACATCACGATTTCAATTGCCTAAAAAATTTGGCATTTGAATGCAAGTACTAACAGTGAAATGCTTTATGTTACTAATTGCTGTGCTCTTGTTAACAGCAAAACCCTGGTGCCATTTAACATCTGTGTCCTCTTCTGTCTGGCAACTGCTCTGAAGGTCAGTCAGGTCGAGTCAACATAGCCCAAAATTTCAGGGGGTGGGAGTGCTGAATCCCAGCCAACTCAATGGTCCTGCACCAATGCTTGTGTTTAATGCCTTGATTACTCATTACCCCTAGCCCTATTCTTCCTCGTCCCAGTGGGTATGAGACAGTACTTGTGTGTAAGGCACTCTGCCTCATTCACAGGTATTTGGATGAGGTAGAGGTACATGGAGGTAATGCCTGATTTAGCTACCTTTAGTCTTCATTACTCCTAGTCCCTCTCTTCCTCATGCCAGTACTTACCTATGAGGCACATAGCCTCATGAGTAAGCTCTGGGACAAGGAAGAGGGACGTGAAGGTAATTCTGGGCCCAGGAGCTGATTTTGGAGGTTAGGATAGGGTTGGGAGGGAGAGGGGATGTGTGGGGGGGCAGGATTGTGTAACAAATCATAATGCTGTCCATGTCCAGGTTAAGCAGGCATGATATGTGGTATTAGTGGCTAGAGAGGCATTTTGGTGCAGCCAGTCTAGTCATTCGCCAGTTTGGTATGACTTTTCTTTAACTGGGCATTTCTGATAAAGCAGTCCTCCTAAGTGAATTACCTGGCTAGACTGCCATTTGTGTGCTGCCAATCTAGCCGTTTCTTACTGCAGCATTGTATATTTTTCTGGGCATCTGTGATCAAATGATATGATATAAGTCATTTATATGTGCCTGTACACAAGTGTTTCTAGGCACGATAAGACAAGTGAGGGAAGATAGAGGGAGCACAAGACAAACGATCTTACTAGGCCTTGTGTCATTCAGATTGTGCACGTGCGAGAACGAGAAGTGCAAGGGGAAAGGGAGGGGCGAAGTGTAAGGGAGAGGGGAGGGAAAAACAGGGCAGCAATACTCTGAGTAAGTGCAGCCAGGGCAGCGGGGCTCTGGGTAGTGCAAGGAGAACAAGGGTCTGTAGCCAAGCAACCAGTCAGTGCAGCAGACAGGTAAGTCAGGTGGGCCAGCAGGGGAGGGAGAGAGAGGAAGCAGAGGAGAAGAGGAAAGTTTTGAGCTGCTTCCGGACCTTCAGGTGGTCCGGCTCAAGTTTGAGAGGGGCAGGGAGGCAATTCCAGAGGGAGGCACCTGCAGAGGAGAGAGATCTACCCCCACTCTCTGCCTGGAGATGCGTCTAACCCTTAGAGAGTTGTAGGTAGCTGAGCGAAGGGCTTGAGAAGGAAGATATTTTAGACAAGAGCATTGGATTTAGAGCAGGCCCCAGGCCCAGAAAGCCTTGTGGACAATGCAAAGGGTCTTGAACTTGATCCGTGCAGAAAGTGGGAGCCACTGGAGAGATTTCAGGGCTGGAGAGATACGATCCCTGGGCTTGAGGCCAAGGATAAGTCTTGTAGTCCTGTTCTGGATTAATTGCAGAGGGTGGACTGTAGAGGAAGGCAGATTGAGAAAGTGGCTGTTTCTGTAGTCTAGCCTATAAAGAACCAGGGCTCTTGAGACAGTGAGCTTCTGGGGGAAAGTGAGAAAGGAAAGATTCCCTTTGTGGAGGAGCAGCTGGTAGTGGGACTTCTTGGTGACGCTGAGATGTGAGGAGAGAAAGAGAGAGTGGAGTCAAAGATGACACCAAGGTTGTTTGCCACACAGGAAGGCAAAGGAAGAGGGCCCATGGCGGGCGGACAGAGCGAGAGAGGGAAAGCCAGGAGTCCAAATGAGCAGGGTCTCCATCTTACTGACATCAAGGCAGAGATCATTGGAGGCACAACAATCCTGAATCGCGGATAGACAGTCAGGAATGAGTGAGAGAGGAGAGGAGTGTGAGGGGAGCCTGAAGGAAAGTGGAGTGACATCCGCATAACACTGAAAGTTAGAGGAGAAGGTAGAGATCAGGTGGGCCAAAGGGGCCAAGTAGAGGTTGAAAAACCAGGGTGAGAGGATGGAGCAGAGAGGAAGGGACCAAATTGGACTTGGGAGGGGCTGTCCAAGAGGAAGGAGGTCAGCCAATCAAGGGACTGATCCGTGATGCCCAGGTTCTCATGGAGTCGATTGATCAGGATTGATCAGGATGGAGTGGTTGACCATGCTCAAAGCAGAGGAAAGATCAGGGAGGATGAGGACAGAAGGAATGCTGGAATCAATGTTAGAGAGCAGATCTTCAGAGGTGTCCAGGAGAGCAGTTTCTGTGACTCTGGCAGCTCTGAAGTCAGACTGAAGGTCATGGAGACAAGCAACAGATTCTGTGTGGAGAGTAAGCTGAGAGATGGCCAGCTTTTCTAACAGTTTGCCCAGGAAAGGGGTGATGGAGATTGGGCAATAGTTTGCCGGGCAGGCAGGATCGGCAGATGGCTTCTTGAGGAGTGGGTGCATAAGGCAGTGCTTAAGGGGAGAGGGGAATGTTTCGGTGGCGAAAGAGTGATTGCAGAAATCGACCAAGGCTGGAGCGAGGGTGTCAATATGATCCTTGATGGTTCTGGAGGAGCAGGGAAGCACCTGTTTGGGTGACACTTTCATAGATCAGACTTGTCTAGAAACCTTGTCAGGCATTGTCAGAGAGAAAGAGGAGAAAGGAGGAAGAGAGGTAGAGATGGCCTAAGTGGGTCAGGGAGAGGAAGAGGAGATGGAGGACAGGATGTCCTGAGTTTTAGCAGAGAAGTGAGATTACAGAGCCATACAGAGGGCCTGGGAGGGAACAGGAGAGGTAAAGACTGCAACAGGATTGACCAGTTCCTTGAAGATTTTAAAGAGTTTGGCCATGTTGTTGGAGACCACAGGCTTGAATTTGTGTTCTCTTCTTGAGTAGTGTAATTGCTTCGATTGGCATTTTGGTGCAACCAGTCTATTCTGTCTAAATGTGGCCTGGCATGCTTTACTGTAACGTCATTACATGTCTACACTAGTCTACATTGTGCCGCCAGTTCGACATGTTTTCATTGTGGCATGGCATTTTTAATAGCAAAGCATCAATGTTCATGTGCACTGTTAGTGAATTGCATCTATTGGATTGGTGTTACCCTACAAAACAATTGCAAACACTCTGGCTTTTTAGCCAATTTTTCTCAGAAAGTGTGCTGTATATCGCATTAAAACACATATTTATATCTTTTTCCTAGTGTAGTGTGCGGCATATCCCTTCAGCAGCACATTTGCACGTATTGCGCAAGCGTGATAATCTATGCCGGCCCAGAGTGAGGTGCGACCAGTGATTTGTTGCCGAGTTGGGGGGGGCCCTCAGCATGGCTTGCAGGGGGGCCCCCACATTTTGTGTTACGCCACTGTGGTACACGGTAGCCCCGGCCTCCCCATTCCCAGTGAGTCCTATGGGATTCAAAAGGGAATGGGGAGTAATTTTTACTGGCACCCGGCGAAGGGGAATTACCTGCTCCAGCTTGGCCGGAATGCCCCGGTACATCCCCATTGCCGGTAAAAAACGGACTCCGGCGGCAGCCGTCCGGCTACCGCCACACATATAATGGCCCCCACTTTCTCTGCACGTAACTTGTCTTTGGATATTTATTTTAAATTGTACAAAATGTACTGTGTTCAGATTGTGCAATGTGTCCAGAAGAGGCTAACTGATTATCCATGCATGTGATTTTTGCGTTACAGCCCAAGTACCAATTGCAACAGCCTGAATGTACACGTGTTAAAATGTCCTGCTGGATCAGGACTAGGTATTTGATTTAAGTTTCTCTTTGGGACACACACACCTTCTTCTGCCACTGCCTTGTTGTCTTTGAGAGCGACAGAGTTTACTGGGAACTTGTGGCAGCACTGGTGTATGCACCCATACAGACCCACCGCTATCAATCTGTATAAGGAAATAATGAATGAACAACATTTTTTCGTTGTGTGCTCAACGGATGGTTAACTTCAATCTGTCAGACCACACGTACATGACCAGGGTGGGAACGGCCACTGCAAACACGCCGGACATTACAGAGTTGTGGCGGACACGGCCATCCATCTGGATTTGAATCCTGAAAGCCACCGGAGCATTACAGAGGACGCTACAGGGAGCAGCACCTTCTGATGATTACTGTGAATGGTCCTGCATTCGAAGAAATCTTTAACTGGATTACTCAAGACCTTGAATGTTAGGGTAAGGGTCTTACTCAATCATAGTCACAACGTATTCAATTTGCGCTTCTGCAGTTGGCCTTTTGAAAAGTAAAAAAATCGGTTGGACGAGTGACATCCTGACAGGAAGTAGTTTAAGCTCGTGTGCTCCAGTACCTCGGAAGTGCGGGAAGTGGCCACTGCGTATCGTCCCCCGAGTCACATGTTGAATGCGCTACGGTTCTCCCTCTGAGTGACAGGTGAGGTAACTTGCTGATTTCCTTCCGTCGCATTCGCTTTTAGAACGGCAGTCCTTATGTTCCGGGACAAATGCAGCCTCTACACATATAGATATGGGCCCGGCTCCCCGCAAGACGCGAAAACACAATGGCAGGCGAGGCCTGTGGCAGAGGGAGCCAGCTTCCAGCGCCCACTCCGCCATGTGTCCCCGCCAGCACTCTTGATACATGTCCCATCACCGTCGCCGTTTACAGCAAAAAAGCTATTTAGCCAGTCCCTGCAACCCTTCAGCCCGCAAAGCCTTGACAGCAGAGGTTATAGAAAAAAAAGAGGAAGAAAGAACAATGTGCAACCGACGCGGCATTAGAGATGGAAAAAGTACTTAAAGCCGGCAACATTCATCAAGCCTGAATACATAAATGCCACATTTTGAATAAGCCAAGCAAAAGACAATGACAAAGGAAAGGCGCATTGCTTCTGGAATCTCTATCATTTTCATTTGCTGCTGTCAGGGACCTGTTTTTTACCTCTCACTCTATCAGCCATTATAGCATTAATGAAGTAACCTCACATAGTTATTGACTGGCCTGTCAGAGGCCCTGCCTGATCCCTTAATAGAAACCATTGGTCTTCAGTTAAAAATGGGGTGAGCCGGGAGGTGCTGCGGGCATGTGCTGAATTTCAAGTGCACTCCTGAGGTTATCGCTGCCATGAAATGCAAATTATTATATTTTTTAAACACACAGATATCATGCAACGGAGCATATAAAATTGACTAATACTGTACTTTATGCACGCCTAATAATGTTTTCCAATATTCCCTGCATATGTTCCTCCGAAATTGTGAATATGCAATGATGGGCTTGATTTTATGTTCGGCATAAAGCCGGTTTCGGGCTGTTTCTCGTCTCACTTCAGGCTCATGCACACGAGGGCTTTGCGTGTCGCATCAGCATCGCGCTTTACTCACGCCCCTTGCCCTTTCTAATCAACACTAAGTCAAGCATGACATGGAAAATAATGCAAACTAAAAAGGAAATACATCCTTCAACCAATAAGATTAATGATAAACCAGTATGCTTTTCCCTGAGTGCACCATTTAGCTATATGCTATGGTTGTTTATGCTTGAATCGAGTACTATTGAGTTTGCGATGTGTTGCTTCCACTTTAAATGCAACAGCAGTCCTGGAAATGGAAACTCTGAACTGTGGGATCCCACCAGCGAGGGGAGGGCATGGGGGGGCAGCAAGTGGACGGCGAGGTCGGCCACCGCAGATATTATTTCATACACCCACAAAGAAACATTTACTATTCAGCAGATTCAATTTTAACACCGGAAAAATAACCTAGGAGTGTATTTCCGGATGTATACTAATTGACCTTTTCACAATTGACCTTGGGAGAATTGGCCTAATTTAAAAGGTCAATTAGGACATATATGCAGGGGAAACCCCCTGCAACCCCCACCCAATCCAAAAACCCTCACAACCCCCCACCCAATCCCCTTATATTATTTATAATCCAAAACCAACCCAATACATATATAAAATAACTAAAACAATATAAAGGTCAATTGTGCAGAAGGTCAATTAGCACCACTATAATTAGGTCAATTAGGACAAAAGGTCAATTGTAAAAGGTCAAATTGGGTAATACAGTATTTACTATGATGTTGCAAGCAAAGCATACAAGCTGCTCACCTTCTGAACACACAAATCATGCTTAACACTTTCTGTGGAATGCACTCCTAACAAACATTTCACATGTACCCTGATCAGACGTTGATCAGATGTTCAAGTAGTCTCCTGGTTAAGGCTCTCAACCTTCATCCTGCCTTTGTCCTGAAGACCAGTGTTTGAATCTCAGCTTCAGCAACAAAAACATATTAAAACACCTGAACATTGTTTTCCGAGTCATATTTTGCCAGATCATGGATCCGGGAAGATCCGGCCCAATGACCAGCGCTGTGCAACAGCAAAACCTAAAGCCATGGGCTCTCTCATCTGACGTCCCCAAAGTGTTAAACCAAAATGGCCTACACAGCGGATGGAGCAACTTTGAGAAAAACACTGTTCCGAGTCCACCCAAAGCTGAGAGCTTTGAGATTGCTTCATGATCACTCCACACCAGTCACAGCATCTCACTTCATTAAGAGGCAACTGTCACAAGTTCAGCAACTTCAGAAACCTACCTTAATTCAGAAAGGAAGGGGACTTTTATAGGTTGCAGATACGAAAAAAGAACACAATACATAATAAAAATAGGATAGGCATCAGTATTGTGTTGTTTCAAACACTGGTTTCAGAAGCACATACATATTGTCAGTTAAAGCTTCACTCGTGTTATCAATGATTCTGGCACTGTGTAGGCCCCCAACATTCACATTCCCCTGCAGTGCAGCCCCAGCTGCCATCCAGCAAGTAGCTGAGAGGAGTACTTTGTGCTCTGTGTGCATTTTCACTAGATGTGCTTCTTGCTGCTGCAGTTACCGCAAGGACTTCAATAACCACTCCCAACAACACCCATCTGCACCCAGCTGCCTGTGAAGTGCTGCCATGAGTGCTGAGCGATCTGTAGATTTTCAGAAGGTGTGCTGTTCACTGCTACTGGCAATGTGGGTGCTCCAGCGACCCCAAAACCACCTGCAGTACAACCCAATTGAGCAACTTGTGAAGAGCTGCCAGGTGTGCAGAGCCCTGTGTGCCTTTTGAGAGTGTGTTTGTGGGGGAGCGGGAGTGTTCCTGGTCACTGCTGCCAATATAGTAGGGACTCCAACATCAATCCACTGCAATAGATCTCACCCAACAGCCTGTGAAGATTTTTATTTGTGTTTTGTATTAATTTGAAGAACAGTGATGACTATGTCGAACAGAAATTACTTACAAGAACACATTTACAGAGTTTGAAAGCATAACCATGGAGAGTGTTTGTACAATAGCATAAAGATGAGAACAAGTAGTGAGCATGTTTATAACGGTGTAAAAAATTAGGACATACTTTAGGGACAAAACAAAATAAACAGAAACAAAATGTATATAAGAAAACATGTGACTTACAACAGTAACATTGACCTAACAGGGCAAGTGCTTCAAACTAATGAGGAATACAAAATAAATATACAAAATTGCATTAAGCATCACTGAAGGCAGTGGCAGAGTCAGGTAGGGAGGATGGGTAAGAGGGCAGGAGGAGCTCCCTCTTTAGCAAGTGACGTTGAAACCAAGCTTTGAGCAGATCCACAGTTGGGGTGGCTTTGATCGTTATAGGTAATGGATTCCAGTGGAGAATGGGAAGTATGGTGTGAGAGTAGAAGTCAGAAGAGGCAGAGGGAGGGTATGGGATGGTGAGGTTGAGTGCAGTCAAAGATTGGAGGGAACAAAATGGTGAGTAAACTTGAGATACAATCAGATAGGTACTGAGGACTAAGACCATTGATAGCTTTCTAGAGTAGGCGAATGAACGTGTAAGAAGAGTGGAGGGTAGCAAAGTTGAGGACTTTGTCTAGAGGGAGGAGGGAGTAGAGAGGAAGGCCAAGGAGTAGGCTTGAGCAGTAGGCCAGTTTGCAGAGCACAAGCAGATATTCAAGTTTTGTAGAGTGGTTAGCAAGGAAACAACACATTTCCTGAATGTTGAGGAGGTTAATATGAGCAGCAGAGGCAAATGATGAATTGTTGCAGTCATACTTCGCTATTAAAGAGGACCCCAAATTTGGGGGGAAGGAGATAAGAGAGGAAAGGGTAGGGATGGCACAGGAAACTGGGAAAATGATTACTTCCGTATTTGAATTGTTCAACATGGTGCAGTGGGTAGCCATCCAGTGACAAATTGCAGTGAGACAGTTTGTAACCTGTTTCGAGATGGCTGCGGAGAAGGAGGAAAAAGAGAATAATATTTGTGTTTCATCAGCAAAAAGGTGAAATTAAAACAAAAGGATGAGATTAGTCTTTCTAGGGCAGATGAATAGAGGGTGAAGAGCAGAGGTTCAAGGACTGATTCTTGGGGATGCCAACTGGAAGTGGGGTGTAGTCAGAGGTTTGCAAGTTTCAAGATATTTTAAATGATTGTCCTTCCAGGTAGGAGAGTGTTGGTATGCAGGTGCAACTTCCAAAACATGAAAAGAGGTACAGTTAGCAGGAAGAGATGGTCCTTTTAGTGTCGGGATTTATGACAATTTTTTAGCATTTCTGCCCACGTGAGAATTTCATTTAGTGTTGACACATTTGTGTAGAGCGCCATCCACAGCAAAAGGTTTAGGAAATTATATTCAGAGCTTAGGCCCATGTCACTGCATTGGTTTCTTAGAAATCATAACCAAATTAGGTTGTGCTTCGTTTACAGTTAACAGAGACTGAATGTGCTGTTTTGTAGTTGGGAAAAGCTTTTGTTAGTTGTCGAGTATAAGGCTGAAGTGCCAAAAAGTGCAAGCATTATGTAGGAAAGACATGGATCTTTATTAGCATGACAACTACTTGCTACATTAACCTGAGTTCTGCCATTTCTGAGCTTCAGTCCTGGATGTTTAATTTGATTTTGTATCCTTGCTTCCCCCTGCGGGTGCCCAGATTTCCAAGTCCCTTGGAGGAAGGGTGAAACACCACACAAAGATTGGTTATTGTTGCACGACCTAGCTGTTCTCAAATTCTTCAGGCAGGAGATAGGTAACACTATGTTCCCAACATTAGATACATGTAATGGCAGTGGAGGACACATTATGGTGTGAACAAGGTTTAGAGGCACAACCTAGACAGGATATTAAAAGTGGTTGTGGTTATACTGCCCTCACTGAGAAGTGGTAGGACCATTGCAGCTGACAGGCTAAATAAAGCAAATCAATCAGATAAATTAGTCCTGAAGAGCAGTATCCCGGCTGCATTTTTTATGAAGCCACCTGGTTCCCAAGAAAGATATGGGTGGATGCTTCAAGACGTGAGTCGTATGAGGGGTTGCCAAATGTGCAGCTGCAAGGTATGAGAATCGCTGAGGGGTGCCAACTTATTTGTTCTCATGAGAAAGTAGTATTGTGTTTTCTTAGTTGCCACATGGGTACTGGAGTCAGTGTTCACACTTGGGTCTTCTTGAGAGTCATGCACATCATGAGGTTGTCCTGGCAAATGGGGAAAGGCCATCGTAGCAACAGTAATATCAATAATGTTGTCTAATGAAAACTGAGTATTTTGTGCTGACTACACAATTAGGCCATCCTTACGGTGCAGCATTTAAATGGTCATGGGTAGGTTATGGTCCAATGGGTTTGGTGTATATTGGTTGTGTTTAGTTTTGTGTATATGGGCTAGCCAATGGGGAGTGTGGGACTATGATACACTTGATATTTGTAACAAATACCATTTTGTGGTTCTCCTCTGTAAAAACTGTAACTAATACGGGTGTGCCAAGAGCGTTTTCAGTTTTTTCAGTTCTACGGAGTGAAGGCGCTCACTCCCCACTTCATCAACAAAAACAGAATAAAGGACGCATCCCAGTAGGGAAAGAGACCAAGAGATTGGGTTGCGAGTTGTAAAGTTTTTATATAAGATTCAGCATCCACAGAACTCTGCTGCCTCGAGAGCGCTCTGGCAAACAAAACAAATACAATATGTTTTAAAGGGTTACAGCGTCATCAGTGATGATTTCTATACAGGCTACAAGTTACAGTTTCATTGTTTACAAAGGAGGTGCACAAATATTTCTGTAGGGGCCGGCTCCCCGGGATTGGCTGATGACTTGGCGGGAGGTTGGACATCACATGGTTCAGCTGGGCCGGTCCGTATGAGGTGAAGGTTAAGTAAGGTCGGAGAGGCGGCTGGTCCTTACTAGGCTAATCTACACACTTATTCTAGATATATAATAAACAATAAGCATAAACATACTTTTGAGTAAATCTTAGAAGCCTATAAATTGTACATATGTGTTTACATCGTCCCACTTTGAGACATTTGTGAGGTGAAGGGTGTAAGGACCTTGCGGTAACCTGGGGGCTGGGATTGATAGCTGTCTAGTCTGGCACATCAGAGCGGGAAGGGGGTGGCATGACACATGTTAGTTTAGGACAGAATATACTGTGACAGGAGTAGGGTTTTATTGAGGGCGCTCAAGGGTGGTTACTCAGGACGGGTCATACTTCTGGTACATCAAAAGGATAGCTTTGGAGAGGCCCTGGGCTGACCAGGCAGTAATTTTCCATCAGTGGGGGTGAGGGGTGCAAGAACAGGTTTGTTGAGATGGATGAACTACAAGTCATGGTTCGGCCCGGTCACACACAGGACAGTGATCTCAGAGGAAGAGTGAGATGAATACATTGTTTACTTGTAACAGTTTGCCTCAGAGCATCCGTGAGAAAGGGACTTGGGAGGTGAAGGAAAAGGAGGAAAAAGGCGGGGGCTGTTGGTGTTCGCTGTGCGCAGCGCCGCTGAGGGGAGAGGAGACTTTGTAATGCCAGAATGCGGCCTAGTCCAGAGATGGAATCAAGGGCACACAAAATGGAGTCCAGGTGTGTCTTGCAATAGCCCCAGCTCTGCTTCTGCCAGGGCCCTATTCCCCATGGCTGCAGAAGGGCGATTGAGGTGTCCCCACTAGTACAAGACCAAGTGGTCCCTTTCATGTACAATGTATGTGGGGGCTCAACCGGCCCCTTGCTTCCTTATATTCCCCCCTTTCGTTACATCTAAAGTAACAAACACATTTTTTGTATTGTTTGCATTCCGGTAATACTCTGCCTCCAACACCGCCTCGTCCCAATTAGGTGTCCCTTTTATTGGCATCAATGCTCTGCATACACCCCGTAGACTCTGGCCCCTTCTAGGATACTCATCAGGGGTGCATGTCATGTATATTCCCACATCCCCATCCAGATTCTCCCACACCTCCTCATACCATTTTAATTCCTGAGGCTCCTTAATTGTGGTGTGATACAAGTTGTCCACCCAGTCCCCTGGATAACGATAGACTGCAGTCATACAGTATTTGGAGGGGCCAGACTCCCAGATCTGTTTTGTGCATCCTTCATAATTTGTACCCTTGTCGGTTAACCCATCATCACCATCATCATTGCATAACTAGGCATTGATTTTCCACAACATCGAACACCTACCTGGCACACACAAAAAATCAGTAACAGAAAAACGATAAGTGGGACAAAAATGTTCATCATTGTGCTGAACCAGGAAGGTATCCAGTCGTAAATGTTGTCGAACCACTTGCTAGGTTCGATCCCCCCTTCTTTCTTCATTCTTTCACCCAGGTTGTGTAATGCGGATATCAAATGTGATAGGGTCACATTGTCGGCATCAGCAGAAGGTACGAATGTACAGCATGCACTCCCGATTTTTTGGCAAACACTGCCGTCCATTGCTGTGAGTAGGTCTAGGATGTACCGGTTTTGCATGGTCATCAACCGCAGGGCTCGAAGTTCTACTTTGATCACGTTGAACCCTTCTTCAGTGTCGTTGGCCAGCTGGAACAGTTCCCAGCACATGATTTGCAGCCATTTGGTGTTCGTTCGTGCCTGGATGCCTGGTACTAGAAGAGAGGCAAAGAAAGTTTCTGCAGAATTGAAAAGTTTGTATTGATCAGGAATCTCTACCAGGAGGTCTGAGGATTTGCAAGAAATATAGTTGGACGACCCCCGTTTGTGGGACACTCTGTCCTGTAATTCATCTTCAGACAGGATGTCATATGTGGAGGGTTCTTGGCACCTCATAGCTTTCCAGAATTACCATCAGAGCCGAATGCAACATGGCCATGGCGCAGGTACCTCTCTATGATGGTGAGAGGTGGAGGTACGCTTGTTTGCCACATAACCAGTACGTGTCCATTAATGCTGCTGTGCCTTTCTTCATGTCTGGAAGGATGATTCTCTTGTTGCAATATTTGTTTGAGCCCATTGGTATTTTCTCTTTACCATGAAAACATAGTTCGTGCTGGATTTCTTTTTGTATTTTGATCAGTTTTTCAAGGGCTGTTAACCACGTAAGTTTGGCGATGTGTTGAGACCACGTCAGAGGGCATGTTTATTTGACCCATTGGAAGTTTGTTGTCCCTTTTATTACAGAAAATGGTTCTTTCACGCATATTACGCCTGGAGGTCTGCTTGTGCATTTTTTCTTGTTTTGCAGCATTTGTATTGTTACCGTGTGTGCCTGGAAGGTACTCCGAATCCTACATAATGTTAAATGAACAAGACACTGGGCATCCGACAAAGGTGTTTCTTGGGGTATGAGCACCTTTGGCGTGCCAGTGGCATGGGGTATGAGAAAGCAAACATAACAACTCTCATTTGTTGCCTGCTTGGCTGTGGCACTCATATCTGAGTACCATTCATTTGATTGGTCGGGGTGGCGGGGGTCTTCTACTTCATCTAATCCCAGGCCATGGTATGCATCATAACCCCTTCTTTCCAGCCCCCTTTTCCGTTTCTTGTTCCCCCATAGACCCCTGTGCATTTTTTCCACTTTTTGATATCATAGAGGAAAAATATCTGTCCACGTTTCTTCATTCTGTTCGTTGCCACTCTGCCAATACTGTGTTGTTGGGGGAGCTTGTGTGGTTTGGACATAGGGCTTAAAGTGCATATTATCGCCATTTGAGGTAGGTTTTCAGTTGTGGGCATATTTACATATGTTGATCCCAGTACACCGAACATGGGAGAATCAACATTATACTCATTGGATATGTCATCAGCATCATAATCCATAGCAGAATATGTGAAAATGGGGGTTTTGACTGTTCGGTTTTGTGCAAAGTATTAGGTTGGCATTTAAAGAGGCATTATGGACCCATATTACTTTGAACCCATTCCAAATAAGGCTTGACCCTTCTTGTATTAGATGTATCCCATCCCCCCTCCTTTATATCACCCAATATAAAGGTCAAACTCCAATGCATGCCTAGGCAAAATAACAAACACAGAGAAAACAATGGCCACAAAATAGAGGACACAATCATAGCTATACGCTCTAGTAGCACTAATGTCTCTCCTATCACTATCTACGTTTGTAGTGTCGTTAGTGAGGGGCCTACTTTCCGTCATATTTCCACCTGAAGGGGTGATATAAATGGGTTAAGTACACATAGACAAATCAAATATTATTTTTATCTTCACGACAAATCATTATATTTCATCTTATGCATACATTAAAAAACTTAGCAGTGAGAGAACATTAGAAAAGATATATCAGAGAGAGAGAAAGAGAGAGAAAGAGAGAGTCTTACAACCTTTACATACTCTTATTATTAAGCAATGATCTTGTACCACTTCTGCACTTAAATTACTTATTTGTCATTCCCTTTTAACCAACATAGGGGTGGCATCCCCTTTATTCTTTATTTAGGGTACTGCATTGTCCTGCTCATGTGGGTGTTCCCCATGGGGTGTTGTGCTATAGTGAGCCTTTCTTACATCCGTGAGATGGACCCAATACTTCAACCCCTTAACCTTTACAGCTGAGGGTGTACAGTAAACTACTTCGTAGGGGCCATGGAATGGTGGAGAGTTCCATCTTTGCACGAAACTGCGCACATGCACGTTTTCACCAGGAATCAATTGTACAGCTGGGCTGTCTGCTGCTGGAGTGTTTGTATCTGTTTCATTCTCTCATGTGAAAAGGGCGCTGATTGTTTGGCTATACTCTGTACAGTTTGTGTCAGTTGTGTGAGGTATTCCTTAAACTCATCCCCAAGCACTGTGGCAGCTCTATGAGCATCTGCCTCTCGTCTTACTGGTGATAGTGGTGTTTTAATGTGCCTTCCCGTCACTATTTTGTGCGGGGACAAATGGTGGTCTTCACATGGCTGTGTTCTGAGCTGGAACAGTGCTAGAGGCAAACAATATACCCAATTCTTTTTTAGGGTGTGGAACAGTTTAGGTAATCTACTCTTAAGGAGGTCGTTTATCTTCTCCACAATCCCGTTCACTTGCAGGTGATAAATCGAGCAAAGTTTGTGTTTACCGCCCAGCAACGCTGTAACTTCTTTAAAGAGGACATTTACAAAATGAGTGCCATTGTCTGTACGGATCACATCACATATTCCCCACCCTGGTAACACCTCCCTCACCAGGAACTTTGCTGTGCACTTGGCATCTCGGTGGGCACACCATCCTGCTTCCACCCAATGTGAGAAGGGGCACACCACAACTATGAGGTATCGTGTCCTGTTGCATTGCTCTCCCATATCTGCATAGTCAAGGTGTAATTCTCGGAATGGTACTGACGGGTGTGACAGTGTTCCTCTCAGTGTTCTGAGGGTCATACCTGAACTGTATGGCTGACATGTTGTACACTCTATTATTAATTAAGTTAAATGTTCCTGTAAATTGGGCACAGTCTTCTTGTATATCTTCTGATATGTGTTGTTTTGTTACGTGTGCAGGGAAGTGAAGTTGTTGAAATGCAATTTGCAATAACTCTATTGGCATTACCACTTTCCCTGTCATTTCCTGATGCCAGAGGAGGTCTGTGGGTGATTGCTTTCACCCTCTTTTTGTCCATATTTCCTGTTCATCTGCCGGGGCATGTTTCTGTAATTCTATTAACTGGATTATTGGTGTAGCACTGTACCCCTCTTCCTTGTTGTCTTGTGTGGGTGTCTACACCACACACTCTACTGGTTGTGGAATATTAAAGTATGCTGCTTCTTTTGCAGCGGCATCCGCCGCTGCGTTTCCGAGTGAGATTGCATCTGTGTTATTTATGTGGGCCTGGCATTTCACTAATGCCACTACTGATGGTTCTGCTAATGTTTCAATGAGGTCATTCAATAATTGGATGTGCTGTATGGGAGAGCCATCTGCTCTCCTGAATCCACTCCATCGCCATCGTGAAAAAAACCAGAATGCACCGTTGTTGTCACGTATGCCGAGTTAGAGTAAATTTTCACTGCACATCCTTTACCAGTATATAATGCTTCTATTAATACTATAAGTTCTGCTGCTTGTGCTGAAAAGTGTGAGGGGAGGCATTTTTGTACCATTACTTCATATTCTTCCCCCTCTATTCATACCACTGGTGACCCACCTGTTTTTCTCCTGTCTCACAGTCAATGGATGCCAAACCGTCTACAAAGTATACCTCACCTTTGTCTAGGGCCTTTTCAATGGCTTTAGGGATATCATCACCTTGCCCATCATATGTTTCACAATCATGCACTCGTATGTCTTCCACTGTGCAGGGTTCCGTGATGAATGTGGCTGGATTTACGTTTTTACAACGAGTATGTTGGGGCTTGAGATTATTATCTTGCAAGCGGTTTCTTTCTGTGTGGTGAGTGTGGACTTTGACCTCTCTAGTATCGCAAACAGAGTGTGTTCAACAAACAGTGTTACAGAGCAGCCCATCACTATGGTGGCGCTTTTCTCTAACGTAAAGGGCATGACAGCGAGGGCTTGTTCGCACGCGAAGTGCCCTTGCATCACTGAGTCCAACGTGCCATTGTAATAGGCCAATGGCTTGTGGCCTAATGATGCTTTTTGTGTCAATACTGCTGTTATTAGTGTTCTATTGCAATGTGTGAATAAATAAAAATCCTGATTATAGTCTGGGGTCGCTAGGACGGGTGCTGTTGTGATGAGGTCTTGTAGTTTAAGGAATTGTGTGTTCATCTCTTGTGTCTACTTTATGGGGGTGCTGTTCTTTTGGGCTTCTTTCAGTGCTTGGAGGAGGGTGTGTGTGTGTGCAGCATAGTCTGGTATCCAGGCACGGCGGTAATTGCATATGCTAAGGAAACGTTGCATGTCTTTCACAGTTTTGGGCATAGGCGTGTGACATATTGCTGATGCTCTGGTACATTCCTTTACCACCTTTTGAAATTAGCTGCCCTAGATACAATACTTCTGCTAAGCAGTATTGCAGTTTCCCCTTGTCCACCTTGTACCCTTTTGTTGCTAATAAGTTCAACAATGTTATTGAATTTGCTCTACATTGTTCTTCACTGCCACTGCATATGAACAGATCATCTACACATTGAATTATTGTACTTTTTTACTTCAATGTTGCCAAGATCTTCTTGTAGTATTCTATTGAATATTCTGGGACTTTCACAGTAACCTTGGGGTAATCTGCAATGCTCATATCTTTCCCCCCCAGGATAAATGTTGTTAAATATTGGCAACTGGGGTCGAGTGGCAATGAGAAGAAGGCATTCTTCAAGTCTACAACTGTGAAACACGTGGCTTCTTTTGGGATGCTGCATAAAATGGATGCAGGATTTGGCACTAAGGGCAACTCTTTTTGTATAGCATCATCAAGAGGGCAGAGGTCCTGGATCATCCTCTAAGGCCCACCCTTTGCTTTTTTTATAGGATAAATCACAGTGTTGCATGGTGCATTTGATGGAACAATTATACCCTGTTATAGTAACTCATGTATTCTTTCCTTTATTCCTTCTTCTGCTTCTCGGGATAGCCGGTACTGTTTTACTCTAGGTGGTACTGCACCTGGTTTTAATGTCATTTTTTATGGGCATTACCCCTTATAATAGTCCTACATCATGGGGCCCTGTTGTCCATAACTCTTGTGGTACTTGTTACATATCGTCATCAAAAATCGAAGGTGGTTCATTGACACTGGCCATGAGGGGGTTATTTATCTCCCTGTGTTGAATCATTATTTCACATGGCAGTCACAGTTTCATTATTATCTCCCCATCAGTGTCATGGTCAGTGAACAGCTCTTCGTCAGTAATGTCTTGCAGCGCTATGTTTGGGTCAATACACAACACTGTTCTCCACTCACATCCATGCGTGTCCAATCCTATTGCCACAATACGTTTGGCCAATACCTGCACCCCCTGTAGGTCAATTGACAGGATAGTGCCGGGCACAATTTCTGGGCTTATCATGGGGCAAAAAATGAAATCAGGTGGCACCCGCCATTCTTTCCACGTTATTTCAGGCACCAACGTAGCTAAAATCTGTATCCCATAGATGAACATGTCAATGTCCATGGGCACCCCTCTCACTGCAACTTCATTTGTAATGGTACTGATCATTAACATCGCTCTCATTGGGCATGCCCCTGGGGTAGGGCATACTATTCCTCTTTCTGTAAAGGAGATAGTCATGTTAAGTTTGCTAAGGAGGTCCCTCCTCGGCAAATGTATGGGTGAATCTTTGTGGTATAACAGGGGTGCCCGCACTGTTTTTCCTCCTGCCGTCATATCCAAATCTTTTGTGTAGGGAACTTTCAAAATCTCCCCAGAAAATCCCTGCGTTTCCAAATTTTGGCCAGAGAGAGGAATCCGTCCTTCCATAAGGCATGATGTTTCCGCTCCTAAGTCCACCATGAAAATGAACTGCTTTTTTCCTATATCTGCCCCCACCAGTGGTTCCTCTTCTGGACGTAGGGTAGTTGATTGGACTGGACACGCAAGTACTTTTTGTGGGCTGTCCTAATCTCGGTATGTGTTTGTTCTTGGAACAGAAAAAACACTGTCTCCTATTGCTGCCATTCCATGGAACGGCGCAGGCACACCATTGGCAGATGTAGCAAAGACGTTTGGGTTGGCGTTTCCCATAGTGCTTTGGCATGCTAACTGGGGCTGCATACCTTGCTGTGGTGCATGTTGTCTCTGTTGAATTTCTTGTATCCCTTGTTGGTGATTATTATAATACTGCTCTTGTTGCCCGTGACCACCCATTGGTAATCCATAGGGGCTGCCCGGATGAGGGTGACCCAAACATTGTTCATTTCCAGGAGGTGGGGGCCCTTGATAGTTTCCCATGGGTCAAGCACGTCATTCTCGTGAAAAATCTCCCCATCTCCCACAATTCCAGCATGACCCATGGCCCCCTCCCCGAGCCCCTTATCCCCCAAAACCTCTATCTCCCTGACCCCCAACCCCTCTCGCTGCCCCATGTACCCACCTCATCCTTTTGTAGGCCTTACCTGCCATTGGGGGCCCCCGTATTGCTCCTCACTAGCCCATTGTTCCTGTTCGTTTGCACACCAGGTTGGCTCCATCCTTGCCAATGAGCCTCCTGACCCCGACTCCCTGTCTCTCAATGGGTAGGGCTGAGGTAATCGCAGCAACCTTCACCAATTTGTTCTGTACAAGCTTGGCTTCATCTGCCAACCTCCTCTGCGCAATTTTTTTCTCCTTCTATAATCCTCCTACAGTGGTGTACTATAATGCTCTGAATTTCAGGCCACCCTTTGGCTTCTATCCGTGCAATTTTATACAAGGATTTCTGTACGTCCTTTGGGAGGCCTCTTTTTATAATAAAGTAAAAAAGGGAGGTTGATTGGTCCCAAGCCGTGCCCTTTTCGGATCTCCACAGGTCCTGCACCCGAAGAATGTACTGCAAAGCCTCTTCCTCCTCCCTCTTGGTGCATTGCATTACCAAGTGTAAATCGGGTGTATCAGGGAAGGTTCTCCACAGTGCATCCCACACTTGGGCCCTTACATTGTTGAAGGCCGACCCATCATGACAATCACAATTTGTTGTTACTCCCGGGAAACCTGCCTTCACCCACACCCCGTCTGCTTGGTCTCCCTCTGCGGACACTAGCAAGTTCTTTATGTCCCCAATAGCCAGCGGGACCCCTGCAGTGTTCGTTTCAAACACATGTATCCATTTTCCCACCCCTACCAAGATTGGGGGCAATAATTTCAACAGATTTTTTTTGTCCATCTATGCCCATGGTATGTAATGCGGTCTTCCTGCTCCCTTGTGGATGAGAGGCATTTACAGCTTTGCTTTACTTCCTTTCTTACTTACTTTTACTCCTTTCACTTTACTCAGTGACATGTTTCCCATCCGACTCCTTAACCTCCCCTGCCATCTTTGTCGTACTATCCCATCTTCCTGCTCTTCTCATAGTGGCAAGGGCATTCCTGCCGCTGCTGCCCCTTCCTCATACTCATCTACATCGCTCCATACCTCCTCTATTTCCCTATCCGATTCTCCACTTCCTTGTTCCTCTCCTGCTTGGCTGCCTTCTTGTTCCACTCGTACTATTTTTATAGGGGTATTGTTAAGGTGGAAGAAAAACTCCTGGACTTACATTCATCTTGCGGCTTACTAGATGCGTTCCCTGATGGGAGTGGAGATGGTGTTGTCCCGCCCGCTGAGAGTGTTGGTGCTTCCCCTCCCCAAGGCAACAGTTGGCTTCTGTCACATAGTTCTCTCAAAATGTGTCTACTCCATCTGTGTGGAGGCAAGTTGCCTTTCTAAATCACCAGTGAGACGTGCAATATATACTGGAGGGGCTTGGAAAAATACCAGACTTCCACTTTTGCGCTCCAAATATAAATTTTATTTGATTGATTACACAGTTGATTCAATACATTGTTTCTCAGTTGTGAGGGTTATAAGGTTCACCCTCAGTTGATTCAATACATTGTTTCTCAGTTGTGAGGGTTATAAGGTTCACCCTCTTGTTCAGTGCTGAAGAAAGTTTGTGTGTAAGTTCCATGTCTGAGAGATTGAGGACTAAATTATTTTCTGATTTGAGTTTTTTGATCTTGTCCACATTCCTCTTGAGTTGTCTCTTGTTGTTTCTTTTACTCCCCCTCTTGCCCCTTTTGGTTGGCCACCATTTGTATCTTCCTGCTGCATATGTTGATTTCTTAATTGTTGTGTACTTTGGTACAATGGATAGGATCTTGCTTGTCGGTGTTTCTGAAATTCCTCTAAAAAAGAGTATGGGGTAATGTCTCCTGTTCTGGTTTCATCTTCCTGTGATTCTATAGATTTGTCAATGTCACTGTCTGGCTCTGATGATTCCGAAGTAGTTTCTTGTGGTTTTTTTGAATGTTGTGAAGCTGCTGATTTCCTAAATTGTGTTTTACTTGTTGTTCGTGTTCTAAATTTGTTTTGAAATGTGTATACTCGTTTAAATTTGTAGTCTAGTTCGTCACGTTGAAATGCCTGTTGTTTTTTTAAATTTGATTTCTTTTTCATAATTGCTTAAATATTCATCCATGATTTGATAATTTTTGAAGGTGGCTTCAGGTAGATTTAGGTCTTCAATAATCTGTTTGATTGCTTCTATCTCTTCAAGAAGTTTAGCATGTATTTTTTTAGTGTACATGATGATTCTATGGATCATCTCTTTTGATGTTGTTTTGAGAAGTTCTTCCCAATCTCTGAGGTCTTCAACATCTTCCTCTTCAAACGATGGGAAGATGCAAATCCGGAGTCCTCGTGGTATTCTTCCCACATTTAGATATTTTTCCATGGTGGTTATTTCCCACCAGCGAGAGAGTTCTTTCTTCGATAGGGCTTCCAGTTTTTCAAATGCCTGTTTAAGTGATTTAATTTGGGATGCATCACTAGGTTTTTGTATTGGAGGTGTGCCAGAAAAAAGATATTCTGCTTCCTGTTCCTTTGTTTAAAGCGTTGTTCCATTCTAATGTTTTAGATTTTGGTATATTGCCTGGTGCTCAGCTACTGCTGTTGTTAATATAATAGATTGTTGAGAGTGCGTTCAGCCTGAACAGCTGTTGCAAGCTACCTTGATGCTGTTTTGTGAGAGGTCACTGCACTGATATTGTGCTATTTGTTTGCTGCATGTGGAGCTTGGGACATTGCGGCTGCCCAATGTCATGAATGAATTCCTTGGAAAAATACCAGACTTCCACTTTTGGACTCCAAATATAAATTTTATTTGATTGATTACACAGTTGATTCAATACATTGTTTCTCGGTTGTGAGGGTTATAAGGTTCACCCTCAGTTGATTCAATACATTGTTTCTCAGTTGTGAGGGTTATAAGGTTCACCCTCTTGTTCAGTGCTGAAGAAAGTTCTTGTGTAAGTTCCATGTCTTTTTTCTGGCACACCTCCAATACAAAAACCTAGTGATGCATCCCAAATTAAATCACTTAAACAGGCATTTGAAAAACTGGAAGCCCTATCGAAGAAAGAACTCTCTCGCTGGTGGGAAATAACCACCATGGAAAAATATCTAAATGTGGGAAGAATACCACGAGGACTCCGGATTTGCATCTTCCAATTGTTTGAAGAGGAAGATGTTGAAGACCTCAGAGATTGGGAAGAACTTCTCAAAACAACATCAAAAGAGATGATCCATAGAATCATCATGTACATTAAAAAATACATGCTAAACTTCTTGAAGAGATAGAAGCAATCAAACAGATTATTGAAGACCTAAATCTACCCGAAGCCACCTTCAAGAATTATCAAATCATGGATGAATATTTAAGCAATAATGAAAAAGAAATCAAATTAAAAAAACAACAGGCATTTCAACGTGACGAACTAGACTGCAAATTTAAACGAGTATACACATTTCAAAACAAATTTAGAACACGAACAACAAGTAAAACACAATTTAGGAAATCAGCAGCTTCACAACATTCAAAAAAACCACAAGAAACTACTTCGCAATCATCAGAGCCAGACAGTGACATTGACAAATCTATAGAATCACAGGAAGATGAAACCAGAACAGGAGACATTACCCCATACTCTTTTTTAGAGGACTTTCAGAAACACCGACAAGCAAGATCTTATCCATTGTACCAAAGTACACAACAATTAAGAAATCAACATATGCAGCAGGAAGACACAAATGGTGGCCAACCAAAAGGGGCAAGAGGGGGAGTAAAAGAAACAACAAGAGACAACTGAAGAGGAATGTGGACAAGATCAAAAAACTCAAATCAGAAAATATTTTAGTCCTCAATCTCTCAGACATAGAACTTACACAAGAACTTTCTTCAGCACTGAACAAGAGGGTGAACCTTATAACCCTCACAACTGAGAAACAATGTATTGAATCAACTGAGGGTGAACCTTATAACCCTCACAACTGAGAAACAATGTATTGAATCAACTGTGTAGTCAATCAAATAAAATTTATATTTGGAGCGCAAAAGGGGAAGTCTGGTATTTTTCCAAGGAATTCATTCATGACATTGGGCAGCCGCAATGTCCCAAGCTCCACATGCACAAACAAATAGCACAATATCAGTGCAGTGACCTCTCACAAAACAGCATCAAGGTAGCTCGCAACAGCTGTTCAGGCTGAACACACTCTCAACAATATACTGGAGGGGCGCTCGTGGGATCGTACAACCCCCTTGGGTCGTAGGGAGGTGGGGCTGTTGCTGCGGGAGTGGAAGGTGCGCTTGGTGCAGGCAGATAAAAGGGGTCACTGTATCCCGCAGCGGGCCTAGTTAATAGTGGGTAAAGCCCAGTGAGCTCCGCGTTCCCTGTTTTCACCATTTTCCCTTCTTCTGTCTTTTCCCCCTCCCCCGCTGTGGCTTGTGCCGTCTCAGCCAACATTTCCTTATCAGTGCTGTTAGCTGAGGATTTGTCTTCAAACATCCTCAAGAGATCTAATACTTCACGTCTATTCTGGAGTTGCTTCCCCCGGTATTTTACTAACAAGTGGATCGTCACCAGGTCTAATATTCGTTTATCAAATGACTCTCCTTCCGGCCATACTTGGGATGATCCCTCTCCTTTTATTTCAGTGAGCCATTGATCATGATATTTTTGCATGCTCTCACTGTACAGGGGGAAATGCTGAAAAATATGGGCTAGTTGTGTTCCTCCTCCCATGGTTCCCCTCTTCAATTTTGTGTTCACTCGGATAGGTGTAGTGCATCAAGAACTCTAATTGAGAAACACTTCTAGTTATCTTCTAATACTTCAACAAATACTGTGCAATACTATAGTTTTAAAACAAAAACCTTTATACTTACACCCTCTGAACCCCACATTAAGAAAAACAAACTTTACAGTAATTTAACATATGGCAATTACACATACACCTTTTTGAACATACCAACACAATTGACTTTAACGCCAATTAACATAAAACATATAATTGCTTTATTTCTTAGCTATACTCCCACCCTATCCTAGTTCACGCTATCATATTCTTCTCCCACTCACTCTCCCTGCCCCACCTCTCTGAGCCCCTTCGGGCTAACCTCTAAAAGTGTTATGCTCAGAAGAAAAAGAATTTGCTAATGTCTCCCGAGTCTATTCACTACACAAGACTCCTACTGTTTTTCTATTTTATCTTCACTTATTTCCTGTACTGGTTGAGATAATGCTATGCGGCGCCGCTTTCCACTCCCTTTCGGAACTAGGTTCCTGTATTCTTCCCGTATTCTATTATTTTTGTATTCACAACCGAATTGCCATATAAAGAAAAGAGAAGAAAAAGCCTACCACTTACACTCACACAAACCCTAAGCCCTGAATCTGATTCCCCACTAGTTTATCAGTGCTATCCTTACACCCATTACCTTTTTTAATTCCCCTTCTTTGAGATTCTCGCAAACCAATACTTACGCGTCTTGAATGACCCGAGAGCCTCCGTTCACAGTCTATTCAAAATCAGGGCAGCATCCCAACCAAGCCGTGATCTGCCCTGATGAAGAGTCGGATATTTGCAATGGCCGGGACCCTTGGAACCTCTCTTTTTGAGTGCACTAGTCAGCCGCAGGAGGCTATGGTTTTCTGGGGGGCGTCCCTGATCTCGCCACACAACACAGCGATGTCTCTCAGTGCACCCTCTAATCACGTCCTGGGGGTCACCAAGTGAAGGTGCTCACTCCCCACTTCACCAAGAAGAACTAAGAATAAAGGAGACATCCCAGTAGGGAATGAGACCAAGAGGTTGGGTTGCGAGTTGTCAAAATGTTTATATAAGATTCAGCATCCAGAGAACTCTGCTGCCTCGAGAGCACTCTGGCAAACAATACAAATACAATATGTTTTAAAGGGTTACAGTGTCATCATGGATGATTTCTATTCAGGCTACAAGTTACAGTTTCATTGGTTACAAAGGAGGTGCACATATATTTCTGTAGGGCCGGCTCCAAGGGATTGGCTGATGACTTGGCGGGAGGTTGGACATCACATGGTTCAGCTGGGCTGGTCCGTATGAGGAGAAGGTTAGGTCAGGTCGGAGAGGTGGCTGGTCCTTACTAGGCTAATATACACCCTTATTCTAGACATATAATAAACAATAAGCATCAATATACCTTTGAGTAAATCTTAGGAGCCTATATATTGTACAAGTGTGTTTACATTGTCCCACTTTGAGGCATTTGTAAGGTGAAGGGTGCAAGGGCTCTGCCCCATGCGGTAACCTGGGGTCTGGGATTGATAGCTGTCTGGTCTGGCACATTAGAGCGGGAAGGGGGTTAGCATGGCACATGTTAGTTTAGGACAGAATATACTGTGACAGGAGTAGGGTTTTATTGAGGGCACTCTAAGGTGGTCACTCAGGACGGGTCATACTTCTGGTACATCAAAAGGATAGCTTTGGAGGGGCATGGGGTTGACCAGGCAGTCATTTTCCATCAACGGTGGTGAGGGGTGCAAGAACAGGTTTGTTGAGATGGATGAATTACAAGTCATGGTTCTGCCCGGTCACACACAGGACAGTGATCCCAGAGGAAGAATTAGAAGAATACATTGTTTAATTGTAACAGTTTGCCTCAGAGCATCCACGAGAAAGGGACTTGGGAGGCAAAGTCAAAGGAGGAAAAAGGTGGGGTCTGTTGGTGTTCGCTGTGCGCGTCGTCGCTGAGGGAAGAGGAGTCTTCGCAATGCCAGAATGCGGCCTAGTCCAAAGATGGAATCAAGGGCACACAAAATGGAGTCCAAGTGTGTCTTGCAATAGCCCCACCTCTGCTTCTGCCAGTGCCCTACTCCCCATGGCTACAGAAGGGCGATGGAGGCGTCCCGTACTAGTACAAGAGCAAGTTGTCCCTTTCGCGTACAATGTATGGGAGGGCTCAACCGGCCCCTTCCTTCCTTACAGGAGCTAACTGACCTGCGCTACCATGCTTGGATGTAATAGATTTTTTTTTCTTACAAAACATGCACACTATTATTGATTCTTTTGATTGTTTTTTCCAATCACCTTTTGGGCCTAACATACAAGGCAATCTAGACAAGAGCATATATGCAAAACCCAAGGTCATGGAGAGTAAGGAGGAGAGAGGAGTGGTCAACAATGCCAATAGTGGAAGAAATATCCAAAAAGATGAGTATAGAAGAGAGTTTGTAGTGGTGAGAATTAGAGAGAAAGCTGCAGACATGCATGGTTGCAGCCTCGATGCAGTGTTTACTAAGAAGCCAGATTGAATTGGATCTCCAAAACGATTACCCTTAAAGTACTTAGCGATCCGGTCAAAAGGTACACCCATTCAATGACTTTTGAATAATGGGGAAGGAGAGAAACTGGGTGACACTTTTCTGGAACATTTCAGTCAGCAGAAGGTATCTTCAATTGAGGTTAGATAGTTGCAGATTTGAACGAGGCAGGAAAGAGTTCAGCAGGGAGAAAGAGAGAGTAAAGAGTTCAGAGATAAATGCAAGTGATTGAGACTAAGTCTTTGATCATTTGGGAAGCAAAATGGGTGATAGGAGCAGAAGATAGGTTGGCACTGTAAAAGATGTGTGCTAATTCAATCGGAGAGGTAGGGGAGAAGTAGTCAAGAGCAAAAGAGGTAGGGGGAGAGGTGGAGGACAGACGAGGGTACAGGAGTGATAGAGAGGTGTGCTGTGAGAGTGACACACATTTGAGAGATTTTAGTGGAAAAGTAGTAAGCAAAGTCATTTGCAGAAATGGAGGCGGTAATAGAAGTTGCCCTTGGAGGTGTGAGCAAAGAGTTTAGGGCAGATCAAAGCTTGTGGGGTTCATTGTGAAGGGATGAGATTAGATTTGTGAAATAGCAGGATTTGGCAGAGTCCAGTGGAGCGGTTAGGGCATCAAGGGAATTTTTGTTGGCTAGGAGTAGGGAAGGTGTCCATAATTGGCACTAGCTTAGAATATCACAGTTCATGTTTGTTTTTAGGATTTTAATTCCACGGGTGACTCAGGATGAGGACGGGGACAGGGAGGTGTGAATGTGCAAGCAGAATAGTGCAGGCCAAGTGGGCTCATAAGTGCATCATGAAAGTCAGAGACATTACATTCATTGGAAGAGGCACAGGCAATAGTGGAAAGAGGCAGGATAGAGTTCCTCACATTATCAAGGTAAGGGGCAAGAGAGTCCTGCCTGAATTTGCTATGAGTCATTGAAGGGGGAGATATGGAGATTAATGTGGAGGGACTGAAATGTTAAAGTTAACAATGGAGTGATCAGATGGAGAGGGGTCAATGGAGACATCTGAAGAGGAGAGTGAATTGGAGAGAATGACAAGGTCAAGAGAGTTCCTGTCAGTGTGGATAGGCTGGTCATGGAGGGAGTAGAGGGAGTGGTCAGATAGGAGGAATTTAAGTTCAAGGCATGTGGATGTAGAGGGCTTGGGAAGGTTAAAGTTCCCCAAAAGGAGAATGGGGATGGCGGTAGGAAGTGACTCAAGAATCACAGAAGAAGGAGTTGAGGGGACCCAGGGGTCGATAGAGAGCAATAACAGTGAGAGGAAAAGAAGGGAAGAGTTGAATAGTGCATATTCAAAAGGGGAAGTTTTGATGTGAGGTAAGGGGGAGTGTTGAGGGCCTTGTTGATAAATAAGTAACCCCACGCCACTTTCCTTCCCAACAGGTCTTGAGATTTGGAGAAAGTAGAAGAGTCAGTGTGGAGATCTGCTAGTTTAGCAGAGTCATGAGGGGATATCCAGGTTACTGTGATAGCAAGAAGCAAAGGTTGAGGGTGACAAGAGTGGAAATTGTCAGTGATGAGGAGCAGGTGCTGTGCGCTAGTTGAGGGGGATAGATGAGGTTGGAAATTCTGGAAGCACGAGAGGATCTTATTTTAAGGGTGCAGGGGGGAATGAGGAAAATGGGGAGGCCAAAGACTGATGCAGAAGTTAGACTAAGTTGAGGCTGAAGGCTATGAGAGAATGGAAGGAAAACAGTGAGTAGAAGGAGCGAAATCAAGATGCATGATGGCAAGTAGAAGAAATAGTCAAATGAAGACAAAAAAGAAAGGATGCAGTCTGAGAGTGTCAGAGGGCAGGTCACTGAGTCGAAAGGGAAGGGATGAATGGCTGGCTGAGAAGAAGCAGGTGTGAGTTCATTGTTGGGCTAGAATGGGGCTACAGGTAACCAAATGACAGTTGACAGGCCCAAAACTGCAATGTTCCTTCTTCATGTGTGGTAACGGAGGCACTGCGATGAATATAAAGTCAATGGGTGGAACGATCCCTATGCGTGAAAGCAACAGCCAGGTAAAGGGTGAGCTTAGTAAAGTCCTGGCTTAAGATGGGTTTCTGGACCTAGGCCCTTCCTGTCCCCAACAGGGCCAAAAGGTTAGCTGCCCTTTGCTGCTTTTTCCCATGGCTGAGAACACCCAAGCTGGATGCCCCATGGAGCCTGAATTAGGAACTCAGTGTGCCACATGTACCAGTGGGGGACAGTCACAGTGTTCCAGATGGCTTCTCATTTACAGGCAGAGTCCTGGGAGCTGTAGGCCCAGAGAGCTCTGTTTTGAAGACAGGACCCTCAAATGGTGCACATGTTCTTCTGGCAAAAGCAGGATGTGGCCAAGGAATACAATTAAAAATCTTTATTGACAAACAAACCAAGACAACTCACTTTAGGGGAGCAGTATTATGGCAGCTAAGGGCATTCCATGGGCAGCTGACATTGCATTGTAGATCACCTTGTTTGAGGATCTTTATCTTTAACAACACTTGCCTAGAAAGCTGAGGCTGTTGGTTCTGTGCAAATGTGGTGAAGGTAGGACAGGGTCATTGTCTGAAGGAAAATGCTTAATGTGTTCATGCACTAGCACATAGGTTCAGTAAGAGAGTCAGAGATAGCAGAGTAATGAGTACCATAAATGTTGGGATGCACATTGAGGTCCCATGTCCTCCCAAACGATTTAGATTGAGGAAAATATATATGTTTTCCAATAGTCATGAAAATTGATGTAGGCCCCAGTGTAGGGCATGTGTGATATTAAAGCATAATAGGTGAAATATAGTGTATAACAATGTAAACATATCCCTGCTCCCCGCCGTGAGACATACTGAAGCCCTGCCATATTTAAAGTGAGGCCTTTTCTGCCATGGGCCAAGATGAAAGTAGCCGCATAGCATGGTAATAGGTTTCAATCACTTCCCCAACCCAATCCCCAGTAGGGAAACAGAAGGTAGAGGCATTCAAGCCTGATAGATACAAATAAGATTATCTCATGTTACAGGCCTGCGAAACTAGAAAGGAATGTAAATGGACAAGCACGGGTAGGGCTACGCAAATCCTGGTGGACAAACCCATGGCAGCCGGAGCAGAGGTTTCAAGCCGCCACAGGCCTGATCTAGATTTAGGGCACTATCATCACCCAGAATAATGACTGTCCCCTTTGAAGTGCCAGATGACCACAAACAAGACACCCTATGGCCAAAACACACTATAGAAAAATTACTACTAGCAGGTAGACTTATCAGACAACACTATTAAACTAAATACATATATACATTCACTTGGTTCAAATGCCCAATACAAATCATGTACTCCTGCATAGGAATGAGTAGACAAATATTATACATAAAAAGGTCCACAGAGATGATCCCTAGCTAAAATTGTCCAGCCCCAAGTTGCCTGGGGCCTTGTGCAATATTGTTCAGCATACAGTTCCACGGAATGCAGGGAAAAATGCAGGAAAAGGGAAGGTAGGGTCTCTGGGGTTCAGTGAAGGGCTCTGAGAGTTAGGGTTCAATGTAGACTAATGCCCAAACGTATCCTCAACAGTCAGAAGGCTTGCATAGGCAAGCATTGGCAAAGCCAATAGTGTAAGAAATTGGATTATTATAAGACTATTGACTTATAATGGGAGTATAGTGATAGGTTAAATGCTCTGTAACTTACTCCCTTATACCAAATCTTACCTAGACTTGGTAGAACAAAGGATGGGTGTCCTATATTGCTTTTCCTGCTGAAATCCGTGGTCCTCAATTTCCAAGGGTTGCAGGTTCTAGTGTCAATCCGGTTGGTGTCTTTTTGCTAGTGCAAGGACTCTCGGTCGAATAATGCAAAAACACCCAATGCAGCACCCCTCTCAGGACTGGACTCGGGTCAGGTAAGCAGTTTCCGGACAGTGCACACCGCGCACAGTGATTCAACAGGACTCAGTAGCCATGGCAGTGGGAGCTGAGTGTTTACCAAGTTGCAGGCCAAAACCTTGTGCGCTGACATCGCTAGCGCGGTAGCCCAAAATGAAGCAGGTCGGCCACAGGACAGTTCCCAGGCACTTCTGAAGGCTGTCTTTGGCAGGGCACTGAGCAGACATCGGGAATGGATGGTTCCTCCACTCCAAGGGTCGTAGTACCTTAACAGAACTACTAAAGATCACAAGCAAGACAGGGCTACACCAGGGCTGCAGCAGAAGTTAGTTGCCGGGCCTCATTCAGTCAGGTTTGAGGTTTCTTTGGGGGTCTCACAGTTGGACAGGATACTTGGCTCCTTCAGTTTTCTCCAGGATCTCTGAGGAATGAGTGTAGGGGTCCTCCTCTTATCCTAAAAGCCTGGTAGGAGCTGAAACACCCACTAGCCAATAGAAGTACTAGCCCACACACACACCCCGGCACTGGTTCAATCAGGAACATTGGCAGGAACATTCATGCATAACACTCAGACACACAGAAACCAGAATGTGGATTAGAGTCAGACTGACCCAGCCTACATCCTGCCTGCGAACACTTAAAGTCCTCCAGTAGTTCGCCAAAAGCTGCTGCTTTCCCGGGAACTGGAAGTCTTTATGAGGATCTGCCTGGCCTCTGAGGCCAGGAAGAAGGCTAAACCATAAGATGGAAAAAGAATAGGTGAAAAACCTTATGGAAGGGCCATGTTTGACCAGTCGCCACAGTTAGTAGCCAAATGCGGTAAACGCCGTAAAGCTAAAAACGAAATTCCCCAAAAAGTGGTGAAAGATCACTGCTGCCACCAGCCCATCTTGTAAACACATCTAGAGTAACCAAAAAAATCCTCTGAGTGTTAGTCTAGGGCAAAACGAAAATGCACCCCATTGCACTACAGTGTAAGTTGCTTTGTGCAATGATAAAAAGTTACCACAAGTGATACAAAAGTAACCAGTAACACAACTAAGGGAGACACTTTTTCCCAGTACTGATAGCCTGAAGGACATATCAGTTTCCCCATAACATATGAGCAAAGGCCAGTGCAGTGAAGCTTAAGGCTTCACTGTACTGCAAAAAGTACAGGTCAGATTAAAAAATAAAAGCAACAGGTTTGGGGGTTGCATAAAGATGGTACGAAAGGTACAATAAAGAGAATCTTTCCTAACAGGGTGGAGCAAGGAATGCAACATCCCGTGATTTGTTTTACGAAAAACAAGAGGTGAGGCCAACAAATCTAGCTCTGCGACTGGGAGTGCTTGTGTGTCTGCGATCAAGAGAAGATCTTAATTAGTTTGAAGGGCCAATTTGACCTCAAAATTATCAGCTGAGCTCATGTTAATGACCGGTGCACGCCATATGACTAGGTGGAGGGTATCATATCACATAACCCGCCAATCAGGTAGCGAGGAACCAAAGTGACGGAGTAGAAGACCATGTGTTAGAGGACAGCGGTTGATGAAGATGTGGCCAATCGGTCAAGGGGCTACATGAGAATGGTAGTATGTATATAGGTGGTAGCCAATGAGAGTGGTGGTATAAGATTGTATACTGTTTGCGTCATGAGTGACTTTGATTTGTATTTAACTATTTGCATTTGTTGAACTAACTCACGCCATGGCAGTTGGGTTCTAAGGTACCCCCTGTCACCTTTCTTTTTCCCTTTTGTATACAAAATAAATCTTGTTTTCCCTGCAAAGAGGTGCACCAAGCTTTTTTCCTTAGAGGATTGTTTTTTCTTGGTTGGTTGTCTGGACATTTGGCTTACAAATGGGTAATCCCCATGTGATCCCAGCCTCTCTGCAGAGACAGAGAGTTCCTGGCTGCACGTCCAGTGGGGCTGTGCCCACCTGCAGTGAACAGTCCCCTGTGCACACATTGGAGAGTTTTGCAGGAGCCGTGTTGCCTGAATACCTCTGTGCTCTTTGGATCAGGGCGCTGCTTCTGGATTGTGCAGGCCATTGATGGGACCCCATGACTGAGGAGCTCAGGAGAACACGTACTTGTAAGTACACCTTTGTGGGAGAATACAACACGGGTAGGGGATGAGTGAGTGTTGGAGAGTGTTTAGTAGAGTGTTGGCGTGGTTACAGTGGTGTGATTGTTGATTGGAAAGACAATGTGGCATCTTTTATTCATTGACTTTTCTTTTTTTTAATTATTATATGTAGTAAAGAGGAACAGGATCCTTCCTGATTGGGGCAAGAAGACAGTGCTGTGTTATTTAAGAGAAATGAAGGTAGAGGCTCTGTGTATTGAGTGAGCCTGGGGTCTCTCTGCCCAATATAAAGGGGCCATGAGAAGGAAATGGTAGTCTGAATAGAGGCTACGTGTGGGCATGGGATCTCTCCGCTCAGTATAAAGGGGGCGTGAAAAGAAAAAAAAAAGTATTTTGGTGTTTTCTTTATCAGTGTTTTCATTGTGGCGGTGTGGACGAGGAGGGGTCTGGTTTTGTTGTGTGTAAATCTTGAAGTGGAGTGAAATAAGGTTATGGATGATGTGTGTGCGAGAATATGGGATACAGTGGTATGATATGAGAGTGAGGCATGCATGTGTGCAGGGAATTTGATGAAGGATAAGGGCAGGGTATTGGTAACGGGAAACAATGGGGTAGCGGGACGATAAGTCACCAATGGATCGGCGCCTGAAGTAAAGTCAGGTATTGCATAACGTTTGAATAGGTCTGGCTAAAATGGAGCCATTGACCCGATTGGAGTATATGTGTATAGCTCTCGCATTGTATATGCGGAAGATTATGAAGTACCATAGGGAATGGGTGCTCGAACCCATTGGGAACATGTTTAAACCATTGCCAGAACAGAGAACAAATAATAAAGCTGCCTTAGGACATATATACACATTCTTAGCAGTAAAATACAAGGGCAAGAAATTAAAGAATAGAATGGCAGTGTCTGTTGTGTGCTCTGTCCCCAGCTGCACCTATAGTCCCGATGGTTCAGGAAGCCCCGGCTACCATTAGTAGCAACACAAGCAGCACAGCCTTCCCCTCACCCCTCTAGGGTGCTATCCTACATGTGCAGCATCAGGGTACACAAATCCCATTTAAGTCCCGCTACCCACCACTGCTCCTCCTCCATCATTATCATCCCAGTACCAAAATCTGCCAAACCCTATGGTGATGGTGTCTGCAGCCACTGGAAGGAAAAGAAGAGTCAAAAGAAATGTTAAGGATGGCAGGGAAAGATTGAACTAGATTGAAATTGGCTAGAGGGAATGGGCAGTACGCAACTATGGGGACAGATGAGTAGATAGTGGGAGACATTTTGTTCAGAATTGACAGTACAGCGATAGTGATAATAATTCGAGGTGGCGGGGGAACAGTTTCCGCTGTTGCACAAAGGACCACAGAGGGCACAGTATGTACCATGGCCACATTTGGATCAGAATAATTTAATAAAAATACTACCGTCTCTCACGGTTGGAGCAGGAAAGTGGATTTACGGATTTGAAAAACAAACAGCAGGTTTTACCCTGGGTGTGGGTGGCTTGAAGATCAGGCAGACACATTTGGGCTAAATCAGAGTATCCTGGAGTGCGATTAGTGCATGATAGTCATGACGGTGTCCATTTCAATTATGACAGGGTCCAGGTGTGACACTTTAATAAGAATCGAGTTACCAAATCCAACCCATTGTTGTATTTAACTGTCTTTTCATGTACTGTTCTGTATTTCACAAAAAACTAAGATTGTTTAATTCATATGTATTTAAATAAAATTAATATTTTTGTGATTAAATTCAACTGTCTTATGAGTCGAAAAGCTCAGAGCCAGTGTACCGCCAAAGAAGAGCTGTAGTCGTTTAATAGTGCCCGGTACCCACCCTGAAACAATACTCTACCCACAAGCATTGTTGTTGTTATTTAAAGGTTTTGAAACCTGTTTTGCGGTATTGCTTGGCCAGGTTTGTTAACCTCCATCACGCCTCCCACAGTTTTTGATCGTGAGCAGTGTGTTAGCACGTATACCCCGCTACACCAGATTTCCAGTCAATAATGCGATGTACAATGCGGGATGATGAGGACCCAGCTCAGTACAATTTACAAACTCAAGAGATATGGAGGGCAGAAATGGAGGAACCATGGGATAGGTCAATTGTATTTTTCTACTTTGTGGTCAAGAAAGGGCTCCTCAAAGAGGTGCACAAGGCACTTGATAAGATAGTGGGGATTGAAATGAAGGGGCGGGCGGAGATCCGGTTTATAATTGTGCACCATTGCCAGCAGTTGAAAGAGAAGGAAAAGGAGACAACAGAGGAAGCGAGTCTAGTGCAAAAGAAATTGTCAAAGTTGTCAGTAGAGGGGGTGGTAGAAGCTGCGCACCTGGAAGGACAGACAGAAGAGAGGGTGATCTTGTGAGGGATGCGGCCAGCCCTGCATGGGAAGTTGGAAATGGTTGGAACAGTGTGTACCAGGGATGGCCCCTGGCAGAATATCCCAAGGGGTAAGAGGATACTGCAGGCCCTCAGCGAGGAAGGGGGGGTTTCTGAGGACTGGGCCGAAGGTGGTGAACACGGGGAAATGTTGAACATGTGGGGGAATGTATCATTTCTCACAGGAGTACACGAGCAGTGAAGCAATTGCTAACAACCAGCAAATGCAACCATATGTGCAAGGCACCCCCACGACACACATACTAGAACCTTGTGTATTCGTGTGTATAGACGTCTTCACAATACAGATTACAGCGACACTTGAGTGGGTGACACAGTACAATTCATTCACTCTGTAAATTCAACAACATGAATTAAATTTATTATTATAAAAAACACAGACACAATCAGAAAAACACACATTCCTTGTGTTTCACAAATAACAACCTGCACCCCAAAAGTGACTAGTGCTTGTTAAGAGTTTATACAAAACAAAATTTCAATTATATATACTAAAATTCATCAAAATCAACAACAAGAAGTAAAATAACACAAATGTGATTGTCTTCTCGAGTAACACTTTTCCAGACAACAACGCTCTCTTAGAGTAGCAATGCGTAACACATCCTGTATGCTAAGGACATAGATCTTAACCCAACATGTGTCATTCCTTTTCAACAATTATTACTAATGATAGGAACTTCTTCAGGGGATTTTAATCTTCGCTGTTATCTTCTTATCTCACATCAAGTTGGAAGAAAAATTGAACGTTCAGTCTATGTGTTTTTAATCATTCATCTAAGAACTTGTGTCTATGTTACAGATCTTTCCATGTTTCTGATTATCACATTTTTACCTGTATTGCGAACGCACAAAAACAGCATCAATTACCTGCTGTTATTTATTGTTGTTGAATACTATCTTGCAGCATATACGACCAATTTATAATTATTGACAGGTTTAAACGTAGTTCTTACTTCTTTAATTGATTAATATTCAAATGAGGTAGAGAGAAAGGAAAGTAATTTCTTCTTGTTTGTGTACCTATAAGACATAAAAGGGACATAAAAAGGAGTGTCACAATTAATAATTTGTGCACACTATAAACACCATGTTCATATCTTAAAAGTAGCTATATTGTCTAACCAAATAGGAAAGTAGGAAAGCACTTACTCTCGCAACTATTCCTCATGTTTTGTGCTCTAAGTCGTCACACTTAGTCAGGCCAAGGGTCTACAATGGCTTCAAACTGTAATGACATACATATGTCCTTATTAGTGTCTGCACCATATTCTACTATTGCTTGACACCAAGAATGCATGAACTTCATAAATGTCAACCACTCACGTGATATTGTTAACCTATCGGTCACCCACATCATGTTTAAGACCAAATTGAAGTGGGAGAATGGAAGACCAGGCTCCCGTCCTTCACCTCTCGCGCTTGGCCTAGAGGGTCACGGCCCAGACACCCGCCGCGAGAAGAGTTTGTCCATTTACCAGACGACCAGGTACCCTGGTACAGGAACATACGGATGTGTCCATCTGCCTGCCCAACAGCCCGCACTGGCCATGCCGACACCTGCGGCTCGGATCAGCTAGACTAAAATCCACACGTCGTTAGAGATGCCATGACGACCTAGACAACGGGAAGCACATCTGTACAAATATACACACTGAACATCTCCACACCAATCTACACGAAGAACATACTCAGTGCTCTGACGTAGGCGACAGGCATATTCACGGACGTGCATCTTTATTATTTTTACATAGGCTTTCAGAATGCAGAAACGCAAGACGCATCATGAACTCATCTATAACGCTTGCTCACGCTTCTCTTGAAACCCGTTACTACCATGAGAGGTATAATGGAAACACGATACTGGTCATGGAAATATATGCTATTATAACCTAAAAACACCTATACACCAAACGGACTACTTATGCACCAGGCCCAAGTAGGCCTCAACCAAGAGCTCCCGTGGACATTAACAGAGCAAGAGTCAGGTTGCTGATCCTGCAGAAGGAACCCGGAGGAGCAACCAGCCAAGGACGCAATGTTGCAAACCCACATTCCAAGAACGAATCATCAAAGGCACGATGTTGCAACCTCGCACTCCGCGCCCCAAACGATAAAGTCACGCCGGCAAATTAAACCAGACGCGCAGTATAAAAAACAATATTAATTGTGCAGAATTCTGCCTCTTTCACGGTCCCTCCCCACGTGACCAAGCCAAACCTGACGAGATGCCAAAACCCAGGAGAGAAAAGGCGTCTGGGTCCCTCGCTACGAGACACAGGCCGATACACTTGAAAGGATCAATGGACATCTGTTACAGTGGGAGCGGTCAGCCTTCCACCTACGAATAAATCCTCACATTGTCTGCACGTACCCATATTGAAACATTGTTGCAAACACAGGTACACCGAGAGCTGGGAACAACGGTGGTCCCAGGCTGGGAAGCTCACGAGTGCACCAATCAGAACATGGGGCTCTTATCTCAGACGTCAGTAATATTAGCCAATCCTCAGGAGTCTTCATGTAACAATTCTTATGTATCTAATTGTAGGGACAACCCAGATATACCACCTGACTACACCTTGTCCACTAATATCATTCTCTATATGTGTACTATACTAACCCTACCACTCGAGCAACCAATTAAGAGTGGCGATAGGTTTTTTGTTAACTTTCTGAAGTGACGCAAGTAGCGCGTCATAATGCAGTAAAAAGGGCCTGCGAGCCCCACGATTGTGTGTGTGTCAGGACCAACGCGTACGCTCCTTGACCCATCCCTGCCGTTTTGTCTAAATAAACAGCAGAGTCACCTTGCTCCTTGTGTGTGTCTCATACTCTATCTCATCTGGGATATACGGGAGGAGTTGGGGCCTCCCTGCCCGGAGGTCTGCGGACGGCCCGGCCGACCCCGGCAGAATTTCCCCCCGACAAGTTGGAGGCACTGCTGAGATCTGTTTAAGATCGACTTTTATTTTTAATTTTTCCAGGCACTCCCGTTGCGAGGAGGCCCGGCGGCGCGGCCCCCTCTGCCGTTGCCCCCTTCTGAGGACTACAGGACCATCGCGGAGCTGCGAGAAGACCGGACAGCGCAATCCGGATATTGGCCCTCGGGAGCCGGTTGAGAAGTATCCCGCCCGCGGTCGGCGAGTGTCCAGACGTGGTCCAGACGAGGGGAGGTGGCGAGCCGCTTGGAGGGGTGCACGCAGTCGAGCGGCCCTGCATCGAGAGAACTTGGTGAGCATGACACGCACAACAAGCAATGCGAAATTGTGAGGGAGGGGGAGGAAGTGAATAAGGGAGGAGGGAGGTATTGTACAGATGTGCGGCGAAGGTTTAACTGAGGGTTGCCAATGGAATGAATGGTAGCGGACGAGTGCGAGAGCAGTCGGCTAAGTTACACGAAAGAGGGGGGCGGGGCACGAAAACATCACGTGCAGCCGCTCGTAAGACACTGATGGCCTAGATTGCGACTACGTGTGAGGGTGGGTGTGTGTGGTTTCCTACGATTTGACATTTATTGATCAATGAGTAGATGAGGTTCCCTATTGTTCGAGCAAGAAACTCGATAGGTAGATGACGTTTCCCTGTGGACGGTAGCTAGTTACATAGTTGCCCAAAACGGAAGATAATTGGCTGGTTAAGCCCTCCTGTTGAGGGGCGTATCACACGCGAGGCGACGCAGCGTGCGCAGTCCGGTTATATTATTGATGAGATTACCTTGTTCCAGGAGAGACAGGAAGACAGCTGTAGGGTTAGCGGGGTAGATTGCAAGTGTATTTTGAACTTAAAGAACATAACAAGAATGTACCAGTAGCTCGAAGAAATCGGTGACGTCACCAGTAGGGATTTAATAAGATATCGCGAACACAAGAAACTTTGGGTTTGAGAGTGGTGGGGAAGAGAAACATGATAAAGGAGCGGATACGGAGATAAACGATAAACGAGTGGATCGAAAGAGGAGAAGGGGCGTGGCTGCGCACGGAGAAGGCACGGAGAACGCCGGCCACTCCAAGTGTAAAAGGGGGAGGAGAACGGAGAAACAGGACGACTGTATAAGATCGTCGTAAGGGGTACGCAGCCGCGGGGGGCTGCGTGCGCTTCGGCCGCAGGGGGCCGTAGGGGAAGGAATATAATGTAACATCATACATATATACATATATATTTGTTTTATTATTATTATTTTTTATTTTTTATTTTTATTTTTTTTATTATTAGTATTGCATAATTTGTCAAAGGATTGTCGTAAGTCCCCACACTTGCGGGGCAAGGTAAGCAATATAAGGTTGTATATTGTAAACTGCTAGTAAAGGGAAGGGTAACAAGGGGAGTGCCATTATGTCATACGGGAGAGGGTCGGGAGGGTGGGGGAATACCCTCACTACCCCACTACAACACATATGCACCACACTGCCACCACATAGGGAGAAATTAATTAAGTACAGCATAGAGTGGACCCAGGGGACGGACAACAAAATGTTAACACCATGGCCGCCTAATGGTAGTTTCGAACCATATGCCCAACATTCACTATTAAACCATCTGCACAATACGTACAAGGGGAAGAAGTTGGCAAACCATGTGGAAGTGTTTAACTTATGGAGGATGTTCCAGGGGTCCCAACCAGGACCAAATGGAATGTTCACTATGGGGGAAACACCGGAAGAAAAGGAGATTAAGAAAGAAGGAACGGATGGGGAAAAGGGGTGTGAAAGGACAAAGAATACGGGGAATGAAGGACAGGGAGGAGAAAAGATTGATAAACCAAACGACATAAAAAAGGAACCGAACAATGAGATACCCATAACACCGGGAGTGAAAACAGAGGGAGGAGGGTTGTACCCTTTAAGAGAATTAGGAGAAATAGAAGGACAGTTCAGGGCGGCTGAAGGATACTCGAACCCGGCATACAGCCCTCCACCATATATGGCTCATAGGAAGATACCAATGGGGGAAGGGAGGATTGGAGAAGAGCAGACTGTAGAGATAGGAAACAATGAGTGGGTAGCTGCACAGATATTATTGAAATTACGAGGCTCACTAACTGGAGAAGAAAGGGAGGCGGTAAAGAGAACAAACGAGGATAGTGCCAGAGAGAGTGAAATGAGGGGAGAGGAGATACTACGGCAGAAGGAAGAGATTTTGGAAGAAAGATTAGCAAAACTAAGGGATGAGCAGAATGAATTGATCAAACAACTTGAGAGGGAGGAAAGAGAGAGAGTGAGGAAAAGGAAAGAAGGTAAGAACGAATTGGAAAAATTAAGGGAACGAAATGAGGAGCAAAAGAGAGAAGCTGAAAGGGTAAAAGCAGCAGCAGATAGGGTATCAAGAGTAGTGCTGAGAGAGAAGAAGAAGGAAGAAGAAGAAAAGGAAAAGGAAATGGAAATATGGAGGAGGAGGGTACTATCAGAGACAGCTAAAAAATATGAAGAGGGGAAGGTAATAGAGAGTATAGTAGAAAGAGAAAGGGTGAAATGGGAAAGGAAAAAAGAGGATGAAAGAATATTGGAACAGATGAGCAACGAAGTAATGGAGGAATTGAAAAGGAAAAGGGAGGAAAATAGTAGGGAAATGGAGGAGAGAAGTGAAGGGGGAAGAGAAGGGAGGAGTAGGGAGAGTGAAAGATGGGGAGATGTATATAAAAGTAGAGAGGTAGCAACAACATCAGCACTAGGGGGAACAGTTGGTAACAACGAAAGGGGAGAAAGAGACCTAATAGACTTAAAAACAGTAACAATAAAAGGAAAAAAGGCAGAGTGGGGGGTGCCATTTATGAATGACTTTTGCAGTGAGGAGGAAGAAGGAGTGGAGAAGGATGGAAGAAAGAGTGAAAGGGAAAGCTTAGATAAGCTATACCTCACTAGAACAAACATAGATTCGCCCTGGATGAGTAGAAGATGGGAGGAGCTGGAGAGAAGTAAGGAGGGAGTGAAAAGAATAGGGGAAACACAAACCCATGAAACCACGCCACCCACATCCCCATCACGCCCTCCCACGTCACACCCTACATGTTCAACCACCGCACGCTCACTGCACAGAATAAAGCTCGCGCCCTTCATGAACGAACTTACACCTTATGCATGTCGGCTTAGGGACCTCCCTAGTCGCAGGCAAGACAGACAAATAAACATACCCATATTGAACACAGGAATTGACGAAAAAAGGGGAAAGGAAGAAGAGGGAGATAGGAGCAGAGGTAGTAAGGAAGAATTTGAAGTAGTAAAGGAAACGGGGGAAGAGGAGGGGTGTGAAGACTCAATATTATGGAGCGTAAAGGGTGACACAAGACAGAATTTAATGCCACTGTTGGAGAGAGGAGGGGTTAGACCACAGTATGTACCTTGGAAACATACGGATAAAGAAAATATAAAATGTAGGCTCCCATCACTAAGTGGAGGTGCGGGTAAGTGGATATATGAAATGGAAAAACACACCGCAGGACAGAAACTAGCAGTAGGAGATGTGAAGGGCTTGTTAATATCAATATTAGGGGATAGAGCGGATGACATTTGGAAAAGAGCGGGATTCCATGGGGTAACAATAACGAACACCTCGCATGATGGGGCACCATTTGCAAACTGCAGACATGCGCTATGGCAGGCACTGAGAGTGCAGTACCCAGACACATCAGACATAGGAGCCATTACTTCCCGTAAGATGGGTGAAAATGAGGATCCTGTTGATTATATCCAGGATATTCAAGAGAAGTGGCGCATGGAAACTAGAGAACAATGGGACAAAACACCAGCCATATTTTATCATATACTAGTACAAGGACTCCCAGAAGGAGTTCAGAAACAACTAAAGAAAGTAGTGGGGATGGAAGCAAAACCATGGCCAGAAATACAACTGACTATAGTACATCACTGCAGGACATGGCAAGGAAAAATGAAACAAAAAGAAGAGGACAGGAAAACAGAAGAGGCAAAACTAGTACAGAAAAAACTTACTAAATACACAATGGAAGGGGCACTAATAACTACGCCCACACCAGTGGCCCAAAGCCCAACGCAAGTAGTGGCTGCACAAGATCCCGCTCAAAAAGCGCCTCCACAAGGTGTAATACAGCAAGTGCCGCCTCTGCAATTACACGCACCAAACATGGGAGGAGGGTACCCAATGCAAGGAACTGGGTATTATAGTTATAACAGAGGGAGAGGAGGGTTTATGAGGGGGAGAGGATACGGATATAATACCCAACAACAGGCTGGGGGACTTAGAAATTACTACCCCACAGGGCAACCCGTATACCAGGACAACACAGGGAGCTTCCCATGGCAAAGCAGGGAACCACCCGTGTGTTGGAGCTGCGGACTATTAGGACACATGTCACGTACATGTAGGGTCAGGCCAGGAACACCAGCATGGAATGAACAAGCACAACCTAGGACCTCACAAGAACAGCAGGGCATACAACGACAGCAGATGTCACAACAAGGGAGTGACCCACAACAACAAACAACACAACAGCCACAAACCTATTCACTGCCACAACAGCAAATAACACAGCAACTGCCACCGCCACAACAACAAGTAGCGTTAATACAACCACCACCCCAAACTCAACAAACGCAATTGGGTAGGGTGACGGTGTTGGGACACAACCCTTACACAGGGAATGGCCAATCATTGTACCCCCAATAGGTCAGCCCACAGACGGCCTTGGTGTGTCCCATCCTGTCAGTAACACCTAATAGTGCGGAGGAACCACGCATAGAGGTAACGATAGGTGACAAAAAATTATCATTCCTTGTTGACACCGGGGCAACCCGGTCTTGCATAAGGGAAGGTAAATTTAAGATGTCAGGCGAAGCCATGAACACCCAAGGATTTTCTGGGGCTAAAGGGTTGGTTCCATTTACTGATAACGTTCCCTTATCTATTGGAGATTATGATCTGTCAGTCCCACTTTTGTATAATAGTGCCTCACCAGTAAATATACTGGGGAGAGACATAATGAACAGGTTGAATATGACGATCTCCTTTACAGAGGATGGCATAATTTGCTCTACTCCAGGGATTAACATGCTCGCAGCACGACAGATTTTGCAAGCATACTGTGGACAGACAGCGATTAGGGCGGAGCCAGTAGATGGCGAGCTATTCCAGTATGGCACAGACATGGCATTTGCATGGATGCCAGGGATAGAAGGGAAAATATGGAGGAGGCCAGCAGCCTATCTGTTCCGACCAGAAACACCAGTTAATGAACTGGAAGGGAAGGTGTTTGTAATGGACATTGAGAGCATTATTGCAACAGCTGATTATGTTGCTGTGCACGCCCAAGATAAAGAAGGGAGAGCATGGAGGGCGGTGATAGCACTAGCAGAAGGATGTAGGCTGACCCAGGTGTCAGATGAAGAGCTGTTCTCAGAAGAAAAGGAGGAAGATGAAATGGTGTTCATGATGAGTGTAGAAATATGGCTAAGAGTGGCTCACAAACAAGTAGCACAGAAAATTGCAATGGCACTTGAGGCACCCGCAGGCACCCCAGTCCCATTTTTTAAGGAGGATATGTCAAAGGTGCCCAAATCTTTATGGACTATTAGCCCTTATGACGTGGGATGCATAAAAAGCATAGGGGGTGTAAGGATAAAATTGAAAAAAGGTGCCATACTACCAAGAGTGAAACAGTACCCATTGTCAAAAGAGGCAGATGAGGGCATATATGAAACCATAACGGCCCTTATAAACAATGGCATATTGGTCCCCTCAGAATCACCATGTAACACAGCTGTGTACCCGGTGCGCAAGGCTAAAGGGGGGTCTTGGCGCTTCATACAGGACCTCAGACCCTTGAACAACATAGTAGAAGCAGAGTATCCAGTAACAGCAAACCCGGCCACAATATTGTGTGGCATTCCAGCAGAAGCATCACGATTTACAGTGATTGACCTTAAAAATGCTTTTTTCTCAATACCATTACACCCAGACTCACAAGATTTGACAAGCTTCACTTACCGAAATACAAAGTGGAAACATACCAGATTACCACAGGGGTATTGTGAATCACCCTCAATTTTCAATAGAGTAATACAGATGGATTTGGGTAACGTTGAGGTGGAAAGCACAGTGTTACAGTATGTGGATGACATAATAATTTGCAGTACAAACGAAAGTAAATGTAGAGAGGACTCCTTAAAAATGTTGACAATATTGGCTGAAAAGGGGTACAAGGTAGACATGGAAAAGATACAATACTGTCAGGAACAGGTACTTTACATTGGCCAACTGATATCCCAACATGGAAGAAGTATTGCACCACAAAGAGCACAGGCCATCTCAAGCACTCCCGTGCCACAGACTGTGAGAGAACTGCAGCAATTTCTGGGGCTGTGCAACTACTGTAGAGCATGGGTATTTGATTACAGCTCATACATAGGACCCCTGCTTGAGGGTTTGAAGGAAGCAAATAAAGGGGAGAAAAAGTTGGGATGGACTATGGAAATGAGGGAGGCATTTGACGAATTGAAAGACGCAATATCAACTGCTCCAGTACTGGCATCCCCAGACTATGAGCGACGCTTTTTTATATTTTCACATTGCGACTCAGCAGTGATGAAAGCAGTATTGGCACAAAAAACGAGCATGGGCTATAAACCAGTAGCATTTTACAGCGGGCACTTAGACCCTGTGATGTTAGGCCACTTCCCTTGTGAACAAGGTCTTGCTGCAGCTGCTTTTGCAGTAGAAAAAGCATCAGCAATAACTATGGGGTGTCCAACTACACTGTTTGTGGAACATGCACTATTTGCGATATTGAATAAACCTAAGTCCACACAAACGACACAGAGGGCATCAGGTTATGAGATCATTTTGTCTAAAGCTGAACTAGCAATTGTTAGATGTAGCACGGTTAACCCTGCAAGGTTCCTAGCAGAAGTAATTGAAGAGGGAGATTACGCCCACGACTGCACCCAAATAACTAAAATGTACTCATGTACTAGAAAAGTCGAAGAAAACGCACTAGAGGGAGGTGAGCTTTTGTTTATTGATGGGTCATCAACTATTGATCAAGGAGATGGGATACGAAGGACTGGGGCAGCAGTAGTAAAAATGATGGAGGCGCCGGTGTGTGTGGCTATGAAGTGTGTACAACTACCACAGCATTACTCTGCTCAAGCCGCGGAACTGGTTGCACTAATATTGGCATTAAAGGAAAGTTTTAATAAAAGGGTAACCATATATTCCGACAGTGCATATGTTACATCCACTGTCCACTCAGGGTTATCAAAATGGAGAAGAAGAGGGTTTAGGAGAGCTGATGGCACTCCAGTACAACATGCCCTCTTGTTGGCTGAACTAATTGAAGTAATAAACGACCCCCAAGAACTAGCCCTAGTCAAATGCACCGCGCACACCAATGGTGAAGACTACGTCTCAAAAGGGAATGCAGCAGCAGACGCACATGCGAAATATGCTGCATACTTTTGTGAGATATGGAACCCCACAGACTCACAGAGAGGGAGAGGGAGGGGAATAGCTAGGGAGATGTTAATAAGAGAAGGGTACACCCATCTCCCAGCCACACAGATTATGGAGCTACAAGCGGCTGCACCAATGGCCGAAAAAGAAGTATGGGTGAAAAGAGGATGTACAATGTCACCAACCGACGCACTATGGCGCCAGGGTGGCACTGGGAAAGTTGTAATACCGTTAGCACTGTTAAATACCGCCCTGAGCCAATTACATCACCCTGCCCATACAGGCAAGGAAATAATAGCAGCACGAATTAGAGAAGATTGGTTTTGTCCTGAGTTAAACTCTCATGTGTCAAATTTTATCAGCAATTGCCTCACATGTCAACAGTTTACGGCCGGTCATACTCTAAAAGTGATAAGAGGTACCATACCCCGGCCAGAAGGACCTTTTCGGCACCTTCACATTGACTATGTTGATATGATCAACATATGTCAAGGTAATAGGTATATGATTGTAGTAGTATGCCCATTTTCCAGGTGGATTGAAGCAGGGCCCTGTTCACACCCTGATGCGTTTAGAGCAGCCAAATTCATAGTAAGGGAGGTTTTCCCCAGGTGGGGAGTGTGCGAGGTGTTAAGATCAGACAACGGCCCACATTTCGCAAACGAAATGTTCCAGCATATCACATCCCTGCTGAACATTAAACACAAATTTGCATGTGCATACCACCCACAGGCTAATGGTGTATGTGAACGCCTGAATGGCTTATTGAAGGAGGCAATTGCAAAAATACAACAAACAACAAAGAAAAGTTGGTTGTATTGCCTTCCGTTAGCTTTATTTGAACTAAGAAATAGGCCAGGGTCCGACCACCACCTCACCCCTCACGAAGTGGTTACTGGACGTCAAATGCGCCTTCCCCTAACCCCAACGTCAAGGGCATTCACAGACCACGAAAGTTCAGCGAGTGTGTTAGGTGATGAAATGTATCAATATGTGTCTTCTTTGATTACTAGTGTCGTGTTTGTGTCTCAACAGCTCGAGCGCACACGGGGCGGGTCTACCATCAATAAAGAAAAAGGCGCAAGTACAGAATTGGGAAAGGAGAACTTGTGCAAACTTGCCAAAGGTGACCACGTACTACTTCGCAATTTCAATAGAAAGTGGAACGAGAAGAGGTTCACTGGCCCCCATCTGGTAGAGGACGTATCAACAAGAGCAGTAAAACTAAAGGATAAGCGTGCCTGGAACCACCTACATGACGTAAAGATCTACAAACTGCAGACCCGCCCCAGCGCCAACGACAGGTCCATTGGAAGAACAGCAACAACATCCCCGACAGCGGAAGAAAGTTCCACCACAGACAACGACCCAATTGTTCCCTCGGAGACGATAACTGACGAAGAAAGGGGTGATCCCCATACTGCCCACCCCATGGTCACACGCTCAAAGAGTAAAAATACTTCCGCCATCTGAGCGCAAACCCCCCCCCATTGACTGCTAAGTACAGTTGTAACTAAAACTGAAGGACATTGCTTGCACCAATACACATGTAAACACGTGAATGTTCTCTTTTTTTTTCTCTCGCACATACAGGAACTGCGTAATATTGTATTGTTAAGAAAAGCTAATTAACAAGTTCAGTGTACAGGCGTAGATGGTGCTGCCAGACGATAACTACCCAGAAGAATTGTCACACCAATTTGTATACGAAATAAAAAGGCCAACATACCTAAAAAGGAGAAGGGTACGTGTCTACTACACAGCCTTCCTCCTGGCCATAGAATATTACATGCCCCACCTCCGCCCATACTTGCCGGTCCTAAGAGACCGATCACTTAGAGTAGCGTGGGAGCAGCTCTTCGCCTGGGCACTGAATGACTACTTGATAGGGAGAGCTTAAAGGAAACAAAACTTATATTTTAATAACGAGCACTTTTGAGAATTTTTAGGCGGGCAACTTTAACGTCACAAGAATACGCTGCCAGGACTGCAGCAAGGTAAGAGCAAAATGCCGGTGAGATTAGCATATGTAATAAAAATAATAGGGATTTTTATGATCACCGGGTTCTTGGCTGCCTCTGTCTGGCAGTACAGCTATGCTATCGATTTTATTGCTGCACCCAAACATAATATACCCCCGTTCCCTGCTGCAACAGGTGTTACGTCAGGTGGTAATAGTAACATTGCACCCAAGCAAAATAGAGTTAAACGCAGCACATACTCAGACAATAAAGGTATTGATAATTATGTACAAGATTCAGCACACGTCGCAAACAACATATGGTACCAGCACATGACCCGCATTGGTAAGCAGACAACTGAGGATAGCTGTTACGTTTGCTCATTAATACCATACGCCATGAGCGCTTCACGAACATTTGTTGCCACAGAAATAGATGAAAAAACAGCACAGTGCATAATATATTTGGCCCTGTTCCAAACGAAAGGAAGATTTCAAGGAACAGTAGTGCACATGACATGGAAAACACGAGACTCATACCCATATGAAAACAACTTCCTCAAGACCTATCTGAGTTATCACAAGACCAGTTTACATGCTGAAGCATTCAGATACATAACAAGTGGCCCTGCAAAAGGAGAAACAAAGAAGGTAACACTGCAGTATCTACCATGTGATTGGTACGCCACTGAAGTTCCGGGTAAACAAGGATGCTGGGAGAGGCCGCTACTGACGATAACAGGAAAGGTGTATCTGGGCAACAGCTGGGAGATAGGAGTGATTGGCAGCAACATGGTAACAAAAGAAACTATCTCAACCATCGAGACACACAATCATCGATGTTGGACGACGTGGATCAAGTATGTACCAATGCTCACGTGGGTAGAAGAAGATGAAGACCCAATAACAATACTACCATTGACGGCGCCCAAAGTATGCTACCAGCATAAAGGAGAGGTGGACGTAGGATATAACACCAATTGTGCAAGCGTGATGGAGTTACCTGAGGGGGGAGCGGGAACAGCAGTAATAATGGACCATTATTGGGCCTGTGGAGAAAAGGCATATCATACACTGCCTCCCCTGTGGAATGGTGTGTGCACAATGGTACACGTCAATGTACCCTCACTAGTGGTACCCAAGAAGAATATCGATGTGGCGAAATTTCCTAAAATGGATGAAGGGGATAAGAGAAGAAAGAGATCTGCACCACTTCAGAAGGAGCAAGAGAACAGCAGTGATACTGTCCTAAATAGGAGAAAAAGACAAGGAGAGCCACTGACAGGAAATTACCTGTGGGGAAGGTCGGAAACGGAACTAACATCAATACCGCCAGAACACAGACTATTCAGCAGAGCAGCAATGTTCTTCTCCTCAATAATACATCCGGGACTGCAGGCATACGCAAACGCAAAATGGCTCCAAATAACCAGATGGGAACTAATGATGACCATCAATTCAACAGTAAATGGGTTCAACGCAATTAAAGAGGAGCTGCGAGCTGTAAGGATGGTAGCACTCCAGAATAGATATGTATTGGACCTTCTCACAGCAATGGAAGGAGGAGTTTGTGCAAAGATAGGACAATCTTGCTGCACGTTCATACCTGCCAACGATGCTGACAATGGTACACTGACAGAAGCAGTTTCACAATTGGTCCAGATGCACTCCAAAATGATGGATGAAAGTAACGGTGTAGACAAGGATAAGAGCTGGTTTTCACTATTATGGTCATGGATGCCATCTTGGCTGTCAGATGGACTGAAAATAATAGTGGGATGTACTATTTTGGCTGGAGCTACTCTGATCATAATTAGGTTTTGGAAGGCCCGGAAGGCACGCACGACTGACGAGTTGCTGGAAATGGTGGGAATGCACCCCTTAATGCCAGCAGATGACGGCCAGCATACAGGTGTGATAATACAAGAGAGGGAGAAGTTGCGCACCCAAATCATCACCAACCATCTAGACCCACCATCAGTGAAGATCGAGAACCCAAGGAACCCCAGGAGCTACATAGGAAGATGGGTATACTGTACTCCTGGAGGAACATGTGAATATATGTATTGGTCATTTGAAGATCATGTAAACCATTATGGACATCTCGGAATGATAACTAAGATATGGAGGGTAAGAGGAGATAACGAGAAGGATATGTTTGTGGTCGACAAGTCGACCAGAGGGGGGACTGAAGTGGGAGAATGGAAGACCAGGCTCCCGTCCTTCACCTCTCGCGCTTGGCCTAGAGGGTCACGGCCCAGACACCCGCCGCGAGAAGAGTTTGTCCATTTACCAGACGACCAGGTACCCTGGTACAGGAACATACGGATGTGTCCATCTGCCTGCCCAACAGCCCGCACTGGCCATGCCGACACCTGCGGCTCGGATCAGCTAGACTAAAATCCACACGTCGTTAGAGATGCCATGACGACCTAGACAACGGGAAGCACATCTGTACAAATATACACACTGAACATCTCCACACCAATCTACACGAAGAACATACTCAGTGCTCTGACGTAGGCGACAGGCATATTCACGGACGTGCATCTTTATTATTTTTACATAGGCTTTCAGAATGCAGAAACGCAAGACGCATCATGAACTCATCTATAACGCTTGCTCACGCTTCTCTTGAAACCCGTTACTACCATGAGAGGTATAATGGAAACACGATACTGGTCATGGAAATATATGCTATTATAACCTAAAAACACCTATACACCAAACGGACTACTTATGCACCAGGCCCAAGTAGGCCTCAACCAAGAGCTCCCGTGGACATTAACAGAGCAAGAGTCAGGTTGCTGATCCTGCAGAAGGAACCCGGAGGAGCAACCAGCCAAGGACGCAATGTTGCAAACCCACATTCCAAGAACGAATCATCAAAGGCACGATGTTGCAACCTCGCACTCCGCGCCCCAAACGATAAAGTCACGCCGGCAAATTAAACCAGACGCGCAGTATAAAAAACAATATTAATTGTGCAGAATTCTGCCTCTTTCACGGTCCCTCCCCACGTGACCAAGCCGAACCTGACGAGATGCCAAAACCCAGGAGAGAAAAGGCGTCTGGGTCCCTCGCTACGAGACACAGGCCGATACACTTGAAAGGATCAATGGACATCTGTTACAGTGGGAGCGGTCAGCCTTCCACCTACGAATAAATCCTCACATTGTCTGCACGTACCCATATTGAAACATTGTTGCAAACACAGGTACACCGAGAGCTGGGAACAACGGTGGTCCCAGGCTGGGAAGCTCACGAGTGCACCAATCAGAACATGGGGCTCTTATCTCAGACGTCAGTAATATTAGCCAATCCTCAGGAGTCTTCATGTAACAATTCTTATGTATCTAATTGTAGGGACAACCCAGATATACCACCTGACTACACCTTGTCCACTAATATCATTCTCTATATGTGTACTATACTAACCCTACCACTCGAGCAACCAATTAAGAGTGGCGATAGGTTTTTTGTTAACTTTCTGAAGTGACGCAAGTAGCGCGTCATAATGCAGTAAAAAGGGCCTGCGAGCCCCACGATTGTGTGTGTGTCAGGACGAACGCGTACGCTCCTTGACCCATCCCTGCCGTTTTGTCTAAATAAACAGCAGAGTCACCTTGCTCCTTGTGTGTGTCTCATACTCTATCTCATCTGGGATATACGGGAGGAGTTGGGGCCTCCCTGCCCGGAGGTCTGCGGACGGCCCGGCCGACCCCGGCAGAATTTCCCCCCGACAAAATCCTCAATCATACATGTGTGTAGGTTAAAGTATATTGACTAGCACTTGTAAGTCAGTTACAGTGGTTAACATTTTGGATAAACCTATGCTTGCTTCAGGTGAATTCAGTTGATCTAGACTCCAGATCTTATGAAAATGTACCTTCAACAGAACCAACAATAGCATCTTATATTACTTAAGCTGTTGTCTCATTTCACAACACTTAGCATTTGTCTGTATAGACACCGTCACCGCAAGATGGTACGGCCCACTCTATCTTAACAAGTTGCACGTCATCAGTTGAGATCATTTCACATTAAGGCACAGTCAACCATGGCAGTCATTGTTACTGTGCTAATTACCTATGACATCTGTGGTTATAAAAGTTGTATGCCTGCAACAATACAGCTGTGGTGGGGCAGTTGCTGTATGTATGCAACTGAAAAATGAAATTGCAATTATTTTAAACAGTACACACGGTCGAACCTCGCCTGACCCGTGCTAGTAGACAGTGCAGTTTATTTAAGACAGTTGAACAATACTATTACACAAGACATTGGGTCTCATTATAAGTTTGTCGGTCCGGTAGTAACGGCACCGTTGCTACCGGACCAGCAAACTCTGAGTTGTGCTCACGGGTGCCAGGTCTGACCGTGCGGGTGGAAGGGCCTGGCTGAAATGGGAATGGGGAGCATTTAATTCCAGCACCCACAAATGGCCAATTACTGGGTCCGGCGGGCCGTAATGACCCAGAAATTGCCCATTTGCGGGCATATTTCAACTCCTCACAACTGTGTCCTAATGCCACAAAATGACCTAACATTGGTGCTGTTAGTACTGACTTCCCAATACAGCTTTTATGTTCTGTAATTCCTGTTTTCAGTTTTATCAATGTACGTATTTTTACCTGGTCACCAAATACCATATATTGCTCAACAACAATTTGTGGGTTTTCTTTGTTGCCAATGTCTGGATAAACCGATGCCCACTTCGTGAGTTCTTCCAGTTTGTGAACATTTGCACCCGCCACACAGGCTATGCCCTGTGGGTTTATTCATTCCCCATTGTTCTGTAAGTGTCATTTGCATACTTGGGTGTTCGTAAATGTCATTGCGCTTGAACAATTCCTTTAGATTTTTCCACCTTTTGTATGCGCACTTTGCGTGTTCGATTGCGCTCTTACCCTTGGCTAAAACATGCCAATTCTTTGAGATTATTCTCTGGATCTGATTAAACCTAGGGCCTCATTACAGGTCTGGCAGTAACCCTGGTGGTGATACTGGCGGGTTGCCTCTGGACCTGTAATCATTTACCGGTGCCTGACTTCATGGTGCAACTGGCTCATTACGAGTCCAGTGGCTCAGGAAGTCAAGTGCCAGTAAATTGTAAGTCCCCTTTCTGAGAGTGGGGACACAAAAGCACTGGCACCATTCCTAACGATGGTGAAGGTTTTTCCTACCATGACCACTGCACACGGCAGGGTCAGCCCTGTCGGGCAGAGCGGCCACTGCTGGCAAACATGTAGTTTCCCGGTCCAGAAACAAGGGTGCCGGTGAGCTGACATTGTAATGAAGCCCAAAGTGTTATACATGCTCACAAATGTTATGTTGTCACTGTTAGGTTTCTCCTTCCTGTATTCTAACATTGCTTCTTGATTGTTATTCAAAGCTCTCTTAAAGGCTTTCTTCACCAATTTCCCAGGGTACCCACGTTGTTTCAAGTTAGAACTCAAACATACAGACAGCTTCTTCTTCATACTCCCTTCTGTTGGTACTGTTGTGTTTTAGATAAATTGTGCTATTGGTAAGTTTTCCCTAGTGTGTTTTTGATGAAAACTGGAAAATGTCAGAAGGGAATTCCAGTCTGTTTCTTCATGAAAAGGTTTTACCTTCAATGTTTTATCACACTCATCCACATAAAAAGTTATGTCCAGAAAGATGATGTTGGAATTACCATGATTGCTAGAAAACATCAGGAATGGAATTTTATTCATTAAGCCAAGTGAAAAAAGTTTCAAAGCTGTTCACATCTCCGTGCCAGATAACAAGCACATCATCTATGTACCAATGCCACATTTTCAAGTGATTCCTGAATGGATTGTCATTTGATAGAATGTTGCTCCTCTCCAGAATCTCTGCATGTACGTTTGCTAGTTTCGGTGCTTCCATAGTGGTACCATGATTCTGATGGAAAAATGGATTGTTGAACATAAAATAACTCTTAGTCAATGACATTTCGGTTCACCAAAGTAAGAAAGAGTAGGGTGTTTGTACTCCTTCTCTTTTGTTCAGTAACAGTTCTGCAACCATCTCCAATGTGGCTATTTGAGGTATCTTGTAATACAGTGAAATTATATCCAGGTCTATCAAAAGTTCTGTCTACCTATTAAATGGATGTCCCTCTACCAAATTAATGACATCATCAGTATCCTGGATATGATGGCATTACTTTAATATATGGTTTCAAAAAGAAGTCTGCAAACTCCGCCAACTGTTCTTGGACTGAAGAAGTACCCGACACTATGGGCCTCATTATGACCCTGGCGCTCCTGGATTGAAGGGGGCCAGTACAGCAGCAGTCCCCTTCATTCTGGGAGTGCCGATTGCAAGCTTCCCATCGTGGGACCCGGATCGCATGCCTGGTAAAACCAGGCGTGCTTTCCGGGTCCCGTGAGGGGAAGAGGGAGACAATAACGGGCCAGATGTAATCTGCCCGTTATTACCTCCCTCCCCTTTCCCATTGAGCCCTATGGGGAAGGGTTCCTGCATGGAGGATTTACTGGGTCCTCCTATCTCGGAGTAACCCGGTAAGTCCCCATTGCAGCTCCATGGCTGCCGCCGTTCTCGTAATGAGGCCCTACATGTTGTCCTGGTGGCTCAATTAGTGTCTTGTGTACTTTGGGCAATGTGTAGAATGTTGATGTACTCGGATAGGCAGTAATGAAGAATGCTGCTTCTTGTTCAGATAGCCAGTTCCGATTCAGTGCCTTTTCTACTTTATTGGTTATTTCTTGATGGAGTCTTACTGTGGGATCAATGTCTACCATCTCATAAAATGAGATGTGTCACTTAACTGTTGCTTTCATGCCCTTAAATAGGCACCCCCACCCTGTACCCACAGTCCTATGCCGAAGTATGAACAAGTGTTCCATATAGCATACCACTGCCCATGGCCCCGCCTACTCCCCCACCACAGTTTCCACAGCTGCAGGCACCAGGGCCTAGTGGCACACCAGCCTATGCAGTACATTACATGCAGCCACAGGTCACTCAAGTCCTCAACAGTAATGCAGTGCCTCATGGCATGGTGACACACTGTCAAGGGGCCAGCATAAGTGGAGGAAATCCTTTATTCTTTCCAGGGACAAACATTTATCCAGATTAGGACAACCCACAAAGAATCTTAACATGCCCAATCCTATCAGTCACTTCCGACCCAGAAGAGGAACTGTTGGTGGGCATTGAGACAGGAAACAAACCATTCATTTTTATGGTAGACACAGGAGCCACGCAATCATGTATTCTGGAGGTGCATTTCCCTTTGTCAGGTGAGTTAATGGATATGTATGGGTTCTCTGGGGCAATACAATTGGTTCCATTCACAGAAGAACTTCCTATTAAGATAGGTAACATGGTGGTACAAGTACCATTACTGTCCAAGCACTCGGGAATGAGGCAGCAGCTAGGCGAATACCAGTGCACCCAGACCTGTTGATCTACGGGCCTACTATATTGCTGAATGCAGTTCCGAATGTAGCCTACCAGTCTTGGAGAGTGCCGTCCGAGTTCTTGTTTAGACTAGCCAAGACCCAAGAACATGTGGTGGGAACATCCTTATGCTCGATTTAAAAGGGGTTGTGGTGTGAAAAGAGAAGTTAGCCCTGATGGGAAAATGTGCAGAGGGAGGAGAATGATGCACATTTATGTGCATTGACCCAACTCAGTCCCTAAGAGGAGTTACAGACAGTGACTTACTCATTTGAAGATATGGACAATGATGGGGAAGTAATAATGGCACTTTGTGTCCCCTGTGAGATAATGGTGCAATACCAACACGTCCCATGCCCCATGCTGTTAGAAGGTAGTGTCCCATCCTTTGCCCAAAGTAATTTAGCACAAGTACTTGTTAATTTGTTGACAAGTAATCCCCATGATGTGGGGCTCTAACGTAGTATTGCCCAAATAGACATTAGACTTAGAGGAGTCGATGTTGGACCTGCTGCGCCAATACATTGCAGATGGCGAGGACACCAGGTGGGAGATAGCCACAGCCATAGCGGGGACCACAGCTGCCATAACGGCCAACACAGCCACAGTGAATGCCTCATGCCTCGGCAGTGCTGATGAGAGACTGTCTGGGGGCCATCACACAGGTACTGCCATCCATCCTGCAACACATGCAGCGGCCACGACTTGCAGCAGGCCTGGAAATCCCCACCGACTCCTCACCAGCCACCACACCTGCTTCCTCTGTCCCCACTTCCTCTGGGGACAGAGGAAGCAGTGTGCGTCCTACGAGAAGGAGTGTGAGGCACACTGAAATGCTGCCCCCCGGACAGCAAGAAGTCCTGCAAATAGTGTGGGAGAACAATGGGAGTGGGTCAGATGGTGTTGGTGGTGAATGGAGCATTAGGGGGAGTTTACTGGGAGGGTTTAGGAGTTCACTGGGGGTTTTGGGAGTTCACTGGGGGGTTTGGGAGTTTACTGAGGGTGTTTTGGAGTTCACTGGGGGTTGGGGGGGTTGTCACATTTTTGCAGTTTGAATCATTACACCCGTTGTCTGAAAACACATTCAATGCCTGGACATTGTTCATTTTGTGTGTATCCATTTAATTTATGACAGTGTTCAGTGCCCAACTCCCAACATTCCCTGTGTGCATGTCCACATGGACCCAGTGTGTCACTGACCCATGTCTATCAAAGTCTCTGTGGTTCAGAAGTATTCGTGAATCAATGATTGGCGTACTGCATGGTCATCCTTTGCATCACATACTGGCAGGGGTGCTGCTTCACCTCCGTCTCCATCCTCATCATCCTCACCTGGTGCATGCATGTCAATGTCAGGTGGCAGTGGTATATTTCTCCGGACGCACATGTTGTGCAGCATGACACAGGCCATGGTGATCTTTGCCACTTTCTCATGCCTATAAAGGAGTGCTCCACCAGACCTGCTTAGGAAGCGGAACCGCGCCTTCTACAGGCCAAAGGTCTGCTCAATCACAACACGGGTATGGGTGTGAACCCAATTGCATTCCTCTTCAGTGCTGTTCTGCAGGTTCCGCACAGGGGTAAGTAGCCACGGTTTCAAGGGATATCCTCCATCACCTGCAAGCAAATACAAATAGGTGTTTGTCACTCTGAGCTGCCACATTCAGATTCACAGTCATGCCCGCAGCTATTTGGTGTGGACATGCACATGTCCCTGTACATATGCACAAATGTTATCTAGATGCATTCTATACTGCTATGAGGTGTGGAAGTCTGGAGGGCCTTCAATAGATGATACAGGGTGAAATAATGCATGCTGAGGTGGATGTACTGTGGTTGTACGACAATGTTTAGCCTCCCATTTATGCTGTGTATAGTACACTGCATGGTCACACTAGCCACATTGGCACAGTTGCGATCTGTTTAGTCATGAATTGCTTGACATACACATGGTGGGCAGGTTGTGCGTCTTACATGTGGTCATTGATATGCGTAAATGGTCAGATGTGTGCCAATGATGTGTCATGTTGGGGTTGGGAGGTTCAGGTCAGGTGTCATTAGCTCTGCGTGCATTCTCCACTCACCATCCATTCCCACCCAGGTGGAGTATGCATACCCCCCATTCCCACCCAGGTGGAGTAGGCATCCCCCCCATTCCCACCCAGGTGGAGCATACATCTGCCCCATTCCCACCCAGGTGGAGTATGCATCCCCCCATTCCCACCCAGGTGGAGTATGCACCCCCCCGTTCCCACCCAGGTGGAGTATGCATCCCAACACATCACTACCCCGATGCACTGCCATGGGTCACTCAGGCAACTCACCAAGCAGCCAGGCACGTGGTCCAGCTGGTCGCTCCATGTGACGGGACGCAGCACCATGGCATCATGTGTTGATCGGGGAAATGGGGCGCAGCAATCTATGATGATCTTGCTGGAGTTTGATGCACATTGAGTTTGATGCACATTGTCGGAGTGGTATAGCTTGTGATTGCGGTACGCCGCCTCTACGGCATGGGGGACTACTAATTCTACATGGGTGCAGTCCAGGGCACCAACACAATTCGGCATGCCTGCCAGTGCATGGAAGCCTACTTTGGTGTCGGCTATCTCCTGGGAAGTCCGTGGTAGGGATATGCAGGTGCTAGCGTGCTTCAGGAGGGCATCCAGCACTTGGTTCAGCATGCGTGAAAATAGTGGTTGTGAAATGCCATGCAGCTGGCCCACTTTGTGCTGGTAAGTGCATCTGGCCAGGAAGTGGAGCACAGACACCACCTTTAGTGGGGGGGGATGGCAGAGCGTATTTATTTCAGGATGACAATGTCATCATGTATCATGTCCACTATGGTGGTGATGGTGTCCCGGTCCAACCGGTACAGGGTGTGGATCTGCTCAGGGGTTAGATTAAATGGACTGGGTCTGATGGGAGTGATTGGCGGCTGCCTATGAGGAACTACTGGCTGCACTGGTGGTAATTGCTGGGCCTGTCTCACCCTCCTTCTCCTCCTGCGTCTCCTCTGTGCTGCCTTTTGCTGCTGTAGTTGTTGCTGTAGTTGTAGCAGTATAGGCATGTTCTCCAGCGCCATGATTGCAACAGCTAGTGGCAGCATTTTGGTGTAGGAAGGGGTGTGGTGTGTGGGTGTACTCCTTTTATACTGGCCCAGACTCCATTGAGTCCACCTGTGGCGATTGTGTGCACCTGTGGCAGTTGGCTTGATTGCTGATTGCTGTTCACGGGTGGTCCGCGATTCCTGTATGGCCACCATCGTGCAGCCCCTGATTACCGCCTTCAGGATGCCGGTATTTGCATGCCCGCGTGGGTTCTGATGTCCTCCAATTACCAGCATGCCGGTATTTGCTCCCCATAGGGGCGCGTGTACGCGCCCATGCCGGTATGAGGGGGCACAGTACGGGCGGTGCCGGTATTGGGGGGGTAGTCGGGTTGTAATGACCTGGACCCATTAACGATGCCACTATTACCATTCCTCCGCCTTCCTTTGTTCATTACCTCCATTCTCGTAATGAGGCCCCAGGGCTTGGGATTGGGGACAGTTAAACATTTTGTTTTGGAACAAAAACACCTATTTGTTCAAAGGCAAGGTTAAGAGAGTGGTGAGAGTTGGAAATTTTGTTTTGGGATAGGAACACCCCTTTGTTTCAAGGCAAGGTTTAAGGAGTGGTAATGGTTGGGAATTTCGTTTTGGGACAGGACACCCCTTTGCTTCCAATTTGTTCCCCAACCAATATTAAGGGGAATATACTGAGGCAGGCAGATCCTACACACACTTGTCATTTGGATGAATCTACTTACATTGAAAACCTCTGTTTTGGGGCACTCAGGTAAGAAAACAAGGTCCCTCATTAAGGACATCACAGGTCTGGTCAAAGGCTACTGTCAAAGATAGTCACCAGAATCCATCCCTCATATGGCTCTCCTTAATAACAGGGCCCAGTCAGCCTTTGGCTTCCCCAGTTTCTTTTTCCCATGCAAGGTTAAGGCACCATCAATTTCTAGGCCTCTCCATCCAAGTAAGGTCAGGCAGCTATCTCAGGATTCACCCAGATGGTTTATAGGCTAGTCTCCTTCAAAAGGTTTAGCATCTCTCCTTCCTAGATGGTTTTAAGCAGGATTCGTCTGCATCTCCATCTGTCTGTCTGTATGTTCCTTTCTTATTCGCCCTACCAATTTGCATTGACTTTTCACAAAGTTACTTATATCTGCTGACTTGGGTGATGTTTTCCCCCAATAAATACCTCCCATCCTCCAACAAGGAAATGTTGTACAAAATGTATTAAACATCCATAAACATCCATTATTCATTAAGAAAACACAAACAAAATAAGCTATTTTGACTACTACCATTATGTTTTCCCCATTGAGAAAATGGGGCATCCATTGAACGCATGTAGTGTGAAAACCACTTGATTTGGGGTAAAACTGTGCAGTATTTTTTAAATATTTCGACAGAGAAGGGGAGCCACTGGCACCAAATTGTTTTTTATATATCCCACATGGCACATTGCAACAGAGAAGCTTTCAAAAGTAAAAAGCCAACATTTTTCTTCCACGTTCCAGGTGATTTCCATGGTTATCCCAGGGGATGCTTTAAAAGAAAAATGCTCAGTATTATATTTGGAGGAGATAAAGGGGTGGTTGCATATCAAGGTAGAGGGGTGGTGGATGAAAGGGAACCACCTCTGTAATGTGAGAGTGAGGGGTGAGCTCTGGAGTCTGTTGTTCCAGACCATTTTTGTCCTGCTACAAAATCCCATTTGGTTGAGGAAAACATGTGCCACATGAACCAATGATAGAAAGGGAGAAATAATAGAGAGTCAGGGAGGATTTACAAAGAGATGGGGCATGCAAATGAGCAGGGAGGCACATGGAGAGTTTCAATGGGGATGGAGAAGACTCTTAAATAGTCAACCGTTTTCCTATTTCTGCAGTGATTGAGCAATGATACATTACCATGGGAATGATTACCTGTAATAGTTATAGCGGGAATAAAAGCAGCATGTGGGTGACCACAGAAATATCCCTGGGGAAACAGCCACAGAAGGTTTTGGCCCGTGGGACTCCATCTCATTTAATAATTAGGACACCATGGGTGGGTGCATGAGGAAGTATACAATAACAAAACCCTTGAAATGCAGTGATAAAATCTTACTTGATACAGAGTTAAGTTTATCCGATTTATTGTCACAAAACCAATGAAATTCAGTGGGTGTGGGAAGTCATGACCATCTTAATTGGAAGCCCCCCTGCTTCTCAGCACATGAGCACATAGGTGAGCTCAGAGCAGGGATTAAAATGAGATAAACAAGCATTGGCAATGCCAAGCATTTCGTCTTTTGTGTAGAAATTGGAAAGGCACTTGCCAGACACTGCCGTAGTGGTATTAACTGGCCATTGATGGCAGCGGGTGTGAAATGGTGTAGGTTCCCAGACATCGAATAGCCGCAACTGGCATATGCCTAATACTTATACGGAAGTCAAAACTGTTGGCTCTGCCAATGATTGTTTTTTTTATTTTTTTATTTGGCTTTATTGGTTTTACAAGAACAAAAAAAAAAAAAAGAAAAAAAAAGAAAGAGAACAAACTAAAACCAAGAAGCAAACAGTAGACAAGAAGAAAAAAGAAATATACATCTCCAGAAGTGCATGTCAATCCAACAATCCAATCAGGGCGGAACATAGCATGTTATTAAGAATCACATAGTTTGGCAATAGTTCCATGTTTCTTGGTGTGTCACTTCCACTGTTCGCTTCAACCCACTTCCACCCCCTCCCCCACTTGGGTTAGTATACATCATATGCATAGTCGTTTAACCTAAGTACTAGAAACGCACAGTAAACACAGTACAACGTCTGGCAGCACCATTGCCGCTGAAAATCAGTTTTTCTTTTTTTTTTTTTTTCACCCCATGTAGTGTTCTTTAAGTTTTGCATTTTAAGATCAAGCCTTTGAGGGTTCCTCCAACTGGGAGTCTGAGATAGGCGTAATATATTTACTCTTGAAGTCCATCCATAGGGTTTCAAATTTAGCTGCCTTATTATGTAGGGAGGCAGTGTTTGGTTCCATCACGTAGATGTTCGAGGCCAGTTTGACCCATTCGTTCTTTCGCGGGACTAAAGGAGATTTCCATTTGATCGCTGTTAGGGCTCTCGCCGCCAACAGTAGTTGGGGGGCCAGGCCTTTCACCCAGAACCAATCTTCCTTGTATTTTTCGAGGCCGAACAGTATAAGGTAGGGGTCAAGCTCCCTTTGGATCTCGTCTTCCTCCTTGATCCAACCCAGGACTTTGGTCCAGAACACTTTGATGTGTGGGCAGCTCCACCACATGTGCCAGTAGTTAGCAGTTTCGCCACAATTCCTCCAGCATCTCAGGCTCATGGACTGGGACATTTTAGAAAGTATAAGAGGATCATATTGCCACCTGTGCAGAAGCTTTATTGCATGGAGTTTATATTGGTTGGATATGGAGGATTTAGGTGCAGCTCTACACATTAAGTCCCATTGATCGGGGAGTATCTCTTCGCCAAGGTCTTTTTCCCATCTGGACCTGAGGGGATCTGTGGTTCCGTCTCGCGCCGCTAATAGCGCCTGATACATCACAGATATGAGGCCTTTCATTTATGATCTGGAGTCTAAGAGTTTCTCAAAGGTGGTAAGGTCTCTTTTAAGCTTTTCTCTCCATTCAGGTTTCGTTAGTACTCATTTTAATTGGATAAAGTGGAATGTCAATAGATTGCCTATCCCCAATGCCGTCATCAGGTTCGGTAATGTAATGAACGAGTCCTTTCTTTGGAGTTGCCCCACCCGTTCCAGACCCGCCTCATACCATGACTTGAACCGCTCCACATTGGGGATATGGTTGTTTATACCGGGTGACCACAGGTGACTGAGCGGGGATGGCCAGGTAGTGATTTTGCGCATTTCTTTCCCAGTTCGCCATATGTTCCATATTCTAAGCGGATTCAATTCAACACTACAGCTAAGTCAATGCCTAGTCTGGGATGCTGAGGGAAACCCTCATTGATATATTTTTATGTCCAGTTCGTTTACTCTGAATGACAACCCTTATATAACACCCCTCTCTTAGAATCCCCCTGACCCCACTGAGCCAAGAAGTAGGTTTGTTTTGCAAATTAAAAGGTTTATTTGAAAATTAAACAATATATATACATATCACACTTTTATAATAAATTAATGTTGGATAGCACACTTGTAAAGATGATAGTGATCAACAATGGATAATGTTACAGTGGTACACTCTTTTTGATGCCTTATAAGTGATATAAAGAGGATAAAGTAGCTGAAAATGCTTTTATGGCTTCAAGGACAATGCAATGATGAATGAAAATGCAGTACAGAGAATAAACTTGATATGACTTCAACAAAAGACAATGTAATCACTTTTCTTTGACAATTCACCTCCCCCCCTCTCTGTGCAAGGTAAAGAGATGGGAGGAAAGCACACCGTTCTCAGGAATGCAATCAAATATAATTCAGTTCCCCCCTAGCAAGCTTAGAGGAAAACAGGTAGGAGTTTTAAACACAGGCAAAATCCTTTTAAATGTGGTGGCAATGAAGTGAAAAATATACTCAAATTGCTTTTAATTCCCTATAGGAGGTTCAGGGTGAGTGAGAGATACTTAAATTAATTCAGGATCACTTTAGCAATGCTCTATGAATGATTGTCAGGTTGCACACGAATTTCAGCAAGGAAAGCAAGGACAAATATTTTTACACGTGGCTGAAATTAAGCAAAATGTCAAATTGCGGCAAATTTAGATGCGTGCGTCGAGCGCAATTACGGAGGCAATATAAGGAGTAGGAAGTAGGTTCTAGGCTCGTTGGAAGGCTTAGAATCTTAGCTTTAAGATGACAGTTAGAACTCACTCCTAGCATAAACGGTTCCGGAGATATGGTCGATTTGGTAAAGGTAGTTTTTTCGGATTTTAAATTTTAAAGCTCAGAATGACAGATGACAGTTTTCAGTGTTAAAGATGACAGAATGACACGATTCTAGGAGGCAGTTCTAATAAGCTAAAATAGTTTGGATTAGATTATTTTAAACTAAGAGATTGGTTTTGGCACAGTGCTAGCTGGGTACTCACATTAGATTTTGGACAGGAATGCCACTTCGTCACCGATCGGGTCAGGATTGGCTGGACTTCTGCTAGCGGTTCTTCACAGCGATCTGGTCTCTGGGTCTCCGGTTCTGTTCTCAGCACTGCACAATTCTGGTCTCTCTGGATCTCTGGTCTCTCTGGATCTCTGGTCTCTCTGGAGATTGATGGATTTGAAGTCTGGAGTCTCCCGGCAAAGCGTCCCGCAAGAAAGTGGAAAGTGAATGTCCCTACCTGGGTTCCAGTGGCTCTTTTTATGTGTTTAGAAAGTGGGTGGGTCGGCTCATTCTGCATGCCCAACCCTCTCAACTTATCATTGGCCAGTTCCACCTCTCTTCCTTGATTGGGGGAACTGGGTTGTGAGTCAGAGTGATGAGGTAGGTTTATGGTCAGAGGATCCTCCCCTTGTCGAATTGCACACAAATCTATTTCTGACCCAAATACATATTTATCTATGTACCATTTTTCTAATATTATAGGTCCAGTTAACATATTTTCTGTAGCACCAAACCATCCGATCCCTGTCTTTGTACGATGTTGTGTCCACTTATGACAGAATTCTCCCCTTTTCATCCAGATAACGACCTCTAAACCTTTCCAGATTTTACACAAATGTGCACCAGATATATGGGTTTCAGATGATAAAGTGTCAGATTTTTAACATACATACATTTGGAGTAACAACCTTTTTTTCCGCTACTATCCCCAAGAACATACCACAGGGTCCTAACACCGCTTAAAATGTGCACAGAAAAATCACAAGAATGATGATGTTATTTATAAAATGTTGACAAGTCCGCACTGTGAATTATCCATCTTTTTAAAATCATGCGCTGTCCCCAAAGGGGTGTGGTTTTCCAAAGCACATGGTGGAATTTCTGGTTTATCCACTTCCCCCAAGCTCAGCTTGCTCTCACAGGCACTGCCCCTCCCAGTTTCTCCCAAGAAGAAGCCATTTACGACCCCCCTAATATAACATTTGCCTGAGCCAGGGACAGTGCTTTGTTTAGTTTCCTGTAGTCCCCAGGTGCCACTCCCCTAATTCAATCAGAGAGGTGTCATCTCCTTTTGGCAGGGGCAGCAGGATGCAGCCAGACCTGGGAACACAGCTGCTGAATTCCCTCTCATGTCGGGGGTGTTGTCAAGCAGAATCCACTCTCTTCCAGCCAGGCTTCAGCTAAATGTCACTTTAGTTCCCAGTTTTCTACATTCAAATTAAACTGACAATTTTTGCACATGCAGCTACAACACTGATTCTAAGTTCAAAACTATGACATTTAAACAATTTCAACCTATGTGACACTCAAAAGTAGGTCACTCATTTATTCTAAACATTTCGTTTTTAGTGGCTTTAAACCCAAATTCACTTAAGCTGCTGACATCCCCCGCTATTTTCAATACATACATTAGACAATGACTTCCTTCAAGTCATTTCAGAATATAGTTTTACATTGTATCCACCTCTTAGTAAGTCTTTCTTTGGCCTGGTTTGGGTTCATTTGTTCAGTTTTACACAAGTGTATGGTGGTTTTAAAACACCGGCTTTCTGGTAGTGGTGAGCACCAGTATTGCACCCATTTTTGACATTTAATAACAACAGATTTTGAACAGCACCGTATTCCTTAGCACTGATGGCTGGCAGGTCAGGGGACCATTTTGCTGTGTGCAAAACTGCACGGTTCTCCAGGATTCTGGCGCAACTGTGGGCTTTTCCGCCATCTTGGATTTTCTAAGCCCACAGCACCAAATGTTGCAGCTTAATAGTCCAAACGTGGATCAGGACACCCAACAATATAGTGCTCAGTATGGGGTGGTGTTTGATTTTCCTTTGTACCCATTGGTATGGTGACCATAGCCATTCTGAAACTGTAGCGGGGACAGGTAGTGATTGTCCATCTCTACCAACTGAAGGTGCTTGTGGTTCCTAAGGTGTGGAATTAGGACATGCAACTGGGCGGCTTTATAATAGGTTTTCAGATCAGGAAGCCCCACTCTTCCCTTGTCTTTGGGGAGTATCAGTGTGTTGTATGAAATTCTCGGTTTCTTCCCCTGCCAGATGAATTGCATCATTATCTTTTGGACATCTATGAAGAATCTTTTGGGCATCTCAATTGATAACATCTAAAAGGGATAGAGGAATCGGGGGAGGCATACCATCTTGACGGCGTTAATACGCCCCACCCAGGAAATCGTCAATTTGCTCCATTTCTTGAGATATAACTCAAATCGCCGGAGAAGCTGAGGGAAATTAGCCTCATAAAGGTCACTCAGGGTTCTAGTAATGTGTATACCCAGGTATTGCAACATTGTGTGTTCCACTTTGAGCCCTAATGAGAGGAACTTAGCATCGTTCTCTTCTGGGGTACCTTTGAGGGGGAAAAGTATGGACTTAGATTTGTTTACTTTGAAGCAGAGCACCGGCCATATTCCTCTATTAGGTGTAGGGCATGAGGGATGGAGCCTGTAGGGTTTGTTACGTGTAGAAGGATGTCATATGCATACAATGCTGCCTTATATTCCACCTCTCCCAATCGCATTCCTTCTATGTGGGGGTCATCTCTCATTTTTTGCGCCAGTGGTTTGAGGGAGAGTGCAAACAGGATCGCAGAGAGGGGGCATCCCTGTCTGGTTCCTCGCTGTAGGTCGAACCACCTGGAATATTCCCCATTTACAAATATCGATGCCTTGGTAGAGGTGTATATTGCTCGTATCCCATCTCGGATTTTTGGGCCTATCCCTACTTTCTGTAGGACTGCTCCCAAGAAGTCCCATTCCACCCTATCAAAGGCCTTTTCTGCGTCGATTGACAGGAGGACCGGATCATCTGGTAGGTTATGGGCTGCATGAATGAGGTGTAACATTTTACGCATGGTGTCGGCTCCCTGCCTCCTGAGAATAAACCCGACCTGGTCAGGGTGGATCAAGTTGGGCATTAGGGTTTCCAGTCTCGCTGCTAGTACCCTAGCATAGATCTTGGCGTCGAGATTGAGGAGGGAGATGGGGCGGTACGACCCGCAGAGTTTGGGGTCTCTCCCTTCCTTATGGATTACTGTTATGAGCGCTCTCTTGAAAGAGTCCGGTGCGACTCCAGTGTCCACTATCTCGTTAAAGAGCTCTGTTAGGAAGGGTGTCAGTTGTTCACTTAAGGTCTTATAAAAGCCGGCCGTATAACCATCTTCACCCGGAGATTTCCCCAGTGTTAGCCATTTGATTGCATCCCGGATCTTGTGTTCAGCTATTGGAGTATCAGGCCTCTGTGTGTGTTATTGCAGGCATGGTGATTGAGGACAAGTAGGAGATTATCTCAGATTGGGCAGAGGTCAACTTGGAGGTGTATAGATTTTCATAAAAGCTGGCAAAGCACTCAGGTATCGAGTGGGGAGGGTGCACCATGGGAGTAGTGGTCTCTACTATCTCTTTCACTTTGCGTTCTGCTCTCTGTTCCCTAAGTCTAGCAGCTAATAGTGTATCAGCTTTGTCTCCCTTTTTGTAGTATGTCTGCCTAAGAAATTGCAATTTGCGCACTACTTGGCCGAGCTCTAACAGCCGTAGTTCCTCTCTTTTACGTTGAGCTGCATCTATGTTGTCAGGGTCCACCTCTGCGTTTCCTCTTACTTCCACCTCTAGTTGATGTATTTCATTACGTAACTTGTTTTCTACAATCTTACGTTCCCTTTTTTTGGTGGAGCCCTGGCGTATCAGTATGCCTCTCCAATTGGCCTTGCCAGCTTCCCAGATCATTTGTTTGGAGACCTCCCCATTATTGTTCACCTTAAAATATTCTTCGATCTCGGTCCCCATTTCATTTTTAAACACTGCACCATTCCAGAGGGACTTGTTGCAACGCCAAGATCCCCCAGTGACAGGTAGGTTGGTCCAGTTGACATCTGCTAGAACCATGTCATGGTCTGACCACGTTATCGGGACGATTCCAGAGTAACTTGTGGAACCTGTGAGGTCGGCTGATAGAAATATGTAATCTATACGTGTAAATGTGCCATGAGGGTTCGAAAAGAAGATGAATCCACTCTCTCTAGGGTGCAGAGTTCTCCACACGTCCCGTAGTTCATATAGCTCCATGATGACGGCTAGTTCTGTACCGTCCCCTCTGTGTTGGGATCTCGTTTCCGGGTTGCCTGGTCTCAAGTGTATGGACCGGTCGACCCACTGGTTAAAGTCGCCTCCCAAAATGACGTGGCCTGCAGCTTCTAGCACTATTTTGGGGATCGTTTTCCTAAGGAATGCGGCCTCTCCGCTGTTGGGTGAGTATATTGTGGCAATTGTGACCTGGACTTTAGCAATTTTTCCCACTTTCAGGAGGGCTCGACCACTCACATCCGACCAAGTCTTTTCTAGTTCAAATCCAGTTCCCCTCTTGATTAAGATTCCGATCCCTCCTTTCCTGAGCGGGCCAGAGCCCTAGAATTCTATGCCTCCCTGCTTCCCCAGAACGCTCCGCTCTTCCCCCTTTGCAAATTTCGTCTCCTGGAGAAGGAGAATGTCTACGTCAGATCTGCGGAATTCTCTATGCACAAGTGACCTCTTAGTTGGCGAGTTCAATCCGTTCACATTAATGGTCCCAATTCTGAGGAGGCCATTGCCTTTAGATTTGTCAGGTGACGCCATCGGCGACTTGTGTTGGGGGATCATTCACCTTCAGCGGCCAGAGAAATATGCGATTTCTTAGTGTCTCATTGACTGTGGTGTGTTGGAATGAGCCAAGTAATGCTAGTACGTTTCCCAAGTGTCTATTACCCTTCCCCTCTCTCCCCCTGTTCCGCCATAATTGGTGGTGCTCGTGTGAGCTCGGGAACTGGAGGTGCTGCACGGGCAGCTGTTGACGGCGTCCGGAACGGACTGGATGACAGTGTGCAGTCCGTTGGCAGACCATCAGTGAGGACCGTTGCCTCACGGTCCCAGTCAAATATACCATCTCAACTTAAGGGTGAGCCCCTATCCCATTCTCCCCCCCCCCAAACATTGTATAATTTCAACAATAGCAACAACAAACATGTAGAAGTATAACGTTACGTGCATTCCCAGGGTCCTCCCGCGAGAGTCCGCACCCCCTCTCGATCCAGAGGGGTGCCCCGCAAGCGGTGACACCCGCGTCGCAGATCTTGCTGGTTCTCAGTCTCTGCGGGGGTCAGTGTCCCATGTTTCAGCTGAGGCTGTAGTTAAGCTAATTCGCCGGAGCCACAGGATATCTGTCATTTTTCACTGTCAGGAGTGTTGTTGGGACGTCTGTATTTCCTTGATACCTTTACTCTCTTCTGCCTGGGGCCCTGGAGTTCCCATTGTGATCCAGGCGGCTCATTTTCGCCACCTTCGTTGCCCCTTGGGCCCGTGCTGAGGAGGTCAGCAATGCAGTCTTTGATTTCTTCCTCAGATCGGAGGACGATTTTCCTGCTTCTGTGCTCAAAGGTGAGCGAGAAAGGATATCCCCATCTATACCGTGTGCCCTGGTCTTTGAGCCATTTTGTCAGGGGGCTGCAGAGGCGTCTGAGCGCTAATGTTAGTGAGGATAAATCCTGAAAAATGGTGATTTGGGTCCGCCAGCTCTATGTATTTGTTCAGTTTTAGGTTCATCAATTTCTTCATCAGCGGTTAATATTTTTATGATATTGTGGATGGTGTCTTTGAGGTACTTTTCAGTTTCGCCTTCGCGCTCTGGAATACCAAAAAAGCGGAGGTTATTCCTCCTCTCTCTGTTTTCTAAGTCATCCATCTTGAGCCGCGCCTCAACCTGCCTTTTTTCAATATTACGAATCCTTATGTCCATCTGGGTTTCAAGGGTGTCAATCGAGGCCTGGTTATTCTCAACACTTTCCAGCAGTTCTTCAAATCTGTCGATTCTCTGGGTAATTTTATCGATTTTACCACCAAGGTTGGCCCCCATGTTTTTTATCTCGCTTAATAATGTGGCGATGTCTCCTTTGGTAGCAGCTGCACCTGCCTCTGAGGTGTCTGTGGACATGGTTGCTGTGGGTCTGATGAACAAAGGGGATGGGTCGTAGGCGAATCTGGCCAGTTTGTGATGTGGGTTCATATGATGAGACCCGGGTCAGAGGAGGCACACGCCACTGAATCGGGGGCCTTACCCTCTTCGGAGTTGCACAGGACTGCAGGATCAGGGCTGTCCCCTATATTTGGCACCGCATGCAAGTCGACGTGCAGTCATCGGGGTTTGCGATGAGCATTCCACGAGGCCGTGTGGCGAGTCCTTTGGAAAGCACTCCCAAAATGGTGCTCTATGGGAGGGAGAATCGATGGTGATCAGGTCTAGTACAGCATTCCTGGAGATGTCGCCGTCAGTTGGGAGCGCCAGGAACCCCAAAGTACGTCCCACAGGGGGGGAACACATGTCCCCAAATATATCAGTAGAGTGTGGCGGTCAGTAAGGTTCAAAGGCAGACCTACGAGGTCCCTTGCCGTGCCGGCATGTAGACATCCAATACAAAGCACATATGATCAGCGTGTCTGGGGAACATCTTGTCTGCTGTCTCTCAGTGTGGGGTTGTGAAGTTCGTTGGCATAGGGAATCCCTATCTTCCTCGTTGATCAGGGATCAGGCTGTGTATGAGGCAGGGGGGTCTAGATCCCACTTTCGGGTGTCCGTTGCTTGGTGGCAGTGTGGAGTGCGTTTCGGTATCGTGAGTCATCCTCCAGAGGAGGGGAGGCTCACCTCCCCACGGGAGCACCCAGGGCACGTCGCCAATGAGGACGCTGGTGAGCTTTGGGGCTTAGGGGCCCGGAGTATGATGGCAGGTGGTGGCCTCCAGTGGTGTCAGCCTGTTTCCAGGCTCCCCGACTTGGGGTCCAGGGGAAGCCGCAGCCCCCCCCGCGGGAGGTCCCAGACCGCAGGGGCCGCGAGCAGACGGGCCACAGGCACCCGTGAAGGAGCGCCGTCCGAGGCCGTGTGCAGTTCCGCGGGTATGCGGATAGGCTCCTCACCTGGGAATCTCCGCTGTCACGGCGTGCTGGGAAGCGCTCCGCGATCCCTCCCTGCGGGCTCGGCGCACTTCCAGCAGAGCCCGCGCTATCAGATAGGCAACGGGTTGAAGGCCCGGGCAGGTGCTACGGAGGCTGGCTGTCCGGGCCTCAGAGTTTCGTGGAGACGACCGTGGGGCGGCAGCGGCAGTCGGCCCAAGTTGTACTTTCGATTCCCATGCACTGGGAAGCAGGTTTCTTCGGACAGCAATTTCTTCGCTTTCCCGTGTCCGATTTCGTCCGGGATTTTTCCTGGATGTCGGGGGGGTCTTTATGGATCAGCACCTCGATTCACTTCCATGGGGGGGTCATGAGACGGGGGCTCAACGCGTCTCAGGGACCAGAGGCGCGGGAGCTCACACGAAGGCTGGGCTCATTCGTGCGCCTCCTGGTGGCCAGTCCCCAATGATTGTTTTTAACAGGACTTCAGTGAAGGACACAAATAGTGCTTATAAATTGAGTGGCTGAATGCAGAGCTGGTTAAGAAATGTTTAATAAACCAGCAGTAGGTTTATTACAGCTCAAATTAAGTAATTAACTCTTAGTGGACTGCTTTGAAAAAACACTGGCAGGCATTTTAAGCGCACAGTTTAATGGTAGGGCTTGATAAAGCAAACTCAAAGAGTTCCTACAAGGAGGTCTTTTGAGTAGGGAGTGACAGGCAATGCATGGGAGTGGTCATAGCCATATGGATTAACATGGCCTTGGTACAGCATCTGCTCTTCCGGACCTGAAGACAAGTATGTCCCAAATCATGGATAATGGACAGGGCTCTCTTTTTAACCTTTTAGATTTATCAGCTGCCTTTGACCTTGTAGATTTGAACTGTTTATATAACAGAGTTCAGAAAACTTCATCCTTTTCTAAAGAAGTGGCTGATTGGGTGTTGTCATTTTTTATTGGACAGATCAGCAGGAGTATTTCACAAATCTTTTATGGCTCCCCGAGTTGATCGCCTCTGTGGTGTCCCACAGGGGTCTTGTCTGTTGCCCACACTTTTTAACATTTTTATGAAATCTTTATTCAATGTTTTAGTTGACCAGGACATTTTACATACAAATTACGCTGATGATACACAGATTTTGATTCTACTTGCTGGTAAATATTCTGTAGACTCTGTGAGAATTAATGCCATCTTTGAGTTGATCCAAAAATGAATGGCACATCACTGTCTGGCATTAAATGATGCCATGACTGAACTCCTTTTGGTAGGAACCAAGCAACGACTTTCTAGTCTCCCTGACCTGTTCAAGAATGTCACCATTGCTGGTTATTCTATTTATGTTCTTGCTTAGGTTAAAACACTGGGTGTTGTTTTGGACTCCACCCTGTCTATGACGGGACAGATCAATGCAGTCATCTCTTCATTAGCCTATCAGCAGGAGCATTAGGCCGTTTTACTCCAAGGAAAACTGTGCCATTCTATCTCATACTATATTTGGAGCTAAGATTGATTATTGCGGCAGCCTCCTCATAGGTACTACACAGAAAAATATTGCTAAGCTTCAAATATTACAGAGCAATGTGGTAAGAATTGTTTCTCATCTTAACAGAAGAGCACACAAATCACAACTGCTCAAAGAGCACTGCATTGGCTATTGGCTACTTGTGATAGAGCGCTTGATTTTAGGATCCTTTCTATTACCCCGAAATGTATATATGCTAAGAGTCCAGCATATCTTAAAAATAGGCTGCAAGCGAAGCAATCTGTATGATTGCTGAGATCCAATCAAAGACATGTCCTTACTAAACCCTGTGTGTACCTGAAGAGGGCAGGTAAATGTTCTTTTAATTGTATTGCTCCATCCCTCTGGAACAAGCTGCCTTGCTTTCTAAGATTTGATCCCTCGCTTTTCTCGTTCAAGAGATCTCTCAATAACTTTTTCTTCACTTGAAGGGGCTTGGCTTTGTCCTGGTCTGTTTTTATCCTGTCGATTTTCTGTTTATGCTTGTTTGATCTGGAACTTGATTTAGTGATTTTAGCACTGCATTGTTTTTAAGGTTTGTATTTCTTGTTTATGCTTTTGTTGCCTACCTTTAGGTTTTTCTGTTGTGTTGCCTGTTTGTATTTGTGAAACTGTTTGCCTTCAGGCCTAAGGCGCGTTACACATTTTTAAACATAAACATGGAACTCAATGAGTAGGCAAATAACCAAACTAGCCTGTAAGCATTGTGTCATATGCCATTTTTCCCTATCTTTACTCTAACGCACTAGATTCCGCTTATACTTTAAACTAAAAATGACATGATGAGAGACAGCTACATGGGGGCTCTGACTTAAGATGGTCGTTACTTCCCACACCCACTGACTTTCATGGGTCATGTTGCGATAAATCAGATCATCTTAACCCTGTATTAACTAAAAATTTGTCACTGTATATTATAGGGCGGCGATAACCGCCCTATACTTAAGGTGAGTCGGAGACACAGAGGAACCCCTAAAAATTCTATTTTTAATAACCTTTGATTCTAGTAACGGATTTGGCCAAAATTTCAAATGTGATTAAAAGTCTGCCGGCCCACGCCAGTCTGCAAAGTTGGGTAAAGATTTGTTAAAAACTAAAAATGTTATTAAGTGTCCCAAATATTTTTTTCCCAAAAGTGCAGCCTACTTCCCATTCATTTTTTCGTATAGACAAAAAAGGTCACTTTTAAAATTTGACGGATAAGGGGGTGTCCCTTCCCCAAAAATGATAGTTATATCTCCCAGGATGCATTCAGAAATAATGTGAGAGATAATCACGGCTACAGCTGACGTTATGGGAAAATGAAACCCAGTAAAAAGCTATTTTCAGGTCAAAAACATTCAAATGCCATCAGGGTAGAGGTGGGGGGATGGCTAGGAAGCACTAAGTGAAATTTAGGAGTTGGCGGGCGTACAGGGACCGAGTTTGCAACATAAAGCTTTCTATAGCCTTGGCTATAGCCGTATGTTTGTTTGTTTTATTTATTTCTATAGCGCACCTTAACCCGGAGGTATCTGGGCGCATTTGACACTTACAAGTGTTACAGATATGCAAGGTCATGGAATACAGAATTGCAAAGATATACAATCAGACAGTAATATGTACAATTAGTTACAAGCAGTGTACTTTCATAGGTTCAAAATAGAAGATACGGGGATAACTAGTATACAGTAGAAGACCTCAATGGTAATGGAGTTCTATTTTTGATGCTAGTACTTCTCAGTTAGCCATTTAATTGATTTACTTCTGAAGTTCGAGCATGACTTGGTCGTTTTTAAGGAAAGAAGGAACGAGTTCCATAGATGTGCAGCCACAACTGGGAAACAAATCCCCCCTGACATTTGTAGTTTTATCTGGGGACTATTAAGCCGAAGGTGTTGTTAGGCGGAAACCTGTGCAGTTCCCTCTGGGACCACTGCAAAAGATTTAGGACTACAGGTGTTTGGCAGTAAACCCACTTGGTACCAGTCTGTACCACACAGATTCACTTGGTAGATGTGGCTGAGCAGTCAGACTTCTCTCAAGAAGAGTTAAGCAGTATGTGGAGTATACAATATAGGGCAATTCTTCACAGTAAGACAAGCAAAACACGCAACAACGCTCAGTGTAAAGATATTAAGGTATTTATTTATAACGGAACATCTATGGAAAACACTAAGGCACTATCACGGCAAACAATTCAATTACAATTACTCTACGAAGAAGAAACGATCTAACCCCCTAACAATATTTCGACAAGTCTAGGTTCTACCGGCATCACTTATTTGCAGACAGGGGTGTATGCCTCAACCTAGATGGCACTCTAGTATCAGTTAGGATGGGAGAGAAAAATAAGCAGGTTACGAAATCAACACAGTTCAATACTTCACGGGAAAAATGCAAGGCAAGAAGACAAGAACCACAATAGATCATAAAGTTCAGAGGCCAGGCCCACTTGGAGAGAGGCAAGACGATATGTCCCAAAAAGTCTCTTTGTGGAAATGCGTTCGAGTCTGTGTAGCAAATTGTTATTGGAAGATTGAACCAGTTCAGAACAACACACTAGAGAAAGCTTGGAGGCGACCCAACGGAAAGGAGAGGATTAAGACACCTCACTCGATCCGATCGAAAGGGAAGCCAGGCAGACACGGTACCTTGATTGTGGAGAGACAGCTCCGGCGGGGCAGTTGTTCCTGGTGGTGGATGCACATCGGGTCTTTGCCAAGAGTAGAGATGATCTCGTCGTCGAAGAAAAGTGAAGTTTGGTGCACCACCAGGGAAGAGACCAGCCGCGGAGTGCTCCGTCACAAGGCACCACCTTTTGGTCGCGGTACAGGGGTAGTGGCTATCCGGTTGCCGAGGTGCTCTGCACGGGCAATTCGACCACTGCGTCCTGAGGCGAAGAAAAAGCAAAGGGGACTGGTTGTTCCCACCAGTCAGGGGAAGAGACTCTCCGGCAGGGAGATCTCCTCTGTCGTCGGGAAGTGGTGAGTCGGTTCCGCAGGGCTCCACCGGAGGTGTCGTCGTGCAGGTCGGCTCAGCGTTACCCTCGTCGGATTCTTAGGTCCTGTGGCGACTTCTGAAGATCCAGTCCCAAAAGCCCTGCTTTTATGCAGAAAACCCCCATTCATTCAGCCTAGCTGTCAATCAACACACGCTAAGTGGTGAGCGGGGAGGCTCACCACTTGGGCCAATCACACCAGAGTGCGAACGGAGTTGGCAAGGTAACTCGGTCCAGGGTGCCTAAACCCCTCCCACACCCCTGTGGTAACCCAGACAGAATGGCACCACTTTGGAGGGTCTCTGTACAGAGGCCCACCAAAAGTGGAACAAAGGGCTCGACCTTTGATTTAGGAGTCACAGAGACGAACACAGACGCCATTTTAAAAACCGAGTTCTGGCAGAAAATACCATCCGATAAACTTATTTAAGATAGGTAGACCGGTGGTACGTTAGAGATTAACGAGGAAAAGTATCAATCTCTAACAATGGGACGAATCCCATAGGGTTATGTTCGGGGTCGAACATAACAATTAGTTTCCACTGCCACCAGCCAAAACTCGACGAGACAGTGCCCCCTCGAATAACAGATCCAGGAGTAATCGAATTACCCCTACTAGTACGTCCACAATAAGATGGTTTGTACTCGTTCTGTTAGTAAATTTAGGTCTAGTAAAGCCAATGGTGACTTTACATGGCCGGGGAGACAGTAGGCAGTCCCCGGGTATGGAGTCTATGGTGGAGGTCCGCTAGGACGCCCCAGTGTTACGGCACGTAGGGTGCGGTGTAACACACATAGAAAAACATATGAGACCCTATGGAGTAAAAGACCCCATAGCCCATAGAACACATTGACATTCAAAGGAATTACACACATTCATGTCAAAGAGTGGGAGGAAAAGAGTCTCACTCTTGGCAGGATGGAAAAAAACAAACTCCAGAAATCCAGCAAAGCTGCTGGGGGACTCACTAGGTTAGGAAATTCAGCCTAAACAGAGAATTCTCCCTAACAGGTGTTAGATGACCTGATGACCCGTGTTGATGATCTGAAGTTGAATTTTTCCGTTAAGTATAGAGGGGCCATATGGTTCAGGGATTTATGTGTGAGGGACATAGTTTTGAGTTGGATCTTATCCTTGATCGACAGCCATTTATGCTGTCTTCTTGTTTCAGATATGTGAGCTCTCCTTGAGATGCTAAGCAAAGTCCTAGGAGCATTGTTTTGCAGAGTTTGTAATTTATTGAGAACATATTTACTTGCTCCTAAGTAAAGTCTGTTACAATGATCCAACTTCGACAATATTAACGCTCTGGCGGGGGTAATGCAGCTTTCCTTAGAAAGCAAAGGTTTGCAAGCCCTGATCAATTTTCCGTATAGGCAGTAGCTGAGGCTGTGGTGTTCACTTGTTTATGTAAATTCAGTGTGGCAAGTAGCCGACATCTGAAAGCAAACTGCGTCACAGAAGCCGCGTGTGCTGTGGGTTGAAAGGGAGAGGATAGGGGAGGTGAGGAGGCCATCTGGGGAGTGGGGGGAGCTTGCACAGATGAGGGGGCATATGGTGAGATGCAGGGGGTGGTGCAGGAAAGATTTTCTTTTTGCCCGTTTTGCCAATATTTGCGGCTTTATCTGAGGTTACAAAGGACTACAGTTGGCCGAGGGTATGTGTAGTTCGGTATCCGTGGCTATATAATTTGGGGTGTCAGTGTTTTATATTTTTTTGAAAGTCCTTTGTCTATGTACAGTGACATGGAAGGTGAAAACTAACTGACCATGGCCAGTTGTTGGGCATTGTGTTGAAAGTTTGATTTGATGATATGTTCATAATGGGGCTCTGTGGCTTTTTCAGTTTTTTGCTGTAACAATGAAGTGCTGCTGCTGTACATTAAGAACATGGGTGGGAATAATTATTGAAAGTTGTTTCTTAGGAAATACATTGAAATATAGTGAGGTGCATGATATAAAATCATGAAGTATGCTTGTTGTTTTCAAAATAAAATATGTATCACAGAGCAGTAGAAATGTGATTTATCTAAAATGCTTTTGTAATTACTTATGGTGTGTGCTGAAGTGATTTCTGGGGTGATATAAAAATGTGTTTATTTAAAAAGTTTTTTTTTTTGCTGGTGTGATATTTAGTGTGTCCATGGTTATAGGTTCTGACTACTGTAAGGGCTTCAATAAAGACTTTGGGGCAGTATCAGATGCAGGAATGCTCCCTTGGCTTTGGGCTTATTGCTATTCAAACCCCTATTATGTAGAACTCAGTATGCGTTAGTAAATGCTATTTTAGTACAGAAATTAGAGGTTGTACAGTGTTGGGATGGTTTATTTGAAGTTTACATGTGCAACAGTTTTAAATAGGAAACACTGCTTTTGTTTTAATGTTCATTTTGCTGTACTGTTATTTGCTACAGAAATACTGGCAGCTGTCAATGGTAGTTTACTGGGCTCACAGTCCTGGACAGTCCTGTGATGTCCACGAACATCTTAGATGGTCGGGAGCATGTATGCTTATTTGTTTATTACAGGGTTGGTGAAAAGCAGTTTTTGGATGGCTTACAACTTTGGTGCCACTCAATCAAACTGCATGAAATGCAGGAATTTCTTTCTAGACCTGATTCTGAATGGTTTTGCAAAGTCGCGAGCTGTTTTGTCAAGAGGCAACAAATTAAAGGGGAGGTGCCCAAAATATTGTAAAGGCTTATAAATGTGGTGCCATTTGATGGACGTGCACGACAGTTTGCAAAAAACGATTTTAGATCTAGATATAAATGTTTTCACAAAGTTTGGTGGGATTTTTTGAAGAGCACAATTAGAGTGAGGTCTCAATATTTTTAGATGGTTTAGAACTTTTTTTGCCGTTTGACGACTGTGAACAAATGTTTTCAGAAAGATTATAGACCCAACCTTGAATGTTTGTGCAAAGTCTGATTGGATATTGTGAAGTGGGAGCTAAGTCATATGACTATTGTATGTATGTACATTTTGACAGTTTTGAAAAAATAAAACATGGGCGTATTTCCAGTAAAGTCATGTAAGGCACATTGGCACATTGGCAAGGACCTGAAAGCATGATTATTTTTTGAGTAGTGTCATAATGTAGGTACCAAAAATACTGATATATCTGGGTATTCAGTCATTGCATCGACAACCAAAGCATTGACAGCCATACCATCGAAAAAAATGCATCTAATGCATTTTTTTAGATGGTAAAGGAAAAAAGGGGGTTGGGGGACCCCCACATTAAAAAAATATGCATTAGATGCTTTTTTTTCTTGATGCTTTATTTTTGATAGTATGGCATTAGATGCTTTGACTGTCGATGGAATTACTATAAACCATATATCTGCGGTTATTGAGGTATAACGTGTGGCCATGGGCAGTGGCCAGATTGTCTGGGTCATGGCATAAGGTCATGACCCGGATTATCTGGATAATAGCCATGATGATGAGGGAAGACCGATGGGGTTAAAGTGGCCACGTGCACCAGGGACTGGCTATATTGTAAGGCTTTTTGAATTTGGGATAGGTTTGAAAGGGAAAACATGTGCTTGTGGGTACAGGTTGAAGTGCTGGATGGGATTGCAGAAAATAGGTACGAGGAGGGTCAGCAAGAACTGGAAAGCATGGTTTTGCAAATATGTCTTGTGTTTTTTTTTAAAGTATAAATAGTACGTACACAACACACTGATATAACTCTGGTGACTGGGCAATGGGCGTGGGTGTTAGCAAGGAGAAATGTGTACTATAATTTTCTTATTGTGGCACGTAGAAAGGACTAAGCAGTAGGTTTGAATGGGAAAACATATTTAGCTGGTAGTTACTGTCTGAATTGGTGGTCTAGATTACAAGAAGCATGTGCGACAAGCATTAGCAATGACATGCAGGCATGTGTTTGGAAATATGTGTTGTGTTTTATTTTTTCAAAGTGTAAAAATGTAAGCAGAAAAACTAGTGATATACATTTGGTGTCTGGGTAGTGGGCCTGACCATCGGCAAACACAAATGTGTACTCTGATTTGCATTTTGGGGAATATGGGATGGCTGATGCCTATGCTCCATGGGTTTGAAGACTTACCATGTTTGAAAGCCATCAGCAGTGGCCACTGGTTACATTATTATGGTATAGTGGACATAGATCTAGGATGCACGGTAGGTGCAGTGAATAACACGGGTTGTTTGGTTCGGCTGGGGTCATGGTGGAACCTTATAGCATAGACAATTGAATGATGATTTCTATTGCCGGCATGCAGAGCTGATTACAACAGACATAAGTATGTGTTGCAAAAAATATTATTATATAGTTATTTCATGTATGTGAAGAGTGGCCTATCTAATGTCCTGATTTAAAGTGTGGGAACATTAATTTTGATGAATTATGTGATGCATGCTTCCTAAAATGATGTGGATGATGCATATTGATAATCGCATGATCACTACAAAAAATAAAAAGATTGGGGCTAATGTGTTATGTGATTTGAAATTAGCTGCACATCGAGTAGGTGATTCCCCCATTGCGATGCCAAAAATACTTAAAGAACCATTGATTTTGACAATAGTGTCTACTTTACATGTTCCAGTTTTTCCGTCTGGTAATGTCTAAGTGTTCTGAACAATAGAAATCCCCTCTTTCAAAAATGTACTTCATGTTTGAAAAATCTAATCCAAGAATAAATGTACCCTGAAAATAGCACAATCTCCTGAAACTACACATCACTCGTATTTATATGTAAAATCAGACTAACAATAATATTTGGAAGAAGAAATATTAGTCACCAAACACATATAGATTGCCTGTGTACTATAAATTGTTTCTACAATAAACACAATTATTTTTAAAGTGTAATATACCTTCAATTATTTCAAAATATTTTAATTAGTTTCAAACAGGTGAAGAAGTTATTGTAGTATGACGTAGAATCAAAGAAGAAGCATTACAACAACTACTCACAAAACAAATCCTGGAAAAATTCAATCAATTAAAAGTACTATAAATTAATGTTGGAAAAGAAGTTCAATCATTTAAAAAGGATATTGACAATGTAAGAGAAATTATGGACACTAAAAATCACATTGCGTTAGAAAACATGAAGATGTGGCTTTTTTAATGTTCCATCATTGCAAACATGAATTATGATGAATTATATGGTGCAAATGTCCTGGGATGATGTGGATGATGTGTATTGGAAATTGGACGAGATGGTGTGGTCCATACTGGGCTTCAGACTTTTTTGACTTTTATGTGGTCTTATATTTTTACTGCAGCTGTGAGCTGTGGTTGTGTATAATCAACCTCCACCTATTAAAAGTGTTGCTGCTAGCAACAGCTAAAGTTTTCAAACATCTGCAGGATTGGCACACTCTATTTGAAGAGTTATTAGAAATTCCAGAGAGGTGTTCTTAATTTTTTGTGACATTGTCTTTTTAGACTTCTAATTTTTGTTATTTTATATTTTTGTCACTAGTTGGATATTTGAATGTGTCTAACATTGTGGAAGAAAACACTAAGGGGCCGATTCATGGAATAATCTGTGCGTAAAAAGGGGAACTTGCATGCGAAAATGGGCGCAAACGCACGTTTACAGATTCATGGAACACATTGCACGTGGCTTACCTTAGACGTGGGCGGAAATTGCGCGGGCTCAACACATCACACCGCAAACGCCTTGTGCACGACGCCCAGCGAAGGCGCACACCATCCAGCGCACACACCTAAAAAGGGGCGGAACACGTGGAATGGGGAAGAAAAAGCATAAATGTGGGCGTTTGTGGGAAGTACCACAGTAAAATACTCACAATGCCCACATGTGCTCTAACAACATGTACTCATGGAATTGAACTGGGCACTCCTGTGCGTGGGAAAAGATGTGTTAATCCAGAAACACGTTCGCCAAGCGAAAGCAGGCATAAGCATCACCATGCATCTAAAACAATGCATAAAAAGCACGCGCGAACACAAACTCGCGTATACTGCAACAATGAATGTGCCATTCCTCGCAGCAATTATCGTGGGACACTGCAGGAGGAGGAGGATAGCCAGGCCCCGCAATTTTTTACCCAGGACCAGCCTTTTTGGGATGCCGGATGACCAGGCCTATGGCAGGTATAGGTTTCCACCTCATATGTATTTATTTATTTATTTATTTATTTATTTATTTATTTATTGCATTTGATTATACGCCCAAACCCATAGGTATCAGGGCATAGCTACATACATCTTAGTAACTTTTAATATTGCATATATTTAGAACATCTTGAGCAGTTACATTTGTCATAGGCGTCTTAAGCAGTTGCATGTATTTTGGGTAGTTACAGACAGTTAGATAGATCATGGGTGTAGTGAAGCAGTTGTGTAGGTGAACACAAGCTATCTTTGGGTTGCACTGTTAGAATTTATTAAACAGCCAGGTTTTGAGTAACTTTTTAAACTTTGGGAAGGGGGCTTTGTTACTGAGGTGGGTAGGGATTATATCATCCTAGACCTGGTTACTGAGTGAGAGGATGACCTCACATCACCCACCCTGTGCTCCCAAGCACTGAGCTCCTTGGAAAAGGTGCTCAATGTACTGCATTTTTGGCCATTGGGTCATTTCAGCAGACAACTGCCATAGTTGGGGGTGTTTCACAGGCCACGTAGTCACGCTGCCTACACCTGGTGTTGGCAATCATGACTGCACGCCCCACAGTCCGCAGGCACATATACATGTCCAGAACACCCGTAGAAAGGCAGGCCGTGGTCCAGGGCTTCTATGGGGTGGCACACTTCCCCAAAGTGCTTGGTGCCATTGATTGCCCCCATTCGGCCCTCCATCCACCTAGGGCCACAGAGCACATCTATCGCAATCACAAGCACTGGTATTCCATCAACGTGCAAGTTGTATGTGATGCCAAGGGAATCATCACCTCTGTATATGCTAAATATCCAGAGTCCACCCAGTTTCATCTGCAGAATGGCAACCCTACACTTGGCCCTGGAAGCTGGGAGGCATGGCAACACATGGCTCATTGGTCAGTACAAATGGCCCGCCAATTGCATGCATGTCTCATGCAGACTAAACTACACCGCTGACAACCCATCTCACCTCCACAGGGGACAGTGCCTACCCTCTGAGCACCTACACGAGGACACCAATACAACCCCACCACACCAAGCCAGGTAAGATACAATGCAGACCATATTACAACTACGGCCATAGTGGAGTGCACATTCGGAGTGCTAAAGTTACGCTTCCGCTCTCTTGACCACTCTGGTGGACAGCTACTATATGCACCACAAGTAGTGTCCAAGCGTATGTGTCCTGCACAATGTTGCAACACGGCGGGGAATACCGGTGGACATGGTGGTATTCCCAACCACATGCATGGCTGCGCATGGGAGGGGAAAGGGCATGTGGCAAGGCTGCCTGTACCAAACATGTGGCACCATTTTTCACCTAAAATCCAACGCCTGCGGAGTGCACACAGCCCTCGCTCATGCCAGGCCACAATCGATGATGACAAAGGGACAAACATCAGTCCAAGCCTTACCACCCTGAGAATGTGGCCTCGGAAGTGCCACATTGTGTGCATTCGCTAGCACTAAAAGCAACACAATCTGGTGTGTACAAAAGGGACTCATGAAAGAAGAAGGAGCTTCCAACTACCACCATGCCAAAGCAACCATCTAAATGCTGGTATGTCACCCAAACCCCCACACAATTCATGTCACCTGTCCCACACAACGTTCCATGGCATGCAATTCCCAAGCAGAGAAACAAATGACCAACACATAACACCACTGCCACAAAGTGATGAACAATCAATGGACCAAGTCCATGAATCAACCAACTATGTCAACTAAACCCAACATTGTACACAGGATCAACAATTGGCCAGTACAACATACCAGACACACAGCACCCAACAGTGAAGCCCTCCTCCCGTGACCAGACACAACTGCACTTGTGCACAATGTGCAGTGACTTGTGCATGTCACCCTTGGACATACTTGTGTTCCAGACAACCAACGGGATCATCAAATTGTGTACAGCCGTAAGGCCAACACCAATAAAGACAAACAAGCAAATAAATGAAGTTAACACACCAACAAAGTATGGGACTAAATGCACAAAACAAAAGCGACAATCACGATTCCCACTAGGGGTGTATAGACATGTTGGACTTAAGACTACCCACAGATATCATGGATGCCCATTGCCAATGTGTAAGTTACTTTCACACGATGCACTCCTTGCAAGCCCATGGAAAGGGGAAGCAGGAGGCGCACATGTGCCTGGACCCCAAGGCATAAAGAAGGAGGGTACAAACATGAGACAAGAGACAAACCTGCATGGGTCCAGCTGGAAACCACAGTGGATGCCTTCGGATGCCACACAAAGCAACACACTGTCACATAAATGCACAATAGACAGAAAAAGAAAAAAGAGAGAAATGCCCATGTGGGACTGTGGGGTCGAGGGGGGCAACCAGGAGGGAGGAGGTGGAGGATGCACACCAACTCCCACATGTGTGGATGATGTGTGAAAAAAAACCTCCATGGGTTAATGGGCCACACGGCTATCAGGGATCAGGAGACTTGTCGCTGCTGTCGTCATACTCTGGTAGTGCATCTGAATGTGGAAGTGGCATGAGAGGTACACCACGTACAGTCCTTGTCTGGTCCTCAATGGCAGTGGCCACGCGGGACTGAGATGCATGCAGCTGCAAACTGATGGCTTGGAGGTCTCCATGCAACACCTCACGGGATGCACGCAGTTCCTCTGTGATGGCACGAGTCATCAGTTGCAACTGCTGTTCAGACCACCTACTGCTGGTTGCCTCGAGTGCAGCCAGTGTTGTCCTGAGGGACCTATACTCCAACCTCGGAGCTTCCCTTTGGGCCCGACCCTCTGCAGCCAAGGATGCACGCAGATCCCTCAGGTCCGCCTGTCGGCTCCTGTTGCTGGCCAGCATGTTCAGCCTGTGTGAGCAGCATGTGGACCGCAATGTCTGCTGCTGGTGCTCCACCTGTCTAGCTGGAGGATCATGAAATTGGCCACCTTATCCATGCCCTGAGCCAACATTTCCCGTGAAGCAGCCTGTTTTCGTGCAACAGCATACATGGACTGCTCCCACGCAGTAAAGCCAGTTGATGCACGGCCAACGCATTGATGGACCCGACACCCACCCTGGCCAATGGAATCTGACCCTTCATGTTATGGTGCTGCCTGTGGCTGCAGGACTGCATCCCTCCCCTGATCAGCTGGCCCAGGTCCAGGAGTCAAGACTGTGGCGCGTGGCCTTGCAGCTGTAACCACCACAGACGGACGCACCAACCCAGACTGGCCCTGTGATGGGTTTTCCCCCTATCAGACGCTTGGGATGCAACAGGATTCACACTCCATGCACTCACCTGCGACATCACAGAGGTATCCATATCCATGTCTGTTTCACCACAGGAGCCATAGGCATCTTCAGAGGATGATTCAGACTGAGGGACGTCCAGGATGGCTTGCAAAACCAGTGGATTGTCATGGCCTACCACCCCACATCCTCCACTGGTGGTTGGTTGTGGCTCACTATCCTGTATCTCCTCCACCTCATTCTCTGCCACCAGTGCCTCATCACCTGCACATAGACAGGAAAACCCATGATTAGTCATGGAAACAGTGTAGACTATACACATAGCCACCACAATGTCGAAATGCAAGACATCAACCTGCCCTGACACAATCTCACACACGAACGCAGTGTCAATGCAAGTGATGGACAGCATGAAAGAAGACATGGACATGTGTGGGAAGGGCAAAAACACATTTGGTGCATGGAACACCTGAATGGCATAGTCCATACACCAACATGCATGATGTAAACACACATATGCCACATACCATAGCCTTGCCTTGATCTGCTAAATGCAACAGATATTACATGCATATCACTGTCACAGAGCCATGAATGAGGGATGTGACATGACATGACATGGCATGTAACACAAAAACTCCATACACACAAGTCCCACCAGGTGGCAAGATGCAAGGCTGTAGTGAAATGATGAATGTGGACACACACGTCCCATGAGTTCATGTCACATCGACACCAGTCAACTAAAAATGCACGTTGGAGGTGATCCCAGTGGATGTAAGTCGGAGTGGCCTGTGCACCACAGGTGAACGTCACACGAATCAAACACAACACTCTGACAACTCATGGGAATGTAGCAGCCAGCTGGAAGTGGAAATGCATACAACATGTGTCAATAGCGTGAAGAGGGTTGTAGGTGTACATCCAACCAATTATGGTGGACATCAGCAGGGTTGAGGAGTAGTTGAACCACAACACATGACCAATCACCATAAGAGGGACCTGACCTGGATAAAGATCACCTCCAGTCCTAATCAGTCACAGAGCTCATACCCGAGGGAGGCCACTGCCAAAGAGAGACGCTCACCACCAACTGATCACAATGTGCGAAGTCATCGACCCTGAGTGAACAGTGAAGGCATGATCACAGTCCATGATAGGTAAACCAATGCGGAAGATGGATTCGAAGTAACTGTGCCCAGAGCTCCCAAATTTCCCTGTGGACATTGCACCATGAAGGAAATCAATAGCCGTAACCTCTCTGACCCAATGCCAATATCACAGTCATATGTAGATGCAACACCTGCCCCCAAGACAAAAGAACCCACACAGTCCAGCTCAGGATTAGTTGCCGAGCACGGTGAGTAGGAGCACATTATATTGCTAGAGGACTTTGCAGTACCACACCACATGTATGACCAGTCCCCTGGAGATTGCGGGCTACCGTGGGGAGCAGGGGAAAGGGAAGCCACCCCAGCGGACGTTCGGCTGGCAGGGTGAACAATCAGAGACGTAAGAGATGAGCAGAGAGAGGAACAATGTTGAGTGGCATATGGACACAGCCCATCAGACATCACAGGTTTCATCAGGAAGAAGGCTAATTGGTCCCGGACAGAGGGTGTAACTTGAGGATTGAGCACATGTGCAGATGTCCATTGTCAGGGAGTGCAGCACATTGTGCATGTGTAGGCTGCAGGACAACAAATACAACATACACATGTCCTTGACACACACCCATCCCCACTCACCAGACATTGCCTCATAATTTGGAAGGCCCCCCACACCCTGGAACAGCTCTGCATCAATCATCTCACTAGTGATGTCCTCACGTGGAGTGAGTACTTCTTCCTCTGCTGCTGGTCCACCTCCAGTCACCAGAGTGGAGGAGTAGTTGGCACCCATCTTACCTTTGGCTCGGCGCCGGAGGTCAATCCAGAACTTCATTGCCTCAGAAGCTGTGTGCTTCTCAATGCCCAGGGCGCTTATGCGACAGGCAACACACTGCCAGTAGCCTTACTCTGGGCATGCGTATGAGTGATACCTGCCCACACAAGCATGTCAGCCTCATGTTCCTGCAAGTAGTCCAAGAGGATCTGGATCTCTGCATCACTGAAGCTCCTCTTACCATACGAGTTCCCTGTGCCATGCCTCGGGACTGAGCCTGTTTGCCTACTGCCCACTTACCCTTCCTGCAGGGTTGTGCAGTCCCTGTGTGGCTGGGACCACTTGGGTCAGTATGGGTTAGAGCGCTGGTGGCTGGGGCTGAGGCATAATCCACTGATGCTGTGAGTGGAGGTGGCCCTGCAGGCATGTTGTGCCTGTTTGCTGGTGGCAGGTCCCTGCAGCACACTCCTCTTGGCCTTGGTGATATGGACATGTGCCCCTTGGTCTCCCTGGGCCAGGACCACATCAGTGATGGCAGGAGGACCCTGAGCCTGGGTGGCCAGCGCTGCAGCTGCTCCTGCAGCTATCGAAACCTGGCTGGTCATACAGCAGATGGAATTGCTGGCCCTGGTTCGCTGGTGCTTATGGCAGGTCCCTGCACCACACGCCTCTTGCCCTTTGGGATATGGACATGTGCCCCTTGGTCTCGCTGGGCCGGGGTCGGGATCACTACATGCATGGCAGTAGGATCCTGAGCCTGGGTGGCTGGCGCTGCAACTGCCCCTGCAGCTACCAGACCCTGTTGAGAGGGGGCCATGTCCCTCCCTGCATGGACCTGGGGGGTGCAGCAGACAATTGACCTGGGCAATTGGAGTGAGTGGCAAGGTATGTGATGTTAAACGTAAATGAGTGCCCCAGCACGGCTCAGTGTGACCCCTGGTGGAAAATGGATGGGTCGCATAACGCTCAGGCACCCAAAAAACAAAAATCAATGTGTACACGACCTCTTGGCAGCCCACATGTGGTGAAAAAACATCATGCAGTACGCTGTGGCACCCAGCAACACAATAAATGCGTACACGAGGAACACATAGGCTACTATGTGCCAAAGAAATGGGGTACGCAGCACACATGGCAACCACAGAATGAAAAAGTCTTGCACGACTTACCGTCTGCCTCGTAGAAAGTAAAAAAAAAACACGTGCGTGTGCGCATAGGCAACTCCCCCGCCAATACAAGAAGTATGCACAGTAGTGAACTGTTCGTGTGCGAACCCACAAAGAATTAAAGTTCACGCGTCCATCCCCACAAAAAACACATACAGTGCACTGTTGTCCTACGCAGACCTTCAACCCAATACTGAAATACAACGTCCTGCGTGCGTCATGTAACTTACGCGCTTAGGGCCTTTCCTCCGATTACACGCTAATGCGCTGTTTTCGCAGGTGTGCAGTCACTCTGTTTCCGGCTGGCCACAAAAAAGAACACGGAAGACCCAGGCTCCTGCCTACAAGGCCATTTACCTGCCTCCAACTGCCCAAGCTACCTCCTAGAGCCATCTGCTGCGGCCAGCCCACTGTGTGTGCCTGCTGCCCACGTGCCCTGCATTTTGGTGCCTGCTCTGAAGCCATTGCCAGTGATCCTGTTGTTGTGACCATCTCTGCTGATCCTGAAGAATCCCTAGTGCCATACCACCGCTCCACAGCCCAGCCCCAGGACCACCTTGCCCACCCACATCTGCCCTGGGGTTGCCATGTCCGACCCAACACCATCTGAGGCAAGTGGCAACCCCCGGCAGAGAGGCAGAGGGCTGTCATCTTCTCCTCCACAGAAGTTGGCATCCTGGTGGAGCAAGTCCTGGGGCATCATGATGTCCTCTTCCCTGGACCATCGCAAGTCGACAAGGAAGGACGGAGGAAGATGTGGCGGACATCGTGGGTGCCATCAATGCGGAGGGGGTGGCACCCCGCGGCTACCGACATGTCTGTAAGCACTGGGAAGACTTGAAGTCCAGGACCCACAACAAGGCCCGGCGCCTCCTCAAGGCAGTTGATGATCGAACCTGGTTCTGGGGCTGGTTGACCACCGACGAGATGAGGGTCCTGGAGTGCTTCTACCCAGCGCTGTACCCCCAGGTTTTGGAGTTGGTGCTCCATCTGGAGTCGACTGGTAAGTGTTCCTGTGTTCTTGTCCACCATAGTGCATATGCATGTTGACGTGTGGCTGGAATGTGCACCTTGGCCTTATGTCTGGCATGCCTCCTGTACTGATGTCTGTGTGCATGACCCTGACAGTGCTGCATGTGAGTCCATTCAAGCGTGTGCCACTTCAGTGGTGTCTGTGTTGCAATGCATGATGCGCACCGGCATGTAATGATGCGCACATGGTTGCATACCTGTGTCTGGACTGGGGAATGCGAGAGGTGTGACACAAGGGTGCTTATGTCACCATCATGGACATGCATGGTGTACATGTGCGTGTATCTGAGTAGTGAGGGTGTGACTGGCCACCCCATGGATGCATGACACATGAGCATCTCAATGCATGATTGACTCATGCGGCCAGTTGTCCCCAAGTGCACTGTGATGGGAGGTCTACATGGCATTATGCATGACTGTCAGGTAATGTGTGTGTTTGTGATGTGCATGTACCATGATCCATGTGAGGTTCAGCCCCTCTTCTGATGTGCTCGCAGTGCCTTGTACAGGGATGTGAATGTTTGTTGCAGATGGCATGCATGTTTGTGCATGTGTGTAGCTTGCACTGACCTGTGTGTTGGGGAGGGTGATGAAGGATGTGACGTTTGACAGTGCCACTCATGTGCATTTGCTTTGTGTCAAGCAGACATTTGTTCGATACACTGATGATTGTGTTCAATGTGTCCCTATCCACAGCGACAATGGAGGAAGAGGGCGGAGTTGGCGCTGTGGAGCACCGCAAAAGGGATGACTCCACCAGGCACCAACGCAAGGCCCAGTCATCCTCCCAGGTTATGTCATCTTCCAGGAGCGAGGAGGCTGGTGCAGCGTCAGAGTCATTGGCCACAGCTGCTGAGGGGAGGCCCAAGAGGGTGAAGTTGGTTGTGGGCTCCTCAGCAGTGGGAGGGATAGGTGACACCGCACAGGGGCAATCCGATGCGGAAGACAGTGGGGAGTCATCCATGTTGGTGGTGGTGGTGGTGGAGGAGGGCGAGGAGGCCACATCAGCCCAGAACATGGGGCCCGGTGGGGGTAATGAGGTCGGTGTTCCTGGTGCAGCCGAGGGTCAGGGGCCAGTGGCAGTGCAGGTCACCGTGGAGGGGCCTGTGACTGCTCCTGTCCCTCGAACTGTGACTGCACCAGTGTGCACCTGCGGGCATGCCTCAGGCCGGACCCATCCACACGGGGCGGATGTATCCACGGAAATGGATCTTCCACTACCTGCGGATGAGGCAATTCATGACAGGGTTGAACCTGTGCTAGCCAGTATTGCGAGGCGTACAGCCAGCATTCGTGATGATGTGCAGGCTTCCAATCTGAGGCTGTCACATCATCACGATGAAGTCTGTTGCCTCATAAACTGGTTAGCACAGTTCATGGTCACAAATGTGCTATGTGTGCTGGCCAGTGCTGCAACCCCCTCCTCCTCTTCCTCCTCTGTGTGCCAGTCGTCCTCCCTGCTGTCTTCTGGCCCAGATACCACCAGAGCCCCCTGTGTACCTGTCCCAACCCTGGCGGCCAGTATGGTGGAGACCACATCCCAACCACAGTCGGGAGTCGAAGGAGGATCATCAGAGGTGATCACCGCAGCAACAGGACCAATGGCAACGGAGTAAGTGCAGGCACCAAGAAGCAGGGCACGTGCACGACAGCCCTGGGGGTTGTCATCATCCCGGGGGCTGTTCCAGAGGTGCAGGCACCAGGCTTTTCGGAGGCAGCAGGCTCGATGTAGGAGGCGACAGGACTCAGGGCCCTCAACATCAGGGGAAGGTATTGGCCATTGGGCAGGAGGGAAACATGGACCTTAACATGAGGATGTCTTCCGTGTTGGAGCCAGTAGATCAGAGCGGCAGCGGGCACAGGGGGCACAACTCACCATCGCCAGGACAGAGAACACTATGCATCGGGCAGAGAGGTGGCCCGAGTTCCTCAAGGAGTCTCACAGGGAGTTTGAGAGGAGCACGTTGGAGTCCCTGCGGACCCTTGAGGGGAGAGCACAGGCCCGCCTCAGGGAAATAGACACAGAGTTCGATGATGCCCTGGCCGAAATTCTTGATGGTGACTCGTAGGACTAGCCCGCTGCCTTTGTAAATAGTTCTTTAGGAGTAGGTTTTTATTTAAAAAATGTTTTGTTTGGAGTTCATGGACTTTGCTCCACATCTTGTAAATAGTTATTTCTTCTTAGACTTGTTATGGATGTCGATTTATGTTTTGGGATCATGGACCCTGGAGCTTTGTATATAGTTGGACAAATGATTTTTTAAAAAAAATGTTTGTTCACCATGGAGGAATGTGTTTTTTATGATTTCTGTTTACATTTTGATAAGCATCATTGGACATGAACAATTTTTTTGAGTGTTTCATTTTTTACATAAAATTTCTTTTTGTTTTCAATTTAATTTTCATTTGGATTACATTCATGTTGACTTTGCTGGTTGTCTTTTAGTTCGTGTGAGTTTTACATTTTTATTCCTTGAAATCCAAGTGGTGTCTGCTCTCAATGGTTTAGTGCGTGTCTCACTCTTCATTGGCTCTGTTACATGTCCCTGCTGTTGAGCAATGTTGTTTTTGTGTGTGCAAACATGCATGTGTGAATTTGATATTACCATCCCATGGGGCATGTACTGGTGAGCAGGACGAATGGATGGGTTTTGAGGTGCACTGTGGGGGGGGGCAGCGTGTGGTGGCATTTTAGTGGACATATGCTACATGATTGCATGTTAGGCCAATGTGCTGGGGGAACATGAGTCGGGGCTTGCCTAAAGGTTGCCGTCACTGGTGGAGGACATGAGTCATGGCCTGCCTGCAGGTTTCCGTCTCTGCTGGGGGTAGGAGGACATGAATTGGGGCCTGCCTGCAGGTTGCCATCACAGGTGGGGGTGGAGGGACATGAGCCGGGGTCTGCCTATGGGGTATAGTCACAGATGATGGGCGTCCCGTGTGGTGTGGGCTGCCTGCGGGGTATGGTCATGGGTGATGGGGGCCCTTGTGGTGTGGGCTACCTGCGGGGAATGGTCACGGGTGGGCTGCCTGCAGGGTATGATCACAGGTAATGGGGGTCCCTTGTGGTGTGGGCTGCCTGCAGGGTATGGTCACAATTGATGGGGGCTCCCTTGTGATGTGGGCTGCCTGCGGGTTATGGTCACGGTGGGCTGCCTGTGGAGTATGGTCACGGGTGATGGGGGGTCCCTTATGGTGTGAGCTGCCTTTGGGGTATGGACATGGGTGATGGGGGCCCTTGTGTTGAGGGCTGCCTGCGGGGTATGGTCACGGGTTATGGGGGTCCCTTGTGGTGTGGGCTGCCTGTGGGTATGGTCACGGGTGATGGGGCCCTTTTGGAGTCAGCTGCCTGCTGGGTGTGGTCACAGATGGGCTGCATGAGGGGGTATGGTCATGGCTGCCGGGAGTCCCTTGTGGTGTGGCCTGCCTGTGGGGTATGGTCAAGGGTGATGGGGGGATCCCTTGTGGTGTGGGCTGCCTTCAGGGTATGGTCACAGTTGGGCTGCCTGCAGAGTATGTCACAGGTGATGGGGGGGTCCATTGTGGTGTGGGCTGCCTGAGAGGTATGGTCACGGGTGATGGGGGGCCCTTGTGGTGTGGGCTGCCTGCGGTGTATGGTCACAGTTGGGCTGCCTGCAGAGTATGTCACAGGTGATGGGGGGGTCCATTGTGGTGTGGGCTGCCTGCGAGGTATGGTCACGGGTGATGGGGGGCCCTTGTGGTGTGGGCTGCCTGCGGGGTATGGTCATAGGTGGGTTGCCTGCGGGGTTTGGTCATGGGGGTGGGGAGTCCCTTGTGGTGTCGGCTGCCTGCAGGGAATGGTCATGGGTGGGCTGCCTGCGGGGAATGGTCATGGGTGATTGGGGGGTCCCTTGTGGTGTGGGGTGCCTGCAGGGTATGGTCACGGGTGGGCTGCCTGCGGGGCATGGTCACAGGTGATGGGGGGTCCCTTGTAGTGTGGGCTTGCTGCAGGGTATGGTCACGGGTGATGGGGGACCCTTGTGGTGTGGGTTGCCTGCGAGGTATGGTCACGGGTAGGCAGCCTGAGGGGTATAGTTACAGGTGAAGGGTGGGTCCCTTGTGGTGTGGGCTGCCTGCGGAGGATGGTTACGGGTGAGGTGGGCCCTTGTGGTGTGGGCTGCCTGCATTGTATGGTCATGGGTGGGCTTTCTGGGGGCTATGGTCACGGGTGATGGGGGGTCCCTTGTGGTGTGGGCTGCCTGCGGGGTATGGTCACGGGTGATGGGAGGACCCTTGTGGTGTGGGTTGCCTGCGAGGTATGGTCACGGGTGATGGGGGGCCCTTGTGGTGTGGGCTGCCTGCGGGGTATGGTCACGGGTGGGCTGCCTGTGGGGTTTGGTCAAGGGGTGGGGGGTCCCTTGTGGTGTAGGCTGCCTGCAGGGTATGGTCATGGGTGGGCTGCCTGCGGGGAATGGTCACGGGTGATGGGGGGTCCCTTTTGGGGTGGGCTGCCTGCGGGTATGGTCACGGGTGAGCTGCCTCCGAGGTATGGTCATGGGAGATTGGGGGGTCCCTTGTGGTGTGGGCCGCCTGTCGGGTATGGTCACGGGTGATGGGTGGTCCCTTGTGGTTTGGGCTTCCTGTGGGGTATGGTTATGGGTGGGCTGCCTGCGGGGTATGGTCACAGGTGATGGGGGGTCCCTTGTGGTGTGGGCTGCCTGCGGGGTATGGTCATGGGTAATGTGTGACCTTGTGGTGTGGGCTGCCTGCGGCGTATGCTCATGGGTGGGCTGCCTGCGGGGTATGGTCACGGGTGGGCTGCCTGCGGGGTATGGGCATGGGTGATGGGAGGTCCCTTGTGGTGTAGGCTGCATGCAGGGTATGGTCACAGATGGGCTCCCTGAGGGGTATTGTCACAGGTGATGGGGGTCCCTTGTGGTGTGGGCTGCCTGCAGGGTAAGGTCACAGGTGATGGGGAGGCTCTTGTGGTGTGGGCTGCCTTCGGGGTATGGTCACGGGTGGGCTGCCTGCAGGGTGTGCTCACGGGTGAAGGGGGGCCCCTTGTAGTGTGGGCTGCCTGCCAGGTATAGCCACAGGTAATGGGGGCCCTTGTGGTGTGGGCTGCCTGCAGGGTATGGTCGCAGGTGATGGGGGTCCCTTGTAGTGGTGTGGGCTGTTTGCGGGGTATGGTCACGGGTGATGGGGGGTCCCTTGTGGTGTGGGCTGCCTGCAGGGTATGGTCATGGGTGATGGGTGACCTTGTGGTGTGGGCTGCCTGCGGCGTATGGTCACAGGTGATGGGGGGTCGGTCCCTTGTGGTATGGGCTGCCTGCGGGGTATGGTCACGGGTGATGGGTGACCTTGTGGTGTGGGCTGCCTGCGGCGTATGGTCATGGGTGTGTTGCCTGCGGGGTTTGGTCACAGGTGATGGGGGGTCCCTTGTGGTGTGGGCTGCCTGCGGGGTATGGTCATGGGTGATGGGTGACCTTGTGGTGTGGGCTGCCTGTGGCTTATGGTCATGGGTGGGCTGCCTACGGGGTATGGTCATGGGTGGGCTGCCTGCGGGGCATGGTCACGGGTGATGGGTGGTCCCTTGTCGTGTAGGCTGCATGCGGGGTATGGTCACGGATGGGCTGCCTGAGGGGTATTGTCACCGGTGATGGGGTCCCTTGTGGTGTGGGCTGCCTGCAGGGCATGGTCACAGGTGATGGGGAGGCTCTTGTGGTGTGGGCTGCCTGCGGGGTATGGTCACGGGTGGGCTGCCTGCAGAGTGTGGTCACGGGTGAAGGGGGGTCCCTTGTAGTGTGGGCTTCCTGCCAGGTATAGTCACAGGTAATGGGGGCCCTTGTGGTGTGGGCTGCCTGCAGGGTATGGTCACGGGAGGGCTGCCTGCAGGGTATGGTCACAGGTGATGGGGTTCCCTTGTTGGAGTGTGGGCTGCTTGCGGGGTATGGTCACGGGTGATGGCGACCCTTGTGGTGTGGGCTGCCTGCAGGGTATGGTCACAGGTGGGCTGCCTGCAGTGTTTGGTCACAGGTGATGGGGGTGTGGGCTGCCTGTGGGGTATAGTCACGGGTGATGGGGGGTCCCTTGTGATGTGGGCTGCCTGCGGGGTATGGTCCCAGGGGATGGGGGTACCTTGTGGTGTGAGCTGCCTGCAGGGTATGGTCACGGGTGATGGGGGGTCGCTTGTGGTGTGGGCTGCCTGTGGGGTATGGTCACGGGTGATGGGGTGTCCCATGTGATGTGGGCTGTATGCAGGGTATGGTCACGGGCAGGCTGCCTGTGGGGTATGGTTAAGGGTGATGGGGGGTCCCTTGAGGTGTAGGCTGCCTGCAGGGTATGGTCACCGGTGATGGTGGGTTTCTTGTGGTGTGGACTACCTGCGGGGTATGGTCATGGGTATGCTGCTGCGGGGCATGGTCACGGGTGATGGGGTTCCCTTGTGGTGTGGGCTGCCTGCGGGGTATGGCCGCAGGTAGGCAGCCTGCGGGGTATGGTCATGGTTAATGGGGGTCTCTTGTGGTGTGGGTTGCCTGCGGGGTCTGGTTATGGGTGGGCTGCCTGCAGGGTATGGCCATGGGTGATGGAGGGTCCCTTGTGATGTGGGCTGCCTGCGGGGTATGGTCAAAGGTGGGCTGCCGTGTGGGTTGGTCATGGGTGGGCTGCCTGCAGGGTATGGTCATGGGTGAGGGGGGATCCCTTGTGGTGTGGGCTGCATGCGGGGTATGGTCAAGAGTGGGCTGCCTGCGGGGTATGGTCATGTGTGATGGGGGGGTCCCTTGTGGTATGGCCTGCCTGCGGGGTATGGTCACGGGTGATGGGGGTCCCTTAGGACTACACTGCATGCAAGGAATGGTCACAGGTGGGCTGCCTGCGGGGTATGGGCACGGGTGATGGGGGGGTCCCTTGTGGTGTGAGCTGCCTGCAGAGTATGGTCACGGGTGATGGGAAGTCTGTTGTGGTGTGGGTTGCCTGCAAGGTTTGGTCACGGGTGGGCTGCCTGTGGGGTATGGTCACGGGTGATGGGGGGTCCCTTGTGGTGTGGGCTGCCTGCAGAGTATGGTCACAGGTGATGGGGTGTCCCTTGTGATGTGGCTGCCTGCAAGGTATGGTCATGGGTGATGGGGGGCCCTTGTGTTGTGGGCTACCTGCAGGGTATGGTCACGGGTGGGCTGCCTGCAGGGTATGGTCACAGGTGATGGGGTCCCTTGTGGTGTGGGCTGCCTGCAGCGTATGGTCACAGGTGGGCTGCCTGCAGGGTTTGGTCACAGGTGATGGGGGGATCCCTTGTGGTGTGGGCTGCCTGCGGGATATGGTCACAGGTGATGAGGGTCCCTTGTGGTGTGGGATGCTTGTGGGTTATGGTCCCAGGTGATGGCGGGGTACCTTGTGTTGTGGGCTGCCTGCAGGGTATGGTCACGGGTGATGGGGGGTCGCTTGTGGTGTGGGCTGCCTGTGGTGTTTGGTCACCGGTGATGAGGGTCTATTGTGGTGTGGGCTGCTTGCGGGGGATGGTTACAGGTGATGGTGGGCCCTTGTGGTATGGGCTGCCTGCGGTGTATGGTCACAGTTGGGCTGCCTGCAGAGTATGTCACAGGTGATGGGGGGTCCATTGTGGTGTGGGCTGCCTGCGAGGTATGGTCACGGATGGGCTGCCTGAGGGGTATTGTCACCGGTGATGGGGTCCCTTGTGGTGTGGGCTGCCTGCAGGGTATGGTCACAGGTGATGGGGAGGCTCTTGTGGTGTGGGCTGCCTGCTGGGTATGGTCACGGGTGGCCTGCCTGCAGGGTGTGGTCACGGGTGAAGGGGGGTCCCTTATAGTGTGGGCTGCCTGCCAGGTATAGTCACAGTTAATGGAGGCCCTTGTGGTGTGGGCTGCCTGCAGGGTATGGTCACGGGTGGGCTGCCTGCAGGGTCTGGTCACAGGTGATGGGGGTCCCTTGTTGTGGTGTGGGCTGCTTGCAGGGTATGGTCACGGGTGATGGGCACCCTTGTGGTGTGGGCTTCCTGCAGGGTATGGTCACAGGTGGGCTGCCTGCAGGGTTTGGTCACAGGTGATGGGGGGTGTGGGCTGCCTGTGGGGTATGGTCACGGGTGATGGTGGGTCCCTTGTGGTGTGGGCTGCCTGTGGGGTATGGTCCCAGGGGATGGGGGTACCTTGTGGTGTGAGCTGTCTGCAGGGTATGGTCACGGGTGATGGGGGATCGCTTGTGGTGTGGGCTGCCTGTGGGGTATGGTCACGGGTGATGGGGGGTCCCATGTGATGTGGGCTGTATGCAGGGTATGGTCACGGGCGGGCTGCCTGTGGGGTATGGTCAAGGGTGATGGGGGGTCCCTTGAGGTGTAGGCTGCCTGCAGGCTATGGTCACCAGTGATGGTGGGTTCCTTGTGCTGTGGGCTACCTGCTGGGTATGGTCACAGGTGATGGGGAGGCTCTTGTGGTGTGGGCTGCCTGCGGGGTATGGTCACGGGTGGGCTGCCTGCAGGGTGTGGTCACGGGTGAAGGGGGGTCCCTTGTAGTGTGGGCTGCCTGCCAGGTATAGTCACAGGTAATGGGGGCCCTTGTGGTGTGGGCTGCCTGCAGGGTATGGTCACGGGTGGGCTGCCTGCAGGGTATGGTCACAGGTGATGGGGTTCCCTTGTTGTGGTGTGGGCTGCTAGCGGGGTATGGTCACGGGTGATGGGGACCCTTGTGGTGTGGGCTGCCTGCAGGGTATGGTCACAGGTGGGCTGCCTGCAGGGTTTGGTCACAGGTGATGGGGGGTGTGGGCTGCCTGTGGGGTATAGTCACGGGTGATGGGGGGTCCCTTGTGATGTGGGCTGCCTGCGGGGTATGGTCCCAGGGGATGGGGGTACCTTGTGGTGTGAGCTGCCTGCAGGGTATGGTCACGGGTGATGGGGGGTCGCTTGTGGTGTGGGCTGCCTGTGGGGTATGGTCACGGGTGACGGGGGGTCCCATGTGATGTGGGCTGTATGCAGGGTATGGTCACGGGCGGGCTGCCTGTGGGGTATGGTTAAGGGTGATGGGGGGTCCCTTGAGGTGTAGGCTGCCTGCAGGGTATGGTCACCGGTGATGGTGGGTTTCTTGTGGTGTGGGCTACCTGCGGGGTATGGTCATGGGTATGCTGCCTGCGGGGCATGGTCACAGGTGATTGGGTTCCCTTGTCGTGTGGGCTTGCTGCAGGGTATGGTCATGGGTGATGGGGCACCCTTGTGGTGTGGGCTGCCTGCGGGGTATGGCCGCAGGTAGGCAGCCTGCGGGGTATGGTCATGGGTAATGGGGGTCTCTTGTGGTGTGGGCTGCCTGCGGGGTCTGGTTATGGGTGGGCTGTCTGCAGGGTATGGCCATGGGTGATGGAGGGTCCCTTGTGATGTGGGCTGCCTGCGGGGTATGGTCAAAGGTGGGCTCCTGTGTGGGTTGGTCATGGGTGGGCTGCCTGCAGGGTATGGTCATGGGTGAGGGGGGATCCCTTGTGGTGTGGGCTGCATGCGGGGTATGGTCAAGAGTGGGCTGCCTGCGGGGTATGGTCATGGGTGATGGGGGGGTCCCTTGTGGTATGGCCTGCCTGCGGGGTATGGTCACGGGTGATGGGGGTCCCTTAGGACTACACTGCATGCAAGGAATGGTCAAAGGTGGGCTGCCTGCGGGGTATGGGCACGGGTGATGGGGGGGTCCCTTGTGGTGTGAGCTGCCTGCAGAGTATGGTCACGGGTGATGGGAAGTCTGTTGTGGTGTGGGTTGCCTGCAGGGTTTGGTCACGGGTGGGCTGCCTGCGGGGTACGGTCACGGGTGATGGGGGGTCCCTTGTTGTGTGGGCTGCCTGCAGAGTATGGTCACAGGTGATGGGGTGTCCCTTGTGGTGTGGCTGCCTGCAAGGTATGGTCACGGGTGATGGGGGGATCCCTTGTGGTGTGGGCTGCCTGCGGGGTATGGTCACAGGTGATGAGGGTCCTTTGTGGTGTGGGATGCTTGTGGGTTATGGTCCCAGGTGATGGCGGGGTACCTTGTGTTGTGGGCTGCCTGCAGGGTATGGTCACGGGTGATGGGGGGTCGCTTGTGGTGTGGGCTGCCTGTGGGGTTTGGTCACCGGTGATGGGGGTCTATTGTGGTGTGGGCTGCTTGCGGGGTATGGTTACAGGTGATGGTGGGCCCTTGTGGTATGGGCTGCCTGCGGTGTATAGCCACAGTTGGGCTGCCTGCAGAGTATGTCACAGGTGATGGGGGGTCCATTGTGGTGTGGGCTGCCTGCGAGGTATGGTCACGGATGGGCTGCCTGAGGGGTATTGTCACCGGTGATGGGGTCCCTTGTGGTGTGGGCTGCCTTCAGGGTATGGTCACAGGTGATGGGGAGGCTCTTGTGGTGTGGGCTGCCTGCTGGGTATGGTCACGGGTGGCCTGCCTGCAGGGAGTGGTCACGGGTGAAGGGGGGTCCCTTGTAGTGTGGGCTGCCTGCCAGGAATAGTCACAGGTAATGGGGGCCCTTGTGGTGTGGGCTGCCTGCAGGGTATGGTCACGGGTGGGCTGCCTGCAGGGTATGGTCACAGGTGATGGGGGTCCCTTGTTGTGGTGTGGGCTGCTTGCGGGGTATGGTCACGGGTGATGGGGACCCTTGTGGTGTGGGCTGCCTGCAGGGTATGGTCACAGGTGGGCTGCCTGCAGGGTTTTGTCACAGGTGATGGGGGGTGTGGGCTGCCTGTGGGGTATGGTCACGGGTGATGGTGGGTCCCTTGTGGTAAGGGCTGCCTGCGGGGTATGGTCCCAGGGGATGGGGGTACCTTGTGGTGTGAGCTGCCTGCAGGGTATGGTCATGGGTGATGGGGGGGTCGCTTGTGGTGTGGGCTGCCTGTGGGGTATGGTCACGGGTGATGGGGGGTCCCATGTAATGTGGGCTGTATGCAGGGTATGGTCACGGGTGGGCTGCCTGTGGGGTATGGTCAAGGGTGATGGGGGGTCCCTTGAGGTGTAGGCTGCCTGCAGGGTATGGTCACCGGTGATGGTGGGTTCCTTGTGGTGTGGGCTACCTGCTGGGTATGGTCACAGGTGATGGGGAGGCTCTTGTGGTGTGAGCTGCCTGCGGGGTATGGTCACGGGCGGGCTGCCTGCAGGGTGTGGTCACGGGTGAAGGGGGGTCCCTTGTAGTGTGGGCTGCCTGCCAGGTATAGTCACAGGTAATGGGGGCCCTTGTGGTGTGGGCTGCCTGCAGGGTATGGTCACGGGTGGGCTGCCTGCAGGGTTTGGTCACAGGTGATGGGGGGTGTGGGCTGCCTGTGGGGTATAGTCACGGGTGATGGGGGGTCCCTTGTGATGTGGGCTGCCTGCGGGGTATGGTCCCATGGGATGGGGTACCTTGTGGTGTGAGCTGCCTGCAGGGTATGGTCACGGGTGATGGGGGGTCGCTTGTGGTGTGGGCTGCCTGTGGGGTATGGTCACGGGTGATGGGGGGTCCCATGTGATGTGGGCTGTATGCAGGGTATGGTCACGGGCGGGCTGCCTGTGGGGTATGGTTAAGGGTGATGGGGGTCCCTTGAGGTGTAGGCTGCCTGCAGGGTATGGTCACCGGTGATGGTGGGTTTCTTGTGGTGTGGGCTACCTGCGGGGTATGGTCATGGGTATGCTGCCTGCGGGGCATGGTCACGGGTGATGGGGTTCCCTTGTCGTGTGGGCTTGCTGCAGGGTATGGTCACGGGTGATGGGGCACCCTTGTGGTGTGGGCTGCCTGCCAGGAATAGTCACAGGTAATGGGGGCTCTTGTGGTGTGGGCTGCCTGCAGGGTATGGTCACAGGTGGGCTGCCTGCAGGGTATGGTCACAGGTGATGGGGGTCCATTGTTGTGGTGTGGGCTGCTTGCGGGGTATGGTCACGGGTGATGGGGACCCTTGTGGTGTGGGCTGCCTGCAGGGTATGGTCACAGGTGGGCTGCCTGCAGGGTTTGGTCACAGGTGATGGGGGGTGTGGGCTGCCTGTGGGGTATGGTCACGGGTGATGGTGGGTCCCTTGTGGTGTGGGCTGCCTGAGGGGTATGGTCCCAGGGGATGGGGGTACCTTGTGGTGTGAGCTGCCTGCAGGGTATGGTCACGGGTGATGGGGGGTCGCTTGTGGTGTGGGCTGCCTGTGGGGTATGGTCACGGGTGATGGGGGGTCCCATGTGATGTGGGCAGTATGCAGGGTATGGTCACGGGCGGGCTGCCTGTGGGGTATGGTCAAGGGTGATGGGGGGTCCCTTGAGGTGTAGGCTGCCTGCAGGGTATGGTCACCGGTGATGGTGGGTTCCTTGTGGTGTGGGCTAACTGCGGGGTATGGTCATGGGTATGCTGCCTGCGGGGCATGGTCACGGGTGATGGGGGTCCCTTGTCGTGTGGGCTTGCTGCAGGGTATGGTCATGGGTGATGGGGCACCCTTGTGGTGTGGGCTGCCTGCGGGGTATGGCCACAGGTATGCAGCCTGCGGGGTATGGTCATGGGTGATGGGGGTCTCTTATGGTGTGGGCTGCCTGCGGGGTCTGGTTATGGGTGGGCTGCCTGCAGTTTATGGCCATGGGTGATGGAGGGTCCCTTGTGATGTGGGCTGCCTGCGGGCTATGGTCAAAGGTGGGCTGCCGTGAGGGTTGGTCATGGGTGGGCTGCCTGCAGGGTATGGTCATGGGTGATGGGGGATCCCTTGTGGTGTGGGCTGCATGCGGGGTATGGTCAAGAGTGGGCTGCCTGTGGGGTATGGTCATGGGTGATGGGGGGGTCCCTTGTGGTATGGCCTGCCTGCGGGGTATGGGCACGGGTGATGGGGGGGTCCCTTGTGGTGTGAGCTGCCTGCAGAGTATGGTCACGGGTGATGGGAAGTCTGTTGTGGTGTGGGTTGCCTGCAGGGTTTGGTCACGGGTGGGCTGCCTGCAGGGTATGGTCAATGGTGATGGGGGGTCCCTTGTGGTGTGGGCTGCCTGCAGAGTATGGTCACAGGTGATGGGGTGTCCCTTGTGGTGTGGCTGCCTGCAAGGTATGGTCACGGGTGATGGGGGGCCCTTGTGTTGTGGGCTACCTGCGGGGTATGGTCACGGGTGGGCTGCCTGCGGGGCATGGTAACGGGTGATGGGGTCCCTTGTGGTGTGGGCTGCCTGTGGGGTATGGTCACGGGTAAGCTGCATGCAAGGTATGGTCACGGGTGAGCTGCCTGCAGGGTATGGTCACGGGTGATGGGATCCCTTGTGGTGTGGCCTGACTGCAGGGTATGGTCACTGGTGGGATGCCTGCAGGGTATGGTCACAGGTGATGGGGTCCCTTGTGGTGTGGGCTGCCTGCAGGGAATGGTCACAGGTGGGCTGCCTGCAGGGTTTGGTCATGGGTGATGGGGGGATCCCTTGTGGTGTGGGCTGCCTGCGGGGTATGGTCACAGGTGATGAGGGTCCCTTGTGGTGTGGGATGCTTGCGGGTTATGGTCCCAGGTGATGGTGGGGTACCTTGTGTTGTGGGCTGCCTACAGGGTATGGTCACGGGTGATGGGGGGTCGCTTGTGGTGTGGGCTGCCTGTGGGGTTTGGTCACCGGTGATGGGGGTCTATTGTGGTGTGGGCTGCTTGCGGGGGATGGTTACGGGTGATGGTGGCCCCTTGTGGTGTGGGCTGCCTGCGGTGTATGGTCACAGTTGGGCTGCCTGCAGAGTATGTCACAGGTGATGGGGGGTCCATTGTGGTGTGGGCTGCCTGCGAGGTATAGTCACGGGTGATGGGGGGCCCTTGTGGTGTGGGCTGCCTGAAGGGTATGGTCATGGGTGGGTTGCCTGCGGGGTTTGGTCATGGGGGTGGGGAGTCCCTTGTGGTGTAGGCTGCCTGCAGGGTATGGTCATGGGTGGGCTGCCTGCGGGGAATGGTCACGGGTAATGGGGGTCACTTTGGGGTGGGCTGCCTGAAGGTATGGTCATGGGTGGGCTGCCTCCGGGGTATGGTCATGCGTGATTGGGGGGTCACTTGTGGTGTGGGGTGCCTGCAGGGTATGGTCACGGGTGGGCTGCCTGCGGGACATGGTCACAGGTGATGGGGGGGTCCCTTGTAGTGTGGGCTTGCTGCAGGGTATGGTCACAGGTGATGGGGGACCCTTGTGGTGTGGGCTGCCTGTGAGGTATGGTCACGGGTAGGCAGCCTGTGGGGTATAGTTACGGGTGAAGGGTGGGTCCCTTGTGGTGTGGGCTGCCTGCGGGGGATGGTTACGGGTGATGGTGGGCCCTTGTGGTGTGGGCTGCCTGCATTGTATGGTCACGGGTGGGCTGCCTAGGGGCTATGGTCACGGGTGATGGGGTGGGCTGCCTACGGGGTATGGTCACGGGTGATGGGGGGACCCTTGTGGTGTGGGTTGCCTGCGGGGTATGGTCACAGATGGGCCGCCTGCAGAGTATGTCACAGGTGATGGGGGGTCCATTGTGGTGTGGGCTGCCTGCGAGGTATGGTCACGGGTGATGGGGGGCCCTTGTGGTGTGGGCTGCCTGCGGGTATGGTCACGGGTGTGCTGCCTGTGGGGTTTGGTCACGGGGTGGGGGGTCCCTTGTGGTGTAGGCTGCCTGCAGGGTATGGTCATGGGTGGGGTGCCTGCCGGGAATGGTCACGGGTGATGGGGGGTCTCTTGGGTTGTGGGCTGCCTGCGGGGTATGGTCATGGGTGATGGGTGACCTTGTGGTGTGGGCTGCCTGCGGCTTATGGTCATGGGTGGGATGCCTGCGGGGTATGGTCACGGGTGGGCTGCCTGCGGGGCATGGTCACGGGTGATGGGTGGTCCCTTGTCGTGTAGGCTGCATGCGGGGTATGGTCACGGATGGGCTGCCTGAGGGGTATTGTCACCGGTGATGGGGTCTGTTGTGGTGTGGGCTGCCTGCAGGGTATGGTCACAGGTGATGGGGAGGCTCTTGTGGTGTGGGCTGCCTGCGGGGTATGGTCACGGGTGGGCTGCCTGCAGGGTGTGGTCACGGGTGAAGGGGGGTCCCTTGTAGTGTGGGCTGCCTGCCAGGTATAGTCACAGGTAATGGGGGCCCTTGTGGTGTGGGCTGCCTGCAGGGTATGGTCACGGTGGGCTGCCTGCAGGGTGTGGTCACGGGTGAAGGGGGGTCCCTTGTAGTGTGGGCTGCCTGCCAGGTATAGTCACAGGTAATGGGGGACCCTTGTGGTGTGGGTTGCCTGCGGGGTATGGTCACAGATGGGCCGCCTGCAGAGTATGTCACAGGTGATGGGGGGTCCATTGTGGTGTGGGCTGCCTGCGAGGTATGGTCACGGGTGATGGGGGGCCCTTGTGGTGTGGGCTGCCTGCGGGTATGGTCACGGGTGTGCTGCCTGTGGGGTTTGGTCACGGGGTGGGTGGTCCCTTGTGGTGTAGGCTGCCTGCAGGGTATGGTCATGGGTGGGGTGCCTGCAGGGAATGGTCACGGGTGATGGGGGGTCCCTTGTGGTGTGGGCTGCCTGCGGGGTATGGTCATGGGTGATGGGTGACCTTGTGGTGTGGGCTGCCTGCGGCTTATGGTCATGGGTGGGCTGCCTGCGGGGTATGGTCACGGGTGGGCTGCCTGCGGGGCATGGTCACGGGTGATGGGTGGTCCCTTGTCGTGTAGGCTGCATGCGTGGTATGGTCACGGATGGGCTGCCTGAGGGGTATTGTCACCGGTGATGGGGTCTGTTGTGGTGTGGGCTGCCTGCAGGGTATGGTCACAGGTGATGGGGAGGCTCTTGTGGTGTGGGCTGCCTGCGGGGTATGGTCACGGGTGGGCTGCCTGCAGGGTGTGGTCACGGGTGAAGGGGGGTCCCTTGTAGTGTGGGCTGCCTGCCAGGTATAGTCACAGGTAATGGGGGCCCTTGTGGTGTGGGCTGCCTGCAGGGTATGGTCCCGGTGGGCTGCCTGCAGGGTGTGGTCACGGGTGAAGGGGGGTCCCTTGTAGTGTGGGCTGCCTGCCAGGTATAGTCACAGGTAATGGGGGCCCTTGTGGTGTGGGCTGCCTGCAGGGTAAGGTCACGGATGGGCTGCCTGCAGGGTATGGTGACAGGTGATGGGGGTCCCTTGTTGTGGTGTGGGCTGCTTTCGGGGTATGGCCACGGGTGATGGGGACCCTTGTGGTGTGGGCTGCCTCCAGGGTATGGTCACAGGTGGGCTGCCTGCACGGTTTGGGCACAGGTGATGGGGGGTGTGGGCTGCCTGTGGGGTATGGTCACGGGTGATGGGGGTCCCGTGTGGTGTGGGCTGCCTGCGGGGTATGGTCCCAGGGGATGGGGGTACCTTGTAGTGTGAGCTGCCTGCAGGGTATGGTCACGGGTGATGGGGGGTCGCTTGTGGTGTGGGCTGCCTGTGGGGTATGGTCACGGGTGATGGGGGGTCCCATGTGATGTGGGCTGTATGCAGGGTATGGTCACGGGCGGGCTGCCTGTGGGGTATGGTCAAGGGTGATGGGGGGTCCCTTGAGGTGTAGGCTGCCTGCAGGGTATGTTCACCGGTGATGGTGGGTTCCTTGTGGTGTGGGCTACCTGCGGGGTATTGTCAATGGTATGCGGCCTGCGGGGCATGGTCACGGGTGATGGGGGTCCCTTGTCGTGTGGGCTTGCTGCAGGGTATGGTCACGGGTGATGGGGCACCCTTGTGGTGTGGGCTGCCTGCGTGGTATGGCCGCAGGTAGGCAGCCTGCGGGGTATGGTCATGGGTGATGGGGGTCTCTTCTGGTGTGGGCTGCCTGCGGGGTCTGGTTATGGCTGGGCTGCCTGCAGTTTATGGCCATGGGTGATGGAGGGTCCCTTGTGATGTGGGCTGCCTGCGGGGTATGGTCAAAGGTGGGCTGCCGTGTGGGTTGGTCATGGGTGGGCTGCCTGCAGGGTATGGTCATGGGTGAGGGGGGATCCCTTGTGGTGTGGGCTGCATGTGGGGTATGGTCAAGAGTGGGCTGCCTGCGGAGTATGGTCATGGGTGATGGGGGTCCCTTGTGGTATGGCCTGCCTGCGGGGTATGGTCACGGGTGATGGGGGTCCCTTAGGACTACACTGCATGCAAAGAATGGTCACAGGTGGGCTGCCTGCGGGGTATGGGCACCTGTGATGGGGGGGTCCCTTGTGGTGTGAGCTGCCTGCAGAGTATGGTCACGGGTGATGGGAAGTATGTTGTGGTGTGGTTTGCCTGCAGGGTTTGGTCACGGGTGGGCTGCCTGCGGGGTATGGTCACGGGTGATGGGGGGTCCCTTGCGATGTGGACTGCCTGCGGGTTATGGTCACAGGTGATGGGGCATCCCATGTGGGGTGGGCTGCCTGCAGGGTATGGTCACGGTGGGCTGCCTGTGGAGTATGGTCACGGGTGATGGGGGGTCCCTTATGGTGTGGGCTGCCTTTGTGGTATGGACATGGGTGATGGGGGCCCTTGTGTTGAGGGCTGCCTGCGGGGTATGGTCACGGGTTATGGGGGTCCCTTGTGGTGTGGGCTGCCTGTGGGTATGGTCACGGGTGATGGGGCCCTTTTGGAGTCAGCTGCCTGCTGGGTGTGGTCACAGATGGGCTGCATGAGGGGGTATGGTCATGCCTGCCGGGAGTCCCTTGTGGTGTGGCCTGCCTGTGGGGTATGGTCAAGGGTGATGGGGGATCCCTTGTGGTGTGGTCTGCCTTCAGGGTATGGTCACAGTTGGGCTGCCTGCAGAGTATGTCACAGGTGATGGGGGGTCCATTGTGGTGTGGGCTGCCTGCGAGGTATGGTCACGGGTGATGGGGGGCCCTTGTGTGGGCTGCCTGCGGTGTATGGTCACAGTTGGGCTGCCTGCAGAGTATGTCACAGGTGATGGGGGGGTCCATTGTGGTGTGGGCTGCCTGCGAGGTATGGTCACGGGTGATGGGGGGCCCTTGTGGTGTGGGCTGTCTGCGGGGTATGGTCATGGGTGGGTTGCCTGCGGGGTTTGGTCATGGGGGTGGGGAGTCCCTTGTGGTGTAGGCTGCCTGCAGGGTATGGCCATGGGTGGGTTGCCTGCGGGGAATGGTCATGGGTGATTGTGGGGTCCCTTGTGGTGTGGGGTGCCTGCAGGGTATGGTCACGGGTGGGCTGCCTGCGGGGCATGGTCACAGGTGATGGGGGGTCCCTTGTAGTGTCGGCTTGCTGCAGGGTATGGTCACGGGTGATGGGGGACCCTTGTGGTGTGGGTTGCCTGCGAGGTATGGTCACGGGTAGGCAGCCTGCGGGGTATAGTTACGGGTGAAGGGTGGGTCCCTTGTGGTGTGGGCTGCCTGCGGAGGATGGTTACGGGTGAGGTGGGCCCTTGTGGTGTGGGCTGCCTGCATTGTATGGTCATGGGTGGGCTGTCTAGGGGCTATGGTCACGGGTGATGGGGGGTCCCTTGTGGTATGGGCTGCCTGCGGGGTATGGTCACGGGTGATGGGGGGACCCTTGTGGTGTGGGTTGCCTGCGAGGTATGGTCACGGGTGATGGGGGTCCCTTGTGGTGTGGGCTGCCTGCGGGGTATGGTCACGGGTGGGCTGCCTGTGGGGTTTGGTCACGGGGTGGGGGGTCCCTTGTGGTGTAGGCTGCCTGCAGGGTATGGTCATGGGTGGGCTGCCTGCGGGGTATGGTCACGGGTGATGGGGGGACCCTTGTGGTGTGGGTTGCCTGCGAGGTATGGTCACGGGTGATGGGGGCCCTTGTGGTGTGGGCTGCCTGTGGGGTATGGTCACGGGGTGGGGGGTCCCTTGTGGTGTGGGCTGCCTGCGGGTATGGTCACGGGTGGGCTGCCTCCGAGGTATGGTCATGGGAGATTGGGGGTCCCTTGTGGTGTGGGCCGCCTGTCGGGTATGGTCACGGGTGATGGGTGGTCCCTTGTGGTTTGGGCTTCCTGTGGGGTATTGTTATGGGTGGGCTGCCTGTGGGGTATGGTCACGGGTGATGGGGGGTCCCATGTGATGTGGGCTGTATGCAGGGTATGGTCACGGGCGGGTTGCCTGTGGGGTATGGTTAAGGGTGATGGGGGGGTCCCTTGAGGTGTAGGCTGCCTGCAGGCTATGGTCACCGGTGATGGTGGGTTTCTTGTGGTGTGGGCTACCTGCGGGGTATGGTCATGGGTATGCTGCTGCGGGGCATGGTCACGGGTGATGGGGTTCCCTTGTCGTGTGGGCTTGCTGCAGGGTATGGTCACGGGTGATGGGGCACCCTTGTGGTGTGTGCTGCCTGCGGGGTATGGCCGCAGGTAGGCAGCCTGCGGGGTATGGTCATGGGTAATGGGGGTCTCTTGTGGTGTGGGCTGCCTGCGGGGTCTGGTTATGGGTGGGCTGCCTGCAGGGTATGGCCATGGGTGATGGAGGGTCCCTTGTGATGTGGGCTGCCTGCGGGGTATGGTCAAAGGTGGGCTGCCGTGTGGGTTGGTCATGGGTGGGCTGCCTGCAGGGTATGGTCATGGGTGAGGGGGGATCCCTTGTGGTGTGGGCTGCATGCAGGGTATGGTCAAGAGTGGGCTGCCTGCGGGGTATGGTCATGTGTGATGGGGGGGTCCCTTGTGGTATGGCCTGCCTGCGGGGTATGGTCACGGGTGATGGGGGTCCCTAAGGACTACACTGCATGCAAGGAATGGTCACAGGTGGGCTGCCTGCGGGGTATGGGCACGGGTGATGGGGGGGTCCCTTGTGGTGTGAGCTGCCTGCAGAGTATGGTCACGGGTGATGGGAAGTCTGTTGTGGTGTGGGTTGCCTGTGGGGTATGGTCACGGGTGATGGGGGGTCCCATGTGATGTGGGCTGTATGCAGGGTATGATCACGGGCGGGCTGCCTGTGGGGTATGGTTAAGGGTGATGGGGGGTCCCTTGAGGTGTAGGCTGCCTGCAGGGTATGGTCACCGGTGATGGTGGGTTTCTTGTGGTGTGGGCTGCCTGCAGGGTATGGTCATGGGTGGGCTGCCTGCGGGGTATGGTCACGGGTGATGGGGGGACCCTTGTGGTGTGGGTTGCCTGCGAGGTATGGTCACGGGTGATGGGGGCCCTTGTGGTGTGTGCTGCCTGCGGGGTATGGTCACGGGTGGGCTGCCTCTGGGGTTTGGTCACGGGGTGGGGGGTCCCTTGTGGTGTGGGCTGCCTGCGGGTATGGTCACGGGTGGGCTGCCTCCGAGGTATGGTCATGGGAGATTGGGGGTCCCTTGTGGTGTGGGCCGCCTGTCGGGTATGGTCACGGGTGATGGGTGGTCCCTTGTGGTTTGGGCTTCCTGTGGGGTATTGTTATGGGTGGGCTGCCTGTGGGGTATGGTCACGGGTGATGGGGGGTCCCATGTGATGTGGGCTGTATGCAGGGTATGGTCACGGGCGGGTTGCCTGTGGGGTATGGTTAAGGGTGATGGGGGGGTCCCTTGAGGTGTAAGCTGCCTGCAGGGTATGGTCACCGGTGATGGTGGGTTTCTTGTGGTGTGGGCTACCTGCGGGGTATGGTCATGGGTATGCTGCTGCGGGGCATGGTCAAGGGTGATGGGGTTCCCTTGTCGTGTGGGCTTGCTGCAGGGTATGGTCACGGGTGATGGGGCACCCTTGTGGTGTGTGCTGCCTGCGGGGTATGGCCGCAGGTAGGCAGCCTGCGGGGTATGGTCATGGGTAATGGGGGTCTCTTGTGGTGTGGGCTGCCTGCGGGGTCTGGTTATGGGTGGGCTGCCTGCAGGGTATGGCCATGGGTGATGGAGGGTCCCTTGTGATGTGGGCTGCCTGCGGGGTATGGTCAAAGGTGGGCTGCCGTGTGGGTTGGTCATGGGTGGGCTGCCTGCAGGGTATGGTCATGGGTGAGGGGGGATCCCTTGTGGTGTGGGCTGCATGCGGGGTATGGTCAAGAGTGGGCTGCCTGCGGGGTATGGTCATGTGTGATGGGGGGGTCCCTTGTGGTATGGCCTGCCTGCGGGGTATGGTCACGGGTGATGGGGGTCCCTAAGGACTACACTGCATGCAAGGAATGGTCACAGGTGGGCTGCCTGTGGGGTATGGGCACGGGTGATGGGGGGGTCCCTTGTGGTGTGAGCTGCCTGCAGAGTATGGTCACGGGTGATGGGAAGTCTGTTGTGGTGTGGGTTGCCTGTGGGGTATGGTCACGGGTGATGGGGGGTCCCATGTGATGTGGGCTGTATGCAGGGTATGGTCACGGGCGGGCTGCCTGTGGGGTATGGTTAAGGGTGATGGGGGGTCCCTTGAGGTGTAGGCTGCCTGCAGGGTATGGTCACCGGTGATGGTGGGTTTCTTGTGGTGTGGGCTACCTGCGGGGTATGGTCATGGGTATGCTGCCTGCGGGGCATGGTCACGGGTGATGGGGTTCCCTTGTCGTGTGGGCTTGCTGCAGGGTATGGTCACGGGTGATGGGGCACCCTTGTGGTGTGGGCTGCCTGCCAGGAATAGTCACAGGTAATGGGGGCTCTTGTGGTGTGGGCTGCCTGCAGGGTATGGTCACAAGTGGGCTGCCTGCAGGGTATGGTCACAGGTGATGGGGGTCCATTGTTGTGGTGTGGGCTGCTTGCGGGGTATGGTCACGGGTGATGGGGACCCTTGTGGTGTGGGCTGCCTGCAGGGTATGGTCACAGGTGGGCTGCCTGCAGGGTTTGGTCACAGGTGATGGGGGGTGTGGGCTGCCTGTGGGGTATGGTCACGGGTGATGGTGGGTCCCTTGTGGTGTGGGCTGCCTGCGGGGTATGGTCCCAGAGGATGGGGGTACCTTGTGGTGTGAGCTGCCTGCAGGGTATGGTCACGGGTGATGGGGGGTCGCTTGTGGTGTGGGCTGCCTGTGGGGTATGGTCACGGGTGATGGGGGGTCCCATGTGATGTGGGCAGTATGCAGGGTATGGTCACGGGCGGGCTGCCTGTGGGGTATGGTCAAGGGTGATGGGGGGTCCCTTGAGGTGTAGGCTGCCTGCAGGGTATGGTCACCGGTGATGGTGGGTTCCTTGTGGTGTGGGCTACCTGCGGGGTATGGTCATGGGTATGCTGCCTGCGGGGCATGGTCACGGGTGATGGGGGTCCCTTGTCGTGTGGGCTTGCTGCAGGGTATGGTCACGGGTGATGGGGCACCCTTGTGGTGTGGGCTGCCTGCGGGGTATGGCCACAGGTATGCAGCCTGCGGGGTATGGTCATGGGTGATGGGGGTCTCTTATGGTGTGGGCTGCCTGCGGGGTCTGGTTATGGGTGGGCTGCCTGCAGTTTATGGCCATGGGTGATGGAGGGTCACTTGTGATGTGGGCTGCCTGCGGGGTATGGTCAAAGGTGGGCTGCCGTGTGGGTTGGTCATGGGTGGGCTGCCTGCAGGGTATGGTCATGGGTGAGGGGGGATCCCTTGTGGTGTGGGCTGCATGCGGGGTATGGTCAAGAGTGGGCTGCCTGCGGGGTATGGTCATGGGTGATGGGGGGGTCCCTTGTGGTATGGCCTGCCTGCGGGGTATGGGCACGGGTGATGGGGGGTCCCTTGTGGTGTGAGCTGCCTGCAGAGTATGGTCACGGGTGATGGGAAGTCTGTTGTGGTGTGGGTTGCCTGCAGGGTTTGGTCACGGGTGGGCTGCCTGCAGGGTATGGTCACTGGTGATGGGGGTCCCTTGTGGTGTGGGCTGCCTGCAGAGTATGGTCACATGTGATGGGGTGTCCCTTGTGGTGTGGCTGCCTGCAAGGTATGGTCACAGGTGGGCTGCCTGCAGGGTTTGGTCATGGGTGATGGGGGGATCCCTTGTGGTGTGGGCTGCCTGCGGGGTATGGTCACAGGTGATGAGGGTCCCTTGTGGTGTGGGATGCTTGCGGGTTATGGTCCCAGGTGATGGTGGGGTACCTTGTGTTGTGGGCTGCCTACAGGGTATGGTCACGGGTGATGGGGGGTCGCTTGTGGTGTGGGCTGCCTGTGGGGTTTGGTCACCGGTGATGGGGGTCTATTGTGGTGTGGGCTGCTTGCGGGGGATGGTTACGGGTGATGGTGGGCCCTTGTGGTGTGGGCTGCCTGCGGTGTATGGTCACAGTTGGGCTGCCTGCAGAGTATGTCACAGGTGATGGGGGGTCCATTGTGGTGTGGGCTGCCTGCGAGGTATGGTCACGGGTGATGGGGGGCCCTTGTGGTGTGGGCTGCCTGAAGGGTATGGTCATGGGTGGGTTGCCTGCGGGGTTTGGTCATGGGGGTGGGGAGTCCCTTGTGGTGTAGGCTGCCTGCAGGGTATGGTCATGGGTGGGCTGCCTGCGGGGAATGGTCACGGGTAATGGGGGTCACTTTGGGGTGGGCTGCCTGAAGGTATGGTCATGGGTGGGCTGCCTCCGGGGTATGGTCATGCGTGATTGGGGGGTCACTTGTGGTGTGGGGTGCCTGCAGGGTATGGTCACGGGTGGGCTGCCTGCGGGACATGGTCACAGGTGATGGGGGGGTCCCTTGTAGTGTGGGCTTGCTGCAGGGTATGGTCACAGGTGATGGGGGACCCTTGTGGTGTGGGCTGCCTGTGAGGTATGGTCACGGGTAGGCAGCCTGTGGGGTATAGTTACGGGTGAAGGGTGGGTCCCTTGTGGTGTGGGCTGCCTGCGGGGGATGGTTACGGGTGATGGTGGGCCCTTGTGGTGTGGGCTGCCTGCATTGTATGGTCACGGGTGGGCTGCCTATGGGCTATTGTCACGGGTGATGGGGTGGGCTGCCTGCGGGGTATGTTCACGGGTGATGGGGGGACCCTTGTGGTGTGGGTTGCCTGCGGGGTATGGTCACAGATGGGCCGCCTGCAGAGTATGTCACAGGTGATGGGGGTCCATTGTGGTGTGGGCTGCCTGCGAGGTATGGTCACGGGTGATGGGGGGCCCTTGTGGTGTGGGCTGCCTGCGGGTATGGTCACGGGTGGGCTGCCTGTGGGGTTTGGTCACGGGGTGGGGGGTCCCTTGTGGTGTAGGCTGCCTGCAGGGTATGGTCATGGGTGGGGTGCCTGCCGGGAATGGTCACGGGTGATGGGGGGTCCCTTGTGGTGTGGGCTGCCTGCGGGGTATGGTCATGGGTGATGGGTGACCTTGTGGTGTGGGCTGCCTGCGACTTATGGTCATGGGTGGGCTGCCTGCGGGGTATGGTCACGGGTGGGCTGCCTGCGGGGCATGGTCACGGGTGATGGGTGGTCCCTTGTCGTGTAGGCTGCATGCGGGGTATGGTCACGGATGGGCTGCCTGAGGGGTATTGTCACCGGTGATGGGGTCTGTTGTGGTGTGGGCTGCCTGCAGGGTATGGTCACAGGTGATGGGGAGGCTCTTGTGGTGTGGGCTGCCTGCGGGGTATGGTCACGGGTGGGCTGCCTGCAGGGTGTGGTCACGGGTGAAGGGGGGTCCCTTGTAGTGTTGGCTGCCTGCCAGGTATAGTCACAGGTAATGGGGGCCCTTGTGGTGTGGGCTGCCTGCAGGGTATGGTCACGGTGGGCTGCCTGCAGGGTGTGGTCACGGGTGAAGGGGGGTCCCTTGTAGTGTGGGCTGCCTGCCAGGTATAGTCACAGGTAATGGGGGCCCTTGTGGTGTGGGCTGCCTGCAGGGTAAGGTCACGGATGGGCTGCCTGCAGGGTATGGTGACAGGTGATGGGGGTCCCTTGTTGTGGTGTGGGCTGCTTTCGGGGTATGGCCACGGGTGATGGGGACCCTTGTGGTGTGGGCTGCCTCCAGGGTATGGTCACAGGTGGGCTGCCTGCACGGTTTGGGCACAGGTGATGGGGGGTGTGGGCTGCCTGTGGGGTATGGTCACGGGTGATGGGGGTCCCGTGTGGTGTGGGCTGCCTGCGGGGTATGGTCCCAGGGGATGGGGGTACCTTGTGGTGTGAGCTGCCTGCAGGGTATGGTCACGGGTGATGGGGGGTCGCTTGTGGTGTGGGCTGCCTGTGGGGTATGGTCACGGGTGAAGGGGGGTCCCATGTGATGTGGGCTGTATGCAGGGTATGGTCACGGGCGGGCTGCCTGTGGGGTATGGTCAAGGGTGATGGGGGGTCCCTTGAGGTGTAGGCTGCCTGCAGGGTATGGTCACCGGTGATGGTGGGTTCCTTGTGGTGTGGGCTACCTGCGGGGTATTGTCAATGGTATGCTGCCTGCGGGGCATGGTCACGGGTGATGGGGGTCCCTTGTCGTGTGGGCTTGCTGCAGGGTATGGTCACGGGTGATGGGGCACCCTTGTGGTGTGGGCTGCCTGCGGGGTATGGCCGCAGGTAGGCAGCCTGCGGGGTATGGTCATGGGTGATGGGGGTCTCTTCTGGTGTGGGCTGCCTGCGGGGTCTGGTTATGGCTGGGCTGCCTGCAGTTTATGGCCATGGGTGATGGAGGGTCCCTTGTGATGTGGGCTGCCTGCGGGGTATGGTCAAAGGTGGGCTGCCCTGTGGGTTGGTCATGGGTGGGCTGCCTGCAGGGTATGGTCATGGGTGAGGGGGGATCCCTTGTGGTGTGGGCTGCATGTGGGGTATGGTCAAGAGTGGGCTGCCTGCGGAGTATGGTCATGGGTGATGGGGGTCCCTTGTGGTATGGCCTGCCTGCGGGGTATGGTCACGGGTGATGGGGGTCCCTTAGGACTACACTGCATGCAAAGAATGGTCACAGGTGGGCTGCCTGCGGGGTATGGGCACCTGTGATGGGGGGGTCCCTTGTGGTGTGAGCTGCCTGCAGAGTATGGTCACGGGTGATGGGAAGTATGTTGTGGTGTGGTTTGCCTGCAGGGTTTGGTCACGGGTGGGCTGCCTGCGGGGTATGGTCACGGGTGATGGGGGGTCCCTTGCGATGTGGACTGCCTGCGGGTTATGGTCACAGGTGATGGGGCATCCCATGTGGGGTGGGCTGCCTGCAGGGTATGGTCACGGTGGGCTGCCTGTGGAGTATGGTCACGGGTGATGGGGGGTCCCTTATGGTGTGGGCTGCCTTTGTGGTATGGACATGGGTGATGGGGGCCCTTGTGTTGAGGGCTGCCTGCGGGGTATGGTCACGGGTTATGGGGGTCCCTTGTGGTGTGGGCTGCCTGTGGGTATGGTCACGGGTGATGGGGCCCTTTTGGAGTCAGCTGCCTGCTGGGTGTGGTCACAGATGGGCTGCATGAGGGGGTATGGTCATGCCTGCCGGGAGTCCCTTGTGGTGTGGCCTGCCTGTGGGGTATGGTCAAGGGTGATGGGGGATCCCTTGTGGTTTGGTCTGCCTTCAGGGTATGGTCACAGTTGGGCTGCCTGCAGAGTATGTCACAGGTGATGGGGGGTCCATTGTGGTGTGGGCTGCCTGCGAGGTATGGTCACGGGTGATGGGGGGCCCTTGTGTGGGCTGCCTGCGGTGTATGGTCACAGTTGGGCTGCCTGCAGAGTATGTCACAGGTGATGGGGGGGTCCATTGTGGTGTGGGCTGCCTGCGAGGTATGGTCACAGGTGATGGGGGGCCCTTGTGGTGTGGGCTGCCTGCGGGGTATGGTCATGGGTGGGTTGCCTGTGGGGTTTGGTCATGGGGGTGGGGAGTCCCTTGTGGTGTAGGCTGCCTGCAGGGTATGGTCATGGGTGGGCTGCCTGCGGGGAATGGTCATGGGTGATTGTGGGGTCCCTTGTGGTGTGGGGTGCCTGCAGGGTATGGTCACGGGTGGGCTGCCTGCGGGGCATGGTCACAGGTGATGGGGGGTCCCTTGTAGTGTCGGCTTGCTGCAGGGTATGGTCACGGGTGATGGGGGACCCTTGTGGTGTGGGTTGCCTGCGAGGTATGGTCACGGGTAGGCAGCCTGCGGGGTATAGTTACGGGTGAAGGGTGGGTCCCTTGTGGTGTGGGCTGCCTGCTGAGGATGGTTACGGGTGAGGTGGGCCCTTGTGGTGTGGGCTGCCTGCATTGTATGGTCATGGGTGGGCTGTCTAGGGGCTATGGTCACGGGTGATGGGGGGTCCCTTGTGGGGTGGGCTGCCTGCGGGGTATGGTCACGGGTGATGGGGGGACCCTTGTGGTGTGGGTTGCCTGCGAGGTATGGTCACGGGTGATGGGGGTCCCTTGTGGTGTGGGCTGCCTGCGGGGTATGGTCACGGGTGGGCTGCCTGTGGGGTTTGGTCACGGGGTGGGGGGTCCCTTGTGGTGTAGGCTGCCTGCAGGGTATGGTCATGGGTGGGCTGCCTGCGGGGTATGGTCACGGGTGATGGGGGGACCCTTGTGGTGTGGGTTGCCTGCGAGGTATGGTCACGGGTGATGGGGGCCCTTGTGGTGTGGGCTGCCTGCGGGGTATGGTCACGGGTGGGCTGCCTGTGGGGTTTGGTCACGGGGTGGGGGGTCCCTTGTGGTGTGGGCTGCCTGCGGGTATGGTCACGGGTGGGCTGCCTCCGAGGTATGGTCATGGGAGATTGGGGGTCCCTTGTGGTGTGGGCCGCCTGTCGGGTATGGTCACGGGTGATGGGTGGTCCCTTGTGGTTTGGGCTTCCTGTGGGGTATGGTTATGGGTGGGCTACCTGCTGGGTATGGTCACGGGTGATGGGGGGTCCCATGTGATGTGGGCTGTATGCAGGGTATGGTCACGGGCGGGTTGCCTGTGGGGTATGGTTAAGGGTGATGGGGGGGTCCCTTGAGGTGTAAGCTGCCTGCAGGGTATGGTCACCGGTGATGGTGGGTTTCTTGTGGTGTGGGCTACCTGCGGGGTATGGTCATGGGTATGCTGCTGCGGGGCATGGTCACGGGTGATGGGGTTCCCTTGTCGTGTGGGCTTGCTGCAGGGTATGGTCACGGGTGATGGGGCACCCTTGTGGTGTGTGCTGCCTGCGGGGTATGGCCGCAGGTAGGCAGCCTGCGGGGTATGGTCATGGGTAATGGGGGTCTCTTGTGGTGTGGGCTGCCTGCGGGGTCTGGTTATGGGTGGGCTGCCTGCAGGGTATGGCCATGGGTGATGGAGGGTCCCTTGTGATGTGGGCTGCCTGCGGGGTATGGTCAAAGGTGGGCTGCCGTGTGGGTTGGTCATGGGTGGGCTGCCTGCAGGGTATGGTCATGGGGGAGGGGGGATCCCTTGTGGTGTGGGCTGCATGCGGGGTATGGTCAAGAGTGGGCTGCCTGCGGGGTATGGTCATGTGTGATGGGGGGGTCCCTTGTGGTATGGCCTGCCTGCGGGGTATGGTCACGGGTGATGGGGGTCCCTAAGGACTACACTGCATGCAAGGAATGGTCACAGGTGGGCTGCCTGCGGGGTATGGGCACGGGTGATGGGGGGGTCCCTTGTGGTGTGAGCTGCCTGCAGAGTATGGTCACGGGTGATGGGAAGTCTGTTGTGGTGTGGGTTGCCTGCAGGGTTTGGTCACGGGTGGGCTGCCTGCGGGGTATGGTCACGGGTGATGGGGGGTCCCTTGTGGTGTGGGCTGCCTGCAGAGTATGGTCACAGGTGATGGGGTGTCCCTTGTGATGTGGCTGCCTGCAAGGTATGGTCATGGGTGATGGGGGGCCCTTGTGTTGTGGGATACCTGCAGGGTATGGTCACGGATGGGCTGCCTGCAGGGTATGGTCACAGGTGATGGGGTCCCTTGTGGTGTGGGCTGCCTGCAGCGTATGGCAGGGTTTGGTCACGGGTGATGGGGGGATCCCTTGTGGTGTGGGATGCCTGCGGGGTATGGTCACAGGTGATGAGGGTCCCTTGTGGTGTGGGATGCTTGTGGGTTATGGTCCCAGGTGATGGCGGGGTACCTTGTGTTGTGGGCTGCCTGCAGGGTATGGTCACGGGTGATGGGGGGTCGCTTGTGGTGTGGGCTGCCTGTGGGGTTTGGTCACTGGTGATGGGGGTCTATTGTGGTGTGGGCTGCTTGCGGGGGATGGTTACAGGTGATGGTGGGCCCTCGTGGTATGGGCTGCCTGCAGTGTATGGTCACAGTTGGGCTGCCTGCAGAGTATGTCACAGGTGATGGGGGGTCCATTGTGGTGTGGGCTACCTGCGAGGTATGGTCACGGATGGGCTGCCTGAGGGGTATTGTCACCGGTGATGGGGTCCCTTGTGGTGTGGGCTGCCTGCAGGGTATGGTCACAGGTGATGGGGAGGCTCTTGTGGTGTGGGCTGCCTGCTGGGTATGGTCACGGGTGGCCTGCCTGCAGGGTGTGGTCACGGGTGAAGGGGGGACCCTTGTAGTGTGGGCTGCCTGCCAGGTATAGTCACAGGTAATGGGGGCCCTTGTGGTTTGGGCTCCCTGCAGGGTATGGTCACGGGTGGGCTGCCTGCAGGGTCTGGTCACAGGTGATGGGGGTCCCTTGTTGTGGTGTGGGCTGCTTGCGGAGTATGGTCACGGGTGATGGGGACCCTTGTGGTGTGGGCTTCCTGCAGGGTATGGTCACAGGTGGGCTGCCTGCAGGGTTTGGTCACAGGTGATGGGGGGTGTGGGCTGCCTGTGGGGTATGGTCACGGGTGATGGTGGGTCCCTTGTGGTGTGGGCTGCCTGTGGGGTATGGTCCCAGGGGATGGGGGTACCTTGTGGTGTGAGCTGCCTGCAGGGTATGGTCACGGGTGATGGGGGGTCGCTTGTGGTGTGGGCTGCCTGTGGGGTATGGTCACGGGTGATGGGGGGTCCCATGTGATGTGGGCTGTATGCAGGGTATGGTCACGGGCGGGCTGCCTGTGGGGTATGGTCAAGGGTGATGGGGGGTAACTTGAGGTGTAGGCTGCCTGCAGGGTATGGTCACCGGTGATGGTGGGTTCCTTGTTGTCTGGGCTACCTGCTGGGTATGGTCACGGGTGATGGGGGGTCCCATGTGATGTGGGCTGTATGCAGGGTATGGTCACGGGCAGGTTTCCTGTGGGGTATGGTTAAGGGTGATGGGGGGGTCCCTTGAGGTGTAAGCTGCCTGCAGGCTGCCTGTGGGGTATGGTCAAGGGTGATGGGGGGTAACTTGAGGTGTAGGCTGCCTGCAGGGTATGGTCACCAGTGATGGTGGGTTCCTTGTTGTCTGGGCTACCTGCTGGGTATGGTCACAGGTGATGGGGAGGCTCTTGTGGTGTGGGCTGCCTGCGGGGTATGGTCACGGGTGGGCTGCCTGCAGGGTGTGGTCACGGGTGAAGGGGGGTCCCTTGTAGTGTGGGCTGCCTGCCAGGTATAGTCACAGGTAATGGGGGCCCTTGTGGTGTGGGCTGCCTGCAGGGTATGGTCACGGGTGGGCTGCCTGCAGGGTATGGTCACAGGTGATGGGGTTCCCTTGTTGTGGTGTGGGCTGCTAGCGGGGTATGGTCACGGGTGATGGGGACCCTTGTGGTGTGGGCTGCCTGCAGGGTATGGTCACAGGTGGGCTGCCTGCAGGGTTTGGTCACAGGTGATGGGGGGTGTGGGCTGCCTGTGGGGTATAGTCACGGGTGATGGGGGGTCCCTTGTGATGTGGGCTGACTGCGGGGTATGGTCCCAGGGGATGGGGGTACCTTGTGGTGTGAGCTGCCTGCAGGGTATGGTCACGGGTGATGGGGGGTCGCTTGTGGTGTGGGCTGCCTGTGGGGTATGGTCACGGGTGATGGGGTGTCCCATGTGATGTGGGCTGTATACAGGGTATGGTCACGGGCGGGCTGCCTGTGGGGTATGGTTAAGGGTGATGGGGGGTCCCTTGAAGTGTAGGCTGCCTGCAGGGTATGGTCACCGGTGATGGTGGGTTTCTTGTGGTGTGGGCTACCTGCGGGGTATGGTCATGGGTATGCTGCCTGCGCGGCATGGTCACGGGTGATGGGGTTCCCTTGTCGTGTGGGCTTGCTGCAGGGTATGGTCATGGGTGATGGGGCACCCTTGTGGTGTGGGCTGCCTGCGGGGTATGGCCGCAGGTAGGCAGCCTGCGGGGTATGGTCATGGGTAATGGGGGTCTCTTGTGGTGTGGGCTGCCTGCGGGGTCTGGTTATGGGTGGGCTGCCTGCAGGGTATGGCCATGGGTGATGGAGGGTCCCTTGTGATGTGGGCTGCCTGCGGGGTATGGTCAAAGGTGGGCTGCCGTGTGGGTTGGTCATGGGTGGGCTGCCTGCAGGGTATGGTCATGGGTGAGGGGGGATCCCTTGTGGTGTGTGCTGCATGCGGGATATGGTCAAGAGTGGGCTGCCTGCGCGGTATGGTCATGGGTGATGGGGGGGTCCCTTGTAGTATGGCCTGCCTGCGGGGTATGGTCACGGGTGATGGGGGGTCCCTTAGGACTACACTGCATGCAAGGAATGGTCACAAGTGGGCTGCCTGCGGGGTATGGGCACGGGTGATGGGGGGGGTCCCTTGTGGTGTGAGCTGCCTGCAGAGTATGGTCACGGGTGATGGGAAGTCTGTTGTGGTGTGGGTTGCCTGCAGGGTTTGGTCATGGGTGGGCTGCCTGCAAGGTATGGTCACGGGTGATTGGGGGATCCCTTGTGGTGTGGGCTGCCTACGGGGTATGGTCACAGGTGATGAGGGTCCCTTGTGGTGTGGGATGCTTGTGGGTTATGGTCCCAGGTGATGGCGGGGTACCTTGTGTTGTGGGCTGCCTGCAGGGTATGGTCACGGGTGATGGGGGGTCGCTTGTGGTGTGGGTTGCCTGTGGGGTTTGGTCACCGGTGATGGGGGTCTATTGTGGTGTGGGCTGCTTGCGGGGGATGGTTACATGTGATGGTGGGCCCTTGTGGTATGGGCTGCCTGCGGTGTATGGTCACAGTTGGGCTGCCTGCAGAGTATGTCACAGGTGATGGGGGGTCCATTGTGGTGTGGGCTGCCTGCGAGGTATGGTCACGGATGGGCTGCCTGAGGGGTATTGTCACCGGTGATGGGGTCCCTTGTGGTGTGGGCTGCCTTCAGGGTATGGTCACAGGTGATGGGGAGGCTCTTGTGGTGTGGGCTGCCTGCTGGGTATGGTCACGGGTGGCTTGCCTGCAGGGTGTGGTCACGGGTGAAGGGGGGTCCCTTGTAGTGTGGGCTGCCTGCCAGGAATAGTCACAGGTAATGGGGGCCCTTGTGGTGTGGGCTGCCTGCAGGGTATGGTCACGGGTGGGCTGCCTGCAGGGTATGGTCACAGGTGATGGGGGTCCCTTGTTGTGGTGTGGGCTGCTTGCGGGGTATGGTCACGGGTGATGGGGACCCTTGTGGTGTGGGCTGCCTGCAGCGTATGGTCACAGGTGGGCTGCCTGCAGGGTTTGGTCACAGGTGATGGGGGGTGTGGGCTGCTTGTGGGGTATGGTCACGGGTGATGGTGGGTCCCTTGTGGTGTGGGCTGCCTGCGGGGTATGGTCCCAGGGGATGGGGGTACCTTGTGGTGTGAGCTGCCTGCAGGGTATGGTCACGGGTGATGGGGGGTCGCTTGTGGTGTGGGCTGCCTGTGGGGTATGGTCACGGGTGATGGGGGGTCCCATGTGATGTGGGCTGTATGCAGGGTATGGTCACGGGCGGGCTGCCTGTGGGGTATGGTCAAGGGTGATGGGGGGTCCCTTGAGGTGTAGGCTGCCTGCAGGGTATGGTCACCGGTGATGGTGGGTTCCTTGTGGTGTGGGCTACCTACTGGGTATGGTCACAGGTGGTGGGGAGGCTCTTGTGGTGTGGGCTGCCTGCGGGGTATGGTCACGGGTGGGCTGCCTGCAGGGTGTGGTCACGGGTGAAGGGGGGTCGCTTGTAGTGTGGGCTGCCTGCCAGGTATAGTCACAGGTAATGGGGGACCTTGTGGTGTGGGCTGCCTGCAGGGTATGGTCATGGGTGGGCTGCCTGCAGGGTTTGGTCACAGGTGATGGGGGTGTGGGCTGCCTGTGGGGTATAGTCACGGGTGATGGGGGGTCCCTTGTGATGTGGGCTGCCTGCGGGCTATGGTCCCAGGGGATGGGGGTACCTTGTGGTGTGAGCTGCCTGCAGGGTATGGTCACGGGTGATGGGGGGTCGCTTGTGGTGTGGGCTGCCTGTGGGGTATGGTCAAGGGTGATGGGGGTCCCATGTGATGTGGGCTGAATGCAGGGTATGGTCACGGGCGGGCTGCCTGTGGGGTATGGTTAAGGGTGATGGGGGGTCCCTTGAGGTGTAGGCTGCCTGCAGGGTATGGTCACCGGTGATGGTGGGTTTCTTGTGGTGTGGGCTACCTGCGGGGTATGGTCATGGGTATGCTGCCTGCGGGGCATGGTCACGGGTGATGGGGTTCCCTTGTCGTTTAGGCTTGCTGCAGGGTATGGTCACGGGTGATGGGGCACCCTTGTGGTGTGGGCTGCCTGCGGGATATGGCCGCAGGTAGGCAGCCTGCGGGGTATGGTCATGGGTAATGGGGGTCTCTTGTGGTGTGGGCTGCCTGCGGGGTCTGGTTATGGGTGGGCTGCCTGCAGGGTATGGCCATGGGTGATGGAGGGTCCCTTGTGATGTGGGCTGCCTGCGGGGTATGGTCAAAGGTGGGCTGCCGTGTGGGTTGGTCATGGGTGGGCTGCCTGCAGGGTATGGTCATGGGTGAGGGGGGATCCCTTGTGGTGTGGGCTGCATGCGGGGTATGGTCAAGAGTGGGCTGCCTGCGGGGTATGGTCATGGGTGATGGGGGGGTCCCTTGTGGTATGGCCTGCCTGCGGGGTATGGTAACGGGTGATGGGGGTCCCTTAGGACTACACTGCATGCAAGGAATGGTCACAGGTGGGCTGCCTGCGGGGTATGGGCACGGGTGATGGGGGGGGTCCCTTGTGGTGTGAGCTGCCTGCAGAGTATGGTCACGGGTGATGGGAAGTCTGTTGTGGTGTGGGTTGCCTGCAGGGTTTGGTCACGGGTGGGCTGCCTGCGGGGTATGGTCACGGGTGATGGGGGGTCCCTTGTGGTGTGGGCTGCCTGCAGAGTATGGTCACAGGTGATGGGGTGTCCCTTGTGGTGTGGCTGCCTGCACGGTATGGTCACGGGTGATGGGGGATCCCTTGTGGTGTGGGCTGCCTGCGGGGTATGGTCACAGGTGATGAGGGTCCCTTGTGGTGTGGGATGCTTGTGGGTTATGGTCCCAGGTGATGGCGGGGTACCTTGTGTTGTGGGCTGCCTGCCGGGTATGGTCACGGGTGATGGGGGGTCGCTTGTGGTGTGGGCTGCCTGTGGGGTTTGGTCACCGGTGATGGGGGTCTATTGTGGTGTGGGCTGCTTGCGGGGGATGGTTACAGGTGATGGTGGGCCCTTGTGGTATGGGCTGCCTGCGGTGTATGGTCACAGTTGGGCTGCCTGCAGAGTATGTCACAGGTGATAGGGGGTCCATTGTGGTGTGGGCTGCCTGCGAGGTATGGTCACGGATGGGCTGCCTGAGGGGTATTGTCACCGGTGATGGGGTCCCTTGTGGTGTGGGCTGCCTGCAGGGTATGGTCACAGGTGATGGGGAGGCTCTTGTGGTGTGGGCTGCCTGCTGGGTATGGTCACGGGTGGCCTGCCTGCAGGGTGTGGTCACGGGTAAAGGGGGGTCCCTTGTAGTGTGGGCTGCCTGCCAGGAATAGTCACAGGTAATGGGGGCCCTTGTGGTGTGGGCTGCCTGCAGGGTATGGTCACGGGTGGGCTGCCTGCAGGGTATGGTCACAGGTGATGGGGGTCCCTTGTTGTGATGTGGGCTGCTTGCGGGGTATGGTCACGGGTGATGGGGACCCTTGTGGTGTGGGCTGCCTGCAGGGTATGGTCACAGGTGGGCTGCCTGCAGGGTTTGGTCACAGGTGATGGGGGTGTGGGCTGCCTGTGGGGTATGGTCACGGGTGATGGTGGGTCCCTTGTGGTGTGGGCTGCCTGCGGGGTATTGTCCCAGGGGATGGGGGTACCTTGTGGTGTGAGCTGCCTGCAGGGTATGGTCACGAGTGATGGGGGGTCGCTTGTGGTGTGGTCTGCCTGTGGGGTATGGTCAGGGGTGATGGGGGGTCCCATGTGATGTGGGCTGTATGCAGGGTATGGTCACGGGCGGGCTGCCTGTGGGGTATGGTCAAGGGTGATGGGGGGTCCCTTGAGGTGTAGGCTGCCTGCAGGGTATGGTCACCGGTGATGGTGGGTTCCTTGTGGTGTGGGCTACCTGCGGGGTATGGTCATGGGTATGCTGCCTGCGGGGCATGGTCACGGGTGATGGGGGTCCCTTGTCGTGTGGGCTTGCTGCAGGGTATGGTCACGGGTGATGGGGCACCATTGTGGTGTGGGCTGCCTGCGGGGTATGGCCGCAGGTATGCAGCCTGCGGGGTATGGTCATGGGTGATGGGGGTCTCTTATGGTGTGGGCTGCCTGCGGGGTCTGGTTATGGGTGGGCTGCCTGCAGTTTATGGCCATTGGTGATGGAGGGTCCCTTGTGATGTGGGCTGCCTGCGGGGTATGGTCAAAGGTGGGCTGCCGTGTGGGTTGGTCATGGGTGGGCTGCCTTAAGGGTATGGTCATGGGTGAGGGGGGATCCCTTGTGTGGGCTGCATGCGGGGTATGGTCAAGAGTGGGCTGCCTGCGGGGTATGGTCATGGGTGATGGGGGGGTCCCTTGTGGTATGGCCTGCCTGCGGGGTATGGTCACGGGTGATGGGGGTCCCTTAGGACTACACTGCATGCAAGGAATGGTCACAGGTGGGCTGCCTGCGGGGTATGGGCACGGGTGATGGGGGGTCCCTTGTGGTGTGAGCTGCCTGCAGAGTATGGTCACGGGTGATGGGAAGTCTGTTGTGGTGTGGGTTGCCTGCAGGGTTTGGTCACGGGTGGGCTGCCTGCAGGGTATGGTCACGGGTGTTGGGGGGTCCATTGTGGTGTGGGCTGCCTGCAGAGTATGGTCACAGGTGATGGGGTGTCCCTTGTGGTGTGGCTGCCTGCAAGGTATGGTCACGGGTGATGGGGGGCCCTTGTGTTGTGGGCTACCTGCGGGGTATGGTCACGGGTGGGCTGCCTGCGGGGCATGGTAACGGGTGATGGGGTCCCTTGTGGTGTGGGCTGCCTGTGGGGTATGGTCACGGGTAAGCTGCATGCAAGGTATGGTCACGGGTGAGCTGCCTGCAGGGTATGGTCACGGGTGATGGGATCCCTTGTGGTGTGGGCTGACTGGAGGGTATGGTCACAGGTGGGCTACCTGCAGGGTTTGGTCATGGGTGATGGGGGGATCCCTTGTGGTGTGGGCTGCCTGCGGGGTATGGTCACAGGTGATGAGGGTCCCTTGTGGTGTGGGATGCTTGCGGGTTATGGTCCCAGGTGATGGCGGGGTACCTTGTGTTGTGGGCTGCCTACAGGGTATGGTCACGGATGATGGGGGGTCGCTTGTGGTGTGGGCTGCCTGTGGGGTTTGGTCACCGGTGATGGGGGTCTATTGTGGTGTGGGCTGCTTGCGGGGGATGGTTACAGGTGATGGTGGGCCCTTGTGGTGTGGGCTGCCTGCGGTGTATGGTCACAGTTGGGCTGCCTGCAGAGTATGTCACAGGTGATGGGGGGTCCATTGTGGTGTGGGCTGCCTGCGAGGTATGGTCACGGGTGATGGGGGGCCCTTGTGGTGTGGGCTGCCTGAAGGGTATGGTCATGGGTGGGTTGCCTGCGGGGTTTGGTCACGGGGGTGGGGAGTCCCTTGTGGTGTAGGCTGCCTGCAGGGTATGGTCATGGGTGGGCTGCCTGCGGGGAATGGTCACGGGTAATGGGGGTCACTTTGGGGTGGGCTGCCTGCAGGTATGGTCATGGGTGGGCTGCCTCCGGGGTATGGTCATGGGTGATTGGGGGGTCACTTGTGGTGTGGGGTGCCTGCAGGGTATGGTCACGGGTGGGCTGCCTGCGGGACATGGTCACAGGTGATGGGGGGGTCCCTTGTAGTGTGGGCTTGCTGCAGGGTATGGTCACAGGTGATGGGGGACCCTTGTGGTGTGGGCTGCCTGTGAGGTATGGTCACGGGTAGGCAGCCTGTGGGGTATAGTTACGGGTGAAGGGTGGGTCCCTTGTGGTGTGGGCTGCCTGCGGGGGATGGTTACGGGTGATGGTGGGCCCTTGTGGTGTGGGCTGCCTGCATTGTATGGTCACGGGTGGGCTGCCTAGGGGCTATGGTCACCGGTGATGGGGTGGGCTGCCTGCGGGGTATGGTCACGGGTGATGGGGGGACCCTTGTGGTGTGGGTTGCCTGCGGGGTATGGTCACAGATGGGCCGCCTGCAGAGTATGTCACAGGTGATGGGGGGTCCATTGTGGTGTGGGCTGCTTGCGAGGTATGGTCACGGGTGATGGGGGGCCCTTGTGGTGTGGGCTGCCTGCGGGGTATGGTCACGGGTGAGCTGCCTGTGGGGTTTGGTCACGGGGTGGGGGTCCCTTGTGGTGTAGGCTGCCTGCAGGGTATGGTCATGGGTGGGGTGCCTGCGGGGAATGGTCACGGGTGATGGGGGGTCCCTTGTGGTGTGGGCTGCCTGCGGGTTATGGTCATGGGTGATGGGTGACCTTGTGGTGTGGGCTGCCTGCGGCTTATGGTCATCGGTGGGCTGCCTGCGGGGTATGGTCACGGGTGGGCTGCCTGCGGGGCATGGTCACGGGTGATGGGTGGTCCCTTGTCGTGTAGGCTGCATGCGGGGTATGGTCACGGATGGGCTGCCTGAGGGGTATTGTCACCGGTGATGGGGTCTGTTGTGGTGTGGGCTGCCTGCAGGGTATGGTCACAGGTGATGGGGAGGCTCTTGTGGTGTGGGCTGCCTGCGGGGTATGGTCACGGGTGGGCTGCCTGCAGTGTCTGGTCACGGGTGAAGGGGGGTCCCTTGTAGTGTGGGCTGCCTGCCAGGTATAGTCACAGGTAATGGGGGCCCTTGTGGTGTGGGCTGCCTGCAGGGTATGGTCACGGGTGGGCTGCCTGCAGGGTGTGGTCACGGGTGAAGGGGGGTCCCTTGTAGTGTGGGCTGCCTGCCAGGTATAGTCACAGGTAATGGGGGCCCTTGTGGTGTGGGCTGCCTGCAGGGTAAGGTCACGGATGGGCTGCCTGCAGGGTATGGTGACAGGTGATGGGGGGTGTGGGCTGCCTGTGGGGTATGGTCACCGGTGATGGGGGTCCCGTGTGGTGTGGGCTGCCTGCGGGGTATGGTCCCAGGGGATGGGGGTACCTTGTGGTGTGAGCTGCCTGCAGGGTATGGTCACGGGTGATGGGGGGTCGCTTGTGGTGTGGGCTGCCTGTGGGGTATGGTCACGGGTGATGGGGGGTCCCATGTGATGTGGGCTGTTAGCAGGGTATGGTCACGGGCGGGCTGCCTGTGGGGTATGGTCAAGGGTGATGGGGGGTCCCTTGAGGTGTAGGCTGCCTGCAGGGTATGGTCACCGGTGATGGTGGGTTCCTTGTGGTGTGGGCTACCTGCAGGGTATTGTCAATGGTATGCTGCCTGCGGGGCATGGTCACGGGTGATGGGGGTCCCTTGTCGTGTGGGCTTGCTGCAGGGTATGGTCACGGGTGATGGGGCACCCTTGTGGTGTGGGCTGCCTGCGCGGTATGGCTGCAGGTAGGCAGCCTGCGGGGTATGGTCATGGGTGATGGGGGTCTGTTCTGGTGTGGGCTGCCTGCGGGGTCTGGTTATGGCTGGGCTCCCTGCAGGGTATGGCCATGGGTGATGGAGGGTCCCTTGTGATGTGGGCTGCCTGCAGGGTATGGTCAAAGGTGGGCTGCCGTGTGGGTTGGTCATGGGTGGGCTGCCTGCAGGGTATGGTCATGGGTGAGGGGGGATCCCTTGTGGTGTGGGCTGCATGTGGGGTATGGTCAAGAGTGGGCTGCCTGCGGGGTATGGTCATGGGTGATGGGGGGTCCCTTGTGGTATGGCCTGCCTGCGGGGTATGGTCACGGGTGATGGGGGTCCCTTAGGACTACACTGCATGCAAGGAATGGTCACAGGTGGGCTGCCTGCGGGGTATGGGCACGGGTGATGGGGGGGTCCCTTGTGGTGTGAGCTGCCTGCAGAGTATGGTCACGGGTGATGGGAAGTATGTTGTGGTGTGGTTTGCCTGCAGGGTTTGGTCACGGGTGGGCTGCCTGCGGGGTATGGTCACGGGTGATGGGGGGTCCCTTGTGGTGTGGGCTGCATGCAGAGTATGGTCACAGGTGATGGGGTGTCCCTTGTGGTGTGGCTGCCTGCAAGGTATGGTCACGGGTGATGGGGGGCCCTTGTGTTGTGGGCTAACTGCGGGGTATGGTCACGGGTGGGCTGCCTGCGGGGCATAGTAACGGGTGATGGGGTCCCTTGTGGTGTGGGCTGCCTGCAGGGTATGGTCACAGGTGGGCTGCCTGCAGGGTTTGGTCACGTTTGATGGGGGGATCCCTTGTGGTGTGGGCTGCCTGCGGGGTATGGTCACTGGTGGGCTGCCTGCAGGGTATGGTCACAGGTGATGGGGTCCCTTGTGGTGTGGGCTGCCTGCAGGGTATGGTCACAGGTGGGCTGCCTGCAGGGTTTGTTCACAGGTGATGGGGGGATCCCTTGTGGTGTGGGCTGCCTGCAGGGTATGGTCACAGGTGATGAGGGTCCCTTGTGGTGTGGGATGCTTGCGGGTTATGGTCCCAGGTGATGGCGGGGTACCTTGTGTTGTGGGCTGCCTCCAGGGTATGGTCACGGGTGATGATGGGTCGCTTGTGGTGTGGGCTGCCTGTGGGGTTTGGTCACTGGTGATGGGGGTCTATTGTGGTGTGGGCTGCTTGCGGGGGATGGTTACGGGTGATGGTGGGCCCTTGTGGTGTGGGCTGCCTGCGGTGTATGGTCACAGTTGGGCTGCCTGCAGAGTATGTCACATGTGATGGGGGTCCATTGTGGTGTGGGCTGCCTGCAAGGTATGGTCACGGGTGATGGGGGGCCCTTGTGGTGTGGGCTGCCTGCGGGGTATGGTCATGGGTGGGTTGCCTGCGGGTTTTGGTCATGGGGTGGGGAGTCCCTTGTGGTGTAGGCTGCCTGCAGATTATGGTCATGGGTGGGCTGCCTGCGGGGAATGGTCACGGGTAATGGGGGGTCACTTTGGGGTGGGCTGCCTGCAGGTATGGTCACGGGTGGGCTGCCTCCGGGGTATGGTCATGGGTGATTGGGGGGTCCCTTGTGGTGTGGGGTGCCTGCAGGGTATGGTCACGGGTGGGCTGCCTGCAGGACATGGTCACAGGTGATGGGGGGGTCCCTTGTAGTGTGGGCTTGCTGCAGGGTATGGTCACGGGTGATGGGGGACCCTTGTGGTGTGGGCTGCCTGCGAGGTATGGTCACGGGTAGGCAGCCTGCGGGGTATAGTTACGGGTGAAGGGTGGGTCCCTTGTGGTGTGGGCTGCCTGCGGGGGATGGTTACGGGTGATGGTGGGCCCTTGTGGTGTGGGCTGCCTGCAGAGTATGGTCACGGGTGGGCTGCCTAGGGGCTAAGGTCACGGGTGATGGGGTGGGCTGCCTGCGGGTTATGGTCACGGGTGATGGGGGGACCCTTGTGGTGTGGGTTGCCTGCGAGGTATGGTCACGGGTGATGTGGGGCTCTTGTGGTGTGGGCTGCCTGCGGGGTATGGTCACAGGTGGGCTGCCTGTGGGGTTTGGTCACGGGGTGGGGGGTCCCTTGTGGTGTAGGCTGCCTGCAGGGTATGGTCATGGGTGGGCTGCCTGCAGAGTATGTCACAGGTGATGGGGGGTCCATTGTGGTGTGGGCTGCCTGCGAGGTATGGTCACGGGTGATGTGGGGCCCTTGTGGTGTGGGCTGGCTGCGGGGTATGGTCACAGGTGGGCTGCCTGTGGGGTTTGGTCACGGGGTGGGGGGTCCCTTGTGGTGTAGGCTGCCTGCAGGGTATGGTCATGGGTGGGCTGCCTGCGGGGAATGGTCACGGGTGATGGGGGGTCCCTTTTGGGGTGGGCTGCCTGCGGGTATGGTCACGGGTGGGCTGCCTCCAGGGTATGGTCATGGGAGATTGGGGGGTCCCTTGTGGTGTGGGCCGCCTGTCGGGTATGGTCACGGGTGATGGGGGGTCCCTTGTGGTGTGGGCTGCCTGTGGGGTATGGTTATGGGTGGGTTGCCTGTGGGGTATGGTCATGGGTGGGCTGCCTGCAGGGTATGGGCACGGGTGATGGGAGGTCCCTTGTGGTGTAGGCTGCATGCGGGGTATGGTCACGGGTGGGCTGCCTGCAGGGTGGGCTCACGGGTGAAGGGGGGCCCCTTGTAGTGTGGGCTGCCTGCCAGGTATAGCCACAGGTGATGGGGGCCCTTGTGGTGTGGGCTGCCTGCAGGGTATGGTCACAGGTGATGGGGTCCCTTGTTGTGGGTTGGGCTGCTTGCGGGGTATGGTCACGGGTGATGGGGGTCCCTTGTGGTGTGGGCTGCCTACAGGGTATGGTCATGGGTGATGGGTGACCTTGTGGTGTGGGCTGCCTGCAGGGTATGGTCATGGGTGATGGGTGACCTTGTGGTGTGGGCTGCCTGCGGCGTATGGTCACAGGTGATGGGGGTCCCTTGTGGTATGGGCTGCCCGCCAGGTATAGCCACAGGTGATGGGGGCCCTTGTGGTGTGGGCTGCCTGCAGGGTATGGTCACAGGTGATGGGGTCCCTTGTTGTGGTGTGGGCTGCTTGCGGGGTATGGTCACGGGTGATGGGGTCCCTTGTGGTTTGGGCTGCCTACAGGGTATGGTCATGGGTGATGGGTGACCTTGTGGTGTGGGCTGCCTGCAGGGTATGGTCATGGGTGATGGGTGACCTTGTGGTGTGGGCTGCCTGCGGCGTATGGTCACAGGTGATGGGGGTCCCTTCTGGTATGGGCTGCCTGCGGGGTATGGTCATGGGTGATGGGTGACCTTGTGGTGTGGGCTGCCTGCGGCGTATGGTCATGGGTGTGTTGCCTGCGGGGTTTGGTCACAGGTGATCGGTGGTCCCTTGTGGTGTGGGCTGCCTGCGGGGTATGGTCATGGGTGATGGGTGACCTTGTGGTGTGGGCTGCCTGCAGGGTATGGTCACAGGTGATGGGGAGGCTCTTGTGGTGTGGGCTGCCTGCGGGGTATGGTCACGGGTCGGCTGCCTGCAGGGTGTGGTCACGGGTGAAGGGGGGTCCCTTGTAGTGTGGGCTGTCTGCCAGGTATAGTCACAGGTAATGGGGGCCCTTGTGGTGTGGGCTGCCTGCAGGGTATGGTCACGGGTGGGCTGCCTACAGGGTATGGTCACAGGTGATGGGGGTCCCTTGTTGTGGTGTGGGCTGCTTGCGGGGTATGGTCATGGGTGATGGGGACAATTGTGGTGTGGGCTGCCTGCAGGGTATGGTCACAGGTGGGCTGCCTGCAGGGTTTGGTCACAGGTGATGGGGGTGTGGGCTGCCTGTGGGGTATGGTCACGGGTGATGGGGGGTCCCTTGTGGTGTGGGCTGCCTGCGGGGTATGGTCCCAGGGGATGCGGGTACCTTGTGGTGTGAGCTGCCTCCAGGGTATGGTCACGGGTGATGGTGGGTCGCTTGTGGTGTGGGCTGCCTGTGGGGTATGGTCACGGGTGATGGGGGGTCCCTTGTAGTGTGGGCTGCCTGCCAGATATAGTCACAGGTAAGGGGGGCCCTTGTGGTGTGGGCTGCCTGCAGGGTATGGTCACGGGTGAAGGGGGGTCCCTTGTAGTGTGGGCTGCCTGCCAGGTATAGTCACAGGTAAGGGGGGCCCTTGTGGTGTGGGCTGCCTGCAGGGTATGGTCATGGTTGGGCTGCCTGCAGGGTTTGGTCACAGGTGATGGGGGTACCTTGTGGTGTGAACTGCCTGCAGGGTATGGTCACGTGTGATGGGGGGTCGCTTGTGGTGTGGGCTGCCTGTGGGCTATGGTCCCAGGGGATGGGGGTACTTTGTGGTGTGAGCTGCCTGCAGGGTATGGTCACGGGTGATGGGGGGTCGCTTGTGGTGTGGGCTGCCTGTGGGGTATGGTCACGGGTGATGGGGGGTCCCATGTGATGTGGGCTGTATGCAGGGTATGGTCACGGGCGGGCTGCCTGTGGGGTATGGTTAAGGGTGATGGGGGGTCCCTTGAGGTGTAGGCTGCCTGCAGGGTATGGTCACCGGTGATGGTGGGTTTCTTGTGGTGTGGGCTACCTGCGGGGTATGGTCATGGGTATGCTGCCTGCGGGGCATGGTCACGGGTGTTGGGGTTCCCTTGTTGTGTGGGCTTGCTGCAGGGTATGGTCACGGGTGATGGGGCACCCTTGTGGTGTGGGCTGCCTGCGGGATATGGCCGCAGGTAGGCAGCCTGCGGGGTATGGTCATGGGTAATGGGGGTCTCTTGTGGTGTGGGCTGCCTGCGGGGTCTGGTTATGGGTGGGCTGCCTGCAGGGTATGGCCATGGGTGATGGAGGGTCCCTTGTGATGTGGGCTGCCTGCGGGGTATGGTCAAAGGTGGGCTGCCGTGTGGGTTGGTCATGGGTGGGCTGCCTGCAGGGTATGGTCATGGGTGAGGGGGGATCCCTTGTGGTGTGGGCTGCATGCGGGGTATGGTCAAGAGTGGGCTGCCTGCGGGGTATGGTCATGGGTTATGGGGGGGTCCCTTGTGGTATGGCCTGCCTGCGGGGTATGGTCACGGGTGATGGGGGTCCCTTAGGACTACACTGCATGCAAGGAATGGTCACAGGTGGGCTGCCTGCGGGGTATGGGCACGGGTGATGGGGGGGGGTCCCTTGTGGTGTGAGCTGCCTGCAGAGTATGGTCACGGGTGATGGGAAGTCTGTTGTGGTGTGGGTTGCCTGCAGGGTTTGGTCACGGGTGGGCTGCCTGCGGGGTATGGTCACGGGTGATGGGGGGTCCCTTGTGGTGTGGGCTGCCTGCAGAGTATGGTCACAGGTGATGGGGTGTCCCTTGTGGTGTGGCTGCCTGCAAGGTATGGTCACGGGTGATGGGGGATCCCTTGTGGTGTGGGCTGCCTGCGGGGTATGGTCACAGGTGATGAGGGTCCCTTGTGGTGTGGGATGCTTGTGGGTTATGGTCACAGGTGATGGCGGGGTACCTTGTGTTGTGGGCTGCCTGCAGGGTATGGTCACGGGTGATGGGGGGTCGCTTGTGGTGTGGGCTGCCTGTGGGGTTTGGTCACCGGTGATGGGGGTCTATTGTGCTGTGGGCTGCTTGCGGGGGATGGTTACAGGTGATGGTGGGCCCTTGTGGTATGGGCTGCCTGCGGTGTATGGTCACAGTTGGGCTGCCTGCAGAGTATGTCACAGGTGATGGGGGGTCCATTGTGGTGTGGGCTGCCTGCGAGGTATGGTCACGGATGGGCTGCCTGAGGGGTATTGTCACCGGTGATGGGGTCCCTTGTGGTGTGGGCTGCCTGCAGGGTATGGTCACAGGTGATGGGGAGGCTCTTGTGGTGTGGGCTGCCTGCTGGGTATGGTCACGGGTGGCCTGCCTGCAGGGTGTGGTCACGGGTAAAGGGGGGTCCCTTGTAGAGTGGGCTGCCTGCCAGGAATAGTCACAGGTAATGGGGGCCCTTGTGGTGTGGGCTGCCTGCAGGGTATGGTCACGGGTGGGCTGCCTGCAGGGTATGGTCACAGGTGATGGGGGTCCCTTGTTGTGGTGTGGGCTTCTTGCGGGGTATGGTCACGGGTGATGGGGACCCTTGTGGTGTGGGCTGCCTGCAGGGTATGGTCACAGGTGGGCTGCCTGCAGGGTTTGGTCACAGGTGATGGGGGGTGTGGGCTGCCTGTGGGGTATGGTCACGGGTGATGGTGGGTCCCTTGTGGTGTAGGCTGCCTGCGGGGTATGGTCCCAGGGGATGGGGGTACCTTGTGGTGTGACCTGCCTGCAGGGTATGGTCACGGGTGATGGGGGGTCGCTTGTGGTGTGGGCTGCCTGTGGGGTATGGTCACGGGTGATGGGGGGTCCCATGTGATGTGGGCTGTACGCAGTGTATGGTCACGGGCGGGCTGCCTGTGGGGTATGGTCAAGGGTGATGGGGGGTCCCTTGAGGTGTAGGCTGCCTGCAGGGTATGGTCAACGGTGATGGTGGGTTCCTTGTGGTGTGGGCTACCTGCGGGGTATGGTCATGGGTATGCTGCCTGCGGGGCATGGTCACGGGTGATGGGGGTCCCTTGTCGTGTGGGCTTGCTGCAGGGTATGGTCACGGGTGATGGGGCACCATTGTGGTGTGGGCTGCCTGCGGGGTATGGCCGCAGGTATGCAGCCTGCGGGGTATGGTCATGGGTGATGGGGGTCTCTTATGGTGTGGGCTGCCTGCGGGGTCTGGTTATGGGTGGGCTGCCTGCAGTTTATGGCCATGGGTGATGGAGGGTCCCTTGTGATGTGGGCTGCCTGCGGGGTATGGTCAAAGGTGGGCTGCCCTGTGGGTTGGTCATGGGTGGGCTGCCTGCAGGGTATGGTCATTGGTGAGGGGGGATCCCTTGTGGTGTGGGCTGCATGCGGGGTATGTCAAGAGTGGGCTGCCTGCGGGGTATGGTAATGGGTGATCGGGGGGTCCCTTGTGGTATGGCCTGCCTGCGGGGTATGGTCACGGGTGATGGGGGTCCCTTAGGACTACACTGCATGCAAGGAATGGTCACAGGTGGGCTGCCTGCGGGGTATGGGCACGGGTGATGGGGGGGTCCCTTGTGGTGTGAGCTGCCTGCAGAGTATGGTCACGGGTGATGGGAAGTCTGTTGTGGTGTGGGTTGCCTGCAGGGTTTGGTCACGGGTGGGCTGCCTGCAGGGTATGGTCACGGGTGATGGGGGGTCCCTTGTGGTGTGGGCTGCCTGCAGAGTATGGTCACAGGTGATGGGGTGTCCTTGTGGTGTGGCTGCCTGCAAGGTATGGTCACGGGTGATGGGGGGCCCTTGTGTTGTGGGCTACCTGCGGGTGGTATGGTCACGGGTAAGCTGCATGCAAGGTATGGTCACGGGTGAGCTGCCTGCAGGGTATGGTCACGGGAGATGGGATCCCTTGTGGTGTGGGCTGACTGGAGGGTATGGTCACTGGTGGGATGCCTGCAGGGTATGGTCACAGGTGATGGGGTCCCTTGTGGTGTGGGCTGCCTGCAGGGTATGGTCACAGGTGGGCTGCCTGCAGGGTTTGGTCATGGGTGATGGGGGGATCCCTTGTGGTGTGGGCTGCCTGCGGGGTATGGTCACAGGTGATGAGGGTCCCTTGTGGTGTGGGATGCTTGCGGGTTATGGTCCCAGGTGATGGCGGGGTACCTTGTGTTGTGGGCTGCCTACAGGGTATGGTCACGGGTGATGGGGGGTCGCTTGTGGTGTGGGCTGCCTGTGGGGTTTGGTCACCGGTGATGGGGGTCTATTGTGGTGTGGGCTGCTTGCGGGGGATGGTTACGGGTGATGGTGGGCCCTTGTGGTGTGGGCTGCCTGCGGTGTATGGTCACAGTTGGGCTGCCTGCAGAGTATGTCACAGGTGATGGGGGGTCCATTGTGGTGTGGGCTGCCTGCGAGGTATGGTCATGGGTGATGGGGGGCCCTTGTGGTGTGGGCTGCCTGAAGGGTATGGTCATGGGTGGGTTGCCTGCGGGGTTTGGTCACGGGGGTGGGGAGTCCCTTGTGGTGTAGGCTGCCTGCAGGGTATGGTCATGGGTGGGCTGCCTGCGGGGAATGGTCACGGATAATGGGGGGTCACTTTGGGGTGGGCTGCCTGCAGGTATGGTCATGGGTGGGCTGCCTCCGGGGTATGGTCATGGGTGATTGGGGGGTCACTTGTGGTGTGGGGTGCCTGCAGGGTATGGTCACGGGTGGGCTGCCTGCGGGACATGGTCACAGGTGATGGGGGGGTCCCTTGTAGTGTGGGCTTGCTGCAGGGTATGGTCACAGGTGATGGGGGACCCTTGTGGTGTGGGCTGTCTGTGAGGTATGGTCACGGGTAGGCAGCCTGTGGGGTATAGTTACGGGTGAAGGGTGGGTCCCTTGTGGTGTGGGCTGCCTGCCCGGGATGGTTACGGGTGATGGTGGGCCCTTGTGGTGTGGGCTGCCTGCATTGTCTGGTCACGGGTGGGCTGCCTAGGGGCTATGGTCACCGGTGATGGGGTGGGCTGCCTGCGGGGTATGGTCACGGGTGATGGGGGGACTCTTGTGGTGTGGGTTGCCTGCGGGGTATGGTCACAGATGGGCCGCCTGCAGAGTATGTCACAGGTGATGGGGGGTCCATTGTGGTGTGGGCTGCCTGCGAGGTATGGTCACGGGTGATGGGGGGCCCTTGTGGTGTGGGCTGCCTGCGGGGTATGGTCACGGGTGGGCTGCCTGTGGGGTTTGGTCACGGGGTGGGGGGTCCCTTGTGGTGTAGGCTGCCTGCAGGGTATGGTCATGGGTGGGGTGCCTGCGGGGAATGGTCACGGGTGATGGGCGGTCCCTTGTGGTGTGGGCTGCCTGCGGGTTATGGTCATGGGTGATGGGTGAACTTGTGGTGTGGGCTGCCTGCGGTTTATGGTCATCGGTGGGCTGCCTGTGGGGTATGGTCACGGGTGGGCTGCCTGCGGGGCATGGTCACGGGTGATGGGTGGTCCCTTGTCGTGTAGGCTGCATGCGGGGTATGGTCACGGATGGGCTGCCTGAGGGGTATTGTCACCGGTGATGGGGTCTGTTGTGGTGTGGGCTGCCTGCAGGGTATGGTCACAGGTGATGGGGAGGCTCTTGTGGAGTGGGCTGCCTGCGGGGTATGGTCACGGGTGGGCTGCCTGCAGGGTGTGGTCACGGGTGAAGGGGGGTCCCTTGTAGTGTGGGCTGCCTGCCAGGTATAGTCACAGGTAATGGGGGCCCTTGTGGTGTGGGCTGCCTGCAGGGTATGGTCACGGGTGGGCTGCCTGCAGGGTGTGGTTACGGGTGAAGGGGGGTCCCTTGTAGTGTGGGCTGCCTGCCAGGTATAGTCACAGTTAATGGGGGCCCTTGTGGTGTGGGCTGCCTGCAGGGTAAGGTCACGGATGGGCTGCCTGCAGGGTATGGTGACATGTGATGGGGGGTGTGGGCTGCCTGTGGGGTATGGTCACGGGTGATGGGGGTCCCGTGTGGTGCGGGCTGCCTGCGGGGTATGGTCCCAGGGGATGGGGGCACCTTGTGGTGTGAGCTGCCTGCAGGGTATGGTCACGGGTGATGGGGGGTCGCTTGTGGTGTGGGCTGCCTGTGGGGTATGGTCACGGGTGATGGGGGGTCCCATGTGATGTGGGCTGTATGCAGGGTCTGGTCACGGGCGGGCTGCCTGTGGGGTATGGTCAAGGGTGATGGGGGGTCCCTTGAGGTGTAGGCTGCCTGCAGGGTATGGTCACCGGTGATGGTGGGTTCCTTGTGGTGTGAGCTACCTGCGGGGTATTGTCAATGGTATGCTGCCTGCGGGGCATGGTCACGGGTGATGGGGGTCCCTTGTCGTGTGGGCTTGCTGCAGGGTATGGTCACGGGTGATGGGGCACTCTTGTGGTGTGGGCTGCCTGCGGGGTATGGCTGCAGGTAGGCAGCCTGCGGGGTATGGTCATGGGTGATGGGGGTCTCTTCTGGTGTGGGCTGCCTGCGGGGTCTGGTTAGGGCTGGGCTCCCTGCAGGGTATGGCCATGGGTGATGGAGGGTCCCTTGTGATGTGGGCTGCCTGCAGGGTATGGTCACAGGTGGGCTGCCGTGTGGGTTGGTCATGGGTGGGCTGCCTGCAGGGTATGGTCATGGGTGAGGGGGGATCCCTTGTGGTGTGGGCTGCATGTGGGGTATGGTCAAGAGTGGGCTGCCTGCGGGGTATGGTCATGGGTGATGGGGGGTCCCTTGTGGTATGGCCTGCCTGCGGGGTATGGTCACGGGTGATGGGGGTCCCTTAGGACTACACTGCATGCAAGGAATGGTCACAGGTGGGCTGCCTGCGGGGTATGGGCACGGGTGATGGGGGGGGTCCCTTGTGGTGTGAGCTGCCTGCAGAGTATGGTCACGGGTGATGGGAAGTATGTTGTGGTGTGGTTTGCCTGCAGGGTTTGGTCACGGGTGGGCTGCCTGCGGGGTATGGTCACGGGTGATGGGGGGTCCCTTGTGGTGTGGGCTGCCTGCAGAGTATGGTCACAGGTGATGGGGTGTCCCTTGTGGTGTGGCTGCCTGCAAGGTATGGTCACGGGTGATGGGGGGCCCTTGTGTTGTGGGCTACCTGCGGGGTATGGTCACGGGTGGGCTGCCTGCGGGGCATGGTAACGGGTGATGGGGTCCCTTGTGGTGTGGGCTGCCTGCAGGGTATGGTCACAGGTGGGCTGCCTGCAGGGTTTGGTCACGGGTGATGGGGGGATCCCTTGTGGTGTGGGCTGCCTGCGGGGTATGGTCACTGGTGGGCTGCCTGCAGGGTATGGTCACAGGTGGGCTGCCTGCAGGGTTTGGTCACAGGTGATGGGGGGATCCCTTGTGGTGTGGGCTGCCTGCGGGGTATGGTCACAGGTGATGAGGGTCCCTTGTGGTGTGGGATGCTTGCGGGTTATGGTCCCAGGTGATGGCGGGGTACCTTGTGTTGTGGGCTGCCTCCAGGGTATGGTCACGGGTGATGATGGGTCGCTTGTGGTGTGGGCTGCATGTGGGGTTTGGTCACTGGTGATGGGGGTCTATTGTGGTGTGGGCTGCTTGCGGGGGATGGTTACGGGTGATGGTGGGCCCTTGTGGTGTGGGCTGCCTGCGGTGTATGGTCACAGTTGGGCTGCCTGCAGAGTATGTCACAGGTGATGGGGGGTCCATTGTGGTGTGGGCTGCCTGCAAGGTATGGTCACGGGTGATGGGGGGCCCTTGTGGTGTGGGCTGCCTGCGGGGTATGGTCATGGGTGGGTTGCCTGCGGGTTTTGGTCATGGGGGTGGGGAGTCCCTTGTGGTGTAGGCTGCCTGCAGGGTATGGTCATGGGTGGGCTGCCTGCGGGGAATGGTCACGGGTAATGGGGGGTCACTTTGGGGTGGGCTGCCTGCAGGTATGGTCACGGGTGGGCTGCCTCCGGGGTATGGTCATGGGTGATTGGGGGGTCCCTTGTGGTGTGGGGTGCCTGCAGGGTATGGTCACGGGTGGGCTGCCTGCAGGACATGGTCACAGGTGATGGGGGGGTCCCTTGTAGTGTGGGCTTGCTGCAGGGTATGGTCACGGGTGATGGGGGACCCTTGTGGTGTGGGCTGCCTGCAAGGTATGGTCACGGGTAGGCAGCCTGCGGGGTATAGTTACGGGTGAAGGGTGGGTCCCTTGTGGTGTGGGCTGCCTGCGGGGGATGGTTACGGGTGATGGTGGGCCCTTGTGGTGTGGGCTGCCTGCAGAGTATGGTCACGGGTGGGCTGCCTAGGGGCTAAGGTCACGGGTGATGGGGTGGGCTGCTTGCGGGTTATGGTCACGGGTGATGGGGGACCCTTGTGGTGTGGGTTACCTGCGAGGTATGGTCACGGGTGATGTGGGGCCCTTGTAGTGTGGGCTGCCTGCGGGGTATGGTCACAGGTGGGCTGCCTGTGGGGTTTGGTCACGGGGTGGGGGGTCCCTTGTGGTGTAGGCTGCCTGCAGGGTATGGTCATGGGTGGGCTGCCTGCGGGGAATGGTCACGGGTGATGGGGGGTCCCTTTTGGGGTGGGCTGCCTGCGGGTATGCTCACGGGTGGGCTGCCTCCAGGGTATGGTCATGGGAGATTGGGGGGTCCCTTGTGGTGTGGGCCGCCTGTCGGGTATGGTCACGGGTGATGGGGTGTCCCTTGTGGTGTGGGCTGCCTGTGGGGTATGGTTATGGGTGGGTTGCCTGTGGGGTATGGTCATGGGTGGGCTGCCTGAAGGGTATGGGCACGGGTGATGGGAGGTCCCTTGTGGTGTAGGCTGCATGCGGGGTATGGTCACAGATAGGCTGCCTGAGGGGTATTGTCACAGGTGATGGGGAGGCTCTTGTGGTGTGGGCTGCCTGCGGGGTATGGTCACGGGTGGGCTGCCTGCAGGGTGTGCTCACGGATGAAGGGGGGCCCCTTGTAGTGTGGGCTGCCTGCCAGGTAAAGCCACAGGTGATGGGGGCCCTTGTGGTGTGGGCTGCCTGCAGGGTATGGTCTCAGGTGATGGGGTCCCTTGTTGTGGTGTGGGCTGCTTGCGGGGTATGGTCACGGGTGATGGGGGTCCCTTGTGGTGTGGGCTGCCTACAGGGTATGGTCATGGGTGATGGGTGACCTTGTGGTGTGGGCTGCCTGCAGGGTATGGTCATGGGTGATGGGTGACCTTGTGGTGTGGGCTGCCTGCGGCGTATGGTCACAGGTGATGGGGGTCCCTTGTGGTATGGGCTGCCCGCCAGGTATAGCCACAGGTGATGGGGGCCCTTGTGGTGTGGGCTGCCTGCAGGGTATGGTCACAGGTGATGGGGTCCCTTGTTGTGGTGTGGGCTGCTTGCGGGGTATGGTCACGGGTGATGGGGGTCCCTTGTGGTTTGGGCTGCCTACAGGGTATGGTCATGGGTGATGGGTGACCTTGTGGTGTGGGCTGCCTGCAGGGTATGGTCATGGGTGATGGGTGACCTTGTGGTGTGGGCTCCTGCGGTGTATGGTCACAGGTGATGGGGGTCCCTTGTGGTATGGGCTGCCTGCGGGGTATGGTCATGGGTGATGGGTGACCTTGTGGTGTGGGCTGCCTGCGGCGTATGGTCATGGGTGTTTTGCCTGCGGGGTTTGGTCACAGGTGATCGGTGGTCCCTTGTGGTGAGGGCTGCCTGCGGGGTATGGTCATGGGTGATGGGTGACCTTGTGGTGTGGGCTGCCTGCGGCTTATGGTCATGGGTGGGCTGCCTGCTGGGTATGGTCACGGGTGGGCTGCCTGCGGGGCGTGGTCACGGGTGATTGGAGGTCCCTTGTCGTGTAGGCTGCATGCGGGGTATGGTCAAGGATGGGCTGCCTGAGGGGTATTGTCACTGGTGATGGGGTCCCTTGCGGTGTGGGCTGCCTGCAGGGTATGGTCACAGTTGATGGGGAGGCTCTTGTGGTGTGGGCTGCCTGCGGGGTATGGTCACGGGTCGGCTGCCTGCAGGGTGTGGTCACGGGTGAAGGGGGGTCCCTTGTAGTGTGGGCTGTCTGCCAGGTATAGTCACAGGTAATGGGGGCCCTTGTGGTGTGGGCTGCCTGTAGGGTATGGTCACGGGTGGGCTGCCTGCAGGGTATGGTCACAGGTGATGGGGGTCCCTTGTTATGGTGTGGGCTGCTTGCGGGGTATGGTCATGGGTGATGGGGACAATTGTGGTGCGGGCTGCCTGCAGGGTATGGTCACAGGTGGGCTGCCTGCAGGGTTTGGTCACAGGTGATGGGGGTGTGGGCTGCCTGTGGGGTATGGTCACGGGTGATGGGGGGTCCCTTGTGGTGTGGGCTGCCTGCGGGGTATGGTCCCAGGGGATGGGGGTACCTTGTGGTGTGAGCTGCCTGCAGGGTATGGTCACGGGTGAAGGGGGGTCGCTTGTTGTGTGGGCTGCCTGTGGGGTATGGTCAAGGGTGATGGGGGGTCCCTTGAGGTGTAGGCTGCCTGCAGGGTATGGTCACCGGTGATGGTGGGTTCCTTGTGGTTTGGGCTACCTGCGGGGTATGGTCATGGGTATGCTGCCTGCGGGGCATGGTCACGGGTGATGGGGGTCCCTTGTAGTGTGGGCTTTCTGCAGGGTATGGTCACGGGTGATGGGGCACCCTTGTGGTGTGGGCTGCCTGCAGGGTATGGCCGCAGGTAGGCAGCATGCGGGGTATGGTCATGGGTGGGTCTCTTGTGGTGTGGGCTGCCTAAGGGGTCTGGTTATGGCTGGGCTGCCTGCAGGGTATGGCCATGGGTGATGGAGGGTCCCTTGTGATGTGGGCTGCCTGGGGGGTATGGTCAAAGGTGGGCTGCCGTGTGGGTTGGTCATGGCTGGGCTGCCTGCAGGGTATGGTCATGGGTGAGGGGGGATCCCTTGTGGTGTGGGCTGCATGCGGGGTATGGTCAAGAGTGGGCTGCCTGCGGGGTATGGTCATGGGTGATGGGGCGGTCCCTTGTGGTATGGCCTTTCTGCGGGGTATGGTCACGGGTGATGGGAGTCCCTTAGGGCTAGACTGCATGCAGGGAATGGTCACAGGTGGGCTGCCTGCGGGGTATGGTCACGGGTGATGGGGGGGGTCCCCTGTGGTGTGGTGTGAGCTGCCTGCAGAGTATGGTCACGGGTGATGGGAAGTCTGTTGTGGTGTGGGTTGCCTTCAGGGTTTGGTCACGGGTGGGCTGCCTGCGGGGTATGGTCACGGGTGATGGGGGGTCCCTTGTGGTGTGGGCTGTCTGCAGAGTATGGTCACAGGTGATGGGGTGTCCCTTGTGGTGTGGCTGCCTGCAAGGTATGGTCACGAGTGATGGGGGCCATTGTGTTGTGGGCTACCTGCGGGGTATGGTCACGGGTGGGCTGCCTGCGGGGCATGGTAACGGGTGACGGGGTCCCTTGTGGTGTGGGCTGCCTGTGGGGTATGGTCACGGGTGAGCTGCATGCAGGGTATGGTCACTGGTGGGCTGCCTGCAGGGTATGGTCACAGGTAATGGGGTCCCTTGTGGTGTTGGATGCTTGCGGGTTATGGTCCCAGGTGATGGCGGGGTACCTTGTGTTGTGGGCTGCATGCAGGGTATGGTCACGGGTGATGGGTGTCGCTTGTGGTGTGGGCTGCCTGTGGGGTTTGATCACCGGTGATGGGGGTCTATTGTGGTGTGGGCTGCTTGCGGGGAATGGTTACGGGTGATGGTGGGCCCTTGTGGTGTGGGTTGCCTGCGGTGTATGGACACAGTTGGGCTGCCTGCAGAGTATGTCACAGGTGATGGGGCGGTCCATTGTGGTGTGGGCTGCTTGGGAGGTATGGTCACGGGTGATGGGGGGCCCTTGTGCTGTGGGTTGCCTGCGGTGTATGGTCACAGTTGGGCTGCCTGCAGAGTATGTCACAGGTGATGGGGGTCCCTTGTGGTGTTGCATGCTTGCGGGTTATGGTCCCAGGTGATGGCGGGGTACCTTGTGTTGTCGGCTGCCTGCAGGGTATGGTCACGGGTGATGGGGGGTCGCTTGTGGTGTGGGCTGCCTGTGGGGTTTGGTCACCGGTGATGGGGGTCTATTGTGGTGTGGGCTGCTTGCGGGGGATGGTTACAGGTGATGGTGGGCCCTTGTGGTATGGGCTGCCTGCGGTGTATGGTCACAGTTGGGCTGCCTGCAGAGTATGTCACAGGTGATGGGGGGTCCATTGTGGTGTGGGCTGCCTGCGAGGTATGGTCACGGATGGGCTGCCTGAGGGGTATTGTCACCGGTGATGGGGTCCCTTGTGGTGTGGGCTGCCTTCAGGGTATGGTCACAGGTGATGGGGAGGCTCTTGTGGTGTGGGCTGCCTGCTGGGTATGGTCACGGGTGGCCTGCCTGCAGGGTGTGGTCACGGGTGAAGGGGGGTCCCTTGTAGTGTGGGCTGCCTGCCAGGAATAGTCACAGGTAATGGGGGCCCTTGTGGTGTGGGCTGCCTGCAGGGTATGGTCACGGGTGGGCTGCCTGCAGGGTATGGTCACAGGTGATGGGGGTCCCTTGTTGTGGTGTGGGCTGCTTGCGGGGTATGGTCACGGGTGATGGGGACCCTTGTGGTGTGGACTGCCTGCAGGGTATGGTCACAGGTGGGCTGCCTGCAGGGTTTTGTCACAGGTGATGGGGGGTGTGGGCTGCCTGTGGGGTATGGTCACGGGTGATGGTGGGTCCCTTGTGGTAAGGGCTGCCTGCGGGGTATGGTCCCAGGGGATGGGGGTACCTTGTGGTGTGAGCTGCCTGCAGGGTATGGTCACGGGTGATGGGGGGTCGCTTGTGGTGTGGGCTGCCTGTGGGGTATGGTCACGGGTGATGGGGGGTCCCATGTGATGTGGGCTGTATGCAGGGTATGGTCACGGGTGGGCTGCCTGTGGGGTATGGTCAAGGGTGATGGGGGGTCCCTTGAGGTGTAGGCTGCCTGCAGGGTATGGTCACCGGTGATGGTGGGTTCCTTGTGGTGTGGGCTACCTGCTGGGTATGGTCACAGGTGATGGGGAGGCTCTTGTGGTGTGGGCTGCCTGCGGGTTATGGTCACGGGCGGGCTGCCTGCAGGGTGTGGTCACGGGTGAAGGGGGGTCCCTTGTAGTGTGGGCTGCCTGCCAGGTATAGTCACAGGTAATGGGGGCCCTTGTGGTGTGGGCTGCCTGCAGGGTATGGTCACGGGTGGGCTGCCTGCAGGGTTTGGTCACAGGTGATGGGGGGTGTGGGCTGCCTGTGGGGTATAGTCACGGGTGATGGGGGGTCCCTTGTGATGTGGGCTGCCTGCGGGGTATGGTCCCAGGGGATGGGGGTACCTTGTGGTGTGAGCTGCCTGCAGGGTATGGTCACGGGTGATGGGGGGTCGCTTGTGGTGTGGGCTGCCTGTGGGGTATGGTCACGGGTGATGGGGGGTCCCATGTGATGTGGGCTGTATGCAGGGTATGGTCACGGGCGGGCTGCCTGTGGGGTATGGTTAAGGGTGATGGGGGTCCCTTGAGGTGTAGGCTGCCTGCAGGGTATGGTCACCGGTGATGGTGGGTTTCTTGTGGTGTGGGCTACCTGCGGGGTATGGTCATGGGTATGCTGCCTGCGGGGCATGGTCACGGGTGATGGGGTTCCCTTGTCGTGTGGGCTTGCTGCAGGGTATGGTCACGGGTGATGGGGCACCCTTGTGGTGTGGGCTGCCTGCGGGATATGGCCGCAGGTAGGCAGCCTGCGGGGTATGGTCATGGGTAATGGGGGTCTCTTGTGGTGTGGGCTGCCTGCGGGGTCTGGTTATGGGTGGGCTGCCTGCAGGGTATGGCCATGGGTGATGGAGGGTCCCTTGTGATGTGGGCTGCCTGCGGGGTATGGTCAAAGGTGGGCTGCCGTGTGGGTTGGTCATGGGTGTGCTGCCTGCAGGGTATGGTCATGGGTGAGGGGGGATCCCTTGTGGTGTGGGCTGCATGCGGGGTATGGTCAAGAGTGGGCTGCCTGCGGGGTATGGTCATGGGTGATGGGGGGGTCCCTTGTGGTATGGCCTGCCTGCGGGGTATGGTCACGGGTCATGGGGGTCCCTTAGGACTACACTGCATGCAAGGAATGGTCACAGGTGGGCTGCCTGCGGGGTATGGGCACGGGTGATGGGGGGGTCCCTTGTGGTGTGAGCTGCCTGCAGAGTATGGTCACGGGTGATGGGGTGTCCCTTGTGGTGTGGCTGCCTGCAAGGTATGGTCACGGGTGATGGGGGGATCCCTTGTGGTGTGGGCTGCCTGCGGGGTTTGGTCACGGGTGGGCTGCCTGCGGGGTATGGTCACGGGTGATGGGGGGTCCCTTGTGGTGTGGGCTGCCTGCAGAGTATGGTCACAGGTGATGGGGTGTCCCTTGTGGTGTGGCTGCCTGCAAGGTATGGTCACGGGTGATGGGGGGATCCCTTGTGGTGTGGGCTGCCTGCGGGGTATGGTCACAGGTGATGAGGGTCCCTTGTGGTGTGGGATGCTTGTGGGTTATGGTCCCAGGTGATGGGGGGGACCTTGTGTTGTGGGCTGCCTGCAGGGTATGGTCACGGGTGATGGGGGGTCGCTTGTGGTGTGGGCTGCCTGTGGGGTTTGGTCACCGGTGATGGGGGTCTATTGTGGTGGGGGCTGCTTGCGGGGGATGGTTACAGGTGATGGTGGGCCCTTGTGGTATGGGCTGCCTGCGGTGTATGGTCACAGTTGGGCTGCCTGCAGAGTATGTCACAGGTGATGGGGGGTACATTGTGGTGTGGGCTGCCTGCAGGGTGTGGTCACGGGTAAAGGGGGGTCCCTTGTAGTGTGGGCTGCCTGCCAGGAATAGTCACAGGTAATGGGGGCTCTTGTGGTGTGGGCTGCCTGCAGGGTATGGTCACAGGTGGGCTGCCTGCAGGGTATGGTCATAGGTGATGGGGGTCCATTGTTGTGGTGTGGGCTGCTTGCCAGGAATAGTCACAGGTAATGGGGGCTCTTGTGGTGTGGGCTGCCTGCAGGGTATGGTCACAGGTGGGCTGCCTGCAGGGTATGGTCACAGGTGATGGGGGTCCATTGTTGTGGTGTGGGCTGCTTGTGGGGTATGGTCACAGGTGATGGGGACCCTTGTGGTGTGGGCTGCCTGCAGGGTATGGTCACAGGTGGGCTGCCTGCAGGGTTTGGTCACAGGTGACGGGGGTTGTGGGCTGCCTGTGGGGTATTGTCACGGGTGATGGTGGATCCCTTGAGGTGTAGGCTGCCTGCTGGGTATGGTCACCGGTGATGGTGGGTTCCTTGTGGTGTGGGCTACCTGCTGGGTATGGTCATGGGTATGCTGCCTGCGGGGCATGGTCACGGGTGATGGGGGTCCCTTGTCGTGTGGGCTTGCTGCAGGGTATGGTCACGGGTGATGGGGCACCCTTGTGGTGTGGGCTGCCTGCGGGGTATGGCCACAGGTATGCAGCCTGCGGGGTATGGTCATGGGTGATGGGGGTCTCTTATGGTGTGGGCTGCCTGCGGGGTCTGGTTATGGGTGGGCTGCCTGCAGTTTATGGCCATGGGTGATGGAGGGTCCCTTGTGATGTGGGCTGCCTGCGGGGTATGGTCAAAGGTGGGCTGCCGTGTGGGTTGGTCATGGGTGGGCTGCCTGCAGGGTATGGTCATGGGTGAGGGGGGATCCCTTGTGGTGTGGGCTGCATGCGGGGTATGGTCAAGAGTGGGCTGCCTGCGGGGTATGGTCATGGGTGATGGGGGGGTCCCTTGTGGTATGGCCTGCCTGTGGGGTATGGGCACGGGTGATGGGCGGGTCCCTTGTGGTGTGAGCTGCCTGCAGAGTATGGTCACGGGTGATGGGAAGTCTGTTGTGGTGTGGGTTGCCTGCAGGGTTTGGTCACGGGTGGGCTGCCTGCAGGGTATGGTCACGGGTGATGGGGGGTCCCTTGTGGTGTGGGCTGCCTGCAGAGTATGGTCACAGGTGATGGGGTGTCCCTTGTGGTGTGGCTGCCTGCAAGGTATGGTCACGGGTGATGGGGGGCCCTTGTGTTGTGGGCTACCTGCGGGGTATGGTCACGGGTGGGCTGCCTGCGGGGCATGGTAACGGGTGATGGGGTCCCTTGTGGTGTGGGCTGCCTGTGGGGTATGGTCACGGGTAAGCTGCATGCAAGGTATGGTCACGGGTGAGCTGCCTGCAGGGTATGGTCACGGGTGATGGGATCCATTGTGGTGTGGGCTGACTGCAGGGTATGGTCACTGGTGGGATGCCTGCAGGGTATGGTCACAGGTGATGGGGTCCCTTGTGGTGTGGGCTGCCTGCAGGGTATGGTCACAGGTGGGCTGCCTGCAGGGTTTGGTCATGGGTGATGGGGGGATCCCTTGTGGTGTGGGCTGCCTGCGGGGTATGGTCACAGGTGATGAGGGTCCCTTGTGGTGTGGGATGCTTGCGGGTTATGGTCCCAGGTGATGGTGGGGTACCTTGTGTTGTGGGCTGCCTACAGGGTATGGTCACGGGTGATGGGGGGTCGCTTGTGGTGTGGGCTGCCTGTGGGGTTTGGTCACCGGTGATGGGGGGTCCATTGTGGTGTGGGCTGCCTGCGAGGTATGGTCACAGTTGGGCTGCCTGCAGAGTATGTCACAGGTGATGGGGGGTCCATTGTGGTGTGGGCTGCCTGCGAGGTATGGTCACGGGTGATGGGGGTCCCTTGTGGTGTGGGATGCTTGTGGGTTATGGTCCCAGGTGATGGTGGGGTACCTTGTGTTGTGGGCTGCCTGCAGGGTATGGTCACGGGTGATGGGGGGTCGCTTGTGGTGTGGGCTGCCTGTGGGGTTTGGTCACCGGTGATGGGGGTCTATTGTGGTGGGGGCTGCTTGCGGGGGATGGTTACAGGTGATGGTGGGCCCTTGTGGTATGGGCTGCCTGCGGTGTATGGTCACAGTTGGGCTGCCTGCAGAGTATGTCACAGGTGATGGGGGGTACATTGTGGTGTGGGCTGCCTGCAGGGTGTGGTCACGGGTAAAGGGGGGTCCCTTGTAGTGTGGGCTGCCTGCCAGGAATAGTCACAGGTAATGGGGGCTCTTGTGGTGTGGGCTGCCTGCAGGGTATGGTCACAGGTGGGCTGCCTGCAGGGTATGGTCATAGGTGATGGGGGTCCATTGTTGTGGTGTGGGCTGCTTGCCAGGAATAGTCACAGGTAATGGGGGCTCTTGTGGTGTGGGCTGCCTGCAGGGTATGGTCACAGGTGGGCTGCCTGCAGGGTATGGTCACAGGTGATGGGGGTCCATTGTTGTGGTGTGGGCTGCTTGTGGGGTATGGTCACAGGTGATGGGGACCCTTGTGGTGTGGGCTGCCTGCAGGGTATGGTCACAGGTGGGCTGCCTGCAGGGTTTGGTCACAGGTGACGGGGGGTGTGGGCTGCCTGTGGGGTATTGTCACGGGTGATGGTGGATCCCTTGAGGTGTAGGCTGCCTGCAGGGTATGGTCACCGGTGATGGTGGGTTCCTTGTGGTGTGGGCTACCTGCTGGGTATGGTCATGGGTATGCTGCCTGCGGGGCATGGTCACGGGTGATGGGGGTCCCTTGTCGTGTGGGCTTGCTGCAGGGTATGGTCACGGGTGATGGGGCACCCTTGTGGTGTGGGCTGCCTGCGGGGTATGGCCACAGGTATGCAGCCTGCGGGGTATGGTCATGGGTGATGGGGGTCTCTTATGGTGTGGGCTGCCTGCGGGGTCTGGTTATGGGTGGGCTGCCTGCAGTTTATGGCCATGGGTGATGGAGGGTCCCTTGTGATGTGGGCTGCCTGCGGGGTATGGTCAAAGGTGGGCTGCCGTGTGGGTTGGTCATGGGTGGGCTGCCTGCAGGGTATGGTCATGGGTGAGGGGGGATCCCTTGTGGTGTGGGCTGCATGCGGGGTATGGTCAAGAGTGGGCTGCCTGCGGGGTATGGTCATGGGTGATGGGGGGGTCCCTTGTGGTATGGCCTGCCTGTGGGGTATGGGCACGGGTGATGGGGGGGTCCCTTGTGGTGTGAGCTGCCTGCAGAGTATGGTCACGGGTGATGGGAAGTCTGTTGTGGTGTGGGTTGCCTGCAGGGTTTGGTCACGGGTGGGCTGCCTGCAGGGTATGGTCACGGGTGATGGGGGGTCCCTTGTGGTGTGGGCTGCCTGCAGAGTATGGTCACAGGTGATGGGGTGTCCCTTGTGGTGTGGCTGCCTGCAAGGTATGGTCACGGGTGATGGGGGGCCCTTGTGTTGTGGGCTACCTGCGGGGTATGGTCACGGGTGGGCTGCCTGCGGGGCATGGTAACGGGTGATGGGGTCCCTTGTGGTGTGGGCTGCCTGTGGGGTATGGTCACGGGTAAGCTGCATGCAAGGTATGGTCACGGGTGAGCTGCCTGCAGGGTATGGTCACGGGTGATGGGATCCCTTGTGGTGTGGGCTGACTGCAGGGTATGGTCACTGGTGGGATGCCTGCAGGGTATGGTCACAGGTGATGGGGTCCCTTGTGGTGTGGGCTGCCTGCAGGGTATGGTCACAGGTGGGCTGCCTGCAGGGTTTGGTCATGGGTGATGGGGGGATCCCTTGTGGTGTGGGATGCTTGCGGGTTATGGTCCCAGGTGATGGTGGGGTACCTTGTGTTGTGGGCTGCCTACAGGGTATGGTCACGGGTGATGGGGGGTCGCTTGTGGTGTGGGCTGCCTGTGGGGTTTGGTCACCGGTGATGGGGGGTCCATTGTGGTGTGGGCTGCCTGCGAGGTATGGTCACAGTTGGGCTGCCTGCAGAGTATGTCACAGGTGATGGGGGGTCCATTGTGGTGTGGGCTGCCTGCGAGGTATGGTCACGGGTGATGGGGGGCCCTTGTGGTGTGGGCTGCCTGAAGGGTATGGTCATGGGTGGGTTGCCTGCGGGGTTTGGTCATGGGGGTGGGGAGTCCCTTGTGGTGTAGGCTGCCTGCAGGGTATGGTCATGGGTGGGCTGCCTGCGGGGAATGGTCACAGGTAATGGGGGTCACTTTGGGGTGGGCTGCCTGAAGGTATGGTCATGGGTGGGCTGCCTCCGGGGTATGGTCATGGGTGATTGGGGGGTCACTTGTGGTGTGGGGTGCCTGCAGGGTATGGTCACGGGTGGGCTGCCTGCGGGACATGGTCACAGGTGATGGGGGGGTCCCTTGTAGTGTGGGCTTGCTGCAGGGTATGGTCACAGGTGATGGGGGACCCTTGTGGTGTGGGCTGCCTGTGAGGTATGGTCACGGGTAGGCAGCCTGTGGGGTATAGTTACGGGTGAAGGGTGGGTCCCTTGTGGTGTGGGCTGCCTGCGGGGGATGGTTACGGGTGATGGTGGGCCCTTGTGGTGTGGGCTGCCTGCATTGTATGGTCACGGGTGGGCTGCCTAGGGGCTATGGTCACGGGTGATGGGGTGGGCTGCCTGCGGGGTATGGTCACGGGTGATGGGGGGACCCTTGTGGTGTGGGTTGCCTCCGGGGTATGGTCACAGATGGGCCGCCTGCAGAGTATGTCACAGGTGATGGGGGGTCCATTGTGGTGTGGGCTGCCTGCGAGGTATGGTCACGGGTGATGGGGGGCCCTTGTGGTGTGGGCTGCCTGCGGGTATGGTCACGGGTGGGCTGCCTGTGGGGTTTGGTCATGGGGTGGGGGGTCCCTTGTGGTGTAGGCTGCCTGCAGGGTATGGTCATGGGTGGGGTGCCTGCCGGGAATGGTCACGGGTGATGGGGGGTCCCTTGTGGTGTGGGCTGCCTGCGGGGTATGGTCATGGGTGATGGGTGACCTTGTGGTGTGGGCTGCCTGCGGCTTATGGTCATGGGTGGGCTGCCTGCGGGGTATGGTCACGGGTGGGCTGCCTGCGGGGCATGGTCACGGGTGATGGGTGGTCCCTTGTGGTGTAGGCTGCATGCGGGGTATGGTCACGGATGGGCTGCCTGAGGGGTATTGTCACCGGTGATGGGGTCTGTTGTGGTTTGGGCTGCCTGCAGGGTATGGTCACAGGTGATGGGGAGGCTCTTGTGGTGTGGGCTGCCTGCGGGGTATGGTCACGGGTGGGCTGCCTGCATGGTGTGGTCACGGGTGAAGGGGGGTCCCTTGTAGTGTGGGCTACCTGCCAGGTATAGTCACAGGTAATGGGGGCCCTTGTGGTGTGGGCTGCCTGCAGGGTATGGTCATGGTGGGCTGCCTGCAGGGTGTGGTCACGGGTGAAGGGGGGTCCCTTGTAGTGTGGGCTGCCTGCCAGGTATAGTCACAGGTAATGGGGGCCCTTGTGGTGTGGGCTGCCTGCAGGGTATGGTCACGGGTGATGGGGGGACCCTTGTGGTGTGGGTTGCCTGCGAGGTATGGTCACGGGTGATGGGGGCCCTTGTGGTGTGGGCTGCCTGCGGGGTATGGTCACGGGTGGGCTGCCTGTGGGGTTTGGTCACGGGGCGGGGGGTCCCTTGTGGTGTGGGCTGCCTGCGGGTATGGTCACGGGTGGGCTGCCTCCGAGGTATGGTCATGGGAGATTGGGGGTCCCTTGTGGTGTGGGCCGCCTGTCGGGTATGGTCACGGGTGATGGGTGGTCCCTTGTGGTTTGGGCTTCCTGTGGGGTATGGTTATGGGTGGGCAGCCTGCGGGGTATGGTCACAGGTGATGGGGGGTCCCTTGTGGTGTGGGCTGCCTGCGGGGTATGGTCATGGGTAATGTGTGACCTTGTGGTGTGGGCTGCCTGCGGCGTATGCTCATGGGTGGGCTGCCTGCGGGGTATGGTCACGGGTGGGCTGCCTGCGGGGTATGGGCATGGGTGATGGGAGGTCCCTTGTGGTGTAGGCTGCATGCAGGGTATGGTCACAGATGGGCTCCTGAGGGGTATTGTCACAGGTGATGGGGGTCCCTTGTGGTGTGGGCTGCCTGCAGGGTATGGTCACAGGTGATGGGGAGGCTCTTGTGGTGTGGGCTGCCTGCGGGGTATGGTCACGGGTGGGCTGCCTGCAGGGTGTGCTCACGGGTGAAGGGGGGCCCCTTGTAGTGTGGGCTGCCTGCCAGGTATAGCCACAGGTAATGGGGGCCCTTGTGGTGTGGGCTGCCTGCAGGGTATGGTCACAGGTGATGGGGGTCCCTTGTTGTGGTGTGGGCTGCTTGCGGGGTATGGTCATGGGTGATGGGGGGTCCCTTGTGGTGTGGGCTGCCTGCAGGGTATGGTCATGGGTGATGGGTGACCTTGTGGTGTGGGCTGCCTGCGGCGTATGGTCACAGGTGATGGGGGGTCGGTCCCTTGTGGTATGGGCTGCCTGCGGGGTATGGTCACGGATGAGGGGTGACCTTGTGGTGTGGGCTGCCTGCGGCGTATGGTCATGGGTGTGTTGCCTGCGGGGTTTGGTCACAGGTGATGGGGGGTCCCTTGTGGTATGGGCTGCCTGCGGGTTATGGTCATGGGTGATGGGTGACCTTGTGGTGTGGGCTGCCTGCGGCTTATGGTCATGGGTGGGCTGCCTGCGGGGTATGGTCATGAGTGGGCTGCCTGCGGGGCATGGTCACGGGTGATGGGTGGTCCCTTGTCGTGTAGGCTGCATGCGGGGTATGGTCACGGATGGGCTGCCTGAGGGGTATTGTCACCGGCGATGGGGTCCCTTGTGGTGTGGGCTGCCTGCAGGGTATGGTCACAGGTGATGGGGAGGCTCTTGTGGTGTGGGCTGCCTGCGGGGTATGGTCACGGGTGGGCTGCCTGCAGGGTGTGGTCACAGGTGAAGGGGGGTCCCTTGTAGTGTGGGCTGCCTGCCAGGTATAGTCACAGGTAATGGGGGCCCTTGGGGTGTGGGCTGCCTGCAGGGTATGGTCACGGGTGGGCTGCCTGCAGGGTATGGTCAAGAGGTGATGGGGTTCCCTTGTTGGAGTGTGGGCTGCTTGCGGGGTATGGTCATGGGTGATGGGGACCCTTGTGGTGTGGGCTGCCTGCAGGGTATGGTCACAGGTGGGCTGCCTGCAGTGTTTGGTCACAGGTGATGGGGGGTGTGGGCTGCCTGTGGGGTATAGTCACGGGTGATGGGGGTCCCTTGTGATGTGGGCTGCCTGCGGGGTATGGTCCCAGGGGATGGGGGTACCTTGTGGTGTGAGCTTCCTGCAGGGTATGGTCACGGGTGATGGGGGGTCGCTTGTGGTGTGGGCTGCCTCTGGGGTATGGTCACGGGTGATGGGGGTCCCATGTGATGTGGGCTGTATGCAGGGTATGGTCACGGGCGGGTTGCCTGTGGGGTATGGTTAAGGGTGATGGGGGGGTCCCTTGAGGTGTAGGCTGCCTGCAGGGTATGGTCACCGGTGATGGTGGGTTTCTTGTGGTGTGGGCTACCTGCGGGGTATGGTCATGGGTATGCTGCTGCGGGGCATGGTCACGGGTGATGGGGTTCCCTTGTCGTGTGGGCTTGCTGCAGGGTATGGTCACGGGTGATGGGGCACCCTTGTGGTGTGTGCTGCCTGCGGGGTATGGCCGCAGGTAGGCAGCCTGCGGGGTATGGTCATGGGTAATGGGGGTCTTTTGTGGTGTGGGCTGCCTGCGGGGTCTGGTTATGGGTGGGCTGCCTGCAGGGTATGGCCATGGGTGATGGAGGGTCCCTTGTGATGTGGGCTGCCTGCGGAGTATGGTCAAAGGTGGGCTGCCGTGTGGGTTGGTCATGGGTGGGCTGCCTGCAGGGTATGGTCATGGGTGAGGGGGGATCCCTTGTGGTGTGGGCTGCATGCGGGGTATGGTCAAGAGTGGGCTGCCTGCGGGGTATGGTCATGTGTGATGGGGGGGTCCCTTGTGGTATGGCCTGCCTGCGGGGTATGGTCACGGGTGATGGGGTTCCCTAAGGAGTACACTGCATGCAAGGAATGGTCACAGGTGGGCTGCCTGCGGGGTATGGGCACGGGTGATGGGGGGGTCCCTTGTGGTGTGAGCTGCCTGCAGAGTATGGTCACGGGTGATGGGAAGTCTGTTGTGGTGTGGGTTGCCTGCAGGGTTTGGTCACGGGTGGGCTGCCTGCGGGGTATGGTCACGGGTGATGGGGGGTCCCTTGTGGTGTGGGCTGCCTGCAGAGTATGGTCACAGGTGATGGGGTGTCCCTTGTGATGTGGCTGCCTGCAAGGTATGGTCATGGGTGATGGGGGGCCCTTGTGTTGTGGGCTACCTGCAGGGTATGGTCACGGGTGGGCTGCCTGCAGGGTATGGGCACAGGTGATGGGGTCCCTTGTGGTGTGGGCTGCCTGCAGCGTATGGTCACAGGTGGGCTGCCTGCAGGGTTTCGTCACGGGTGATGGGGGGATCCCTTGTGGTGTGGGCTGCCTGCGGGATATGGTCACAGGTGATGAGGGTCCCTTGTGGTGTGGGATGTTTGTGGGTTATGGTCCCAGGTGATGGCGGGGTACCTTGTGTTGTGGGCTGCCTGCAGGGTATGGTCACGGGTGATGGGGGGTCGCTTGTGGTGTGGGCTGCCTCTGGGGTTTGGTCACCGGTGATGGGGGTCTATTGTGGTGTGGGCTGCTTGCGGGGGATGGTTACAGGTGATGGTGGGCCCTTGTGGTATGGGCTGCCTGCAGTGTATGGTCACAGTTGGGCTGCCTGCAGAGTATGTCACAGGTGATGGGGGGTCCATTGTGGTGTGGGCTGCCTGCGAGGTATGGTCACGGATGGGCTGCCTGAGGGGTATTGTCACCGGTGATGGGGTCCCTTGTGGTGTGGGCTGCCTGCAGGGTATGGTCACAGGTGATGAGGAGGCTCTTGTGGTGTGGGCTGCCTGCTGGGTATGGTCACGGGTGGCCTGCCTGCAGGGTGTGGTCACGGGTAATGGGGGCCCTTGTGGTTTGGGCTGCCTGCAGGGTATGGTCACGGGTGGGCTGCCTGCAGGGTCTGGTCACAGGTGATGGGGGTCCCTTGTTGTGGTGTGGGCTGCTTGCGGGGTATGGTCACGGGTGATGGGGAGCCTTGTGGTGTGGGCTTCCTGCAGGGTATGGTCACAGGTGGGCTGCCTGCAGGGTTTGGTCACAGGTGATGGGGGGTGTGGGCTGCCTGTGGGGTATGGTCACGGGTGATGGTGGGTCCCTTGTGGTGTGGGCTGCCTGTGGGGTATGGTCCCAGGGGATGGGGGTACCTTGTGATGTGAGCTGCCTGCAGGGTATGGTCACGGGTGATGGGGGGTCGCTTGTGGTGTGGGCTGCCTGTGGGGTATGGTCACGGGTGATGGGGGGTCCCATGTGATGTGGGCTGTATGCAGGGTATGGTCACGGGCGGGCTGCCTGTGGGGTATGGTCAAGGGTGATGGGGGTAACTTGAGGGGTAGGAAGCCTGCAGGGTATGGTCACCGGTGATGGTGGGTTCCTTGTGGTCTAGGCTACCTGCTGGGTATGGTCACAGGTGATGGGGAGGCTCTTGTGGTGTGGGCTGCCTGCGGGGTATGGTCACGGGTGGGCTGCCTGCAGGGTGTGGTCACGGGTGAAGGGGGGTCCCTTGTAGTGTGGGCTGCCTGCCAGGTATAGTCACAGGTAATGGGGGCCCTTGTGGTGTGGGCTGCCTGCAGGGTATGGTCACGGGTGGGCTGCCTGCAGGGTATGGTCACAGGTGATGGGGTTCCATTGTTGTGGTGTGGGCTGCTAGCGGGGTATGGTCACGGGTGATGGGGACCCTTGTGGTGTGTTCTGCCTGCGGGGTATTGTCACAGGTGGGCTGCCTGCAGGGTTTGGTCACAGGTGATGGGGGGTGTGGGCTGCCTGTGGGGTATAGTCACGGGTGATGGGGGGTCCCTTGTGATGTGGGCTGACTGCGGGGTATGGTCCCAGGGGATGGGGGTACCTTGTGGTGTGAGCTGCCTGCAGGGTATGGTCACGGGTGATGGGGGGTCACTTGTGGTGTGGGCTGCCTGTGGGGTATGGTCACGGGTGATGGGGGGTCCCATGTGATGTGGGCTGTATGCAGGGTATGGTCACGGGCGGGCTGCCTGTGGGGTATGGTTAAGGGTGATGGGGGGTCCCTTGAGGTGTAGGCTGCCTGCAGGGTATGGTCACCGGTGATGGTGGGTTTCTTGTGGTGTGGGCTACCTGCGGGGTATGGTCATGGGTATGCTGCCTGCGGGGCATGGTCACGGGTGATGGGGTTCCCTTGTCGTGTCGGCTTGCTGCAGGGTATGGTCATGGGTGATGGGGCACCCTTGTGGTGTGGGCTGCCTGCGGGGTATGGCCGCAGGTAGGCAGCCTGCGGGGTATGGTCATGGGTAATGGGGGTCTCTTGTGGTGTGGGCTGCCTGTGGGGTCTGGTTATGGGTGGGCTGCCTGCAGGGTATGGCCATGGGTGATGGAGGGTCCCTTGTGATGTGGGCTGCCTGCGGGGTATGGTCAAAGGTGGGCTGCCGTGTGGGTTGGTCATGGGTGGGCTGCCTGCAGGGTATGGTCATGGGTGAGGGGGGATCCCTTGTGGTGTGTGCTGCATGCGGGATATGGTCAAGAGTGGGCTGCCTGCGCGGTATGGTCATGGGTGATGGGGGGTCCCTTGTGGTATGGCCTGCCTGCGAGGTATGGTCACAGGTGATGGGGGGTCCCTTAGGACTACACTGCATGCAAGGAATGGTCACAGGTGGGCTGCCTGCGGGGTATGGGCACGGGTGATGGGGGGGGTCCCTTGTGGTGTGAGCTGCCTGCAGAGTATGGTCACGGGTGATGGGAAGTCTGTTGTGGTGTGGGTTGCCTGCAGGGTTTGGTCACGGGTGGGCTGCCTGCGGGGTATGGTCACGGGTGATGGGGGGTCCCTTGTGGTGTGGGCTGCCTTCAGAGTATGGTCACAGGTGATGGGGTGTCCCTTGTGGTGTGGCTGCCTGCAAGGTATGGTCACGGGTGATGGGGGGATCCCTTGTGGTGTGGGCTGCCTGCGGGGTATGGTCACAGGTGATGAGGGTCCCTTGTGGTGTGGGATGCTTGTGGGTTATGGTCCCAGGTGATGGCGGGGTACCTTGCGTTGTGGGCTGCCTGCAGGGTATGGTCACGGGTGATGGGGGGTCGCTTGTGGTGTGGGCTGCCTGTGGGGTTTGGTCACCGGTGATGGGGGTCTATTGTGGTGTGGGCTGCTTGCGGGGGATGGTTACATGTGATGGTGGGCCCTTGTGGTATGGGCTGCCTGCGGTGTATGGTCACAGTTGGGCTGCCTGCAGAGTATGTCACAGGTGATGGGGGGTCCATTGTGGTGTGGGCTGCCTGCGAGGTATGGTCACGGATGGGCTGCCTGAGGGGTATTGTCACCGGTGATGGGGTCCCTTGTGGTGTGGGCTGCCTTCAGGGTATGGTCACAGGTGATGGGGAGGCTCTTGTGGTGTGGGCTGCCTGCTGGGTATGGTCACGGGTGGCTTGCCTGCAGGGTGTGGTCACGGGTGAAGGGGGGTCCCTTGTAGTGTGGGCTGCCTGCCAGGAATAGTCACAGGTAATGGGGGCCCTTGTGGTGTGGGCTGCCTGCAGGGTATGGTCACGGGTGGGCTGCCTGCAGGGTATGGTCACAGGTGATGGGGGTCCCTTGTTGTGGTGTGGGCTGCTTGCGGGGTATGGTCACGGGTGATGGGGACCCTTGTGGTGTGGGCTGACTGCAGGGTATGGTCACAGGTGGGCTGCCTGCAGGGTTTGGTCACAGGTGATGGGGGGTGTGGGCTGCCTGTGGGGTATGGTCACGGGTGATGGTGGGTCCCTTGTGGTGTGGGCTGCCTGCGGGGTATGGTCCCAGGGGATGGGGGTACCTTGTGGTGTGAGCTGCCTGCAGGGTATGGTCACGGGTGATGGGGGGTCGCTTGTGGTGTGGGCTGCCTGTGGGGTATGGTCACGGGTGATGGGGGGTCCCATGTGATGTGGGCTGTATGCAGGGTATGGTCACGGGCGGGCTGCCTGTGGGGTATGGTCAAGGGTGATGGGGGGTCCCTTGAGGTGTAGGCTGCCTTCAGGGTATGGTCACCGGTGATGGTGGGTTCCTTGTGGTGTGGGCTACCTACTGGGTATGGTCACAGGTGATGGGGAGGCTCTTGTGGTGTGGGCTGCCTGCGGGGTATGGTCACGGGTGGGCTGCCTGCAGGGTGTGGTCACGGGTGAAGGGGGGTCCCTTGTAGTGTGGGCTGCCTGCCAGGTATAGTCACAGGTAATGGGGGCCCTTGTGGTGTGGGCTGCCTGCAGGGTATGGTCACGGGTGGGCTGCCTGCAGGGTTTGGTCACAGGTGATGGGGGGTGTGGGCTGCCTGTGGGGTATAGTCACGGGTGATGGGGGGTCCCTTGTGATGTGGGCTGCCTGCGGGCTATGGTCCCAGGGGATGGGGGTACCTTGTGGTGTGAGCTGCCTGCAGGGTATGGTCACGGGTGATGGGGGGTCGCTTGTGGTGTGGGCTGCCTGTGGGGTATGGTCACGGGTGATGGGGGTCCCATGTGATGTGGGCTGAATGCAGGGTATGGTCACGGGCGGGCTGCCTGTGGGGTATGGTTAAGGGTGATGGGGGGTCCCTTGAGGTGTAGGCTGCCTGCAGGGTATGGTCACCGGTGATGGTGGGTTTCTTGTGGGGTGGGCTACCTGCGGGGTATGGTCATGGGTATGCTGCCTGCGGGTCATGGTCACGGGTGATGGGGTTCTCTTGTCGTGTGGGCTTGCTGCAGGGTATGGTCACGGGTGATGGGGCACCCTTGTGGTGTGGGCTGCCTGCGGGATATGGCCGCAGGTAGGCAGCCTGCGGGGTATGGTCATGGGTAATGGGGGTCTCTTGTGGTGTGGGCTGCCTGCGGGGTCTGGTTATGGGTGGGCTGCCTGCAGGGTATGGCCATGGGTGATGGAGGGTCCCTTGTGATGTGGGCTGCCTGCGGGGTATGGTCAAAGGTGGGCTGCCGTGTGGGTTGGTCATGGGTGGGCTGCCTGCAGGGTATGGTCATGGGTGAGGGGGGATCCCTTGTGGTGTGGGCTGCATGCGGGGTATGGTCAAGAGTGGGCTGCCTGCGGGGTATGGTCATGGGTGATGGGGGGGTCCCTTGTGGTATGGCCTGCCTGCGGGGTATGGTCACGGGTGATGGGGGTCCCTTAGGACTACACTGCATGCAAGGAATGGTCACAGGTGGGCTGCCTGCGGGGTATGGGCACGGGTGATGGGGGGGTCCCTTGTGGTGTGAGCTGCCTGCAGAGTATGGTCACGGGTGATGGGAAGTCTGTTGTGGTGTGGGTTGCCTGCAGGGTTTGGTCACGGGTGGGCTGCCTGCGGGGTATGGTCACGGGTGATGGGGGGTCCCTTGTGGTGTGGGCTGCCTGCAGAGTATGGTCACAGGTGATGGGGTGTCCCTTGTGGTGTGGCTGCCTGCAAGGTATGGTCACAGGTGATGGGGGATCCCTTGTGGTGTGGGCTGCCTGCGGGGTATGGTCACAGGTGATGAGGGTCCCTTGTGGTGTGGGATGCTTGTGGGCTATGGTCCCAGGTGATGGCGGGGTACCTTGTGTTGTGGGCTGCCTGCAGGGTATGGTCACAGGTGATGGGGGGTCGCTTGTGGTGTGGGCTGCCTGTGGGGTTTGGTCACCAGTGATGGGGGTCTATTGTGGTGTGGGCTGCTTGCGGGGGATGGTTACAGGTGATGGTGGGCCCTTGTGGTATGGGCTGCCTGCGGTGTATGGTCACAGTTGGGCTGCCTGCAGAGTATGTCACAGGTGATGGGGGGTCCATTGTGGTGTGGGCTGCCTGCGAGGTATGGTCACGGATGGGCTGCCTGAGGGGTATTGTCACCGGTGATGGGGTCCCTTGTGGTGTGGGCTGCCTGCAGGGTATGGTCACAGGTGATGGGGAGGCTCTTGTGGTGTGGGCTGCCTGCTGGGTATGGTCACGGGTGGCCTGCCTGCAGGGTGTGGTCACGGGTAAAGGGGGGTCCCTTGTAGTGTGGGCTGCCTGCCAGGAATAGTCACAGGTAATGGAGGCCCTTGTGGTGTGGGCTGCCTGCAGGGTATGGTCACGGGTGGGCTGCCTGCAGGGTATGGTCACAGGTGATGGGGGTCCCTTGTTGTGGTGTGGGCTGCTTGCGGGGTATGGTCACGGGTGATGGGGACCCTTGTGGTGTGGGCTGCCTGCAGGGTATGGTCACAGGTGGACTGCCTGCAGGGTTTGGTCACAGGTGATGGGGGTGTGGGCTGCCTGTGGGGTATGGTCACGGGTGATGGTGGGTCCCTTGTGGTGTGGCTGCCTGCGGGGTATTGTCCCAGGGGATGGGGGTACCTTGTGGTGTGAGCTGCCTGCAGGGTATGGTCACGGGTGATGGGGGGTCGCTTGTGGTGTGGTCTGCCTGTGGGGTATGGTCACGGGTGATGGGGGGTCCCATGTGATGTGGGCTGTATGCAGGGTATGGTCACGGGCGGGCTGCCTGTGGGGTATGGTCAAGGGTGATGGGGGGTCCCTTGAGGTGTAGGCTGCCTGCAGGGTATGGTCACCGGTGATGGTGGGTTCCTTGTGGTGTGGGCTACCTGCGGGGTATGGTCATGGGTATGCTGCCTGCGGGGCATGGTCACGGGTGATGGGGGTCCCTTGTAGTGTGGGCTTGCTGCAGGGTATGGTCACGGGTTATGGGGCACCATTGTGGTGTGGGCTGCCTGCGGGGTATGGCCGCAGGTATGCAGCCTGCGGGGTATGGTCATGGGTGATGGGGGTCTCTTATGGTGTGGGCTGCCTGCGGGGTCTGGTTATGGGTGGGCTGCCTGCAGTTTCTGGCCATTGGTGATGGAGGGTCCCTTGTGATGTGGGCTGCCTGCGGGGTATGGTCAAAGGTGGGCTGCCGTGTGGGTTGGTCATGGGTGGGCTGCCTGCAGGGTATGGTCATGGGTGAGGGGGGATCCCTTGTGGTGTGGGCTGCATGCGGGGTATGGTCAAGAGTGGGCTGCCTGCGGGGTATGGTCATGCATGATGGGGGGGTCCCTTGTGGTATGGCCTGCCTGCGGGGTATGGTCACGGGTGATGGGGGTCCCTTAGGACTACACTGCACGCAAGGAATGGTCACAGGTGGGCTGCCTGCGGGGTATGGGCACGGGTGATGGGGGGGTCCCTTGTGGTGTGAGCTGCCTGCAGAGTATGGTCACGGGTGATGGGAAGTCTGTTGTGGTGTGGGTTGCCTGCAGGGTTTGGTCACGGGTGGGCTGCCTGCAGGGTATGGTCACGGGTGATGGGGGGTCCATTGTGGTGTGGGCTGCCTGCAGAGTATGGTCACAGGTGATGGGGTGTCCCTTGTGGTGTGGCTGCCTGCAAGGTATGGTCACGGGTGATGGGGGGCCCTTGTGTTGTGGGCTACCTGCGGGGTATGGTCACGGGTGGGCTGCCTGCGGGGCATGGTAACGGGTGATGGGGTCCCTTGTGGTGTGGGCTGCCTGTGGGGTATGGTCACGGGTAAGCTGCATGCAAGGTATGGTCACGGGTGAGCTGCCTGCAGGGTATGGTCACGGGTGATGGGATCCCTTGTGGTGTGGGCTGACTGGAGGGTATGGTCACAGGTGGGCTGCCTGCAGGGTTTGGTCATGGGTGATGGGGGGATCCCTTGTGGTGTGATCTGCCTGCGGGGTATGGTCACAGGTGATGAGGGTCCCTTGTGGTGTGGGATGCTTGCGGGTTATGGTCCCAGGTGATGGCGGGGTACCTTGTGTTGTGGGCTGCCTACAGGGTATGGTCACGGGTGATGGGGGGTCGCTTGTGGTGTGGGCTGCCTGTGGGGTTTGGTCACCGGTGATGAGGGTCTATTGTGGTGTGGGCTGCTTGCGGGGGATGGTTACGGGTGATGGTGGGCCCTTGTGGTGTGGGCTGCCTGCGGTGTATGGTCACAGTTGGGCTGCCTGCAGAGTATGTCACAGGTGATGGGGGGTCCATTGTGGTGTGGGCTGCCTGCGAGGTATGGTCACGGGTGATGGGGGGCCCTTGTGGTGTGGGCTGCCTGAAGGGTATGGTCAAGGGTGGGTTGCCTGCGGGGTTTGGTCACGGGGGTGGGGAGTCCCTTGTGGTGTAGGCTGCCTGCAGGGTATGGTCATGGGTGGGCTGCCTGCGGGGAATGGTCACGGGTAATGGGGGTTCACTTTGGGGTGGGCTGCCTGCAGGTATGGTCATGGGTGGGCTGCCTCCGGGGTATGGTCATGGGTGATTGGGGGGTCACTTGTGGTGTGGGGTGCCTGCAGGGTATGGTCACGGGTGGGCTGCCTGCGGGACATGGTCACAGGTGATGGTGGGGTCCCTTGTAGTGTGGGCTTGCTGCAGGGTATGGTCACAGGTGATGGGGGACCCTTGTGGTGTGGGCTGCCTGTGAGGTATGGTCACGGGTAGGCAGCCTGTGGGGTATAGTTACGGGTGAAGGGTGGGTCCCTTGTGGTGTGGGCTGCCTGCGGGGGATGGTTACGGGTGATGGTGGGCCCTTGTGGTGTGGGCTGCCTGCATTGTATGGTCACGGGTGGGCTGCCTAGGGGCTATGGTCACCGGTGATGGGGTGGGCTGCCTGCGGGGTATGGTCACGGGTGATGGGGGGACCCTTGTGGTGTGGGTTGCCTGCGGGGTATGGTCACAGATGGGCCGCCTGCAGAGTATGTCACAGGTGATGGGGGGTCCATTGTGGTGTGGACTGCCTGCGAGGTATGGTCACGGGTGATGGGGGGCCCTTGTGGTGTGGGCTGCCTGCGGGGTATGGTCACGGGTGGGCTGCCTGTGGGGTTTGGTCACGGGGTGGGGGGTCCCTTGTGGTGTAGGCTGCCTGCAGGGTATGGTCATGGGTGGGGTGCCTGCGGGGAATGGTCACGGGTGATGGGGGGTCCCTTGTGGTGTGGGCTGCCTGCGGGTTATGGTCATGGGTGATGGGTGACCTTGTGGTGTGGGCTGCCTGCGGCTTATGGTCATCGGTGGGCTGCCTGCGGGGTATGGTCACGGGTGGGCTGCCTGCGGGGCATGGTCAAGGGTGATGGGTGGTCCCTTGTCGTGTAGGCTGCATGCGGGGTATGGTCACGGATGGGCTGCCTGAGGGGTATTGTCACCGGTGATGGGGTCTGTTGTGGTGTGGGCTGCCTGCAGGGTATGGTCACAGGTGATGGGGAGGCTCTTGTGGTGTGGGCTGCCTGCGGGGTATGGTCACGGGTGGGCTGCCTGCAGTGTCTGGTCACGGGTGAAGGGGGGTCGCTTGTAGTGTGGGCTGCCTGCCAGGTATAGTCACAGGTAATGGGGGCCCTTGTGGTGTGGGCTGCCTGCAGGGTATGGTCACGGGTGGGCTGCCTGCAGGGTTTGGTCACGGGTGAAGGGGGGTCCCTTGTAGTGTGGGCTGCCTGCCAGGTATAGTCACAGGTAATGGGGGCCCTTGTGGTGTGGGCTGCCTGCAGGGTAAGGTCACGGATGGGCTGCCTGCAGGGTATGGTGACAGGTGATGGGGGGTGTGGGCTGCCTGTGGGGTATGGTCACGGGTGATGGGGGTCCCGTGTGGTGTGGGCTGCCTGCGGGGTATGGTCACGGGTGATGGGGGGTCGCTTGTGGTGTGGGCTGCCTGTGGGGTATGGTCACGGGTGATGGGGGTCCCATGTGATGTGGGCTGTTAGCAGGGTATGGTCACGGGCGGGCTGCCTGTGGGGTATGGTCAAGGGTGATGGGGGGTCCCTTGAGGTGTAGGCTGCCTGCTGGGTATGGTCACCGGTGATGGTGGGTTCCTTGTGGTGTGGGCTACCTGCGGGGTATTGTCAATGGTATGCTGCCTGCAGGGCATGGTCACGGGTGATGGGGGTCCCTTGTCGTGTGGGCTTGCTGCAGGGTATGGTCACGGGTGATGGGGCACCCTTGTGGTGTGGGCTGCCTGCGGGGTATGGCCGCAGGTAGGCAGCCTGCGGGGTATGGTCATGGGTGATGGGGGTCTGTTCTGGTGTGGGCTGCCTGCGGGGTCTGGTTATGGCTGGGCTCCCTGCAGGGTATGGCCATGGGTGATGGAGGGTCCCTTGTGATGTGGGCTGCCTGCAGGGTATGGTCAAAGGTGGGCTGCCGTGTGCGTTGGTCATGGGTGGGCTGCCTGCAGGGTATGGTCATGGGTGAGGGGGGATCCCTTGTGGTGTGGGCTGCATGTGGGGTATGGTCAAGAGTGGGCTGCCTGCAGGGTATGGTCATGGGTGATGGGGGGTCCCTTGTGGTATGGCCTGCCTGCGGGGTATGGTCACGGGTGATGGGGGTCCCTTAGGACTACACTGCATGCAAGGAATGGTCACAGGTGGGCTGCCTGCGGGGTATGGGCACGGGTGATGGGGGGGTCCCTTGTGGTGTGAGCTGCCTGCAGAGTATGGTCACGGGTGATGGGAAGTATGTTGTGGTGTGGTTTGCCTGCAGGGTTTGGTCACGGGTGGGCTGCCTGCGGGGTATGGTCACGGGTGATGGGGGGTCCCTTGTGGTGTGGGCTGCCTGCAGAGTATGGTCACAGGTGATGGGGTGTCCCTTGTGGTGTGGCTGCCTGCAAGGTATGGTCACGGGTGATGGGGGGCCCTTGTGTTGTGGGCTAACTGCGGGGTATGGTCACGGGTGGGCTGCCTGCGGGGCATGGTAACGGGTGATGGGGTCCCTTGTGGTGTGGGCTGCCTGCAGGGTATGGTCACAGGTGGGCTGCCTGCAGGGTTTGGTCACGGGTGATGGGGGGATCCCTTGTGGTGTGGGCTGCCTGCCGGGTATGGTCACTGGTGGGCTGCCTGCAGGGTATGGTCACAGGTGATGGGGTCCCTTGTGGTGTGGGCTGCCTGCAGGGTATGGTCACAGGTGGGCTGCCTGCAGGGTTTGGTCACGGGTGATGGGGGGATCCCTTGTGGTGTGGGCTGCCTGCGGGGTATTGTCACTGGTGGGCTGCCTGCAGGGTATGGTCACAGGTGATGGGGTCCCTTGTGGTGTGGGCTGCCTGCAGGGTATGGTCACAGGTGGGCTGCCTGCAGGGTTTGGTCACAGGTGATGGGGGATCCCTTGTGGTGTGGGCTGCCTGCAGGGTATGGTCACAGGTGATGAGGGTCCCTTGTGGTGTGGGATGCTTGCGGGTTATGGTCCCAGGTGATGGCGGGGTACCTTGTGTTGTGGGCTGCCTCCAGGGTATGGTCACGGGTGATGATGGGTCGCTTGTGGTGTGGGCTGCCTGTGGGGTTTGGTCACTGGTGATGGGGTCTATTGTGGTGTGGGCTGCTTGCGGGGGATGGTTACGGGTGATGATGGGCCCTTGTGGTGTGGGCTGCCTGCGGTGTATGGTCACAATTGGGCTGCCTGCAGAGTATGTCACAGGTGATGGGGGTCCATTGTGGTGTGGGCTGCCTGCAAGGTATGTCACGGGTGATGGGGGGACCTTGTGGTGTGGGCTGCCTGCGGGGTATGGTCATGGGTGGGTTGCCTGCGGGTTTTGGTCATGGGGGTGGGGAGTCCCTTGTGGTGTAGGCTGCCTGCAGATTATGGTCATGGGTGGGCTGCCTGCGGGGAATGGTCACGGGTAATGGGGGGTCACTTTGGGGTGGGCTGCCTGCAGGTATGGTCACGGGTGGGCTGCCTCCGGGGTATGGTCATGGGTGATTGGGGGGTCCCTTGTGGTGTGGAGTGCCTGCAGGGTATGGTCACGGGTGGGCTGCCTGCAGGACATGGTCACAGGTGATGGGGGGGTCCCTTGTAGTGTGGGCTTGCTGCAGGGTATGGTCACGGGTGATGGGGGACCCTTGTGGTGTGGGCTGCCTGCGAGGTATGGTCACGGGTAGGCAGCCTGCGGGGTATAGTTACGGGTGAAGGGTGGGTCCCTTGTGGTGTGGGCTGCCTGCGGGGGATGGTTACGGGTGATGGTGGGCCCTTGTGGTGTGGGCTGCCTGCAGAGTATGGTCACGGGTGGGCTGCCTAGGGGCTAAGGTCACGGGTGATGGGGTGGGCTGCCTGCGGGTTATGGTCACGGGTGATGGGGGGACCCTTGTGGTGTGGGTTGCCTGCGAGGTATGGTCACGGGTGATGTGGGGCTCTTGTGGTGTGGGCTGCCTGCGGGGTATGGTCACAGGTGGGCTGCCTGTGGGGTTTGGTCACGGGGTGGGGGGTCCCTTGTGGTGTAGGCTGCCTGCAGGGTATGGTCATGGGTGGGCTGCCTGCAGAGTATGTCACAGGTGATGGGGGGTCCATTGTGGTGTGGGCTGCCTGCGAGGTATGGTCACGGGTGATGTGGGGCCCTTGTGGTGTGGGCTGGCTGCGGGGTATGGTCACAGGTGGGCTGCCTGTGGGGTTTGGTCACGGGGTGGGGGGTCCCTTGTGGTGTAGGCTGCCTGCAGGGTATGGTCATGGGTGGGCTGCCTGCGGGGAATGGTCACGGGTGATGGGGGGTCCCTTTTGGGGTAGGCTGCCTGCGGGTATGGTCACGGGTGGGCTGCCTCCAGGGTATGGTCATGGGAGATTGGGGGGTCCCTTGTGGTGTGGGCCGCCTGTCGGGTATGGTCACGGGTGATGGGGGGTCCCTTGTGGTGTGGGCTGCCTGTGGGGTATGGTTATGGGTGGGTTGCCTGTGGGGTATGGTCATGGGTGGGCTGCCTGCAGGGTATGGGCACGGGTGATGGGAGGTCCCTTGTGGTGTAGGCTGCATGCGGGGTATGGTCACAGATGGGCTGCCTGAGGGGTATTGTCACAGGTGATGGGGAGGCTCTTGTGGTGTGGGCTGCCTGCGGGGTATGGTCACGGGTGGGCTGCCTGCAGGGTGTGCTCACGGGTGAAGGGGGGCCCCTTGTAGTGTGGGCTGCCTGCCAGGTATAGCCACAGGTGATGGGGCCCTTGTGGTGTGGGCTGCCTGCAGGGTATGGTCACAGGTGATGGGGTCCCTTGTTGTGGTGTGGGCTGCTTGCGGGGTATGGTCACGGGTGATGGGGGTCCCTTGTGGTGTGGGCTGCCTACAGGGTATGGTCATGGGTGATGGGTGACCTTGTGGTGTGGGCTGCCTGCAGGGTATGGTCATGGGTGATGGGTGACCTTGTGGTGTGGGCTGCCTGCGGCATATGGTCACAGGTGATGGGGGTCCCTTGTGGTATGGGCTGCCCGCCAGGTATAGCCACAGGTGATGGGGGCCCTTGTGGTGTGGGCTGCCTGCAGGGTATGGTCACAGGTGATGGGGTCCCTTGTTGTGGTGTGGGCTGCTTGCGGGGTATGGTCACGGGTGATGGGGGTCCCTTGTGGTTTGGGCTGCCTACAGGGTATGGTCATGGGTGATGGGTGACCTTGTGGTGTGGGCTGCCTGCAGGGTATGGTCATGGGTGATGGGTGACCTTGTGGTGTGGGCTGCCTGCGGCGTATGGTCACAGGTGATGGGGGTCCCTTTTGGTATGGGCTGCCTGCGGGGTATGGTCATGGGTGATGGGTGACCTTGTGGTGTGGGCTGCCTGCGGCGTATGGCCATAGGTGTGTTGCCTGCGGGGTTTGGTCACAAGTGATCGGTGGTCCCTTGTGGTGTGGGCTGCCTGCGGGGTATGGTCATGGGTGATGGGTGACCTTGTGGTGTGGGCTGCCTGCGGCTTATGGTCATGGATGGGCTGCCTGCGGGGTATGGTCACGGGTGGGCTGCCTACGGGGCGTGGTCACGGGTGATTGGAGGTCCCTTGTCGTGTAGGCAGCATGCGGGGTATGGTCAAGGATGGGCTGCCTGAGGGGTATTGTCACCGGTGAAGGGGTCCCTTGCGGTGTGGGCTGCCTGCAGGGTATGGTCACAGTTGATGGGGAGGCTCTTGTGGTGTGGGCTGCCTGCGGGGTATGGTCACGGGTCGGCTGCCTGCAGGGTGTGGTCACGGGTGAAGGGGGGTCCCTTGTAGTGTGGGCTGTCTGCCAGGTACAGTCACAGGTAATGGGGGCCCTTGTGGTGTGGGCTGCCTGCAGGGTATGGTCACGGGTGGGCTGCCTGCAGGGTATGGTCACAGGTGATGGGGGTCCCTTGTTGTGGTGTGGGCTGCTTGCGGGGTATGGTCATGGGTGATGGGGACAATTGTGGTGTGGGCTGCCTGCAGGGTATGGTCACAGGTGGGCTGCCTGCAGGGTTTGGTCACAGGTGATGGGGGTGTGGGCTGCCTGTGGGGTATGGTCACGGGTGATGGGGGGTCCCTTGTGGTGTGGGCTGCCTGCGGGGTATGGTCCCAGGGGATGGGGGTACCTTGTGGTGTGAGCTGCCTGCAGGGTATGGTCACGGGTGATGGGGGGTCGCTTGTGGTGTGGGCTGCCTGCCAGGTATAGTCACAGGTAAGGGAGGCCCTTGTGGTGTGGGCTGCCTGCAGGGTATGGTCACGGGTGAAGGGGGGTCCCTTGTAGTGTGGGCTGCCTGCCAGGTATAGTCACAGGTAAGGGGGGCCCTTGTGGTGTGGGCTGCCTGCAGGGTATGGTCACGGGTGGGCTGCCTGCAGGGTTTGGTCACAGGTGATGGGGGTACCTTGTGGTGTGAGCTGCCTGCAGGGTATGGTCACGTGTGATGGGGGGTCGCTTGTGGTGTGGGCTGCCTGTGGGCTATGGTCCCAGGGGATGGGGGTACTTTGTGGTGTGAGCTGCCTGCAGGGTATGGTCACGGGTGATGGGGGGTCGCTTGTGGTGTGGGCTGCCTGTGGGGTATGGTCACGGGTGATGGGGGGTCCCATGTGATGTGGGCTGTATGCAGGGTATGGTCACGGGCGGGCAGCCTGTGGGGTATGGTTAAGGGTGATGGGGGGTCCCTTGAGGTGTAGGCTGCCTGCAGGGTATGGTCACCGGTAATGGTGGCTTTCTTGAGGTGTGGGCTACCTGCGGGGTATGGTCATGGGTATGCTGCCTGCGGGGCATGGTCACGGGTGATGGGGTTCCCTTGTTGTGTGGGCTTGCTGCAGGGTATGGTCACGGGTGATGGGGCACCCTTGTGGTGTGGGCTGCCTGCGGGATATGGCCGCAGGTAGGCAGCCTGCGGGGTATGGTCATGGGTAATGGGGGTCTCTTGTGGTGTGGGCTGCCTGCGGGGTCTGGTTATGGGTGGGCTGCCTGCAGGGTATGGCCATGGGTGATGGAGGGTCCCTTGTGATGTGGGCTGCCTGCGGGGTATGGTCAAAGGTGGGCTGCCGTTTGGGTTGGTCATGGGTGGGCTGCCTGCAGGGTATGGTCATGGGTGAGGGGGGATCCCTTGTGGTGTGGGCTGCATGCGGGGTATGGTCAAGAGTGGGCTGCCTGCGGGGTATGGTCATGGGTGATGGGGGGGTCCCTTGTGGTATGGCCTGCCTGCGGGTTATGGTCACGGGTGATGGGGGTCCCTTAGGACTACACTGCATGCAAGGAATGGTCACAGGTGGGCTGCCTGCGGGGTATGGGCACGGGTGATGGGGGGGTCCCTTGTGGTGTGAGCTGCCTGCAGAGTATGGTCACGGGTGATGGGAAGTCTGTTGTGGTTTGGGTAGCCTGCAGGGTTTGGTCACGGGTGGGCTGCCTGCGGGGTATGGTCACGGGTGATGGGGGGTCCCTTGTGGTGTGGGCTGCCTGCAGAGTATGGTCACAGGTGATGGGGTGTCCCTTGTGGTGTGGCTGCCTGCAAGGTATGGTCACGGGTGATGGGGGATCCCTTGTGGTGTGGGCTGCCTGCGGGGTATGGTCACAGGTGATGAGGGTCCCTTGTGGTGTGGGATGCTTGTGGGTTATGGTCCCAGGTGATGGCGGGGTACCTTGTGTTGTGGGCTGCCTGCAGGGTATGATCATGGGTGATGGGGGGTCGCTTGTGGTGTGGGCTGCATGTGGGGTTTGGTCACCGGTGATGGGGGTCTATTGTGGTGTGGGCTGCTTGCGGGGGATAGTTACAGGTGATGGTGGGCCCTTGTGGTATGGGCTACCTGCGGTGTATGGTCACAGTTGGGCTGCCTGCAGAGTATGTCACAGGTGATGGGGGGTCCATTGTGGTGTGGGCTGCCTGCGAGGTATGGTCACGGATGGGCTGCCTGAGGGGTATTGTCACCGGTGATGGGGTCCCTTGTGGTGTGGGCTGCCTGCAGGGTATGGTCACAGGTGATGGGGAGGCTCTTGTGGTGTGGGCTGCCTGCTGGGTAAGGTCACGGGTGGCCTGCCTGCAGGGTGTGGTCACTGGTAAAGGGGGGTCCCTTGTAGTGTGGGCTGCCTGCCAGGAATAGTCACAGGTAATGGGGGCCCTTGTGGTGTGGGCTGCCTGCAGGGTATGGTCACGGGTGGGCTGCCTGCAGGGTATGGTCACAGGTGATGGGGGTCCCTTGTTGTGGTGTGGGCTTCTTGCGGGGTATGGTCACGGGTGATGGGGACCCTTGTGGTGTGGGCTGCCTGCAGGGTATGGTCACAGGTGGGCTGCCTGCAGGGTTTGGTCACAGGTGATGGGGGGTGTGGGCTGCCTGTGGGGTATGGTCACGGGTGATGGTGGGTCCCTTGTGGTGTGGGCTGCCTGCGGGGTATGGTCCCAGGGGATGGGGGTACCTTGTGGTGTGACCTGCCTGCAGGGTATGGTCACGGGTGATGGGGGGTCGCTTGTGGTGTGGGCTGCCTGTGGGGTATGGTCACGGGTGATGGGGGGTCCCATGTGATGTGGGCTGTATGCAGTGTATGGTCACGGGCGGGCTGCCTGTGGGGTATGGTCAAGGGTGATGGGGGGTCCCTTGAGGTGTAGGCTGCCTGCAGGGTATGGTCACCGGTGATGGTGGGTTCCTTGTGGTGTGGGCTACCTGCGGGGTATGGTCATGGGTATGCTGCCTGCGGGGCATGGTCACGGGTGATGGGGGTCCCTTGTCGTGTGGGCTTGCTGCAGGGTATGGTCACGGGTGATGGGGCACCATTGTGGTGTGGGCTGCCTGCGGGGTATGGCCGCAGGTATGCAGCCTGCGGGGTATGGTCATGGGTGATGGGGGTCTCTTATGGTGTGGGCTGCCTGCGGGGTCTGGTTATGGGTGGGCTGCCTGCAGTTTATGGCCATGGGTGATGGAGGGTCCCTTGTGATGTGGGCTGCCTGCGGGGTATGGTCAAAGGTGGGCTGCCGTGTGGGTTGGTCATGGGTGGGCTGCCTGCAGGGTATGGTCATGGGTGAGGGGGGATCCCTTGTGGTGTGGGCTGCATGCGGGGTATGTCAAGAGTGGGCTGCCTGCGGGGTATGGTAATGGGTGATGGGGGGGTCCCTTGTGGTATGGCCTGCCTGCGGGGTATGGTCACGGGTGATGGGGGTCCCTTAGGACTACACTGCATGCAAGGAATGGTCACAGGTGGGCTGCCTGCGGGGTATGGGCAGGGGTGATGGGGGGGTCCCTTGTGGTGTGAGCTGCCTGCAGAGTATGGCCACGGGTGATGGGAAGTCTGTTGTGGTGTGGGTTGCCTGCAGGGTTTGGTCACGGGTGGGCTGCCTGCAGGGTATGGTCACGGGTGATGGGGGGTCCCTTGTGGTGTGGCTGCCTGCAAGGTATGGTCACGGGTGATGGGGGGCCCTTGTGTTGTGGGCTACCTGCGGGGTATGGTCACGGGTGGGCTGCCTGCGGGGCATGGTAACGGGTGATGGGGTCCCTTGTGGTGTGGGCTGCCTGTGGGGTATGGTCACGGGTAAGCTGCATGCAAGGTATGGTCACGGTGAGCTGCCTGCAGGGTATGGTCACGAGAGATGGGATCCCTTGTGGTGTGGGCTGACTGGAGGGTATGGTCACTGGTGGGATGCCTGCAGGGTATGGTCACAGGTGATGGGGTCCCTTGTGGTGTGGGCTGCCTGCAGGGTATGGTCACAGGTGGGCTGCCTGCAGGGTTTGGTCATGGGTGATGGGGGGATCCCTTGTGGTGTGGGCTGCCTGCGGGGTATGGTCACAGGTGATGAGGGTCCCTTGTGGTGTGGGATGCTTGCGGGTTATGGTCCCAGGTGATGGCGGGGTACCTTGTGTTATGGGCTGCCTACAGGGTATGGTCACGGGTGATGGGGGGTCGCTTGTGGTGTGGGCTGCCTGTGGGGTTTGGTCACCGGTGATGGGGGTCTATTGTGGTGTGGGCTGCTTGCGGGGGATGGTTATGGGTGATGGTGGGCCCTTGTGGTGTGGGCTGCCTGCGGTGTATGGTCACAGTTGGACTGCCTGCAGAGTATGTCACAGGTGATGGGGGGTCCATTGTGGTGTGGGCTGCCTGCGAGGTATGGTCACGGGTGATGGGGGGCCCTTGTGGTGTGGGCTGCCTGAAGGTTATGGTCATGGGTGGGTTGCCTGCGGGGTTTGGTCACGGGGGTGGGGAGTCCCTTGTGGTGTAGGCTGCCTGCAGGGTATGGTCATGGGTGGGCTGCCTGCGGGGAATGGTCACGGGTAATGGGGGGTCACTTTGGGGTGGGCTGCCTGCAGGTATGGTCATGGGTGGGCTGCCTCCGGGGTATGGTCATGGGTGATTGGGGGGTCACTTGTGGTGTGGGGTGCCTGCAGGGTATGGTCACGGGTGGGCTGCCTGCGGGACATGGTCACAGGTGATGGGGGGTCCCTTGTAGTGTGGGCTTGCTGCAGGGTATGGTCACAGGTGATGGGGGACCCTTGTGGTGTGGGCTGCCTGTGAGGTATGGTCATGGGTAGGCAGCCTGTGGGGTATAGTTACGGGTGAAGGGTGGGTCCCTTGTGGTGTGGGCTGCCTGCGGGGATGGTTACGGGTGATGGTGGGCCCTTGTGGTGTGGGCTGCCTGCATTGTATGGTCACGGGTGGGCTGCCTAGGGGCTATGGTCACCGGTGATGGGGTGGGCTGCCTGCGGGGTATGGTCACGGGTGATGGGGGGACTCTTGTGGTGTGGGTTGCCTGCGGGGTATGGTCACAGATGGGCCGCCTGCAGAGTATGTCACAGGTGATGGGGGTCCATTGTGGTGTGGGCTGCCTGCGAGGTATGGTCACGGGTGATGGGGGGCCCTTGTGGTGTGGGCTGCCTGCGGGGTATGGTCACGGGTGGGCTGCCTGTGGGGTTTGGTCACGGGGTGGGGGGTCCCTTGTGGTGTAGGCTGCCTGCAGGGTATGGTCATGGGTGGGGTGCCTGCGGGGAATGGTCACGGGTGATGGGGGGTCCCTTGTGGTGTGGGCTGCCTGCGGGTTATGGTCATGGGTGATGGGTGACCTTGTGGTGTGGGCTGCCTGCGGCTTATGGTCATCGGTGGGCTGCCTGCGGGGTATGGTCACGGGTGGGCTGCCTGCGGGGCATGGTCACGGGTGATGGGTGGTCCCTTGTCGTGTAGGCTGCATGCGGGGTATGGTCACGGATGGGCTGCCTGAGGGGTATTGTCACCGGTGATGGGGTCTGTTGTGGTGTGGGCTGCCTGCAGGGTATGGTCACAGGTGATGGGGAGGCTCTTGTGGTGTGGGCTGCCTGCGGGGTATGGTCACGGGTGGGCTGCCTGCAGGGTGTGGTCACGGGTGAAGGGGGGTCCCTTGTAGTGTGGGCTGCCTGCCAGGTATAGTCACAGGTAATGGGGGCCCTTGTGGTGTGGGCTGCCTGCAGGGTATGGTCACGGGTGGGCTGCCTGCAGGGTGTGGTCACGGGTGAAGGGGGGTCCCTTGTAGTGTGGGCTGCCTGCCAGGTATAGTCACAGGTAATGGGGGCCCTTGTGGTGTGGGCTGCCTGCAGGGTAAGGTCACGGATGGGCTGCCTGCAGGGTATGGTGACATGTGATGGGGGGTGTGGGCTGCCTGTGGGGTATGGTCACGGGTGATGGGGGTCCCGTGTGGTGTGGGCTGCCTGCGGGGTATGGTCCCAGGGGATGGGGGTACCTTGTGGTGTGAGCTGCCTGCAGGGTATGGTCACGGGTGATGGGGGGTCGCTTGTGGTGTGGGCTGCCTGTGGGGTATGGTCACGGGTGATGGGGGGTCCCTTGTAGTGTGGGCTGCCTGCCAGGTATAGTCACAGGTAAGGGGGGCCCTTGTGGTGTGGGCTGCCTGCAGGGTATGGTCACGGGTGAAGGGGGGTCCCTTGTAGTGTGGGCTGCCTGCCAGGTATAGTCACAGGTAAGGGGGGCCCTTGTGGTGTGGGCTGCCTGCAGGGTATGGTCACGGGTGGGCTGCCTGCAGGGTTTGGTCACAGGTGATGGGGGTACCTTGTGGTGTGAGCTGCCTGCAGGGTATGGTCACGTGTGATGGGGGGTCGCTTGTGGTGTGGGCTGCCTGTGGGCTATGGTCCCAGGGGATGTGGGTACTTTGTGGTGTGAGCTGCCTGCAGGGTATGGTCACGGGTGATGGGGGGTCGCTTGTGGTGTGGGCTGCCTGTGGGGTATGGTCACGGGTGATGGGGGGTCCCATGTGATGTGGGCTGTATGCAGGGTATGTTCACGGGCGGGCTGCCTGTGGGGTATGGTTAAGGGTGATGGGGGGTCCCTTGAGGTGTAGGCTGCCTGCAGGGTATGGTCACCGGTGATGGTGGGTTTCTTGTGGTGTGGGCTACCTGCGGGGTATGGTCATGGGTATGCTGCCTGCGGGGCATGGTCACGGGTGATGGGGTTCCCTTGTTGTGTGGGCTTGCTGCAGGGTATGGTCACGGGTGATGGGGCACCCTTGTGGTGTGGGCTGCCTGCGGGATATGGCCGCAGGTAGGCAGCCTGCGGGGTATGGTCATGGGTAATGGGGGTCTCTTGTGGTGTGGGCTGCCTGCGGGGTCTGGTTATGGGTGGGCTGCCTGCAGGGTATGGCCATGGGTGATGGAGGGTCCCTTGTGATGTGGGCTGCCTGCGGGGTATGGTCAAAGGTGGGCTGCCGTGTGGGTTGGTCATGGGTGGGCTGCCTGCAGGGTATGGTCATGGGTGAGGGGGGATCCCTTGTGGTGTGGGCTGCATGCGGGGTATGGTCAAGAGTGGGCTGCCTGCGGGGTATGGTCATGGGTGATGGGGGGGTCCCTTGTGGTATGGCCTGCCTGCGGGGTATGGTCACGGGTGATGGGGGTCCCTTAGGACTACACTGCATGCAAGGAATGGTCACAGGTGGGCTGCCTGCGGGGTATGGGCACGGGTGATGGGGGGGGGGTCCCTTGTGGTGTGAGCTGCCTGCAGAGTATGGTCACGGGTGATGGGAAGTCTGTTGTGGTGTGGGTTGCCTGCAGGGTTTGGTCACGGGTGGGCTGCCTGCGGGGTATGGTCACGGGTGATGGGGGGTCCCTTGTGGTGTGGGCTGCCTGCAGAGTATGGTCACAGGTGATGGGGTGTCCCTTGTGGTGTGGCTGCCTGCAAGGTATGGTCACGGGTGATGGGGGATCCCTTGTGGTGTGGGCTGCCTGCGGGGTATGGTCACAGGTGATGAGGGTCCCTTGTGGTGTGGGATGCTTGTGGGTTATGGTCCCAGGTGATGGCGGGGTACCTTGTGTTGTGGGCTGCCTGCAGGGTATGGTCACGTGTGATGGGGGGTCGCTTGTGGTGTGGGCTGCCTGTGGGGTTTGGTCACCGGTGATGGGGGTCTATTGTGCTGTGGGCTGCTTGCGGGGGATGGTTACAGGTGATGGTGGGCCCTTGTGGTATGGGCTGCCTGCGGTGTATGGTCACAGTTGGGCTGCCTGCAGAGTATGTCACAGGTGATGGGGGGTCCATTGTGGTGTGGGCTGCCTGCGAGGTATGGTCACGGATGGGCTGCCTGAGGGGTATTGTCACCGGTGATGGGGTCCCTTGTGGTGTGGGCTGCCTGCAGGGTATGGTCACAGGTGATGGGGAGGCTCTTGTGGTGTGGGCTGCCTGCTGGGTATGGTCACGGGTGGCCTGCCTGCAGGGTGTGGTCACGGGTAAAGGGGGGTCCCTTGTAGTGTGGGCTGCCTGCCAGGAATAGTCACAGGTAATGGGGGCCCTTGTGGTGTGGGCTGCCTGCAGGGTATGGTCACGGGTGGGCTGCCTGCAGGGTATGGTCACAGGTGGTGGGGGTCCCTTGTTGTGGTGTGGGCTTCTTGCGGGGTATGGTCACGGGTGATGGGGACCCTTGTGGTGTGGGCTGCCTGCAGGGTATGGTCACAGGTGGGCTGCCTGCAGGGTTTGGTCACAGGTGATGGGGGGTGTGGGCTGCCTGTGGGGTATGGTCACGGGTGATGGTGGGTCCCTTGTGGTGTGGGCTGCCTGCGGGGTATGGTCCCAGGGGATGGGGGTACCTTGTGGTGTGAGCTGCCTGCAGGGTATGGTCACGGGTGATGGGGGGTCGCTTGTGGTGTGGGCTGCCTGTGGGGTATGGTCACGGGTGATGGGGGGTCCCATGTGATGTGGGCTGTATGCAGGGTATGGTCACGGGCGGGCTGCCTGTGGGGTATGGTCAAGGGTGATGGGGGGTCCCTTGAGGTGTAGGATGCCTGCAGGGTATGGTCACCGGTGATGGTGGGTTCCTTGTGGTGTGGGCTACCTGCGGGGTATTGTCAATGGTATGTTGCCTGCGGGGCATGGTCACGGGTGATGGGGGTCCCTTGTCGTGTGGGCTTGCTGCAGGGTATGGTCACGGGTGATGGGGCACTCTTGTGGTGTGGGCTGCCTGCAGGGTATGGCCTGAGGTAGGCAGCCTGCGGGGTATGGTCATGGGTGATGGGGGTCTCTTCTGGTGTGGGCTGCCTGCGGGGTCTGGTTAGGGCTGGGCTCCCTGCAGGGTATGGCCATGGGTGATGGAGGGTCCCTTGTGATGTGGGCTGCCTGCAGGGTATGGTCAAAGGTGGGCTGCCGTGTGGGTTGGTCATGGGTGGGCTGCCTGCAGGGTATGGTCATGGGTGAGGGGGGATCCCTTGTGGTGTGGGCTGCATGTGGGGTATGGTCAAGAGTGGGCTGCCTGCGGGGTATGGTCATGGGTGATGGGGGGTCCCTTGTGGTATGGCCTGCCTGCGGGGTATGGTCACGGGTGATGGGGGTCCCTTAGGACTACACTGCATGCAAGGAATGGTCACAGGTGGGCTGCCTGCGGGGTATGGGCACGGGTGATGGGGGGGTCCCTTGTGGTGTGAGCTGCCTGCAGAGTATGGTCACGGGTGATGGGAAGTATGTTGTGGTGTGGTTTGCATGCAGGGTTTGGTCACGGGTGGGCTGCCTGCGGGGTATGGTCACGGGTGATGGGGGGTCCCTTGTGGTGTGGGCTGCCTGCAGAGTATGGTCACAGGTGATGGGGTGTCCCTTGTGGTGTGGCTGCCTGCAAGGTATGGTCACCGGTGATGGGGGGCCCTTGTGTTGTGGGCTACCTGCGGGGTATGGTCACGGGTGGTCTGCCTGCGGGGCATGGTAACGGGTGATGGGGTCCCTTGTGGTGTGGGCTGCCTGCAGGGTATGGTCACAGGTGGGCTGCCTGCAGGGTTTGGTCACGGGTGATGGGGGGATCCCTTGTGGTGTGGGCTGCCTGCGGGGTATGGTCACTGGTGGGCTGCCTGCAGGGTATGGTCACAGGTGATGGGGTCTCTTGTGGTGTGGGCTGCCTGCAGGGTATGGTCACAGGTGGGCTGCCTGCAGGGTTTGGTCACAAGTGATGGGGGGATCCCTTGTGGTGTGGGCTGCCTGCGGGGGATGGTCACAGGTGATGAGGGTCACTTGTGGTGTGGGATGCTTGCGGGTTATGGTCCCAGGTGATGGCGGGGTACCTTGTGTTGTGGGCTGCCTCCAGGGTATGGTCACGGGTGATGATGGGTCGCTTGTGGTGTGGGCTGCCTGTGGGGTTTGGTCACTGGTGATGGGGGTCTATTGTGGTGTGGGCTGCTTGCGGGGGATGGTTACGGGTGATGGTGGGCCCTTGTGGTGTGGGCTGCCTGCGGTGTATGGTCACAGTTGGGCTGCCTGCAGAGTATGTCACAGGTGATGGGGGGTCCATTGTGGTGTGGGCTGCCTGCAAGGTATGGTCACGGGTGATGGGGGGCCCTTGTGGTGTGGGCTGTCTGCGGGGTATGGTCATGGGTGGGTTGCCTGCAGGTTTTGGTCATGGGGGTGGGGAGTCCCTTGTGGTGTAGGCTGCCTGCAGGGTATGGTCATGGGTGGGCTGCCTGCGGGGAATGGTCACGGGTAATGGGGGGTCACTTTGGGGCGGGCTGCCTGCAGGTATGGTCACGGGTGGGCTGCCTCCGGGGTATGGTCATGGGTGATTGGGGTGTCCCTTGTGGTGTGGGGTGCCTGCAGGGTATGGTCACGGGTGGGCTGCCTGCAGGACATGGTCACAGGTGATGGGGGGGTCCCTTGTAGTGTGGGCTTGCTGCAGAGTATGGTCACGGGTGATGGGGGACCCTTGTGGTGTGGGCTGCCTGCGAGGTATGGTCACGGGTAGGCAGCCTGTGGGGTATAGTTACGGGTGAAGGGTGGGTCCCTTGTGGTGTGGGCTGCCTGTGGGGGATGGTTACGGGTGATGGTGGGCCCTTGTGGTGTGGGCTGCCTGCAGAGTATGGTCACGGGTGGGCTGCCTAGGGGCTAAGGTCACGGGTGATGGGGTGGGCTGCTTGCAGGTTATGGTCACGGGTGATGGGGGGACCCTTGTGGTGTGGGTTGCCTGCAAGGTATGGTCACGGGTGATGTGGGGCCCTTGTGGTGTGGGCTGCCTGCGGGGTATGGTCACAGGTGATGTGGGGCCCTTGTGGTGTGGGCTGCCTGCGGGGTATGGTCACAGGTGGGCTGCCTGTGGGGTTTGGTCACGGGGTGGGGGGTCCCTTGTGGTGTAGGCTGCCTGCAGGGTATGGTCATGGGTGGGCTGCCTGCGGGGAATGGTCACGGGTGATGGGGGGTCCCTTTTGGGGTGGGCTGCCTGCGGGTATGGTCACGGGTGGGCTGCCTCCAGGGTATGGTCATGGGAGATTGGCGGGTCCCTTGTGGTGTGGGCCGCCTGTCGGGTATGGTCACGGGTGATGGGGGGTCCCTTGTGGTGTGGGCTGCCTGTGGGGTATGGTTATGGGTGGGTTGCCTGTGGGGTATGGTCATGGGTGGGCTGCCTGCAGGGTATGGGCACGGGTGATGGGAGGTCCCTTGTGGTGTAGGCTGCATGCGGGGTATGGTCACAGATGGGCTGCCTGAGGGGTATTGTCACAGGTGATGGGGAGGCTCTTGTGGTGTGGGCTGCCTGCGGGGTATGGTCAGGGGTGGGCTGCCTGCAGGGTGTGCTCACGGGTGAAGGGGGGCCCCTTGTAGTGTGGGCTGCCTGCCAGGTATAGCCACAGGTGATGGGGGCCCTTGTGGTGTGGGCTGCCTGCAGGGTATGGTCACAGGTGATGGGGTCCCTTGTTGTGGTGTGGGCTGCTTGCGGGGTATGGTCACGGGTGATGGGGGTCCCTTGTGGTGTGGGCTGCCTACAGGGTATGGTCATGGGTGATGGGTGACCTTGTGGTGTGGGCTGCCTGCAGGGTATGGTCATGGGTGATGGGTGACCTTGTGGTGTGGGCTGCCTGCGGCGTATGGTCACAGGTGATGGGGGTCCCTTGTGGTATGGGCTGCCCGCCAGGTATAGCCACAGGTGATGGGGGCCCTTGTGGTGTGGGCTGCCTGCAGGGTATGGTCACAGGTGATGGGGTCCCTTGTTGTGGTGTGGGCTGCTTGCGGGGTATGGTCACGGGTGAATGGGGTCCCTTGTGGTTTGGGCTGCCTACAGGGTATGGTCATGGGTGATGGGTGACCTTGTGGTGTGGGCTGCCTGCAGGGTATGGTCATGGGTGATGGGTGACCTTGTGGTGTGGGCTGCCTGCGGCGTATGGTCACAGGTGATGGGGGTCCCTTGTGGTATGGGCTGCCTGCGGGGTATGGTCATGGGTGATGGGTGACCTTGTGGTGTGGGCTGCCTGCGGCGTATGGTCATGGGTGGGTTGCCTGCGGGGTTTGGTCACGGGGGTGGGGAGTCCCTTGTGGTGTAGGCTGCCTGCAGGGTATGGTCATGGGTGGGCTGCCTGCGGGGAATGGTCACGGGTAATGGGGGGTCACTTTGGGGTGGGCTGCCTGCAGATATGGTCACGGGTGGGCTGCCTCCGGGGTATGGTCATGGGTGATTGGGGGTTCCCTTGTGGTGTGGGGTGCCTGCAGGGTATGGTCATGGGTGGGCTGCCTGCGGGGCATGGTCACAGGTGATGGGGGGTCCCTTGTAGTGTGGGCTTGCTTCAGGGTATGGTCACGGATGATGGAGGACCCTTGTGGTGTGGGCTGCATGCGAGGTATGGTCATGGGTAGGCAGCCTGCGGGGTATAGTTACGGGTGAAGGGTGGGTCCCTTGTGGTGTGGGATGCCTGCGGGGGATGGTTATGGGTGATGGTTGGCCATTGTGGTGTGGGCTGCCTGCATTGTATGGTCACGGGTGGGCTGCCTAGGGGCTATGGTCACGGGTGATGGGGGTCCCTTGTGGTGTGGGCTGCCTGCGGGGTATGGTCACGGGTGATGGGGGGACCCTTGTGGTGTGGGTTGCCTGCGGGGTATGGTCACAGATGGGCTGCCTGCAGAGTATGTCACAGGTGATGGGGGGTCCATTGTGGTGTGGGCTGCCTGCGAGGTATGGTCACGGGTGATGGGGGGCCCTTGTGGTGTGGGCTGCCTGCGGGGTATGGTCACGGGTGGGCTGCCTGTGGGGTTTGGTCACGGGGTGGGGGATCCCTTGTGGTGTAGGCTGCCTGCAGGGTATGGTCATGGGTGGGCTGCCTGCGGGGAATGGTCACGGGTGATGGGGGGTCCCTTTTGGGGTGGGCTGCCTGCTGGTATGGTCACGGGTGGGCTGCCTCCGGGGTATGGTCATGGGAGATTGGGGGGTCCCTTGTGGTGTAGGCCGCGTGTCGGGTATGGTCACGGGTAATGGGGGGTCCCTTGTGGTGTGGGCTGCCTGTGGGGTATGGTTATGGGTGGGCTGCCTGCGGGGTATGGTCACAGGTGATGGGGGTTCCCTTGTGGTGTGGGCTGCCTGCGGGGTATGGTCATGGGTAATGGGTGACCTTGTGGTGTGGGCTGCCTGCAGTGTATGGTCATGGGTGGGCTGCCTGCGGGGTATGGTCACGGGTGGGCTGCCTGCGGGGTATGGGCACGGGTGATGGGAGGTCCCTTGTGGTCTAGGCTGCATGTGGGGTATGGTCACAGATGGGCTGCCTGAGGGGTATTGTCACAGGTGATGGGGGTCCCTTGTGGTGTGGGCTGCCTGCAGGGTATGGTCACAGGTGATGGGGAGGCTCTTGTGGTGTGGGCTGCCTGCGGGGTATGGTCATGGGTGGGCTGCCTGCAGGGTGTGCTCACAGGTGAAGGGGGGCCCCTTGTAGTGTGGGCTGCCTGCCAGGTATAGCCGCAGGTGATGGGGGCCCTTGTGGTGTGGGCTGCCTGCAGGGTATGGTCACAGGTGATGGGGGTCCCTTGTTGTGGTGTGGGCTGCTTGCGGGGTATGGTCACGGGTGATGGGGGGTCCCTTGTGGTGTGGGCTGCCTGCAGGGTATGGTCATGGGTGATGGGTGACCTTGTGGTGTGGGCTGCCTGCGGCGCATGGTCACAGGTGATGGGGGTCCCTTCTGGCATGGGCTGCCTGCGGGGTATGGTCATGGGTGATGGGTGATCTTGTGGTATGGGCTGCCTGCGGCGTATGGTCATGGGTGTGTTGCCTGCGGGGTTTGGTCACAGGTGATGGGGGGTCCCTTGTGGTGTGGGCTGCCTGCGGGGTATGGTCATGGGTGATGCGTGACCTTGTGGTGTGGGCTGCCTGCGGCTTATGGTCATGGGTGGGCTGCCTGTGGGGTATGGTCACGGGTGGTCTGCCTGCGGGGCATGGTCACGGGTGATGGGAGATCCCTTGTCGTGTAGGCTGCATGCGGGGTATGGTCACGGGTGGGCTGCCTGCAGGGTGTGGTCACGGGTGAAGGGGGGGTCCCTTGTAGTGTGGGCTGCCTGCCAGGTATAGTCACAGGTAATGGGGGCCCTTGTGGTGTGGGCTGCCTGCAGGGTATGGTCACGGGTGGGCTGCCTGCAGGGTATGGTCACAGGTGATGGGGGTCCCTTGTTGTGGTGTTGGCTGCTTGCGGGGTATGGTCACAGGTGATGGGGACCCTTGTGGTGTGGGCTGCATGCAGGGTATGGTCACAGGTGGGCTGCCTGCAGGGTTTGGTCACAGGTGATGGGGGGTGTGGGCTGCCTGTGGGGTATGGTCACGGGTGATGGGGGGTCCCTTGTGGTGTGGGCTGCCTGCGGGGTATGGTCCCAGGGGATGGGGGTACTTTGTGGTGTGAGCTGCCTGCAGGGTATGGTCACGGGTGATGGGGGCTTGATTGTGGTGTGGGCTGCCTGTGGGGTATGGTCACGGGTGATGGGGGGTCCCATGTGATGTGGGCTTTATGCAGGGTATGGTCACGGGCGGGCTGCCTGTGGGGTATGGTCAAGGGTGATGGGGGGTCCCTTGAGGTGTAAGCTGCCTGGAGGGTATGGTCACCGGTGATGGTGGGTTCCTTGTGGTGTGGGCTACCTGCGGGGTATGGTCATGGGTATGCTGCCTGCGGGGCATGGTCACGGGTGATGGGGGTCCCTTGTAGTGTGGGCTTGCTGCAGGGTATGGTCACGGGTGATGGGGCACCCTTGTGGTGTGGGCTGCCTGCGGGGTATGGCCGCAGGTAGGCAGCCTGCGGCGTATGGTCATGGGTGATGGGGGTCTCTTGTGGTGTGGGCTGCCTGCGGGGTCTGGTTATGGGTGGGCTGCCTGCAGGGTATGGCCATGGGTGATGGAGGGTCCCTTGTGATGTGGGCTGCCTGCGGGGTATGGTCAAAGGTGGGCTGCCGTATTGGTTGGTCATGGGTGAGCTTCCTGCAGGGTATGGTCATGGGTGATGGGGGGGTCCGTTGTGTTGTGGGCTACCTGCGGGGTATGGTCACGGGTGGGCTGCCTGTGGGGCATGGTAACGGGTGATGGGGTCCCTTGTGGTGTGGGCTGCCTGTGGGGTATGGTCACGGGTGAGCTGCATGCAGGGTATGGTCACGGGTGAGCTGCCTGCAGGGTATGGTCACGGGTGATGGGGTCCCTTGTGGTGTGGGCTGACTGCAGGGTATGGTCACTGGTGGGCTGCCTGCAGGGTATGGTCACAGGTGATGGGGGTCCCTTGTGGTGTGGGCTGCCTGCAGGGTATGGTCACAGGTGGGCTGCCTGCAGGGTTTGGCCACGGGTGATGGGGGATCCCTTGTGGTGTGGGCTGCCTGCGGGGTATGGCCACAGGTGATGAGTGTCCCTTGTGGTGTGGGATGCTTGCGGGTTATGGTCCCAGGTGATGGCGGGGTACCTTGTGTTGTTGGCTGCCTGCAGGGTATGGTCACGGGTGATGGGGAGTCACTTATGGTGTGGGCTGCCTGTGGGGTTTGGTCACCGGTGATGGGGGTCTATTGTGATGTGGACTATATGCAGGGTATGGTCACGGGCGGGCTGCCTGTGGGGTATGGTCACGGGTGATGGGGGGTCCCTTGTGGTGTGGGCTGCCTGCAGGGTATGGTCACCGGTGATGGCGTGTCCCTTGTGGTGTGGGGTGCCTACAGGGTATGGTCACGGGTGGGCTGCCTGCGGGGCATGGTCACAGGTAATGGGGGTCCCTTGTAGTGTGGGATTGCTGCAGGGTATGGTCACGGGTGATGGGGGACCCTTGTGGTGTGGGCTGCCTGTGGGGTATGGTCATGGGTAGGCAGCCTGCGGGGTATGGTCATGGGTGATGGGGGGTCCCTTGGGGTGTGGGCTGCCTGCAGGGATTGGTTATGGGTGGGCTGCCTGCAGGGTATGGTCATGGGTGATGGGGGGGTCCCTTTTGGAGTAGGCTGCCTGCGGGGTATGGTCAAGGTGGGCTGCCTGCGGGGTATGGTCATGGGTGGGCTGCCTGCGGGGTATGGTCATGGGTGATGGGAGGTCCCTTGTGATGTGGGCTGCCTATGGGGTATGGTCAAGGTGGGCTGCCTGCGGGGTATGGTCATGAGTGATGGGGGATCCCTTGTGGTGTGGCCTGCCTGTGGGGTATGGTCATGGGTGATGGGGGTGCCTTAGGGGTGGGCTGCATGCAGGGAATGGTCACGGTTGGGCTGCCTGCTGGGTATGGTTACGGGTGATGTGGGGTCCCTTGTGGTGTGGGCTGCCTGCAGTGTATGGTCACGGGTGGGCTGCCTAGGGGCTAAGGTCACGGGTGATGGGGTGGGCTGCTTGCAGGTTATGGTCACGGGTGATGGGGGGACCCTTGTGGTGTGGGTTGCCTGCGAGGTATGGTCATGGGTGATGTGGGGCCCTTGTGGTGTGGGCTGCCTGCGGGGTATGGTCACAGGTGATGTGGGGCCCTTGTGGTGTGGGCTGCCTGCGGGGTATGGTCACAGGTGGGCTGCCTGTGGGGTTTGGTCACGGGGTGGGGGGTCCCTTGTGGTGTAGGCTGCCTGCAGGGTATGGTCATGGGTGGGCTGCCTGCGGGGAATGGTCACGGGTGATGGGGGGTCCCTTTTGGGGTGGGCTGCCTGCGGGTATGGTCACGGGTGGGCTGCCTCCAGGGTATGGTCATGGGAGATTGGCGGGTCCCTTGTGGTGTGGGCCGCCTGTCGGGTATGGTCACGGGTGATGGGGGGTCCCTTGTGGTGTGGGCTGCCTGTGGGGTATGGTTATGGGTGGGTTGCCTGTGGGGTATGGTCATGGGTGGGCTGCCTGCAGGGTATGGGCACGGGTGATGGGAGGTCCCTTGTGGTGTAGGCTGCATGCGGGGTATGGTCACAGATGGGCTGCCTGAGGGGTATTGTCACAGGTGATGGGGAGGCTCTTGTGGTGTGGGCTGCCTGCGGGGTATGGTCACGGGTGGGCTGCCTGCAGGGTGTGCTCACGGGTGAAGGGGGGCCCCTTGTAGTGTGGGCTGCCTGCCAGGTATAGCCACAGGTGATGGGGGCCCTTGTGGTGTGGGCTGCCTGCAGGGTATGGTCACAGGTGATGGGGTCCCTTGTTGTGGTGTGGGCTGCTTGCGGGGTATGGTCACGGGTGATGGGGGTCCCTTGTGGTGTGGGCTGCCTACAGGGTATGGTCATGGGTGATGGGTGACCTTGTGGTGTGGGCTGCCTGCAGGGTATGGTCATGGGTGATGGGTGACCTTGTGGTGTGGGCTGCCTGCGGCGTATGGTCACAGGTGATGGGGGTCCCTTGTGGTATGGGCTGCCCGCCAGGTATAGCCACAGGTGATGGGGGCCCTTGTGGTGTGGGCTGCCTGCAGGGTATGGTCACAGGTGATGGGGTCCCTTGTTGTGGTGTGGGCTGCTTGCGGGGTATGGTCACGGGTGAATGGGGTCCCTTGTGGTTTGGGCTGCCTACAGGGTATGGTCATGGGTGATGGGTGACCTTGTGGTGTGGGCTGCCTGCAGGGTATGGTCATGGGTGATGGGTGACCTTGTGGTGTGGGCTGCCTGCGGCGTATGGTCACAGGTGATGGGGGTCCCTTGTGGTATGGGCTGCCTGCGGGGTATGGTCATGGGTGATGGGTGACCTTGTGGTGTGGGCTGCCTGCGGCGTATGGTCATGGGTGGGTTGCCTGCGGGGTTTGGTCACGGGGGTGGGGAGTCCCTTGTGGTGTAGGCTGCCTGCAGGGTATGGTCATGGGTGGGCTGCCTGCGGGGAATGGTCACGGGTAATGGGGGGTCACTTTGGGGTGGGCTGCCTGCAGATATGGTCACGGGTGGGCTGCCTCCGGGGTATGGTCATGGGTGATTGGGGGTTCCCTTGTGGTGTGGGGTGCCTGCAGGGTATGGTCATGGGTGGGCTGCCTGCGGGGCATGGTCACAGGTGATGGGGGGTCCCTTGTAGTGTGGGCTTGCTTCAGGGTATGGTCACGGATGATGGAGGACCCTTGTGGTGTGGGCTGCATGCGAGGTATGGTCATGGGTAGGCAGCCTGCGGGGTATAGTTACGGGTGAAGGGTGGGTGCCTTGTGGTGTGGGATGCCTGCGGGGGATGGTTATGGGTGATGGTTGGCCATTGTGGTGTGGGCTGCCTGCATTGTATGGTCACGGGTGGGCTGCCTAGGGGCTATGGTCACGGGTGATGGGGGTCCCTTGTGGTGTGGGCTGCCTGCGGGGTATGGTCACGGGTGATGGGGGGACCCTTGTGGTGTGGGTTGCCTGCGGGGTATGGTCACAGATGGGCTGCCTGCAGAGTATGTCACAGGTGATGGGGGGTCCATTGTGGTGTGGGCTGCCTGCGAGGTATGGTCACGGGTGATGGGGGGCCCTTGTGGTGTGGGCTGCCTGCGGGGTATGGTCACGGGTGGGCTGCCTGTGGGGTTTGGTCACGGGGTGGGGGATCCCTTGTGGTGTAGGCTGCCTGCAGGGTATGGTCATGGGTGGGCTGCCTGCGGGGAATGGTCACGGGTGATGGGGGGTCCCTTTTGGGGTGGGCTGCCTGCTGGTATGGTCACGGGTGGGCTGCCTCCGGGGTATGGTCATGGGAGATTGGGGGGTCCCTTGTGGTGTAGGCCGCGTGTCGGGTATGGTCACGGGTAATGGGGGGTCCCTTGTGATGTGGGCTGCCTGTGGGGTATGGTTATGGGTGGGCTGCCTGCGGGGTATGGTCACAGGTGATGGGGGTTCCCTTGTGGTGTGGGCTGCCTGCGGGGTATGGTCATGGGTAATGGGTGACCTTGTGGTGTGGGCTGCCTGCAGTGTATGGTCATGGGTGGCCTGCCTGCGGGGTATGGTCACGGGTGGGCTGCCTGCGGGGTATGGGCACGGGTGATGGGAGGTCCCTTGTGGTCTAGGCTGCATGTGGGGTATGGTCACAGATGGGCTGCCTGAGGGGTATTGTCACAGGTGATGGGGGTCCCTTGTGGTGTGGGCTGCCTGCAGGGTATGGTCACAGGTGATGGGGAGGCTCTTGTGGTGTGGGCTGCCTGCGGGGTATGGTCATGGGTGGGCTGCCTGCAGGGTGTGCTCACAGGTGAAGGGGGGCCCCTTGTAGTGTGGGCTGCCTGCCAGGTATAGCCGCAGGTGATGGGGGCCCTTGTGGTGTGGGCTGCCTGCAGGGTATGGTCACAGGTGATGGGGGTCCCTTGTTGTGGTGTGGGCTGCTTGCGGGGTATGGTCACGGGTGATGGGGGGTCCCTTGTGGTGTGGGCTGCCTGCAGGGTATGGTCATGGGTGATGGGTGACCTTGTGGTGTGGGCTGCCTGCGGCGCATGGTCACAGGTGATGGGGGTCCCTTCTGGCATGGGCTGCCTGCGGGGTATGGTCATGGGTGATGGGTGATCTTGTGGTATGGGCTGCCTGCGGCGTATGGTCATGGGTGTGTTGCCTGCGGGGTTTGGTCACAGGTGATGGGGGGTCCCTTGTGGTGTGGGCTGCCTGCGGGGTATGGTCATGGGTGATGCGTGACCTTGTGGTGTGGGCTGCCTGCGGCTTATGGTCATGGGTGGGCTGCCTGTGGGGTATGGTCACGGGTGGTCTGCCTGCGGGGCATGGTCACGGGTGATGGGAGATCCCTTGTCGTGTAGGCTGCATGCGGGGTATGGTCACGGGTGGGCTGCCTGCAGGGTGTGGTCACGGGTGAAGGGGGGGTCCCTTGTAGTGTGGGCTGCCTGCCAGGTATAGTCACAGGTAATGGGGGCCCTTGTGGTGTGGGCTGCCTGCAGGGTATGGTCACGGGTGGGCTGCCTGCAGGGTATGGTCACAGGTGATGGGGGTCCCTTGTTGTGGTGTTGGCTGCTTGCGGGGTATGGTCACAGGTGATGGGGACCCTTGTGGTGTGGGCTGCATGCAGGGTATGGTCACAGGTGGGCTGCCTGCAGGGTTTGGTCACAGGTGATGGGGGGTGTGGGCTGCCTGTGGGGTATGGTCACGGGTGATGGGGGGTCCCTTGTGGTGTGGGCTGCCTGCGGGGTATGGTCCCAGGGGATGGGGGTACTTTGTGGTGTGAGCTGCCTGCAGGGTATGGTCACGGGTGATGGGGGCTTGATTGTGGTGTGGGCTGCCTGTGGGGTATGGTCACGGGTGATGGGGGGTCCCATGTGATGTGGGCTTTATGCAGGGTATGGTCACGGGCGGGCTGCCTGTGGGGTTTGGTCAAGGGTGATGGGGGGTCCCTTGAGGTGTAAGCTGCCTGGAGGGTATGGTCACCGGTGATGGTGGGTTCCTTGTGGTGTGGGCTACCTGCGGGGTATGGTCATGGGTATGCTGCCTGCGGGGCATGGTCACGGGTGATGGGGGTCCCTTGTAGTGTGGGCTTGCTGCAGGGTATGGTCACGGGTGATGGGGCACCCTTGTGGTGTGGGCTACCTGCGGGGTATGGCCGCAGGTAGGCAGCCTGCGGCGTATGGTCATGGGTGATGGGGGTCTCTTGTGGTGTGGGCTGCCTGCGGGGTCTGGTTATGGGTGGGCTGCCTGCAGGGTATGGCCATGGGTGATGGAGGGTCCCTTGTGAAGTGGGCTGCCTGCGGGGTATGGTCAAAGGTGGGCTGCCGTATTGGTTGGTCATGGGTGAGCTTCCTGCAGGGTATGGTCATGGGTGATGGGGGGGTCCGTTGTGTTGTGGGCTACCTGCGGGGTATGGTCACGGGTGGGCTGCCTGTGGGGCATGGTAACGGGTGATGGGGTCCCTTGTGGTGTGGGCTGCCTGTGGGGTATGGTCACGGGTGAGCTGCATGCAGGGTATGGTCACGGGTGAGCTGCCTGCAGGGTATGGTCACGGGTGATGGGGTCCCTTGTGGTGTGGGCTGACTGCAGGGTATGGTCACTGGTGGGCTGCCTGCAGGGTATGGTCACAGGTGATGGGGGTCCCTTGTGGTGTGGGCTGCCTGCAGGGTATGGTCACAGGTGGGCTGCCTGCAGGGTTTGGCCACGGGTGATGGGGGATCCCTTGTGGTGTGGGCTGCCTGCGGGGTATGGCCACAGGTGATGAGTGTCCCTTGTGGTGTGGGATGCTTGCGGGTTATGGTTCCAGGTGATGGCGGGGTACCTTGTGTTGTTGGCTGCCTGCAGGGTATGGTCACGGGTGATGGGGAGTCACTTATGGTGTGGGCTGCCTGTGGGGTTTGGTCACCGGTGATGGGGGTCTATTGTGATGTGGACTATATGCAGGGTATGGTCACGGGCGGGCTGCCTGTGGGGTATGGTCACGGGTGATGGGGGGTCCCTTGTGGTGTGGGCTGCCTGCAGGGTATGGTCACCGGTGATGGCGTGTCCCTTGTGGTGTGGGGTGCCTACAGGGTATGGTCACGGGTGGGCTGCCTGCGGGGCATGGTCACAGGTAATGGGGGTCCCTTGTAGTGTGGGATTGCTGCAGGGTATGGTCACGGGTGATGGGGGACCCTTGTGGTGTGGGCTGCCTGTGGGGTATGGTCATGGGTAGGCAGCCTGCGGGGTATGGTCATGGGTGATGGGGGTCCCTTGGGGTGTGGGCTGCCTGCAGGGATTGGTTATGGGTGGGCTGCCTGCAGGGTATGGTCATGGGTGATGGGGGGTCCCTTTTGGAGTAGGCTGCCTGCGGGGTATGGTCAAGGTGGGCTGCCTGCGGGGTATGGTCATGGGTGGGCTGCCTGCGGGGTATGGTCATGGGTGATGGGAGGTCCCTTGTGATGTGGGCTGCCTATGGGGTATGGTCAAGGTGGGCTGCCTGCGGGGTATGGTCATGAGTGATGGGGGATCCCTTGTGGTGTGGCCTGCCTGTGGGGTATGGTCATGGGTGATGGGGGTGCCTTAGGGGTGGGCTGCATGCAGGGAATGGTCACGGTTGGGCTGCCTGCTGGGTATGGTTACGGGTGATGTGGGGTCCCTTGTGGTGTGGGCTGCCTGCAGTGTATGGTCCTGGGTGATAGGGGGTCCATTGTGGTGTGGGCTCCCTGCAGGGTATGGTCACGGGTGTGCTGCCTACGGGGTATGGTCATGGGTGATTGGGGTCTTTTGTGGTGTGGGCTGCCTGCAGGGTATGGTCACGGGTGATGGGCGTCTCTTGTGGGGTGGGCAGCCTGCAAGGTATAGTCACAGGTGATGGGGGGCCCTTGTGGTATGGGCTACCTGCGGGGTATGGTCACAGGTGGGTTGCCTGCGGGGTATGGTAACAGGTGATGGGGGTCCCTTGTGGTGGGGGCTGCCTGCGAGGTATGGTCACTGGTGGGCTACCTGCGGGGTATGGTCATGGGTGTGTTGCCTGCGGGGTTTGGTCACAGGTGATCGGTGGTCCCTTGTGGTGTGGGCTGCCTGCGGGGTATGGTCACGGGTGATGGGGTCCCTTGTGGTGTGGGCTGCCTGCGGGTTATGGTCACGGGTGGGCTGCCTGCAGGATATGGTCATGAATGATGGGGGGTCCCTTGTGGTGTGGGCTGCCAGCGGGGTATGGTCACGGATGGGCTACCTGCGGGGTATGGTCACGGGTGATGCGGGGTCCCTTGAGGTGTGGGCTGCCTGCGGGGTATGGTCATGGGTGGGCTGCCTGCAGGGTATGGTCATGGGTGATGGGGGGATTACTTGTGATGTGGGCTGCCTACGGGGTATGATCATGGGTGGGCTGCCAGCGGGGTATGGTCATGGGTGATGGGGCCCTTGTGGTGTGGACTGGCTGTGGGGTATGGGCACTGGTAGGCTGCCTGCAGGATATGGTCACGGGTGATGGGGGACCCTTGTGGTGTGGGGTGTGTTCACGGCTGATTGCAGCACGCGTGGCCTTTCCATGCGATTTGGCTGGTGCAAATGGGGTTCGTGATTTTGCGGAGGTACGTGTGGCCCTTTCCACGAACTCTGACTGGTGCGAGTGGGGTATGCGATTTTGCTGGGTTAGGCATGGCCCTTTCCACGTTTCCCGTTTTCATGCAACTTGACTGGTGCGAGCGGGGTACGCAATTTCACAAGGGTATGTGCGGCCCTTTCCATGCGATTTGGCTGGTGCGAGCAAGGTATGTGATTTTGCTGAGGTACGCCATGCAATTTGGTTGTCAGGAGAGGAGTATGCAATTTTGCGGGGGTACATGCGGCCCTTTCCCTGCGATTTAGCTGGTGCAAGCAGGGTATGTGATTTTGCAGGGGTACGCGTAGCCCTTTCCGTGCCATTTGGCTGGTGTAAGTGGGGTACTTGATCTCGCAGGGGGTACACGCGGCCCTTTCCACGCGAATTGCCTGGTGCAAGCGGTGTTCGTGATTTCGCTGAGGTACGCGTGGCTCTTTCCATGCGATTTCGCTGGTGCAAGCGGAGTGAGCAATTTTGCGGGGGTACGCGTGGCCCTTTCAACGCGATTTGGCTAATGCGAGTGGGGTACGCGGTTTCGTTGAGATACCTGCGCTCCTTTCCACGTGATTTGGCTGGTGCGATCGGGATATGCTCTGATTCTTCACGCGATTACGATGGGGGGGGTTGTGTGCTGGGCCATGGATGCTGCAGGGCCTTGCACCATCTTGGGCATTTCACAGGCTTTTTCCTGCGCATGGGGGCGTGTTGGAGGTGTTCCTGGCGTTCCTTGCTGTTCATTGCGCCATGGCTACTGATGCCTCAGGAATTCTTTGAATACGCGTGCCGCTCAATTGCTGGTTTGTGCCATGGCTGGCGCACACGTGGCACATGCTCCTTCTCGGCACGCAGCGCTTGCACTGCTTCTGCGCTGGATTCTGTGAATCGGGCCGTAAGACATAGCTCTTGTAATGTTCTATCAGAACGATTGGAAACATTCATTTTGATAAATCATTTTTCGAGAATCTCCTGGAATGATGTGGATGATATGTATTGGAAATTGCATGAGATGGTTTGGACGGTACTGGTCTGCAGTGTTTTTTGGCTTATTTGTGGTTTTATAACTTTACAGTAGCTTTGAGCGGTGGTTGTTCATAATCAACCTCCACCCATTAAAGGTGCTGTTAGGACAGCCAGAGTTTTAAAACAATGTTAGCACTGGAGCATTCTATTTGAAGAGTTATTAGAAATGGTAGAGAGGTTCATAGAGGCAGCATAATTTTTTTTGCCATTGTCAAGCTGTGTCTTTGGACAGTGCAAATGTACAATCAGATATTTTGATTGATTGATTGATATTTTATTTCTATCGCGCTCATACACAAGTGTTTCAGAGCGCGACCAGGCAGGGAAAGGGAACCGGGGAGAACAAAAACATCGATCTTACTAGGCCCAGTGACATTGAGAACGTTCAAGTGCAGGGTAGATGGAGAAGGGGGAGAAGTGCATGGAAGGGGGAACGAAAGGAGAGTGCGGAGCGAGAAGGAAAAAAAACAAAAATAATAATAAAATAATAAATAAAAAGGCAACAAACAATGGGAGTGCAGCCAGCAAGTGGCAAGTGCTGGGTTTATGGCAGCAGGCCGTGTAGGTTTGAAAGTGCAGGAAGAAAAGGGGAGGGCTGTATGGGTACAGATACAGAACCCAGTACAGGGGATGGCCCGGAGGCAGTGCGTGAGGGTGGCAAGATGAGCAGGTACCTGGGCCCAGAGGACAAAGGGTAGCCAGGTGCATGGTGCCGAGGGAGAGTAGAATGAACAGGGGAGAGGGGAGGAGAAGGCAGAAGCAAAGAGGAAGGTTTTGAGGTGCTTCTGGAACCGTAGATCGTTATCCTCAAGTTTTAGAGTGGCAGGGAGGCTGTTCCAGAGACGGCCCCGGCCAAAGACAGAGATCTACCCCCAGCTCGTTTCTTTGAGAACGACTGACCCTGAGGGAGTTAGAGGTAGAGGAGCAGAGTGCTCGAGATGGGAGGTATTTGCAGAGGGATCGCTGAAGGTATGTTGGACCCAGGCCACAGAAAGCCTTGTGGACAATGCAAAGGGTTTTGAATTTAATCCTTGCATCCACTTGGAGCCAATGGAGAGATTTCAGAGCCGGAGAGATACGATCCCAGGGTTTGAGGCCAAGGACAAGTCTCGCAGTCCTGTTCTGGATAAGTTGCAAAGGGCGGAGAGTAGAGGCAGGTAGATTAAGAAAGAGGCTGTTGCAATAGTCCAGTTTAGAGAAAACCAGAGCTTGGGAGACAGTGAGCTTCTGGGGGAATGAGAGGAAAGGAAGAATACCTCTGAGGAGGTGCAGTAGGAGGTTTGACTTTTTTGACAATGTGGTCAGAGAAGGAGAGTGTGGAATCAAAGGTGACACCAAGGTTCTTGGCCTCGCAGGTGGGGATAGGCGGAGGGCCAAGGGAGGCCGGCCAGAGAGTGAGGGGAAAGGAAGGTGATGGTGTGCCAATGAGGAGGATCTCTGTCTTGATGGCATTAAGACAAAGATCATTGGCAGCACACCAATCTTGGATGGCAGTTAGGCAATCAGTGATGAGAGAGGTGGAGGAGGTGGCCGAGGGCAGCCTGAAAATGAGTTGAGTGTCATCTGCGTAGCACTGGAAGTTTGAGCGGAAAATGGCAATACAGCGGGCGAGAGTTGCCAGGTATTGGTTGAAATGCCAGGGCGAGAGGTTAGACCCCTGGGTAAAACCACAGGTGGAGAGGAAGACAGATGATAGGAAGGACCCAAGTTGGACCTGGGAGGGTCGATCAGAGAGACAAGAGGTCATCCAGGCCAGAGCCTGATCGGTGATGCCCAAGTTATCCGCCTGGCAGATCTGACCAGGCGGGCGGAATGGCAGCCACCCACAGAGTTGTAGTCTGCCGGTCCAGAAACAACGGTGCCAATAGGCTTGCCGGCACTGTTGATTCCGGACCGGCACTGTCATAATGAAGTCCATTGTCTTTTTCATGTAATTTTTATTGTTTTACATATTCCTTCCGTGTTGGACATTTCCAAGATGTCCGATCACTAGAGTAGCAGCAGTGATGAAGTTATCATTTGGTTTCTGAATTCATTGCCACTGAGGAAGAAGGCAACTCACATGAATAGTACTGCTGAGAGTTGGAGCTTCTTTAAAGTTAAAAAACAATGTTCCATGAAAGAGGCAGAGGAGGTACTTTGCACATTCTGATATGATATGATATGGTATTTATAACACACCTATATACAAGTGTTTCAAGGCACGCCAAGGCAAGGGAGGGGAACAGAGGGAAGACAGAGACATGACTTTACTAGGCCAGGTGACATTGAGATTGTGCAAGTGATGGGGAGGTGGGAGGGACAAGTGCGATTTGGAATGAGGGAGTGCAGTACATAGGATAAACAGTAAATAATAGAAACCAATAAATAGGAACAATAAATAAGAAGTGTGGCCTGCTGGTGGCAGGTGCAAGGGTAAGTGCAGACATTAGGTGTCAAGTGCTCGTAGGGGACTGTAGGGGTACAGAACAACCCCGAAGTGCAAGGGTTGCCAGGGGGCAGTGCACGTGTGCAGCTGGTAGGGAGGGGACCTGGGCCCAAGAACAGAGGGTAGCAAGGTGACCAGTGCAGTTTCAGTTTCAGCCAGGAGTTCAGCAGGAGAGAGGAGGAGAGACAGCAGAAGCAAAAAGGAAGGTCTTGAGGTGCTTCCGGAACCAGAGATGGTTCTCCTCAATTTTCAGAGAGTCCGGGAGGCTGTTCCAGAGGGAGACTCCAGCCGAAAAAAGAGAGCTACCTCCAACTCATTGATTAGAGAAGCAACTGACCCTGAGGGAGTTGGAGGCGGATGAGCGAAGAGCTCAAGAAGGAAGATATTTAGGAAGAGAGAGTTGAAGGTATTGAGGCCCCAAGCCCCAGAAGGCCTTGTAGACAATGCAGAGGGTTTTGAACTTAATCCTTGAAGCCACTGGGAGCCAGTGCAGAGATTTCAGTCCTGGAGAGCTACGATCCCTAGACTTGACGCCAAGGACAAGTCTCCCAGTCCTGTTCTGGATGAGTTGCAGAGGGCGGAGAGTAACAAAACTCTAGGCCGTGGGACTTCAAATGTTGCATCTCAAAGCTTGGGGACATAAATCATGATGAGTCATTTGGTGCAAGTTTTCCTGAATGATGTGGATGATGAGTATTGAAAATTGGGCAAGATGGTCTGTCCCATACTGGGCTGCAGTAATGTTTGACTTATATGTGGTCTTATAGCTTTACTGTAACTGTGAGCTGTGGTTGTGCATAAGAAACCTGAAAGTAAAGGCGCTACTAGCAACAGATAGAGTTTTCAAACATTTGCAGCATTGGCACACTCTATTTGAAGAGTTATTAGAAAGTCTAGAGAGGTGGCATAATTATTTGTAGCATTGTCTTTTTAGAGTTTTTGTTATTTTATATTTTCATCACAATTTAAACATTTGAATATGTGTACCATTGTTCATGAACACACTAAGACGTGGCTCTTCTAATGTTTTTTCAGAAAGCTTGGGAACATCAATCATAATAATTCATGTGGGGCAACTCCCCTGGTATGATGTGGATGATGTTTATTGGACATTGCACAAGATGGTTTGGCCCATACTGGACGGCAGTCTTTTTGGTTTATATCGGGTGCTAAATCTTTACTGTAGCTGTGAGCAGTGGTTGTTCAGAATTAACCTCCCCCCATTAAAGGTACCAGCAACATCCTGGCTCTTTAAACAGTGGCAGCACTGGAGCACTCTATTTGAAGTGTTATTAGAAATGCTACAGAGGTTCAGAGAGGAGGCGTTTCATGAAATGTTTACTCCTATCTGCAGTAGTAGCACTTGGATGAGCGAGAGGTCATCCTAGGATCTTTTCTTTCTGATGCCATTCATCTGTCGGACGTTTTCATCCACTTTATACTGGAGTACTAATAGTGTATTTATTTGGTTGAAAACACACCAGAATTTGAGTACTGAGTAAGGAAAAAAAAGATGTGGGATTAAGCTTTGGAACATCAATTATGATAAAGCGTTTGGTGCAAGTCTCGTGGGATGATGTGTATTGGAAATTGCATGAGATGGTCTGGAACTGAGCTGCAGTCTTTTTTGGCTTGTATGTGGTCTTATATCTTTATGGTAGATGTCAGCGGTGGTTGTGCATAATCAACCTTCACCGATTAAAAGTGTTCCTAGCAACAGTCAGAGTTATCAAACACTGGTAGGACTGGGTCACTCTATTTGAAGAGTCATTACAAATGATGGAGAGGTTCAAAGAGGAGGCTTAATTTTTTGTGACATTGGGACTCATTATAGGTCTGGCATAATCGTGTCGGTGCTACCGGCAGTTTGCTGCCAGACCTGTAAATATTTACCCATGCCTGACTTCCCAGTACCACCGGGGGATTACAACCCCAGTGTCCCTGGAAAGTCAGGCACCAGTAAAATGTTGTTCTCCATTCCCATAGATTCCAATAGGACTCTGTGGGAATGGGGCACAGAAGTATCGGGTCTGCCTACCATGGCCGCTGTACCCAGCAGGATCAGACCTGTCAGGCATAAACTCTCCAGCAGGCAGACCTGTAATATGCCGGTCAGTTTACCTGCACCATTGTTTCCGGACTGTCAGGCTCAGAATGAGCCCTATTGTCTTTTTAGAGTTGTACTTTTTGTTATTTAATATTGTTGTCAACAGTTGGACATTTGAATATGTATAACATTGTGCAAGAAAACAGTAAAACAATCCCTGTGTAATATAACCTTTTTTTGTTTTGAGGCATTGGGCCTCATTACATGGTAGACGGTAAGGGATTACTGGCACCGATAAGGGCACCGGTGCTGGTAATCCCTTACCGCTCTACTACGAGGTCCCTTAGCGGGTCCCGTCCCTAACGCCTGGTTTTACCAGGCGTTACGGAAGGGACCCGTTGAGGGACTTCAGAGCTAATAACGGTACCTATGGGGGCTCAAATGGGAATGGGGAATGGTTACCGGAATGGGGACTTATCGGGTCCTCCAAGGTCAGAATGACCTGGTAAGTCCCTATTCCGGGAACACAGACCCGGAATGCGGTAAGGGGGTAGCCATGGCGCTAATAGCGCCATGGCTATCGCCTACTGTGTAATGAGGCCCATTGTCTTTTTCATGTTGTAATTTTTATTGTTTTACATATTTCTTCCCAGTTGGACATTCCAACATGTCGGATCACGAGAGTACCAGTAGTGATGATGTTTCATTTGGTTTCTGAATTCATTGCCAATAAGGAAGAAAGCAACTCACATGTATAGCACTGCTGAGAGTTGGTGCTTCTTTAAAGTTCGGTCTCAAATCTTGGGGACATTTGTCATTTAGTGCGAGTCTTCTTGAATGATGTGGATAAGACGTATTGGAAATTGGACAAGATGGTCTGGCCAATGCTGGGCTGCAGCCTTTTTGTACTTATATATGGTCTTATATCTTTACTGTTGCTGTGAGCTTTGGTTATGCATAATCAGCCTGTAGCTATTAAAGGTGCTGCTAGCAACAGCTAGAGTTTTCAAACATTTGCAGAATTGGCACACTCTATTTGAACAGTTATTAGAAATTGTAGAGAGGTGGCTTAATTTTTTGTGGCATTGTCTTTTTAGAGTTGTAATTGTTGTTATTTTATACTTTCGTCACCAGTTGGACATTTGAATATGTGTACCATTGTTTATGAAAACACTAAGAGGTGGCCCTTTAATGTTTTGTCAGAAAGCTTGGGAACATCAATCATAATATATCATGTGGGCAAGTCCCTGGGATCATATGTATTGAACATTGCACTCGATGGTCTGGCCCATACTGGATGGAAGTCTTCTTTGGCCTATATGTGGTCTTAAATGTTTATTGTAGCTGTGAGCGGTGGTTGTGAATAATCAACCTCCACCCATTGAAGGTGCTGCTAGCAACAGCCAGAGTTTTTAAACACTGGTAGCACTGGTAGAGAGGTTCATAGAGGTGGCTTATTTGTCTAGCTGTGTCTGTGGACATTGCAATCGCACGTTTGGATCTATTGACGCAGCCATATCATGAAATCCGTGCGTACACAACCATCAAATCTGCGGGCGTCGATGTCTTAGGTGCAAATAATCATCACAACCACAAAAAAGGAAGTTTACATTTATCATTACTTTCTGTAATTGCTAATGAAAGTATTTTTCAGTAACTGCAAGCACTTTGGCACTATACCTCTAAAATTATTTATTGTTTTTACTCACTTTTCCAATAATACTATTTTTTTATGTTTTGTGACCTGGAGCAATCTATTTTAAGAGTTATTAGAAATGGTAGAGAGGTTCAGAGAGGCGACTTCATTTTTTGTTACATTGGGCCTCATTACGTGTCCGCCAGTAACCCTGCCGGTACTACTGGCGGATTGCCGCCGGACCCACAAAAAATTACCGACGCCTGACTTCCCGGTGCCACTGGGCTATTACAAGTCTGGTGGCCGGGAAGTCAGGCACCGGTAATTCGGTTAATCCGCATTCTCATAGAGTCTCGACTCTATGTGAGTGGGGACACGGAAGCACCAACAACATTGCTAATGGTGCTGGTTCTTCCATGATCGGTCTGCCTACCATCACCGCTGTGCCTGGCAGGGTCAGACCTGCAGGGCATGGCAGCTCCGACAGGCAGACCTGTAATATGCTGGTCTGGAAAAACGGTGCCAGTAAGCTTACCGGCACCCTTGTTTATAGACTGGCAGGGATAGCATGAAGCCCTATGTCTTTTTGGAGTTCTAATTGTTTTATTATATTATTTTTTCAAAATATAGTTGGACATTTGAATATGTCTAATATTGTGCAAAGAAAACAGTAAGACGTAGCTCTTCTAATATTCACTTTTTTATGTGTTGAGGATTTGCGGCTCATTACAAGTATGCCGCTCAGGAAACAATGGTGCCGGTAAGCTCACCGGCACCATTGTTTCCAGACCGGCATACTACAGGTCTGCCTGCCGCAGCTGACGTGCCCAACTGGTCTGACCCTGCCAGGCACAGCGGCCACATTAGGCAGACCATCACAAGTACACCATAACTTGTGTCACCACCGTGCACTGCTAAGACTAACACCTAGGACATCAAAGATGACATCAAATATGTCATTGATGACATCACTAATGACATCACATGTGAAATTAATTTTGATGAAAAGTCCCTACAAGGGGTTATGTTCATAATGTTGGTAACAAGATGTCAGAGTGATCGGAATACCTATCACAAACTGCTTAATCTATTAAATAATGTACTCATCTAAACAACATTGTATTGGAATGCTGTTGTTAATACAGGAAACTAATCATACATAAACATAGGCAATGGCTGCAGCATGCACCACAGAAGTACAATATGTATAATCTTGTAATTTTGGATACTAAAATAATGAATGCTACCTCATCAGAGTTTTGAGTAATGTTAAACATATAATAACTAGCTAACAATTCAAGACTTACTACAAACTTGTGCTAGTACAAACAGGGAAACTAAAGTAAGGAAGAAACAGTATCACCAGGATATAATAATAACATTAAAGTTTATCTTCATGTATACAAATGAATTGTGTTTTTGACTCCTGTTTAATTGCCCCATATATGTGCACCATGAGCTGAGACAAAACCCTAAAGATAGTATTCTATTTTATGTAAATATGTGCTCTGTAAAGCGGTTTGGATTAAGGTGCTATGTAAATAACACATCATTATTATCATTATCATTATCATTACTTTAAGAACATATGACAAGGTTAATGTCTAGATATATAGCACCTTTTGAATTTTAATATTCTGACTGATAACAAACAAAACCACCTGGCCTAGATATGTCAGTGAACAAAAACAAGTGGCCCAGATATGTGATGTCATCAGTGATGACATCAATGACATTTGTGATGTCCTCTTTGATGTCCTGGGTGTTAGTCTTAGCAGTGCACAGTGGTGGCGCGAGTTATGGTTGTTAGCTTACCATAACTGGCAGATTTCTGAGGTTTTTACGTTTTACTTGTAACCATAACTACCCTTGAACAACGTTTTTTCATTGAATTTCATAGGATTTTATTAATGCAACTTAACCATAAAGTCCCTTTAAAAAAAAAAAAATTCTGTGAATTTCATGGGTTTTTACCAGTGTATGCTATTTTCCTACAACTTACTAATATATTACTTACCCCAATATAGCAACATTTTTGTCCATTTATAAAGTTTCATCTTAATACTCTGCCATCTCTGACCTTGTAGCAACATTTTTAGCACATCTATAAACCTTTTGCAACTTTTTCTACCGTTTTTGCATCCATCGATGTCCGCGAATGTCTGAAGTCATCGTTGACCTTCCTGACAGTGCCACGTGAGCATGCGCTTGTGCACGGCATGATGACTTGTTTGTGAACGTGTCTGCACTCCGCGATTGGGTCTGTGCTTCGAGGACAGTTCAGAACTACATTTTCTACTGATCTAGGAACTTTGAAGCTCAAAATATACCCTTGCACAGCTCCTACACCTATTCTTACTCATTATCCATTAACAAACTAGTACACAGCACATACTTGGAAGAATATTAGCAAAACTGCTATTTATCATCTATTGCTATCCCTTCTCTCCAAGAGCCACCACCACCACAAGCAGCTGCAGGACCTACACAACAAAAAATGTGCAGTACTTCCTAAGACAAAGTAGATGATGTAGAGGAAGTGCCTACCTCTAGCACCCAGAGAAAATCATGGGTGTGGTAGTTCTTTACCACTGTTGTGAATGTTCCAAAGGCTAAAGCTACAAAAGTTACAAGCACTGAGTGCAACTTTGGACAGTACTCCTACGGGACCACCACCATGCGTCATCACACCAAATCCAACCACCACAATGCTCTCAGAAAGGTTGTTCCTTTCTTAGCAAGTAGTAGACTGTCTTCCTCCGCCTCATCTTCTTCAACCAATACTGTAACCACACAGCGTTCCTCTGTGGGGCACAAAATCCCACCAGCTACCTTGCAAGTAATAAAAGAGGCTGTTGATCCATATCTTTTGAAGACAACAATCCTCTGAATAAACTGCAACACACCACTCTGCAGGGTGAAGCAATTTCGAAGGACTTTTGAAGCTGTAATCAAGGAGGATGAGAAACACTGCCCCCTCCGTATTAGTGCTTGGTGCCTCTTCCCTCATTTCCCTACTCACCTTACGTTCTAACCTCTCAAGCAAAAAAATTAAAATACATAAAATAACAACAAAAGAAAGGTCCCTTTAAGAACCACCCTTCACAGTTAAAAATAGAACAAAAAAAGATAATTTTATAGACTCCATCTAGTTTACATTTCTTAGTAAAGTACATAGACTCAATAAGAATTTCCAACATTGCCATTAGCATTTTGTGTTATGCTAATGGGAATAATGTGGCGTTCATCCCCCGTTCCAGTGACTGGAACAGGGAATAACAGCTCGGCAGCCCAAGTTATCGGCCCAAGCGAAGACAGGGGGGATAACGAGGGCACAGGACTGGCATCCCCTGTTCCAACCCCTTCAATCGGTGATGAAGGCCATTATTACCCCAGGTTCCCAAATTGGGAAACCGAGGTGCTAATAAAAAGCTGTAGGAAGAAATCTCCTTTTCCAAGATGCCACCATGAAAAGGGAAGGCGGGACTCCGTACAGATCCCCCCTTCCGTTTCCATGGCAGCCTGCAGAAGGCAAAGAGAGAACCCTATGACCATATTATCACAAGCACATTTTTTTGCCCTTTAAAACTTTCGAATAACTTTACCACATAGTCGGTCGAAGGTGGACATGGCCACTTTAACACCATTTGTCGTCCCTCATGGTCATGGCCAGTAGCCAGATTGTCAGATTGTCAGTAAAATATTGGCACATTTGCAAAACCATGCTTTAAGGTCCTTGCCAATGCTCCTTACACAAGTTTGCTAGAAATCCGCCCATGTTTTATTTTTCAAAATTGGCAAAATGTGGTACATACAATAGTCATATAATTTAGCCCCCACTTGACAAAATCAATTCAGACTTTACACAAACATTCAAGGTTGGGTGTATAATCTTTCGAAAAACCTTTGTCTACATTCGTCAAACAGCAACAAAGTTATAAGACATCTAAAATTGTTGAGACCCCCCCTCTAATTTAGCCCCCTCTTGACAAAATCCTGCCAAACATTACAAGAACATGTATATCTAGATCTAAAATGGTTTTGCAAACCTTTGTGCAGATTTGTCAAATGGCACCACATTTATAAGCCTTTGCAATATTTTTGGACCTCCCCTCTAATTTTGTTCCCTCTTGACAAAACAGCTCCACACTTTCTAAATCCATTCCGGATCAAGTCTAGAATCAAATTGAAAAAAAGTAATGCAGTTTCATTGAGTGGCGCCAAAGTTATAAGCCATCCAAAAACTGCTTTTCACCAACCCTGTAATGCAAAAATAGGCATAGATGTCCCGAACATCTGAAGTGTTAACGGACATCGCATGACTGTACCCGAACATCTGGGCTGTTCACAGACTTTGGGGGTGAAAAACACCAATTATATGGCTTCTTATAGTGATTTACCATCCCATCTTCATCACCCCTAAGCTACCCAGATATTGTTTGATAAATTTGACGATGTTGTGTTTTTTAGCATTTTTCTACTGCAATGTTTGCGCTACCGGCGGATGTCAGCGAATCCAACGTGGCAGGCTTTTCCAAAAATCTGACCCACTTCACGCTTTTCACCATCCAATTAGCGGGCCCATTTTAAAGAAAACTACTGGATGGATTTACACCAACTTTACATAGGGAAGCTTTCGGGACCAAGCAGCCGCTCCTGCCACAAATTTGGTGAAATTCTGTCCAGCGGTTTGGGCTGTAGGTGTGAGCACATTCTTTTTTCCATTGTGTCTATGGAAAAAGAAAGAATTTTGGGACCCCCATAATGTTGCACCGTCTTGATGAAACTTCTTCACACTTGCCAAAAAAATTCAGACGGGCGCAGGAGGTAGCCGTCCTGTAGTTATGGTTAAGTTGCTCAACTCATAGGAAAAACACTTTTTGGGCAGCTTATAACTTTGCTCCCCCTGGACAAATCCTTAACAATCAAAACAAGGGATACTGTAAACAAGCTTTGACTCCCCTTGATCTTTTGTTTCACATTTATTTCACTGTATTTTATTTAAGCATTTTAAGCAAATGTACCACCCCCAATCACTAATAGCTCCCTAACATCCCCTCCCACAGTTTTATTTTAATTTAGGTTCAATCCCTTAATTTTCTTTATATATATTAAACACATGGATTACTTCCTAAATTAACTTATAATACTAATTTTCCTTGTCTATCAATCACTGTAATTGCCACATCTCAATATATTACTGTCTTGAACTACTTACTCTTTTTTTGCCCCTCGACCTTGTGAGAAACCTGAAGGTGTCCCACCTGGTAGTCAAGGGAGATCTATCATCCAGGTGGCCAGGACATAGCCATCACTATCAGATCCAGTTTCTGGGGGTGGACCAGTGCGGGAGGATCACCTAGATGGGTGGTCATTGGGGAGTGGAAGTGGGACACCGATGGGTGAGATGCGGTACCCCCTTCCTTATAACACCCTTTCCCCATTCTACCCCTTAGGATATTCAGAAATCCCCCCCCCTTTTTCCAATACAAACACTTTCCTACACCATGACAGACAATGGACAAACAACCAAGCCATTTACCTGACATGACCCAGCACAAGGGCGAGGCAGAGTCGGGCAATTGACAACACCTATGCACAACTGGCAGCCCTTTCCCTTCCCCATAGGGATAAATGGCAGAGCACAATAGTGCACTTCGAGCACGGCCAAATGCACGAGGAAGTAGCTTTTCTCGACTAGCAGTACAAACAGAGAAGGTGGAGAGATGTGGAGAGACGACGAGGAGGGAATTGCCCTTGTCCTTTTCACTTCAGACCTGCAAAGCCTCTGAAAGAGAAATCACAAGACCGGAAATCCAGCTGGCGTGTGGTGTGACAGGTGTCAACAGCACATGGGGCCCTCCCACACTGATAGTTAAAGAGGGGAGAAGAGATTGCAACCGTGGTGCTGGCTTTGACTCCCAAGACAAGAAACTGCAACAGTTCAGCATAGCCGGTGAGTCAGAGAAGACAGATAGTATAACCGAACTATGCTGGGCCCAAGGTTGCAGGCAGCAAACTTGTTGATCAAAGAACCTGTGTAATCAAACTTTAAAGGAACCCTGGGAAAAGGTTCATAAGCAGAGTGGTCAGGCGTTGCAGGGCACTCATTTGAAGGACTCTGACTGAAGCTTTTTTTGGGGTTATGTTGTTTGATTGAAACTACAAGGACCAGGAGGCCTTAGGAGAAGTGTCAAAGTGGTCCTATGAGGGTTGAGCAAAAAACCCCTCATACACTCAAAAGTCCTTGACACATGAGAGAAAACTGGCAAATGTTAACCTGACAGAGGGATGCCTGCGAATTGAGAATTGTGAACTGTTATATGATACGTTTTTGAGTGAAAGGCCATAGTGAAACTGATTGAGGGAGCCTAGCATTGCAATAAGGATTGGAGCCCGGCTGAGGGGGATCCAATGGGCGAGGAGCAGTCACCCAAGGTAAAAAGATTGCCAAAGGAACTGTTGTTTGTTTATTGTTTTGGTACAGCCAGCCTTCTGAGGCAAGAGACTTTTGCAGGAAAAGAGATTTGGCCCTGGAAGGTCCTGGCATCATTGAAAGGAACTGTAACCTTGTGCTAGCGAGGCCCAGGAGTGTGCTGTGCTCAAAGGTCCTGCATTGTCCCGTGCTAAAAACATGGGGAAGGGTGACCCTGCCATACCATTCTGACTTATCGTTTGGTGAACACTTCTTTCTTTTCTTGAGAACATTATCCCACACATTTTTTATAACTTAGTTGTGAGGATTGGCAATCGTTTTTTATTAGTATAGGCCCTTTTTATTTGACAAGACACCACTATGACTGCTTTCTTATTATTTGATGGTCGTAACTTGCTCCCATCTTATATTTAGGTTTATATTAGGTGTTTTTTCTCACCCATTATGCAGTTTAACGAACAACCTTGAACTGTGATCACTTGTGTATGTCTTTACTGTTGTAACTATGAGTTCCTTACGTATGGTGTGAGCAGTGGGATGTGACTCAATTGAAACTAATTTGGAACCCTACAATTTCAAAAAAGTAGTCAGAGAGCTGCTAACCTTTTGATATCTGTAGCAGTGATTAAGCTATTATCCCTCCTGGAAAAAGAGGGAAGATTCATACAGACTTGGTTTTAATACCCCCTTTGGGGTGTTATATACCATTGGCCCCAATATCTGCCCTAGCATGGATGTTCGGGTTAGCCGTTTTAGCAGGCATCATCGATTCCGACTTCCAGGGAGATATAAAGGTTTTCTTAGAAAATCATGGTGAGATCCCCTTTGAAGTACGTTGTGGAGATCAAATTGCCCAAGGTATTTTGGAAAGGGCTCTATTTCCTCAGTTTAAAGAATGTGAACCAGTCAAACTAGAAAGAGGTTCCTTAGGCTCTGGGAAAGCTGATAGACCTTTTAACATTGAAGAAAGGAAAGAAGAAGAGCCTACCATCTATCCTGACCTAGACTTCACCCAGCAAAATGTTCCAGCTCTCGCTGAAGCTTTCCTACAAGCTATTCTGGAAAGTGAAGGGTTAGACAATGAAACCCCCTTTTTCTTCTTAAAACAAGGATTACTTTATAGAAGAGAGACATCTATGGATGGCTTAGTAAAAACACAGTTGGTAATACCCAAAAGCCACCGAAAGGTTGTGCTGGAGATTTCACATTCCAATCTCACTGAGAGACATTTAGGACACTCTAAAACCCAGGCACATATTAGTGGGAAGATTTACTGGCCAAGTGTGTATGCCAATATAAAGACCTACATACAAATGTGTTAAATATGTCAAAAGACCAGCACGCACATTGCATCACCTGCCCCTCTGAACCAGTTGCCGATCATAGAAGTCCCCTTTTGCAGGAATTGGGATAGACATAATTGGACCTCTAGAAACATCCAGGCTAGGCAACAAATATGTCCTTGTGATTGTGGGCTATGTAACCCATTATCCTGAAGCATTCCCAAAGCAAAATATTACCACAGAGCAGATCCTTAATCACCTCCTAAGGTATTTCTACTGTGTCAGCTTTCCCAAGGAGATACTAACCGACCAGAGTTAGAATTTTATGAGTACGCTCATGGCAGAAGTCAAAGAGCTACTTCATATTGCCACATTGCAAAATTCTGTGTACTATCCCCAAACCAATGGCTTGATAGAAAGATTCAATATAACTTTGCAGTTGATTCTACGAAAACTGGTATATAAGGATGGGAAAGACTATGACTGAATGATCGCATGGGCAGTAAAGAAACTCCCTCCGGCCTCCACAGGTTTCTTTCCTTTTGAATTGCTGTATGGTAGAGAACCTAGAAATGCCCTGGACATGCTCCAGGAAACCTGGGAAGAAAGCGAAGAGGCACCCATTCCTATCTCGCAAACTGCCACCAGAATGCGAGAACATTTGAAATGAGTTGAGTCTGTACTCATATGGAAAAGGCCCAGGGCCAACAAAAATCCACTTACAATAAGAAGGTGAAATTAAGATGATTCTCCATAGGACAGAAAGTACTGGTCTTCTTACCCACCTAAGAAAACAAACTTGTCTCCAAAGTGGCACAGACCCTATGAGATATTAGAATGAACCAAACCGGACAGTGAACAGAAGTTTCATTTGTATCACATAAATCTCTTGAAAGAGTGGAAAGAGAACCTGTCAGACACCCAAGCCAAGTACTAGCTTGCCCGGTTCCTAAAGAGATAGATAACTTTGAGTTGATTCCTCCAGATCTATATATCCAACAACAAGAAGATCTAAAGGATGTAGACACCTCATTTCCTGATATATTCTCAGAAAAATCAGGAAGAGTTAAAGGCACATACCACAATATTAGAACACCTAAGGGTAAAGTGGTCATTTAAAACTGTATAGACTCCCAGAATCCCGTAAACAGATAATGATTGAGGAAGTCAACAAAATGTTGAAAGCCAATGTTATCAAGCCTTCTTCAAGTCCATGGTCCTCTCCTATCATGTTGGTCACTAATCCTGACCGTCCCTGGAGATTTTGCCTAGATTTCCATCAAGTTAATGCCACTTGGCATTTCAATACCTATCCCATGTCACGTATCAATGACCAAATTGACAAACTCGGATCAGCCACCTTTCTATCCACCTGAGATTTAACCAAAGGGTACTGGCAAGTTCCCATATATGGGCTAGATAAGGAAAAAACAGTGTTTTCAGCGCCTCTAGGACTGTTTCAATTCAAAGTCCTCCCTTTTGGCTTACATGGCACAGAAACAATTTTCCTACGCCTCATGGACAAAATCCTGCAACCCTATTCGGATTCCTGTGGAGCTTATTTTGGCAGTATTGTCATTTATAGTAACACTTGGGAGGACCATCTCTTCTATCTTTATACCATCAAGACAACTTCAGAGGAGCTGGCCTAACTGCTAATCCATCTAAATGCAGGCTGGCTCAGTCAGCCATAAAATAACTCGTCTTATTTGTAGGGAATGGAAATGTAGAGCCCCAACATGAGAAGATGAAATCTGTCTTAGATACACCAACAACCAAGACCAAAAGAGATCTTAGAGCTTTCCTTGGATTAATAGGATATTACCATTGGTTTATCCCCAACGTTTAGGACAAAACAGCTTGGCTGACTGATAAACTCAAGAATGCCAAGCCCCAGAAACTTCATTGGAATGATGAGGATGCTATATGTTATAACACCTTAACCAGACACTGTGCCAGAACCCAATCCTTAAGGTAGTCGACTTCTCTATAGAGTTTATATTAAAGACGAATGCCTCCCTTACACGGTTAGGAGCAGGCCTGTCCCAAGGTTGCGATGGATTAGACCATCCCATCCTGTTTGCTAGCTGCAAGCTTTTCTCACGTGCAAAAAAAGACTCTGTGTTGGAGCTAGAGGCCCTGGCCATCAAGTGGGCCATTTTTAATTGTAGATACTACCTATAAGAAGAAAGTTCACACTTGTTACAGACCACTGAACCCTAGTTTGGATTATCCAATGCTGAGATTCCAACCCTTGGGTTATGCAATGGTTTGTAGACCTAAAACCCAATTTTTTCACTGTGGAACATCAAAAAGGCAAAGACCAGGGAAATGTGGTCTTCCTTTCCCAGTTCCCATGTGAAACAAATGTGGCTAGATCATATGGAGGAAGGTGTGTGAAAAGCCTGAAGGTGTCTCAACCGCTAGTCTATGGGGATCTGTCATCCAGGTGGCCTGAACCCAGCCATCGCTTTTGGATCCAGTTTCTGGGGGTGGACCAGTGCGGGAAGATCACCTGGATTGGGTGGTCCTCTGGGAGTGGATGTGGGACACTGACAGGTGAGACGCGGTATCCCCTTGCCTATAACACCCTTTCCCCATCCTACCTCATAGGAAATTCAGAAATTCTACCCACCCCCCTTTTCTAACAAAAAAACACTTTCCTACACCGTGACAGACAACGGACCAACGCCCGAGCTGTTTACCAGACATGTCCCAACACAAGAGTCAGGAAGAGTCAGACAATTGACAAAAACTATGCACACCTGATGGTCCTTTCCTTTCCCCACAGGGATAAAAGGTAGAACACGAAAGCACACTTCGAGCAAGGCCGAACGCATAAGGAAGCAGGTATTCCAGACTGGCAGTACAAATGGAGGAGAAACGCAGAGAGACATGGAGAGATGACGAGGAGGGAATTACCCTTGTCCTTTTCACCTTAGACCCGCAAAGCCTCAGAAAGGGAAATCACAAGACCGGGAAGTCCAGCTGGCATGTGGTGTGACAGGTGTCAATGGCACATGGGGCCCTCCCACAGTGATAGTCAAAGCAGGGAGAAGCGCTTGCCACCGGGTGCCGTCCTTGACTCCTGAGACAAGAAAAGGTTCAGAAGCAGAGTGGACAGGCATTGCGGGGCGCTCATTCAAATGACTCTGACTGAAACCTTTTTGGGGTTGTGTTGTTTGATTGAAACTATGAGGACCAGGAGGCCTTAAGAGAAGCTAGTAAGAAGTGTCAAAGTAGTCCTACGAGGGTTGAGCAAAAACACCTCATACACTCGAATGTCTTTGACACATGAGAGAAAACTGCCAAATGTGAACCCGGCAGAGGGAGGCCTGCAAATTGACAATTGTGAACTGTTATGTGATATCTTTTTGAGTAAAAGGCTGTAGTGAACCCGATTGAGGGAGGCTAACATTGCATAAAGGATTAGAGCCCGGCTGAGGTGGATCCTAGGGGCAAGGAGTAGTCGCCCAAGACAAAAAGATTGCCAGAGGAACTTTTGTTTGTTTATGGTTTTGGTTTGACAAAAAAAGTGACTCCATCCCCAAACCCCAAACCTTCACAAAACATCCTTTCTTACCCTGCCCACATACTACCTAGCCCCAAAACAACCCTACATACTCCCTCATATCATTTAAGGCAGCTTTCAAAAATGTTTTCAGCAAAACGTTCAAGCCAAAATATCTAGAAGTCACCAAATATTAACGTGGTCTTTCCATAATTTGAAAATAATACATATATATATGTATATATATTCAGTAATAAAACTTTGTTAAAGGGACGTTATGTCAGTGATGTCATCAATGACATTTGTGATGTCATCTTTGATGTCCTGGGTGTTAGTCTTAGCAATGCATGGTGGCGCGAGTTATGGTTGCTTAGCTTACCATAACTATTGAATTTCAGAGGTTTTTCGGTTTTACTTGGAACCATAACGTCCCTTTAAGAAAGATTTATTACTGATTTTCATAGGTTTTTAGTAGTGCAACTTAACCATAGCGTCCCTTTAGCTACGTTTTTTACTGAATTTCATAGGTTTTTAATAGCGCAACTTAACCATAACCTCCCTTTATCAAAGTGTTTTTTACTGAATATACATATACATAGTGTAAATTTGATAGATGTTTACTGGGATTCCCTTACTTTATATACATGTAACATAGAATATACTGAACCCCCTGCTAGTGATTTTGATGTCCGCGCACTGTGCGTATGTCTGCGGATGGACACGGACAACATCAACACTACTCTAAAACTCAGGGACTATCTCAGATTGTTCTTTCATGCCATATAAACACTGAACAAGTTCAAAAAGCAGCACATGAACACATTATATGTAATAATAAATAAGAAGTGGAACCTATATATGTAACACATTAACTGTCCATTTAAATAGCATATGTACTAAAATGGAATATACCAAAACAAAAAAGATAGGCCGCCAACATAATTACCTCACAGAAGCTGCACAGCAAGAAGCAACAGAAGACCTACACAACAGTAACAACAAAACTTACCAGAAACTAGTAAGTAAACTTCATTGTTCATATATATTTCTAAACGTTCTGTATTAGGTACACTAAAAGTAATATTTTGTTTTTACACAGAAATGTCCAGTACTTTGGAATGGCTTGAAGAAAATTTCCCACATGATGAAATTAGTGAAGTCAGTGATACTAATGGTAGACACTTCTCTATATAAGCAAATTAATAATCATTACTTTATGTGTACTTAACGCATTTTCTTTTAACAGACCATACAAACAGTGAAAATAATATAGCAAAAGAGACATCAGAAAATGCTCTGCAGCGCATGGAACAAAAAATGAAAAATGTCATTCTTTTAAAATATTTTGTGGAGGACCACTTAAAAGAAAACATTAATATCATTGTCCCACATGTACCTGTTCCCCCTCTCCATGTCCCAGTCAACTATCCCCAAACCCTCACTACCAAGAAAAACATTATGATGACACTTCCATCCCTTCATCCCCTCCCATCCATCCTCTCCAAACCCCTAATTCCCCTGTATTTGTGTCAGTTTCTGCTTCCCCTTCTCTTTCATAAATGTTATATTTGTATATAATAAAAAAAAAATTATATGTGTTTTAATTCAGTCCCCTGTGTCTTTTTAAAAAAGGTAGTTGGGGTGTCTGCGGACAGCGCGGGTGTCCGGAATGTCTGCAAATAACTAAAATGGAGGTGTCCTAAGGACACTATACATATCCGTACTGTCCACAATCAAAATGGAACTGTTCTTAGAACACACTGGGTGTCTGGAATGTCCGCAATTAACCAAAATAGAGGTGTCCTGAGGACACTATACCTGTCCGTACTGTCCGCAATAAAAATGGAACTGTTCTTAGAAGACACTTGAGGTCCGGGATGTCCGCAATTAACCAAAATGGAGGTGTCCCAAGGACACTATACCTGTCCGTACTGTCCGTAATCAAAATGGAACTGTTCTTAGAACACACTTGATGTCTGGGATGTCCTCAATTAACCAAATTGGAGGTGTCCAAAGGACACTATTGTCGAATGGAAAATCATATTGTGCCTCCTATACAGTATGAATATATGTATATTGGCCTAAGCCACGCCGCTTTGCGAAGAAGTCCGCGTTACATGGTCTTGACCTTAGATCAGTGTAAACTGCCATTTTAGGTTCACCGGCCATTTTAGATTCTCCATCTAGAGTCACCCTCTGTTCTAAAATGGTGGACAGTGTTATTCCGAATGTAACATGGCCGTCTTGACCTCTGTGTACAAACTAATATGTAACTTGCCTGCAGGCCACATGTTGGGGTAATGAAGTGAGACCTTGTCCTTCGTTGACCTGTGTATAGAGGGTTACCTGCGCCAACAAAGTTAATCCGCGAGCACATGTTAAACATAATATATTCAAATACTGAAATGTGAACACTTGTTTAACTGCATTGTATAAAGATGTATGAGAAGGCTCAACGATAAATCTGAAGACACACTGTTGCCATTGTAACTTGTTGGTGAATGTATTAATGGTAAACCTTAAATGTATATATGCATGAACTCGGCATTAACCCTTGATCTGTGATGTATTAACTTGTAGGTGGGCTGGACGACATGTTTCAAACTGTATAAAAGGTGTGACTATTCTAATGTACAGTCCCACTCACTGAGCAAACCGAACAGGGCTGGAATTCTACTGGGGGCCCGATAGCTATCTGTTGCTTTGTCCTTTGTAATGGTTCAGTATAGAATAAAGATCTCTGTATCTTTCTTTGTAACCCGTGTTTGGTGTATTTCCTTATGGGGTACTCAGCCTCGATATCTTCTTTTTGATTTCACAGATGGTGCCCGAATAGGGACCCTCAAGATTGATGCCAGCTCGTTGAAGGTTGACGTAAGCTACCGGACCGGGATCGGACGGTGTTGGAAAAAAGGGGCCCCTTTCTGAATGAGACTCAACACCTCAACAGTGCTGTACGGTCAGATCCCTGGACGGTGAGCTTGCGGTCCGAGTTGGCATCTTGACGAGGGTCCACTTATCGAGGCGGGCAGATTTGCCGAAATCACCAAACATGAGGTAAAATTTGTTAGAGAAGAATTTTGTAATTCCGATCAGACCTCATTAGGATTGATCATGTGAGTCGTGACCCGATTCTTAAGTATCCTGATAATTTGTTTTGGCGCATTGTATCTGCAAATACAATTATTGACCAGGTAACACCAGTATTCTGATATGCCTGGGAAATTGTCTACCTGCTTCAGGGCGTTGTTCCGCAGCGATAGACAATCTTTGGAATTTAGGCGTCCGGTACCACAGGAGGGGTCGTCGGCTTGTACTATGTACTGTAAGCATGGCAACTGGAAAGATAGTGTTTAATGATATTTGGCACAGACAAACTAGACATGTTTCCGAACTACAGTAGCCGATCAACGGTAGTTTTGAAATCCCTCGTATTGAATATTTAGAGTCAATTTTATTAAAGAAAAAGGCTAGACCTGCAGCATTCAATGTATTACAGAAATGGAAAAAAGAAGCTTTACAGCAGCTTAAGAGTAGGGAAAAACATGCGCGCAGTCAAAAGACGAACGCCGAAAAAACGTTGTTATATGACCAAGATAAACAGTCTGAGTCAGCTAGGAATATGGATAGGGCTTTCTCACTTGGCATTCAGAAAATCTATCCTTCTAAAGATTTTCATGTATCCGATGAATTTATCGACAAATTGCTAAATGAACGAAGGCCTGCGCCACCTCCGTATGTTCCTCTTTCTGCTGGTTTGCCTCTTCCTGCTGTTATTCCTGCTCCTCTTGCTCCTCCTGCTGTTCCTCCCATCCCTCCTGTTGCTCCTCTTCCTCCAGTCATTGTTCCTCCTTTTGTTGCTGCTCCTCCACCTGCTCCTCCGCTCTTTCCTGTTGTACCAGTGATAACACCTCCGTTGAACTTGCCGGCTCTCCCTCTTCCAAGTGGTCCTGCACCGCTTGTAGTAGATCAGGGAGCGGGATCGAGGGTTGTCACTCGCAATACTGTACCTCCAGAAAAGAAACGAGTGTTAATTGCATGGGCTAAGCATTGTATGGATGGGGGTGATCGAGCTAATGTTTTTGTCACACTTTCTAATATGGACAATTTTCCTGAGAAAAATGTTTTTCTTGAGGGATTAGGTCGCCACTTGTGTGTAATGTGGGACAGATTAGACAATAAAGATCTCCCACAAAGGTTGAGGGATCTGAACACTTTAGAGCTTTCTAGAGACACTGTGGTGAAAGTACAAGAGCATGTTGAGAGGGTATTTGAGTATAGAAAGGAGTTGGAAAGGTTACAGAATGAGGATGAAGATGAAGATAGTTTGGCCATTATGTGAGTGCAGAAGCGATTACTCCCTTGTCGTAAATCGATATCTGAGGTAACGCGAATTTGCACGAAAGACGCGATTAGATGGATCTCAGACACGTCGATAACTCCAGTTGAAGTATATGACACATATAGTAAGTATACACCAGAAATGCAGAGGAAAGTGCTACAGGTAATGGTAGAGTACTTTCAGGATGAGTGTGTAAAAAGAAAGATTTGTTGTCCTGCAGAGTTATTGAGTATTTACAAGAGAGCTTTTTCACTTGACACTTCTTCGGCTGCCTTAGCGCTCAATTTGGCTCTGTTGCCTAGTAAGCGTTCCTAGTTGCCTACTTCTCAGTTGCCTATGAGAGAGGTTCCTCCGACACTTGTCCCAAAAGTCGAGGTTCTGGCAGATGTTGGAACAGGTGCGCCGGCCTATGAAATTCCTGCACATTATGTGTCGTAGTTCGTTCACGTCCCATTCTCAAGACAGGAAGTGAACACCATTAGGCAATCTATTCCCGATATTAGGAAAAATCCGACAGGGTTCTATAAAGAAATAGAGTCTGTTTTGCAATCCTCAGTATTCACCTTAAGTGATATTGATTTGTTATTTCCTGTACTCCTGCCCGTAGATTTGTGGAAACAGGTTAGGTCTATAGATGATGTAGCAGGGTTAGGAGATACATGGGCTAACATAATTAGACTTGATGGAGAAAGGCCAACTGGTGAGACACTGCCGCAGGTGATATTAACTTTACCTGATAGAATTGTTGCAAAATTGAAAACTATAATTCCCGAAAAAAGAATTATTTAGCACAAGCTTACGGCCTGTGTCCAAGGGAAGTCTGAGGGTGCTACCGAGTTCTTTAATCGGTTCGAACAGGTATTCTCGGATTTCAGTGGACAAGACTAGGCACAGAGTCTGGGAAAAGGTTATTCATAGACAAATTTGTGCGTGGATTGTTGCCTGACATCCAGTCGCAAATTATGTCTTCTGAGAGCGCTTGGCAAGCAAAGTCTCAATCAGAAGTACTGCACATGGCTCAGTGCAATGAGAATCGTGTCAATATGAAAAGGAAAGAGTCAAAAAAAGAAAAGGTGACTTAAAGACGAAAGTATTACTACAGCAAATTGTTAGAGGCACTAGAGGGTTTACAGTTTAGAGGTCAGTATGTTCCACAAGGAAATGTGCCCTTGGGTCCTGTAAACATTAACCAGTGTGCCTATTGTAGGCAGAGGGCCATTGGCATGCACAATGCCTGGTCCTTCGACAGAGGTCAAATAACACATTTGGAAATATGGGTAGATGACCCAGAGGTCGCCCGGGTTTAGGGGGCCCTGGTAGAGGTCAGTTTTCACAAGATTCACAGCAACCTTTTTCACAGGGTAATCAGGATACTAGAAACATATTCGATCATCCTTCTGCCGCTTACCTCTCTGAAGAACTTCCGATTATATTCTGTTTCGTTAGGATTGCCCAAAGCAGGGTTTCGAACCTACGCCTATTCCTGTTAATCAGAAAGACCCCTACGTTGAAATGATAGTGGGAAGTAGGAAACATCTATTCTTGATAGATACAGGGGCACAAAAGTGTTGCATTGATCATTCCCGGGTTCCAAACATTCCACTGTCAGGGCAAACTAACGTTTATGTAGGGTTTTCAGGCACACCAGTTGTTTGTCCGGTTTCTTTGCCGGTGCCGATTTCCTTGGGTCCATTTACAGACCACTGTCCATTCCTTTTGGCTTCGAATTGTGGAGAGAATCTGCTGGGGTTGAATCTGTTGAAGGAATTAAATGCGGTAATTCATTGTTCTTCTGATGGAGTGCGTTTGACTATTTCACCACAGCAACTTTCTGTCTCCCAATTCCTAACTAGACCTTTGCCGCTGGAATTTAGTACTGTTCCGGAGTGTTTATGGGCAATTGACGACAGTGATGTCAGTGTTTTGCAGATTGAGCCTGTTAAAATAGTTTTGAAACATGGAGTAAAGCTGCCACGTATTCCACAATATAAGATTTCAGTCGAGGGTGAGCAAGCTTTGAAATGCATCATCTCCGATTTTGTGCATCGAGGGGTGATTGAGGAAATTGTAGGTAGTTTGTGCAATAGTCCGATTTTGCCTGTGTACAAAAAAGGTGATAATGCAATTCCTTTTCGTTTCATAATTGATTTACGTGCCATCAATAAGATCGTCGCGCCACAATTTCCAATTGTGCCTGATGTGACGACAATATTAACCATGATCCCGGCTTCAGCTACTTACTTTAGTGTTGTGGATCTGAAGAATGCTTTCTTTAGTATTCCTATACACAAGGACAATAGATACTTGTTCGCGTTCACCTAAGGGGGACGCTCATGTACATTTACCCATGCACCACAGGGTTACACCGAAAGTCCTAGCATCTATAGGAGGGTTTTGAAAGAACAGCTTGATACTCTTCAATTGCCCTCCACTTCTACATTTCTTCAATACGTTGATGACCTGCTTTTAGCTGCTGACTCAGAGAGCGCTTGTAAGGAGGGCACTGTGTTGTTGCTTGTTCACCTGGCTAAACATATTCACAAAGCTTTGCTTAAAAAGTTTCAATATCGTTGCCAGGAGCTTGCCTATTTAGACTATCTCCTGTCAAAGGAGGGAAGAAGATTGACACCTGAACAGATAAAACTCGTTTCTAGCATGTCTGTGCCAAATACACAGAAGGAAGTTAGAGCCTTGATAGGAATGGCTTCTTACTGTAGGCAGTGGATCCCCAACTTTTCGTTAACGATTAAGCCGATGTTGGCTCTGATGAAGAAGCGCATTTCTTCGCCATTGCCATAGAACATGGAGCACCAGCGTGCATTTGATTTGCTCAAGACTGCATTGTGCCCGGCACCGGAAAAGACCTTTGTGTTGTTTGTGCATGAATGTGATGGATGTGCTTTGGCTGTAGTAATGCAGGAACGTGAAGGGAAGAATAGGCCATGCGGTTACTTTTCTTCCGCCCTTGATCCTTTAGCATGCGCTTTGCCAAGATGTTTGCGCGCCGTCGCTGCTGCTGTTGCGTCTGTAAAACAGAGTGAGGGAATGGTCCTAGGCCATGATCTAACCCTGATGGTGCCTCACTCTGTAGATGTTCTACTGAATAGAACTCAAACACAACACCTCACTTCCGCATGGTTGACAAGATATGAATTGATCTTGTTTGCTCCAAAAATAAAAATTAAGAGGTGTTGTGTTCTTAATCCGACTGTTGTCTTACCTTTCCCGCAAGGTACTGCTTGCAGTGACAAAGAGTCACATGACTGTCTTTACACTACCGAACAAGACAAAAAGGGTAGAATTGATCTAAAAGATACTCCTTTGAACAATCCACAAGAGGAGCTGTTTTGCGATGGCTCCTGCTTCAAACATCCGGATGGTACATCCACAGCCGTTTACGCAATCACTACGTTGAGCACAGTTGTGGAGACCAAGAGAATCACACATAACTCCGCACAGGCTGCCGAGATTATAACATTGACCCGAGCTTGCAAACTTTCCGAAGGGCATTCCGTGAATATATACACTGACAGTCAGTATGCCTCTGGGGTGGTTCACAACTTTGGGAGACTTTGGTCAGAAAGAGGGTACTTAACTTCACACGGTATAAAGATCTAGCATGGCTCCTTGATAGTACGGCTACTCTCAGCGCTTGCACTCCCTACTCACTTAGCTATTGTGAAATGCTCAGCGCATCAAAAGATTGTAGATGATATAAGGAAAAGGGAACGATTTCGCTGATCAGATAGCTAAATAGACTGCCACCGATCTCTCTGCAGACATGTACACTTCAAGGGAGACCGTAAATGCCTATGCAATGGATGAGTGTGTCAATTCTGTAAGGGATATCCAAGCCAATGCCACATTGGAAGAGTCTAAAAAGTGGGCTGAGGGCTTGGGGAAACTTGTTGATGATGGGTGTTGGGTGGACAGAGTTGAGGGAAAATGGCTAATTCCCGATGCATACATCATGATGATGGTCGGTATGGCTCATGGCCCCACACATAGATATTCCCGCAAGATTACAAAAATGCTGGAAAATGTATGGGTGAATGACAAAATCTCTAAAGTAGCTGAATGTTTCGTTCAGAACTGCATGATCTGTCTACAGCATAATGTGGGAAAGGGAACATCAATTCCCAGGGGAAGTTTTGGTCCACCTTATGTCCCCTTCAAGGTCATACACTTTGATTTTATCAAAATGGAACGATGTAAAAACTTGAAATATGTGCTAGTTGTCATTTGCCAGGTGTCTTGACCCACGTTTGAATTATTAGGCTACAACATTTGCTGCTGTGGGCTTAGAAAATCCAAGATGGCCAAAAAGCCCACATTTGCGCCACAATCCAGGAAAACCGTGCAGTTTTGCGCACACCCAAATGGTCGCCTGACCTGCCACCCACCAGTGCAAGCGTGATGGGCCAGAAGTGCCATGAGTGAAACGTGGTGCCAAAGGAAAAACAGCAGTGCCTGTTAGCTCAAAAAGCGCTTTGAAGTCACATTTGTTTCTCTGAAATGCAAGCTAAAAATGCCTATTTTAAACATTGCAAGAAATTCAAAAATCACTGAACACCAGCAGACATTTGGTAGAATGTAGTCTTGTGTGCATACACAATCTGGAAATATGAAGAGCCTAAAGCAATGCTTATAACAAAACTGGCTGAGCTGTAGATGTCAGCAGCTTAAGTGAAATTGGACTTGAAGCCACTAAAATCTAAATGTTTAAAATAAATGAGTGACCTACTGTTAAGTGTCACATAGTTTGCAACTGTTTAAATGTCATAGTTTTGAACTTAGAATCAGCGTTCTAGCTGCATGTGTAAAAATTGTAAGTTTGATTTGAATGAAGAAAACTGGAACAAAATTGACATTTAGCGGAAGCCTGGCTTGAAGAGATTGAATTCTGCCTGGCAACTACCCCCGACAGGAGTTGAAACTTGCCCAGCAACTGCATTCACAGGCCTGGCTGCCTTCTGCTGTTCCCACCAAAAGGAGATTACACCTCTCTTATTGAACTAGGGGAGGAACACCTGGGAGCAGGTAAATAGAACAATGATCTTCCCTTTGCTCCAGGCAAATGCTAAATCAGGGGTCGTAAATGGCTTCCTCTTGGAAGAAACCGGGAGGAGCAGTGCCTCTGTGAGCAAGCTGAGCTTGCAGGAAGTGGACAAACCAGAAATTCCACCATGTGCTTTGGGAAACCACAACCCTCTGGGCCAAAGCATAATTTTAAAAAGATGGATAATTCATAGTACGAAATTGTCAAAATTATATAATAATATCATTTATTCTTGTGATTTTTCTGTGCACATTTTAAGAGGTGTTCGGACTCTGTGGTGTATTCTGGGGGGTAGTAGCGGAAAATAAGGTATTACTCCAAATGTCTGTATGTTAAAAATCTGACGCTTTATCATCTGATGCCCATATTCCTTGCGCATGTTTGTGTAAATTCTGGAAAAGTTTAGAGGTTGTGTTCTGGATGAAAAGGGCAGAATTCTGTCAGGAGTGGACACAACATCTTACAAAGACAGGGATCGGATGGTTTGGTGCTACAGAATATATGTTAACTGGACATATAATATTAGAAAAATTGTACATAGATAAATATGTATTTGGATCAAAAATAGATTGTATGCAAATTGACAAGGGGAGGATACTCTGACCCATAAACCTACCTCTTCACGATGACACTTCATTTTCTTCCCCAATCAAAGGACGGTAGATTCTCTAACCTATCAGGATCCCCAGAGGGTTGGGCATAGAAAGTCAGCCTTTCCACCCACTTTCAAAAGACATAAAAGGAGTTATTGAGACCCAGGGAGGGACATTCACTTTCCACTTCAAACTGATTTCTTGTGAAGCATTTTGCTGGACCAGACAATCACCAGAGACCAGAACTTAGAATCCAGACTTCAGAACTTGCAGCAGAGAGGCCTAGTCCAAAAGCTGAATCCTTCTCACCAGGCCTCAGAATCCAGCAACCTAACCAAACTATTCAACAGCTGGGCGAGCTGTTTGATTCTGGCCAGAACCCTGTGCCAGAACCCAGAAAGCAGTGCTGTATCCAGAGAGACCCAGACCAGACCGCTGTGCAGTGCCGAGACCAGAACCAGAGATCCAGAACCGCAGACCAGACCCAGACCAGATCGCTGTGAGCAGAACCGGTGCCAGAGACCGTCCCATAGCGAGAGAACCGCAGCCAACCTGACCAGATCTTGACAGCCTATTTCAAATTTATAGTGTGAGTACCCAGCCGGAACTGTGCATAGTCATCTATTAGTTTAAAATAAGCTTATCCCATCCAATTCAATCTGCCTAGAACTACATTAGAAATTGCGTGTTTATTCTGTTATTTTAAAGCTGAGAAAGTGTCACTTGCCATTCTGAATCATTACTTTATTTCTGAAAATCTTCCTCCACAAAATTGTCCGTATCTTTGGAACCGACTTCCTATTCCTTATAGTTTTCTGTAATCACGCTCGACGCATTCGGAAAAAGTGCAGCGAATTGCAACTAGCTCATTTCACCACTTTTAAAAAAATCGCTGTCTTTTGCTTTATATTGCTGAAATTTGTTTTCAACCTGATATCCCTCATGAATCATTGCTAGTGTTGACCTGAACTAATTCAAAGTAGCTGTCATCTACCCTGAATCTCCTATAGGGAATTAAAATCATTTTTAGCGCAGTTTCACTTCTTTGCAAATCACATTTAAAGTATTTTTGTCTGTGTTTAAAAGCATACCGGTTGTTCTAGGCTTGCTGGGGGGAATTGAAAATTGAATTGTATTTTGATTGTATTCCTGAAAATGGTGTGCTCTCCTTCCACCTCTTTATACTGCATAGGGGGGGAGTGAATTGCCACAAGGGGAAAAGTGAGTATATTCTCTCTTGTTGAAACCATATCAGTTTATTTCTGTGCTGCATTCTTTCCATCATTGTTTTTCCTTGAAACCATAAAAGCATTCTCAGCTACCTTATCCTTCCAATACCAACTCCTAAGTGATCACAAAAGTGTGCTAGTGTAATATTATCCATTGTTGATCACTGTCATATTCATAAATGTGCGATCAAATATTCATTTATTATAAAAGTGGGAAATATATATTGTTTAATTTACTTCTTGGCTCAGTGAGGTCAGGGGGATTCAAAGAGAGGGGCGTTATACAAGGGTTTATCATCCAGATCCATGAACTTGTCATAAAAATGTATAAATAAGGGCTTCCCTTGGGCATCCCAGACCAGGCATTGACTTAGTTGAAGTGCTGAATTGAAGTCCCTTAACAGAGTGGGGGCTCGGCCTGGGACATCTGGATTAGATCTACCACTTGTGCAGCTTGATACAGTGTGCTAACTGATAGGATACATAAATCCTGTTGGATCACCACGCTGTATTACACTGTAAAAACATTCCTCAAAGGAACGGTCTAAGGAAACGGTCTGTTTTGCAAAATAAAATACTAACTTCTGTAAGTCAGGAAGGAAAACAATTTCCAGAATGACGACCTTGGTAGATATCAAAATAGCCAGAGAGCACCTCTTAGATAAGCTATTCTATTTGTGAGAGGCGAATGGACGGAACAGGACCAGAATGTGTGGTTGCAGGCAATTCCGAAACAGGTCACTGTAACTGGGTCAGATACATGGAGAGATCAGGGTCCCTTTCATGTGGCCCTGAGTGAACTATATATGGCCCCTAAGGCCAAGGATGAGCACAACAAGATTGCCAGGGTAGCAGCATATTTATATTTATATATGGGAGCCTTACAGGACAAATGTGCTGAAGGCCAAGATCAACTGATGGCATTAGAGAAGGCCCAATCTGACCTGGTCTCTTCCGAGCAGAGGCTGCAGAGAAGCCAGGAGTCAGAAAATGATAGTAGGTAGTATATCATTAAAACAAAAGAGGATATGGGTATCCCGCAACAGGAAAAGTCTGACCAGGATACCAGATTTCTGGCCTTGCAGAAAGAGTACCAAGAAGGTTTGGACGCCCTACTGCAGAGCCAGAAAAAGCTGGAGCAACAACTGGACTTCAATAGGGCAGGCGCAGAGCAGGTAGTCACCCTCCAAAGCCACCTAGATAGGGAGAAGGCAGAGAGCAACAAACTGATTCTGAAAGACCTGGAAACCCAGAGAGAATTTGAAGAAGAGCGCCAGAAAGCTGGGGCCCTTAAAAGGCAGAAGGACGACTTGGCGGCACAGATGTAGGCTCTTAGTCAGGAAAGGGACACCTTAGGCCAGGAAGTCTGCCAATTAAAAGAAAAAAATTAAGAAAATCACCTGTCCCTCCAGGGACTGGGTGACCTCCAAAAAGAGCATCAGAACTTGTTAGAGCACACCAGGAGGGTGGAAGATGCTCTGGCAAGAAAGGAACAGGCCAGTAGGGATGGGACTCAGGAGGTAACCCTCCTGCAGCAAAGACTGGCCCAGTATTCCAGGACCAACCAGGAGGCACAGAGAGAGAATGAGGCTCTCTGTCAGCACAATGATAGGCTCCAGCAACAGGTAGCAATGCAGGAGAGACTGATAGAGTCTAGTAAGGCCTTAACTGAGGAACTGAAAGCAGAGGCTCTTGCATGGCAACAGGGAGCAGGGGCTGATAGAGACGAGGTTCGCTGGGAAAGGGAAACACCTGAGCATAACTTCAGGAGCCCTAGTACCAGAGGCCTTCATCTCTCCCAGTCCTTGGACTCTGCCACCCCCATGTCCCATGGCGCACATGAGCCCAGGGCTACGGGGATGGCTGATTACCATCCAGACAAAAGTATGGGGCTCATAGGCCAGTACCACCCAGGAATGGATGGGCGGGCATCCGGGTATGGGCACCTAAGTACAGTGCAATTTAGTGGGGATCCCCGGGAGAGTAGTCCCTCTAAGGGCATTCTGAAAACCTCTGCCCATTTAGGTCAGTGGGGGGGGGTACTCATCAAATCCTGGTAGCAAGGAGGAATCTGAAGACTCCTCTGAACATCATAGGACACAGGAGACCAGGTCCCCACATTCTGCCAGCCATTCCCAGGCTCGCAGAATCCGGGAAAACCTGATAGATTAGCCGGGCACCTCTGGGATTAGTGCTTCTGAGTCAGAGGATGAATGGACCAGGGTTACCCGAACTAAAAAGGCCAATAAGGCAAAAAGGGCCTTGCTTAAGGACCCCTTAAAACAGATTAAGGCAATAAGGTGTGTCATCACCCCTTATCACAAGAACGCCAAGTATTCTGTATGGGAACACTTTGAGCTTTATGAGCAAATGATGGAGATTTTCCATTTGAAGGACAGCAGTAGCTGCATTCAGTATGTCAAATGGACACTCTCCCCAGAATACTCCAGTTTCTTTGCTGGGCTGGAGGACCAAAACCATTCAAGATGGTCCACATATAGGGCAGCCATCTTGAAACATTTTTCTGTTCACAGAAATCCCCAAGAGGCTCGCAAGGCAGCTTACAATTTGCAATGTGGGGAGGATCAGGCCCCACACGGGTGCAGGAATTGAAGCGTGCCTTTGCGCAGACTACCAAAAGCGTGCGCACAGACAGTAAAGAGTTTGTAAATATGTTTTTCCATGCCTTACCCAAATACATAATGACCCAGCTAGTGAGAGAATTTCATGAGAAAAGGTCACTACACTGGGTCATTGAACAGGCCACCCAGATCTATGAGGTGCAGAAGCCCATAGAAAATAAAAATAACGCCCAGAAAAGTCCCAAACCGACCAGCACCCCTGCTGCTGCCAAGGTGGCAGAGGTAAAGGTTGCCCCCATTTTAGATTTGGAGATGGGGGGCCTAAAAAATTGCCTGCACCGAATAATTCTCAGCCCAGAAGGCCCTCGGGCCAGTCACAGACAGGGAGTCAAGGAGGTAGTCCCACAAATGGGGTCCCTCGCTCCCCTGACTATGTAAGTCCCCGCTACAAGGGAAACCGACCCATCCTGGGGTATGTGTGGACTCCTCCAGCCCAAGGAGGGGGGATCCAACTAGGCACTCAACCCAGGGATCTTCCCTCCTAACTTCCCACAGGAGGGCAGAAATTCACCCAACCCTGGCCAGAACTTTTTTCCCAGGTATCCACTCAATTTCCAGCCCCCAATTCATCCATCCTTCTTTCCCCAATTCCCTGAGCCCAGACAACCTAATCTGGAGAGGGGAGGCCAAGGGTGGAGAGGTACCCAAATCTTCCCAACCTGGGGTACTACCAGAGAAGGGATAGCTACCCTTGCCGGGATCAGCCCAGGGGAGAAAATAGAACCCCGTATCAGCCTGAGCGGGTTTACCAGTTAGAGCGCCAGGTCCGAAATATGGCACGGCATCTGGGTCACATGCTGAGGGCTCAACAGAACCCTCAGACGAGCATGCCGGCGCAGAATGCCCCAAACTCTGGGCCTGGTGCTGCAGAACAATGACGGGGGCAGCACCCTGATAACCCACCGGTTCCCAGGGAGGAGGCACAAGGGGAAGGGGGTGTAAAGCCTGGGAGGAAGCTTCCTTCCCCACTTGTAAACAGCCCATGGAAACTCAGGAACCGGAAACAAAATCTCCTACCCCTGAAAGTCTGCCACCAAAGGAGCAGAGAGGAGGTAGGAGAAACAAAGGACCCAAACAGACCCAGTTTATGTAGGAGGTACAGATCTTCCAATTTGAGGGAGAGGGATCCTCAGAGGATCCTGGGTAAAGGATCTTCTCCTTCAGAGATGGGGGAACTCCTCCCAAAGAAAAATGGGTCCCAAGGGATTCAAACCTAGACTGGGTAAATGTGGGGACTGAGCTAGTGCCGCCCATCATCTCATCCCAGAACCAACAGCATCAAAATCCCCTGGTTCAAACCCATTCAGGGGAACTCAAATATCCTTTTTCAAGTTGCCAACTTCTTCTTGCAGATTCCCATGACTCTCCACAAAATTCTGTCCAAATCTCTTCTCTCTCAATGTCCAAAACAAAAAAAATTAGCCCACCAGTTGTCCAAAAATGTGCATTATCTGTGCCCCCTTGAGGAGAAGGAGGGAAGATACTATGCCTCGGTACAAGTACAGGGGCAGGGTACAATTTTGGCACTAGTGGACACTGGATCCCAAGCTACCCTTCTATCCAAAAGGGCCTTTGATGAACTAAATGCAGGAAGGGGGGAGAATTACCGAATTCCTCTCACCTCTCTTCCTGGACAACTTCAGAACTTTGACGGGAAGGAAATTTCCGTCGAGGGGACTGCAGATTTGGACATCAAAATTGGGCGACACAAGGTAAATCACCCGGTCATAGTAGTGACTGCAGAGGGCACCCCTTGTTTACTAGGGAATGACCTCCTGAGAAGGTTGTCACCCCTAATAGATTGCTTAAACACGGTCCTCTGGACCCAGACTAGCTGACCAATAAAATTAAAACAGAGGGTCAACCATGTTAGTTTAAACGGCACCTGCCACATGGTTGAACAAAAATCTGACCAAGTAGAATTTAACTTCCAGAACAACCAAATTTCAGACGTGACAGTAATAGCAGTAGGACAACAGACTGGTGATGAGGAGTCCTCTCTATTTATGAAAATCAACCTTCCTTCCAGTTTAAGGTGGTATTCCACACTGGAATGAAACACTCTGAAATTCTTTACTAATCCACAATCAGACATTCCCACTCCCATAGTCCAGAAAGATGCGAAATCAGCTCAGAGCCTGGCTGATATTCAGCAAATTGGAGAGCAGTTGTTCATCCCTGTTCAGTTAATGATGGGAAGGACTCTGTTCTCGCTCGAGTGTGTGTGATCAACGGTAAGAGCTTCATCAACTAAGCCATGTTCCGCCAACTCCCAAAAGATCCAGCCATTCCCACATTCAAACTGATAGACAAATGGGAAATGGATCTGAAAACACCCAATTCCAAACATCTCCTTCCAAGCAGGTGCATGCTCAAAATCTCCATTGGCAACAAGAGCATAGTCCATAATTGTTGGGTCGTGCGAGACATCACTGCCGCCTTTTACTTAGGCAATGACATTCTCAATCGCTTTGCCATTAGTTTGGACCTAATAAACTTCAATGCTTGGTCCCGATTAGTGGATAATCCCATGGGCTTTGATGATACAAAAAAAGCATTTAGGTCAGCTCAATTGCTACCTTATGCAGTTGAAATTCAGATCAAAGAGAAAGTCACCATCCCAAAAAGGACCTGACAATTCTCCCTTGAAGTGAAATTTAAAAGAGGACAAAAATTGAAAAACCCTGATATGATATGATATGATATGGCATTTGTAACGCGCCTATACACAAGTGTTTCAAGGCGCGACGAGTCAGGGAGGGGGGAACAAGGGGAAGACAGTCAACGATCCTACTAGGCCAGGTGTCATTAAGACCGCGCAAGTGCAGGGGGAGGGGAAAGGGAAAAGTGCAAGGGGAAATGATGCTTATATTCATCTAAATGCTTCTCTCCAACAGCATGTCAGTCTAGAAATCTAATTTGAGACCGCAAATGCATTTTGGTGGCCGTGGGCCAACTGTCTCATGCACGATATGACAGAATATAGGTTTTCGAGTTTTCCAATGAACGGCCATTTTGATGTAACAAGAATCGCCATTTTTGTTTTCTAACCATTGCTCATTTCTTTCTGTTGCTATTGCTTTGCAGTATATTTTCCGCTTAGACTGCTCGACTGTGGAACATTGTTGTCTGTATATGAAAAGGACAAGGCCACAGGGCCGAGAGGATAACAAGAGTTTCGCTGAAACACAAACGTAGGCAGCGCCAGGAAGAATGCCCGGCTCCCTCCTTAATGTAGCCTTGAAGGAGAGCCGCAGGGCATTTCACAGCTGCCAGCCAGTCTTGTTATATGGTAGAATATGTTAGAATAATACCGCTAAAGGCTTGAATTATGCTTTTCTAACGGCCCCCCTTTGCTGAGCCTGCTAAGAGCATGTCGGCTCCCAGGACACGAATAGCACCTGATAGATAGCAAGATCTGGAATACAACTCCCTCTGTATGTAGTTCGCTTCCAAGAACAGAAGCGCCATGTTCTATTCAATAACCGAAAGATGCCTACGCACTAAAAAATTGCAAATTGTTACTAGAATAGATGTTTGAAGGTGTCATAGTGGTCGGAGATGTCCATCATCACACCAAGTTCAAAGAAACCCAATGAAGATGGGTGTTATTGCAATAAAACCCCAGCTTTGGGAATACAACCTTGTGTCTGGCGTCTCTATCGTGTGTGGTGACCCGCCTTGTTTCCATAGACGTCAGGGTCTCCCAGGGGCCCCTTTCAGCAAGGGTTGGGGGTAAACCCAATACCATTAGTCAACATAGAACATGACACCATTCCAATAGAGGTGGATAACAGCGACTTAAAGAGTGTTAATCTAGCCGCATGCACCATTATTGGAATGGCGGTTGATGACCGACATTTTTCCATTGATTTAGGAAATGAACTGTTAGGACCAATCCCCAAGGACTGTTTTGACAGTGACAGTGATGACAACCCAACACCAGACAGGATCTTTACCCGGCATGGGGGGAACTTCCTGGTGTACACTTCCGGCCCTTAAAGTAAGGAAGATATGACTTGTGACTTCAGAAGGGATGAGGTGATTTTCCAGGTCCATGAAGGCTGCCTTTCCCATCTGAAGCTTCCAGTCCAAATCAGCACTCTGTCCAGGGACTTTTCCAGCCAGCTGGAGGAGGCCGCTGAGATAGCAAAACCAGAAGTCTTTCCAGGCTTAAGGCAGATGGTGGAAGAGAGAGTCAACCTAGCTGATGCCTGTGTGACTCTGGAACAGAAGCAAAAGTTGAAACAAGTTTTCTTGGATTTCCAAGATCTCTTTGCGGTAGACTCATATGATTGTGGTCGCACCAACATCCACACAACAACAATTCCCACGGACCCTGGCATGACTCCAGTGTTTGTGAAGCAATATCGCTTGCCTCTCGCATCCATGGAGTTCCTTACTGAAATAATTAAGAACCTTGAGTCCCGGGTAAATAATCTGTCCAGTACACAGCACCTTCAATAATCCAGTGCTGGGAATATTGAAGCCAAACGGCCAATGGAGACTCTGTGCCGTCCTTAGGGAGCTCAACAAACGGGTCCATACTTCCCAAAGGTCTCTTCCATACATTGACCAAGGGCTGGCCCAGATCCAGGGGTCACAGGTATTCACTGCAATAGACCTGACCAATGGATACTGGACCGTGCCTGTCAGTAGGGAGGACCAATACAGACTGGCTTTTACCTTTGGGGGCCAGCAGTACACATGGACCCGAACTCCCTTCAGATACCTCAACTCGGGCAATTAATTCAACATTTTTCTACATAAGGCCATGCCCGACCTGGGTGCGAGGAGTAACCTGGCTTATGTAGATGATGTCCTCATCAAAAGTTCATCTGTGGAGGAACACATAGCGGAGATCCGTTATGTTCGGACCCAGTTGAGGGCTGCTGGAGCAAAACTTTCCTTTCAGAAAGCACAGTGGTGTAGAACCTGTGTTAATTTCTTGTGGCATGAGATTACTCGTCAGGGTCTCTGTCCCAGGAAAAGAAAGTGGAAGCACTTCAGAAACTGAAAGACCCCACAACTCTGCGGGAACTAAGGAGCCTCCTTGGACTGACTAATTACAGTAGAAAGTTCATTGAGGGCTACGCAGAGATCACCACACCCCTGATTCATCTCTTGAAGGGGGGGTCAAGTGGGAATGTGGTCCAGAACAATCCGAGGCAGTATGACAGCTCAAAAGAAGCCTCTCACAGGCGCCTTGCCTAGCTTACCTTGTCAGAAACAAGGAGTTTTTCTTGGAGACAGGGTTCTCTAATACATGCTTGACTGCAGTATTATATCAAAGGCATGACAAGGTCAATAAAGTAATCTCCTATGCGAGCAAAACTTTATCCTCTGTGGAGGAAAAATTCAATGATTGAGAGAAGGCACTCCTGGCAACGGTGTGGGCATTGAAGAATTACCACCCGTTTATCCACGGGGAACACATCATAGTGGAGACGCCACACCAGCCACTGCAATACCTCCAAAGTGACAGAATCCGAGCCGGAAATGTGAGAAATTCCCGAATTACTTCCTGGATTCTGTCAATGCAAGGCTTTCCTGTGGAGGTCAAATATGGCCAAAACAAGAAGAGTCCCTTCGCGCATGGTCTGGCTGACTTGCATGATTGTGCCAGAGAAAACTGTCTCGAGGACGAAAGTCTAAAAATCAAGGACAACATGGAGGCATACCTTAATTCCCCACACAAAGTCTTTGAAGAAGACAAGTGTGAGGGAATGCCCACTGTCTATGTGGATGGATGCTCTTACCATGTTGACAACAGGGAAAAAGAACTTGTGGTCGGCGTAGGGAATGCATGAGTGAATGAGTCCCCAGAACCCTCCGCTGGATACAAAATTGGTGCCCGAAGTAGTCAGATGGCAGAGTTGATGGCTGTGTATCAAGCCATCCTCACTGCTGTCCAACATCAACTCCACGAACTGGTCATAATCACAGATTCAGTTTATGTACGGAACGGGTTCGTGAAGCACCTGGTTAATTGGAAAACCAGAGGCATGTTATGTGCTAATAACAAACCCTTGAAACATGGGAAGTTAATTCAAAACATTGATGATCTGGTCACAGTGAATGGGATGACCATCTACTGGAAAAAGATCAAGGGTCATTCCAAAGTAGAGGGACCAGACAAAACTGGAAATGACTTAGCTGATCAGCTGGCCAAAACCAGGACCATCCAAGGGGATCTAATAGAGATTGAGTCCCTGTTGGGGGAAATCCAGGTCACTGCTATCACTAGGTCCCAGACAAATGCTCACAATGATCTTTCAACTGCACAATGGAGTAAGGAGACCCCAGATGCTGATTTGATCACGGTTCAGAAAGGGGATACAATAATTGAGAAGTTTTACCAACACATTGAGGACCCTGAGAACTTTCCCCTGACGGATACCGATTACATTGGGAAAGATGACCTTAGAGTGTTGATGAAATGTCCAAAAATGTTCCGAATCCAAGATGGTTTGCTGGTAAGGAAATCCCAAGTTGGCCATGATCAGTGGGTGGTCCCTACCTCATTCCGAAGCCTGATGTTAAGTCATGCCCATGATGTGGCCACCGCCGGTCATAGGGGGTTCCATACAACACTAGAGATCTTAAGAGAGGTTGCATACTGGCCACACATGGGGCAGGACCTCGACCAATACTTGAAGGGTTGTCTTGTGTGTGCACAATTTCAGCCAACATCCCTCACACACCGTGCACCTCTCCAAAAGAGGGGGATGACACTGCCATGGTCAGATTTTCAAGTCGACTTCATAGGCTCCGTGATTCGCTCTGCTAGGGAAAATAAGTACATGTTGACGGTGACATGCTTATTTACTAAATGGGTGGAATGTCTCCCGGCCCCAAACTGCAAGGCAGAAGCAGCAGCTGCCCTGATGATCAACCACATCGTTTCACGTTTTGGTCTACCCCAAAGGATTGAGTCAGACAGAGGTAGCCATTTTACCAGCAAAGTAATGACTAAGATGTGGGAGATACTGGGGGTTAAAAGGAAGCTACATATTGTTTACCAGCCAGCCTCTTCTGGTGCAGTAGAGAGATACAACATAACCATTGTGAGCATATTAAAAATGTTTGTGGCAGAGTCTGGGCCAAGTTGGAATATCCGATTACCACTGGTCCTAATGGCCATCAGATCTACCCCTTCATCTTCAACTAAAATGTCACCGTTTGAGCTGATGACTGCACGCAAGATGGTGCTTCCCCACCATTTGCTCTACAGGACCCAAGAGCAGACATTAATAAATGCCTCCACAACTCATGAATACATTGAGAATTTAAGGAAACACCTCCAACATGCTTTTGCCTATGCTCAGCGGAATCTAGAAAGATCAGCCGAGAGTATGAAAACTCACTATGACCTGAAGACTACCAGGAAAGAATACAATGTGGGAGACCGGGTCTATCTATGCAATTTCCAAAGGAACCAGGCCAAACAGCGAAAATTTCTGCCTACATGGAAGGGAACTTTTGAAATTGTAAACAAGATCTCCCCAGTCGCCTACAAGATCTGTATCCTCCAAAGGTAGTTTGGCAGAAGGGGAAGACAAGTGGGTCCATATAAATCAGCTAAAGTATTGCCATCCCAGGCACACTCTGCAGCAACTGGAGGAGTCCTCTGCAATCCCATAGGGGGCCGCTCCAGAGTAATACAGTTCCAACCCTAAAATATTCCACATATAGCCTATAAAATTCCATGATTCTTGAATGCAAATGTTTCCAGATATATAAAATGTATATGTTCACCCCACCATTAATAGTGGTGGTGAAATGTCTACGAATATGTTTCTGCCGCTTTGCTTTGTCATCCTAGGAGAGATGAAACCATGGAGACTGACCAAGGAGGATGACCCGGGGAGCGAGAGCAAAGATATGAGGGGCCTGGGGTACCACCCGAAACTCCCATCAGGACGGGCGAGGAGAACTGATCGATCCACCCTGATGGAGGAAAACATGCTGAACTGTGCCATCTGCGGAATAGGAAGAAGATGATGCGGATATCCAAGCGCGTGGATCAAAACATCCTTTGCACCCGACTCCCCCTCGACTTGAAATCAAAGTACAGTCGGGTGGGGGGGCTTGTCAGGTGTCTTGACCCACGTTTGAATTATTAGGCTACAACATTTGGTGCTGTGGGCTTAGAAAATCCAAGATGGCTGAAAAGCCCACATTTGCACCAGAATCCAGGAAACCGCGCAGTTTTGCACACACCAAAATGGTCGCCTGACCTGCCACCCACCAGTGCGAAGCGTGATGGGCCAGAAGCGCCATGAGTGAAACGTGGTGCCAAAGGAAAAACAGCAGTGCCTGTTAGCTCAAAAAGTGCTTTGAAATCACATTTGTTTCTCTGAAATACAAGCTAAAAATGCCTATTTTAAACATTGCAAGATATTCAAAAATCTCACTGAACACCAGCAGACATTTGGCAAAATGTAGTCTTGTGTGCATACAAAATCTGGAAAGATGAAGAGCCTAAAGCAATGTTTATGAAAAAACTGGCTTAGCTGTGGATGTCAGCAGTTTAAGTGAAATTGGACTGAAAGCCACTAAAATCTAAATGTTTAAAATAAATGAGTAACCTACTGTTGAGTGTCACATAGTTTGCAACTGTTTAAATGTCATAGTTTTGAACTTAGAATCAGCGTTCTAGCTGCATGTGTAAAAATTATAAGTTTGATTTGAATGAAGAAAACTGGAACAAAAGTGACATTTAGCGGAAGCCTGGCTTGAAGAGATTGAATTCTGCCCGGCAACTACCCCCGACAGGAGTTGAAACTTGCCCAGCAACTGCATTCACAGGCCTGGCTGCCTTCTGCTGTTCCCACCAAAAGGAGATTACACCTCTCTGATTGAATCAGGGGAGGAGCACCTGGGAGCAGGGAAATAGAACAATGAACTTCCCTTTGCTCCAGGCAAATGCTAAATCAGGGGTCGTAAATGGCTTCCTCTTGGAAGAAACTGGGAGGAGCAGGGCCTCTGTGAGCAAGCTGAGCTTGGAGAAAGTGAACAAACCAGAAATTCCACCATGTGCTTTGGGAAACCGCACCCCTCTGTGCCAGAGCATAATTTTAAAAAGATGGATAATTCATAGTACGAAATTGTCAAAATTATATAATAATATCATTTATTCTTGTGATTTTTCTGTGCACATTTTAAGAGGTGTTAGGACTCTGGTGTGTTCTGTGGGGTGTTAGCGGAAAATAAGGTATTACTCCAAATGTCTATATGTTAAAAATCTGACGCTTTATCATCTGATGCCCATATTCCTTGCGCATGTTTGTGTAAATTCTGGAAAAGTTTAGAGGTTGTGTTCTGGATGAAAAGGGCAGAATTCTGTCAGGAGTGGACACGACATCTTACAAAGACAGGGATCGGATGGTTTGGTGCTACAGAAAATATGTTAATTTGACATGTAATATTTGAAAAATTGTACATAGATAAATATGTATTTGGATCAAAAATAGATTTGTGTGCAAATTGACAAGGGGAGGATACTCTGACCCATAAACCTACCTCATCACGATGACACTTCAATTTCTTCCCCAATCAGAGGATGATAGATTCTCTAACCTATCAGGCTCCTCAGAGGGTTGGGCATAGAAAGTCAGCCTTCCCACCCACTTTCAAAAGACATAAAAGGAGTTATTGAGACCCAGGGAGGGACATTCACTTTCCACTTCAAACTGATTTCTTGAGAAGCATTTTGCCGGACCAGACAATCTCCAGAGACCAGAACTTAGATTCCAGACTTCAGAACTTGCAGCAGAGAGGCCTAGTCCAAAAGCTGAATCCTTCTCAGCAGGCCTCAGAATCCAGCAACCTACCAAACTATTCAACAGCCGGGCGAGCTGTTTGATTCTGGCTAGAACCCTGTGCCAGAACCCAGAAAGCAGTGCTGTATTCAGAGAGACCCAGACCAGACCGCTGTGCAGTGCCGAGACCAGAACCAGAGATCCAGAACCGCAGACCAGACCCAGACTAGATCGCTGTGAGCAGAACCGGTGCCAGAGACCGTGCCGTGGCGAGGGAACCGCAGCCAACCTGACCAGATCTTGACAGCCTATTTCAAATTTATAGTGTGAGTACCCAGCCGGAACTGTGCATAGTCATCAATTAGTTTAAAATAAGCTTATCCCATCCAATTCAATCTGCCTAGAACTGCATTAGAAATCGCGTGTTCATTCTGTGATTTTAAAGCTGCGAAAGTTTCACTTGCCATTCTGAATCATTAATTTATTTCTGAAAATCTACCTCCACAAAATTGTCTGTATCTTTGGAACCGACTTCCTATTCCTAATAGTTTTTCCGTAATCGCGCTCGACGCATTCGGAAAAAGTGCCGCGAATTGCAACTAGGTCATTTCACCACTTGTAAAAAAATTGCTGTCTTTTGCATTGCATTGCTGAAATTCGTTTTCAACCTGGTAATCCCTCATGAATCATTGCTAGTGTTGACCTGAACTAATTCAAAGTAGCTGTCACCTACCCTGAATCTCCTATAGGGAATTAAAATCATTTTTAGCATATTTTCACTTCTTTGCAAATCACATTTAAGTATTTTTGCCTGTGTTTAAAAGCATACCGGTTGTTCTAGGCTTGCTGGGGGTAATTGAACATTGCATTGTATTTTCATTGTATTCCTGAAAATGGTGTGCTCTCCTTCCACCTCTTTATACTGCATAGAGGGGAGTGAATTGCCACAAGGGGAAAAGTGATTATATTCTCTCTTGTTGAAACCATATCAGTTTATTTCTGTGCTGCATTCTTTCCACCATTGTTTTTCCTTGAAACCATAAAAGCATTCTCAGCTACCTTATCCTTCCTACCAACTCCTAAGTGATCACAAAAGTGTGCTAGTGTAATATTATCCATTGTTTTTTTAAAATATAACATTTTATTGTTTTTTAGACATAAAAACATGCAGCATCGCGCAGCAAGGTAACGGTTAATTCCCTTTCCCACCCAGCAACAACTTCACACTATGGGTCCAATACAATGGAGTCTCTTAACACATCTAATTGCGTTTGTTGCACTAGTCTCACATAATTTTAGGTTCCCACACATGTCTTTGGGTGTTAGCCCGGTTTGTTGGTGGAGGCTACCTCTAAGTGTGTGTCTTCCCATTTTTGCCAAATTTTTGGCCTTTCTCAGGACATCCCCTAGCCGTGTAGACTCTTTTCTCCATTGCAATGCAAATGCTCACGTCCGTGGTCCATTGCGCCATTGTTGATCACTGTCTTATTCATAAGTGTGCAATCAAATATTAATTTATTATAAAAGTGTGATATATATATATTGTTTAATTTTCAAATAAATCTGTTAATTTGCAAAACAAACCTACTTCTTGGCTCAGTGAGGTCAGGGGGATTCAAAGAGAGTGGCGTTATACAAGGGTTTATCATCCAGATCTATGAACTTGTCATAAAAATATATAAATAAGGGCTTCCCTTGGGCATCCCAGACCAGGCATTGACTTAGTTGGAGTGCTGAATTGAAGTCCCTTAACACATTTGTGCTTTTAGCCAATGGGTTGAGGCTTTTCCTGTTAAAGACGCTACAGCCATGACTACTGCAAAGACAATGTTAAAAGAATATTTTCCTAGGTTTAGGCTCCCAAGAGTCATCTGGTCGGCCAATGGTCCACATTTTATCGCTGCTGTAATTCTTCAGATCGATGAACGGTTCCATTCGGCCAGACACGCTCAGAGTGCTGGATTAGTGGAAAGACACAACGGCATCATCAAAAACAAGCTTGCTAAGATGTGTGCCGGCACCAAATTAAAATGGCCGGACGCCTTACCGATCGTGTTGTTGTCTATGCGAACGACCCCTCAATCTAAGACTGGGCTCTCTCCCTTTGAGGTGGTTATGGGGAGGCCTGCTAATATCTGGAACCTTCCGAAAAATCATTCACTGCGAAATGTGGAAAATGTACTTCTTTCAGATTATTGTAGCCAGTTGACTAAAAACCTGTATTTGATTTAGCACCAGGTGCAAGAGGCTTTACCTGTACGATACAAGGGCCCCGGTCACAGCATATGGCCCAGTGACTGGGTTCTTGTTAAAGCTTTTGAGCGATCATCTTGCCTTGCACCTCGGTGGCGAGAACCCTTCCAAGTCCTGCTGGTCACGCAAACGGAGGTGCGGGTGTCGGGCAGGAAGAATTGGATCCATGCAACCCACACCAAGAAGGTCCCACACCCAGTGCCATACAATACAGAAGAAACAGAACCCCTCATCAGTACTGCAATCAACGATCCCGAAGCAGTAAACAGCATTGAGAGTGCGTCAGAGACTCTCTCTGAGCCCGTGAGGCCTGGGGAAACAGCCATTTTGTCTCCACACTCTCCAAAAGTTTTGTTTCCAGAAACTGTTGTGCCAGATCTTGCATCCTCTCTTGTTCTTGATACATCGCTTCCAATGGGAAGTGACGACACGTTGTTTTCAGATCACTCAGTACCAGGAAGCACGAGGTACGATCTGCGACCTAGGAAATAGACCTACTGCATGGTTCGGCTGTGCGATCGAGGAAAATCATCAAGGGATTGCCTTTTTTTTGCCTGATCTACTGTTTATACAGGGATTCTGTATGCTAGGGTTTGTGGAAGGACTAAGAAGTCGCTCGCCCTGGAGGTCGCCAGCTAATAACATTGGCGCGTTTGTTTGAAGATTACAATGCCTGCAACCGCTAGCGCTCGTACAGGACTAATAAATGAACATGTGACCAGCTGTGAAAATGGACAAACTATTTGGGCCCGAGAACGTACTGCTGTCTTTTTATAATGTTAATTGGTTTTATAATAAGTCATTGTTCAAGGCTTCTGGTATCTAGAAGAAGTACATCCGTTAGAAAATGTGTTACCGACTGAAAATGTACCTATTGTTTCTACTCCTTTTGTGCATCTGCACACTCTATCTCCTAGGGATTCTCAGCATAGACAGAGATATTACAATAATACGTTATTACTCATCATGAACGCTACACATGCTATTTTTAATAAATCCAACTGTTGGGTTTGTGCACATTTACCGCAACATGGGGATAAAGGGCTAGGTTGGTATATTCATCATTTACCTTTGACAACTGCTTGTTATGCTTCTCTTAGAGCACTGTTCTTTGGTCGCTGGAACAACAGCATCTCAGGGATCTTTGATGGGACTAATTGGAATCAGTTGGAGAAACGTGTTTTGGCTCCCTTAGGTTGCTCGCTTTTCGCAAATAGGACTAAGCTCAACGTTGCCTCTATTAGGCCTTCTGATCATTTCCAATCTTTGATTTCTTTTAAAATGGCTCTTATATGCAATAAGAATGCCACGCCTCCTTCTTACACTGTTAACCATAGCCCCGATTCAGTTTCTTTCTGCATACAGAGGAATGGTACTCAGTCAATGGGAGATTTTAACGGTTGCGCCAAGGTTGCGAATTTTACTGGGGAAGACAGACCTTTGTATGTAGGTGAACCTGTCTACTTTGTTTGCGGTAATGTAGCAATTCCATGGTTACCCAGGGACTGGCAGGGAACTTGTTATTTAGGGATCCTGTTATTCAGGGTATTCATAGCCAGTACTGTAGAGGTTTCAAAGGCTCGTCCACGGCTGGACAAGGATGGTGACACTTCAGCAAAAGTTCTGGGAGACGTAGCGAAATCCTTTGTGCCATTTTTGGGACAAATAATGAACTGTGAAGATATCAGGAAACTAGCGAGACTACTGAAGAAAACCATCAACTGGACCATGGACATACTCTATAATATGACATTAGAACAGAAAGCAATAAGATTAATAGCACTTCAGAACCGGATGGCATTAGATGTCATTCTTGCTGAACGTGGTGGAGTGTGTAAATTAGTGGGGTCCGCTTGCTGTGTTTTCGTGCCAGATTCCTCTATAACTATTTTCAAGGCAATACAAAATCTGCACGTCCTAAATTCAGACGTGCACGCTCCCGAGGGAAACTGGGATCTTAGCGCTTGGTTTTGGGACTTCTTGCGATCTTGGGGTTGGAAGGTACGTTCGGTCTTGCTGATCATTTTTGGAATTTTGTTGTTTCTTTGTTGCTGTATACAGTGTCTTCCTAGTATGTGTTCAATGTTAGGGGGATGTTGCACACAGGCGATGGGTACATTTGGACGCAAGGTACACGCCCCAGACAAGAACTCCAATGAATATGTGCTGAAAGAAATTTTGATAACTGATCTAATGGCAATAGATATTTCCGATAATGATTCAGGGTGTATGGACGTTGGGACGTGGAGTTGTTCGTAAAGTGATCAGAAGTAGTTTTAGCACTTGGCATAGGCCAAAAGGAGGGTTTGTAGAACAGAAAATCATATTGCGCCTCCTATACAGTATGAATATATCTATATTGGCCTAAGCCAAGCTGCTTTGCGAAGAAGTCAGCATTACAAGGTCTGGACCTTAGATCAGTGTAATCTGCCATTTTAGGTTCACCCGCCATTTTAGATTCTCTCTACAAAGTCACCCTGTGTTCTAAAATGGTGGACAGTGTCATTCCGAATGTAACATGGCCGTCTTGACCTCTGTGTACAAACTAATATGTAACTTGCCTGCAGGCCACATGTTGGGGTCATGAACTGAGACCTTGTCCTTCGTTGACCTGTGTATAGAGGGTTACCTGCACCAACAAAGTTAATCCACGAGCACATATTAAACATAATATATTCAAATATTGAAATGTGAACACTTGTTTAACTGCATTGTATAAAGATGTATGAGAAGGCTTGATGAGAAATCTGAAGACACACTGTTGCTAGTGTAACTTGTTGATGAATGTATTAATGGTAAACCCTAAATGTATAGATGCATGAACTCGGCATGAACCCTAGATCCATGATGTATTAACTTGTAGGTGGGCTGGTCGACATGTTTCAAACTGTATAAAAGGTGCGACTATTCTAATGTACAGTCCCACTCACTGAGCACACCGAACAGGGCTGGAGTTCGCTGTGTTGTACTGAGGGCCCGATAGCTATCTGTTGCTTTGTCCTTTGAAACTGTTCAGTATAGAATAAAGATCTTTGTATCTTTCTTTGTAACCCGCGTTTGGTGTATTTCCTTTTGGGGTACTCAGCCTCGATATCTTCTTTTTGATTTCACACTATAACTGTCTGTACTGTCCGCAATCAAGATGGAACTGTTCTTAGAACACACTCGGTGTCCGGAATATCTGCAATTAACCAAAATGGAGGTGTCCTAAGGACACTATACCTGTCCTTACTGTCCACAATCAAGATGGAACTGTTCTTAGAACACACTTGGTGTCTGGAATGTCCACAATTAACCAAGATGGAAGTGTCCTAAGGACTCTATACCTGTCTGTACTGTTCCTAATTAAAATGGGAGTGTCCACACTGTCCTTAGAACATCTACACACATGCGCACCACACGCAATGGGTCCTGCGAACATCGCTCCTGTCCGTAACTGTCTGTCGCACGTGTGTCGCACTTTAATTAGATTGAGGACCCGAACACTGTCCGTAGAACACCCGCGTGCATGCGCACAACCGTCGCTGCACATTTGGTGTCCTGCGGACACCCGTCCCATTCACAAATGTGTTTGCTACGTCATCATGTGACCACACCCACGCTGAGCGTGTGTCTTGATTAGCGGACACTGTCCGGGACCCCGAGCTGATCCTCATTGTGCTTATGGCTACCTGACAGAGCATTGTCTTTCCAGTACTTTAGATTAACCTGGCACATTGACCTGTTTTTGCTGATTTCGTTGCCTTTGCTTCCTGGTTCCTGATGGCATCCCAAATTGCATCAGTTACTCCTGCATTGGCATCATCACCCCCACCCCCTCCACCACCGCCACGTCCCCATAGTCCTGCTGAGGGAAACAGGTCTGAGGTTGTAGAGGAGATGGATGAAGAGGATGAAGAGGATGAGGTAGTGGAAGTCCCTACTACCAGCACCTGCCGTGAGTCTTGGGTATGGCGGTTGTTTACCACTTTTGATGGAGTGCCAAAATCGCGTGCGAATAAGGTCACCTGCAACCAGTGCAAAATGGTGTGGAGTTGTGGGAGGCCTGGTTCGTACAGCTTTGGTACGACATCAATGAAGCAACACCTAAGGTTGTTCCATGGTGGGGCCTTTCGAAAGGTTATACCATGTGAGGAACGTAGTAGGTTGAGTTCCTCTACAACATCCTCTGTTTCCACTCCTGTCACCACAAGAGACACTCCTTTGGGACAGCGCATCCCTCCAGCTGCCTCACAGGCCATTCATGATGCTGTTGACTCTTACTTTTCGAGGGTCACAATATTGGGTTATGCACTGCGACGCAGTACTCTGCAGGGGGGAGAATCTTCAGAGTGCTTTTGAGACTGCGGTCAAGGAGCATGAGAAGGTCTGGCCACTGCCTGAATAAGGCCCACCCTACTTCCTCTCTCCCCCTGCTCTTTCTTATTCTGTGGTTGGTGTCCCTTCCTTAGCCTCCTTTCCCTCCTTTCCTTGTGTGTCGTGTTTAAAAAACCAAAAAATATATAAAACAACAAAAATAAAAAAAAGGCTCTTTTCAGAGCCGCCTTTCACAGTTTAAAAATAGAAGTGGCAAATAAATAGTGCTGGGCCCTGTGCATTTTTTGGGACTCTGCGGACAGTCCGCGGACCTTTATTTTTTGGGAGTGCTCCCTATCACAACAATTTCACTTTTCTATTGGAGGAAGTGGTGGCTCTGAAAAGACCCTTTTGGTGGTGTTTTTTTGTATTTCAAAAACTTCAAATGATTAACACCTGTTGCAAAATGTATTAATGTATATAAAAAAAAGGTTGCAACTCATTTTGTGTATTTCGCAGAAAAATTGGATTGCCAGCATAAGTAAGATGTACGACATCTCTGCGAAAAATGTATGTGCTACGTAACATAGGGGCAGATTCGTGGAATTATGTGCACCGAAAAACAGGCTTTGTGTGCCATTCTGCTCGCAAATCCCCATTTGTGAAACAGGGATTTGCGGGCAGTTTGGGGCACAAAGCCCATTTTTCGGCACACATAAGTCCACGAATCAGACCCATAATGTTTTCATTGTGAAAAGAGGGCATGCCAACATCTCTTAAAAAGGCACAAACAGCCTTATTGACATTGTGCCTCGCTTTCTCCATTTGTGGACCAAATGAAGAAAAACGCAGCCATTTTTGTCTCTGTGCAATACGAGAAAAAATTACTTGCGAATCTGGAAACATGTCCATGACCTTCCCAAGTACTTCTTTCATTGAAAATTGCAAAGAAATTCCAGACACATGTCTGACACTGTTCCCTCCACAATGAATTATAATTATGTCTGGATGATGCTGTGTCTCCAAAGTAGCACAGAGAGGTACCAAATCCAGCCACTTTATTCCATACACTCCATGCCAGTGCACTTCCACATGAGGGAATCCAAGATGTGCAGCCACTCCACAGCATTCTGCATGCACCTCCAACCAATGTATCCATGAGTCTCCCAAAATCCAGGTAATCTTTTTTCTGAAACACACAGCCATAGCTATTTGTTCTTCTCTCAGGAAAAATTCTTTCTGACAAACTCTCTCCTTACACAACACACCCAGTAAACTTTATTGACCAATCCCTTGCTCTACTCATTCTCATTTGCATGCCTCTCCACCCCGAAATCCCTCTATGTAATACGTGCTGTCCGCAGTCAACCGCCATGTCCGTGGACATATTGGAAAATCTGATAATGATGAATTTCAATTTAAATAATGTGCCCCATTTACCCTTTGAGGTTTGCTCTGAAAAGAGCCTTTTTGGTTTTTTTTTGCAGATGCTTTAGAGACACCTGTTATTTTGTATTTTTTTAAAATGTATTTGTTCTTACTTTACTCCTAAAATCTTCACATAAGCTTCTCCAAAGCAACCATTATATTCCAAAACAGCATCGCATGTCCCATAAAAGATAAAGAAATCCCCTCTTCTTTAAAATAAACAGCATTACTAGAATCAATGTTCTCATTATTATAAAAGAAAATACCAGGTCTAAGCATGAAAGCATACATGCCTCGGTTGATTGCACACCTAGCAATGTTTTGCTGAGGACAAAAAACAGAACTATTGTCCCATATTGCCCTAGGTACTAAACCAGAAAAAAGAACTTTGGCATTTGGGAGGACGTTCATTACTGCTTGAACCAAGTGTTCCAAATCTGCTAACAAAGTAGGCACTGACATAGCCCAAATGCAAAGCACCACAGTGCAAAACTACTACATGGGGACTGTTCATCCTACCCATATCTTCACAAACGTGTACAACTCCCTGTACATTGCAATCAGGCACAGTGCTCCACACCACCTGCACTACTTTAACATCAAAATTGTTTGCCACATTCCTGCATTTAGAATACTGTTCTAAACCATGCACAAACATATCTCCAACCACCAACACCCTGGCTTTCTCCACCTCTGCATCTTCACTACACACAGCCTCTTTCAACACAAATCCACAACCTCAACACCTGATTGGCTAATCCCTACAGTTCCCTTTCCATGCTGGATTTGCTGGAAAACCCCGGATGTGGCACGCCCTGTCCGCGGATAGCCGTGGTGTCCGCGGATAGTTGCGGTGTCCGCAGAGCGAGTAACTCTTAGACAGCCCTCCTACTGTTTCCACTTCACTCTCTGTGCCATTCCCTCATTGGATACAGCTAAGCAGTCACACAACCATCCACCAATCACATCCAAGACCTCTACATCTAACTCCATCATCATAGTTCAGCACTTCAAATGTACTGTTGATCACTCTGAGTACACGTCTCATGTCAATGGAAAGCACCTACTACAAAAACGACTGTACAAGTCTCCAAGATTTCTACTTGCAGCTGCATGCATACACACATGCATGAATACAAACTACAGGTATGCATATTTTATGCAGAGTGCATGTACAACTCTTATAAATGCATAACCTATAAAATGAATTTGCTGTCATTTTTCCCGTCTGCTATAATCAACTGTACCTTCCAAACCTCTCTGCTATCTTTTTTTACACACACAGCTATCTAAAAAAATGTAATTTAATATTCAAAGATTGGAGAAATAACAGTATAATTGTAGAAAAACACTTAGTAGTGTATTATAAAATTACACACAGCCGGGATGAGATAACTCATCTTTATACCCTCACACAGATAGACACTATCATTAGAAAAGCTCCCATCTGAAAAAACACCACTGCCTCTACATCATATCCTTCTGCTTTATTACCCACACCTTCACAAACAAATGCATACATTCCATGCTTTTCCATACAGTTTCTGCAATTTATCCTATAAAAATAGCAAAATAAGTATATGATTATTTCTTCTATCTCCTAACATCCATTAACACACCCTTAAGAAACCAAGTGAGTTTCATACGCTTAGTATTATACTCATTTGCAAAGCATGTTTAACTAACAGATTGTACGTAAAATATAAAGGCTACACATAAAAGGAAACCGCATGAACACACTTTGTTCAGTTATCAAACAACAATACTACGACAAAAACATAAAAATCAATGTCTAAATTAACAACAATGCTATAAACACACACAATTACTAACTTCTTTCTTTTACAATTGCAGTGAAGACCACTCTCCTGAAAAGCAGCAGCATCTGAAGTACAAACAACAACTCAGAAGAAACCTGTTCATTCCAAACAAAAAAGTAAGTACAATATTACCATAATGTTCTAACTGTAACTCAAACACACTGGGGGGTTGATTCATGAAATTTGTGCGCCGAAAAACGGGGATTTGTGTGCCATTCTGTCCACAAATCCACATTTGTTAAACAGGGTTTTTGCGGGCAGAAAAGCACACAAAGTGCCATTTTTCAGCTCACAAATTCCATGAATCAGCCCCTAGAATGTTAGTATTGCAGAACAAAGAACTGTTTTAATTCTATACCATTAGATTTAGTATTAGTGCTTTTCCTCACCACTAGCTTACTTTGTATTGCCATCTGAACCCCCGTAGAGTAACACACAAATAAAAGAATAGCCTTCCCAACTAGTTGTAGCTGCCCATTGCACAATCACACACCTCCACATACATCCTTACCATCATACTCAGACACTCATGCACACAGCACACATACATTGTAGAACAGCCCAACCCATACCTTCTTTTTTTCCAACAGACACCAAAGAATGCCTACTAAAAAGCAAGTCTGTAGAAAGCAACGCAAAAGTAGAGCAAATCAAAATAAATGTGTCCAAAATAAGAATCCATCTCTAGCAGAATTTGTAAAAAAAAGTTCAAACAAAATATCTAATACAGTCCTTAAGTGAAACAAAACAAGCTTCCAGTACAGAAACGTTGCCTCCTCTTTCAAACTGTAAAATGAAACAGAAAGTGATTAACAAGAATTCAGCTGCCACTACTGCTAACACTGCTCCTATAAATCTTGATGTAGTTGCAAGTAACCGTACCCAAAAAAGTATTTTACAAAAAATGTTCCACCATAGAGTCCTTCAGAATCTTATAAAAACAGGAGAGAAGTCATGCACAACCATTAAAACCTACCATAGAAAATTGATATTAGAAGCTCTCATAGACAGTGCAATCCTTTTCAAAAGGAAGTTATTTATTTTAGTGTTAAACAGAATGAAACCACTACCAAAGCTAACTACTAAACTACAAAAAAGACTTCTCAATAAACGGAATGTCAACAAAAATAACTTCTTAAATATCTGTGGCGGTGAATGGAGTCTCACCACGGGCACAGAACCATATTTCAATGAAGAAGCATACAAGCGAAAGCAAACAAACACAATTTCCATAAATAGCAGTGGACAAGGGTATGACAAGCTTAATAATACCATAATGGAACAAGAAATGCTGCTTACAAAATGTCCCCAGAAAACTCAGTATCACCTCTCCATCCGACTAAACCAAAACGTCAAGTGTACAAATGGCCGTGCATGTCAATGTTTAACATTGACAAAAAAAACATTCAAATCATATATGCCAGTTCCTCAATCAGTATGTGAAATGCAAAGACAAATTCAAAATGAAACTCCTACAAAATATGGATACCTGTCCAGTGCGCAAATACACAGGAATACAAGGACATTCTGTAGCCTGCATTTCAGGACTTATTTGCAAAAGCACCTTACATCATATCAAAATGATATCAACACATCATTCAAATATAAGAAATCTAGTCCATAAACTGTACTATGCTAAATGTCCTGCTTTAGCATTAGACAATTTAAATAACAATCTTCTACATGGTACAGCTAAAGGGCTACTCGAAGAAATAGAGCATATCCAGAGAAAATATTTTGGAAGTGAAAGCCACTTACAAAATGCAATAGCTTTACAACTGACTAGGAACAATTGTACAAATGGCAATCTTCTACTACACACATACAAAAAAGAAATACTAAAATTTAAAAGTACATCCGCTGAAGTACCAAACCATGTGTGTGTGTGGGTTGCCGCAGAACTTTTTATAAAAGTAGCACAAAAACTGTAGACATAACTTACAAAATAGAAGACAATGAAGATTCAAAATGGTTTGAATTAGCGCTCTGGCTTATAGCAGAAAACAAATACGAAATAACTGACCCCTTAATACTTTGCAGTTACTGCAATGCATAACTTGACAACAACCAAACTTCTTCTCGTGCTATCACAAATAACTTGGAATTATTCCCACTACCAAAACCCCTGCAACAACTCAGATTATATGGGAGCATCATAATTCAAACAGTGCACCCATTTCAAGCAATAATACACCTTCAACCAAAACCAGCAAAATTACCTCCCTCTGAATTACTGAAAGGCATCCGTGGCAAAGTAATTTATTTACCATTATATCTGAACGAAAATGTACACACTCTGGGAGTGCAACTTCCAATAGTTCAATATTTAATTGTCTTAGTAAATGGTGCACCTACAAAAGACAACAAAAATTGACAACCATTTGTGGACTTACATAAAGTTAGACAAGCCTTGCAATATCTAAAAGACAATAATGAATACTATAAAGAAATTAATATTGAAAAAAACCTGAGGAAACCACTGAAATAATTCAAGAGTCACCATAAACTGGTCAATTTCAACTACTAGATCCTGCTACAGTATCCAATATGTTAGACCATTATATAATTCATCTATTACACTCTAAAGACTCCATAGATGATGTACTGAAACATACCAAATGCAACAAACCAAAGGATCACCAATCAGCATATGGTAAAAAAGTATAGAAGCATGCGCGTTTCCTCTACTCTTTCCTACTGGGAAAGGAGGAAGGTACGATGATAGACCCACTCAGATAACAGCATCAGAATACCACTCTTTACGAATGTATTCTGAAGATCCCAGATTTAGACAAAATGTGGAATACATATTCCACCTACTCTTTGAAAGTTAACTAGCAACTCTATGCTACGGAGTTGCACACACATTGAAATCAGATACCCATTTTCAAAATATGTCAGCTACACAATTACTACAAAAAGTACAAGAAAAAGATGAGGTTCTACAATCAGGCATTACAAATCTGTTAGCATACATGCGTGGTACAAATGAATACTGGTTCCGATGTCACAGAGAAGTATGTTGTATGATAAGAAACCTTGGCCCACCCACTTCATTTGTTACATTAAGTTGTGCAGAATATGCATGGGAAGATTTACATGATTTCAAACGCTTAGCAAACAAAAACAAAACAAACATAGATACACTAACACCTGGAGAACTCTGCTCTTTAGATCCTGTTACTGTTTGAAGATATTTCCATTGTTGCTTCATTGCTATGCTACACTTTATTTGTAATAAAACTGTTCCTCACCTCGGAGAAGTGGAACATTTCTTTTGGAGAAAAGAATACCAAGCCAGAGGAGCACCACACTTCCACATGATTTTATGGATTAAAGATGCTCCTAAATTTGGTCAAGACAGTGAAGCCTCTGTTTTACAGTTTATCAAAACATATGTCACTTGTGAAATTCCTTCACAAACAACAAATAGTGAGCTTCATGCACAAATTTTACAATTTCAAAGACACAAATGTGGGAAATATGGTCATCGCAAATATAAAAACAAAGGGAAATACTACACCAAATGCCACTTTGGTTTCCCTAGACCAGTTACAGCAAAAGGTCAAGTAAACAACTTCATGTCTTCAGTTAGACATAGTGTCAAAAGGTAAATCACCTAAGAACACATATTACATAAAAAGAAAAGAAGAAGCAAAATATATCCATCATTACAATGCAATCATTACCCTCTTATGGAATGCAAACATAGATGTGCAGTACATTGCAGACAAGTCCACCGCATTTGCACAATATGTTACAGCCTACTTAACTAAAGCAGAAAGAACAGTGCTTCAAGACCACTGGGATGACTTATCATGTGATAAAACACTGTCACAGAAATTGTACAGCTTAGGCATAAAAATGCTTTCTCATAGAGAATGTGGCTGCTATGAAGCTGCAGACCGTTTAACCGGTACTGCTTTGAATTGAACATCTGAAAATATAGTATGGCTAAGTCTTGGTCCTGCTAAATCTAGAAAAAGAGTTCTCAAATCATATGAGGACATAGAAGCAATAGCCAAAAATGATTCCAACAGCCAAGGCATTTTGTAAAACAATGTACTAGACATATACTACCCAAACAGGAGTACCACTTTCGAAACCATGTGTCTATACCACATAGCCCAAAACTTCACATATACAAATAATATAATACCAGATGAAAACAAAGGTAGATAACAAAGTGACAAATTGTGAAGGCAGCTTAGTAAAACCTACCGAATGAAGCTTAATTAATCATATAAAATGTTCATTAAAAACTCCTCAACATAAAGAACTATATTACATGTCCCTGATACAACTTTTTAAACCAAGGAGGAAAGAAGAAGAGTTACTAGATATCTATGACTCCTATGAAGACGCTTTCAAAGCAACTGAAAACACTATAACAGATGTAAACTTTACACAGTACAAAACAATCTTGCACAATGAACAGCAACACGAAGAACTCCAGGACCAACTAGATAAGGACACTCCTGACAGTAGTCAACCTTCTGTAACAGGAAGCCAAGAAGCACTGGGACAGCCACTAACAGCAAATGAGGCAGAATTAGCTATGACAGAAGTAGAAAACACCATGTCTCACTATGAAGAAGATACAAAACACTTCACTATACTGAAATCAAAATGAATAATGAGCAGCATAGCACTTTCCAAGAAGGAACAAAATAAATTATACATCGTGTACAATATGAAAATAAAAAGTGTACCTGCCAAAACTACAAACCTATACTGCTATACTTCAGTGGTCAAGCTGGCTCAGGAAAAACATTCTTAAGAAAAATCATCAGCAAGTTCCTTCAACAATTGACAAACAACAAACTGTTGGCTGTTGTAACTGCCCCCACAGGTTTAGCTGCCTACAACATATGCAGTGTCACTTTACACCGATTACTACTCCTTCCAGTAGATGACCAAAACAAATTAGATTATTACAAACTTTCTGAAGAAGCTGCAATGGAACTAGGCAGAGTTTTGAAACAAATTAAAATGCTACTAATAGATGAAGTGAGCATGATGTCCAACCTAATGTTGGCTTTGATTCACCTCAGATTACAAGAAGTACTCAAAACAGACTACGAAGAGCTCCCTGGAGGAAAACACATTATTGTTTTCGGAGATCTTCTTCAATTGACACCAGTGAAAGGTGAACCTATTTTTAAAACCTTAGGGCACAAACTCTGCCATAAAACTGTTGGCAGCATATGAAATGTCAACCTTTGGCAACATTTCCAATACAGAGAATTAACAGAAAACATGCACTAGTCCACAGACGTCACATACACCAACAACACAGCTGGTTTGGAAAAAATATTAAAATTATATTTAAAATATAGAATAATTCTTAAACATAACCTTGAAGTGGAGGGAGCAAGGACTAGTTAATGGAGCACTGGGTACAGTTGTTGGCTTTCAAACATACCCATGTGACAACAACATTCAGTTTGTCAATATTCTCTTTGACAAACTATCAGAAGTTAAAAGGATAGGATGCTCAACAGCCCGATTCCTTCTTTTCAAAGACATGTATGTACGCAGAGAACAATTTTCTCTAACTCTAGCATACACAGTTACCATTCACAAATCACAAGGTCTTACTCTAGTTAAAGCATTAATAGATATTCATAGCGCAGTCTTTAAAGAAGGCATGCGCTATGTAGCACTATCACGCTTACGTACACTTGACAGTCTATTTCTTATCAAAGTTGATGCAAGTAAAGTAAATGCTGATATTCCTTGCATTCTAGAATACAATAGATTACGTTCACTCTACACCCCCATCTCAAAACCTATCCTGTTCCACAAAAAGCAAAACGTTGTAAAAGAAAACTACTTCAAACAGAAACATAACAGGATCGCACTGCAACTCCTCGAAAGAGAGTAAAAGAAGCTAATTCTTCATCAATTACTACAACCAAAGAAGAATCTACTGCTCAAACTAACTCAGGTACTTCTTCAAAGAAACAGCACACACTCTGAAAAAATGGCTTGGACACAGAACTATCAGGTCCATTAAAATTTTCAAATATAACTGGTGTAAATTGCTACGCAAATGTAGCAATAAATATTCTATTCCAATTGCCACCAATTATTGAAAACATTTACTTACACAATGCAGACCAATTGTGTTTGCAAATGTTAGTCCTTCGTAGAAATGCAACCAACAATCCTGACAACACCTACAGTTTCATTGAACAAGACAAGAATTGGACTACTGTGCTAGAATGATCAAATTCACTATAAACTCACAAGAAGATCTACAAGAATTTCTAATATACTTACTACAAGTACTGGAAAACAAAAACATACCTATAAATGATGTCTTTCAGATTGCATACATGTTGAAACATTCATGCACTCTCTGCAACCATGTGACACAGGAACTAATCCCTAAGGAACGCTTTGTGTATGTATCAATACCTAACTGTGAATCCATTCCATTTCAGCAACTTGTACAAAATGCAAACCATGGCAGATTACGTACTACCTGCAATTCAGATAATCGCTCCACCTTACAAATACAAACACATAGTAAATACGTAATACTAATGCTTTTACGTTACAGAGCAGATGGTACCAAAAACAACTGCAAGCTGACTGGATTCATACATGGTCAAGTATCATTTGGTAAGAAAACCTTCACAACAATAGGTATAATTTACCACCCAGAAGCCACAACCAATGCAGGTCACTACACTGCATATATAAGAAAGAATTGTGGATGGTTTGAATGTAATGATAGTTACTCTAAAGCAGAGATTACCAGCAAATCTTATAAACGCTTATTTAATATTCTTAAAACCAAAATGTAATAACTAATCTGTGCATAAACATTAACAAAACTTCAGTTAGAAAACTATAAACAGTTAGAATACGTCAACAGGTATCTAACTGCCCCAAGATTCTGCAACCACCAAACAGATAGATGAGTAACTTGAAAATATAAATAAAAAACTATAACCAGTTAGAATATGCCAACAGGTATCTAGCTGCCCTAAAAAATCTGCAACAAGCCAATAGATATAACATTAGCCAGAAGCAACAAATAAACACTGAAAACAAAGAAAGAAATATATTGTACCATAACAAAAAAGTTTTTTTTTAATCCAGCATGGATTTTTGCCCACAGACCCAATGATTTAATAAACAAACACATAAACTGAGCAAATTGCACAGTACACAGGTTTGTAAACTACTAAATATGAGGGTCGAAATAATGCACAAATGTCTATTATGCAATGCAATAACTCATTATGAACTACCTACACTAACATGATCTTTTCTTTTATCACAGAAATTGAAAAAGAATATCTGCTCCCGTTACCCAAGTCATGAAAAAAATATCCAATCACAAAAAATCAAACAGTAAGTATATAATAATTCAACTTACAAATACTGCTCCATAACACAACCATTGAAGCAAACATCTAACCATTCACCACAATCCAAAATGTTTACTTCCATGGATATGTTATACTGCAGTGCTTGTTACCAAACTCTACAATCTTAATTGCATAACTTAGCCAAAACTTCACATACAAACTCTACAAATCAAACAGTACACAAACTGTATATTTGTGGATATTTGATGGATTTTTTGATTCTATGGGTGTGTTATGCTGCAGTGGTTGTGACCAGGGCCTAGAGTCTTGGGTGCATGGCCTACGGCCTTCTCAAACACTGCAGCATAACACACCCATAGAATCAAACTTTTCAACTGTGCTATATTGGCTACTTATACACGATATTAAATCCATCAACACTGTACTAACAACCCAAAACCAATATCATACTAAAGTAAAATAGCCAGAAGTGCATTTTTTATGTCCGCGGACAGCCCTAGTGACCGTGGAAATGAACACAAAAATGAAACCTAACACTAACTAACTAACTAACTATTTACAATGGCAGTGGGCTAGTCCGACGGCTCACTTTTTGATGTCCCGGGACAGCGCATCATCGAATTCCCACTCAATGTCCTGGAGGTGGTCCTCTTCCATGGCCCAGAGGGTCCACAGGGACGATGACATGTTGACCTTCAACTCACTGCGAATTGCCTCGAGGCACTTGGCCTGCCTCAGTGCCCTCCGCATGGAGTTCTCCGCCCTGACCATTGTGAGCCGTGCCTCTTCCGCCCGCTGCCGCTCCACATCTATGGCGTGGCCCAACCACTGCCACATGGAAGACACTTGTAATCCTGGGTCATCCTGCCCTCTGGCCGATGCCTGCCCCTCCGATGTTGAAGGCCCCGAGCCATCATTGCTCCCACCATGTTGCTGCTGCTGCTGTGCACCTGCTACCTAAACAAATAAAGCATTTGACCCATCTCTTACTCCCCTACCCTCCCAAGCACTCTTACACACCAACGCACTCCCCAAAGTTGTATTTTCCTCCATTCATCGCTGCACTGTCCGCGGATGTCCGTGGATCCAAGAAGGCGGACGCATCAAAACAATACGACACACCTCACGCTTCATCCCAGCCAATCAGCGAACACGTTGTATGTCCGTGGACATGACGCAAGCCAATTAGCCAATCAGTGTCCTGTCCGCGGAGAGAACATAGATATCACACATTTTTTTAGACCTACTTTTGGTTTTTTTTAAAAAAAAACTACTGGACGGATTTACACAATTTTCAAAAGCACTCTTTCAGGACCACGCTGCTGCTCCTGCCGCAAATTTGGTGCAAATCTGTCCAGCGGTTTGAGCTGTAGGCGTGAGCAAAGTTTTTTCCCAATTCACTCTATTAAAAAAAAATACATTTTGCGACCCCCCCTTACAACTTTTTCCCCCTGCACCAAACCTCACTAAACTTTGCAAAACAAATCAGAGTGGGCCATATGTCAATGGGGAGCAAAGTTATAAGCCACCCAAAAAGCATTCTTCCTATGGGCTTAGCAACATAACCATAGCTACAAGGCCACTTCTGTGGGCCGTGTAATAATGCCTTTAACATATTTCACACACATGTATTTTGTTATTACAGCACCTGCGTCACCGGCCTGTAGTTATGGTTAAGTTGCTTAACCTATAGCAAAAACACTTTTTGAGTGGTGTATAACTTTGCCACCCCTGGACGAATACTTATGAAACTTTGCAAAAAAAGTATATGGCCCGTCAGATTGACTCTGGGAAGTTTGGTGAGGTTTTGTACGGGGGGGGGGGGGCAAAGAGCTGTAGAGTGTCCCAACATGTGTGTTTTTTTTCTCCCATAGATGCAATGGAAACATAATTTTGCTCACACCTACAGCCCAAACGGCTGGACAGATTTTCACCAGATTTGTGGCAGGAGTGGCAGCTTGGTCCCAAAGGCATGCTTTTGCAAATTTGGTGTAAATCCATCCAGTAGTTTTTTGGATAAATGGGCAAAAGTAAGGTTAAAAAAATGTGTGATATCTGGGTTCTGTCTGCGGACTCACTTCCCTGTTTGGTCCGCGGATGGGCCTCCGATTGCCAAAGAGGGCAGCGTGATGTCTGCGGACATAGGACATGCCCGCTGAGTGGATGGTTAAAAAATGTGAATTGCGTCAAAATTTTGGAAACACCGCCATGTTGGATTCATGGACAGCGCCTGTCGTCCATGAACATCGCGATAAAATCATATTAAAAAACACAACATTTCACTTGTCAAGCTAATGAAACAATCTCTGGAGAGGTGAGAGTTCATGAGGATGGGATAGGATGAGATATGGCCTTAAAAAGCCAAAAAACAGGTGTTTTTCCACTGTGATGTTCAGGGACATCTGTGCCTATTTCTGCATTACAGTGCTGTTGAAAAGCAGTTTTTGGATGGCTTATAACTTTGGGACCACTCAATGGAACTGCATGACATTCTAGGCCTGACTCTGAATGGTTCTGCAAAGTGTAGGGTTTTTTTGTCAAGAGGGAACACAATTGGAGGGGAGGTCCCAAAATATTTTAAAGGCTTATAAATATGGTGGTATTAACATTTTTAGATGGCTTATAACTTTGTTAATGTTTGATGAATGTGGACAAAAATTCTCAGACAGTTTATAGACCCAAGCTTAAATGCTTATGCAAAGTCCGAATGCACTCTGTCAAGTGGGGGCTAAGTTATATGAATATTTTATGTACATACATCTTGACACTTTTCCAAAAATAAAACATGGGCGGATTTGCAGCAAATCTGTGTAGGGAGCATTGGCAAGGACCTGAAAAGCATGGTTTTGCAAATGTGTCCGTATTTTTTTTTAAAGTGTCATAATGTAGCTACAATGAATAGTGATATGCCTTTGGTGACCGAGGTATAGCCTGTGGCCATGGGCTATCTGGCTATTAGCAATTACCACAAGGAGCCAGCAATGAGGTTAAAGTGGGCATGGCCACCGGGGACAGGCTATGTAGTAAAGATTTTCGAAATTGGGATAGCTTTAAATGGGAAAAAGAATCTGCTTGTGGGAACAGGTTCAAGTGCTGGATGGGATTGCAGCAAATATGCATGAGGAGGGTAAGCTAATCTTTGAAAGCGTGGTTTTGCAAATATGTACTGTGTTTCATTTTTTGGAAAGTGTGAACATTTTATTACACAAGACAGTGATATAACATTGGTGTCTGGGCAATGGGCCTGGCCATCAGCAAGGCGAAATGTTTACTGTAATTTGCTTATTGGGGCATGTGGCATGGCGGTAGGTTTGAATGGCAAAAACATATTCTGCTTGCAGTTACAGCCTGAAGTGGTGGACTAGATTACAACAATCTTGCACAACAACCAATAACAAGGACCTGAAATCATGTTTTGGGAAATATGTCTTGTGTTTTATTTTTCCAAAGTGTAAGAATGTAAGCAGAAAAAACAGTGATATACATTTGGTGTCTGGGTAGTGGGCTTGGCCCTGGGCAAAATGGAAAGCTGTACTCTAATTTTCTTATTGGGGAATGCAGCATGGTCAAATCCCATGCCCCATGGATTTGGATACTGACCATGGCTGCATGCCATGAGTACTGACCATTGGTTACATTATTAGGGTATAATGGACACTGAGCTAAACTGCTGGGTAGGTGCAGTGAATAATAGAGTTGGTTTGGTCCAGCTGGGGTCATGATTGAGCCTTATTCCGTAGGCAACGGAATGATGATTTCCATCCCCAGCATGCACTGCTGATAACAACAGATATACATACGTATGTGTTGCAAAAAATATGTTTCTTAAAGGAAGTTTATAGTTCTTTCATATATATATGAAAAGAGACATTATTAATAACTTATATACAGTGATTTAACACCATGAAACATTTTTACTTATAAAACGGATTCAATTGACAGAACAAACTTTGTTAAAGGGATGTTACAGGAAATATGCATCCCACCCTTGGCACTCCTCTGCTCCAGTAGTTAGCCAGTGGCGTCCCACCTTGGCATTTCCCTCCTGGGTTCTCATGTGCACTTGCCCATCCATACTGCCCCTTCTATGTATGCACTTATCTGACTGCACAATGCATATGTGCATTTATAGGATCGCTGTGTAAAAAGATTTGTATAAGTTAGAGAAATCCAGATGCAAAAGATTTGTAGAAGATTGCTAAGTTGCAGTTGGTGTGTGAAAGCTTAATGTTCACATTGGGTTATATGTACAGTTTTTGGTAGTGATTGGTGGATGGATGTTTGACTGTTTGAAAGAAGGTATTGAGGGAGTGTTACAAATATAAAATTAAAAGGGGTGGAAGAGCTGCCCTGTGCGATGGTGTGCATGTGCCATCCAGGTCTTTTAATGATCCATGGCCTGGAAAGGAGACTGTGGAGACCAAGGACAGTTATAAAGGTTCATCAATTATGCTCCTTATTGTATGTTAGAGAAAAGTATTTGAGACAGAAAATTGTTTCTGTCCTTTTATATTTTTCTCTAGTATACAATTGTCCATTATTCCCATTAGCATAACACAAAATGCTAATGGAAATGTTGGAAAATCTTATTGAGTCTATCTACTTTACTGAGAAATGTAAAGTAGATGGAGTCTATAAGATTATTTTTTTTAGTTCTGTTTTTTAACTGTGAAAGGTAGTTCTTAAAGGAACCTTTTTCTGATGTGTTTTTATTTTTTATTTTTATTTTTGCAGAAGAGGTCAGAAAGTAAGGTAAGCGGGGAAGAGGCACCAACCACAAATATGGAGGAGCAGGTGGACAGGGGAAGACGTTGTGTGTGTGTTACATCTACGGTAGAGGCATTGTTTCTCATGCTCCTTGATTACAGCTTCAAAAGCACTTCGAAATTGCTCCCCCTGCAGAGTGGTGTGTTGCAGTATATACATTTTCGAAAGATATGGGACAACAGCCTCTTTTATTGCAAGTTTTCTGTGGGATTTTGTATTCCACTGAAGTAGGCTGTGTGGTTACAGTATTGGTTGGGGAAGATGTGGTGGAGGAAGACAGCCTACTATTTGCTAAGAAAGGAACAATCTTTCTGAGGGTATTGCGGTGGTTGGATTTGGTGTGCAGCGCATGGAAGTGGTCCTGTAGGGCTACTGTTCAGGTAGTCCACGACTGAGTACAATGTTGCACTCAGTGCATTTCACTTAGGTAGCTTTAGCCTTTGGTAGATTCCCAACAGTGGGAAAGAACTGCCATACCCATGATTCTCTCTGGGTGCTACAGGTCGGCACTTCTTCTACTTAATCTTCCTGGTCCTCTTCATTGTCTTTTGAAGTACTGCATTTCATTTTTTGTTGTTGTGTAGATCCTCCAGCTGGTCATGGTGGTGGCTCTTTGGGAGGAGGGATGGCAATAGTTGATGCCATTTTTAACATAAATAGCAATTTTGTTAATATTCTTCCAAGTATGTGCTGTGTGCTAGATTGTTAATGGAGTAAGAATAGGTGTAGGAGCTGTGCAAGGGAACATTTTGAGCTTCACAGTTCCTAGATGAAAATGCAGCTCCGAACAGTTTGCCAAACACGGAGCCGTCCATGAAGTGGGGACGCGTCCGAGGACACCTCATCATGCTGCGCGAGTGCACATAGATGCGTGACACTGTCTGAAATTTCAGCAAGATGTCAGACTTTCACGAACGTTGGCGATCAAAAAAACAGTGGAAAAAGTTGCAAAACGTATATAGAAGTGTTAAAAATGATGCGAGAAGTTGGGAAAGGGCAGAGTTTTAAGGTGACACTTGGTAAATTGGACAGAAATGTTGCTATATTGGGGTAAGTATGATATTAGTAAGGGCACTGGTTAAAACCCATGAAATTCACTGAAAAACTTTGTTAAAGGGACGTTATGGTTACAAGCAAAACCAAAAAAAACACAGAAATTCCCCAGTTATCGTAAGCTAAGCAACGATATCTCGTGCCACCACCATGCACTGCTAAGACTAACACAAAGGACATGAAAGATGACATTACAAATGTCGTTGATGATATCACTGATGACATCACATATTACATTAATTTTAATTAACAGTCCCTACAAGGGGTTGAGTTTATAAAGTTGGAAACAAGATGTTAGGTGTGATTGGGAGAACTATCATGAACTGCTTAATGTATTAAAGAATGTTCTCATGTAAACAAATCATTATATTCTAGTGTTGTTGTTAGTAGAGGAACCTAATCATACATACAAATAGGCAATGGTTGCAGCATGCCCCATAGAAGTACTATATGTTTAATCAGGTTATTTCCAATAGTAAAATAATAAATGGTACCTTATCAGAGTTTTGAGTGATGTTAAACATGGAATAAATAGGTAACAATTGAAAACCTACCACACACTTGTGTTAGTAGAGTAAATGCATATAACATTGCACAATGCATACAAACTAGAGGCACATACAGGGAAAATAAAGTAAGGAATAATAAAAGAACAGCACCATAAAATGACAATAACATTAGAGTTAATCATCATGTACAATAATTAATTGTGTGTTTGAGGTGTGCTTATTGTCCCATGTATGTGCAATAGGAGCTCAGATTCAACTCTAAGGAAAGTACTTTAAGAACATATAAAAAGGTTAATGTGTAGATATATAGCAGCTTTTAAATTTTGGAAATTCTCACTGTCCGTAAAAACAGAAAGACTACCCTAATCATCTCAATAAACAAAAACAAGTGGCCCAGATATGTGATATCATCAGTGATGTCATCAATGACATTTGTGATGACATCTTTCATGTCCTGCTTGTTGGTCTTAGCAGTGCACGTTGGTGCCGCGAGTTTTGGTTGCTTAGCTTACCATAACCGGCAAATTTCTCTGTTTTTCCGGTTTTACTTGTAACCATAATGTCCCTTTAACAATGTTTTTTCAGTGAATATATAAACATATATATATATATATATATATATATATATATATATATATATATATATATATATATATATATAATCTCTCTTACAACACTTATTTGTTGTTCCATTTGATGTGATGTATAAACTGCACCAGATATGTATTTTACGTAAGCAATTTATATCACCGTATGCATATGGAAAATAACATTTACAAACACATGCACAATGGAAAATACATGCTTAAGACTATGCACACCTGTATGCATACATAAACTACAATTAGTTTGCTGTACAAGTGCATGTGCACTTTGAATTACATACAAAACACTATACATATTCATATGCCAAATGTAAAGTATGCATAATTTGCTATATATATGTGCATGTATACTGGAAGGACGCTGCACCAATACTTATAAACACATGATTGTAATCATACTGTACTACTACTCATAAGCATGCTTGGATAATGTAAAATACACTTTTGTTGCAGATGTATATCATTATTTACTTACTTTGTTTAAAATATCATATAAATCTACAAATAAACAACTTAAAATAATATATACACACCACATTTCCTTCTACAGTTACCAATTGCTCCATTTTATAAAAACTCCAATGTTAACTTCTTAAAAAAACAATTACTACCTTTGCCCAACTGGCTTATAGGGCTTGCCACAAGTCTGTATGTCCACCCTCAGAGCCTCGTCTCTTGTGGTCTTGCCCTAGTTCACCACATCTGGTTCTAGTTTTGACTATATAGACTGCAGCTTGGATATAGACAATCAATCCAGGACAGTCGATCCAGAGGAAACAGTCAAGGGCAATCCATAGCTAACAGCTCAATATTGCCCACTGAAGCAATTATAGGTCTATGGTTCCCTGTTCATCCTTTACGATCCATGTGAAACAGTTGATAAGTTACATTAGCAGCATGACTACTGGGTTGTAGATACAACCTAATTCACAGAAGGCACCAGAGCATTAATTATACTGTTAAAAACCCTCCTCACATCCAGCTGTACGTTAAGTTTCATATGAGCTTTCTCCAGTCTCCTCGTCAGCTCTCACCCTTTACCTTGCTTCACCTCCTCGCCAAACAAAGCGACTTTAGCGTGAGATGTGTGCATCACTGGCGTGTCTCAAACCCTGCTTCACTTCCATGGGGGAATGGCAAGAATAAAAGGAGGCGCTTTGGAGAACTGGGTCTGATGTCAATCCCAAAAAGCGCAACCTTAGCATGAGCTTGGAACATCGCTGGCACATCTCAAATACTGCTATGCATCCATGGGGGCATGGCCATTACAACAGGAGGTATGTTGAAGAACAGGTGCCAAAGTCAAGCCAATTAGTGGGACCTTATCCCAAGTCTAACACGTCTCAAATCCCTGATAGACATCAATGGGGGTGTGGCCAGTGCAACTAGAGGGATGGTGGAGAGCGGGGCCGACGTTGATCCCAGTCAAACAGTGCAACCCTATTATGCCACACTCATAATGATTCTGATGATTTTGTATACTTTTGTTTTTTAATTCTTCCTGTTTTCCCTTGAATTCTGGGGCATTTCTGCACATTAAAATGCACATGTTAAACGTACAAATAAGTGCAGTTTGCAATGTATGGAAATGTATTTCATCTTGTGCTCCTAATAGTATATATACAGTGAAAAAGACTAAGCATGACTTTGTATGAATTTGCCATTTTGGCAATAGAATGTTTGACATGCTGTCGTTACTATTCCATTGTGATATTACATGAGACCTTAAAGGCTAGAATGTGCTCTTTTTGAATGTTCACATTTTTCTTTTTTATGATTTTAAATATTCAAATTGCTAGTTTAGACTTAAATATGGAATAAAATACCTTCTTCTACATTTGTGAAATTAAGGACATTTTACTAGAATGTCTATGTTTAAAAAAAAAAATCAGTGCATAGAATAGTTTCAATCATCTTTTTTACCTATCTGACACTGGAATTGATCTGTGCTGAAGGTGCATGTTTTATTTGCACTGTACAGTGTTAAATGTGTTTTCTACAAATGGTATTAATGGTGAACTATCAAATGTGGCAGCATATTTCAACACTTTCTTTTAGAACTGTGGTCTAGCATTGACACAAATCTAACTCCCACATGAGATGCAAACTTTAGTTCTTTACCCAATATGTGTGATGCATTATGCTTTCAATTCCTACCATATATCTCCTGATACTTTGTTATTCTTTTTATATACCTGTATCACACTGTTTATACTGGGTAACTAGATATAAATCCTCGTAGCTGTTTGCGTCATACCAATCAGACTCTCCACGGCTTGACGCAGGAATGTAATTGCTCCCAGCTCCCAACAATTTGAAGCCCTGTTCCATTTACTGATGTATGTAATCCATTTGAAAACATTTCAATTACAGAAGAAAGCTAATATGCATCTTCTAATGTGCTGCAGAAAAACATAATTTAGCACTTTATTAAAATGAATCTAAAACGATTTCATTGTATGCATTAAAACATTTTATAAGAAGTGGAATCTTTCTCTTGAATGCTAAATGCCCTGCACATTAAAATGATACAAAAATAAATAACCCCTTATCAGTGCATGGCTGTAAAGTATTACATAAAGCTATTTTACAAGAAAGGAAATTGAAAACCGTGTCATGCCTTTAATTAACCTCAATTAACTGGAATTCTATTGAGTGATGGCTCAAGCAGTGATCATTATGACATCACAACTTAAGTATAATTACTGTTTACACAGTAGTAGTGATATCATTGTGTTATAACCGGTCAGGAGTGATGTCATAATTATAAGAGAATCATGTAAAGGTGTTAATACAGATATTGCTGGTTATCTTGTACTGCATACACACATGATAACAGAAGACAATCTAGATACATTAGAAGGTATTACCTATTTCCTAAATCTCTTTTAAAAAGATCAACACATCTGTTATAATGTAATTCATAGTTTATGATATGGGAGAGATGAGTTTTGCATATTGTAAAATATTGTGATATTATGTTATACATGTTTACTTTTATCCACTATCTACTGTATCATTTTAACATACTTGATAATTTTTAAAAATAGTTTATTAAAACATACCTGCATAATGTGTTCCTAGATTTGATTTAATGTACATCCTCTAAGAAAACGCTATACAAGTTTAAAAAGGCAATTTGTGATATACCAACCTCTGATTCACAACACAAACAAAATATCAGAGTTAAAGGCTACAGCTCAAATGTTGAGCTGCACAGCGAAGGTTAGATTGACAGTTTGTGGATCTGATTGGAAGACATCTCTGTAGCTGTTTGAATGCAGCCAACCATAACAAGATGGAGATATATTTCTAGAATGAGAAGAAATGATGTGTCGTGCCCCTAACATGATGTTCACAGACTCATGCTGTTGTTTCTGGATGGACCATCTGGGCACTCTGCTTTGCCTTTTTCACACACAGTAGTGAAAGAGTGTTCCCGTGCTTGTGGGCACTTACATTTGTCAGGGGCCAACAGGGGGACCTTGTCCCTGGCCCTGATTATACAAAACCAATAGCAGCACCTGGATCATGGAATAGAAGGTCTATCCATACCATGGTCCCTTTTTCCATGTGCAATTACAACAAAAAACTCCAGCATTAAAATGACCAGACAAAGAGGATTCAGGGTCAACTATTAAGGCAGGCCCAATCCCAAATTTTCTTGGCCCTGGTTATAACAAAACCCACAACATGAACAGTGCCAGAGGAAAGAGTCTCATTGTGCTTGATACCTGTTAAGTGTTCATTTAGTGTTTGTGCTGCCCTGCTCTCTGCCTGTGCAGTGATAATGTGCAGCTATTACACATGTTAGATACAGAGGCCCCAGTTTACCCAATCTACTCAATCTAAAGGACATGTATTCACTTTAACTGTGCTTTCCCATCTAAAGACAGGCCTCAAGGTGTTAACATATCCCAACACCTTCAACCCATCCTGGAATAATCCACAAGAGACCTTTGTGAAAGACAAAGATGAACAAATACCACCCACGCAAGCTACTTGATAGTTTGCATATAATCACAGAGTCTTTTGTGTCACAGATGGCATTAAGAAACTCACAAATCCAAAGAATGGTTCAAGGGTTTTAATGAACGACTTCTTTGCGATGCTGTTGGGAGGTGGTTTTAGCTGCCAGATGGTGTGATGAAAGGGTTCTTCCAGCTTGGGACTGTGATATAAAGGTACTCTCTACACTAGCCCAGGCCTTCTTGGCACCTAGAGTCATCTGGACACTTACAATCAGTAACCCTTACTGCAGAGGTCTGCAACCTTTGGTTTTCCAGATGTGTTGGACTTCAACTCCCATCAGATCTAGCCAGCATAGCCAATGATGGACAGTCATGGGATTCACAGTCCAACATATCTGTAGAGTTATGGTTTTCAGACCCCTGCCCTACTCTGTAACTTAGCCTCTGTGATATGGAAGAGGCTGAAGGCTAAGGCCTTATCTATCTTACTCCCTAAGGCACTTACTGAAGTTTGCCCTATTCCAGTTTCGCTCAAATAGTGATATTTACAAAAGAACAGTGCCTGTATCTTCTAAGACACTTGCTCTGACTTTCCTCACTCTCACTCCCATTCACTCCTCTCCTGGATCATACATCACTCCATTACCCTACTCCCCTTTCTTCCTCTCCCTCTCTCCCTTATCTGCCTCTCTTCCTACTTCTGCACATCCTGCTCTCAACTCCCGCTCTGGTCTCACCCCTCTGCTCTGCCATCTTCTCGTTTCACTTCCTACCCTTATATATCCTCTTCTCCCACTCTCCATCTCTCATCCCGCCATCTGTCTCCTCTGTACCTCTGATGTTCTCATCTCCCACCTTCCTCCTCCAATTCTGAACACATTTCCTGACAGAAACCAGACCAAACCATCAATAATGTTCTCTGAATGAACACTAACACGTTTTACAAAAAAAGCACCATTCCATGCACTAAGCTTGCTTTCTTTGTTAGACCAATGTTGGGACATGAGGAGCCAGCCATGCAGGAACAGGAAACTGCCCCAAAAGACCATGGAGATATGGGCAGCTTCAGTGAGGCAGTAGGTCCTCTTCACCATGGTTTGTATCTTATCTGTCTCTCTCCCTTTTGTAAACTATTACATTTTCTGTTTCTGTATTGACATAGCAAGAGTGTGAAACTGGGTCTGATAATAGCACATTTTGTTGTATTCTTCACCTGACAGCCCTTCCTATTATTAGTGCAACTATATGGGAAAGGTCCTCCTAAAATCGTGATGATTTGGGTTATTTTCCAGAAGTGGTGAATGTCATTAACATGAAGTAGAAGAAGTATAGGTGACATAATAAAACTGGCAACTGCAAGGATACCCCTATACCATGGAATCCTGTATGAAGAGAGTTTTCAAAGAACTGTGCAAACACAAGTTGCATTTACATGTCCCAAGGAACAAGGTGAGCCTTATGGTGTGGACGCTATAGAAGGAGCAAAAGGTCCAGCTGCAAAAGGTCCACTACCTACTATTTATTCTGAAAATATACATGGGATCTAACCCCAGCATGAAGAGCCATAACCAATATATGTACTCCAACATTTCATGACTTGTGCCCAAGCTACCCAGTAAGGTCTAATGCCATTGTTAATGTTCTCTGGCCTGCTGTTCCATCATATCTTCATCAATCGTAACAGTGTCCCACCCTCCTCTTGCCACTCTTACCACCCAACCTGATTGTTGATACCATTATGGCACCTAACCCCTTGGCAGAACTGCCTGTGGCAACTCTCCCAGAGCACTGCAACACAACGCACTGAATGTTCGCACCCAGGTACCCAGATCCCACCTCACAGCTTCTTCCCTAGTGGCTCGCCATGGTAACAATGTTCCCTCATTCACACCCCATGATTTGAAGGAAGACGAACACTGGTCCCCTGCTGCCCAACTGCCAATTGTGAGAAATAACCTGGAGCATGAGTATGCCATTGTTAGCTCCTATAAACATTCCCTTGGGCTGATGGTCTGCAATCTGGTCAAACACCCAGAGTCTTTCCAGAAGTATAATGAACTGTAAGAAAAGGTCAACTTTGACAGGCCTGACAAAAACGAACCCAGCCATTTTAATTTGAGGACAATGAAGTTGTCCTTTGTTCAAGGAAGATTCACATGGATCACACCCAGCACATACAGGACAAGATAAACACACTTCTAAAGATGCGCCAATGAAATGCATGCCATTTTGTTCCCACATTAATCGTGTATTTATGCATTCCTTTTAAATGACAGTTATTCAGATAAAGGAGAGAAAAACAAATTGTTCGTTACATCTTTGTTTTGATTACTGTGGTGGGATAGGCCTGCAGGAATTCACAAATGGTTGTGTCAACCGATATTAATAACTATGACAATATAAAGGGGCATACACTAGAAACATGACAACACAGAACTCGCAACATGCATCTCTCCACATATTTTGAACTAAATCTTCCCTGCATCCTCGTCAATTGACTGCAATTATCATATGTTAGTTGGGGATCTGTTGGGTGGGCATCATGGTGTGGTCAGTGGTCTGGCACAGGAAAGGAATACCTTGCAGGGGCACAGGGTCACAATGGCAGTAAGTTTCCACTGGCAAGGGTGCGGGGGCAAGGACACGTTTGTGGAGATGGACGAGCTATGTGCTTAGCTCAGGCTGGTTCACATGCAGGACAGTGATCTCAGAGGAAGAGTGATGTGTTACATTTATTATTTGTTGCAAGTACCTCAGGCTGCGGCGTGAGAATGGAGCCGCAGAGTTTTCCAGTCAGAGTGGGAAAGATGGTGGGGGCCATGTGCCCTGCGCATCTGGCTGTTGGCGAGAAAGGGAAGAGAAGCGTTCTGTACTATCGCAATGAGGCCTAGTCACCAAGATGGAGTCGAAAGGGGGTACAAAAATGGATGCCCTGTGTGTCCTGCTCAGTGGTCCCATCTACGTGAATGTTAACCAAATTCGACATCGCATAAGGGCAAGGGGTGAACCCACTACTGGAAGCACTTGGTCCGATTTTTGTACTGAGAAGAAAAGGATGCCAGCCCCTCGCTCCCACACACCTCCCCGTTGACTATGCAGCGTATGGCTGATGGGAGTTGTTGTGATGATAATTTCACTAGCTAACACTGTACATGAAAAATGTGCGCCTAAAACTAACGGCAGAGTTGTGTTTAGTGCAGACAAAGCCGCAGGGGCTTGCACCATGCCCCCAAATTTGTATAGTGAAAAGGGAAAGGCTGCACACTTAAAGTAATGTTCTATCTACAGTTTACACTATCTGGTCACTTCTGCAGAATAAGGGTACCACTTAGAAGAATTAGTTTGGCTTGTAAACAGATGGGTGTTTACACTTTTTTTTGCAAGCGGGCTAAAGTGTCCCTGGGCCGGCTGCACAAGAAAACAGTATGGTAAAGGCCATTGACAGTCATTATAATTCTGCATCATAGACAGAACACCAAGGCATACCTCGGGTACAAATGGCCAGAACTTGCATTAGCGATGCGTGTTGTATGACTATGCCTTATTCTATACCATAATCCACTTTTACTAAGGGGTCTTGTACTACACGGTATGGTTGGCTGGATGGCTGAGGAAGCGTGCTGTTTTTCTCCGAAGCAATGTGAAAAAAGGAAAACATGGTGCACCCATACAACTAATGCGTAAACAGCCATTAGCAAGGTGAAGAGCTGTAAGAATCAGGCTCCCACTCATCTTTCATGCCTGGTTAGACAGAAATCGCCTATGGAAAAGGTGTAAATCCACACCTTTTGAAAAGACAAACTATCTGAGGATACCATGCCTCAAGTACTGGGTGCTTTGCAGGAGGTCAACACATGACACCATATCAGCCATGAGCCCCAAGTCAGTATTAGTGTACAGTTGCTTGACTGCAGGTTGACCATGTGTTTGTAGGTTTCACCCACATATTGACAGTAATTCTATTTGACTGGTTGTGGAGCGGAACGCAAAACTGCCAGAATAAAACCATGAAACAATACTACACAATCAAAAATGTCATTAGAAGAGGTGAGATTTGAGCACAACACAAATGGCCGTTCCATTTTCAGATGTGGATATCCAAAAAAAAAGCATGCACCAAAACATAAGCATGGGCTGTGCAGTTTCTTACATCTAGCGCCACTTCCGGGAGAGAGGGGGCGGGTGCTCTTACTTTGCCTTAAAGCCCATTGGTGAGTTGAAAAAGGAAACAAACACTTCTGAGGGCACTACCCAAGATGAACAGTCTTATACTAGGGCAAAGCGTGGCTGCTGTTTTGACCGATATTAAAAATATCAATCACAAGTATTGTGCCACTTCGCAAATTACTGCTGCGTTTGCACACTGATTGAATGCTACGCAGGTACATTGGGGCCAGCATTTGATTAATGGACCCATAAAAAGCTCACAGTGTTGAAACACATTCCTCAGATATCTGCTTGACTTCTGCAGTTAACATGTATAGAGCCTCTTAAATTGACAGAGACGTATGTCTTCCCAAGTGAGATAAAATAGCTATAACTGAGTTAGACAAAAGTCACCCCGCTATAAAAAAAAAAAGTGCAGAAATCTGTCAATAAAACATATTGAAGTGGTATAATATGAACTCCAGTGTTGTTAATTCAACTATTGTAACCTTTTTTAAGGACTCATTTTGAGTGCATAAATACTGCAGACCTCTGATAGAGCATCGCTCTAGTTGATTATGGAAGTCACATTCCTCGGATAAGACCTCGCAACAGTCACAGTAGGGAAAACAGCATTTGCTCTGCCCCCATGAGCCTGCTGTTGAATGGCGAGGACAGGAGGACGGCTGAAAATAGTGTGAGGTCAGGTACCAGTGGCCAAAGGGGGCAGATCAGTGGGTGGCGAAAGGGATACTGTGGGGGATATGCACACCATTTTATTGTGGATAGGAACCTATCAAGAATGACAGATTGTCACGTGAGATTGTAGAAGATTCTAGCTTCATTCTCGTTGCTATGGAAGAGTTCAATCTTTGGGGGTTCTGCTGTGCCATTTTATGGTAACCCTAAACGTTTTGGTTTTTCTTTGGTCAGAGAGACTTATGCCGAAGGTCCACTGCAACTGCAAACAATTTTACCAAATTGTCCTATGGTTGCCCTATGGTTACCCACATCCCTCTAAAGAAATTGTGCATTGTAAGTACCCCATGTTGCCCTTCAGGTGACAATATCACGCTCTAATGATGTAGTAGAGCAGGCCAGTCCCAGTCACACTTTAATGTTGCTTTCCCAAAGGGTGTAGCTGATTTTACCCCATTATTAACGCAATGTATATATATGGGGGCCATTGGGGTGTTAATGTATTTTTGGTGATTTTGTTTTTGGTTGAATAAATCGTGAGACAGGTATAAAATGACCAGGGTAGAAACATTGCCTGACTCCGAGCCCAGCCCCGAGATCTCTGTAGTGCTTCGACTAACTTAGACTGGTGTCTACCTTTTGGCTAACTGGAGGGCTAACTTAGGCCAGCTCATGAGTCAATGGGTATATTTAGGGGAGACCTGGTTATTCCTCAACTTTCCTGGGATTTTGTAGGCTTACTTTTTTGCATTGCTGAAGGGTTTTGCCAGAAAGATGTGCTGCTAGATTATTTAGGACCAGCTTTCACAATACTGGCTGGGCTCTGTTCCCTGTCCCATTGCTCCTGTTTCCTTTTTTTCGGCTGCAGGATGTACTTCCTGGACTGTCTCCCATTCTACTCCTGGATCTAATCACTGGATGGGCAGGATGTCCCTTTCTCAGACTGTTTCTGGGTTGTTTTCCCACCGTCTTCACGACTTGACTTTCTTAAGTAGCACCTTGAGGTTGGGAGCCTCCATCACCCAGAAGGCTGGCGAGACACCAGTACCCCACCTCTGCTATTTATCGGGGATATCATGCATTAAGTCTGCTGTTTCCCCTGTCACAGGACGATTTTCTGCTAGCTGGCTTCTTAATATGTCTTCCAAGCCATACAGATGGAAATTGTCATAATGCTCCAACTTCTTGGTGCTTCTGCCATTATTGCTTACACTCCTGGCTGGTGGGCTACTGCCCTGCAAAGGCTGATTGTTCTTCTTTTGTGACATATGAGTCATCGTTTATCCTGAGTGCACATGACCAGATCCTGTAAATTGACCTGTGAAAGGAGATGTTTAATTACTGGGTTGCTTTGCCATTTCTTTGTCAATTCTCTGAAGCTCACACTGTGAGTACTTACACCTTGGTCCTAGTTAGGCTGGTTGGTAATTCTTCATATTTACCCTCAGGTCTCCCCTGGATCTGTGAAAGTGAGTTTCGGCAGACCCGCTTCTTCCAGAGTTCACCATAGAATTTCATTGTCCAAAAACCTGCTTTGCTTCCTTTCTTCCAAGGGCTTTTGAGTCTCAAATCCAGAACTGTTACTCTTCAAGAGAATCGTCTCTGGCATCCCCGGGAATTTGTTACTGCATTTTCTTAACCTGTGGGATAGAACAGAGAATTATTGGACATGTCACTATAACTGTGTCTATGCCTATCAGATGTGTCCAGTTCATACCTATGGGAAACTTTTATCATCTATACAAACTCCTTGGAAGTGATTTTGGAGAAGACTTACATGAACACTGAAATATTTCCTGTGTCCCACTGGGGCCCATTGAGTTTTTTTTTTTTAACCAAGAGATTGGAATTGTAAGCAATACTACTGATTTTCTATGTATCACTGCATTACACATTTGCTTGCTGAAATGTTCCAAGTTACTTTGAACAAATACTGATTATTGTACCTGATTTCTAAGAGTGTGTAAAGGGACATTGGGAGTCTGGTTTTGTAAAATACTCCATTTATCATAGCGTTTGGAGGCCCTCTGGGCATTGTTGGGCAAGTGTTAACCTCTTCTCCTCCTAGGTGTTTTACATGCAGTCTGATGTACATTTGTTTCATTATTTCTATCATGTGCAAGAAGTGAGAGAAAATACTGTGACTATTCGTGGGTGGCTTTGTGGGTCTTGAACGGGATTGTGCACATGTGTTTTACTGTTTTCTAGATGTCACCTTTCCTTCCAACTCTTTAGCCTTACATGCATTATGTCTAGTACCAGGTAGTGGGCACACATTTAGATTAGGAGTGAGTAGCGTCTATGCGGGGCCCTTTATGGTTTGTATACATACCTTTGGCCCTGAATACAAGTTGGCCAGTATCCCACAGGTATTACTGGTGGGATACTGGCAAACTGCTCTTACCATTTCCACTAAAGGTGGTGGAGTGCTGGTAAGTTCCCATTCCCATGGAGTCCAATAGGACTCCACGGGATGGGATTTACTGAATCACCGGCACCGTTAATAACGATGCCGGTGATTCAGGCATTTATTGGCCAGTAAGGGCCTGAACTCCTGGCAGGTCAGGCCTGCCAGGAGTTCCATGGCTACCATCGGCAAACTTGAAGTGTGCCGGTCTGGAAAAAATGCTACAGCTGGAATTACCAGCATTTTGTCTGGACTGGCACACTCATAATGAGGCCCTTTAATTTGTGTTATGTTTAACCAAAAGCACATGTTTGACCTGTGTGAATTTATAATACATGTTCAGTTTACCAGTGTGTTTCTAACAGTAGATATTGGGACTGACTGTACTTTGCGAACAGCCTACCTGCTCCCTTGGGTTAAGCCAGAGTCCTCTCCTATAGATACCCATTTAGAGAGTTTGCTCTTTCTTTTGGTTGGAAACCCTGTCTTGCCTGTATGCTACATGGTTCAACATCTTTCAACAGAAGGTGATTTTAAGGACGCGCTACAGCAACCTAAAAGAAAAAGAAACAGGGTTGTGGAAGTGTCCAATTAAGGGACAAAATAGGATGGGGGTTACGACGGTACCCCGTGAAAGGACACCACCTCTAACCCCACCCCGGAGCACACAAAGGACAATCCCGTGCAAGCTGGAAGAGTCACGTGCACAGGAACTAGAAAAAAGAAAGAAATGGGAGTGGAGCAGCAAAGGGCAGAGATGGGGAGGGGCGGGCAGGGTCAGGAAGGACCCGTGATAGGAGGACACCAGCATCAGGAAGAGGAACGGGCCGCAGAGGAAACAGGACAGCTCGCTTTCTATCAGATGTCAATCTGAACCGCTAGTGGACGTGGCCATGTATTGCACTAATGGCTTTTATATAATAAGGGTAGATGGTGTTGTACTAAATCACCCTCCATGGTTTGTCTGTGCACGTTCTGCCCTGGTATGGTGTACACCTTCGCAATAGTCTTTCAGTGACAGGAGATGTTCCCTCTGTGGCCTACCTAAGAACCGGTGCAACAGCACCGGCCCTTGCGTGGCTGAGGGAAGGGAAGCTTGAAATTCCATCCAGGTAAGCATGTAAAATTAATTCCACAAAATGAATCTGCTTTGCATTGCCATCCAAACGCTGCCATAACGCATGAAAAGGTAGGCACTTGAAGCATTCTACTGCTCACCGGGGTACAGTTTATCAAAAGGTGAAGGCGAGCTTGTGTTAAGCGAAAAAGAAACAATTGTGCAGGATTGATTTAAGACCCAAGAAAGGCTGTCGGGGAAACGAATTGTTTCACCTGTCAGGCATTCATTTTACAAATGCATGATAGGGCTACTGATTATGAAAATGTTGTTTTGCAGTGAGTTATAACCCATTGCTTTGTTGCTCTCCATGTTACCGTTGCTCCGTGCGGCGGTGTCCTATTCTGTTCTGCTTTTCCTGGTAGGATGTTGAGACGTTCAGTGTGGGAGAGGGCGAGTCCTTGCACTGAATGGTGTTTCAGTGCTAACCCCTGATGCTTCCATTGCTGCTGAGCGAGCTAGAAACAATGGAGGCTGCACTCTGTGATGAAGCTTTGTGTGTCTAATGGACTTCGTACAAAGACGTTTTATGTACAGTTTTAGGTTTTTTCAGGCGTAATGGTGCCGAGAGGAAATGTTTGTAGCTTATGTTATGAGAAGTAAATTTCCCTCTCTCTCTTTTTTCTTTTTACCTCTCGCGCTCTCTCTCCCCTTATTTTATATACACATTATACCCATGCATCAATATGCCTCGCTCTACCTCTCTCCCTCTATAGGTATTTCACCCTCTCTTCTCTCTGTCACATCGCTTGAATTTCGTTCTATCAGTTTGTCACCTCTCTAAACAACTTTCCTGCTCTCTCTTTCCTGTCTCTCCTCTCTTCCCATCTCTCTGCCTCAATATCCTTCTCTGTCATTCTGACTCTTTCTTTCTTTCTCTACTACAGCCCTCCCAGCTCCCCCATGTATCTATCTCAATCCCTCGCTTTACTTTCTCTCTCACTCACTCTCTTTTTCTTCTTCTCCTAGATCTCGTATTCTCTATTCCACACTGTGGGCCTCATTACGACCCAGGCGGTAAGGGGTTAACGGCGCTGTAAAAGGTGTCGGCGCCGTTAAACCCTTACCGCCTCATTACGAGGTCCCTTTGCGGGTCCCGACCTTAACGGCTGGTTTTACCAGCCGTTAAGGAAGGAACCCGCAAAGGGACTTTCGAGGTAATTACGGTACCGCAATTTGCGGTACCGTAATTACTGCCTTCCCCATTCCCATTGAGCCCTATGGGGGCAAAAATGGGAATGGGAAAGGGTCAATGGTGAATGGGGAATTACCGCCCCGCCAACCTTGGAATGGGGTGGTAATTCCGCCATTCACCATGGCGGAGTTGGTAAAATACTGGCGTCAACCATGGCGCTGATAGCGCCATGGTTAACGCCAGGGTCATAATGACGCCCTGTGTCCCTCAATTTCTCTCTGTCTGGTTCTCTCTCTAGTACCCTATCCTTCTCCCTTTCCACCCAGTTGGCACCAGCACCCCTACCCTCAGCAGTGCCCCTTGTAGCCCCCCTGGCGGCTATGCATCCCACCCTGGGATGCATCGTCATCTTATGCACTTAGCCTATGGCCCTCCCTTGGCTCCCCTTGGGACTGCCCTCTGGGCACCCACCAGCACTTGTCCATTCCTTGCTATGTTCCCACCCATCCCTATCCTGCACTTCTCCTGACTGCACTTGCACTTCCGAATGCCACAAGGCCTATTGGGACCACAACTGCATTTAAGGCTGTTGTTTTTTTTTTTTCCTGCCAATGTTATCCTCTCCCCTCGTTCTCTCCCCATTGTGCCTTGTGGCGCCTTCAAAAACCATTCGGTTGTGTAGGCGCCTAACAAATGCTCAATAAATAAATAAATAAATAAAATGGGCTTGTATTTCATATATGATTAAGTCCACCACCTTCTCTTGTGTTAGCATGGAGCTAAACGCTGCATACATAAGTGGCAATCATTCAATGAGCAGGAGTTAAATGAAAGAAAAATACACTGGCCCTCATTACGACCCTGGCGGAAAGTGACTGACCGGACCGCCACAGCGTAAATAACGTTTCCGCCATTGCACGATGGAGCAAAGTGCGGCCCATTCCGACCCATCGGGCACGAGCACCACGCCATGGCGGAAGTGCAAAGTCCGCGATGGCGGAAATGACCCCAAAACGGCCCACACCGCCGCCGTACGGCGCCCTAGGTGCAATACCGCCACCCATCATAGCGGACACCGCAGTGAGCGCCAACCGGAAAGTACGGCGACCGTAAATATACGGAAACGGAAGTAAAAACATGGGCCCGGAACGGGAAACAACACCCCGTACACCTATAAAACCACAAAATACACACAACCACTAAAAACACCACCCTGAGACACATCCCAACCCGTCATCCACCCTAGTGAAACCAAGAAAAATGGGAAAAGTAGCGAAGAAAGCGTGCGACCGCAAGCGGCAGGTCCACTTCTCCCGTGAGGAACTCACCGTGCTAACAGAGACCCTCCAGGAGAATGCCGCCGCCGTCTTCTCCACGCAAATGACCAGGACGGCACTTGCGAACAAGAAGGTCATATGGGCCCTGGTGGCACAGCGGGTAAGTGCGGTGGGGACCGCACCCCGCAACCCACAGCAATGCAGGAAGCGGTGGGACGACCTGCGGATACGCGTCCGTAGCATACTTTCTGCCAACCGCAACATTGCCACAGCCACCGGGGGAGGGTCGGAATCACCCATCAAGCTGACACCCTGGGAAGAAATCTGTGCCTCCACCATCGGAATGGAGAGCATAGAGGGAGTCGGAGGGATGGAGAAAGGAGTGCAGACATCCGGAGAATCAGGTAGGTGGCCCAAATAAAACAATGCCAAAACCACAATGTACAATCATGTGAAGCACCACGTGCCCACATAGTGCAACAGAAACACATGGCCAGGAGAACGTCCACACACATTGGCCTGATAGCGCACTTTAAAACCACAATAAATACATAAATAATTAAAAACCCCAATAACACCCACTACACGTGCAGCAGGCACACCCTAACTGCAGGCTGCCAAACAACTGCACCCTCACTCCACACACAAATGAAAGCACCTCCAAGGCCCCGACCCAAATCACCCTCAGGTACCACCCCAATGCATGTGATACATTGCCATTCCAATTCCCACAGACCCATCAATAACGCTCGCCCTCCTTTACTCCACCACAGGGTCCGATCCAAACGACGAGCTCCAGGACACCCCTACCAGCACACCTGCAAAGAGGGCCAAGACCGACGGCCAAAGACCCTCCACCTCAGCTGCACGCATCAAGACACGGCAGCAGCACATATCAAGTGGCAGCACACAGGAGGGAACATCAACAGGCACCCCAGCAGCCAGCATGCCCACAACACCACCACCACAGGTCCCCCCAATGGATGCCACAGAAGGTACTGCCTCTGGTGGCAGCAGCACCATAGGTGACACCCCATTAATGGCAGCATGCTCCGACACAGAAGACGGGGATGTCGAAGTCAGATCCATCCATGACCTGTCCCAATCCCCCTGTCTGTTCCATCCCGTACACCATGAGGATACCACGCAGGGGCACCCACAAGACGACGACTGGCCATCCCCCACAAGCCCTGTGGCAGGGCAACATGAGGCGAACAGCCCCTCTGTGACACCACCGCAAATGGCCATGGCCCAGCAGAGGCAACAGTCCCTCGACCAGTTAATCGTGCAACAGCAGCAACTGGCCACGCTCCTCAAGGACCATGCCGATGGATGTGGGGGCACTAAGGCAGACATAGAAACATCAACTGAGACACTTAGGGCACAAATCGAGAGTAGCACCGAGAGCCTGAGAGTCCAAATGGAGAGTAGCACCGAGAGCCTGAGAGTCCAAATGGAGAGAAGCACCGAGAGCCTGAGGGGGGAACTGCATGCGACGTCCAAAGACGTATGTGCCGAACTTGCCGCAGTGCGCCGTGTGCTCACTGAGCTCTCACAAACCCTTAGGGACATGCATGGACGTGAGCAGGCAGAGACATCATCCGTTGCAAGTTCCGTCCAGGGCAGCCCCCAACGTAGATCTGGGAGGAACCTGCGCTCCACAGGCAGGGGTGCCCCTGATACCCGCAGAGGGGGCTTGCAATAGCGACTGCCCACTGACAATGAGCATCTTTGGACACTGGTGTTCGGGGGGGAGGTAGGAGGGTGGAGGGGGTGTGTTGGGCTCACTTGGGTGGCGGGTCGATAGGGTGTTCCACATGATATCACATATGCCATAAACAATGCACGATCAAACAATGAGATGTGTGGACAATGATCTTTGTGTACTAGGCCATCATAGGCATACAGTCCATATTGTGCATGTACCAGACACACACAGTGCCACGAGTCCCGTGTCCATGTATCAGCCACCAGGCGTGAGTGCTAGAAGCATGCATCTATGAGATGCTGACGAATTTCACGGCCCTCCTGTGCCTCGCAGACTCCTTGAGGTGCTGCCACATCCCCACCCTCATCATGACCATCTTCAGGTGCTTGCAGTTCTGCGTCAGGGGGCATGGGCACATTTCTACGTACGCACATGTTGTGGAGCATGACACATGCCATCACCATCTTTGCAACCTTCTCATGGCGGTACAGGAGTGCCCCGCCAGACCTGCTGAGGCACCGGAAACGGGTCTTCAGTAGGCCGAATGCCTGTTCAATGACTACACGGGTACGTGAGTGGGCATGGTTGTAGTCCGCCTCATGCTGGTCCCGTGGGTTCCGGACTGGTGTGAGGAGCCATCTCTTCAGTGGATATCCGGCATCACCTGTATGTGGACGATAAACGAATTATGTGGAATGCCATTGCTACGTACGCACCCCCCCCTTCCTGCCAGGTCATTGCCGCATCACATACCCCACATCATCATGCATGAAATGAGACTCACCGAGTAGCCAGGATCTGTTCCCTGCGTGTCGCTCCATGTAGCGTGGTATTGTAGAGTTCCTCAAGACCATAGAATCATGGGTTGATCCAGGGAATCGGGCACAACAATGTGTAATGATCCTGTTGGAGTCACACACCATTTGTACATTCAGTGAATGAAATTGTTTTCGGTTGCGGTACTGGGCCTCCATGGCATGTGGGACGACCAATTCCACATGGGTGCAGTCGATGGCACCAATGCAACCCGGTATGCCGCCAAGTGCATGGAATCCCACTTTTGTGTTGGTAATTTCCTGCTCCGAGCGTGGTAGAGAGATGTAGTCGTCTGCGTGCTGCAGGAGGGCATCGAGCACTTGCAATAGTGTCCGTGAGAACAGTGGCTGAGAAATGCCATGCAACTGTCCGACTGTGTGCTGGTAGGTGCCTGTGGCCAGGAAGTGGAGTACAGACACCACCTTCAGTAGGGGTGGGATGGCGGTTGGGCTATCTATCATGCTGACAAGGTCAACCTGTGTCATGTCCACAATGGCGGCTATGGTGTCCCGGTCCAAACGGTAGAGGGTGTGGATCTGCTCATCAGTGAGGTTGAACGGATGTGCTCGGAGGAGTGGGATTGCGGGCTGCCTGCGTGGTGGTAGTGGCTGTGCTGGCGGCCCTTGCTGGCCATGCCTTGCCCTCCTCCTCCTCCTGCGTCTCCTCCGTGCGGCCGGTTGTAGTTGGTGTTCGTCTTCTTCTTGGAGTTGGAGTACTTGCAGTGCTATCAGGTCCCCCAGGGCCAACATCGCGAGTCCGGCCGGTAGCATTTCGGAGTGGTTGTGGGAGGAGACTGGGCATGCAATTTATGTGTTTTCAGGCTGTATGGCCTCCACCTGTGGTGATTCATTCCACCTGTGCAAGCTGCTCTCCCCTTTGGGCGAGCATGTCCCGCACACAACGCTGCAATTCGAGGAATGGCATCTTGCTATTACAATCATGTATTAGTACCCGATGGCCGTGTAACATTGGTTGATATGTTCATTCGGCTATGGTCCCATTGTTTCACATGCATTCTTTGCAGTCGCGAACAGACTTGTGAAGGGTCAGTGGAACGTAGTACTCGAGTAACGGTGGGCCCTCATGCATCACTGTACCGAGTTGCACCGACGGGCGGGGCGTTCCATTTGTGAGTGAAGGCAGTTGCCATTTTCACACACAGCCGCACTAGATGGATTAATTTGTGGTTTCAAGCGGCCACAGATGCCTTTTCGACGTGATGTTGCAAATGAGGAATTCGG